>NW_028301712.1:67720000-70220000 GCF_037042655.1 Diuraphis noxia | reverse complement strand
TAAAACAAATTGTAGAACAATAATACGTATTTTAATCTATTCGAAGGTCTAGTACAATTAATAGTAATATACTTGTATTTACAGGGATGACTAAAAGTTTAAGTAATAATTTAAAATAGTCGTCAACCTTTTCATTTAAATATATATTATCTGTTAATCCTTGACGACTTATCTATAACTATTTTTATGGTACAATACAATATGTAATATATTATATATATATATTTATAAAAATGTCAAAAGTGATTTAAATCATATATGATTTAAATTTATTACACCACAACATAAAGGTTTATTAATAAAATGAATATTTTTCCAAATATTCATTGTTGTAATAATAATTGTCTGATGATGGGTTTGACCAACACTTTTGGATTGTGTGTAGTATAATCGATAAATATTTTTCACGGGCAAATTTGTGGAAGTTTGTACTTTTTATGGGATACTAATAATTTTATTTAATAAAATAAATTATATTATTATTTTAATTTCGTAGATTTATGTCAAAAACAAAACGATATTGATGATCATGTTCATATATTATATTATACATTATGTTGGACACGCTGTTGCATACTATAACTCATATAGATTTGAATTTTGAATGGGTATATCTGTTTAAAAACCAGTTTCGTCCGAAGATGTTATCGTCATTCTCTGTAATAATATTCACCGACATTTTATATTTTTTTAGTTATAAACTTTAACACCTAAATTAAGAAAAAAAAATTCACAACACCTAAATATGAGTTTTTATCCGTCAATAATAAGAAACGTTCATAAAAACCTAATATTTAACAAAATCAATAAATTATTAAAATTCTAATACTCATGCTTAAAAAAATAAAAATATGAATATGCTATGATTTATTAATACTCTCAACAGTAAACACTCACTAAAAATACATTATTATCATATAAGAAACTAATGATTACTATTATGATGTATAGTTTAATTTTGTGCACATAAAATAATTTATATGGATACAACAAGTGGTATTCGTACCTTACTAAGTATAATTCTTAGTTAATAAATACTTAAATACTTTATACATTAACATTTAATACTTTAATATAAGACATCGTGTCACATAATTTTATAAATTAATAAAACTTTGTAAAAGTTACAAAAATAATTTGAAATTGGATTTTGGTATTTTGAGATGTGTTGAAATAATATAAATATTTAACAGTTGATAAAAAAAAAAAAAAAACACACAATTCAACATGAGTATTATCTTATTATTGTGATAGCTTATAATAATTGGTATAACTGATATACAAAATAAGTTAAATGAAAATATTTCATCTGTAGTTCAAATATGTTGCAATTTTGTGTTTTTAAAAACTTGTAAAATTGGTACCTATCAATTGAAGTTAAAGTTTAAAATAATTTCATTTATTGTAACCAGTATTTTTTTGCTATTTTATTTTACTTTTTTGATGGTAAATAACAAGTTTTTTTAATTAATTCGTATCTTAATATATTTTCTTGCTCGATATTACTTATTCTTGTAATTATATTATTTTCCTTAGATGTATTTTAATGTTATACATGATTTGGTAATACTTACATACAAAATTAAATATATAATTCATAATTTAAAAATCCCAATGCAAGTTCAAGGTTATCACTTTATCAGTGGTATGTTCTAACTAAAACCACCGCTATAACTCATAAACATGTGACTCAACACTATAACCTCATAGAAAGGAAATTGATTTCCATTGGTTGTCATTGTTGAAGTATATAATTCAATGCATTAATTAACGTACCTATCTCCATTGGTTATTTTCTAATTGTATTTTATTTAAGTGATCGCCATAAAGGATGTTTTTTGCACTCCCGTAAAGTCTTATACTTATAAAATGTCAATAAACTGTTATTAATTTAACCAACTACCTATTATAATTTATTTACAACAAAAAATCGTTTTTTTATAAGTTTGAATTTAAAGAACTGGCATTTGATTAATTAACAATTAATCATCTCAAATTTTAATAGCTTAATTATATATTGTGTTATACTTAAAATACATATTTCAATATACATTTATTTATTTAATTAATGTTTAATAATATCTATGTTGATGGTAGACAAGACCAGTTTTTATGTTACAATTACTATTCTCACGCGTATAATTATTAATTATGATTTATAAATTATAAAATAAAATAACATATTTTTTTTAAAACTCATATTATATTCATTGCAATATTAGTTGCCTAGGTACAAACAATATGTTTACTTATTTACGACGTTAAGGTCAAATCTGAAATCACTACGCCGAAAACCACTATTGTAGTTTCAGATTATTACCCATGATTCATATTTATCGAGTGTGCTTTATAGGCTATAATTCTACTTTAACATTTAATATCTAAGACTTCATGTTTATTTTATATTATAGGTATACATATTCTTATAACATGGCATATATTATAACACTCATCATATAGAATTGAGACATATATAAATATAGATACATTTTCAATTTTCATCTTATGGTATACTTAGTTAGGGTTTTTGTTTTGATTTTTTTTTTTAGACGAAATTGGGGTTACCAAAATCCTTAGGAATACCTTATTATGAATTTTATCAATATTACTGTACATTTGTATCTACTTTAAGATGAACCGCGTGGTTTAGTCAATCATAGAAAATAATTTTCATGACATGACACGACATAGTGCAGTATGATCCCAACTTGAATAGTTATATTACATGCAGTAAATACCTGCAATTACCAATTATAGAATAACAGTAAGTCAGTACTATCATATCGTATAACGTTGGTGACAATCCAGTCGATTTATTAAGTTTTAAGATGTTTAATGAACTTCTTGAATCATAGAAATTTATTTTAATAGTATAACTAAGAATAACCTAATTCTTTATTTATATCGAGAAATCGTGAAATTTAATCAGATAATGTAAATTTTGAATTTGTATTGACTGTATACATTTATTTGTGTTATCATAAATTATTTTCAAACGTTGTACCTGCATATACTTATTTTGTTCGAATGACGGTTTTAAACGGTGCTGAAATATTATTGAATTTTTTGTTTAAAGTTGAAGTTAATTTTTTTTAAATTATTTTCAACCAACATTTTGTTGTAATAATAATTTAAAAAAAATCAACTTCAACTTTAAACAAAAAATTCAATAATATTTTAGCAACCAACATTTTGTTGTTGTAATAAATCATTTAAATATGTGTAATCTTTTTCTGTTTAAATGTTTTTACTGTAGATAATGAAAAGAAAAGTGTGTGTCATCGAACTATAATGTAGGTACAATTGATGGGTTTGGATGACACACGTATTAATTTAAGGAATCAGTTTAAGAATAAATTAATTCAGTTGCCTTCTGATTTGCAGTATCACTTAATCTATAATTTAATGTTAATTTGTCCACCGAGAAAAAAAAGATAAATAATTTTTGTATTATATGAATTGAATTATTCTAAAATCTTAGCGGAGATCAAAAATTGACTACAGTCCAATATTATACAAAATAATACTATAGATATATTTAGTCATATTATTTTTCTTTTATTTACAAATTATTCATTACTGTTTTCATAATATTCAGTTATGCAATTTTTTTTTTAAATTTTTAACTCGATAAAACATTATCTACAAAAAAAGTTATAAAATAGTAACTTGAAAGAGATATTAGTAGATGTCTAGTTATAAACCAAATTATAATGATTGAGATTGAGTAATTGGCCACAAGCCATGATTTAATAATTACCAGCACATTATTCATTGTATGTAATATGTATTATTAGGAAGTTGTATACAGAGTACTTACGTGTTGTTAGTGTATTAGTAATGTATACATATAAAACCGACATAGGTACGATGTACTTAAAATAAATGATGAAGATTAAAAAATATATGTCCGGATACTTATTTTATTAAATCTAGTACAAATCGAACAGAAAAGATAATAACACCGTCATAAATCGGGTAGGTGTCGATTTTTTATACCATCATAATGTGTATATGATAAAATAATATAATAAATTCTCAAGATATATTATTAAAAACCATCCGTAGTGAATTTGTTGCAGCTGAAATTCATAAGTTATATTGTAATCGATTCGAGAAATAATATACCTACAATATGGTAAGACGTTGGTAGTAACCGGTATTATATAACATCATCGCGGGCGCATAAATGCGTATAATACATATTTTTTTAATGGCATAAGCATAATATTAACTTTAAACGTTAATAATCATTACCGAATAGTTTCAGTCTATGGCAATTATTATTTGGAGAGCTTTTTTACTCAACAGCAGCGGCAGCAGTATAGTATAGCAGGTAAATACTCGTGCGCGCAGCAACGGTGGCACATCATCAGAGTACATCGTTTGCTTTCAGGTACGTAAGTAATTCTTATTAAATGTAATATTATAATAATGAGGGCCACACAACACTATGCAATCAAATGACAAACAAAATATTGTGAAATAACGACTTAGGTACCGAAAGATATTATTGCATTGACGAAAAACAAATGTACAGAAATCACGGTATTGTCATTAATATGTATTATATTATGTACAACCTCGTGACTATTAAAGGTAAAAAGGCTGGCGCAGTGGTGCACAAAATTGCGCACGGGCGAATTTATTATTATCGTTGGGGTTGACTTTACTCTAGATATATAACTCTAAGATATATTTCTGCGTACAAATATCATTGGCCGGTACGTTTATATTCACCTTGTTGAATGTGTGAATTCGACTTCAATTCGTGACATTTAGTGTCGACGTAAATATTATGATTATTACTATTAAATCCAGTCTGCCATTAATTCAAACAGTCATTAGGATTCGGAGAGAGCTTTTTATACTCAACAGTTGTAACTAATTTTTAGAACTCAGTGGCGTGCAATGCTCATAGTTGGGATAATGGTGTTATATCACCATCACAACCACCCTCCCATTAATGGACTATTTTTGACATAATATAAAATATATGGTAAAGACAATGAATGTATGTTTACCACTGTATGACGTGGTCTGAGAACAGTAAAAAATTCACATCTCTCTCTCCTTTCAAAAAATCTCAGCACGCTATTGTTAGTCGTGCGCCGCAACGGTAACACAGAGCACATCGCCTGGTTTTAGTTAAATGATAGTAACACTTATTAAGTATCATATAATAATATGACAGTCTGTAGAGCCAGTAGAGGGTATGCATCCAAACAACACTATACAATTAAATGTCTGACAAGATATTGTAAAAAATAACTAACTGAAGGATATTATCACACTGATGGAAAATAAATGCAAGAACATTACGGTATCGTCATTAATATAAGCACAACCTAGTGACTAGTAAAGATTTGTGTAATGGTAAAATATCAACTGCAGTATGGCACATGCACAACAATTGTACACAGGCAAATTTATTATTGCCGTCGGGTTCAATTTTACTTTAGATAATATTGTTTTCGCGTAAAAATTACTTTGATATCGTGATATTAACGATATCATAACTGTTATACATATATCATTTATCTTAAAATTGTCTGTTAATAATAATTTAATTTAGTTGACGATTTGAATTAAAAATTTAAAAACACGATACGATAATAATGAGTACATATTATATATTAATGAAAAATAGTATGCTTCTAATCTGCAAGTGTTTTAAAGTTACCAAGATAAGTTAAAGTTATTATAATCGTTGGGATTGACTTCAATCTAGATATTATGATTTCTGCTTGAAAATACATATTATCTCCGGTCAGTTCTTTCTCGAACCCGATTATATTTACCCAGCTGACGACTGTATGAAATTGAGTTACTTTACATCGTGTTGACATTAATATTGAGCATATTATGTTACGTTGCATACAATAATTATTATGCAATTACAGCGTCGAAAATTTTTTTGATCATTTATTAATGCTATAATGAGTAGGTATAATGTTATAAACGTAGGTACTTATTTGTGTGATCGGGTTGTATTACGAAATATTATCGAAATAATATGCAATCAAATCTGCAGTAAATAATTATCCTATGATGGTAAACGATTGTTGGCAATATTCCTCATTTGTCTCGACCTTATTGTAATTGTCTTTTAGGATTAACTTAGAGAAATGGTTTACGATAAAATATCCATACACCCTTCAGTATTATCCAAATTGTAATCTATTTTTAATCCATGTCTATCGATAAGGCGCAACATTATATGCAACTCAACTTACACATGCCACCATAACAATAAGACGTTAATAATTGGTTTTAATTGAAACATAGTAATTGAATAGTACTTACTTAAGGTTTAAAAACACGAATTAAAATAATATATATATCAAATACAAAATATGCTAAATCTGTTTATAACTATTATTACGTTACTAAATTTTTTCCTGTGAGATTTGATTTATGAATTGAGTGTCTACGTACCTAGTACATAATTAATTAAGTGTACCGCTAATAATATAATCCAATTTTTTGTATTCGACTATTCATTTAGATACATTTTGGAACTATCATATGTATAATTTCACCATAAATTTAATCATGTTTAATTGAAATTATATTATAGAAGTAGGCACCTATACCTACTAATAATATTACTTGATATATTATATTAGCTGGTAATTTAACCGAACCACACTGATTGATGATTATGCATAAAGTATTAGCTTGCACTAGAAAATTGCACGATTGCAGCATCAATAACTATAGAACGCATACACTTTAATAAGTATACATTAAACTGAAAGTTAAAATCATGACGTCCTGAAACTTTAAATTGGTATATCAAAAATATAATTTGAAAAAATAAATAAACCTAATATAATATTGAATCATTATTTCGTAATTTCGTCGTCTCGTTGTTTCTATGTTTTATTTTTAAACGCGATATATTAGTATTATGTAAGGACAACTGCTAAGTCGTCTTCGTTTTCACGAGATCTGAAAAATGTCGAACTGCATTAACGTTATTATAAGTTTAATTAAAATCCGGTTTTCATGTAAACGATTTTTTTTGACTGCGTCCAACGCAGATAAATTTATTTTAAAATTAGGTACATAATATCATACGTCATTTTATCCTTGGTTTGAGAAAATTCTGTTTACACCGGTTTTATATGAACGTCAGAGCATTTTGCCATCCTGACTCTATGACTCATTTCCAATTACTGTATAGGTATAATAATGTTAAACTGGTTTATTTTCCTCTGGCCTGAATTGTTTGCAAATGATCATTAGTCAAGTCAGGATTTTTAGAAGCCTTACATACATTTTTCAAGTTAGGATTTGACGGGACTTTAAAATGTTTAAGAATTTGTCGACATAGAATGCACATAAAATAACTTAATGTTATATACAAGCACTGTATATTTTAGGAACGTATTTGTTAACGGTTTTATCTGCCGAAATATTTCATTTGGGAACTTAAAATTAATATATAGCATCAATATCATATGTTTTGCATGACTATAACTATGTATCTTCATATTTTTAAAATTATTTACGTTCGTAATCCAACATAAAATTATTTATTCGAGATAGAATACAAGTTCGATACTGGTACTGCACATCATAAACACGCATTCGCTGCGTCCTTGGACTAATATATTTTCTTT
This sequence comes from Diuraphis noxia, assembly GCF_037042655.1. Taxonomy (NCBI): domain Eukaryota; kingdom Metazoa; phylum Arthropoda; class Insecta; order Hemiptera; family Aphididae; genus Diuraphis; species Diuraphis noxia. Next base: position 70,212,372 of record NW_028301712.1, on the reverse strand, counting down.
TCTTTTATTATAAAACTAAATACGAAACATTAAGAATACACTGCAATATTTAGGACAACTGTTTTATATATTAAATTACGTTAAATAGGCCAATTCTTTTTACGCTTTTGTCTTATTCGTGTAGATTCCAAAGAGTTAAGTCTCCATTGTATCATAATGAAATTTTTAAAATTTTTAATATGTCCTCATTCAACATTTTTAGAAAATATTGAAACCTATTTTTATTTTTAAACGAATCAATAAATTATAAAATACTGTCTATAATTATAAGAAAAACTTATCCTTCAAATTAAAAGAGACATTTCTTAAACTATCATAATAATTGTAGGTATTCGGGTATTCTATATTCACCGGGTCATAATAATATATATTATCAAAAATATCAATGGATAACTCTATCCATATTACATTTAATTTAACAATAATATCAAAATTGTATATTCCCTTTAATGATCATTGTACGTTATATTTTATTTTGTAAATTTTAGATTCTGAATGAAGTAAGGAATGTATTGATTTTACAATGATGTATGTTTTTTTTTTTGTATCTTTCATCACGTTTTATAGTAGAAATAATGCTTTGATTTTGATTTCATACCCTATTTGAAAAGGAAAATTCATCTAGTTGGTACTTTGGGGGGATCAAAAGTAAAAAATTTTTCAATAGTTTTCAAAAGCGTCAGGAAAAACCCTAAAAAAGTGACGAAAAAACGGGAATTTTTACGCATACCTAATCAGTTTTCGACAAAACCGATTTTTATATATTTTTTTGTAACTCAAAAACAAATCATTATAAATTCTTGAAATTTTCACCAAAAGTTTATATTAGCGTTACTTATTTATGATTTGATTTTTAAAATATTTTGATTTTTTTAAGCTATTAATATAGTTAATAAGACATAGCAGTAGAAATTTTTTTTTAAATGTAATACAAGCTTTATTAAAAGTGGTACTTATTAGTTATTGTACTAAAAAAAAATTTAAAAACGTCACAATTTTTGTTTATAAGTATTTACTGTTCAAGTGTTTACGAAATATGTAAAAATCGTGAAAATTCGCATAGAATAATGAAGTTGAAAATTCATAAAATACTTGTGAATTTTACCGAAGGTTAAAAACCCAACACATGGTTCTCCATAACTTTTTCTTCAAATAACTGTAAAAAAAAAAACTCCTGAGTTAATACAGAAAACATTTTGTGAGCTTATAAAAATATATTATAATTTAAACATAAGTAATATATAATGTATCCTATAGACTGACTAACGATTTCCGTTCAGAATTATTTTTCGTATACAATGATACCTGTCATTGCATTCAAATTTAATACATCCATTATAGTGACCTATACTCTCCATATCTACTATACAACAAAGCGATACCCACTTGCCCATTTTTTTATTTTACTTCAAATCAATGTTTATAACATTTTATCATCATCCAATCCATCTTGCATTTTTTCTGTAGTGAAATCGAAATTTCATAAATTGTTTGATGTTAATTTAATACTATGTTATCACAATAATATATTAAGTTAGTGTTTCAGTGACATTTATATACATAATTAGTTTATATAACTGAACAATGATGGAACGATCAATGATTTTTGAGACAAATGCCTTAGATAAAAATTGTCGGTCATGATGAGTATAGGGCAGTGAGGAGTTGTCAGTTATCACTTATCACTAAATGACTTATGGGTATAACTTAATTTCAGTATTAGTATTTCGAGGTTTAGAAGCGTTGAAAAATGTTTTCTGTCTCACAAATAAAAATTGTTCGCGACGTCACTGAATAGAAAATAATAAAGTATGGCGTTGATTGAAAATGTAAGGCTTACCTTTTCAATGAATTTACCAATTGAATAAATCGAAATATACTCACAACAATGTGCCACACAGTGCATTCGTGCAGTAAAAGTGTTCCATAAGTTTGTTCGTCATGGAAACACGTCATTATTATAGTCTTATATATAATGTCAATCATGCAAGAGCTTTATATAATATAATGTAACTACATAACATACACACGAATATTTTTTCTTACAATATTTTTCCAACCATAGTAACTAGGCACGTTGTTTATAAGACGATTTTTAAGTAATGCATAGTATTTTATTACCTTTGTTATTAGTAAATTAATAGTATTCTATAAGTACGGAAAAATAAGGGGTAGAAATTTACGTCATGGCAATCAAGAAAAAAACCATAGGAAGGACGAACAAGAAAAAATTGACAACAAATAAACGAGTTAACGAGCAGCCAAGAGTAACATATAAAACATTTCGTTTAACTACAACCGTAGCGCCTGGTAATAGGGTGATTACAAAAATGGAAAAATTCCAACAGCCAATTAAATTTAAAGAAGTGAGTGATCAAATTAATACCTTTTTAGTTTTGTTTGCTGTCGGATTTACTTCATTTCTGTTGTTTTTTTCCCAAGCTCGTGGGTATAGTAGATATGGGAACTATGGTGATTTAAAACTTTAGTAATCATAATCATAATATTAAATAAAAATCAACAATTATTAAAGTTTGTAAAAATGATTCAAGTATAATAAATACCTACTAAACCAACATTACTTCTAGTTGATATATAAATTTAAACCCATTTTAAGGACAATAATCCTTGGTATTAACCTTTTAATAACTGTAGAATTCGTCAAAAACTCGTTTAAATTTTGAATTAGGTACATAAAAATATGCAAAAAAGAAAAAATATTGTAGTAAATGTTTATTATTTTTTTAATTAGAAAAAATCAATGTTTGAGATTTAAATTAGAATTTAATTTATTATACTATCTGAGGTGATTCCGATACATGAGGGTAAAATAGTAGACAATTCAAGAGAACGGTAATTTCTGAAATACACAAGCAATTCGAGTAAATTAAAAAAAAATTACTATAGAAAATCCGAGAGTCAGATGGGAAAGAATTAGAGTGTTAATATGTAACTATCTTCATTATGATGTACAATGTTTACCATGTAAACATTTTTAAACCTTCATACACAGCTGACTGAGTTAACTGTATGTATCTATTACCTATACATGGGATATACAAATATTGAAATACTGATACTTAATAATTGGATTGTGCCACGACTTTAAAACGTACGTAAATTACAAATTTAATTTTTAAATCTCAATGGTTATTACTTATTATTATAATAACAAAAATTTTAAAATGCTTACATGAACTTCAAGTCTGCAAGTCCATTAAAAATATTAAAAATATAAATAATTAACGATTCTTGGTTAAAAAAAGTAGAAATAGAAAACAATCATTTTTTTAACGTTATTATCATTATTAATTTATACATTATACATGGTAAATTATTATTTATTATTATTATCAGTCATATTGTACATCTTACACAATACAATAAATTATAAAATAATTTTTTTTTTTTGAACAATTCCATAATAAACAAAATGTATATTAAATAACATAAAGTAGCAAGATTATAAAATTTAATGTGACTTTTGTTTTAAAGATATTTTTATTCTGTACAGTGTTTTATGTATAGTGTTTAACTTTATTTCGTCCCAAGATTTGTTACGCTGTTGGAGACTGAGAAAACAAAATGATTCAAGTTCTATAAAATATTATAATTTGTACGACATTTATTCTCTTATTTTTAGTTTTGAGTCTATTTGTATTTTGTACATCACAAAATCTAATGATATAAGTATATACTAAAATGCGTTAAGTCATAATATGACGGCCAGCAATAGTTCATCATGTAGCCAAATCAGATTAATACTAGTATACGATATTAAGTTTATGTACCTACTTCTCTGTATAAGCTATTGACTATGTTGTAAAAGGAATATTAAAACTGTTTTACTTCGTTTGTAAAATGCTTAATACCATGATAATGTATATTTGTATTTTGTTAAAAATTTACTTATGTGTATAATGTGTATATAACTACATAATATATACGTAGTCATCTGTATTGAATGAGATCTTAATTAAAAATTCTATACCTATATCGGCTATCGTATCTAAACACATTTAAAAGCAAACATATTATATATATATATACCACGTGACCCTAAAAATAGAGTACACTTTTTTACTTAGTTATTTTTATATTATTTAGTACCTTAAACATAACTTTCCGGGACTGTATCTCTGTATATCTGTTTGCGGGACATGAGAGTTGAAATTAAACTATTCGGATCATTAATGTCTATACCAATTTTCTCATTCTTTTTTTCTCAACAGCTGAACTTTTTCTGTTTACTCAGTTTACGCGGACACATGGTATATTAATAATTTATACATATTGTGAAAACCATAACCATTTAATATACATATAATAATATGAAACCGAAGTCTATAAATGATTCCACATAATGAAAATATACCTAACAGCTAACATAATGATATACCTACTTAATCTTATTTTTATTGAAAACGTTTGAGATATATAGCTTTATCGCATTATATGTTTTTATTTTTAAACCGTTTCGTCGTTAAAAACGTCACATGTTGTTCTACTCTATCGATAATGTTGTTTGGAAAACGCTGTTCGCTACTTGTAAACATTGTTTTTGTTGTTGTGGGAGTAAAAAAAAGAAAACCTAAACATTACGGCTAGTACAGTATACGAGTGCGAATTCACACGCGAAATTAATTTTCTAAAACGTTATTACAACGGCGGGTGTCGGTGCCGGTCGATAAAACTTAGATGAGCTTCTAATATTATATACACGTATAAGTGTTGACAAGCGGCAATTATATTATTCCGTCATTCAGCGCAGCTGTACAAAATTTGTAAATGAAAAAAAAAAAACAATAACAATATAGCAATAAAAGTAATAGTAATGATAATAATAAAAAATCCAGCCAACGTCCGTCATCGTCGCTGCTGTAGCCGCGTGGTGATAAACTTATTCGGGCGTACTTGGCCCCGACTTGGTCGGTTGAGTATATTATTATAGTTGTATTGTAATCGCGTAATAATAACAATATTATTATTATCGTGATTATTGTTAATATTGTTATCATTATTATTATGCACAATCGCCGACGGGAAGCAGAAGCAGACCCTGTGAAGCACACGTGACTCGTCGTGAGCGTCGCGAGTGTAGCGTACACAATATAATAATACATTGATCGTATACAGAGTGTTCATTGTTCACCCCCCGTTCTGTTTTGACGATTTTTCCAAAAAGTGGTATCTAATAATAATATGGTCAGGTGCAGTAATAATAATATGGTCGATACAAAATACGTACCTACTAATTAGTAATTGTATTGATTCTCAGTGGGTACTTAAAAGTTTATGGTTCAAAGTTGGATTTAAATTTCGATTAAGACACAATACCAAACCTTCGGTCTTAAAAATCGTCTGATGGAAAATAAATAATAAATTGGTACCTATCGCCGAGCTCACGGGACACATCTCTGAGTGGCGTCGAAAAATTATCTATGAATGTAAAAATCAGGCGTAGGTAGGTACGTAAAAATTGGAAAAATCAGAATTTGAATAAGTCATGCTGCAGCTATATACACAGCTGTGGTGGTAAATAGGTTTTATTCGTATTTAAGAATGAAAATGGGATGGGAGCATCGTGTTTGGCATTTATCACCCTGTATATACGCGGGCGCGCGCGCGCAACGACATCGTGTATAATACCTATATACCTACAAACAAACGCGGCTTCGTTATTTTGGCAGTCTGGCCGATTCGGTCGTGCTGTTTGCCAAACCGTCGTGTCGCGACCGTCATCGTCGCCGTCTGCGTCCGTGTCATTCACGATTTTCACGTTCGACGCGTGAACTTCCTTATTATTATAATATTTCGTCCGTCGCCCTTTTCCACATCATCTATAATATTGGTTTCCGAATTTTCCTCACTGCAACGCCCACCACGGACATTTCGTTTTCATCGCGACTGTCTGCACGTCTGGTCGTTCCCCAAACAATATTGGACTGCTGTTGATTCACCTATTGCATTATTATAGGTATTTTGTTTATATACGATTTGTTTTTATTTTCGTCTTGCCGAAGAACTCCAAAACCATGGTCATCTCCAGCGACGATCACGTGTTGGACGTGTTACTAGACCGGCTGGCGCCTCTCACAGCCCACACGACCGAAAACTTGGAGAAGATACGGAAGATAGCGCATAAGATCAATGGCCGGGTCAACAATTCGGGTAAACGTTTTTCTTTTATTAGCTAGTGCATCATAATAATATTATACATCATGTATATGGCAAGCCATGGTCTCGACTCGATCATTTTAACGTATCAAATGAGTGGACGTACCGTTGACCATCCTTAACTTTTCTAAACTTCATTATTTGACCCCTATCCCATCATTAATTTCTAATGGGTATTAATTTATTCGTATGAATCGAAATTTTAAATGCTTTCACTGTTGGCGACCGTCTGCCGCTGTAGTTTTATCACTCTAAACATTTCAAGTTTATTATAACATAATATAATAATAATAATAATATTTCAAATTTATTATTACATAATATAATAATTGTTATAAATAATTCTAATTTTAATTATAAATAATATTGTTTATAATATTATATGAGTGGCTTGGTGAGGCGCGGTCGTACGCTCAATCTGCGGAAACGCACTGAGCGTTTACTTTGAAGTCAATATTTGATAAAGATTAAACTTTATATTTGCTTTCTAAAATAAAATACCAAGAAAACTTACCATGATTATAAATTATAAATATATTTAATAATGTTTACAATTAATTAATTTTAATCTACGAGTAATTTAGTTTAAAATAACCGGAAAACTCGACTATGGTATTTAGTATAAGTTTTTTAATGAGTAAATTCCTGTAAACGAAAAAAGGACTCTGAGTGAATTAAACGGCTGAATTAGTATCCATTTAATATCCTACATTTAAAAGAATAGTACATCTTCTTATATAGCTATATTCGTATTATTAAAAGTATTTTTTTTAGTAAGGTAAATTGAACATAATTTTGTTAAAAATATTTTAAGTTGTTTATTATTTATCATACATGGTGTAAATAGGTAATAGGGAATAGTACTAAGTACCTATATTATAATATGATATATTATTTTTTAATTGCAACAAAATAACTGAAATTGATTCTGGATAAATCGATATTTTCCTTTTAATTTTAAATTTTGTAACACTTAAAAAACATTGTTCGTACCTACATAAATCTCTGTAAAACCAACTTGTAAGAAATATTGTATAAATGTTCAAGTCTTATTTTTAATTGGAAAATGATTATCAAGTGTTTTGAAAAATCAAGTCAATATTTAAAAAAAAAATGGGCAAATGTATTTTCAACATTTTTGAAACAATTTATTAAGAACTTTTTACCTATAATATTTTTAAAACTTTTTGAACAAGAAAAAAAATTGTGTTTTATAAATTAAAAAAGTGGGTAAGTCGTAGATGTCGCTCTGCTGTACAGAAGGTTATAAGTGGGTTACTGGAATGGATGGAATTAAATTTGAATTCAATGATATTATATCATTGTATACGAAAAACGATTCTGAGCGGAAACGGGTTATCTGTCTAGTATATATTATAGATTATTAAAAACTTTCAAATCTTAAATTTAAAAAGAAATTTTTTTATGAATTTCTAGCATAAAATAATTTGCGAATTTTCGTGATTTTTACGTATGTTGTCAAAATTAAAATTTGAATGCTTGTAAAAAATTTGTGACTATGTATTTCTTTTATTTTTCAACTGTTATTGTAAAAATATTTTAAGAGTCTTGTATTAAATTTTCAAATCTTAGATATAAAAGGAAAATTTTTTATGAATTTCTAGCTTAAAATAATTTACGAATTTTCGTGATTTTCGTGATTTTTACATAATATGTTGCCAAAATTCAAACTTTGAATGTTTATAAAAAAAAATCGTACCTATGTATTTTTAATGTTTTTTAACTGCTATTGTTACAATTTGTTAGAAGCCTTGTATTAAATTTTCAAGTTTTTCTGCCTAACAAATACATTTTTATCGATATTAATTAAAAAAAATTAATAATGATCATATTTTTTGGTACTTGTTTGTTATCGCCCCGCCAATACACCGAATAAAATTTATTGCCCCGCCACTCTTGTTTGTTATCGCCCCTCCAGTACATCGCATACAATTTATCGCTATTGCTAATCGTTTGTGATATATTTTAGAAAATGAGAAAACTAAATTTTATCATTTTTATGATAATTTTCGATTAGTTCGTTACAATAATTTGCAACAAGTGGGATTCAAACATAATACTGTAAACCACACGTATAATTTTGTCGATCCGGACACAGGGGCTCACACCCAACATATTGAGAGGTTGTGGGGTTCTGCTAAATGGGGCAATAAAAATCGTCGTGGGACTAACAGACATTTTCTAGAATCATATTTGGCAGAGTTTATGTGGAGAACACGTCTCGGAAAACAATACGCATTTGAAACTATCCTCAAAGATATTTCCGAATTCTGGCCTCCATTATAACTATATATTCATAATATATTTTCTACATTTTTCTACATATTTTATATTTTATACATTTTTGAATTTAAATTTTATACTATACATTTATATATTTAAAACTATTAAAATAAAATAACATAATATTATACATTGAAATATTTTTTTTTATTTATGGAGGGGCGATAACAAACAAGAGTGGCGGGGCGATAAATTTTATACGGTGTACTGGCGGGGCGATAACAAACAAGTACCTATTTTTTTTACTTTTGACCCCCTAAAGTACCAACTAGATTCACTTTCTGATCGAACGAAGTACTGAAGTCAAAAATCGAAGCACTTTTACTGACCCAAAACGTGATGACAGACAGAAAAAAAGAAACACACACCATGGTAGAATCAATACATTCATCGCTCCGCTCAGAATCTAAAATATATATATATACCTTAGATGATATTATTTCACCCAAAAAGATCTAAAATATTTAAACTTCAAAATTTTTATCATGTCTAGTATTTGCTTACACACACACACACATATATATGATAAATATTTGTTCGATGAAATTTAAATCTATATAATTATTTTTTCTGAATAAAAAAAAATCAACAAACAAATCCATTTTTCAAAACTAGTGTTCTGTTTATATTATAATATTATTGTTTCCCTTAGTTCTTATTTTATTTTTCAATAATTTAGAAAATTATCAGAAATGTCATACTTTCCCCAAAAAAACCAACTAATTACTAAACTAAATTCAATACCTAATAACACGTTGTATCTATAATAAATTGAAGAAAATTGAATGTACCTATAAACGTGATTAGTGACAGAAATAAATTTAAAAAAATAAAAACCCATTATAACTAGAAAATCAATAATCCTAGCTCTGCTTCCTGAAGAATTTAAAAGTTATAATTTTATATATTGTATTTGTTATTAGTTTTAAATGTCAAATTTTAATATGTTAAATTATTTAAATTTGTAATTTTATTTGTAATCAGTTTTAAAAATTAAAAATATTAAATAACGCCCAAATGTTCTAAACTAATATTTCATTATATTCACAATTAGAAATTGTATTAAAAATATATTGCCTCACAAGTAATAATTATTTAAAAATACAATCAAATAATTTGTACAAATAGTAACATAGTTAGATGTCAAATGTATAATTATACTAAATTCATCATAATTTATAAGTTATAAATTAAATTGCTTTATTAATTTATTATACTAGAATTAGGTGTATCCTACAGGATTATTTATTCATAGCTGTACCAAAACACATAGTATAGAGGGAACTAGATTTATAATGAGATATAGGAAATAAACCTATTTTTGCTTGTGAAATTTATGTGTTTTATTAATGTGTTTCACTTTTCAATAATTTTATATTTAATTACGACTTTGATCTAAAGATTAAATATGTTTTTCATTTTAGATAAAAATGTTAAAGCTAAATCACTGAATATTCTTCGAAAAACTAAATCAGAGCGAATGGTGGATATCGTGAAATTATTTGAAGTAAGTATTAACATTGATTTCTGAAAAAAAAATAAATAAAAATACAAGTATTTTTTTAAAAAGCATTTTAGTCTTAAACATTGTTTAGACATTACTTTAAGTACAATCATTTAATTATTCTAATTTTATAAATGATAAAAGTCCATAAAATGTATTTATACTTTATATTTACTAGTACATAGTGTAATATTATAACGTTTTATTAGAAAAAAAAAACACTTGTATTTCCTACTTTTTGAAAAATATCCAATATGATAGCAGTCTTTCAGTATTAATACTTGGCACACAAATTTCTTTGTTTGGGAGATTAGTATTTAAATAGTTTTAATTTCTAAGTACATGAAAATACTTAAACATTTATATACTTAGTTAAATTTAATAGTAATTTCTCTAGTATAATATCATTTTGACTAAAATCACATTTTGTTGCGAGTGTAATGTAGTTAAATTGTTGATGAGGAATATGAATTTTATATTTTACCAATAAATCATAAACCTTGGGCATTTAAAAACTACTCTTCCTGTATATTTTTAACCAACAGAGTGATAAATCTAGCTTCTGAAGTGTCAGTATAATTATGGTATAATGACCAATTAAATGTTTTATTTTTAAAATGTTCATTTTAAATGATTTAGTTCCCTATTAAAACAGTTTTCTTTGTAATTATTGTATTATTATGACATTTAATCTATTCACTAGAATATATAGAAGATAACATATAAATTGTATAAAGACATTTATTTCTAAATATAAATATTTTCAAAAATGCATTGCAATGTAAATTCAAAAAAGAAAAACTTTATTTGTGCAATAAAAATGTAAAATATTTTGTTTTATCTAATGTAACCAATCTACATCATTCATTATAAAAATAGTTTTTAAAATTGAAACACTAAATTGTATTTAATATTAAAATAGTAAAGAAGTTAGCTTAAAGTTTTGATAAGGGGTGTGTAAGAAGCATACATTTTAGAATGATGAATATCCTATTACAAGCTTCATTGGAATGGTGAGACGACATCCAGTATTCTAAAAAAAAAAGTGTTGTGTTCTTTTAAAATAAGATTAAATTCATTAGTTTTAGACTTGAAATATTTTTGTGATTTTATCCCAGAAGGCAATTATTCGGTAAATAGAAAAAAATTGTAATATTTAAATGTAATAATAATTTCAAGTGCATTTTTAATTTATTCATAAAATATATTCTAAATACTCGTAAAGTTTATTTATATACTATATATTGTATACATTTTGTAACTTAGAGTTAAGGATTTATCTAATCACGCTAAATGTAGGTATCTCATGTTTCCAGACTTTTACATCGTATTCTAATTATATTGTCTATCACTTGAATAAAATTAAATCTACAACAATACTATATTATATTGCACAAATTCATATAATGTATTATAATATACAATATACCACGGATAATTTATATCAACACACAATTCATAAAATTAATTGTATGCAATTTAAAATATTGTTTGAGTGCTCGATAAAATATAATGTTTAGGTTTTTTAACTATGATTTTCGTTTTTAACATAATTTTATCGATCTTTCTGGAAAATCAGTAAAATTAACATATTGAACATCAAACCAATAATAAAATCAATTAATGTCAATAGATTACAACAATGGTGGTGCGGATGTGTGCAGTAAGTTGCAGGCGTGGTCATAATAATATTATGTAGGTAGGTACATACATCACCGATACCACGTAAAGTTACAAGATACTTAATTATTTTTTTCGGGTATCTACTTACCACTCATATTATGTAGTTTGCATAAGTCGAGTATCACTTATGACTAAAAATAGAATTAGATATTCAAAATAATATGTTTAAAAATTATAACTAATAATCAATAATGTAAAAGTATAATAATTTAGGTATATACAGTATGTTTAGTATTTATTTACACAAAACATTTAATAATATAAGATCCGTTATAGACATTATTTTAAAATATCAGTTTTTAAATTTCTGTACTAAAGCCACTTGGCCCACGCCCTACAGCGTACCACGATGTAACTCACAGCTTACAACCATGAAGTTTGCATGTAGTTTACCAGTGGTACGAATACCACTACAGTTTTAGGACCACTGGTGTAGATCATGTTGAACGTATATTTAGTATAGGATGTTATACTATTCGAAAAACACGCAATAATATTAAGATATAATTAGGGATTTCGTTTCAATTCCTTTAATATTAATGTATAATACCAATACAGTTTGTTGATGATTACGTTAAACGTCAGTTTTCTCGGTGCAGGTTATATATATACAGACAGAGAAAAAGTTCATCGGATTCGTTTTTTAAATTTTTTTCTTTTTAAGCGCTAATTAAATGACACGGCTATTGGCTCGAGACCACACAAACACTCGCGAGCATCCGTGTCCGAAAGCCCGAAACTTTTGGTGGTGACCATTATTATAACGTGTGCGCGTGTTTTGCAACGTCCGAGTCCCGAGGGTAAGGAAGTGAGTGGACGATGATACAAGTAACTAATAACTGTGTATTTTTAGTGGTGTCTTTGCTGTGATATAGGCAGAAGGACGTATACCATTAAAACTACACATATATATTGCCATCCATTCTCATTACATATCACGCGGAACTGCCATCACGCAGGAAATCTCTCTGAATCCGCCAAAACGGAACAGCCTTGGCCAGATTTAAAACGCTTTTCTTATGTTAAATTACCTCGCGATAGGCTACAGCTCGAAAAATAATCATAAAAAAATATAAAATAAAATTTAGCAGAAAATAAACAGATACAACGTGGTGATGTACAGATTGTACGAGATTTTTTTCAATCGGGGTGGCAAAAATAATAATAATAATAAAGAAACAAAAATATAATATTCTATTTTGATAATGTTTCGGATTTTTGACGGCCGTGTTATAAAATTACGTGCGTAAAAAGCTTGCGGAAAAAAAACTATATATTGCCTGGCACGCGTCTCGGTCATATATTTCACATGTACTTTTAAACAGTTGCATTATAAATTAACTGTCGTTCGATTTAGTACGGTCTGCGTTATTTTCAGCATGCAAAGGTTAAGGGTGTTCTATATTAATGTTGATGTTATGAATATATAATTATGAAAACAAACAAACTGTTTATTCATCGGAATATATTGTGATTTTACATAATGCCATCTGCAGTTACTACCAGTAGCATGTCTATCTTCTCAATAGTCCGATTATTATGTAAAACCGTTAAATTATCAACTATTTATGCACCGTGTGTCCTCGAAAACAGGGTAAGTACTCAGAAACGGTGGAGTTTTTTTCAATACTCGAATTTATCACCGGAGTTAAAAATTTCAAGTCATATCGAAATGTATGAATACTATGATCACTAATAGCGTTTTCCACCAAATTTCATTGATTGCACCAGTGCATATTTTTATGTTCCATCGGCAAGATTAATGTGCACTGAGTGGACTTTTTTATGTTTCACCTCAATGCACTACGCCAGATGTTTGCACCCAGCGCACTGATAATTGCACGAGTTTCTAGAGCTCAAGGGCCTTATGATTATCATGACAATAGTTCCATAATACCCATTAAATATATTTCTATTATGATTATATAACAGTGATGAGTATAGATTTTATGTTTTGTCTACCAGCCCGCACAAGGACGATTATCAGTGAACTGTACTAGTGCCACCTTGGTGCAGTATTGCGGTATGGTGGAAAACGCTATGAGTTTATTATCACGTCTCGCAAACAAACTTCAAAAAATGTATATGGTACTGAGCAATAAAATTTACTAAGTTATATAGTGTACCGCGTTATTTTAGATACATGATGTTGTTTAGCAGTATATATTATATTATGAAGCATTTCAAAACATTTTTGAATTTGAATTTTATTATTAGGTGATAGATAAAATATATTTGGTCCTAGACCATAGTACTTACTTCTCTGTAGACTGTATTTTTATAGAAGTAAAGTATGGACTTTGAATAAATCATATATAATTAGATCATACGGGTATATCTTAAACCATGTGCATATTGTTTAAGAATATGATAGTTAAATAAACAGTTTGATAATTTGATATACGTATAAATGATAGGACGAAACACTAACTAGAGCCAGGGTTGAATTATCAATGAAACAGTGTAGGCAACTTTTTAGGTGAGGGGGGCCCAAGCAGCGAGAAAAAAATGTAAAAATGTTTTATCTAGACATTGAGTAAAAATTAAATTGGAATTCTATAGGTACTATGTATGAATCTACATTTTACTGTATGGCCACATCACTTTGATAGGGTTGTATTAGTACTGCCAGTACTGGTTCGCATGACAAAGAGCATTGGGGAAGTCCCCGATAGAGTAAATTATATAAATTATTTACATAAATTTACTCTATGATGGTCCCCGATTCAACGGATACGTTACATTCAAGTAGCGTAGTTTTATTATAAAAAAATTTCGAAACATTTGTTTTGTAAATCTGTGATTGTGATTTGTGAGTTTTGCGTCCTTTAAGTTCAAAAATAATAAAGGAGCCCCGATATGGTTAATCGACTGGAGCAATGTCTTAGTAGTTAGGTAGGTACTATCTACTGAAAATAATTGAAATAATGATTGAATTTTATGTTTAATGTTTAATTTACAGTTTATAGAGTTGTTGAATGAGACAGTTTTTTTTTTACTATTCCAAAATAAGCTTTTTGGCCGGTCTGGGAAAAAATATATCACAAGAGTTTAGGATTCTAAAGTCAGTTTATTTATGATTTTTATTTCTAGTATTATATTATTACTATTTTTTTTTAATGTACCAGCTACGTACATGCAATCAATATGAAAATGTGTTCAAAAATAAAAAATAGATACTATAAGTAATTTATTTCAATATCAAAACATTTTGGTGATAAAATTGTATAAAACGTACAGATAAACCTATAAGTATTTTATTATTCTATTCGTTGGAAATCTTAAATATCAATTAAAAAAAAAAAAGTCAGTATCTATCAATGTTTACTATTTTATTAAAATCGCTCTAAAACTTATTTTAATTGTATCGAAATATGTATATAAATATTACATTTTGACACATATTTCATTAATTCGATTTATTTATATTTTCTCATATATAATTTATACCTAATTAGATAAAAATAAATTATTTGTATTACCTTGTTTTGCATAGTGAATTAAATAAATACAAACTAAAAAACTTATCAAAGAAGCCGACTTGTTAATTTATTCTTTAATGAAAATTATTTTAATTGCGAGTCACTACACTACTACAGTTCAATCATTATAAACTGGCTGGTTTAATAAATTAAACATAGTAAACTATTGAATATACTTTCTATAACACTATAAGATTGATTTAATTTCGTTTTACTACCTACCGATATAATATTATACCTAGGAAATATATATTTACTCGCAAATCCTATAATAGTTACAACTTCGCGTTTTATTCAATTTTATGTGCGTTCTGTGTCTGTGGTAGGAGGGTAGGTAGGTATATTATGATGAATATTATATATAAGAATCGATTTTCGTGTCAGTGGCCAAATGGGCCTTTTGACGGTATTCAGTTATAGGTTGAAGAAAATGTTTCACCATTCTTAATGAACAAAATTACATTTCGTTTTAAGAATCAATAACGCACATAATGGGACGACATCACGTCATGTCGGAGTTTGTACACGGAGACGCATAATTTGTGCGTGTATACTTTATAGGTTATTTAACACTCACATAAACACGCATATCATAATATATAAATATTATGTAGGTATTTATAAATATATATATATATATAATATTGTACATGTTCATAAGACATGTTATAATACGTTGACGTAAAGTAAACCTGTTACATGTGATGTTTACATTAAGTATGATATGAATTATATAGTGCCGTGTGTGCTGTGCAGGATGACATTTAATAAACAAATAATGTAATAATAATCTTAACACATCATTATCACTTTATGACTATTTTATTAAATTGGAAATAAAGGTTTATAATAAATTTATTACAATTGGTTTGCGTCGCTGGAACAAAGAGAGTGAGTAGATATTCAACTTGGATATATAGACGAGCGAGTTAAAATATAATATTTTATGACCTATTAGTCATTAGGTAGGTACTTACGTAATTACGTAGTTTACTATAATATCTATTATTTGTTAACGTTTGTTTGGAAATGAACTTATTTAATAAATAGCTTTCAATGATAGTATCACATATTTTTGTGTTTTATCAATGACGGTAATATATTTCACAATTCACACGATACAATAACCAAAATATCGACCAATCATTTTTGAAACATAACGACAAATGACCTTATACATGCGTAAACCATACCAGAAATGAAAAGTTTCTGTATATCAACGTAGGTTTAAGCAACAAAACCAGAAAATTGTATATATGGTTACACTGTTTCTATTTTTAATGAACTTCTAGTGAAATAATATAGAGTAACGAGTGTTTTTGGCATCTTTTAATATAATTCTACATCTTATATTTATCATTTGCGTCACTTCAAACGAAAAAACTGTTTATGGAAAATAAACCTTTAGTTAAGTTTACTATATTTGTCAGTAATAATTAAAAGTAAAAATAATTTAGTTTTATTAATTAATTTAGTTTTAAAAATATAACCGGAAATAATCTGCTACTCAGTTAAAATCAAATTTTTTAGAAGCAATGTTCTGATTAATTTAATACCTAAATTGCATGTATTTAGTTTAAGTACACACATCTCACATAAGTGTCTTATGCAATTTTTTAATAGCTGAGATTTCATAATTAATAGTTGTTCTGTGACAAAAAACGTGGATAAATAATAGATTCAATCGGTTTTCATTGACTAGTCAGCTTTGGCTCTACTCCAGTGGGTTAAAACTTGAATCTGAATTAGAGCATTTGGAAATATATCAAATTTTAGTTATTTGGTTTGAAATATTCAAATAATATTACAAGATTAATATTGTCAAATGTGAACATTTTACTATTCTTAAACAATTATTAACACCGATAAGTAAAACGACTCAATTCTTGTTTTTACATATTTAAAGTTGAGTTAAAAAAAAAAAAAGTTTAAATAAATAAAGTATTTATATTTGTTTTTAGTATTGTATAGGAATGCAGTAGATCTTAATACAAAAATAAGTCTCATAATGTCTAGAATTTATAATGCCTATTAATTATCAAGAAAACGTGAAAGGAACCATTATTATTATCAGTGCCACTGTTGTTTTTATTGTTTTTATATTTAATAGTATCTTCAGATAGCAATTAAGTCTTAAATTAATTTTTTATTAGATAAACTTCGATCTAACTCTATGAGGAATTATGATATTAAATAATTGAACTTCAGTTATGAATAAATGTTTTAGTGAACATGTAAAGGTGCGTCGAGATATTGTTCATCTAACTAAAATTTTTCGTAAATGAAAATGGTATTGCGCGTTTAGAAAATATCAACTTTTAATTTATATATTAATACATAACAATAAAAAATATTAGTGAATTATTTAGGAATATTAGAATAGTCTCTTTATAGATAGTAAATACAACATATTTATAGTTTTAAACATTTTGAAGTATTGATACTGAAATAATATGATATTTTTAAATTATATATTATAATTTTATTTATTACTTAATTTAATATTTCAGAAAACTAGAGATAAATCTACATGTACAAATTTAGCAGCTGTGATACATGCTTGTATTGCACCGAAATCCGGTAAATAATAAAGATAAAATATAATAAATTAATATTAATATACTTATTTAATAAATTTAATAAATTTATACATTAATTTTATATAATAAAGATAAAGAATTAATTTAGCAAAGTTGCACAAAAAAATGTATAATGATATAAAATGTGTATACAGGTCAAACTAGAAAATCATTTTTGAAACAACTAGTTGAATTAGAAGCAACAAAAATATTTATCAAGTCAATAATGGATTTGCAATCTAAGTCTGTAGGATCACCTGATGTACTTCTCAATGAATTAGTATTTATTCTTGGGCAACTCTCACAAAAAGGTAATAAAAATAAAATAAAGTTAAAATTCATATCTTTTTAAAATATGATTTGTTTTAAGATAGCAAATTTTCAAAACATGCTGAAATGTTGAATGCAGCAAAAATGTTTCATCAAAATTTAAAAAACAACATAAAAAATGTTAAATTTATCTCTCCGTTATTGAAGTGCTTTAAAACGATTACGAAAAATGGTACGTTAATTTTTTTTAATTATTTACTATCATATGTTATTGAAATCAATATTTATTCACATTTGATTTTTAGAAACCATTGTTGGCGTGCTTCTCAGAGATAGCTTTTTGCTAACTTTAGAAAAACTAATAAGAGAAAACAATAAGTATTTAATTAAAAACAAACAATATGTAATCCTTGTAATTCTAGCAAACATTACAAAAAAGGGTTAGTTAATTTGTACATGTTTTGAAATTATAACTAAACTATAAAAATGTATTATTTAATTTAATAATGCGTTTTTAGTTACTGAAGAAAATTGCGATAGAGTTATACGCGCTGGACTCATGCAATACGCTTTAGACGTGTTCAATATAAAACTTTACACTGCCAATAAAGCTCATCCTAAAATATTTTCATCCGCATTAGATGTACTCGTTCACATCTCAAACACTAGTACGTTTAATATTTAGATATTTATAATGTACAGTTTTGATTTATTTATCAAACGATGATGTATACTTTTATTTTGCTAATGGGTTTGTAGATAATGGACGAACAGCACTGAGGAAGTCTAACAAATTTAATGTGTTATACCAATTTAGCATGCGATGCCCAGAAGACCAAGTTTATAATTCTACTATGTCAAAATTGTGTACAGTTATAAATGTATGTCAAGAGAAATTTTTACTCTTACCTTTAATTTCAACACAGTCAGCACTTGCTTTTGGGTTAGGAGATATAAACCTCAACGATAGTGGTAAGTTAAAATATGTTATAGAATATAGGCACAATAAATTTGATTTTAAATAATATTTTTTTTCAATTATTAATTTCTCGTTTACTTATTATTAATTCAAAGATAAATACAAAAAAAAAAAAAAATGTATAATTAACATAATATACTTAGCATTTCACTAAAACTAATACATTTGTAGTAGTGATATATAGATAAAATTTAATTAGTTAAACATTGTTTGTTGTCCAATTTATTTTAGAGTTGTTTTCAACACATTACGAAAAGATTTGGCAACAATATTATTTCATATGTTTGCTATAATTACAGAACCACTTACATATTTAAAGCGGAAAAAACCATTTAGTTGTAATTGCCACTTAACGTTTTGTGTTTTAACTTTTGGATAAATATAAAAATGTTCAAGAGGACAAACACTTTAATTGACTAGGATATGATTAAATATTTGTACACCCATCAATTTTTGACTGAAATTAAATTCAACTAATTCTTTAAATCACGATAACCCTAACTAATATCTATCGAAACAATTATTTAGTTTAAAGACCACAAAAAACAAACAAACAAACAAACAATAATGATATATAATTTTTCCAATATCCATAGGATAGGACATTAAAATAAACCACCATTCAATTTATAAATAAACTGTAATTAGTTTTAATATTTAAATCATATTAGGGTTTTCTACATACACAGTATTTATAATTTAGGATTTATAGGGTATAAAAATTAAAGAGTTTGAAAATTGTATTGCTTACCAAAAAATCTAACTAATTTAAATTTTGAAATTATTTAAGTTATTATAAGTTGTTAATTGTTATCGATACCATAATTGTATGTTGTTTAATAAACACATGTTTAATAAACACATGTTTTTAACTCATCTAATATGAATTTTTTTGGGAATTTAGATTCAGATAAATATGCTGGCTGTGACAGCGATGACAGTGATATAGATGACATTGAAATAGCTGTAGTCCAAAATTTGATGGATCCATTAATCGTCCGAAAACCTGAATCAGTGAAATTTGAAATACCATTTAATTATTGGAAAGATCGTGACGACCTCATATCAACGTAAGGACGTAATATATCATTCATAATAATTATTTTTAATTATAATACATAAAACATTAGATGTAATGGAGTTATAATTGCATGTTTTATTATTTATAATTAAATAATGTACCTAAATTGCATACTCAATGCGCCGTTTAAATAATTTGTATTCAACAATTATTATTACTTTTTTTTTTTTTTTTTTTTATTAAGAATAAACCCTCGGTGACATCGGCCATTGGGAACAATGGAATTCCAATTATTATTACTAATGTTTTAATACATAATACATTTTATCTTTATTATTAGATTGTTATGATGAAATATAAATTACTACTATTTATAGGTACTGTTAATTAAAAAAAATTTTCTTTATTTCACTTTATACATTTATTAAATTATACAGGTATGGACGTTTATTTGTAGAATTCAATAACGAAACGCCAAAACATAATCCAGCCAACAAACTCAAGTCAAATAAATATTTAAAGTAAGTAAAATGTAGAGTGAAAATTATAATTATGCGAAAATTATTAAAAATTATTTTAATAATGTTCCACTCCAGTTTTAGTCACTGATTTATTTATGATCTTTTATTCGTGGGTTATATTCATAGTTTTATTTAGTTACAACTTAAGAAAACACCACACATTATACACTCATATGTGTTGAATTAAAATTTTCAATAATAGCCTCCGAGATGCTCTAGAAGTCTAGATAATAATCTTTCTTTTAAATTGTATAACAAATCAATTCATTCTAATTTCATAATTTACAGAGTAAAATATAATATAAAACATCGTGAACGAGAATTTGCCATGTTGTACGTTT
The DNA here is from genome assembly GCF_037042655.1 of Diuraphis noxia. Lineage (NCBI taxonomy): Eukaryota > Metazoa > Arthropoda > Insecta > Hemiptera > Aphididae > Diuraphis > Diuraphis noxia. The sequence continues at coordinate 70,191,511 of NW_028301712.1, read as the reverse complement.
GTACAACAGAGACTACACATGCCAGGCGTTCTTTTAAAAGAAAAAAAGTATTTTTGTATGTTTATAAAAAAAATCCAACATAATGAATAAATTTTAGTGTATGCTGGATTCATTTCTTCGTACTATTATTGGTATAATATTATATATTTTGTCGTGTGTACAATGTGAAAATCCCACGGCACCTGCACCGCTCACACATTCTGAGTACTAACCGCCATATTTGCTCGCAATTATATAATGCATTGTTTTAATAATTTATTATCTCGTTTCTTTTTATTTTATATCATCCAAATTTCACATTTGGCATATTAATACTATTTTGTTTCACCATGTAGTAGGTCAACCCCAACAATATCTGTGGAATAACGATGCTAGAGGACTATCGGGATACCGATGAGTGTCTGGTCCTAGATATATTATAAAGATTTTTTTTTCTTTCATTTATGGTTAGGGCTTCGACAACTGAGGTCATTAGCCTGTGGAACTGTAGGGGAAGGTTTGTGATTTGTGTTATGAGTTTTATTTTATTATTGTTATTGTCATTTATCGCCATATTTTTTATGGTCCTAATCTTATATTTAAATCCACGGTAATACGACCTACTCAGGTCTTAAGTCTCGGATCATGGTCGACGACCTTGCTCAAAGTGATAAATAACTACATGATCCCCAATCTCGAATTGCCATTTTTGGCGAATCATCGAACAGTCACGCGTAAGTGAATTAATTGTTAGCTATAGAACTGAGAAATTGTTTTCATTTGTCCAAATTATATCCAATACCCTCCAAATAATGTGATACCAAATAAACCAAAATTCTGTAACTGAATATATTGTTGAATTTTTGTGTACATATTTTATTGGTAGATAAAAAAAGATTAGATTATACCAAAATTTGTTTCATAACCTAAACATTCTGTATACAACATGTTATTTGGCATATTTTTCATTTTTAAGATATATTTTAAGATTCTGTACATCATTAGAGCATATTTAGGATTTTGTAAATTTTTAAGACATTTTTAAATAAATTTATAAATATCAGCGTTAGCAGGCTGTAAACCAAATACTTTTGTTTTTTTTTCAGATAAAAATAAATTCAAATACCCTTTTTTATTAATCGTTTACAGTCTAATATTATATAAAAGTAATCATTTAATTTAAAATAAAATATTAGAACTTAGTACTTATTGTTTTTTTTTAAAATTAGAATCATGATATAAGGGGCACGTTTTACTAATTTTTAAGCCATAACTGTATACATATTTAAGAGGTTGATATAAGTGGTATTATAATAAAATTGAACTCTATTGATAGCGCTATATAAACAAAATATTATGAAATATATTTCAGTAATGTTATGCTTTTTTTCAGTAGAACTAATTCATCACTCTCAACTGAACATAATTTGAATACGGATGTAAGTTATTTTTCGTCGTTTTAGTTTAAATAAGACGTATATTAAGCGTAGTTCATATTTTATGGTATTACCGATTCTTATAAAATAACTATTAATTCTTGTAGACAGAAAGTAGGTAGGAAAAAAAATCATTTAAAATTAATGATTTATTTTAACTTATCAGAAAAACGATATTGGATTATTGGCCAATTTACGGACTTGTCAAACACATAAAGCTGCGTATTTGAGTATAGCAAAACGTGTCAACAGTGTCTCTACCTTCGTTAAAGTCGCCTATCCTGATTGGATAGGATTTAGCAACGACGATCAACCTTTGGAGTCCTTGTACAATAGCGATGTACACGTTTCCCGGTAAAGATAATTTTATTTGTTCGTTAAAAATAAAATGTATTATACGACAGTATACTCTATACCAACGCTAATTTTTATCTATCAAAAATTAACACACATTTCTGCTATCATTTTCTACTTCTTTTTTTTTTAACTACAGCCCTTCAATTATTGTTTTACTGTGAGCTATGATCCTAACGAGAAAATCGAAGTGATTAATTTTTATCAGATTTCTAGTGTTAAAATCATTAAACATGATATCCGATCTTGCATTTTAAATTATGTGTGAAAATTATATTTTTTACTATTATTTATTTGATTTTTTGAAGGTAACTATTTCATATTTTATTATATTATAATATTCTTATTTAAGTAGAAATATTTATCATTAAGTAGGTTTTTCAAATAATCTCCATTGGCTAATCATTTACCATCAGTATTTTATTTCATATATTTTACTCATCGATATTTGTAAATTAAATAAACGTGTTTAAAATTTTATACAAGTACCTACCTATAATATTATAATTAAAAATAATAAATAAAAATACATTTTTTTGCATAGTGACAATTCAATGTTTCTATTTACATTAAATGCGTATGCATTATTTTACGAACTCAAAGTTATTACTTGCCTATTTGAGTAATATGTATTTTTATAAAATATAATTATTCAGTAACTCTTCAATAGCGATATAATTTTCAAGGGCATATCGTTCAATTTTTCAATATGTGAAAATAATCTGTATTTTTATACAAAACTCTAATATATGATATCTCAAATAGTAGTTATTATACCCACCTATAGGGTATAACATATACTTAAATATTTTTTTTAATTATTAATTTGTTTTATAAATTGTAATTTTATTAGCAGCAAATTGTTATCGTGCTTAGAACGTAGCGTATCCAAACGACGAGACTCTGCCGATATGATCGTGTACGATTTAGATTATTTATTGGAAAGTGTTAACGACGTTTGCAGCTCATCACAACAGTAATTAACAAACCAATAACCGTTCATCTCAGAATGTTGTATAACTGAAAACAATGTTTATTAGGTTATCAAATTACGATGAGCGAAATTTAGGCGTAAAATCAGACTTCGATAACTTGCATTTCGAGTCCCGTTTCGAATGTGGTAATCTTCGGAAAGCTATTAAGGTGAGCAATATTATCCAATTGAGAAAATTCCGAGACTTGGTGTTAATTTAATACTTAATGTTTTGTTTAGATTGGTTCCAACGAGTATGATTTGATTTTGAATACTGACGTAAACTCAATGTCTCATAGTCAATGGTTTTACTTTCAAGTACGATTATAAATTTTAATATATTTTAATATTTCCAATTTATATGCAAGATAAACATTATCATTATTTTGTTGATTTTGTAATAATATTATTTATCATTTGTTAAAGTTATACTTATCATACAAAGGTACGCTATTTCATTCCCAATATTATTGTTGATTCCAAACAAACTTTCCGTTTTACTTTGCAAGTCTGAAATATTTAAGAAAATTTACGATAGGTTTAATTTTTTTTTAAACTTAAACTGCAGTAAATCAATTATTACTACACTTTTAAATTTGATTGAACTTGTATTAATTTAAAATGCATACCTTGCACGTCATTCATACTACCTATGATTCATTTCTATCATTCTATATATTTTTCTTTCATAAAATAATCGTTAATACGACATTTTTCGTTTTAACCATACCATAATTTAAATAAAATGATTAATTTTAGTGATACCTATAAAATATAATTTTGGTAAAAAAAAGCTCTTAAAGTAAAACTACCAGATATACCCATTTCATTTAAAATTTTTTTTATGGACTCAAGTATTTACTTTTTTAATGAATTAAAAATAGTATTTAATTTACTTAGTATAACCTTAAAAATTAAAAAAATAAATTGTATGTATTATTTTTATTTTTAATAGAATACAATAATAATATTATTTTCATTATAATCCCGATTTATTCCCATCAAGTCAGATCGCAGTTTGGACCACATGGAGCTATTGCAGTCTATTCATGCACACAATTAAAACGAAGTATACCTACTTAAAATTCATTTTTTATTGAAATACCTACTTGATATTAAAATTTTATTTTATTTTATGATTTCGAACTAATCGACGGATTGTTGTATGGAATATTTTAACGTACATAAAATCAGCTTACATTTTAATCGTATCAGTGTTTATGTTTACCTAAGCCTACAGACAGCAATTAATTCGACTGGCCAATAGTTAATCATGTAATATTTTCCTTCGTACAGATATCGAACATGGAGGCAACCAAACCATACGTATTTAATATTGTGAACATGGAAAAACACAACTCTCAGTACAAAACTGGTATGCAGCCGATCATGTTTTCGGTGAAGAATTATACTGAGTTCAAGAAAGGCTGGACACGAACCGGGATGGATATTTGTTACTACCGGAATTGTTACAAGAACTGCAATAAGACTCACGGCTCTTACATGACAGCTACCTTTTCGATTCAATTTCCACATGACCAAGACATATGTTATATAGCATACGTTTATCCGTATACATATTCAAATTTGTTGGTAAATACGTTAAATTAACCATATAAAGTGTAACTACCAACCAACTTTAACCATGTACATAGTACATTCAATCTTTTTGTACATTTTATAAACATAAACTATATACAGTGAAACTTCATATATAACGAAGTCGTATGGGGAACAAAAAAGATCGTAATATTGAGGAAATCAGTAAATAGAATTTACGAATGAATAACAATGAAGATCGTGGTTCACAAAAATAATTCGTTTAACAGAAAATTCTGTTAAAAGTAAATTTGTTATATGGAAGTTTCACGTGCTAATATCCATATTTATAAGTAGGATAAATATCCGATACTATTCCTTAAAACTGTATATTATAATATCTCTCTAGTAAATTTTAATTTTAAACATGTTTTTTCAGTACAAATGCTTCAAATGGAAAAATTCAGTCGATCCGGCCACTACATTATTTCGTGCAAACAGTTTGTGCCAATCATTGAATAATAACGAAGTGCCAATTATTACGATTACCTCTGTTGAAACCAACGAAAAAAAAATTAAAGTAATTTTATTATATTGCTCACCTAAAACCAGAATTTATTAATATTAAACTCGATTTAATGTAAGAACTTCATAATATAATAAATATAAGTATTTTATAAGTTATAATATAAGTTATTTTAAAATGACATGTTTATTTATTTTTTTAAGGGCATATTTTGATATTTATTGTGTATATTTGCATGCATTTTTTAGTGTTTTTAAGGTCATTAACATCTTAACCCTATATATAACTATTCATTATAATAGGCCACTAAAAATGGAATAGTATTCAATTTTTTAATTGTTAATTTATTTTCAAAGTAAAAGAGGCATCTTATTTACTTTATGATAATATCATATTTTTTTTATTTATTGAACTATTAACGTATGGAAATTAAAATACAATACTGTTATATATCGGTTTTAGGTATTTTAGTCGTTTAAAAACTTTTTTTGTACTGCTATGTGTTTAACGCAATAAAATTACTAAAATATTTAGAGTCATTGCCGTTTGCATTTCATAATTTGTGGACATTACAGGTATAATGCTTTATTCAATACAGACATATATATAATACTCATATGAAATTCTCAATGAATACATGTATATAGACATTACAACCACATTTTAAAATAAGGCAATCATGTTTTCACTTAAGACATTGTAAAATGCCACAAGTCTGAATTTTCGGGTTTTAGTAGATATTTCTATAAGTATATAAAAAAAATTTTTTGATGGTAATATATGTTATAAAGCAAACACCAAGATTGTATTATTGTAATTCAATATTTGGCTTTTCAAATACGCAAGTTAAAAACTTTTTTGTAGTATCTTTGTCTTAAACATTTTTACTATTTTTTGATTTCCTTCAAAATTATATATTTAGAGTTGTAGTATTGTACTATTATAATAGGTGTATGACATATGTTATTCGTCCCGATACATTATTAAAAACATTTATTGTTATGTCTGGAAGATTACTCGAAAATTCCATTATTATAAAAAAATAAGGTTACTTAAATTTAGTAAAACTAATAAATAACTAATTTTAGGTTGAAAGTTAAAAAATATGCATAAAAAATAAATAGGTATTCTAGTTCAAAAATATAATCAAAATATTAATTGCTTAAGTACTGTATAATATTTTGAGCTATAGCTAAATACTTAAAGCACCTATAATGAAAAGGCACAGTGGAAAATATAAATAATTCAAATTTAGTTCACTAATATGGCTTGAATATTATTTATCTGTATAAGAAGTAATAATACACACAATATTTGTGTAGTGTTATTAAAATTTGTTTGATATATTCATAAGTCTCGTTGATTCATCAATGCCCATATATTATAATATCCTATGACCGTATTATATCATCGTGTAATGTTATCTTGTATTTTTCAGGATCGACATATTGTATACTTAACATCTCGTGTGCATCCCGGCGAGACAAGTTCGTCTTGGGTAATTGACGGCGTGATTGACTTCCTTTGTGGAAACACACTCACCGCCAAAAAGGCACGGGACACCTACGTGTTTAAGATTGTGCCCATGCTCAACATAGAAGGCGTCATAAACGGATGGTAAGTATACAAAAATACAATTATTTTTATTTTTAATCACTTGATTTATTCAAAATGATTACCATTAAATATTAAAGTACATTTATAGTAAGTCTAAAAGAGAATCTATAAAACTTAATATATACAAAATAAAATAATAATCGATAGACGCAAAAGAATATAATAAGTAAAAAAAATAAGAAAAAAAAAGATCTGTCTTTTTACTTATTATTTTCTTTTATATTATACCGATGTGATTTGTTCATTATTTTCATTACTTTTCTAAATAAAATTATAAAAATGTATAGGTAGGTAATCACATGAAATTAAATTTACCACCATTACTCTACAGAATTAAGCGCTGAGAACAGATTTTAATAATTATACATGACTAAATTAAATTACATAATATCGTATAGTGCAATTTACCTCAGATAATAATGAAGTGTAGGAGGAAACGCGGAAGAGAGCAACGTTTGTACGAAGTTTATTTTTGTGGTTGATTTTTAATTTCAATATGTCGTACGTAATTATTGTTTAAAAAAAAATATATATATTTTCTTCAAATTAACAAGACATTTTAAACGTAAGACACGTCGATTGTTGTGGAACTAAGCGACTTCTTGCGATGACTTTTTCAACACGGGTTTTTGTAACATTATGTCTTTGGCCCACGACCACGGTAACTGTAGATCCCCGGCAGTTGTCGCGGCGTCCTTAGGCTGTTCCAAGTCCTTGGTAGATCGGATCTTGTGCGGCACTGCAGTTGCAAAAGCCTTTTCCAGCGATTCGAAAGCGTACGCGTCGTTGTGCTGCTGCTGTTGATCTCGACGAACTGTTTCTTGTTTGCCGCGCTGTTGCACCTCATCTCGTTGACGAGACCTGTGCAGTTGTTGGTCGTGCTCCTGTTGTTGGTTGTGCATCTGGATGAGCGTCGGAAGTTCGGTGGTATAATACTGACTGTCCGCTCGTTCGTCGGTTGACGGCCGTTCGTCCGCTCGCGGTTCGCTGGTCGACTGTTGTTCGTCTGTCTGCGATTCTTGATATCCACTTTGCAGCGGTTCAGCCGTGCTTGTGGACGGTGAATCGTCGGCCATCAAACCGGGTGTCGTGGCGACCGTCAGTTCTGGTTCCGTTTCCGCCGCCCTAGGAGCGTCGTTATCGCTGCCGTCGTCATCCCCCGACTTCCGGTGGATGTCGGCGACAGCGTAACCCTCTGCAGCCGCAACAGCGGGGGTCGTGAGCATACCAGTGGGCGAAGCTGGTGTAGTAGTGGTAGTAGTAGTGATGGTGGAAGTGGTTGATGCGATAGTAGTAGTTGTGGTGGGATTGATGGTAGTAGTGGTGGTAGTAGTAGTTGTTGGAGTGTTTTTCTCCAAAGATATGTTTGAGTGAATAGGGATTGCCGTAGCTTTTTGTTTATAACCGAAACTGAAAAATAAAAATATACAATATTTTAACGGGCATTTGTTAGCACTTGAACTATGTGAATATACCGTAAATGCACGGTTTTATGTCGACAATTTTAGTGACGTTAAATCCTAACTTGAAAGCGGGGCTCAAAAACGAATATTGAATGTCAGTGGCGACGATTTTTATTATAATTTAAAACCATATATGGCCTGAATCTGAGATGAATTAAAATATTAAATTCCGACTTCTTGATTAAATATTAAAAGCTCTAAAAATTTAAAATATAATAATATATTATCGTCGCCTTTTTATTTGGAAATTCATACGTGTTCCTCTGAATCAATTATCTACTACGTAGACTACCGGTATATTTACGGTTTAGATGGCTTTGGAATAATGTAACATTGACATTACGCACCTTATACCTTAAATTAATTTATTGCTAAATTAAGTTGTATAATATATGTATACAACATATTGAATATAAATTTAAATATTTCATGCAGGCCTAAATAAGATATGATAAGTTATCAAAGTATTCTTTTAATCACATTCAATAATTATTTTTTTTCTATTAATAAAATAAACTAGAGCATATTTATCTTATTGGGTATATATTTTATTATGGAAAAACAAAGTAACGTAGTTAGTAAAACTTGTTTGAAAAAATAATATTTCCGGATCTCATGAAAGCTTTTATGAGAAAGCTTTTATAATTAGAGTTATGTATCTTTACGAATATACTAGCCTGTCACTATATGGTATTGAGGTCATACTTGAATTCATAAAACAAAAAACGTAAAATTCAATAAAAATTCAATAATCATATAAAATATTTTATTTACAAAATGATAACCACAAACGAATTCACCAAACCTTCATAAAAAAACATAATACTACATATTTTGTATGTACCTTGTACCTCTTGTACCATATACCTACATACACATATGTTTATAAAAACGTTCATATTATAATCAGGAATTATAGGGAAAAATACGAAGAGCCTTCGAATATTATATTATATTCTGTATTGGTGCGATAACGAATTCGGAATTTGTCGAGGATTTATACACGTATATTAGAAATACATTTCGATCAAGTTTCGTCTAATAATTCTCACCTGTAGCTTACCCCTGGCTGGAGGACACCGGAATCGACCCGTAGTTGTAATAATAACATCTGGTCTGTTCGCAAATGAAGTCTTTCAGGTCAGTACAGTCAGTCGTTACCCAGTCCATGTTGGGCGCTTTGATTGCGACGCATCCGTCCCTGGAACCACTTTCGCCCCTAAAAATAGCGCAAAACGGTATTCATTATAATTTGTGTATTATTGTCACATCAGTATTTTTGTAACATATTTCAGCATATCGCTGGTGGCAACCGGTATGAATATATTAATTTAACTTGACCACGATATCGTACCTCTTTTTCCTAGCAATGGGCAGTTCCGGCCTAGCGTTCATTTTTAAGTCTTCGTTGTCCAGACCGTTGTTGTCCGGGTTTGGACGTTTCATTTGGCTAAAGGTCGTGTTGAACGGCAGACCTGTAGACATCCAGATAAGCATATCGGTGCCCAAGCGGTTTCCAGATGTCCAATAGTCGAATTTGTTGTAACCTTAAAATAATAACAATAAAAAACCTTGTTTTTACTAATTCATCGGACAGTTTCTATATTTTGATGTTTCATTCACTCGTTTATTTTTTTCACACGCGATTGTCATTGTCTCTTGTTTACCATAGAGTTTCATTCGGAGTATAGGTAGGTAACGAGTGAAATTTAATTTTCATTTATATGATTCATTTTTAAACTATAGTTTGCGATACAGTGTGTATAGTTTTATATTAGGTACATCATAATGATATTACGTTATTGTTAATGTAAAAATATTTTTTGTGCGTTCGTAGTTTATTAATTTAATTTTAACGATTGTAAACTTCATGTTTCTATACATGTCACATATTCTTACAAAAAATTTCTCCAAATTAAAATAAAATCCATTCATTTTAAGTTTTGTCTAAATGTATAACATAATATTAATACAAGGATAATGCTATAATGTACAAAACCAAAAGAACATATTACCTATACCATGTAAAATAAGTTTGAATACCAAATGAATAATGAATATATTATTTTACGTTTTAGTGTTTCTGATTTCATACTCTGGACAAAAAAGCATTACCCACACGGTTACATTATATGTTGGTACCTATCCTCATTTTATACCAATGTTTTCATTCTGTAAATTAAAATTGATATCTAGTCTCATATAGTTCAAATTGTTCGATGGTTTCCTTAAAAAAGTTTCAAGCTATCTCAATTCGTCATAACTCATTTGCTAAATATTAATTAGGTAAATACATTTGTTATGAATTAAAACAAAACAATTTAACATTAATTCTTTATTTATACAACTTTTCATAAATTTATTTTGAAAATATTTTTGATATTATTGCTTAAAATTCATTAACCTCAAATTGTCCTCGGATTTTAGTTTTAGAATCGAATGTTTACTAACTATTGGTCGTTTGTACACAGTTAGATATGTTATTTGTATATAGAAGCCTGATATATATTTACACAGCGTATGAACTTGGTTATTTAATTTTATACTGACCCAAATTATAATGTTTCTCAATAATCTTTTAATAAAAATATTCATTCTTACCAGCATTTTTTAAGAAATCCGATATAGAGTTTGTTTTTTCCAACGTTTCAAATGAAGCCAATTGCAATCCAATTGATCTGCAATATTCATATGCCAAAAAGTAATTTAATTCCCCTGAATATGGATTCATCCTGCTGATGTAGTACTGAGTTCCATCTAACTGTATAGTTGTAATCCTTTGACCTAAACATAAAATTAATCACTAAAAAAATCAATTTTTATAAAATATAATTTTTGCTTATATTTTGAACATACAATTATTATTGTATGTACCTATGTATTATTACATATATTCCTACAGTTAATTATAATATTAATTAACAACTAAGCTAATGCCAATGATTTAAGAATTAATGATTTTGAACTTTTTTCATATTATAATGTAATACAGTTTATTTATTAAATTTTTTAAATTTCTTCTTATTTTAATATAATCATATCGTCTAATTAGATGCTTAATAGAAATATGAGATTTTAATTTTGATTGATAATATTTTTAAAAATTAATACATGCTTATTTTTCATTTCTCTAACCTGAATGTTTACATCCAAATCATTTCAATTTTTAATTTCTATAAATTATAATATTTAACCATGAAATTATCTAATAAATAATAATTATGATATTAAATAAAGAGGTATAAGATAAGGTCTCTACAGTGAAATTATTATAACGCAAAAAAACATATTTTTGACACCTGATGTGGTTTTGTTTTTAACTAATAGTTCATCGTGTTTTTTATTTGTATTTTATTTTGTCCGTAATTGCTTTTAGTCCCAGTACGTCCTTGGCCAATGTCCGACTATATTAATCCTTACGAAGGGCAAATCGCGTTTTGTCTTCTTCAGACTAACGAACAAAAAGTATTATACATAGCTTGTTGTTAGGGAAAAATTATTATTTTTTTTACATCTGCAAAATAAAAACTTCACCAGACTGTTTGTCGGTCCTTGTCATAAAACAGTTTATTACTTGCATTTGCAAACCCTATTATTCTTCACGTCCAAATCACCAATAATATTTAATAAGTTATATGCTAGAATTATAAAAAATATATATTAATGGTTAATATATGAATAGATTGTTCAATTTTATAGCCATACCTATTTCCACTGCTAATTTAATAAACTTATTTTTTAACTTATACGTCTTACTATTTTTTTTTCTATGTTGATAATATTTTATACATTTATAATAATATAGAAAAAATTTTAAACAAAGCTAACAATTAATTGGCTTGATAGTTTAATAAATTTAAAAAAAAAACTACTTGTTAAAATTATATAAAAAATACAATATTATATGCGTAATGTATTTGATCTATATTTTAAATGATTCTTTATTTTAGGAAATACTTTTATTTCCAGAAATATTTAAAACCAATTTGTAAAAATATATAGAATAATTATTAATTATTTATAACAAAACTATTGTATGTATATCCACCAATACATTTCAATAATTTTTATTAATTTCAAGAGTCATAACTTTGAATCATTTTAAAACTAAAAATATTTATCATATAGAATTTCTAAAGTTGTCATTATTAATAATTGTATTGATTCGAAATTGTTATCTAAATATTGCAATAGATGTTACCTACGTATTTTATGAGAAATTAAAATAACATTTTATTTATATTAGTTAATATTACTAATAAGTTATCATTACTAATGTTAAGGAGAAATTATTTATTATTTTAATTTCATATTCATGCAATCAAATGTTTGTATGTATATTTACATTAGGTATATACTTATTGGATACATCACTTTTAGTAATAATAACGTAACTGTGACACATTAATAATAACTAATCAGTTACTAAAACTCGCATTATATTTGATATATTTACGAAAACCAGAAACAATAAATTTAGGTGTTATTTCATAAGCCGAAAATGAACGAATTACAATATTGTAAAAAGTTTCAATTTCCAATATTTCGCTAGTCCCTTAAAGTTATAAAAAAAACCTGAACAAAATAAAATATTCACAAAGGAATAATTACTTGCTATTTAATTGTTTTAATAATAAGATAACATATTTATGTATTCGATAAGAGATGGATGGAATTCCACTGCATGTGCCCTAAGGATATTATGTTGTTTAATTTGACCACGAAGTCTTAAATACAATATCATACTTGTATCATTAATAATAATAAAAAAATGAATACAATACAGTTGTATTATTACATCTGTGGCAGAATTAAATTTTAAAAAGCCTGCCCAACAGGTATCATTATAATATGCAGTATACCATTTATTATTTCATTCAGACCAAACTAAATTATTATACCTACTATATTTTAATTTGTTTTTTTTTTTACACGAGTATTCTTTAAAAAAATTATGATTATAATATGACAGACCACTGGACGAGATGAAAAATGATTATTTAAAAAATAGTTTTTTGGCTATTGTATTCATAATCGAATAGGTACAAATAATTATTCCAAAAATAAAACCCGGTTTGGTTAATTACCTTTTTATTCGTTTTGATACTAAGGTGTTGTAATGGCCTCATAAAAATATAAACCCTATTGAAGACGATTATATTATTACTGTATTTATAATTTCTATAACCCGTCATATTTTGAATACTGTTGTACGCATTTCGAATAGGCCATTAAAACATTTCGGGAACGTTATTATTTTCTTATGCGGTGTACTTATGAACTTTTCAAAAATAATAAACATTTTGAAGATTTTTTTTGTACTGAGACTTAGATGGATACAAACAATTGTAATGGTTCTAAACGTTATATTCTCTGAAGGTCACGAGCCCTCGCAGCATTGTCTCCAGTGCCTAACGTTTTCCACAACACATGAATTACACGAAGCTAGTGCTATTATTTAATTAAAGCATTATTATTGTTGTTGTTATAACTATTGCTGGATGTGAATTAATTCTTAACGACGATACATCCATTAAAAATAATAATAAAAGAAACAAAAAATTAGTCACCCATCACGCGCGATTCGCTCCTTTGACTTTTACTTCATACCCCGTCGTCATATATTACATGTCTGCATATAGGATTGTGGTTTTTTTTTTGTTTCTGCATAATATACGTTATAATGATGTTAAAATGACCCTAACGGCTTAACAACCAACAGTATGCACATATAAAGGGAGCTCAAAATTACCCAACTTTAATCTTAAACAAATACTTTTTATTCTAACATAAAATCATATAAAATATAATTTAATAACTCGATGCATTGACAATGTTCACTCATCAGTATTTTTTTCATAAAACTCCGGAATAAAATGTATATACTATAAAATTCAAAAACTATGTATACATAATTTTAGTGCACTCTGTATAAACTATTGTGTATTCATGTGGCTTCCGTTTTCAAGAAGTCATATTTTCGTGTAAACATATTAAAGAGGAAGTCCTATAGAACAGTGTAGCGTTATATTTTTAGTTTTTAACATAACCTTCAGCGAGGTTATATGGTGTACGTATTTAAAATGTTAGAAGTTCAAAACGAAACAGAATATTCAAGAGTTTACACTAAACTATATATCTTGTTTATGGTATTTACATTGCACCTGTACACCAACAATGCGCTATAAAATATTTAAAACTAGACAAACATTATTATAATTAGATACTAGTTGTTTTTTTATTATTATTATTATTTAACAAATACTCCTCAACTATCGGGGTTATTGGTGTTTCAAAATACATATTATTATAGTTGATACTAGATTTTATATTTATCATTGTTGTATAAAATTAATTTTAAATAATAAAAAAACGTTATTAAACTTTGAATTTAATCGACGGATAATTAAAAAAATACCCACCATTAAAGTCTTCAGCACAAATATAAATTTAAAAATGATGAGTAATACAATAATAATATAGGAAAAATTAAGAGATTTATCAATTAAATATTTGTTATTTAGAAAAAACAAATCAAAATGGATGAGTACATGGTTATAGTCTAACAGTAATTTATTATAATCCCATGATTAGGATTGCTTGGTTGGATTCGAACCAATTTGTATTTATACGAGATTTAGAATTTGCTTACTTAATATTTAAGACTAATATAATATTATTTATGATTTACATAAACTCCTATTCCTTCATACATATTGATATAATGCTGAAAATTATATTGTGTGGTAAAATTTCTGTCGAAATGACTTCAAAATAGAAACAGTAAATTAATTAGCTACAAAACATTATAACAAATTTCACTCTAAATTACTTTAACCTTTTAATCGCTGAACTTGCTTCCAACTCACTTCCTTGTAATCCCCCACGCCATATATATAAATAGATAATGGTGTTGTGATTTATTAAATGATTCATGGTTCAAACCACTTAATTTTAATTTGATTTATGTTAAAATAATGATTAATAAATAAATAAAATCACGTTGGACTCTATCACTAGATAGCCTCTCTCCTCATGTGTTCAGGTTGTAAAATTTTTTTATGTATGACGAATGTGTTCAAATTTGCTTATTATGCCTTGTAGCAAAGATTGTAAATATTATTTTTTAGATAAAAAATAAAAATGTCTTTCACCAGTAAAAAATCGTACCTCTTTAGCGTGAGACTACTCGGACCAAATGTATACTAAAAAATGATAGGTTTATAAATACCTATAATTGATCTATGAAGTTTGTACCCACAGGTCACGATACTGCTATATCACCCGATAGTATTGTGTGACAAAAATATAACTACAGAGTAGCTCCGGAACTGTCATTTGGGGGTTGCGCAAAAAGCGCAACAATAAAATTAACTTATCAATAAACATCGAGTACCAGAATATGCGATAACATTTAATATTATTACATTATAACTACAATTATAATAATATAAGAGAATATACTGACCTGCCGCAAACCATGCGAATACTGTGACCACGGTCAAAGCGACCCGCGTTGTACCAGTGGCGATCATGACGATTTTGCAGTATAGCTGGTGTGTCTGTCTTTGGAACAGTTACTATATTATATTATTTTTGTCTTCTTTTGGTCGAAAATATTATATAATAATAATGTTTACTTCCTCTGGGAGTGCGTACGACAGTATTACGCGCTTATACGAGCAGACGAACACTGCAGCCGCGTGTTATACAATAAAATATAATACTATATACACGGTCGTCGTCCGTGAGTGGTGTGGTCGAGAAGAAGTGTGCGCTTGTGTGTTTATACGATAGTGTGCGACGGTTAACTGCGCTTGAAGACACACGCCCGCGTGCGTGTGTGGACGTTACCCCCTCCTCCACCCCGTGTGAACTTAAGTCAGTTGAGTGTTTGGGCGTGTTTATGTGTGTGTGTGTACGTGCGTAAGTATTCCTTGGAGTTTGTAAAATATGTATATTTTTGTGTTTGGATGTGTGTGGTGTAAGCGCAATGCCCCAAACTGACGCCGCTCGGCACAGCCCTACAGTGTGATGATGATTGTCTCGCCTATTGTTCATTCCGGCCAAACCCTCATGACATACAAATACCTACTCATATCATAATATAATAGTCGGGTGGAAAAAAAAAATGAAGAAAACCATCGCTTTACACGCGCCGCTGTGGTATTCTGCGTGGGCGGTAGACCTCAGGGGCGCTATACTTCGCTCTACACGGGGTCTCCATTTTTGTTCGAGGGTTCTCTTTTCTTTTTGAAATGTATTATAATAATTTATAATAAATGGTCAGTCGTTTCGAAAAATGTGATTTATTTCGTTCACGATGACCATCGTCAAAGTCACCACATCGCTGAACCGAATATATACGTGGGTTTTTTTATTTCAATAACGTGCCTTTCGCGGGTCACTATGGCAAAGTATATATTTGAATCACGTGATTAACAAAAATTTAGTTTGTGAGTGTCCTAGATATTCGGCCGAAAGAGGTAGTTTGAACAATTTTTAAAAGTAATTTAACCATTATTAAATAACCACTAAAAACCAATTAATTCACTGTTTGAAGGGCAGTAAAAAAATATTTAGGACGGGGTTAATGTAAAAATAAAATAAAATGTGAACTATATAGGAAAAAAGTTTAAGCCACTACTGCAGTGTTTCACAAACTCGAACATTGCACTCGATATACGAATCATTATTATCATTTATATACCTCTTCTTGTATATCATATAGCCATATATGATGTACACTAAACTCTATACCATTATCCACGGTATTCCTTTAAAGACAATTTTCGAAAATCGTTGCATATTAAAAAAGATCTAAACATTTGTTTTCGCTTTCATATCTTTTACTTTTACAGTTTTTTAAATATCAATCAAGTATATTATGAATTCATTTTTATCGATGTATATTTATTTTAATTTTTAACTGTTAAACACGATATTATTAACACTGGAAAAAAATTCTTAAGAAGGATTTGGTTTTACTTCCATGTTGTGAGTGTTTTACGATCTAGTCTGTTTTATTGGTTTTACGGAATTTATACTATTTTTATGTACACAGTTAAAGAAACTTGCACCCCTTTTTTAAATATGAAATACCTTAGTCATATTAATATTGTCGTCTCATTCCATTATTGGTTTAGTCAAAGCCATAGAGTCGTTTCGTCGTTTTTGGTTTCGGTAATTTTTTTTTCTTTAAACAATTACTGTCAAACATCAATATTCATTGAATGTTTTCTATAATAATTATATAGCCAAACGTGACGTGGGAAACGTTATATTTCTGTCCACTCGTATACTATAATATATAACTTATACAATAAATTATATTATATATATATATATATATATATATATATAGGTATATGCGAGGTGAAAAAATCCTGACTTTACGTTTATGGAAAAATTAAACTGAGAATGAAACGAGCACCAGTTGTGTATAGAGATTCAATTTGTTTGAACCATTTGTTTGTTCACATTGTAACAACTAAATCAGACGAAATATAATATTTAATTAGTTTTTACGTTTAGGATTTTTTATCTCCTACCATTGTAAATCATTACTAAAATAACAAATGGCGCAAACAAGAATCGGTATAGGTATAATTGATATAACCTCTAATGTATAGGTACTATAAGCTTTACACTACACTTACACTACTATACAGTTTTGATTGTAAAGCACATACAATTATTAATTGGTGAAACACAATATGTCAAACTAAATTAATTATTCGACGTGTCATATTGTTGTTTTATCTGTTTTGAATATTATTTTTTTAAGCTATAATATGTGGAAATCAAACGAAAATACATCATATTACATAGTAAACTAGTGGCTTATAATAATAGGACCTATTCAATTTTGAGCCAATCCATTTCAGTATAAATAAATTATTTTCGTTTATGCTCGTGTTAATTATTATTGATATTAACAGTGTATGGTAAGTTTTCACACATCAAATTATCGAAATGATAAAGCGTGAAAATCACTGTTCACCCAAATAACTCAACAAATTTAAATAATATTTAATTACGAAATTGTTAAATTAACAGGAACCCGTTCAACATTTCAATGAAATATTAGAAATTTTTTGTTTTTTGATCATGAGATCATTAATAATATTAATCGTATCCAATTATTAATACAAAATAAGTCATGTGGCGCGGAACGCAAAGGCCAAAGGTCACGATACTCATCAATCGAATTACTTATGCATAATATATAATTACCCTATAGTATGAGAAAATAATAGGTACTGAGAACGCTTAGCAAAAAAAATAATAATAAATAAATAAATGAAGAAAACCACACGCTCGGCTCACAATGGACCGGTATTTATTTGTTTATATTTTTTTCATTGCACCCTACGTATTGTAATAATGTGAGCAGTTGTATGTACTAACATTTATTTTTATTTTTTTTAACAAGTTTCTATATTATTTTAATATGTGTGTGTGTGCATACGACCTGTAGGATAACCATCCCAGTGACTGCGATACCCACCGAACGCGTGTGCGTGCATATGGTACACACTACACACACACACACACACACACGTATTACATACATATTACCTATGTGTACTGGAGCGTATATACACCTGTGTACAGTTCTTAGA
Organism: Diuraphis noxia; assembly: GCF_037042655.1. Classification (NCBI taxonomy): domain Eukaryota; kingdom Metazoa; phylum Arthropoda; class Insecta; order Hemiptera; family Aphididae; genus Diuraphis; species Diuraphis noxia. Next base: position 70,172,999 of record NW_028301712.1, on the reverse strand, counting down.
GAGAGATAAGTGCGCATTGTTTTAAACACACACGGATACATATATAGCCGGGTAATTAGCATCGTCGCGTTACATCATCGTGCGGGTATAAATTACTCTTCTATATGTATAAGATGTATTATACATACGTGTGTGTGTATATCTAGGTATATAATACCTAATATTATACTGCCTCGTGTGCGTCCACGAGCGGCCATCCACCGCCGCCGGTTCGGCGACCTTTTCGACGTATTTCGTGTCCAGCGATTTTTTTCGCTCTTCCCTCTTTCCCCGCCATCCAACCGACAGCTTCGCGTTATGCGTTTTCCTCATTCTCACGAATGTGTCCAGCCGTTCCCGCTCGTGCTGTGAACACGGCCAAAAACGTAATAAAATAATATAAGCAATAACTGTATACAATATTACAGCCGTATAATAGGTGATAATGGGTCTATTAACCGCAGTGTATTTAACGGTCCACTGGAAGATCTGCGGTATCATCTGCCAAACGCACATGTTCGTAAAGTATATGCAGTAGTAAGTATATAGATAGACCACGATTGTCACACCTAATAACTAGGTTCAGTGGTGAATACTGTCGTGTTCTTAAATCGTTTTAATTGGACCCTTTACAATAAGTTTATAATAGGCAGACTCAGAGACGTATTCAGAAATTTGGCGCCCGGGTGCCAATGTTTTTCCGCCCTCCCCCCCACCAAAAATTTTTTTTTGACTTTTTCAACCTACCGAGCGCATTTGAGCTTACTTTCCGGTGACAACCCGTTATCGTTATCCTTTTTAGAACAGAAGTTAGAAGAAAAAAAGCAGATTTAAAATTTTAAACATTATGTTATCTTTATAAATTAGTCACATTTACATATTTAATATAAAATAGGTTTAGTTATTATCAACTATAATTACAAAACAATAAATATTTAAAATTCACATTTTTTTTTTTCGAGCTTTAAAGGAACTAAACTTATTGATTATATCATCATAGTCTAAACCTTTTGTAATATCTGATTCGATGTTTAATATTGATAAAAAAAAAACTAATTTATATTATTTTTCATTAACAGAAGATGGGTTATGTAAAAATCTAATGCCGCCCCTATAAAAAAGCCACGGTTTTTTAGAAGAAATTTTTCTACAGAATGGATAGTAAAATATTGTACCTTCAAAATATTAACCGCAAGACACAAAATAACCTTAGATAATATAATCATTCTTTCTAAATTATCTAATTAGACTATAAAAAAAAAAAACATTCAAAATTGTACGGATGGAGGTGGGCTAAAACGCCTCAAACACCTCAAATCTAACCACTACATGATCCCTCTCGCTTCGACAAGCGATAAACTCGGATTCTATGTCAATAATTATCATCAGCAGTTATATTTTGCTATTAAGCGCAATTTAACCATCTCGAAGAAAATAATAACCATCACTTTAACGGTGCTACCAGCAGGTGTATTGCGCGCTAGTTGATTATACATGTACAGCGTGTGATTGTCGATCGATGACTCTTTATTTGTATAATTTGTGCGCATATCGGCTAGTTTATGATACTATTAATAATAATATAACGGAAACGCTAACGAGCGAATTGATACGAAAAATATATAATATATAAAATTATATATAAAAAAAAATATCAATCTATTTCCGTTTTATCGTTGTAATAATAATATGACTCGCTATATAATATTGTATTGCACCATTTGTGTTTCAAGACTATATATTTATACGTGTGACTCACGCGATTCTATCCATCTCGTTTATATCGTAAAGGTACCTATAATCGTATTATAGTAATCTGAGTATTGCCTAGTAATTTTAAGTATGAACGATTGCTTTACAAATAATTTATTTCGATAAATATCTCGCATATTATTTTAGCTTAACTGTGTTACAAGTGTTCAAAGTTGTTATTATTTTGTCCCGATGTTAATATTTTCTTGACATTTGAACTTCCGACAATTGTAAAAAATGAATAAAGTTTTAAAAAAACTATAAAACACGGGCTTTCAATATTAAATATTTAATCAATATCTTGTTCCCATTTTATTTTACATTTTTTCCATAGATTCGGGACTTAAAACATACTATTTTATGTTCATAGGCTTAGGTTTTAGCAATACTTTTTTAATATTTATATATTTAGTTCATAAGTATAAGAAACATTGAACGGCGTGAATAGGATACTTAATAATTGAATATATTTTAAATATTACATATTATATGAATATTATTTGAATTTTTGAAAGACTGAAAGTGTTGTAAAAAGTGTTTTGATTTAGTAAAATCTACATTTTTATTTGTATTTTCCCACTATCAGTTTGAATAAACCAAATCGGAATTTTACTTACATTCAGATTTGCAGTAAAACAGAATTTTTAAAATAATAGTTTTTTAAGAATACATATAATAACAGTTGGTAAAAAAACGACGAGATCAATATAAGATATGATGGTGCATGTTAATTGGAATTAGTAAAAATATATTTAAAATTTACTTGAAAGTAAAACCATTGACTGTGTGAAATTGATTTAAAGTCAAAATTCAGAATCAAATCATACTCGTTTGTACCGATTTAAATAACAGTATTAAGGTAAGTAAAAAGTCACCGAAATATCATGAATATATAAAATATATATATTTATTAATATATAAATAGGATTTTACCCTAACAGCTATCCGGAGATTACCATCATACATTCGAAATGAGAAACAAGTGCAAGCGAACTTTACACATAGATTACGATCTTATCGGAATAGAATATTCCGATAAACATTATTTTGAAGTTATTTTTTTATCATTTTTATTTTTACAATATAATTTACTATCAGTTTTTGTTTATTAGGACAATAAGTAAAATATATGAAAAAATGTATGGCTTGAATAAAAACGGATTAAAAAAACCTCACATGAAAGGCACTTCTTTGTCAGTTATTTACTCATATACAGCATAATATGGATTTACAATGACATAATATCACGGTTATATTAGATTTATATTTTCTAAATTAATAGGTCTCGACACCACCGCCGTTTTAACCCTTTTCTAGAGTTTCCTGATATACTATCTAACGCAAAGGTTTTGGACATTTAAGTTGAATCGCCTGTATTCAATATTCTAGCTACATTGTAGACGGGCGAAATGGTAAGATGGTTTTGTAAAGTCTGTAAAGTGTAGTATGTAAATATGTAAAGATAACCTTTTGACTATGTTCATAGAACAGGGACTAGTATAATATAATGTAGACCTTAATGAAGTTATAGAAACATTTTAAACATTGAGGCCAGCTGAACGACGCATGGAGCTATAAGATAATAAGATATGTAGGTATACAACAAATTCATAATATTTTTTTAATAATAAATATTTCAGTTACAAATAAAAAAAAATATTTTTTTTAATAGTAGGTATTACTAGCTTAAAAATTTTGTCTAATGTAATATATAGTTAAAATATTTTTTAGCTCCCCCCCCTGCCAAGAGGGTCTATATAGTACCATCTATAATTTATATTAACTCATGGGGAACCTTGTATTAAATTTTCAAGTATTTTAATGAATACAATTTTATTGACATTAATGGAATAAAAAACTAAAAAACGGAAAATTTCAAACGTCTATAAAACACTTCAACATTTTTGAAATATTTTGAACATTTTATCAAGTATAAGAATTGATAAAATAAACATATGGTATAAATTAAAAATTTCTAGAATTATTCGTTTTTGAATAACAATAAAATTAGAATGTCGGTACAAGGTTATACAGTGGCGCCGAAGTCCTAAAAATCTAGTAGGGCAAAAAATATTTCAAGAGTCCCAACATCTTAATATCAGAAAAAATGGCATACCGTGGAGAGGAAAATGGTCAATATGAAGCGGTCCTATCTTAAATTTTCAAAATATGTTGGGCCATGGCCCGACCTTAATATAGGGTTCGGCGCCACTGAGGTTATAGGCATGTTATAATTCAAATGCTCATAAAGTCATAAGATAGAAAGTCTATGAAGACATTTTTTATTTGATAAAAGTGGACAAATTCATGAAGAATCTTGACTTGAATTTTCAAATCTTAGATTAAAAATATAATTTTGTATGAATTTTTAACTCAAAATAAATTGTGAATTTTTATGATATTCATGATTTTTACGTATTTGTTCAAAATTTGAATTTTCAATTCTTATTAAAAAAAAATTGTGACTGTATTTTTTATATTTTTTAACTATCATTATGAAAATATATTAGAAGCATTGTATTAAATTTTAAAACTTTTTTACCCAACGAATAAAATTGTATTGTCATTTCTAAAAAAAAAAAACTAAAGAGATTGAAAATTGAAAATTTCTATAAATAACTTTAAAAAATTTGGAAAATTTTAAAAATTCAATCAACTATATAAAATACCAGTATAAACATTCAGTGAAAACTTCATTGGTCTACGGTAATTTTCTATAGAGTTACACCAATATCTAAAACCGATTTTCTAAAAATTCCTGTTTTTCCTTAATTTTTTCTGTTTTTGCCGGTGCTGTTGAATAATACTGGGATCTTTCAAAATTTGACCTTCCCAATGCACCAACTAGATTCACTTCACAACCGGAAAAGTTACTGAAGTTGAAAATATGCAATTTAAGGAAACTTTGAATTTGAATTTTTATTTTACTAGGTATGTCAATTGTAACACTTATAAAGAATCATGCATACTAAATTCGTTAGTTCGTGATTTAGAAAACAACTATAAGACATAAGTTTCAAATTCCTAATGTCTCGATAGTCGATTTAGAACAAAATAACAAAATCGAGAATTACGAAAATATCATATTTTTCCATATTTATTTTTTATTTTTCCCTGATTCATTAATCATTAGAAAAGTGCGAAGAATATTTTTTACTTTTGATCCTCATAGTTCCGCCTAATTCCAATTTGCTACTAGAAACCAGTTACCACCCGCGCTTGAGATCTATATAAAGTTGAAGATAGAAGAAATTGTTATGCTCCAAAAGGTGACAAAAAACAAAAAACCATAACATTCATTAGTGTGCTCAAAATCTAAAATAATAATTATTTGAAGATTATTATCAAATTTATTTATTTTTAAAAACTGTATTTTTCATTCCTTATACAATGTGATTCTTTAACACGTAAAATGTAATTTTCAACTAAAAATGTTTGAGTAACCTAACCTAACCTACACTTCACGTTATACTAAACGTACATAATTACGTATTCTTCTAGCGAATAGTTAAAATAGTAAGTTAATATTCATGTTGGTACCCTACAATATAATATATTTAAATGTCATTAATTCACAACGTCTAGACTACCCTTTGATATTTGATCTTGGGTTTTTTCTTTTATAATTTTCACGTTTGACTTGGTATACCTACAACGGAAGTCCACCCGACGGGTTGACTAACATGTACATACCTACTTGTTTAGCATTTTTAAAACACTCGTCATTGTAGGATCAAAACGTGTGTGTCTCAAGTTAATATTTACATACATAACATAGGCTAGGGAAATGCATTTGTGTACATATTATTATCATGATATGCATTGTATATTGTCTTCCCATCGTACATATATAGGTATTTATCTATCGGAATAAGTCAAATCACGAGTCGTCCACTACGGACGGTGGTTATGAATATCAGAATAATATCTATATAATATTAATAATGATAATCATGTATGAGGATTTTTTTGATTTTCCCATTATTGATATTATATTGTAAATACACCGTGCGCGCATAACCTTGGGGTTGCTCAAACCGTCGTCTTAGCTCAATCATTGAACGCCGCGGGATTAAATCCTCGCGGGCAAACGTGAATTGGGTATTTTATGAAAAATATAAAATAACGCACACGACTCCGGAATGATAACACAATAATAATAATTATTATAAATTATTACATTAATAACACAAACGCGCCTCGTCGCGTCACCACCGGGTCGCAGCGCGCGAGTTATTACACTCTGCTGAGCATTCGATGAATGAGCAATTAGTCGGACGCGGACGGTTGACGGCTGCATAGCGTCATTTGGCGTCCTGCTGCACAGTGCAGACGACTGCCGCAAATTTCTGTTCACCGCCGGAAACAGCCCGGTTTCGGGGAAGTGCACAGGGCTTCGCATTTCACATTTTCTGCAGTATATCATACTATATTTTTTTTCGCCACCTCGGTTGTACATGGTTGTGCCGTATTTAATGGCTGTTTTGAGAGACACTGGACCAACAACTGCGGAACGTCCGGCGTTTGTGTGTGCACACATGTTTGAGTATGTGTGTGTATGTGTGTGTATGTGTGTGTTTAAGGATATGAATGATTACCGGAAACGCACTCCGTCTCCTTGGTCGCGTACGAGTCCATTGTAACGGACTGTTTAAAATGCACTTACAATTTTATCCGTCGAGAACAATGGAAACGCGTCGGCGTAGGTGTACACACATTTATATATATATACAGGGTGATTCTTTTATCAAACAACTATCTGCCCTCTGCAAATTAAACTATAATAATAATATTGTGCACGTCTAACAGTTCATGCTCAAACGAAAAAATATATGATAATATGTGTAATCCTAACTCGAAAACAAACAAAATGTTAACTGATATTATAATATTATATATCATACAAGTATTTAATGAATAATTAATTCGAAATGATCTTTAGTCATACATAATGAAATAATACTTCATTATTAAAAATACTATAATAATACGAATTATGTGCCTATCTATTATAATACCTATACACGTTCTACACCAAGACGGCTCCTAGAACCTCAGAAAACTCTTAACTATATAGACTCTCTCAACCTCTTGTATTCCCGACCAAGGGATACTCTCAACGAAGATAAATTCACTTACACTGTCAACTCAGGAGTTAATACATGTCTATAAAATCAAAATCTTAATTAGATTATATTCACATAACTATTTTATTAATAATTCACTCTAAATAGCCCTATTTTCGTTTTAGTTCAAAATAATAATATTATGACCACTAAAAAATGGTGGCTCGTAGACGACGACTTAGATAATATAACTCCTATTTATACTATAACTTGAAGTACTATATATAATGTACTTATGTCCTTTTAAGTTATATATTGTAAATGCATACAACTACAGTGGTCTCAAACCATGTAGCTCGCAAGAAACATTTATTTCTTAAACAGTTTTGAACATTATGAAAATAAAATAAATAATACAATATTATACAAAAACATTTGTAATACCTAATATTAAATACAGTTGGCCGTTGGGTATATTATAACAATTATATAATCAGTAGAAGAAAATATAAATTTGTTGTCCTTGTTTTAATTTTTGATTATTAAAATGAGTAAATAAAAATTGTTTTGTCCGCAAAACTTTAAATTTTAAATAATATATGGCCCGTTAGTAATTATTTTGAGACCACTAGCGTACAATATGCGTGTCACTTGCGCATGTTTAGGTATATAGGTACCGTATTCTATCGTTAACAGCAGTGCAAAATAAAATATTCACTAGGATTTTAATTATGTACCTAGGCACCTAGGCATAATATATATACACTTAAATAATATGTGAACGGAAAACAATCATCACGGCGTACATATTTTTCCACGTACGAGTGCGACTTATAAATATTTTATTTAATGATAAACGCCTTGTCCGTATCGCATCATCGTTATTATTATTATTATTATTACTTTAACACGTTGATGGACAGTATATATATAATATATGGACTGCTATAGCAGTGATTTTTTCTATGGTCTCGTGTATTATTATTTATTGAATAAGGCAACTGCAACGGTAACAGCAGTGTTTCTTCTATTTTGATGATTGTTGTTCGCGGTCTGTGTGAAAAATGTGCAGCAATTGTTTTGCTATTATTATGACGTCAGATCGACTATTTAATATTAACATTACACCTCGAGGATTTCGCGATATATTATACGATGCGAGAGTTCAAGGCACTTTGACTGCACACCCGCGATTCCCGAGGTCCGGCCACATAGGTTTATAATAAATCATACATGTATTATCCTTATATATATATATTAGATATAGAGTTATTCATTACCGCGTCTACCGTGTGATTAAAGTAACGAGATAAAAAAAAAAAATAATATGTATAAAAATACCCTCCGTATAGGTAGTGATTGTGCGTTCAGAGCTTTCCGCGTCCGTAACAAATCGAAGACGGTAATAATAATAATAATAATAATTATAACAAAACCACCGCCGCCGCCGCCGCGTGTTGAGCCATAATGAGTCATGATAACCCGATAAACCCCCCGGGAGGTCGTTAAGATTTCCCCGGTCCGATCGACACGGACATAATTTAATATTTCAGACCGTGGGCCCCGCCGCATTATTGGCCCTCGGTCAACTACGAGACCATTATATTCTATAAAAAAAAAATTTATTTATATTATATTATACACTGCAGGCAGCAATAATCAACCTGTGAGTGATGACGAGTGATGTTGTGTATTATAATTTATAATAATACTATAATATATACCTAGATATATTGTGGTATATAATATTATAACGTTTAAGCCCGCGCCGCTACGTGGACGCTGTCACTAGAAAAATGATGAAATAATAATAATAATAATAATAATACCTTCCAATTTCCATCGTGTAATTAAATATCTACTATTCCGAGGTCGGCTGCGATTGGGTAGTTTTCTTCGGATGATTTTGATCGTTATTAACGCGTTTGCAGCCAGTTTGTACACACAATGGTAACGCATGGTAAGGCGTCCTCTAAACAGCGTTATTGTTTAGGCGTGTTTCTGTGCATTGAGCCGACAGCGCGTCTTGTAGATAGATCTAATTCTCAAACGGCTCTCTGTAAGTGGTATATAATATAAGCATCGAGATTGATTAAATCGTGTGATTTGTGTTTTGCTTACATGATAGGTCGTAACTATTATTCATATTATGTAGAATATCAAAAACTTAGTAATTTGCAGCTTTAACTTGGTCAATTTTCGCACAATTATAATATTTTGTTTTTTTTTTAAACTGTTTTAAAAAATATTATCAAACGAGTATCTATAACAAAAAATTAAAAAATTAATTGCATAAAAACATTTTTTGGAGATTTTTGAAAGAAAAAAAAATTGTATCTTATGCCTTTCGATTAGAATTTTCGTACACTTATTGCGTGTAAAAACTTAATTTTGTAATTAAAATAATATAATCTGCCACTGAGACACTATTATGGTGATATGAACCCTTCGGCACATTCTGTATACTATTAATACACCTTGTGCGAGTGGTCCGTTCTTTGAAGGAGCGTATATCAATTGCACCGAAATTACCTTTTTATCTGTAAAAAAATCTATTGATTGCGCCGCATATCGATTTCCCCAAACTTTTTGATTGATTCCGCCGGGCGCCGACTATCAATCCGCTGAATATTTGTAGATTAAAAATTTGCATCATTAGTAACAAAATAAGTTAAAGTAGAATATTATATGAAATATATGACCAATAGATTCTCGATTCTCTTGTATAAAACTGGCGTTAACCACTATATATTTTACTTATATTATTATTTACGACAATTATTGATAAACATTTAAATTACATGAAATTAACTGTATTTTTTTACTATATTTAATATTTATTTTTTTATTTTGCATATGACATTATCGGATTATCAAAATATAACAAAAATAAGGTACAATTATAATAGAATAGAATGATCAAGATATTAATAAACTATAAGATTAAATAACAAACAGATTAGGTAATATTAGCAGTTCCCAACCTTTTTAGTTTCGCGGACCACTAATTTTGTAAAAAAATATTTGAGACCTACCCATATACGTTTTCATAAAATTATAATATATATTATATACATATATACATTTATATATAGTTATTAGGAATAAAAAAATTTAAAAAAAAACAATTGTTTATTAAAAAACAACTTAATTATATTATCTATATATGTAATATTTAATATTATACCTATGGCTCGCGACCCATGGGTTGGGAACTGCTGGACTAATACTTTGACTTTGAAAGACTATAACTAATGGTATAAAGGCAACATTGGTAACTTTGAAGTGCTAGCTTACAATTTTAAATATTAAATTATAATATAAGTGTAAATCTATTTAAAAATACGAGTTATTATTTAAATAAATATTGTTCTTTTTAGACGAAATTGTCGACAATGTTGACATTTTTTTATCGGTTATTGTTTAATAAACAGTCAGCGGAATCAATATGAAAAAATATCCGACGGAATCAACATAAACAATTATTTGGCGAATATTAAAATAGCGGAGTCCGCAAATTAATCTTATAAATGTTATATAAACTGCACAGTGCACGTATATAACCGGCGTTGAATTACGTCCAACATGTCGGAGCATGATGTATAGTCGAACAAACGCGTAGATAGATACACTACAGTACCTAAAAATTAATATAATATATTATATATGTAAACAGTAAACACCCGGCGGCCGAATGGCATGCGCGAACAACGCATTAAAAAATATAAAAAAAATCCAAAACCGGCGAGAATAATATTATAAATAAAATTCCCACGATCGTCTTGGAGATTCTTGGACGCATTCACTATTATCCGAACACGTTGGACTTTTCTCGAAGCACCAGTGGTGATGTTTTTATTATTAAAATTCCTGCATTGTTTTCCGTCTCGTTTTAAGTGTTCATGACATTTTCTTCGCAACGTTAGTGTACATGGCGTATACCTACGTCCGCACATTGTAATCGAAATAAATATTATGTCATTAACTTATAGCCACTAGAAAAAACGAAACAAATGTCCACCGGACGGGCATTTATGTGCAGTCTAGGTTTATATTTTATCCGTAATAATAATAATTGCGTTGTATGTTGTAATAATTGGACGATTATTTATTCGCAGCAACACAGATATTAAATAATAAAAAATGTAAAGATTTTATCATTGCTCCAGTCAATGCAATACACAGATATTAATGATGTTTTTTTGTAAATAATAGTGCACTTTTTAGCTGGCGCCACATATGACACACGGAGATTAAATAATACAATATCATGAAATTCGCAATAACCGGTGGATCCGGCTGGTATGATAAAATCTTTGTGGGGGTGAAATATACATATTATACATACATACTCCTACTCAGCAGAAAATAATATAAAATTAACATGATGTATAGGTGCATTTCATAAATTTCATTTTCTTACATTAACTATCAAAAAAAAAAAAAAAATACAATATTTTAGTCATACAAAGGTATTAAACTAATGATAATGTCTTTAAAAAAAAAACCCATAATAAGTATTGTCTGATCACTTGTGATATTACATATAAAATAAAGTTTTTTTTCTAAAACTATGATTGAATTACAAAATTTATGAAATTAAAATGTACGATATTTTTACAAAATTATAGTTAAAAATACATTTCCCTACCTGGAACTTATATACTACCTCATTTTTATATTCGTGTAGGAGTTTACACATCTCATAATATGTGGGAATTAACGTATATGTTATAAAAGAAACTCCGATTGAGTCGTAAATGACCCACCTTTGTGCAATATTGAACCCAAATTGAAATACATAATACTTTATAAGGGACAATCCATCTTAAAGTAACCTATTGTGATCATTGATCAATATATAATATGTTATTGTCGTTGACGCACATTTAACAATACCACACCCACTTTTGGGTCGAACCCACCGGATTGCGAATTTCATATCTTTGAAGAGCTTCCCGTGGCGAAAAGGTTTGTCTGGCGCCAAAGTGTCGAATCTCTTGAAAGCGTTTTTAATATCGATAAATCTGTTGGCGCCATATGTACGTGAAAATACACCAAAACACACAATAGTTTTATAAAATTAAATGAGATCCAAATATATAGATACGATTTCTTGTCTGTTTTAGCCATCGATGCGGTTTAACTAACGAAGACTTGAACAGAAAATGGAGTTCACCCGACCCAAAACTGCATCCAGAAATATTTCATGCTCGGGTACATAATATAATTTATGTCATATATAAATTTACCATAATTTATCATATTAGTTTTTTTAAATCCAATTCAAATTTACTCTGTCAAAAATGTACAGTTAACACAAAAACCGATAACAATAGAATTATATCATAAACACAATCGTTTTCCGATAAAAGTGTTGTTCAATACGTCATGCCACTTAGAATTCACTTAGAAGATAGAATAGTATAGAATGACAAAAATATAATGCATTAATATTTTTCAAAATTCTTTATTTATGTTATTACAATCCTTATTACTTACATTAAAAAAGATTAAAACGTGTAACGATGAAGTACGGCTTTTATGTAGATGGTAAAATGTTAACAGTTAATAATTTAGTATGAATACTAACATAACTTTTCTAAGTATTAATTATACTAATGTAATTAATTATTACTCAGCGAAAATATTATTTAGTACAATATGATTAAAACAAATGTAGGAAAATTAAGCCACGGGAAAAAAAGCCAAATTACAATAATTGAATATATATCAATTAAAATTAAAGTATTAAATTAGGTATTGTTAAAACAGCAATGAATGCATTGATTTTAAGTTGAAATTAAAAATATATATAAATTTATTTATTTCAAGATGGCATGTATTTCATACTGCAAATGCAACATGTACATTTAAAAAAGAATCACCCTGTACAAAGTATATACATTATACTTATACATATCTAGGGTGTAAGACATTAATCAATTGATTTCAAAATAATATCCACGGAATATTATATTATTTTTATTCAATGGATATTATAATATTAAAAATTTTATTTTTATAAAATATGAATACGGACAATACCGTATGATCAACTGTGTTAAAAATTTTAAATTAATTAACAACCTGTGTATTAATAATTATATATATATATATATATTTATGTGTGTGTATATAATACGACCAATGTTTAAAAAATTTTAGTAATACTTTAAATTTTATTTTTTTGTATATTAAATTATAATCATTTTTTATATATTTGACCAATAATGTGTAAACAATTTTTAAATAATACCTAATTTAAAATTTTAATTGTTATAAGTATATTTAATTATTGTAATTTGGCTTATTTTTCCCATGGCTTTTTTTTCTGTGGATTATTTTTCCCATGGGTTTTTTCTCCTGGCTTTTTTTTCTGACTACCGATTAAAGTTTTAAAACAAATTTAAAATATAACTCGGGTGCTAACTTTTTAACATTGAGCCATTACTTTCTATACTGCTGTTAGCTGTATTTATATTTTGTACATTGCTTAGACATATAATAACTTAAATAATATTATGTTATTCATTTATATAGTTTAAATCAGGTAATGTAAAAATTTTAATTCAGTTAAATTTATCTAAATAACATCGCAGTTAATTATTTATTTCTAATAGTTATTCCTACATTTAAAAATAATATGTTACTTTTCGGCTCTATTTGTTATTATTTATGTAGGTGCTTTGTTAATTATTTTATAACTCATATTAATATTTAAAACTTTGTAGGTTATAACTATAAGTAACTACGCAATAAAACTAAGCCAAATATTGGTCTTGATATATTTTAACAGTTATAACTTCTGAATTATTATAATACAAGATTTTAATCTTTCAATGTTAAATGTAATTTTACGGTTAATTGTTACAAACAATGCTAGGATACATTAACTATTTATTTTATATTATTTTGTTCTTATAACCTCTTAACTAATTTATATTGTTCTTAAAAGCTTTAAGTTGATCTTATGTAATTATGTATATTTATTTACAAAATATATATAATTAAAAAGTAAAATTAATTTTATGATTGAATAATTACTATTACAAATTAACTAATATTTTTAATGTTATAGGGGATTTTGGAATACATGACACACGTAATGAAAAAGGTTCCTTATGTATATTGTGATTTCCATGGTCATTCAAATACTAAAAATTGTTTTTTTTATGGATGCTCAGCAAAAAAAAGTTGGTCAAGAATGGACTTGTCTAAGTATGAAAATGAAACGGATTTCATGGTCAGTCACTAAAAGAATGAACTAGTTAAATCACATATTATACAATTATTCTTTTAAAAAAATAATCTTCCTTTTACACAGAAAAAATAAGCGTAGTATTATGAAAGTCAACAAGTCCACTAGCTGAGACAGGTGTAATTAAATTAAAAAGCCATATAGCGCTTATATAATAGTCGCATACAAAAAACTATTTTTAACTCAACAAAAATATTACTCAGAATCTTTTTTTTTAAAGCGAGTACAAGTTTACATTAATTCTTCGATAATTTTCTGTGAGAAAACTATTTAAGTTTTATCTATGTATGATTTCAATCCATCATCATAATGTATTAATGTGTAATAATGCACTATGATATCTATTAATCTGGGTGTATAATTTATTATATTATACTAAAATACATTTCTCAGTGTACCTATCATGTAACCATTTAAAACCCAGTGATCATCCTTGTTTTGATAAAAATTTATAAAGTACTTACTTACTAAATATAAATTATTTGTCAAACTACACAAAAAAATAGTTTAGATTTAAATTTTAAAGTTTTAACGATTAAATAGGTATTATGAACTATAAGCATTAAAAATATTGAAAACGATTTTCACTTAATTTTTTCAAGTCACAGTATCGACAATTTTTTGTAATTGATTGTTATGCTATTCAATTTCAAAGTTTCGATAAAATCTCGATGTGTATTTTTCAGGTGCTGCCGATAGTAATGCAAAACTGTTGTCCATCATTCTCGTTGTCACAGTGTAATTATAAAGTAGAAAGAAATCGTGAAACCACTGCAAGAATAACGGTTTGGAGAAGCTACGGTGTAAAAAGGAGTTATACTTTGGAAACAAGTTATTGTGGTTGTGACGAAGGACAATACAAAGTAATATTATATTGTCTTTTCGACTGTATAGACTGAATAATATACTATAGTTATGTAAAATCGTACATAAGGTCGGGTTTCAATGCAAAGTGAATAATTTTTTTTGGTGTTTCAAGACAATATATTCCAAGTTCATAATTCATTAGGTACATTTTAAGTCATTTTATTACTTTTTAGTGCATATTATATGTTGCACGTGATTTAAGTGTAAATTAAATAATTCAAAACGTTGTATCAAAAAATATTGGTACAAAAGTAGGTACTTAAATCATGATTGCGTTTACTTTATATATATCTAATGTTTATTTATCGTGTGTGTGTGTGTGTTTAAATCTGGTAATTTGTTTTCGTATCATTATTGTTAGCTTAGTGAAAATAAAGAAGTGTTTTATAAATGATGAATGTTAAACCGTCGTTTTACTCTAACTTGTGGGCGTATAAAAAACATTTGGATCATTATTTAAGAACAGTGTTAATTATTTTTCAAAACGTAATTTTATGAATTTTAGGGAGTTTGATTTGGGCCCTAATTAAGTTATGATGATATCGAAAAATCAATAGTTATTATTTACTATCATTATTTATAACCATTGAGTACAAATGATTATTATTATTTTCAGGGTTTTCATTTGGGAATAAGGCAACTAAAAGAGATAGGGTCGACATTCTGCATGTCTCTTTCTTCGTTAGAAGAAGAAACGAAAAAGAGAGCGAGTTTACCCGCTAGCAATCGATTATCTACAATAACACCAAGGTATGTTGATATTGTTTTTAAATACCTACTAAAAAGAACAAGCTGGTAGGTAGAAAATATGAAAATTTCTTGACTTAGATATTTTTAGTATCGAAAAAATTGAGACATTAAATTTATTGTTTACTTTACACCATCTGTATTTAAATAACAATATATATAGTACATTCTATAAACCGTGTTTCCCAAAAAACAGGAGCAACTTTACCACTCATTACCATGAAAATATTTTTCAATTCTGTTTGCGGAACATTAAACCAGACTAATGGATCATAAATTTCTATGACTTACAATTTTTTTAACTCATGTATCTTGCGCATGCGCAATAAAACTTACATTTTTTTTAATGGCAACCTGTAATTTGAATATCATATTCGGGTTTATCGATTTTTTTCAAGCCATTTTGATGTATCAACTTGTGTCCTAAACCCAAAATTGACTAAACTAGAGCTATGGAGAATTTAAAAAATTAAAAAATTAAATTTTTTTAATTTTTTTTTTCTAACTGTAGTACGTACTTATTTTTTTTTTTTTAACACCATGCAACAAACAATCAAAATTATTATTATTAAATTGATTAACTATTTACTATTTATGAATAAAATATTAATAATAAATTCTTATTATGTCAAACTTCAATATCTCAAATTTTTCGTACATTTCTCAAATTAAATCCCTTTGGAATAATTACTATCACAATATTTTTTTAATTTTTTTTTTTAAGTGTTATCGAACTTATTCATATAATAATACATTTTTAACATCATGAAGTTGTTAAGCGTAAATTAATTACAATATAACAATCACAATATAAAAAACCTAACCTCTCGAACTTCTTCTGTTCCGGTTTTCCCTTGAGTTTCGACATGACGAGACTTTACTATATTTATTTTATAATTAGTTTGATTGTGTTTTCTTGAAGATTATATTTTTTTTTTTTAGAGTAAAATAATCATTATTTGTGTGCATCATGCGCACAAGTAATTTAATTGTATAACTTTAATTCAATTAGTTGGATTGTTTATAGTTGCAGTTCAAAGTCTATGGATTTTGTAGATGAAGAACAATCAGACTCAGATTGAAAACCACCTTATAAGAAAGTAATCGACTTTAATTCTCAACAAATTAAATAAATCCTATTTTTAATTTAAATTTTTATTTGTTTGTGTTTATTGTACAATATTGTTTTAGTTTTTTCAAAAAAAAAAAAAACAATGACCTTGTTACGCTCCTTATTTTTTTTACTATTTATAACATTTATTCACTATTGTATAATAGCCAATCTATCTGCGGCCAAACACGGCGCTAAATCGCTTAAAATGTTTATTTTGTACTGATTTGTTAACAAATAATTTTTTTCTTAAAAATTGTGTTTTTCCATACGTTTTCCATAATCATTAAAATATAAAAATATTCGTAATAAGTTTAGAAATTATAAAATAAATAAAAATTAAATACACTGTAGAAACTGTACATTTTATTATCAAATATAACTCAATAATGTCAAATTAAAGCCTATCATAATACTTAATAAGTTGTTTTTTTTATCGATAAGTGGGTGACTAATTTAATTTTAACAAATTAACGAAATTTTTTTTTAAACATCTGTGTGAAATAAATGTTTTGAAATTATTTAAAAATCGAAATATATATGTATTCATAACTAGTTAAGTTATAGAAAAAAATGTTACATGGTACACTACCTATGTTCATAAAACTACGAATACCTATGAAATAATTTATACAAAAGTACTGAACATTAGTAACTGATTATTAAAGTTAAGTTTTGAACGTCTACCTAATTGTAATAATCATTAAAAATATTACTAAATTATTATCATCATAACTTAATTCTTTGCATAACTATACATATAATATCTGTATTTATAATATGTATTCCTTATTTTTAATTTAAGAATATAATATTATCGTTACATTTTAATTGTACTAATTTAATGTTTAGAACGCTGTTATTGAAATATTAACTTAATACAATTACTGTTTTAATTTTTAATATTTATATACACCTACCAATCTTCCTATGTCAAATGCTCCAATATTAACTTCGAGTTTTTTTTTTTTTTTTTTATTGATCTATATAGCTTCGGCGACATGGGCCATTAGCTTGAACTTAGAGTTTAATATATATTTTAAGTATTGAATTTTAATACGACCGAATAAATATTAATTGCTCAAGATACGTTCATGTGTTTATATTGTATGTATTATATTATGTGTTAAACTATATTTTACTGAGTAAATTGGTGATTAGGTCACTAATATTATGCCGAAATTTAAATATTTTTAATACATTTGTTTGGATGGGAGTTCTCTACATAAATATCATATTTATTACATATTATATAAAATTATAAGATTAATAAAGTTATTAAATAAATTCTGCCCATATATGGATTATTTTTATTTTGAAAAAAAATTATGCAAAATCAAACACTACAGTGTTCTATGAATATTATACAGGTTGTAACACACATCTGACAAATTAATAAATTAATGAAAAATATATTATTATAATCATTAATAAACTTAAGTTCGAACTCATAACTATAAATTGAGAGAAGTGTTTGTAAATGGAATAAAGCAGCCAAAAACCCAAACAGGGTTTTATATTAGAAATTAGAATCAAATAAAGACATAAAGTTTAACCATAATTTAATATGATCATCTAACCTCAAGATAGAAAGAGTGACCAATAATATTACAGTAATAAAATATAATAATTTGTATTAAAAACCATTAAGCAGGTAAGGCCAAACATTTTTAGTACTTCAATAGTTCAATGTGTAAACCAAGTATGTTCATAAATCTAAACACCAATTCAAACACTATAATATCCTGTATAATTAACAATAATGATTACGTCAATATAAATGTGTTCAACACCTTTATCTACCTATTAAATAGAATAAGTTCATTCTTTGAATGTAGTGAGTTAAAAATAACACCTATCATTCAATAATTTATTGATACATTTATTATTTTATAACAGTATCTATAATGCTTCTATACAAAGAAGACAAATTTACTATTTAGTATTTATATCTAGCTAGATGCATATCATATAGGTAGTTAAATTCTTAAATTATTTTTTGAAATCCGATTTGTTGAAATAAAGCATATGCACATGATATAAAACAAAATGTTTTGTTGTAAGAAAAACAGATTGCATTTTTTTATCATCTGCTAATTTATATTAATTAGGTACATTGACATTGTTAATCGTAGTTATTATTAATGGAGATAATCAAATTAATGAACAAGTTTATTAATTTATACGTTTTAAAAAAACATTTTTTTAAATTTCTAATTGCTATAATTATCTTAAATAAAAAAATTAAAATATTCAATTTAACTTAATAATTAAAATTAAATATTAAATTTATTTACAAGGCTTATAGTAATATTTTTCAATAAAAAATAGGCAAGTTTATTAAGTTATAACAGTTATAATTATTTCATATAAGTTCAAAATCTGTTAACACTTAACTATAGAGTCTATAATACATTATTAAAATCAAAATAATTAAATTTCTCGTAATACTAAATGTTACAGTATTACAGTATCAAAGTAAAATACAGTTAGTATAATATATTACAATGTGTCACTGTGTAAAGGTACCTACATTAGTACGTTATATTGTACCTTAACGAGGCGCCTCGAAAATACCTACACGGAAAAGTAGGTCATTTAAATCTGATATTATTTATGGTATTAAAAATTAAAATGCATATAATGTCCTGATATTATTATGCTCATATATCATTTTCATGTAAATTCGTAATGATAAATTAGTTGTATTATAACAATACGGTAAGTTTGCAAACAATAATAAAAAAAAAAATAAAAAAATGATTAATTTGCACGATAGTTCTGCAGTCGAAAAATGTTCAATTTCTGTGTAGACCATAGCCCATAGGTCGTATATACATAGTTGTAAAATGAGGTAAATGCTATTAATCCCAAACCAATAATTATTAATATTTCATGTAAAATTTTGAGGTTTTCTTTTTAACTTTTAACACGTTGTATAATCGCATAGCGCTCAAAATGTATTCTAATTAGACATAATAATAATCCGATGAATAATACGCTAGGTGTAGCGTTGGTATTATATTATGCCATGCCATGCACACATGCGGAACCGTTTAACCGAAATGAAAACAAATAATAGTAATAATAATAATAATATAATATTTTGTAAAGGACGCTCCGTCGTTCGTCGTGTGCCGTACAAACACGCGTTGTAACAGGAGAGTGAAACTATACGGTAAAACAGTTATAATACGATAAAAAGAAAAAAAATGCTAAAACGTGAGACGGAGACAGACAAACAAAATATGGTGGAAAACAAAGGTTGACAAACGAGATGACAACAATGCCCCATTTTTAAGTGCACTTGTATAAACCAACGGTGCCAGTAACACTTGTATAAACCACCATCGGCGTGTAGATATATAGAAGCCACGCCATATCGCTGCAGTATAATAGTGCGCCCATACTATAGGCAATACGTTAATATTTTTTGACATAACCGAAAAATTCTCGAACAGTAGGAATAATGTAGATACTACAATTTACTGGTTTTCGTTTTTTTTCCACCGATCTATGGAGACTCATTGTCTCTACCTGCACACATTTTGTACCATACACACACACTAGCGCGCGCGTATTTACAAAACGCATGCCAATTTCCATTATTTAATTCGAATATTCCGCGTTGTAATAAAACATATTTTAGATACCAACATGGCATCATTACCGGTTAACGAAATTTATTAGAAAAGAACACTATACTCAATACTCATAAGTCAAAAATATAGGTATTATTCTTTAATTATTATATTCACGTAAAATATCATCGACAAAACATAAGTTTATAGGGGTGTAGGGGTGTTATCGGTAGTTTAAAATCCTGGTGTAAGATGGGTTAAAAATCTGAAACGATTTAAGCAATGATTATTATTAAAAAATAATTAATTTTAATTTCGAATTACGTGTCATTATGACATTTTACCATAGGCGTAAAGTTATAAAGAAGCCGTCATATATTAAATAATTTTTTTGAATACGATAATTGAGAGTCAAAGTTCTCCTTTTTGTGTGGTAAAAATTTCGTTTCTTAGTTAAAAAACTAGGGCAAGGAAAAAAATTTTAAAATATGCTTTTTATTTACCAAACTAAATGCAATCTTAATTTGCATATATGTAACGTTTAATATTTTTTACATAAAAATCAGAAAATCAGAAAATCATTGAAACATTAATTAATAACTATTTATTATTTATTAAAATTTAAAATGTATAATTAATAAGTGTTAAGTAGTTATTCTTACATTTAATACTGGTGTGATGATATGTTCTTTCAAATTTTGGAACACGAATGACCGTTGCTAGGAACGATGAATAGATTGAAATTAACTAAAATTTATAGTACAAATGAAAAACAAAAATAATGTATACAGGTAGTTCTATCATTCACCTAACCAAGATAAAATTATATAATAGGTACATTTACGACACTTACGTTCATTAGGTAAATGTCATTTACAATAGACAAAACATAAATAGATGTTGTTGATAGGTTAAAGTTACAGGTTAAATATATCTAAATAATTTTGAACAATTAAATAATTGGGATAATAGTTATAACTAATTAATAATTATTCTAAAACCAAATGTTGAATTTACATACTTACATACTATAGGTACATAATATAAGTTTAATCTTCGAAAACTTCGTATCTCTATGGTCATTACCTATATTATAACAATAACTATAGTTTGATTAATTTTGTAATACTATTGTCTTTATCAGCATTAAATTATTTTATTTCCACGCGTGCCGTAATATTAACGTTACACCGTCACACTTACACACTATAAAGTTACTAAAACTTTAAAAAAAAACATTAAAAACCAACATTAGAGTTTTTTATATTCTTAAGGTTCAGGAATTCAGGACCGGTTAAGTTAGTTTTAATTTATAAATTATTATATATAAATTATTACTTATTGTACACCCCTGTATAGATCGTAATATTTCACAATAAAGTCATATTTGAAAAAAAAAAATTATTATATAGGTAGATACAAAATGTTATACTGATGTCATTGAACGAATGGTTTTTTAAAAATTATAGATCGATAAATAAAATTCAAATAATAATGTTTTTATACTTTACGGAACATTAAAAATGTCTAAGGAATAAGCATACAGTTAAACCAGCAACAAAATCAACTTATTTTTTTTGATGGAATCAAGTATGGTTTTTGGAGAAAATGATGATTATAAAACCATCGATTTTGGTTTAGCTAAATTTAGACAACGGCCTAATAATAGTTAATTAAATAAATACAAAAAATTTTAAATATGCTTAAGAGAAATATATATTACATTTTTTAAATTTTATACTAAAACTAATATTTTTATAAGCTTATAAATCACAAATCTCAATCAAATTATAAGTAACGTTTTGTCGTCACAGCTAGAGTATCTGTGCTTTATTTCATGTTAATCAAGTTATATCTCATAAAATTAGCTTTCATGTTAATTGCGATTTATACATTTTCAGACTTTATTTAGGTATCAAAACAATATGGAAACCTAATGGAGCACGCAAACCGCCATAGTATTCGATTTCAGGATAAATACCCACACGAACAAGGATTTGCTTTAAAGACCAAAATTAATGATTTTACCATAATATGACTTTCTGAAAATAACTTTATCATAGTCCATTTTAAAAAAAAAAATGGTTATCAACGTTTCAGCAAAAAATAAATTTTATTGTATTCATGGTACAACAGTGTGTGCATAAAAAATGTTCAACTGTCATAAAACAAAAAAAGGCGGGTAAGTCGTGGATGTCGCTTTGCTGTACAGTAGGTTACAATTGGGTTACTGTAATGGATGGAATTAAATTTGAATCCAATGATATTATATCATTGTATACGAAAAACGATTCTGAACGGAGATGGTTTATCTGTCTAGGGTATATTATAGATTATTAAAAATTTTCAAATCTTAGGTTTAAAAAGAAAATTTTTTATGAATTTCTATCTAAGATAATTTGAACATTGCCGTAATTTTTACGTATTTAGTCAAAGTTTGAATTTTAAATGCTTATAAAAAAAAATCGTGCCTATGTATTTTTAATACTTTTCAACTGCTATTGTTACAATGTGTTAGGAGCCTTGTATTTAATTTTCAAATCTTTAATCTAAAAAGAAAAACTTTTATGAATTTCTATCTAAGGTAATTTGAAAATTTTACGTATTAAGTCAATATTTGAACTTCAAATGCTAATAAAAAAAAAAATTGCCCATGTATTTTTATAATATAATATATAATTTTTATAATATTTTATACATATTAATAAGTAAATTATTTAGTTATTAGTTTGATAATTATTAGTTATTTATTAGTTTATTAGTTTATTTAGTTATTATTTAGTTACTTATTAGTTACAATTTTATTATTATCATAATCAGTAAGCTTACTGTTTTATATATATACAGTTATTACTTATTATTTCAACAATCTGAATTAATTTAAATTTAATCTTGCCAGGTTACATACATTTATATACTTAAATCCGGCAACGACGGGTAATAATTCAGCTAGCATATAAATATATATATTAGGTACTATAGGTAAGTTTTAGATACTGCTCGTACAGTGTTATACCTATGTAGTATTTGAAAAGTATTCAAGTACTGCAGATATAGTTATACTTATTTTGAAAAGTATTTGAATACTATCGGTTAAAAAAAGTTATTTGTAGATATTTTCGATCTATTTTTTTCGTTCTAAACTAACTAAGCCAATTTTCATAATTTTCGTAATCTTGTAAAGCATTTTACACCATATCGTTATTAGTGTAACTTAATTATATTCATATATATTATATAACATATAATAAAGGTATATTAAAATAATTGAATAATCGTCTCATTTAGTCTCAATAATATTGTCGATTAAAATGTACAGTAAAAAGTTTATAATTCGGTATTATCAATTCTCAGTTTATATTATTATTATTTTTTTACTGTACGTGATTAAAATTAAAATATAAAATAATATATTATATATATTAACTAAAAATGATAAATATTTGAAAATTTAAATTTGATTTTAAATTTACAAACACTTTGAGAAAGTAGTAGTCGAATTACGTCTTAATCAATTAATATTAATTATACTTTTTTCAAAACCATTTCAATACTTTTTTGCTCGAATGCTTTACAAGATTGTTGATTATGTTGCCGAAGTGTACAATACTTGTTCGCACGAAATAGCAGATACCTAGGTGGTATGCGAAATTGTATACAAAATTATATAACGTCGATTGATTATCAGATGAGCGTAACGTTGGGACTTACATAACTGCGAGACAATCAAATAATTAAACGCCGGTGGACATACGGCCAAGACGTATATTATGGTCGGAGAAAAAAAACTTGAGATAAGATAAGTCGTACACACATGAGTACATGACTGATGGGGGAGATAACATATTATGTTATATGGCAGCGAGTGGATAGCCGAGTGACCGTCGTGGTCGGGTGAGTGGGTGGGTGTGAGATATATATAACTATTTATCACTCACTAAATCGCTAAACAATACTGCGGGTACCTAATCGGTATAATAATATGTGATAAGAATTTTTATTTTTTTTTAAACAATTCTAATGTGTTTTAGTATAATTTTTGCCTATTACCGCGCGCTGCAGTTTTCGTCGGTTTTCGACGTTTTCGTTGCTTGCGTTTGTATAAATAATCGACTCTGCTCTAGATCGCTCGACGCGTTAAAGAATCTTTTGGCTCTATTATTTTTGATTAAATGTCATCATAGCAGATAGACGAAAGTATATTATAAAAAAACAAAACGGAACGAAACCGTATAGTTATTGACTCTGCGACAACAACGCGCCACAGGGCAACACTGTTTTATCGAAAAACCACCACCCAAACAAAACCGTTGAATTTGCATTACATTTAATATGAGGATTCAGGTGATCTCCTCTATGATGGATAATTGTCACCACTGCACATTTTGGTAAATTTGATATTAGTTTCTCAAAATGTATGTGCTCAACAACTATGTGTTCGTCGATCGTTCGTCGTTGTTCGGACGGTGCGAGTCGTATACCACCTCTAACACTCGAAGAAGTCGCAAAATTGCAATACCCATCGGTAGATTGGCCTACCCGGTGCATCCAAGTTGGATTCCTATTTCCTAGTAATAGCCAATAGGGTTAAATTGCAAGTACTACACTAGTTGGGTCCTGGATTATTTTAAGTAAGCAACAAAGTATTTTATGTAAATACACAATCCGAATGAAATATATTGTCATTAACATTCATTAGCTATATTTTTAGTTAAGTATTACTTTTTTGATATTTTCACACATGAAATATATCAGTGCCCAATCATCTAAGATAAACAATACATATATAAAAATGAGGAACTCAGAAATAATGGAAAAAAGAACCTGTATTACACTAAAAGAAAATTTATGACAACAAAATTAATGTCTTATAATAAAATTTTTAATAATTTTTCTGTGTTTAGTACCTGCATATTATTGCCATTTATTATTATAGTATAATTTGAATAATTTATATTTTGAATGGCAAAAAAACTATAAAAAATAAACTGTAAAAAAACCATTTTTAACCACATATTTGGTCTAAATAAATCATAGACAGTCCTAAGTCTGTTAAAATGGGAAGGAAAATTATATAATTATATTATGCAGTATTCACCAAAAAAAAAATAAATTAAGAACTCAACTAATGTTGTGAAAATCCCGGGCCCAATTTGTATAACAATTTTTATTCGGGGCCCAACTCAAATGTAGCCGGCCTACCGGGATATCAGGAATGGGGCTAGGTAAATTGAGTCCGAAACACCTTTTTTGTGGCAAACTGAGAACCGGGTTTGATAAAGTTTATTGGTATATCCATAATCATAATCGTTCAATTTCAAATAATACTTAAAATAATTTAAATAGAAAGTCTATCGTTGAGTATCGTTTTTAAGTAGGTACTTTATGAAATCTGAATTTTTGTCCATCTAGTATCTACTATAAAAATTGTTTTGTTTCGTTTTATTATTATTTATTGTTTTATTACTCGGAACTCAATTTACCTTGCACGTTAAAGTTTTCGGGCTCATTTTACCTAATCTTTATATTCAGAAATAGTCGTCTCACAATTTTGGATGTCATTTTTACAGCACTAATACTTGTACAGTAGGTAAATTAAACAAAATTTTTATAAAATAGTTTTTATTCTGATCAGAGCAATGGACGTATTGATTTTATGATGGTGTGTTTTGAAAATAATTAAAAAATACTTCGATTTTCTACTTCATCATATTTTCCGGTAGGAAAGTGAATCTAGATGATGGTAATTTGAGAAGTCATAAAAATAATTTACGTACTCACATGTTAACCTTATATTATATTCAATTAGATAAATATCTAAGACATTTCATTAAAAAAAAAAATATATTCTATGAAAACCTGTCAAAGAGCAATTTCCCAGGTCAATTTTTTTAACCAATCCGCAGCTTCTACAGGTACCTAATTATTGGTATATTATGTGGTAAGTTTTGGTTTAAACAATATTTTAAAACATTTTAGTAGTCGTACCTATAATATATTGCTGCGCAGTTTCCGTCAATTTCTGTAGCAGTTAGTATAACACTTAAAGCAATAAAAAATCGCATTGTCTATTGAGTTAAAAAAAACATGCTCCAGGACAATAAAGTTTTACATTCAAATCGTGACCCTACAAACAAAACTGTCGAAGTCACATTATTTAATTGAAGGGTTTATGGGTGATCTCTATATAAATATCCACCATTGCGCTTTTGGTAAAATTTACTTCTGCAGTCTCTACAAATTTATTTACAGAACAATTATGTATGTAAAATGTTTTAATTTTGCATTCTATATCTAATATCTTTATACTCTACCAAAGTATCTGCTTGTTCATTAATATAAGACCACCTCATTAAACATTAAACTTGTCGTATACTCGTATATTATGAACTACATATTTACAATTTTGTAAATAGGTAGGTACTTCGGAAGATTTGGAAACAATTATTTCGCATATCGTACACTTTAAGTAAGAAATGAAAATTCAAATAAAAATATGTGTAAGTCACTTATAATATAGCTTGATTTCGATTTTTAACGGAGGACAGTTCAATTATGAACATTTTACTGAATTTAGATTAATATCTATTGCAATATATATATAGTTATATATCTATAACACGTTGTGTAAACGCTTTTAAAATACTTAACAGCTAGCTGGAAATAAGAAAACTTATTAAATATTTCTTTATCATTTGATTTGGCACTAATAACGTTGAAAATAAATTGTTGATACATTTTATCATGTAAACTTATCATGTTTTTCTTTGGTTTTAACATATTAATCATGACTTAATGGCTTCATGAGTCTAATTATAATACATGTATTATTGTATTTGTATTATACGATTTAAAATAGTTTAATTATTTCCACAATCATTTAATTTTTGTTTTGACATAACTAATATTTTCCGAATCAATATTTTAATCTTTTCAATTTAAATTCATTATTTTAATTTTCAAAACTAATCGTAAAACAAAGATAAAATAATGAAAAATTAACATTATCAATAAGCCAACACGCAGAGCATTTTGAAAAGTATCTAAAATTTAAAACATTAGTTTTTATATTTTAAGATGATTTTCTCAGTTTCTCTAGAAATGTATGCCTTTAAGTCATTAGCATGCAATACAAGTAATAATGATATACATGTTGTTTATTTAGACATGCTAGAATACAAGAAAAATTTTAAGACCGAAAGCATCCATAATTTAATAAAATATAAAGGATTTTGATTAATGACAGATAATATTATAAGCTATATTATATTTCTGAAGCAAACAATGTAGTAGGTATGTGATAAATATTTGATATTTTACTAAGATACGAGTATTGAATAGGAATTATCTGACCGGTGCCAAGTAGAAAACTACGTCCAGATGAAGGAGAAGGTACTTGATGACAATTGGCAAAGTAGTAAATACCTATATTGTTGGATAGGCTATCTGACAATATGTATATATATATATGTATATATATCCAATGCTTACAAGCTACAGGTTATAACATAGGCGTGCGCAGGATTTTGTGTCGGGTGCAGCATACATTTTTATGTATAATATTTATAATATAACCCCCTTCCCTCCCCCCAAATTCGCTGCACTGATGGATGGTTAATGCGCTATTATCATTGTTGACTGTTGTTGAGTCTGTGTCTGTAATCTAGTGTACGTCGAATTTCTCCAAAATTACCCATCTATTTTAGATTCTGAGCGGAGCGATGAATGTATTGATTTTACCATGATGTGTGTTTTTATTTTATTTTACAATTTATTTTTATTTTTTTGTTTCTGTCATCACGTTTTTGGGCAGTAAAAATGCTTCGATTTTTGACTTCAGTACCTCGTTCGATCAGAAAGTGAATCTAGTTAGTACTTTTTTTTGGGGGGGGGGCCAAAATTGATTTATATCAATCTTTGATTATTAATACTTTTCTAAATAATCGAGAAAAACAAACTAAAAATTAAGAGAAAAACGGGAATTTTTTACGCACACACATTTTTCGACAAAATCGATTTTGGTTTTTGATGTAACTTTAAAAAAAATGACCATAGATACATGAAATTTTCACCAAAAGTTTATGTAAGTATATTCTATCCACCATGCAATTTTCAAAAATGTTCGACTTAAGTTGAACTATTCATAGGTATTTGAAATTTTCGATAATTATTAGTTTTTTTTAAATTAATATCGATAAAAATTTATTTGTTTGGCAGAAAAGCTTGAAGATTTAATACAAGGCTCTTAACATATTGTTACAATAGCAGATGAAAAATAAAATAAATTCATAGTCACAATTTTTTTTTTATAAGCATTCAAAGTTTGAATTTTGGCAAAATACGTAAAAATCACGAAAATTCACAAATTATTTTAAGCTAGAAATTCATAAAAAAAATTTATTTTAAATCTAAGATTTGAAAATTTTTTATAACCTATAATATATCCTAGACAGATAAACCGTCTTCGCTGAGAATCGTTTTTCGCATACAATGATATAATATCATTGGATTCAAATTTAATTCCATCCATTTCAGTAACCCACTTGTAACCTATTGTACAGCAGAGCGACATCCACGACTTACCCGCCTTTTAGACTTGTATTGATAAAATAATATTATTATTTTTCATTTGAATAACACTGAACATATTTTATATTTTAAAATTATAAACTCAATAATATGTTTAAAATTATTCGTTCTATACATATAATATCATTCCATATATTTTTTTACCAGCCCACTAAATCCAAAATAAATTGTCAGGTGCAACGAAAGCAGCATTCGCTGCATCCGTGAGCACGCCTATGGGTTATAATATGTATAACTATCTACAGTACCCATGGAACTATAATATAGTAGGTACCTAATAATATTATCTATAATAATAGTGTTATCTATAGGGTTACATAATTTAAATTAATTAACCATTCTTCATATAAATTATTGTAACGCGTTTTATAACAGATAAATTCCATTTGCCTTATAGGCTTATTATAGTTATGATAGAATTATTAATAATTAGTGATAACGGTCGTAGCTCAATCATACTACTATAAAAAAATTTAAATGATTCATTATAAATACACGTCCAATTGTGGGAAGGGAGTTACCACATTAACCCCCTCCATAAATTCACCCTTGTTTGATTATAGGTGCATTTAAATAGAATACTTCATAAAATTAGTATAACGATATGAATTTCGCATTCTATTTAAATTATGGTTAATTTTTAATTTTATAGACTTTGAATAAGATGAAAATCTGAAAATCGACAAATTGTTGAAATATCCTACGATCTACCTAAAAAAAAAAAATTGGTGGGTCCTACTTATCCGGTCGAAGCACGTTTGGACCAGGGACGTTAGGGACACTAATAAAAATGCAACTCGTTTGGACCAGGATTTTGTGAACCCGTTTGGACCAATTTTTTATTCGTATATTTTACTTCTAAATAATTACTAAAAAGCCCGCTTAGATGTTCCGTTAAACTGTGTAAACTAATTTGTAGATTGTGTAGAGAACAAAATTATTTATAATATTGATGGCTGACCAAAAACCCACAGTTACATTATACGTTTATACAATTAATATAATATAAATTATATCTGTTACGACACGGCCCTATCGGCCGGTGCGATAATACTAATTGACAATAATTGCGGTTACCTATATATTATTATCGCAAACACTATATTCTACGTATGCGCAGTGGTGACATCGAAGCCCAGTTCCTATACCTTAACCTTACTAGGTTAGTATTAGTATTTTGGTTAGTACATATAGTGCACTATAAAATGGGAAGGAAAATGCTGGTCCAAACGAGTTGTATAGAACTAATATTTTTTAGTCCAAACGGGTCTTCAAAATTGGTCCAAACGAGTTGTGTGTTAGGAAAATTGGTCCAAACGGGTCCTGCCCAGTTCTTTGGGTAGCTATTAGCTAGTATATTTCAGCAGAATTTTACATACGCCTGCATATATGTTTCGTTTGTGTATTTAAATTATTATCGGTTAAAAATGTTGTACCTGTAATACAGTTTAATTGTGTTCATATCACCTATGGTAGTTAGTTGATATGGAAATTTACGAGAGCTTTAAGCCTTTAGATCTATAAATATTATAAAATACATTTTCAGGTTGCCCCTGATAGGTACAATAATCGTGGAAATCGTATTTTATTTTATGATTTTAATTTATGTTGCTCATAATCCACAGGTTAAAAACACGCAAAACAATTAATAATATTACCATATATGCACGATGACACAGTGAGCAAACACGGACAATATTTACGGTCGAGTTGGTTTTGTGACCGTTTTGTGTGATAATGGTGTATATAGTTAGTAGGTGGAGGAAAAAACGCCTTTTTTAATATTTAGCGTCTAATATAATTGTAATACGTGTACTTACCAACGTTTTTGGAGGAAGTCAAATAGTAGGGGGTCGTCGGTATATTATGTATTGAAACAAGTGTTATGAACTAGCAATAGGTGAAACGGTAGTGATAGGAAATTTTTTAACACACTGCATTCGTATTTTAATTGTTGTACAGCACAGACCACAAGAGCAGAAACGGGACGGTGGCTTATACTTCAACACTGCGCCAGGAACATCGGAAATCTTGAACGTAAGTTAAAGTAGTTGATATATTTAACGAATGTATAATATTCTCGACGACCTGATCCCTTGAGCCAAGAGGACAAGTTTGTCTAAATTGTAATACAATCAATTTGTTCGTTCGGCTCGAGTCATGAGGATCGTCAATAGTGACTTTATACACTAGTACACTCAAATAATATTACTATTTATCTATACATATAACATTATTATAAATAAAATACTTATGTTCAATTTTTGTTTGACTTAATATTTTTTGATACTTTTAGGGCATCATTTTATTTATATTATTATTATTTGTATTATTGTTCTATACCTATTTGTACTATTTTCAATTATTGAAATAAATATATATGTATATATTTGATTAGTATTTAATATAATGACGCATTATTAGAATCTATATACTCCACTCATATGCACCTGAACCCTAAGGCGTTGATATTTACTTAAATAAATAAATAACTGCAGAATTATAAACTTAATATATTATACTGTTTTCAAATTTATATACATATGCGATATGCACTTAGATATATTTTAGATTTTATGATTATTACCGTGCACATCACGCATCAACTTTGTTTAGATTTGTAATATTATTATTTGTATAATGTAGTTGAAAATTTACAGACGTTTAGAACATTTCTCTGGTTTAAAACTCCTGAGTTTTTATTTAAAGATGAAAAATGCAAATTTACTCAAAAACATTGATCGATCGTATCATAACTTATAAGTTATAAGTAATCGTATGAAACGAATAAACGTTGCCATTGCAGGTAGGTACCTTCTATGATATATATAGTTTAAAGTGTACATATCTGTTTGTATTTTTCCATAAACGTGTGTGTCTGCGATACTTAAGTAAGTAAAACTTTATGAATAACAAATAAATAGTGATCGAGTGCAAAAATAAATAGTAAAAAAAAAACAGTTTTGTTAGTGCAAATACCAGTTGTGTGTCATCTTCATTCGTTCGACTGCACCACGCGGTTCTTTTATATATAATCGTTTAGGCATTTATAAAGTTATTATACGTCATTATAGTGTGTAATACTGTTAAGTAAGTCTGTGACAGATATATTCGTATATTATACGGTACGATACTATTATAATATATATTATTTAGGTACAGGCACTGCAGCACACACACATAGTCATAAACAGTTTAACGCATTATAAAGTCGTGATCGATATAAATAACAATACGACACTTAAACTCAATGTTTTTTTTCTCCGTGGGACAATTATACCAATAAAAATGTAACGACAAATGCCCTTCTCGTCCCGGGGAACCCTTAACCTAGGGGTATCTAATCCGCAACCCGTGATCGATTTTGATGCGGCCCTTACTTGAATTTAAAAACCATTAATTAATTGTATATAGGTATAATATATTAATATTAAGAGAAGAAATGCATATATAAAAATATTTCTGCTTATTATTCCCTATTGTACAATTATGAAATAATGTATTGATGTATTATAGAATATAATTTAATCATTAAATTTGAATGCATTATTATTTAAAAAAAGTATGTGGCCCACAACAACTTCTATACTCATATGATGTAGCTCAGTCTTCACAAAAGGTTGGACACTCACTTAACCGAACAGACGATTAGGTATACCAAAAGATATTATATACTAAATAGATCTCTCGTGATTATAATATACGTCTTATGGTAATAATGTCATAATATACACAAGTATTCAATATATACATATAATTATATATATAAGAGTGTCAAGTAAATATATATTAAATATATATATATATGCGCCACGTTATTATATATATATATATATATGTTATCGTAAATGCCCGATCACTAGGTACACCTAGGTTTTACTAGTTAATGCTAGGTTTTACTGTTTGTGCTCAGTAAAAGCTGAAATTCTTAATTTTATTCGGGCTTTTACTAAACACATAGTGTACATTCTAGGATATACAAATTGACTAAGTAAAAGCTGATCAATACACGACACATAACATTTAAGCGATAAGCTGCGTAAAAATTATAATTATATATTATTAAAACAAACTACTGACAGTTATTTAAATTTATATACAAAATAAAAATGCATTTAAAAACAGAATTATTATTCATTTGTTCATAAAAATTATTAAAATTGGTGGGTAGTAAGAAATAATTATTTAAATTTTTATTGTTTAACATTTTTATTTGTTTGCACATGTTGTATTTTTATGGCATTTTAAATGCATTTTTATTTTGTATACAAATTTAAATAACTGTCAGTAGTTTGTTTTAATAATATATAACTATAATTTTTACGCAGCTTATCACTTAAATGTTATGTGTCGTGTATTGATCTGCTTTTACTAAGTCAATTTGTATATCCTAGAATGTACACTATGTGTGAAGAATTTCAGCTTTTACTGAGCAAAAATAGTAAAACCTAGCATTAACTAGTAAAACCTAGGTGTACCTAGTGATCGGGCATTTACGATAAAATATACATTTTGAGGGCACAAATGTCACACGCTTTTGGCCCAGCTGCAGCTCACTTAAATCGGCACATCACCGGTGAACCTACTTTTATGTATAATTATGTTGCATATAGTTAAGTAGGTACTTATGAATTATCATGAGAAATATACCTACTCGATATCGTACGATAAAACGTTTCACGGTTAATGGATATCGTCGACAGCGTTTCAGTCGTTGTTTTTGACAACATATTTGTCACATTGTTTTTTCTTATCAAACCGTAGCCCCCCTATTTATATATATATAGATGCACCGCAATACATAAAATATACATAGGTAAAACACTATACAACATTACGTGTTAGCTGGCGTCTATATATATATGTGCAGGTCGTGGTTGTAATATTTTTTATTTAATAGATGTTCAATATAATATTATAATGAAACGTCTGTTACAAGGAAACGAGTTTTTGATAACAATTCAAATTCATCAATTTTTATCAATACTATACGCTTGATATCACATATCATTGTCAAAGATTGTAATTTACGGAAGGATACGATAGTGTAGTGCACGACCCGAACATGCGGTATATCGTATACAGCAGGAATATTATAATATTATCGTACGATAATTTGACGAAACGATTGATGCCATTAAAGGTATACCAAAGTACAAAATTACATTCGGAATTCGGTTGGTTAGATTATCGTACGAGTGATATATTGTCATACAGGCAAATATAGATAATCGCGGAACAGAATGCGAGTTTCACGTAGATAAATCATACAGGTGGTACACTGACATGTGTATAAAATGTGTTTTAGAACATGGATACATTGACTCCCATAATACACACGTATTATTATTATGCCACCGTTTGGAATTCACAATTGACGGAAAAATCTTATGATAAAAATTGATATTCAATAGTTATTTCGGTAGGCAACAATAATACATGTGCACAACAGTATTAACTTTAATAACCTTTACGATAATAATTAAACATCCCGGTAATATAAAAAGAGTCCGTATCCACCACTCTAAGATTATTTTTGGTAAATAATATTTTATTGCATAAGCCACTATTGCGCTCAACCTATCGATTAATATTTTATACGTATACCCATAGGCGCAAATCTCAATACTCAGAGGGTGCTTAAGTCCCTTCAAAATCAATTTATCAGTGATAGGCTATTCCCCGCACGCATATATATATATATATAATATATATATATATATATATATATATATATATATATATATATATATATATATATATGTACATGCTGTACATGAGCTCGGCACCTGTATTAAAATCAAGCTCTACCATTGGTTTATTTGAAAATGCCGCCAAATAGTTTATATAATCATTAATAATATTATTATCATAGAATTATATCAGTTATTTAATTCGTGCCAATTATTTGAATAAATTAATCATATATAAAATATAAAAAATAAATAAAACTATTATTGTGTAGATATTAGTTAAATATTTATAAATAAATAAATAAATATAAATAATATGTAAAAGTATCATTTAAATAATTAATATATTATTTTCATTACTAATTACAAATTCACTTTAAAAATTGCATATTAAATAGATTATAGGTACATAGATATTATTCAACTGCTTATTGTTTAGGATAGCTTACCTTTTACCACCAATAGTATTATTTACAAATGTCCATAATCACACTTTAACATAGGTAGGTAGGTATCAAGTTAGACTTAGCCATTTTTTATGTTTGTTGTACATTTTTTAATACTTACATACTTTAATCTTGATAGGTTTTAGGTAGGTACCTATGTATTTATTTGCACCTTTAAAAAATTATAATATATTAGTAATAGGTATACTTAACATATAATTAAACACTTGATGAAAATATAGGGTTTAAATAAATAAAATATATGAAATCAATTATTTATTTTGTGCCAATTATTTGGATGAAATTGATATAGCTTACAAGTATAATAATATATTATTTAGGTATTCTATTTATTCAAGTAGGTAGCTAATATTATAAATTAGATACCTAATAACTATTTAAATTTAAAATTGATGATTATATAAATTATTATATTAATACCATCTTAGAATTGCATATCGTATGTGTAACTCATATTTACTTTAGGATTCTACCTATTAAAAATAATAACTTTTAGTTAGTTTACATTCTTATTAAGCATAAGTGAACATAGAATAAATTAAACTGAACTTGAAAATGCACATATTAATCCTAAATATAGGATATATATGCTGATGCTCCCCGCATACTCCCCAAAAGTCACAAATACTCTACAGTTTACAATATGTTTAATCGAAACTTTTATTATAAATTAAAAATTATAATGTAATTAATGTGCATTAAAACATGATATTGAACAATTAAAAAATACTTTTTCTTGCTGTATGTAAAATATAAATCAATAAATGTTTTTATGTTCTATGTATTTTTCAAGTTATATACCTCAAACATAGCTTGAATACACTTCAAGGAGTAACAAAAAAAAAAAAATCCGAGTTATTGAGAATCGACTGTATCATGTATTTTATTTTATTTGCGCGTGAATCAATAAATAAACATAAAACCACATGTTCTCGCGTCCTTATTTACATTATAATAGTAATATAAAAAAAAACTCTGATCGTCAAGGTTGTAAAACTATACCGGCTTCCAACAATTTATAAAACTTCAAATTAAAAACATTTTAAATGGTAATAGTATACACTAATACCT
The DNA here is from genome assembly GCF_037042655.1 of Diuraphis noxia. Classification (NCBI taxonomy): domain Eukaryota; kingdom Metazoa; phylum Arthropoda; class Insecta; order Hemiptera; family Aphididae; genus Diuraphis; species Diuraphis noxia. The sequence continues at coordinate 70,136,815 of NW_028301712.1, read as the reverse complement.
ACATAAAAATTATTTCAAAAACGATTTCAGTCTGCAATGAAGACGATGAAATATCTAGGTGCCGATTAGCTGGTTGATAATGTTAAATTGTGGAGAACTAATAAGATATTTTCTGACACCACATCTAACGCCTCAAAAGACTGATGAAAACACATCATAGAAATCTTTTTTTTACAATACTTATTTATACAATTTGTAAATATCTTTTTTACAATACATATACAAGGATGCACAGAGTTATCGAATTACTTAAAAATGGTATATTCACGGAAATATGATAGGATACTTAACTAGATTCTTAACCCAAAAGATTTTTCAATTAAAAATTAGGAATTATATCTCTAATACCTTTGTTTTAAAAAATGGAGTACCTCAAGGCCCTCTGATAAGTGTTTTCTTATTTCAAACCACCATCACCAATATCTCCAACATCAAACCGAAACCAATCAAATCAATTACCTTTGCTGACGATACACACATCTACGATAGAGGAAACTCAATCCCTTTAATAACTAAAGTACTACAAAACTGACTCAACGAACTATCAAAACGGTGTCACAATAATTCAGGCTTTATTTTTTTCACACAAAACCAAATGTATTCTTTTTTTCAACAAAAGGAACGAACCTGTTTGCCTTTTGCTGAAAACGTCATTATTCTTGCCCTTACATTTGAAATGTTCCACAAATTTGTTTCATTTACTTAAATTTATTTTATTCCGTTAAACTGCAAAGTAATGCAGAATTGTAATTTATTTTCTATAAAATGAATATAATATTTTACCTGTAAATGTTTATATTTGTAAACAAATATCTATGTCTGTAATATGATAAAGTATTGTTGTTAAAAACATTATTCGACAACTATATTGAAACAATAACATGCGCTAAGTATAGTCGTATAGCTGCTTTAATATTCTATTCTATGATATATACATTTTCCGGATGTTTTTGTGCTGAAAATCACTAAAATCACAGATATTATTTTTCGCATGCTTTATATTATAGTGACAATATTGCTGCAGGTATATTAAGAATACATATTAAAACAACAAAAAGCCAAATAAAGTGTCGAGTATATTATATATATATATTTATTTATTTATTTACTTTGAGCAAATCGAATCCATAGTTAATAAGTAATAGAACTTTTGTTATACCTATTATTGGACCAAAAAAAAAGATCAATCATCCACAGTATCCGGACTCTAAAACACTAGCATGGTAAACTGGTAAAGGAAAAATATAAGGACAGTGGAATCTTAAAGTCTCGAAGGACCGAAAAAAAATATTTGACTTTTTGAAATTTCACGACACCACCGAAGACTATAATGAGTAATAATGAGATGATTCCGAAATATGCATAACATTTTAAATGAAAATCGTGTTTATTTTTTGAGAGAAATTTTTTATTTGTTTTCAATATCAATTGTTATCGACATTAAAATAGGGTAGGTAATCGGTAAAAAACGTCACGGAAAAAAACGACAACGTTATAAGTTATAATAATTAAAAAGTAATATAGAATAAAGTATTATTATTACACTATAGCCTATAGGTAACAACAATTATAGGCCGAGCGTCTTATCGAACCCATACCAAATAGGTAACTTTCGTAGATTTATCCAAGTCTAATGAATGTTAGGCATAAGGACGGTAATTTTGTTTTGTCACCTAAAGGTTTTATGCAGCTTTATGTAATAAGAATACAAATTAATGGTATTTTTGTTACTGCCGTTTATTATATTTTTCTTGACCCTACGTACGTACATTTTGATTTCGAAAAAAGCAGTTATATATGCAATAAAAACGGTTATAGGTGAACAAGTAGAGGTGAATGGTTGTTTTTATCATCTCACACAAGGAAAACATCGTTACATTCAAAAAATGGGATTAACAAATGATTATAAAACGGATGAAGAATTTTCTGAATTTTGCCGACAATTGAATGCATTAGCATTTTTACCGTTATGTGATATAGCTGAAGGAATGGTATACTTAAAATCTATAATGCCAGAAAAAGGTTTAGCTATATATTAGAATATTTCGACAATACTTATGTGACCGGTACATTTAGAAGAATTAATTCGACACAAGATAATTGTATACCCCTAAGTACGTTTGTGGAATTGTCAACCTTTATTTCCACCTCACGAATGGAATGTCCATAATATCACATTAAACGATGTTGATTGGACTAATAATGAAACTAAGGGATGGAATCATAGATTTTCAAAGTTAGTGGGCCATTTTTATCCCTCTATATGGGCATTGATAACGAAAATCCGACTGGAGGTAGCGAATGACGAAACAAAATTGACTCAATATGCATTGGGGACATCACCAAAAAAAATCAAAGGTTTATACAGATTTACAAAATAAATTAAAAAATATCTGTTATGAATATTCAAGAGCTGAGGAAAGAGATATCCTAAATTTTTTAAAGGCTATAGCATATATACTATCTAATTTTTGTGATTTTTAAAACTATTGTTAATTTTTTTTCATATAACAGCTATTATTATTTGTATATTTCACCAAATTGTCAATTTATGTATTTATTTATTTGTGTATTTTATCAATAAACTTAATAACCATGATTGTGATTTTTAGATAAAAATACATTTTTAACGTTTTTTACCCGTGTCGGTTTTTACCGTGACTTTTTATCTGACTTTTTTACCATATCGTTTCCGCGATCCTGTAATGTAATAGATACACAATATTGTATATAAGTATGAAATTATCATACTTTTTTGCACTATCTGTTACAGAATCATTTTTATTAGATTCATTCTAAATATAAATTAATAATATATATGTATTAATAGTTTATACATATGCGTGGTTATAAATACAACTCTGGATGATTAAACTTTCAACTAACCGATGATCACGACTAACTTTACAACCTGCAGGTGATACGCAGCTGGTATACCTGGGAATGACGTGTCATTATAGAAATAATCATAAGTACTATATTACTATTTAGTATGACTAATATTGTTTAATAAATTAATAATATATATAATGTACAGGGCGGCAAGGCGCCCTCGCGATTATGCATTCGTCCTTGGATATACCCTCCTTGGCAACTATACACGTGACCTAAACAAATCGTCGATTATATTGTTGTATGGCATTTCACGAAAGGCGTTCGTTACGTTCAAACGTTGAAACGTGCGTTATTACTTTTAAGTAATCGTTCAACAGATATAATACGTTGGTATATATTATCATGTCAGAAAAGGATATCGCCAGGCAAGTATTGCGTGGATACATAGACAGGGAAATCGACTTGGAAAACCAACTAAAAGAGATGTGAGTATATATACAGACTATAATATTGTTTTAGACATTACAACGATTGAATTAAATATGTAGAACCCTTCACTCGATATTATATTTCATTATCTGTGCCTATACTGTGATTACTGCCTATAAGTGCCAAGTTCCAATATTTTAGTGAATCAAACCTATATATCGTGTTGTAACCTATTACGTTGAAACAGTTATGTTTATCTGCACAGATTGATCAGACGCAAGTCGGTGGTGGTGGAAGAAGGAGACTTTTTTAAAATCCGCCGAGAACAGATGGAGAAACAGAAGAAAATTGCAAAGAAAAGGAACGAAACGTTTTTAAAAGTGGGTAACACATAACGTTATAAAACCTACCAACAGTACCAACTCGTAATATTTTTGTTAATTGTGAATATGAGTATATAGGTAGTTCAATTGATTTAGACTTTATCACATTAATAGCTCATACACAAACGTTATACTACCTTAGTATAATATATTAATATTTATAGGACCTAACGAGTATTATAATATAATATTTGAATGATTACTTATTATGCGTAAATATTTTAATAATGCTAATAAATTAAAAAAATAAAACCTATAATACTGCAGTAGGAAAAGTTTTTTTATATTATGTAGTTCGTATACATATGTTGTACTAAAAATGTCCATAAAATTTAAATTTTTTATGTATCTTTAAACTTATAAGAATCATACTTATAAAATTAGATAAAGCCTAAAACTCCATTTTTATTTTAAGATACATACCTTATTAATATGAATTTCAATCAAAGGTATAGCTTTTCGGGAGCGTGTTCATTAAATATTAATTTGTATAATAGATATCTACTCAGTAGGTATGTAATTGATATTAGATTTCTTAATTATTTCTTTACATGCCATTTTGGTCAAATCAATATGACTTAAAAGTACCTACATCATAGCATCAACTTACAGATTAAAAATTACAATCTTATAATAATATAGTAATCACAACTACCACAGGTCCACATTCAATAATTTGTTTTTATTTCTTCATTTACTTTGTAACTCATAGTTATAATGGTTAAGTTTGATTGAAAAAAAATATATATATCAATATAATGGCAATTAATATTATCTTTTTATTTTATACAAATTATAAGTATTATTATTTTTTACTCTTTTTGTGGTGAGTGGTAACTAAAAGCATAAATGGTTGGCAATTTAAATTCAATGATAAATCGTTACATACGAAAAACGATTCTGAGCAAAGACAGTCTGTATTATCAGTAAAATATCATATCATATGATATGATATAATATCATATATATATAAATATATATCATATCATATTTATTATTAATGCTTTTTTAAAAGTAATTTGTTTTACTATTATAGTATTGCACTATTGTATATAGTACTATAGTAGGTCGAATAAATTTTTTGCGAAAACATAGAATGTTTAAACTGCAATTATTATAAAACTTATGAGAAACCTTGAATGTATTCAATTTTTAAGCTTTTTAACTCGGTTAAAATGTTTACGTCAATATTTGTGGAAAAAAAAAATAATTGAAATTTGAAAATGTTTATAAATAATTCAAAAACATTTAAAGTTAATAATGTATAAAAAATCTTACATAAGTGTTTTATGAAAATTTCAAGTACGTGCAACATTATTTTTTGATTTACTATCTATAATAAGAAAATCTTTTCATGAGAATAACAAATTGTTGGTATAAAAGTCAATAGAAAATGTATTCCAAAATTTAATATACACACATATATATATATTCCTTTCTTTTTCTTGTATACATTTTGATTGAAGTAGGCTAAAAACCTGTGTTATTGAAGCCTTAATAAACTTAAAAAAAAAAAAGTGAATATCCAATATCGAAAAAATTCTAACACTAATAAAAAATTTAAGAGACTTTCCAGTAAACTTTTCTTTTTTTGTTAAAGCTAAAAAAATAAAGAGAAATGTTATGTTAAATATTAAAATTTTAAATAAGGTAGAAAAAGTTCAATTTTGATTAATTTCTAATATGTGATTGGAAGTTCAGGCACTTAAATATTGTAAATTTACATTCAACTTTTAAAAAAACATTGTCTTAAATTTTCAATTTTTTTGACCGAACAAAATTTATTAGTGACAATATAGCTTAAAAAACTAATGATAATCAAGAATTTTTTATGCCTATAAGTAATTCCAAAAGAATCAAAATATATTTTTTAAATTATATTATGTTTAAGTATTTATAATTCACATATTCAATGAAAAAATCATGTAGATAAAAAATACGAAAAAACAAAACTGATAATGTCGAAAATTGATTTTGCATAAAATATACCTGTTTATTTTTCCTTGCCCTCCCCTACGGAACTTTTGAAAACTACTGTGAATTTTAAATTTTGATCTCTTAGATTATATTCGCCAAACTTAATACCAACAAATTTACTGAAATTTAAATTCGAAGTATTATTATACACACTTACCATTACAGATAAAAAAAAAAAATTAAAACAAAATAAAACACGCCGCATTCGTTGTAAAATTATACACTTACAACTTCGCTCAGAATTTAAAATATAGAGTTATTAAAAATAATACAAATTAAAGTATTGACTTATATAAACTGGATATTGACTAGTGGAACGAGTAAAAGCAAACCTTACATTATTATATTATAATATACTAACGAAATTAGTCACAAAATAATTTGTAGGTAACCTAATGATACATGTTTTTAAAATAAAAATCGTTTGTTTAGGATCTCGAACACACAACTGCGAAATTGAGAGCATCTCTTGCTTGCGATGACCTCACCGACAAAAAGTTAGACAACGAACGCAAAAAGTTTACAGATTATATCAGACAGACACGAGAAAAATATGTTTAATTAACTTTCAGTGAAATGTTTTTGACGTCTATAGGCTGTGATATCTTATCTACAAATCAATTTATTGTAGTATGAGTTTATAATAATGATACATGATTTTTTCACAAATCGAATTTTAATACTTATGTTACATGACTTTAACTATACATTATTATTATATATATAATATATATGTATAAAACTATTTTAGGAAATGAAATAATATTTACAAATAACATGCGATAAAATGTGATAGGTATTAAAAAAAATTGTAATCGATTAGAAATATTAAAGTTTCTTTTGTTGAAATTGATTTTTAATGTTTCTGTACAGGTATATATATTTTAAAATATAGGTTACATACTTTAAAGCTGAAGTTTTGTGGTACCTATATATTTTTTGTATAATTTAATCTATAATTCCGTGATTTTAATAAATCGTAATAATTTTGGTAAATTTACTCCAGTGTGAGAATTCTTAACATTGTGAAATATGTCATTTATCTTATGAGAAAAAAAGCTATGGCTTTTCCTAACTTTTTATATACGTAAAAGTTATAAATCTCTATGAAAATATTTTTGATTTACCTACAATAAAAATTGATAATCTTAGCATAATATAAACATTTAAAATCGTTGAAATTTAAACTTAAATTGTCTACAAGTGTTAGTGTATTTCTTGTTCTAATAGTATGAACTACTTGTTTGTTGTGAGGAACATTGTATTGAATTTTATATAAGATAAACAATTTTAAAAAAAGTAGTTGTAAAATAAAAATCATTAACTCAAAAAAAAAATCAAAATATTTTGGTATCTAATTTCATTTAAGTTTAAACTTCAAATACTTATAAAAAATATTTATGAAAATGAAACCACGCTTAACTTTATCTTTTTAATTTCAGTAGTAACAACTTATGTGGAACCTTGTAGGTATAGATTTTAAGGTTTTTAACCGAGCAAACATTTTTCCGTCTACAATTATTGAAAAAAAAAAACAATTGGTAGTAAAATCAAATCTAATAACATGTCATAAATAGATCAGAGTTTAAATATTATAAAAATTAAAAAGTATAAAGAAAATGCTGATATAAACATTTGAAGGCAATTTCGAGTATCTATTAGTTTTTTAATTATATAAAGGAAATAATTTAATCGAATGAAAAGTACGGTGAATTTTTAATTTTGGTTTCCCAAATACATGTAATATTGTAATGTATGCAAATAGATTTACTTTCTTACTAAAAATATATGGATGTTGAAAATCAAAGCATTTTTATTCTATTTTAAATCGCGAACAAATTCACATAATTCAATCGACAGCTATCGGAAGGATGTAATATTCCCAAGTCTTTTTTTTTTGCTACAAGGTTATACAACTATTGTTTGACCTTTTTGCACCGACGCATTGCTGGACAGGAGTGAAGAAAAGCCAATTTACGTGTTATAGGTATGTTTTTATAGCACGTAGTTTATTCAACATAATAAAATGTTCGGTCGTAAATGTCATGTTTTATCAAATGTCATATATTACGAGTTTAAATTATTCAGAGTAAAATATTGTTCAGACAAATAAATTGAAGAAAAGCCCGTGAATCGTGCTAAAGGCAGTCACACACTTTTCAGGGTGTTTGAAATAGGCAATCGTTCATGAAAATACATTTTTACATTTCACAGGTATTATAAGACGTTAGTCTTAGATAGTCAGATTTCATTTAAGTACCTACCGGCTACCACACTTTAATACCACTATTACCACTATAATAGTATTGAAGAAGTATAAAAAAATCTGGAAACTGGATGTCACTCTGCTGTACAGTACCTAGGTTACAAGTGAGTTACTCTAATGGATGTAATTAAATTTGATTGTACCTAACCTATGTCATTGTACCTATACGAAAAACGATTCTGAGCGGAGACGGTTTAACATCTGTCAAGTATAGCAAACGCATTTAAACATTTAGTGAAAATTTCAAGTATCTGCGGTCGTTCGTTTTAGAGTTACACCAAAATAAAATAATCACTAAATAAGAAATTTAGTGATATCCAATGCTGTAAAAAATTAAATTTCAAACTCTTATAAAAATTTAATTTGACTTTCTGGTAGACATTATTTTTTTTGATAAATGTAGACAAACTTATAAAGAATCTTGTATTACATTTTCAAATCTTAGATATAAAAGAAAATTTTTTTATGAATTTCTAGCATAAAATATTTTGCAAATTTTCGTGATTTTTACGTATATTGTCGAAATTTAAACTTAGAATGCCTATAAAAAAACAATAAGTCAGGAGCCTTTTATTAAATTTTCAAGCTTTTCTACCCATCAAATAAATTTTTATCGATATTAATTTAAATAAAAACGAATAATTATCGAAAATTGCATATAACTATAAATAGTTCAACTTAAGTCGACATTTTTTGAAAATTTTATAGAGAATAGAAAATACTTATATATTCAATTCTTGGTGAAAATTTAATGTATGGTCATTTGTTTTAAAGTTACATCAAAAACCAAAATTGATTTTGTCGAAAATTGATTGTGCGTAAAAATTCCCGTTTTTTCCTTAATTTTTAGTTTGTTTATCCCGGTTATTTAGAAAAATATTGAAAATATTTTACTTTTGACCCCCCCCCCCCCAAGTATCAACTAGATTCACTTTCTGATCTTACGAGGTATTGAAATCGAAAATCGAAGCACTTTTACTGCTCCAAAGCGTGATGACAGACACAAAAAAACACTCACATCATGGTAAAATGAATACATTCCACGCTCCGCTCAGAATCTAAAATTAAAAAATACTAGTTAATATTATATCACAAAAGAACTAAGAGCGATTAATATTTTTATTATTTCTCACTGAATAGTCAATGGTGTCCGAAACCACGCCCAACCCTTTTTTTAAACTAATCAATCAATGCTAATTCCTAGAAATGATTTAAAAATTAAGAGGACGCTATTCACGCATTTTTTGTCTCCGTCTTACACACGCATGCACTCATGACACAATTAAATTATAGTTCACTTGTTTCAATAGTGTGCTGTTAGATTTGATATTAAAGTCAATTTACCTATCATTAACATTTTAAGTAAAAACATTATCTGTGCTAAGTGTAATTTTTTTTCGATCATTTAATTTTCAAAAGAGAAATATACATTTTTAATTTTTGATATGACACATGCCCTACATGCTACATATTTCGTTTGAAAATTAAAAATCAAAAACTTGATAACGCTTTAGTACAACTAATGTCTTCAGTTTTACCTAAAAGTTTAATAATAGTTTAATGATAACTGTGTACTATTGAAACTAAAAAACAAAAATCGCTGTCGTACGTTTCTAAAACGGAGACAACAAACGCTTATACAAAATCATAAATTCAATGTAATAAAAAAAAAACAGATTTCAATAACATAAGAACGTACAATATTTTGTGATTATTAATTATTATCAGTTTTGAGTTATAAATTAAAATTTAATATTATGAATCGTATACCTCTATAGTCTATAGGTATATACTTCAGGGACCGGAAGACTTTTCGATGTTAAAATATATATAAAAATGTTCACGGGCCACAATCTGAATAATGTATTTTATTTTAAACAAAAAAGTATGGTCATACCAAATTTAGTTTACTCAAGTAGGTTCCAGACTTCTAGTCTATGCATATCAGTTAGGTACTAATTATTAATTCGTCATTTTTAAATTAACTATTATTATGATCTGCAGTACTCGCAGCCCGAAGGCCATATAAAAATACATGAGGTTATGGAGCCATGGAGGTATAGGTAACGTGTAGTTCTTTCTGGTGTTTCCTAGTTGCGAAAAAAGTGAAAAACCATGAGAGTAGCGGACGAAATCTAAAACGGTAACACACGAATTTCGGACAAATTTTCAAACGTTGGGAGATTACTGTTCAATAAGAACAGAAGATAACAGATATCAACCTATGTTTAAAAGACGAATGACATTATTGCACTGATTATTTACCTGCATTAAGATTGTGTCGGTACTTTAGAGACGGCTTTCAAAAAATATGTTTAATCAGTTTAAGACCTATACAGTACACTATACACTCACAATAATTAAATAAATAATAACAATAATCTATAAATATTTTATATAAAAAAAAGCATTTAACATTTTTTTTAAATAACGATTGCACTTTTGCAAGACACAAATATTTTTAACCCCACCTACTAATTTTTTGGTAGCTTGTCCTAAGTCTTGAAAAAGTGGTGAAGAGGAATATTTGGGTCTGCAACTCACGTGATTTTTATTTAAAAGAAACTCTGTACACAACTAGGATTATGGTAACGAAAATCGTGTCCGCAATTGATATGTTACAATATTGACCTGAATAATCCGCAACTAGTATGTGTCCGTTTTTTTATTCGAAACACTGGGTGATGACCAATTGCACTCTATTACAGCTGTTTTCGGAGTTGAAACAATAATAATTGCCCCCAACCAAATGCCAGTTGCCACTTGCCTTCATGTCCATAAATATTACGTTATACACGATTACAATTTTATCTTGTATAATGGAGATGATGATGAAGATGTAAAAAAATATGTGTATAATAAAAGAATAAATGTAATATTTATAATTATTAGTGTCAATAATGGCATATAATGTAATTCATCAAAAACTAGTATTATACTGGTTGGTAATAAAATAATGTAGTATGTAGATATATAATATTCGAGCCCAATTATTGGTACATTTGATATATATGTAGAGAGCAACTGGTGCATTCGTGCATTTTGCTAAAGATAGTTTGGAGGGAATTGCATATAAAAAAAATGCACCTACTTTTGAGGGAAACTGGTACACGCCCAGAATACAAACCGATATGTATTTATTTTTTAAGGCCATAACAACATTATCATTAGCCTTTTTAGAAAATAGAAAGTTCCAATATGAATTAAATTTAAAAAAATATTTTGTACAAATTTAGTGATTTACCCCATTATTACGGTACTAAGTTTAATTCATTCTGTACCAACTGATGTTTTTGTATAGTCCTTTCTTAAGATCAAATTTTATAATAGGTCGATTCATTCTAATTATTAAACTAAAGGAGCTGAACGCGATCTGCTGAGAGTAAATTTGGTATGGTTGTGTAGTGTCCTCTTAACGGAATTTTTTTAAAGAATTTTGATGTATTGAAATCAAAATTTTAATGAGTAATTTTTGAGTTATTTAATTTTGTGTTACAAGGATAAAAGGTCCATTTTATCTTAGCTTTATAATTTATTTAGTCTATGATGGATTTGAAAATATAAGTCATTAATATTAAACTATCAACATAAATAATTTGTAAAAACGACCAAGGAAGTATCATAAACACTAGTTTCAATACATGTATTTACTATTTGAGTATGTGTTGTCAGTACGTGTATTTGATACTTTTGTAAAACTATTTATGGCCTTTAACCTTTGAGTATATTTAAAAATTCCAAAAATTAAAATTTGAATTAATTAATTGACACGAATAAAATCATCTGCCTTCTGAGTACTGTAAGTTTGTTAAGAATAGCTGTGGTTACAGTGGCGTAGTTACGGGGGGGAGGGGTTTTCACCCCTCCCCCCCAACCACCCAAAAAAAACTTTTTATATTGGTATTTTATCATCTGTTATACTGATTATTTTTAAAGTAATCTTTTTTTTGCATTTTTCGATGATGGAATTAATACCAATTTGAAACAAAATAAAAATGATGTTTAGTTTAACTAATGACTCGTAATTTGTGTCATAAATATATTTTAACCCCCCCCCCCCCAACCCAGAAAAAAATCGTATCTACGCTGCTGTGTGGTTAACATTAATTAATTAATAAATAGAATTATAAAAACAGATAATATCGTAATTTTAATTTTAATTTCAATAAAATTGATTATTCAAATTACAAAATAAAATGAAGTATAAATATTTAATAGCTGAATTTAATTTAAGCAAATGATGTAGATAATATAGCCTTGATAATAAAATTCAAATTAATTTAATTTAATTTAATGCATGGAAATAAAATTAGTACAATAATATTAAAAATAAAAAACTGTCTTTTTTTCATAAAATAAATAATTGTGTTGAGGAATTGATAAAAAAATATTTCTGAGATGCAGGGCCATTCAAAAACTCAAAATTAAAAATTTGTATAATTTGAATGACCCTGCATACATTTTTTAAATTTAAATTAATTTTCTGTTAACATTGAACTGATGGATGAAGTTTGAAGAATTCATAATCAAACATTGAAATATAAATTGAGTATTATTTCATTTTATTTTAAGTATGGAATGATATCCAACCCGTAGTTGAACATCTTGCTATATATTGCAGCTCACCGGAATGTAATTCATATTGATATTCTGTAAAAATGTAAAAATTATTTATTTTTAAATATTATCAATCACCTAAGATAATTTTATATTCTAACCTAATCTACCGCAAAAATCACTAATAAATATTATGTTTTATGCAATTTGACATAAATCATTTTAAAAGTCTCTGGGAAATCCATAACTAATATATGATCATTGTATTATATTATAAGGTTATGTTAAAGACCTGTTAACTAGTACAAGCACCCTTTTCCATTTTATTACTAATAGTGAACAACAAAACCATATTTAGAGCATTCAAGAAACAAATTGATTTACATCAATTAATTTACAGTGATCATAGAAATGAATACATAGTTTTTCAACAAATAGAGTTTCAGTAAAGTACAAAAAACAATTGATCAAATAGTATTCATAATTCAGTGCAATTATTCAATATGATTTTAGTACGAAATATGTCTTCATATTTAACACTCATTTACTGGATAGAATATAATATGCAGGTATAAATCACGTGCCAATTAAATTTAATTTAATTTGTAAAAATCTAGAGTTGCTTTTAGTAATTTTAAGAACTCTATATCTCGTAACAAATGTTATCCCAGTGCTAGGGTTGCCAGATATTCAGTGTTTCTCGTGTTGTGGCTACCATATTGTCGTATTTACATACAAAATATAATATAAAAAATATAAACTCCAGTAAATGTAATTAAACTTTCGATTTATTGTAAGTTATGGACAAATTTAGGTTTGTCAATTTATGAAATGAGAAATTAAATACATAATGACAACGAAAAGTTTTAAATTATTTAAATTTATTTTAAGTAAAATTACATAAATATATTTACTAAAAGAAATTATACCAAAATAAATTATATTATGTGTTTTGAATTTAATATAAGAATATTTAAAACAAATATTTTTACTTAGTGTACTGAGTGTTTTTTAAGTACTTCATCATAAATGTGGCATTTTAGAAAAAATGAAATGTTCCACACGATCTATATCATCTATAGCAGCTTCACTTCCTTTTAATGTTGGGAGATAACGTCTTAATATTTTGATAGCATTAATTGCATTGGATAATGATTCATTTTCACCAGTATCAAAATCTTCATCAATATCATCTTCTTCAGCAATATTAACTAAGTCTTCACTACTTAGTACATATTTGTGCTCAATGGTCATTAGATTTTTTCCACTAGTTTTTTTCAAATGTGTTGAAGTGTTTTTTATTGATCCCATTGGTTCATTAGCAGTATTTTCAATTACTTTATTAGAAAAACAATCAATTCCAGCTTTTTTAAAACATTCAGCAATTACCTGTGGCTGTATGCTACTCCATGCTGCAGTTATATGACGTAGTGCATTTAATATTATGTTAAGCTGCTTAATGTCTGAATTTTTCAAGACATTTAGATGGTGCTCTTCATAGTAATGTTTCAAAACATTGATCACACCTAAATTCATAGGTTGAAGATTCTTTGTAATGTATGGTGGAAAAAATATTAATTCCACATTTTCCAACACAATATCTTTTTGAATAGTGGAACTATTGTCAACAATAAGTAAAATTTTACGATTATTTTTTATCATGGTTTCATCTAATTTTTTGATCCAAAAACCAAAATGTTCATTATCCGTCAATGTAGTATCTTTAACAGAATACTCACATGGGAAAGATTCATTATCAATGAAACGTTTAGGTTTCAATGGTTTTCCAATTACAAGTGGATTCAATTTTTCTGTTCCATCAGAATTAGCACAAATAAGTACTTTGAGAAGTTCTCTGCTAAGTTTATTTTTACAACATGTTCTAATGCGTTTATTTTTAAAATGAAGTAACTTGTTGGACATTAATTTGTAACATAACTCAAATTTAGTAGCATTAAAAATGTCTTTTGAAGTATATTTTTCTGTAAATGTAGGTAAAATGTTCAAAAACCAACAATTTATATCCTCATCATTTACTGGATTACATTTTCTAGTGACTGAGCGGTAACAAATGAGGTTCCGTTTCTTAAATCGATCCAACCATCCGTTTGTTGCTTTGAAATCTGTGATTTTTAACGATTTGGCAATTTTTAATGCTTGACGTTGAATAATAGGACCATTAAGAGGCGCAGAACTCGCATACTTTTTGTTAATCCAATGTATCAGAATTTGTTCAAGATTATAATACTTCCCATGTTTTATTTTCTTCCGCTTGTTTGATCCTTCAATAGCACGTTTTTCTATTTCTTTTCTTTTGACAATAATTGTTCGTAAAGTTGACTCTGATATATTAAGTGATTCTGCTAACTTTGTTTTTTCTAATGAAGGATTAGAGTCATATTTGTGTAAAATTGATAACTTATCAGTGAGACTAAGCGCTTTACGTGATATTTTTAAACTCATTATGCCGTAACACTTACTCAAACAAATGACAGCTGAAGATTCTATACTAACACACAAATCATAAAAAACAAGTACTAGGGGAACACATTTATGATTCAAAATACATAAGATAACATTATATTATTATAATGTAGGTACTAAACAAGGTTTTATGCTAAAACTATATTAAGATTATAATAATAAAATGTGGGGTTAAAGTATTACAATAAACAAGCATATTAAACTAGGTACTGCAACATAAATGTGTATAAACTTGCAACCTAAAATACAAAAACTAAAGAATAATAAGAATATTATATTTTGACAAAATTAAGTTATATACTTACAATAAAAATTATTTTGATGAAAAATTAGCCGTGACGTAATGGTAGAGAACAACTAGAAGAAATAAGCCGACACCCAATACATTGGCAAATACAGCTAATTGAACGTCTGTAATCATTCTAAAAATTAAAAATATTAAATAATAACAATATTTTTTACAAAATACTTATTTAATAATATTTACCGAGTATAATAATAATAATTTACAATGTAGCCCAAAATTGTAACCTAATGGCCTATGTAGTAGCCAAGGGTACATTTTTGTTAATAATAAAAAAATAATAATAATTTTCGCATTTATAATATTAAAAAATATCCATTAACTAATAGACAGTATAATTAAAAAATCAGAAAAATCAAATTATTTAATCATTCCAATATCAATCTCAATTAGTAAAGAAAACTGCAATCATTTAAGCCGGCATCCAGAAGAAAAACATTTTTAAAACATAATCCATTCATAATATATTTTATTCTAATGAATAATTCTTATCCTAATTCTATGAGCAATCAATCATTAGACACAAACAATTTAAATTTGTCAAATTCTTAACAATAATTATACTTATTATAGTAGAAATAGATACATCAATTATGCACAAAATACCTACACTTGATAGTATTATAGTAATCCATTGTTATCAATTGTCATATAATATCCAAACAAACTAACTTTCCATAATAGCGAGTGTAGAGACAAAAGAGAGAGACAAGTAGTAACAGCATAAATTATTTATTAGGTGCTTCATGTCATAGCCAATTGGTCATACTTAGATTGAAATGTGATACGATCACGACACATTACAAAAAATTTGGTGAATAATATTCTGTATTAAATGTTAATAACATTCTAATTACAAATGTATCTTGAAAAACTATATTAGTAGTTACTAATTAGTATTTTGCGAAAATGTGAAATAATCATAAATTTGAGGGCCAAATACTTACATAGGACAGCGACGTGTCTCGTATTTGTTCGAAACTCCGGGATTATTGACAATTCCAAAATTTATTTTCGTCGGAGATCTTTTACCGGCCGACCACACAAACTTCACGACAGTGTACACACTATTCAGTGTCTTGCTGTTTCGGTAATGATTTGATTTATTGATATGAATATTTTGATAAACGCCAACCGGTATCCACAAAAAAATTAATTTGGAATATTTTGAATTAGGTTTTCACATGACAAATGACAAAATGGGTTTTCAATATTGGATTGTTGTCGTGTTAAATGTTGAATGTTGATGAGTGATGACGGAGCCGGATTTGATAAGAACACCATCGATCATGGAATAAAAAAATATAACAAGAAAAGTGCTTATCACCACCACGTCCTTATCAATAATATTAACAACCACGAGCACCATAGAGTAAACAGTATAGTAAACACCATAGTGTAGTTAACAGAAGCAAAGACCATAAATGACGTTAGTACTCGGTAGAAACTCCAATTAATATAAATATATCTTAATTTGTGGCCTTGTGGGTAAAATCATAGTTTATAAATACTAAAAATTGTATTAAAGAAAGCTCATAATATTTTAAAATATTAATATACTTCACGGACGTATATACGTCCGTGATATACTTCGATTGCTCATGTTAAAAATAGAAATGAAAATAAAATAATTTCGCACTTAAACATAACACTAATAGATGGCGCAATGTGTATTTCTGTAGTTCCGAACGTGACACTAATTTTCCACTGATAACGACTCGTGACCAGTCCTGTAACGAAAGAACGACTTTTTATTATTTTACGATCCGGATTGTTTCGTTCATAGGTTTGGGTAATGAACGGGTCGTTCATTTTGAACCGTTCGTTCGCGTACGACACCTCTAGATTCAATATAAACTAAAAATTTATTTTTAAATTTATTGTACGTCGAGTCGTCGACTCTGGTGATAAATTTTTTTGTGTATTTTGAATATTATATTTTATGTTCTTTCGTCAAATAGCATTGTAAGCTATGGATCATCTGCATAATATATTGGAAAACACTTCTGGTTATGTCAGACCAGGGAATCAAGTTGATGTTGATTCATTTTTATCTGCTCGTAATCAAGAAATACAAGCTTTGCTCAAAGAAATACGTAAGTCATTCAATTGGCATACAATTAAAATTATAGCTGCTAGCCTATAGCTTTTACGTATATATGGTCTGTAAAAGTTGTATGCAATAATATTGATAAAAAATCATTAAGGTAGTCAAAGCAAAGTTAACTATCACAAACCTACTAATCAATAAGTACTAAAAATAAATTATGTTTTTATTTTATAATACATTAACTCATTACCTATATAGGTATTATTTATTTATTAAATTTTTGAATTTTTTTTATAATTTTAGAGACCCCAAAAAAATGCAATAAAATGATATTTCAACGTCTTCCTAAAAAAATGCGTCGTCGAGTCATGAGCACAACTGTAAAACGAATGCCTAAAGATTTAAGAATTGCTCATAAAAAATCTGTACTATAAAAATATAGCACTTTGAAATTATGTATATTGTATTCAACATTTTGTTTAAATTCTATGTAGATTGAAAAGCAAATCAATAAGCATGTGAGACGTAGAAAACATTATAGGCGCAAACCCAAAAGTCGTTGTTTGGACTATTTGAGACGTCAAAAAAATGGAAAATGGCTAGAAACTCATGTATGGTTTGCGAAACGGTTTCATATTGTACTTAAGGATGGATATAAATTACCTAAAAGCTCTCATGATAAAACTTATCGAGCCTGTTACAGGGCTATTGGAAATCACTGTTTAGCTCAGGTAAAATACCAATATAACATATTATTATTATACTTATAACTATACTATGACTGTACCTACTCATGTTTTTTATTTTATTAATTTAGGATGTATCTTACATTAGTTGTATTGAACTAAAAGGACCCTATAATCAAATAATAGAAGGCTTAATGCAGCATGTTAATCAAGATTGTGGACGTACATTTAAAGCCAAATGTTACGAACAAGGAACTAGAGAAGGATCAATTTGCATATTCAAAAATGGTACATATCCTTGTGGAGCTATCGGTAGGGTGTCATTTATTTGGGATACTTGTGTTCAAGACAAAATAAGAGCTGTGTGGATTTGGGCAGAACCTTCAATTTATGCTCAGCTAGCAAAAGAGTTACAAACTACGTTTAATTTAAAGCCAAATAACATAGATATTTTAGAGTCTGAACCTCCAGTTCTAAAAAAGCCTAAACTTTTAGAAATTACAAAAAATTCAAAGAATATTGCAACTCCTGCGGTACAGACTCCTACTTTTGTTAATAATACTATGAAAATGACTTTATTAAAAGGTTCTTTGAATAGGCTAAGACTGACAGGACCATTATCAAATAGTGTTTTGAGTCGTGTACTATATCCTGCTGATTTGGTTAATTCAAACAATTGTATTGATGAAAACTGGTGGTCATCGCATTTGAAAAATCTAAAAAGTTCTACTAATATTCAAACAAAACTTTGGGAATCTTTAAGTGGAGCTGATAGACCAGAATCATATCCAACAAATTGTGTAATTGGATTTCATACAATTGATCCACGGTTGGTGTTTCCAATGAAAAGAACAAAAGCTTTGCCTATTTCTAAAGGTTTTTAAATGCTTATTTATAAATTAATAAAATGCATAAAAAAATAATTTTTTTTAAATGTTTGAATTTTAGATTTTCTACTTGAAGAGGACTATTCTTTTAAACTTCCCACAATAGCAAGTGTTTCTAAAATTTGGGATTCAAAGGTTCGAAATTGGTCCATGCAGAATAAGATGCCTAATTGTGAGATAAATATGTTACGCAGTAAATGTGTTATTAATGGAAATGACAAAATTGCATTGGATGAACACTCCATGTCTATTATACCAATTATTTTAATTCAGCGACCTGGACAGCATCATCCAATTACTAGACCAGGTTATTTGATTAAATTTAATATATTTTACAATTAATTTATTTAACCAAAAACTGATTTTTGTTTTAGGTTACGGTAGTGGATGGGATATTATCTTACCAGCTAGATGGGCAATGCCATTTTGGTTAGGTTTAATTATGAACGGATGTCAACCTGGAGGACTAAGAGAAACTACAACCATGATACTAGAACGATGTTTACCCAGACAAGACGAACCAGATACTGATGCTGGAAACCTGAGAGCTATGTTAGAAAAAGAAGAAGCAATGAAAAAACACTTTAAACTTCCTCCACAAATGAGAGTTAATTACATTAAGTTAGGTTTTCAGACTCCATTTCATTGTCCTTGGGACATCCTCTGTAATGAATGGATGTTAGACTCTAATAATAAATTTGTTTTACGAAATATCAAAGTATTAACTAAACTACAAAATGTAATTTTAAATTTAAAAGGAAAAATTTATGTGAACAATTTACAGTCTGAATTTGCTGACTTACAAACTTGTTTAGTACCCATAAGGCTTGAGTTATCGCAGAAAGGCATTTTGAAACCTAATTCACATGTATGTTTACCAACTCGTGATGACTTGAGTAACATTGGAGACAAAACTAATTTGGGTCCTTTAGAAAAAATGCACAAAGATTTGAATGCCTTCAAACGTAAGATTTATCGTTTGGAACATAAAAAACTCTTGAGATCCCTGAGACGTAAACGTGTATTAGAAAAGAAAAAGAGAAACATTCTCTGCAAACGATTTAAACGGAAGGTATCCCCTACATCACAAATAGTCAAGGAATACTTGAATCAAATGAAAAAGTTGTGGATTCCTGAAGAACAAACGCCCTTAAAGCAAAGTTGCAGTCGTGTAATTTTGGGTTTCTCGTGTCATAGTCATTTTAGTTTTACCAATTCCAGATATGTTGGCATTGGTTACATGCCTGGACTTGCACTATTGGAGTTATTTAATCTCTGGTCAGATTCAAAAACAAATTTACCATATGTACTAGTCCGAAATCCCAGCACTAATCAGTATAGGTATGCTTTTCTAAGTATAACAATTTAGTATAGAAAATAATGTTAGGCATCTCTGTAATAATACTATATTATTAATTAATCATTTTTAATAAAATGTTTAAATTAGTTTAATTACATATAAAATAAATATGATTTATAAAAAAATGTATGTTTTGCTATAATACTCTTTAATCTTTATACAATATTTTATTGTGCTAATACTACTCCATTATTGTTTAGATGGTACTTTTCCTACTAACTTATCCATGAGAGCAAGGTTTAAAGTGCTATAGATATGTATCGTATGGAGTGGGTAGGGCTGACAAGTGTTACCATATAAAACGTCAATGGTCCTTTATACTTCATAGTGTGAAATATGAATAGAGTAGTTAAAAAAAAAATATTAACCTTATGTCTAGGTTCTAGTTGGATTAACTTTATCAGCAATAGACAACATTTGTTCGACTTCAATAGAAAATATTCTAAAAGTGTTGATTGTTGTTTAAACATTGTGGTCAGTAGAAAAGTCAAAAATATCTGTGACTTAGTTTCCCAGCCAAGTTTACTTTACAGTAAAGGATGAATCATAACACTCAAATTTTTTCCTAATCAACATAAATGTTTTCATTTAGAAAATCTAGATAGCAAATTGTAAATTCATTTTAAAGTAATTTTAGATTCAGAATGGAGTGATGAAGGTATTAATTTTACAATGATGTGTTTTTTCTTTTTTTTATGTCTGTGTACTGTGTACAGCATATCTAGTCGAAATAATGCTTCAATTTCAAACTTTGGGGGTAGTTTCCGATGGAAAAGTGAATATCCTAGTTGCATTATAGAGATCTAAAGTAAACATTTTCCAACAGTTTTCAAAAAAATCGAGAAAAACCAAAAAAAAGTGACAGAAAAACGGGAATTTTTACGCAAAACCAGTTTTCGACCAAATTGATTTTTTTAGATGGTTGTAATTCAAAAACTAATCACTGCAAATACTTGAAATTTTCACCAAATGTTTATATTAGTTTTAGTTAGTTAGTTAAAAATAAATTGGATGATCAAAAAAACTTGAAAATTTAATACAAGGTTCCTTATGAGTTGCTCTTATTGTAGCAAAAAAAAATTAAAAATCGTCAGTCACAATTTTATTTTATTTTATTTTTTTTATTAATGAATACCCTCGGCAACATGGGCCATTGGGTTTAATGTGAGAAATTATTAATATAAAGGGGGAAAAAAAATTACATGAATTGTATCTACATCTAAATTAAACTAAATTTTGTTAAGAAGATTGGCGGCTGTGATGAATTGTATGATGTTGGTAATGGATTGAGGATTGTTGTTCAATATTTCTGAAAGTGATGATTCAGGTAGGATGAAGCTTGTACGGGTACTGAGATATGTTCGGCAATCGGTGAGGATGTATTTAATGGTTACTTGAACACCGCAGGTTGTGCATATTGGAGGTTCTTCCCTGGACATTAAAAAACTGGGAGATTTTTGTGTGTCCTATTCTCAGTCTAGTTATTATTACTTCGAATTTTCTTTGGATTTCATTGGAATATTACACATTTGTGTAATAAGATGTCCACTTTTGATGCCATCTTTGTTGACATTCCTTTATTATGAGTATTCGTATGTCACTGGAAGAAAAGATTTTTATGGAAGATGATAGAGGTGAAATTTTATTTTATAAGCGTTTATAGTTCAAATTTTTACGAAATCTGTCGAAAACGCAAAAATTTGCAAGTAATTTTGAAGTTGATAAATCATAATACTTTTGTGTTTATGACTTAGGATTGAAAATACAACTTACCGGCTATTTTTTTCTCCCCACTAGTTTTCAAGTAACACCAATTTTTTTTAATCATATAGATTATAAATCGTGCAGGAATCATGGATTTATTGTTACATTTTGTGAGTTGGAGAAATAAACCAAATCTTTTACAAAACTAACTAATGAATTCAACAACACTGTATTATATTAATTGAAATAAAGCAATTTTAAATTTTAATGGCTTAAAAAAATAAGCAATTAATAATTGTTATTTAAAAAAAGGCTATTTTTATTTTGATTCAATACTAAACATTATAAAATTTGATTGCAATGTAAACTAATACATTATACTCATTATAGATAGAAAATGAGGTTCTTAATCTAAAATCACTAATCAGTAACATGTGTAAACAGAAGACAGACATACCAGTTATTTACATAATGGTCTATGGTTATTTATCAAGTAATAGTTCATGGTATACATAACAAATAATATCAAGTTAATACAAAGGATTATATTATATACTTCACTTTTCAAATTTTTTCAATTACTGTATTAAGCAAAATATCTAAGTATCACTGATACATGAGCAATAAGTGAATACAATTTAAAAATTCAACTATTTTCCTGACATACATAATATATCAAAAAACTTGACCTTTTGAATATAGTTAACACAATTAACTGAAATAGTTCTATTTTTAAAAAGCGTATACAATCTAAATTAGTAAGCTCAAAAACCCTAAATATATAACAAGGTGAATATACATTTTAAGTCAATAAAACAGAAATAGTTATAATACAACATAATTGTTAAAAAAACATTGTTACAAAAAATTGTATAAATAATAATTTTATTTTTATAAAATTATAACTTTTAAATAATATGTTATATAATAAGGCCCAAATGTTATGTGAGTTCTTTGTAATAAGGTTATGTACAATTTATAAATAACTTGTATTTAATTATAATTAAACCTGAATTGGCAATAATTACTTATTTTCTCGGTCAATCAAACGTATTCATACAACTTGTAACATTGGATCATTGAATAAAACATTATTGGTAAAAAAAGAACATTTCTTAAAATGTATTTGTATAAATAAATAAGTATAATAAAATAATTATAATAAAATAAAATATATAATATAAAGCAAAATTATTTATTTATTTGCTTAACATCAATTGACATTTAAAGATTGTTCTAATATCCTTAAAACAAATCAATAAATACAAAACCAATAATTACATATTATAAATATAGTGTGGTTATAAATAAAAATTACAATCATAACTATAAGCATCCAATATTTGTTTAAGGAATTATTTTGGTATTGAACACAAAAAAAAAAAAAATAATAATAATATTAAGTCTAATACTTGGAGTTTCAAACTAGAAAAAAATAGTAACATTTGTTAAAAAAAAAAAAAAAAAAAAATAGAATAGAATAATTTGTTAGAGTGAAGGCAGCGAATTAAAAATTATTATAATTTTGTACATTTTTTTTTTTTTTGAGAAGCTAAAAATCTCACTCTTCAATTTCTTCTTCGGTTTCTGATAACGGTTCTTTTTTAGTTTCTGGGATATCCAATAATACATTTGATTCATCTGTAAGTGGGACGGAATTTGGACTTACTGTTGTATCGTTCAATTTGTTCTAAAATCCATAAAAAATATAATATTAAAAAATCATGAGAAAAATGTACATATATATTTTTTTTTAATTTCACGGTAAACTAAATATAGATTAAGAATCCAATGTTAATTAAACAAAATAACAATTCATGCAATTATAATGTCAAAAATCACAAATATTTTGACAATTTAGTATTTTACTACTATATTATATTAATCAGAGCAACAAATAAAGTATTGTAGTAGTTAATTAATATTTAATACCAAAAGACAATCAATAAAAATAAAATACATATATTTCAATTTCATAATATTGGTTATCTATTCATAATGATCAACTTATTGTTATTCAAATTTTTTTTATTATTATTAGAAATAAACCATCTATACAAGTATGTACAATAAGCTTATGTGCTAAGAGAAGACAGGATGTGAGAAATTGATTAAGAAGCCGCCTGGCACTGGTAACACATAGCATGAATTATTTATTTATATATACATTTTTTTTGCTTTTTAATTATTGATGGTTGGAATTGTGTGTATATATATTGTATATTTTAACTTGGTAATTATAAGAGGTCACGACACCATTTCTTTTTTAGCCTGCGCCTTGGATTTCCTGGGAGAGTCAGAGAGGAAAGGATTTAATAAGAGGATTTTGGTGGGATAGAAGTCTCAAAAGGAAGCGTGAGTAAAAGATTTGAGCTTCTTCATTAATGGTTTTCATGTGAAAATTGTTATGTAATGTTAGGTTTGAGATGTAAAGTGGTGCATTGGAGAGTCGTCCAAGAGCTAGGTTTTAGAATACTAGGATTTTATTGGTGTTGAATTTTTTGCTGAACCGAGAGCTGTATGTCATAAATCCAAATAGGTTTCAGGAGAGATTTGTAAATTAGAAGTTTGACTTTTAGATTGGTGTTATTATTTCTCAATATTAGAGGGCTGAGTATGCGCATATGGGCGTTGAGAGTCAGTCTTTTGGTTCATATATGATTTTTCTATGTTGAGATTGAGTTCCAAGTATTTTATTGTATCCAATGTGGGAATTGGGATTTGTTCAGTGAAACAGTTGGACATACACCCTTTTAGAGAGTAAATGTAGTATAACTTGATTTGTTTTGGTTTATTTTGATATGTCATTTGTCGTACTAGTTAGTCACTAAGTTAAGGTGAAGTTGTAGGTTTGATGAGGCGGTTACCAGATTTTCACTAATTAACAAAATGACCTTATCGTCAGCATAATCAGCCACCATGGTTTGAGGAGTGGTGGGCTGATCAGCAACATAGATGTTGAATAGAGTTAGATATGATAGAATAGAGATAGAATGCCCCCTTGTGGGACGCCAGCATTGATTTTGGTTATTTCTGAGTATGCAGAGCGATAATGGACTTGGAAGTGTTGATCAGTTAAGTAAGATTTAATTAGGATAAAGAACAGGTGGGATTCAAATTTTTAAAACCATAACTTAAAAATAATAGTGAAAACATGAAATTTAAAGCAATAAACAATTTGAATTAAATAAGTTAGTGTTAACATTTTCATTTTATAACAATTGTGTTATGATACACCTACGTACTTCAATAAAATTTTTTCAAATTTTTTTAAATAGCCAATGCTTAAAAACTAATACATTGAAAAGGTTTGAACAATGGTTCACTGAGCTTTATTTTTGGAGTTGGTTTTGGTTATTAGAGTAAAAACCCAAATTTTTAGTAGAAAACTTACACCCATATCCTCGAATAGTTGTGAAATTGTCTAGTAATCAATATTCACACATTATTTTATCTTTTAATCATTTTTTGAAAAAAATTATGTCAATTAGTGTCAATATTAATGTATAATTATTTATTAGTGTGGTATTATTCAGAGGTGTGCAAACATTAAAATCTACTCATTTTTGTAGTGAAACATTAAAAAATACTGTTAAAAAAAACAGCTCATCAAGTTAATAGGATGAATTTGTTAAAAAAAATTATAAATGTTCATTTAATTGCTTGTCACCTGTGTGTCAAGCGATTCATTATCACTATCTTCATCATCAGAAGTCAAAGGTTCTTGTTGTTCTTCATTTACATTTACTTTTTCTTTTACAGTTCTATGAATAGTATCAATTCAAAATTTAAATTATTATTCTAATAATATAAAAGTTTAAGTAAATAATTAAATTTCTAATGTTAAATAAATTCAAATTTGTTTGAAACATGAGAAACTGAAAAATATGTACTAATTTCTAATATTATTTTATGATAATATTAAAAATTGTGTTTATTATGCATTCAATTGAATTTTAACTAAAAATAAATTAAAATAATTACAGTGGGAGTAGAAGATTTTTTTAATTTTCACATTAAAATTTTTTTTTTAATTATCAAAACAAAAAATATATACCAATACTTAAGATTAAAATTAAAATTTTAAATATTTTTTAATAATTTACCCATTATTAGTATCATTGTTTTCATTTGTACTTTCAACTTTAACATCTTCCTGAAAAAACAAATATTAAGGGATTAGAAAAAAATAAATATACTATAACAATTTTGAATTATTTACCACGGTAGTTGAGCCATTTACTTCTTTAGGAGGAGTTTTAGTAGAAATATCAAAAAATTTGTCCAACTCATCCAATTCATTAGCTGCATCAAAATCGTCATAATCCTGTATAACATATTATTATTTAATTAATAAGAAACTATAAAATAAATAATAAATCAAAAGGTAAAACTAATTTTACTTCATTGTTTTATCAAATAATAGTTATGATACCAATATAGACACATTTTAAAACAAAAGTACACTGTGTGATTCATCAAGTAGGCTCACCCCCTTTTTTTTAATA
This sequence comes from Diuraphis noxia, assembly GCF_037042655.1. Taxonomy (NCBI): domain Eukaryota; kingdom Metazoa; phylum Arthropoda; class Insecta; order Hemiptera; family Aphididae; genus Diuraphis; species Diuraphis noxia. The sequence continues at coordinate 70,110,385 of NW_028301712.1, read as the reverse complement.
ACTAAAGTTAGGTATTCAATATTTGATTTTTGAAATTTTTAATTATACCTTATTTAAGACTATATTTATGAATTCTTGAGATTTTTTTGTACTACCAATAGTGTTCTATGGTAACATAAACTACTATTTTTCAAGTGAGAACATCACTTTTCAACTATAAATTATGTAGTGAATAATTTTTTTGAAAAATTTGTAGTTTCAAAATTTAAATGAATTTTTAAATCAGTATGAGTAATTTTTGTATTATTTAACTTAATTTTCTAAGGATAAAAGTTCATAGTAATGGAATTATAAGAAAATTATGGTGGTTTTAAAATTTTAGTGATTAATATATTCTATTCAATTATATTCAATTTTTATTTCATATAAATACTAAAAATTCATTATTATTTTATAACATTGGTTGCCAAGGGCGCACATAAAGCTAGTTACGGCACTGTATTCTATCAATATTAATAATTTGTAAAAATGGACAACTAAGTATAATAAATACTAGGTCCAATTTTATATTTTTTTGAAACAAATTTTATGGACTACTATCTTTAGAACAAACATTTTAATAACTGAGTAACTACTTATTCAAATTTTACAAAAATAATATCTACTAAACAATTCATAATAAAGGGGGTTCTCATTTGAAAAACACAAATTTATATCGCCATTGGATCAGTGCTAAATAAACCGCCGGTGTAAGTGGTACATTGCACAGGTTTCAGACTGTTTGAAATACTTGGGAGAGGGGCCTGATTTACAGATATTTTGGCTTTTTTTATAACAATTTTATTATAATATTTTTTTTTTTTTTTTTTTCGGACCAAGGTCCAAAGAATTCAAGATGTGGCACTGCACAAGATACTCATAAAGTGGTATAAAAAATTCAAGAATTTGGAAATATGATCAGAGTATAGCATTTAAAAATTCTAAAAATCAGTAGTTCATTAAGTATATTTTTAAAGGAAAAATGGGAGTGAGCATGCTTAGCGAATCATCCTGTATATAGACATGTTCATATTGTTATGCTAGGTACTAGGTAGTATAATACAAAATATATTTAAATTTAATTTTCAACCAATGTCTTGGGTTTATTTCTAAGAGAAATTTTAGAAACATAAGAAGTATAAATGTAAGCACCTATATGGTTCAAAGAATTTAAACATGACAAGACAGGCATTTTTATTTAGAAAACAAAACTAGACATTTCCTAATATGGTAAATAATGATTTCTCTTCCAGAATTTGTTACTATCAAGCTTTTAGTAAGCAAACCAAGAGGCTTTAGAATTAATTAGTATTTATCGAGTCAAGCTTTTATGGTCAATAACTATTTAAATATACTGATATTCCAATCGGCACAAATAGTATTAGATGAGATAGTTTAAAATGATACATACACGTATCTGACATAATCATACTAACCCCGCAATAAACATCATCATTGAATATCTGGGGCGGCAGAGCATTTTTTGAACCATCCTTGGTCTTACTGTTGATCTGCATGTAAGCCTTTTCGTCTTCCTTCCCTGGTTCAGTGATGTCCACCAGGTCGTATGATATGCTCTTGCTATCCAATATCATGGTGACCCTCTGTTGGCGTTTCTTCACCTGCAACCGCATATCATGTGAGACACCAAAATGACCAAACAGACATCGAGTAGACGTCCATCCGACGATGGTGTCCGCGCGCGCGACTTACCTCCTTGTTACCCGATATGCCGGACATGTACACTTTCACCACCATTTTCGGTCGATCTATTATTGTATTTCCGTCGCGTATTCAGGGACAGTGTGGGCGACTATTAAAATTGCACGGTGATGGAATAGGAATATTGTGGAAGACTGCGGTCGATCGAGTGTTCACTGTTTAGCAATGTAATAATGAATTATTAACGTCGCCCGTCGTTGCACGGTCGGGAACACTTGGTAAGTTACTCGAGACGTTTTGGTTTTTCCTAATCAGAAATTCAAAGCGTGTTATCAGCGATCGACGAATGTCCACGGACGAGAGAAGGATACTGCAACTGCGGTACAGCGGTACTTACTGGTCTTACTGATGCGCGTGCGTGTTGGACTGCGGTTTAATATTAACTGTAGCCCGTAGGTACGAAATTGATAAGCTGGACGTGAACTATATCTATGCGTGGACCACTGACTGTGGACTGTGGTGACGATACGTGTGGACCACACAAGGGCACAACTTTACGACCGTGTGGCGTGCTACGAATGTTGCGACCATAATGGCATAATCACGCAGAACAAAATAATAATAAATTATCGTTTTCCCCCATTCCATCATCTGATGTTTTGATACAATGTATAATATATTATTTGTCCTAAGGTCGACCATTGTTGATTTATTATTATTCACCTTTGCCCGTCGATCTGTCCATGCGACAATACGGCTCTATTATAGTCAACGACAATTATTATGTATTACAATTTATTGTGTCCGCGTGTAGAACCTATTTAAATAATAAATTCCTCGACTACCGCTGCGACTTTTCGCTTTTGTTTTATTCAAGTCATTTTATAAATCATAGGAATTGTCGTTTTTTTCTTTTGTTCTGTGCACAACACGGTCAAACAACAACAATGTCGTTATTGCATTTTTCTAATGGTTTATATAATTAGAGGATTAGTGAAGTGGTATTTAGTGTATCGTATGTGTGTACTTATATAGGTATATGGCTATATACGGAATGATCTATTTATTATAATTCACAAGAATATAAGACACTCATTATTTAGAAAATCTAAACGTTTTAAAAATGTATCTTGAACATCAATTTAAGTACTTTTTATTAATTTAACCCCCAAACCCTAGAAATCTTGTTTTTTTCACCTCGTTTTTGGCAGTCCCCGTATTATCTCTAATGTATATATAATATATATGTTGAGACAATGTAATCTCCCTGAAATTATTTTTTAGTTGTGCCACTATACTATTTATAATTATTGGTTATACATAAAAAGTTGTAGAGATTTATGATTAGATATAGGTATTAAATTATTCGTAAAAATAAATCTTCACCAAACTATCGTTAAATCAACTACGTTTATATGATGGCGTTAAAAACGATTTACATTTTTTAAACCATTTTAAAAGTTAAAACGCTCGCACTATATGTATAGTTTAAAAATTTCAAACCGTTTTAATATGATGGCGTTAAACATAGTAAATGGTTTTACATAGAAACGAAATATATGTTTAATAACCTTCTTTTCAATACTTTGCCGGGGGGTAAGATTGTTCTAGTGATCTTCGGGGAGGTGGTAAATATCATTAAGTTTTAATCAATGTCGGCCTGGCCATCATAGCCGCTGGGCCACTAGATATTTTTTTTAAGGTCTTGTAAGTTTTTATTTGCTTGGCGTGTTTCTGCAGGTCTATGTAGGTACTCCCTAAGTATTTCTGTAAATATTAAGCCGAACGTAATTTTTCGGGACCCAGAGACGTCCCGATAGTTTTTGGACCTAATTAAGGATCCATGTTGCGTTTTTAGTGTGGTCAGGTCGACACTGGTTACGAATAATTTGGATATGTTTAAGTCTTGCGGAACGATGGGTCCTATTACAGGCTTCAAATCTATAATAAAAAAATAAGTAAATAGTTTTCAGTGTTCACTGAAACTCGTAACATTCCCCCTTTATTGGTGTGTCTCATTTGAACTATGATAAAAAAAGCTAATGAGGTGAATACCCTTTTTTGACTCATAATTATTTATAAGTAAATCGGTAGGTACCTACTTACCTATATATACATAGTTTACTTCAATTGGGTGTGTCTAAATCACATAATCATATAATACTCAAATTTCATACATTTATGTCTATATGGTGGCTGTTGACTGTATGCACACTATTGCACAGACTTAAAAACTATATATCGTAGTTTATACATAGATAATATATGACTGTGTGTATGTTGTATGTAGGTAATATGATTGTATTATTAGTTATAACTGTATTTATGTTAATATTATATTCAGTATAGCTAAACAAAATATATATAAATACCTATATTTTGCATTGTTTATTGTTTTACGAGTTGTTTAATCTGTTTTATATACAATAAATACAGTATCGTGCTATCTTAAAATGTATTTTTTATCTCATATCAATATGTAAAAATGTTTAAATGTGTGACTGTTCATAAAACGATAAAACTATTACAATATTGTCATTTCTCAGTATTCATAATATGAAAATTACAATCGTAGATATGCTTATATAAAATCCTGCTGCATCGAGTCATAAGTTCCGTAAATAAAATATTTTTTGTACCTATTTAACAGTTTACAACGTACAATAAAACCACATATTGGTATTTGGTATAAATAACATTTTTATGATCATAGCTCATAATATATACTAATATACCTACTTGATATTTAATTTTAATATATTATAGCTACCTAACTTATACATTACTTATTATTGTAATAAAGCTACTGTTATATGATATAATTAATATATATTTTTTAAGTTTCAATAATAATATATTAACATTACATCATGTAATAGGATTTTATAGGCGTTATAACTATTTAATATATAATCTTCATTGAAAACTGAGAGTATTTTTATTACTCAAATGTACTATTGCTTACACAGTGGAACCTCATCAGTATTTTGAAGTCTCAAAGAACAAAAAAATAATAATTACATGTACCGTGACTTCAATTAACCGAGTTAATAAATGATCGAGACTGAAAAAATTTAATTTATAGAAACTTAGTGATGCCGGAGCTCGAAATACCAGTATACTATATCATACTATCATAGTACGTATAGTAGATATATTATTTTCTAGTGGCTTCTATCTTGGTATAGATTATGAGACCTACGGAATTGTGAGTAGCTCAAATGAGGACGTTAGTGCCTACGATAATAGTGATAATACCATATTAATTAAATTATGATTTATGAACTACATATTACTGTAGATGTAACTTTTTAAATATACAGTTTTATACTAATTAAACGGAGATATCAAATATGTGTTTGTAGCATCCACGAACCACGATCCAACCAAGATTATGATGAATGATATTATGCAGTATTACATTGTAATATATACTATGGAAAATTGAGTATATTATAGGCTATAGAATTTAGTAATATAGGAAGGTTCAACCCTTATGTCTTTTTCATAATTTGTCACGCTAATACATGTTTAATAGTCACTAAGATTCTGAAGGTGATAATGTTTTAAGAAATGCGTAATTTTAATTTCTTAAATTCTTTTCATAATTTTTCTTTAGATTTTTCCACTGAAGATATTAGTAAAATATTAAAATAAAGTTTAAATACGTTTTGTTCAAAATTCAAATATTTGCTTTTTCTAAACCAAGAACTAGTATTAAAATTTAAAAATAATTTAAAATACATAATTTAATCATTAGCTTGTTATCATATTGATTATCGTGGTGTGAACTTACAAGACTGAGTTATCAGTATTTAAAACGATAAAAGTTAATGAAAAAGAAGCAAAATCGTACCAATTATTTCTGTTACTTTAGAACTAACGAGTTCAGTATAATTTGAATAGTCAGAACTAGAGATAGAAAAAAAGATAATATGCGACTCTCTCTTTCTCTCTCTGTCCTCCATTCTCCAATGGAGAAAAACACTGATAATCAGTAAATAGACTAAAGAAGTAGGTAACAATCTGTTATTAAAAAATGTTAACGAATAAAATGTGTACAATCATCAAACTGCCGTAACAATATTGTGTACCACTATATGATAATATTGGTCATCTTCGACCCTTTCATGAATTTCACACCATATTTTTAACGACTTCCTCCTTGTGAAAGACGTATCCGTATTTAACGATTTCAAGTATATCGACTAAAAGAGATAAAACATTTAATAAATCATTATTCGCATCCTTGGTGAACGCCCGATTTAGATAAATATTATTTGGTGAATCGCATTAAACACTAAACATCGATTAGCTTAATTGGGTAAGAATTTTTTTACAAGTAAGAAATGAATCGGAACTTTCGTCATCGCGGTCTGCATATACTCATATACCTACATTTAGAAATTTTTTTACGCCTAAAAAAGTTTTTTTTCATGGTGGATTTATTACACCATTCACCTACATTCCCTGATCTATACAAATACGAATATCGGAACATTAATTTCATTAAAACATTATCAATTATCAGATACCGTGATTCTAAGCTAAATGAGCACCTCCTCACTCCTCCTCAGTAGTATTCGAGACAAAAACGTTATGAACAATAAATTGCTCTGCCTCGTATATGCTGCAGTATATATAGGTAACGGTCCGTATATTATTATTTATTATTAAACGCGTAAACACACACGTGGCTGCTATTCTAATATATAATTCACTTTAGTGTTCTACTGCCATTCATCACTCTGAGGGCGAAAAAAATCTCGCGCCAAAGTATAGAAGCTGCGAAGAGACGACTATTGTGTGTGTGCCCGCGCGCAGGCACGCGCACTGTGCACACTCGTGCAATTTAAATTTAAACTTAAATAATGAGACACTTTTGGTTTATAAATCTATTGCAATTATAATATTTAAAATGGTACTCAACTGTCTTGGATGCTGCCTATTAATAAGTGTATCGTGGAGATAGTTACTGCCGAACTAACTGCCATGTGTCTTTTTAATAATTAATAATTTGGACGGGTCTAAAAGTGTTGAGTGTGTATAATAAGTATATTGTATTGGTCAAACTTATAGTGTGTGTTTACTGTATGATATATAGGGTACGAATGTTTTAACACCTATCACCTATGGTGTGATAAGTATTTATAGCTTATAAGTATTTCTTTTCTATTTATTAAATACAATTTTTTGTATGTAGGTATATGTAATATGTTAGTTCGAATTTAACTCAAAATCTATCCATCGAATTTCAATAATTTTTTAAAAAAAATATTCCTCATGACCCCATAAATGCTATAAGCTATGATTTTTTCAAACGCTGCTTCTGCTGCTGCTTTCCCGCTTATAGTCACGGGATCCTCATGAATGAAAAAACTTTATTTTTGCCTAAATAGTGATGCATTTATTTTTTTAAATCTCTTTCGAAAGCAGTAAAAGTTTTTATTTTTTTAACTTTAATTTATAGAAGTTATACAAAAATAACGGAATTAATAATATAATATTAAAACACTGATAAACATTGTCGTAAGCCACAACCACCTGCAGGTTACATTACCAGCTTATATTTTACGACAAAACTTAAATTTTGGTATTAAAATGCCAATTTTATTAAGATTAAATCGTTGGTATTTGAAATTTTAAAAGAAAATAAATGTTGTTATTTTCTAAATAACATAAAAAAAAAATGATTATATTATAATATATAACGACTGTTAAGATATTAAAACTCTTAGATGTAGGTACTGTAAAATATGTTTCTTTTTTAAAATATTAATTTGAATATTGGCCAATTTAAACTAATTTTAAACTAATGTTATCCATGTTTAAATTCGTAATAATAATTATACTAATACAAAAAGTTGTCAACAAATTAGAATAATACCATTTTCAACAATCATTTTAAAATAAAAGATTTTAAGTTTATTTTAAATAGAAAGAAACACTTTTTATTTATTTATTACTAAAAAAAAAAAATTTAAATAATGCACTGCTATTACATAAGTTAATTATCTCTTCATATGATATATCTTATGCAATAATGTAATATAAATTTATAATAATTGTAGTTGTTGTTTATTTATTTAATTTTAACATTTCACATTTCGATAATACAATTTTTTTATATACATATATATGAATTAACTTCAATTTCAAATCATTTTATTATGGATTTAAATAATTAGGTACAGACATTAGTATTAAACAAAAACTAAAAACTGCAATTCGAAATTTTAGCGACTACATAAATACCAAACAACGAATAAATTTAAATTAAAATAGATAAAGATAAAAGATTAAAAAGTACGATTAAACGAATTTTACATAGCTTATAAATACTGTTATTTATTAATTTATTATCAAAAAAATGTATTATTAAATATATATATATGTATAATATTATTATATTATAATAATAAATGAAAATCTTCTAAAATGTCTAGTTTCTTGGTTTACCAACATCAAATATAAATGATTTTCTAGGTATTTGATTCAGGTAATAAATACTCGTAATAATAAATAAATAAACAAAAAAAGTTGAAAATAAATAAGAATTTAGTATGTCAAAAAAACGAATTTTACAATTAGTATTCTACAATAAATATTTTTTATTTTTAAAACATACCTATACTTGTAAAAACGGAATAAATTTACAAATTTACTTAGATATAAGGAAAAAATATGATGTGAGTATAGTGAGTATACATAATATTATAAATTATAATATAACTGAAAACCAATTATCTTTGATGTTGAATGTATTTAAATCAAATAAATTTATCTTTACCTATTATTTATGTCTAGAAGAAATGTTTGATTTAACAAAAATCCTATAAATACGCAGTTCTATCTTATAATAAGTACACATATAATATAGGCAGAAGGTAGTTTTTAGATTTAGATTAAAATATACAAACTAAAATATAATAGATTATATATATATATATATATATATATATGTATTTAGACAAATAAGCGATATTGGCAATTAATTAATATATTAAATATTGGAGTATAATAAATCAATATTTTATGGAACTAATACAAAACGCGGTGACGAATCCAATAATAAAAAAATTAAATAATTATAATTTAACAAAAAATGCGTCTAAGCTACATGTTTATAGTAAAACGGTTTCAAATATATTTTGTGATTATGATGTACAAAGTGCATATTTTATTATTTTTTAAACATTCATCATCGGATGAAATCAATAACCTTGCATAACCTTGTATTTGATAAAACCTGTAAGCACATTTCGGGGTTTCATGAATCCCTCAGTATACATATGCTACTTTTACATTACAGACATATAATCGCCACTGCCTAATAGGTGTTCTTCTTTAATAAAATAATTTTTAGTTTTAATCTCTTTAATGCCAATTTACTCTTTGGTGTAATTTAAAATTCAAATGATTTGATATAACTTACCGGTTTGTAAACACTAAATGAGCAAAGCTGACAACAAACATGTCATTCATAAAGTCGTCTCCAGTGACACACATATTGTTCACATTGGTGTTTTTAGTGTCTGGTGTTACTGTCAACTTGTTACAGTTATTATTTTTTATAATTTTGTGGCCACTAAACAAGAAACTTTTCAGAAAAATTAACTACTTTTTTTCATACATTATTTACTCAGGTATATTATATACTTTGATTATTTATTTTTAAAATCGTGGAAAAAATTATTTGTTTTAATAAAATAATAAATGTATGTATACATTACTTAAGCAACATTCAAAACTCATTTTCAACGAATCTTCAATTTTAATTTTATATTTAAAAAAACCAATCTATAACGGTTGGAATAAACGATTACCTGCATATTTATAACATACATTATATACATATTTTAATACTTAAAGTTGTAAATACAAATGTATTCTTTTTACAGAACTCGTTTTCATATCCGAATGGTGGGCTGGTGTACCGTATTACTTCTATGTAGACAAAGAAGATTACAAGTACTTTGGCAAAGAACATGCGATATTCATTATTAATCACAAATACGAAATTGACTGGCTGACTGCTTGGGTCGTTCACGACCGAATCGGCGGTATTCTAGGGGTAAGTTTTTTTTTGATACCTACCTAAAGCTTGATCGACTAAATTAATCAAGCGATTAATTAAATATGTTTCTTGTTTCTAAATTATTACATTGTATAACAAGAATTGCAAAGCATTCGCAAAAAATAGTCTTAAATACATTCCCGTGATTGGTTGGGCTTGGTGGTTCGGCGAATTTTTATTCCTTCAGAGAGATTTAGTAAAAGACAAGCACATGATCGAAACTGAGCTCAGCAAATTGTTCGAATATGGAGACCCAGTCACGGTAATTATTACAATTCAAAAAAAATGTCAGTACGGTGACCATTTATGCCTATATACCTACTAAGGTAATATTTTAATGTTGTGTGTCAAAACTTCCGTGCTGCAGATGTTGCTATACGCAGAAGGCACCAGGTTCACCAAGGATAAACAAGAGGCCAGCATTAAGTTTGCCCGGTCGAAAGGACTACCTGAGTTAAAGGAACACTTGCTCCCGAGGACTAAAGGTTTTAGCATTGGATTACCTCATTTTAGACACAATTTGCCAGCCGTCTACAACGTCCAAATTGCTTTCAAAGGGTACGTCTAGCATCATGGCTAAAAATATAAATTTTAGTCATTATTTATAGCCTTGCGTTGTGTAGGTACACTGTACATTGTACCTTGTACAGGCTATGCACCATATGAGTCTTATGACCTGTATAATAGGTACACTGAATTTTTTCCACCGAATACCGACAACTTGTTTTATAACTCATTTCTTTTTATTATGGTTTTCGGAAATGCAGAAAAGAAAAACCATCGTTGAGAGCATTGCTAAGTGGTCAACGATTAGAGGCACATGTGTACATGGAAAGAATACCTATTGAACAGGTTCCAGAAGGCGATAAGGCGTGTGAAAAATGGATGTACGACATGTACGAGAAAAAAGTAATAGACCATATTTTATATAATCAGCTTGGTTTTGGAAATAATTTCACACTCCCAATTTAAATTAAAAATAATCCAATTGCAGCAGACTCACTAGGCTATGTACATAAAATAAATTATATAAATATTAAATACCATATGTTTATATGTAAGAATAAATAACCGAACATACATATACAACGTAGGTGCACTGTTTGATAAATTAAAGACAAAAATTAATCTTTTTTAATATCTTATCAGCCTTATGTATATCGTCTGATATCCAAAATAAAGGAATGAAAATCACTTTTTTAAGAGGATAGCACACCAAAACGAAAAAGTAACCAAAAGCAACTTGAATAACATATATATCAATAATATATTTGTTATCAAATTTAAATAATAAAGATAAAACAATAATAGCCATTTAAATATAATTTTACGTATTTTTTGCTAATCTGAAACATATAATAAAACCAATTTAGGTAAATAAAATCCAAAAATACTAGTGTCAAATTAATGTAGTTACCCAACATATATGTTTCAAAATTATATATACTAAAAGATGATAGTTGTAATATTGTATTTTTTATGAAGAGTTAAATACTAAAAACTATGTTTAATTACAAAACACAATAAAAATAAATTATAATACATTTATTTTTAATAGATTTTGTTACTTATTGTTACATTTTGTATTTATAAGTTTATAAATATTTAGTTTTATTTATTAATCATATATGTTTATTCTACAGGATAAAATGATGGTCAGCTTTTTCAACACAGGAGATTGGTTCAAGGAAAGTGGTGTAAAGCCAGTGGAGAAATTTGTTCCACCATATCGTTATTATTGTGTTCTAAACATGATTTTTTGGTCAATTTTAATTTTAGTACCATTTTTCTACTTGGCATTTAACATATTTATTTCGGGAAATTTGCTTCATATCTTATTGTTGGTGATACCAATTGGCTTACGTAAGTTCAACACCATAACTAACATAATAAATTATTATTCAGAATGCTTTCATCGTTAAATTTAATTCAAAATATTTTATTTGCAGTTCATGTAATATTATCCAAAATGATGAGCGTTTCTGAAATAAACAAAACATCTTCACAATACGGTATAGAAAAACAAAAAACGAAATAAATATAAGCTTAAACAATAAAGAACTTAAGAAAATGTTCAGAGGATTTTGAACTAATAGTTTAAAGTAAAAAAATATTTTTAAACATGTATTCGCTATTGTTATAGACCATATTATAGCTGTAATAATGTTACATACTATTGATTTCAATAATTTTAAATTGTTTTAACGGTTACTATTTTTCTAAACTATTTCTTTATTCCTAAAAACTTCTCACTCTTATAAACTTTCTCTCAATGACTCTCCTTTATGTATGTTCCACGTTCGCGATCCCATGATTTGTGATATCTCACACATACTCTTTCACTGTCCCTCTCTGGTTCCCCAACGCAATACCCTCTTCACCCTAATTCACTCCTTTAATATCAAACTCGACACTCAATCCATTCTCTCTTCATCAAATGTACCAATTATTACCTCACTTTTATCCTTCTTCAACCAGACTGGTTTAAAAATTTAATTTATCTGTAATATTATTTTTGTTGTTAATCTTGCTTTCATATGTAATATTTATAATCATAATTGTCGAAGCTAATTGTTTACAAAGTTTCTTTTAATAAAAAAAAAAAAAAAAAAAATTCCTAAAAACAAAAATAAATATATTATGTAAATAGCATATAGGTACTATATGTTCTACATTTGAAAAATAATATAGTTAGAAAAATTGAATTTATTACAATACTTTACAATAGTTACAATTCACACCTATTTAGCATAAAAAATATATATTGTAGCTTATATTCATGCTTCTGAGTGAAATAATTTGACTAAGTTTGCGATTATTAATGATTTGTTACATTATTTTTTATTGATTTTAATTGGCCGTTATAGTAAATTTACATAAAATATATTACCTCAAGTTTATATTAAATTGTTATATTATTTTTTTTATAATGTACCTAGTATCTACTATTGCAGTATATTAAATATTTATATTATACATATACAATGATGAGTCGATGATATACACGCATACTTCTAATATCTGATTATTTATAGGTACCGAAATTGTTTTTTAAAAATAAATTAGGAATATTGTTGGCCATTATTGTGTTACCTATCCTAATTTTTTTTTTTTATTCGAAGTAAGGCTTCAACATCACAGGTCATTAACCTAGTATAAATTATAACAGTATTAGAAATAGTAGAAAGACAAAGGTAAATTTACAAAGAGTATTTAAACTTAAAAACTATGGAAAAAGGTTTGTACATTATTAAAATTTGCTTAAAAGATTGATTTTGGTTAGAAATGAAATAATTTTGTAGTTGTTGTTTTCGTTGAGTGCTTCATTCATATTAGGTGGTATTGATAAATTGTTTCTTATGTCCTGATATCTGATGCGATCAATGATAATGTGTTGAACTTAAAGATTGGTGTGAGGCATTCGTCACAAGTGGGTGGTGGATCTTTGCTAATGAGGAAAAAGTGAGTTAGAAATGAATGTCTGCACCTCATGATTGTAACTTCTTGTCGTCTGTTGAGGTAATAAGGTGCGATCCATTTCTTTGTATTTTTCTTTATTGTTTTAAGTTTATTAGAGGGAGGGATGGTATCTCAATAATTTTGCCATTTTGAAAATATTTTGTATTTGATAGAAGTTTTGATGTCATTAGTCGGTAGATCCGATATAGTTGGGTGGGGGATGATTCTAGTTGCAAGATCGGCTACCATGTCAGCCATTTCGTTGCCAGTTATACCGGTGTGGGATGGTATCCACATAAGTTCAATGTTTTTAGAGGTCGATTTTAATACTTTTAGGATATTTTGGGCGATTTCGTTTGAAGGTTGAGGGTTTCGAAGGGCTAGTAAAGCACTGAGCAAGTCGCTTAAAATAAGTATACACATATACAGAAAAACAGAGAAGTGGGTATACGCCGTATACCTGCGTATACGCCCCACTAAACCACTGATATTATGTAGGGAAATTGCAAAACTGACTCCGTGGCATATATTTATAATACCTACATTATATCTAGGTACTACTTAATATTATATTTTTTTTTATACACTAGATTTTACTTAGCTTTAGCTAATTAGGTGCTTATGGGGATAGTTGCTAGATATTTCTTGAAATGGAGCATGGCGTTATTGCCAAAGTGCATATAAATACAATGCGAGTATAGAACTTGTCTATTTTTTTTTAAGAATTAAAAGCCTTACCAACATGTTAAACCGATCTAGGTATTCGTCACTCGTGATTTCTTTCCAGAGTAACACTGCTGTGGACCACTCACTTACTTTCAGGCTTTAATCAGATAAAAGTGTTGATATTTTGTCTTAAATATTTTTATGAATGTATGAATTTATATTTTATTAATTTAATGAAACCAGTGCTCGTAAGCGAAACTAAAACTCTATTAACATAAAAATTTGTGATTACCAATTAATTAATAATAATACAATTAAAATACTCGGCATTACTTTGGACAAAAGAAGCTCCTGAACCCACCACATCAACAACTTGAAAAACACATACTCTGCACGTCTCAATTATATAAAAATGTTATCTCACACATAATGGAGCTCTAAAACTCATGTTCTATTAACAATATACAAGTCACTTATACTTTCTAAACTCGACTACGGATCCTTCTTTTGGACAACGGCTTCCAAATCAATAATAAAAAACTAGATACAATTTACAACTCAGGTCTTCGTATGTCAATTGGCGCTTACCGTTCAAGTCCAATACCCAGTATCTATAATTTTGCCAATTCACACCCTCTTGACATAAGAAGACTCAAAATAACAATGAATCATGAATTGAAATTAGCAAATACCCTTCCCACTCTGACTTCAAGCCAATATTTCAAATACTACCATCACTACTCCATGAGAACAATCTTGATATGTCCAAATTATTTACCATTACACCCTCCCTGACCCCCAAATGGAAAAATCTCGTCGAAACCAGCACTGGACTCTCCATATTCAAAAAAAGATGACACAACCTCTTCTATCTAAAAAAAAATATGTTTTCACACAATACAAACCATCACAAGTGAAAAAATGTACACAGATGCTTCCAAAAGCTAAGATGGTGTCGGCGCTGCATGCAGTAATTTGGAATAACACGGAATTTATGTATAAAATTCCCTACTCCTGCTCAGTATTCACACCCGAGTCAATTGCCATATTAAAAGCGCTCGAGATAATATCCCATTATCACTTACAAGACACTATCTTTACTGACTCCCTCAGTTCGATAAACAATATAAAAAACACATATAATCTTTCAGGCATTGGTCTATATATTCAAAATAAAACCTACACCTTAGAATACCTACCATAATGACTTCAAAATAAAACTCTTTTGGATCCCTAGACATTCTAATATAAAAGAAAATGAATTTGTTGTTCTTGCAGCCTAAAATACTATCACAGTATCACATCTTCAGTATCATCATCCACACAAATCATTTCCTCCAGTGACACACGAATGCTCATAACAAAGAAATGTCAACAAAGATGCATCAAAGGCGGACATCTTATTAAACGAAATTAAGCCATATAAAACATAACACCGATAATTGGACATTTCCCTTTGAAATTCACAGAAAATTCTACGTAATAATAACCAGACTAAGAATTGGACACACGAAAATCAACCTGTGGTGTCCAAGTCATCATCAACCACATTCTCACAGAATGCCAAACCGATGACAGTACCCGAAGAAGCTACAACCTACCCGAATTAGTATCAGAAACTCAATGCAATCGTCCTCAATCCATTACCAACATCATTCAATTCATCACAGTCGCCAAACTTATATCCAAAATTTAATGTAACTTATATATAATATATATTATATACAATTTTTGTAATCTCTGTAATTTATAATTTTCGCACTGTAAGCCCAATGGCTCATGTTGCCGAGGGTATTATTAATAATAAAAAAAAATATATATAACTCAATGTTCAATAGTATAATACATTTATTAAAGATAAAATATATAAAACAACATTAACACAATAAGTATTTAAATATATTTAAAATTATCATAACATAAACGAAATAATTAAAAATGTATAACACAAAATATTTAATACTGCAGAAAAAAGACATATAATAAATACATTTTTATAGGAAAAATATCAGATATTTTATTTATATTTACATTGTACATCTTAACACAAATGGACGACACAAAAAATGGAGAAATTATTGACGATTCAAAAATTGTTTATTAGTAAAAAAAAAATTAAATTAAGAACTTAATCTTGCATTTGTACGATTTGTTTAAACACTTAAAACTTAATAATTTTTTTAAATTTAAATATTAACATTAATTTCGGTACCTACTGTAAAACAAATTTAAAACAAAAAATTTTCCAACACTTAAAGTATATTTTATAAATATTTAAAATATGGAGAAAATTTGTTAATTTAAATTTCATAATACACAATGAAAGGATTTGGAACTTGATGTGAATGATATATTAAAATGCGTAGTACCATAGATAGATTAATCTTTTTTTTTAAACTTTATAAAGCATTATAATAATGTTTTGTTTTACTACTGTACAACTGTACTACTGAATACTACTGTATTCGTATATCTACTTCTTGTTAAGGATATTTCATACATATAATCAATTTATTTTAATTTCAATAATTCATTTTTGAATTAAAGACTATTTTTATTTTCTACAAATAACCTAACAAACTACCTCAGATACTAATTTAAATTTATTAACACATTTACATTTGAACAAAAATTATTTTCAGATCTACGGATGATCCAATTTGCATAATTATATTGTTTTTATAATCTAATAGTTATACCTACATAGTTTTCGTTGTGTTTTATTAATTAGTTCTTTTTATCTATGACTGAAAATAAATTTAAGTATAATATAATAATTTATGTTATCCCCATCTATCTCTAAATGAGGCCAAAATTGGGAACAATGAATATTTAAATTAACTTAGAAATTATGTATAGATGATGCAACATATTTATCTGAGAGTACCGAGAGTAGTAGAGTACTTTCGGTTATATATATTATTATATTATAATACAAAGATTTAATGACAAATTAATAATTTATTTTAAATAGAAGATAGGAGCTAGTTTAGTTATCGATGAATTAGGATCTGCTGATCTGGTCATAGTTAACAGCAACACAGCATTATGTATTTGAATCTAAATGGTAATAAATATAATAATACAATTATTCAATATAAAGTTATAGGTACAAAATTTATTGTTAGGCACAACACATAAAAACTATAATTTAACAAACACTATACAAAAAGTATTACCTGAATCGTCGAGTTCATCTCTGGAAGATAAACTATAAACTATTTTTTTTAAGTTGCTGCATTTTTATTAATGTCAGTATACTTAGTAAAAGAACTGTTGCTTTATTGAAGTTATTAGTAATTAGGTACCTAAAAAACAAAAACAAACAAACAAATGTTATTATAATGTTATATTGTTATTATATAGATACAATAATCTATTATATAAAATACGATTTCTAGACCTGAAATATGTTTATTTGTATGTAAAATCAGTTTTGACATTATAATTGTTTTATATTTTTATTATTTTTTTTTTTAAATTTAAATGCATTACTAAACTCTATTCAAGTTAACGTATTATAATTGGTTTTGATGATATTATTACAAAAGCAGAAATGACAGATGGGTTAGGTTATAGACTTCTATAAACTAACACACTGCAGCTATCAAGTAGGTAGGTAGTTCGCCAATTTGCCGATTTATTTGGCAGGACTAGAATTTGTAGGTCCCTAAACCAACATATTTTTAGTCATCTATTAGGATATTTATGAAAATTTTGTAAGAGGTAAGATGTTAAATTAGTGGATTTTGATGATTTTTAATTTTCTGATGAAATAAGATGTTATGACATTTTAATAGCAGTTCAGCAGTTGGAATTTTGATAATATTTGTGGAAATCATTATTTGTTATATATGCCACTACAGAACACAGACGATTTAACGAAGACAAATAATAAAACACGGTGTAATAAATGTCACTCTGCTGTACAGTAGTTCACAAGTGGATCACTGTAATGAATGATTTTAAATTTGAATTCAATATAATATAATTGTATACGAAAAAACAATTTTGAGTGGGTTCGGTTCGTTAGTCTAAGATATATTATAGGCACTATATTAATTATATTGTTATTTAAAAAAAAAAAAATGAAGGTACCTATAAAATGAATTCTAATTCAATCAAATCAGATTCATTATGTACCTGACTCACTCGGTCATTAATATAGTAGGGTGATTCTTTTATCAAACAACACTATTAGTATTTAAAAATAACGTTTTTAAAAAGTTAATCAAAAATGTTTAAAAACTATATTTTTTAAATCAATTGATAAAAACAAAAACGAAAAAATTAAAAACGTTTTCCATTCTTGGTGTAAATGCCTAGTTAATATATAGGTACCCTAGGAATTAGGATTTTTATGCCTTGGGATAAAAGATATTATACTTTTTAAAGCAATTTATCAAGAACACTGTACTGTTTGTAAGTTTTACCCCAAAATGTATTTTATAATACTCATTTAGGGAAGGGTTTTGCGTAGTCATAATAATACATATTAAAAATTATAAAAACCAGAAGTTAAAGGTAATAAATTCGAACCTAAGGCATAATAGTGCAGATAACCTTGTACTTTTTGTACCTATGCACATATTATCAGGAACAAAGATTAACGATGCTATATCTTGGGCCGGATGATATCGTATTTATTACCTTTAACTTCTTGTCTTAATAATGTATAACTTATACAGTATAAGTAATATTAAGTATTATGCAGGGCAAATTTTCGACTTAAGTTGAACTGTTCATAGGTATTTACATTTTTCGATCATTATTAGTTTTTTTAAATTAATATCGATAACAATTTATTTTTTGGATAGAAAAGCTTGAAAATTTAATACAAGGTTTCTAACATATTGTTACAATAGCAGTTGAAAAATATTAAAAATACATAGTTACGATTTTTTTTATAAGCATTTAAAGTTCAAATTTTGACTAAATACGTAAAAATCACGAAAATTCGCAAATTATTTTATGCTAGAAATTCATAAAAATTTTTCTTTTTTAATTTAAGATTAGAAATTTTTTAATAATCTTTAATATATACTAGACAGATAATTCGTTTCCGCTCAGAATCGTTTTTCGTATACAATGATATAATATCATTGAATTCAAATTTAGTTCCATCCATTACAGTAACCCACTTATAACCTTCTGTACAGCAGAGCGACATCTACGACTTACCCGTTTTTACGTATGTTGTCAAAATTCAAACTTTGAATGCTCATAAAAAAAAATTGTGATTAGGTATATATTTCTTTTATTTTTTAACTGCTATTGTAAAAATATGTTAGGAGCCTTGTATTTAATTTTCAAATCTTAGATCTAAAATGAAATACTTTTATGAATTTCTATCTAAGATAATTTGAACATTGCCGTAATTTTGACGTATTTAGTCAAAATTTGAACTTTAAATGCTTATAAAAAAAATTGTGTCTATGTATTTTTAATATTTTTAAACTGCTATTGTTACATTGAGTTAGAAGCCTTGTATTCAGTTTTCAAGCTTTTCTACCCAACAAATAAATTTTTATCGATATTTATAGAGAAAAAAAAAAACTGAAAAAGTTGAAAAATTAAAATGTTAGTAGGTAAACAGCTCAAAACAAATCAAAATATTTTGGAAATTGTATAAAATATAGAAAATGTCTATATAAACATTCAGTGAAAATTTCAAGTGTCTGCGGTCATTAGTTTTAGAGTTACACCAAAATAAGAAAATCACTTAAATAGAAATCTAGTGAAAATCCAATGGTGTAAAAATTTAAATTTTAAACGCTCGATTTTGTCGAAAACTGATTGTGCGTAAAATTTCCCGTTTTTCCCGTAATTTTTAGTTTGTTTTTCACAATTATCTAGAAAAGTATTAAAAATTATTTACTTTTGACCCCCCAAATATCAACTAGATTCACTTTCTGATTGAACGAGGTACTGAAGTCAAAAATCGAAGCCCCAAAACGCATAGGCGTAGCGTGATGATTTTTTTTGAGGGGGCTATAGCCTTTTTTTTTTGTGGTATCAACGACGCTGCCGCAACTGCATGCGAATTACTTTGTATAAGGGCTATAATGATTCAGGTACAGAACATATATTATATTCTACAAATATAACTATAGAAAAATATAAAAAGGACTAAAGAAGCACATTATTAAGTAAAATATAAATAAATAATATACCATACATCATATTATTATCAAATACATATCTTGTATTTGAATTAAATATTTAAAAAAAAAACATTTTAAATAGGAAATTATTACTAATTACTATATTATAAGGTTTAAATGTCTGCTTTTTTGCGCAAATATATTAAGAACCTCCTCAGATGTGATATTTATTAGCTAAGTCCCTTTCAATATGAAGTAACGATAGATTTGAAAATCTATCGTTAGACATTGAATTTCGTAGCCATGTTTTAATTCGCCGCATTACCGAAAACGATCTTTCGCAAGAAGCAGAACTTATTGGAATTGTAAGTGCTACTTGCAAAAGCTTATACAAATTTGGAAAATGATATTGTAATGTATAAATAAATGAATAATTTAAAATTTGAATTATTATATTAGATATTCTTCGGATATCAAAATAAATAATAGAAAATGTTTTAAGTTCCCACGTATAAGACAGTAAACTATTACACAAAAATTTCTGGGGGGGGGCTTAGTAGAATTCTGGGGGGGGCTATAGCCCCCTTAGCCCCCACCATTCTACGCCTATGCCAAAACGTGATAACAGACACAAAAAAAAACACATCATGGTAAAATCAATACATTCATCGCTCCACTCACTAAAACTTAGCTAATTTCAAATTTGTACGAATTTAAGCACATTAAAGTTTTGATATCATAAAAAATAATAAGTAAATTAAAGTTGTAACACATTTATTCTATCTCAATAATTTATTTACTTGGCGAGAACTCATTTTGGTAATTTAAAAACACTTATAGAAATTCATAATGGAGTCTTATTACTAAACTTTAAATAATAGAACGGATATATTTATTTGTCAAAATAAGTTCTCGTCAAGTAAATAAATTATTGAGATAAAATAAATATATAACAATTTTAATTTACTTAATATTTTTTATGATATCACAACGTTAATGTGCTTAAATTCGTACAAATTAATTAAATTTTTTTTTACTTAGCAATTTTAAACATGGAGTTTGACGAACTGTTTTTGTATCAGTAGTTTCTTTAGAGTATACTTTTATTAACCTTCGTGTAATACAATTTGTTGGTTTGTAATATTATTTTAACACTATAATTATTTCTTTCGTCTATTTAGTTGTTTTTAATTATTTGGTTTTATTCTATAAAATTTTTCAATTTTTTATTTTCATTATTATGACATACACGTCTTTAACTCCTCGAGGCCACATTTCAAAATGTATTAAAGTGTTATTACACCATAACCATTTATTTTTATATAAAATTTGAATAAATTCAGAAAACCGATGATCTCATTCTGAAATATGTAGTTTAAGACGTTTGATTTATCTATATCTTTATTCTTATCCGCCAAAATTGCTTGCTTACTCAACTTTGTCTTTGTGGCTAGTAATGAATAATTATGTTTGGGAAAACTTTTTTGATAAGTTCGTCTTTCGATGAGACAAAGTTATAGAAATTAGAAAAAATGAAATCAATCCACTCGATCGACAGATACTCCACCATTAACGATAGTCAGCAATTGCATGGAAAAATCTCAGCTGATGTATCGTTCAGAAATGCAACTCTCATATTAGCTGAAGTTTCTTGAACAAAGTTTTTTTACCGTAACTCGGCAGCGACGGGCAATTCAGCTAGTAAAGTTCTCATGTCTGTCTCCTGGTTCAACGCTACCTACCCACAAATTGTTAGCCAAATTAGTTCAGCCATTCTTGAGTTATAAATAATAGTGTAATTAACACGAATTTCTTTTATGAATTTTATGAATATTTATAATGATTAAATCAAATTCAATAAAAAAAAAAAAAAAAAAAAACGTTACTTTTAGTTGTCTAAGTTCGGTTTATATTAGACAGTAATTAATAATAATATTTATTGCTAAATTATAAAATTAACTGTAGATACTATAAATATGAAATTTAATATTGAATGAACGCCTTGAATAATTAGTAGATTTGATCACAAGCACATTGCACCATTAGATGGATTATGTTAAAATGGCATAGCAGTCCCTTGAGTGTGATGATCGATTACCCCTTTACCTCTTTGGACTTGGTCACCTAAATTATTTTTAATATGATGTAAATATGGAAGATTATATCATGCTAATATTTAAACATAGAATAAGGATTTTATTTATTTTGTTGAAATTTAAAAACATTATTCGATGTTCTGCAACCTTTAACGTACCTATATTAATATATTTTGTTAACAAAACGAAAATTTCAAATACATGCAATGTTTTTGGCAAAAGATAATTTAGCCCACTGTAATACTAATCAAAAACTAAATTACTTTAATAACAATAATATGATAAAATTTAAGTTAATTGTTGGGCTGTACACTGTAATAGTTATTATACAAAAAGCTAATAGAAAAAAAAACAAAAAATCATAAAATATACTTTATATAGTAGCCAATAGGTAATAAACAGACCGGCCGTTTTCGCTCAAAATCGTTTTTCGTATATATGCGATGATTTACCATTAATATAATTTTAAAATTTTAACACATCCATTACAATGACCTACTCAACACCTACTGTACTGCAGAGTGGTACTCATTTACCCATCTAATTTTAATTATGCCCCCTCCACAAAAAAAAAAATGATAGAGAGTATCCAGAATTCCAGACTCCATGCAAATACATCGATACGTTACAGATATCACGGGACAGTAACGTAATTCCAATATTATTAATCATTGATTGTTAGGGGCACCCTAAATTTATGAAATTTTTTCTTCTTTGTCATTCTTTGGTTTTCATGGCAACAATAACGAGAAATTTATCAAAAAAATACAATAATATTTTATGCGCCCGACTTCAACATTATGACGTAATGGTAACACTCTCATTATCATACAAATTTATAAAATGACCCAGGCCATAAGACATATACGTGTCAAAAAGATCTAATTTGCTTCAAATAAAAACATACATAATTTAAAAATTAACGGATTCATCAACTCCCTCAGAATCAAAATAATGTAAGTACATGTTAAAAAATCGTCCAAAACATAAACTAATAAAATAATATAAATTACAAAATTAATTATTTTTACATATTTACATTATTACTTAATACTTAATCCATAACATTATTATATTAGACGATGATGGAGATTCCATATACTTTTAAAATATACTTCCATCATTATCGTTTAACAAAATGGTGTAAATCATAAATTAATTCTAATGAAATACAAACATCTTTTAATCGTAATTATATAATATTAAGTCAATAATTGAAAAGGCTTTGACAACAACTCTATAATTAATAATTATAGTTGATTGTAGTAGACTAGTAGGTACTTTAGAATTCAAGAAAGAAAAAACTGCTTTATTAAATAATTAATAGGCAAAATTAACCTTAATTTTCTAGGTAAATATAAACCTAAATAACACCGAAAAGGTTATAAAACTCGAAACGAAAACTCGTGGATAAGATGTGTTTCTGCTGATTATATAATTTACTGAAAAAGGTAGCTTTACTTGATACCATAAAGCATCAGCTGAATGAAATGAAATGAATAAATTGGAGCCTTAATACAAAGCAATTTATATACACCAAGGTTCTTTATATAAATATGTGTATAGCCGTATGTATGGTTTCAATAAATGCGCCTAACTATTGAATTGAATTATTGAACATACCCACCTAATTATAATGTCAGTATAATTAATTCAATTAATATTCGTCGAAAACGAACCTCAGAGTAAAATTAATTTATCAAACTTTACTATAGGCATTACCTGTACTATTGCATTTTACATTTTGACTACTTCGATTTTGCGTTTATATTTATTGTAGCCGGGGAGAAAATTTATAATTTCCGATACCAATTTATTCGTCATCCATATTAGACGTTTTTAAAATTGAAGCGAAACTATAATCGGTGAAACACTCAACAACCATATGGTGAAAATGTCCTAGCAAGTTAGTAGGTACTATCTATATAAATCCATATTATATTGCGTAAAACCACTCTAAATGTTTAATGTAACGATATAATAATTATTGTCTATAACACATTTACACATTACACAATAGTCAATAATACATTGTCTGACGTCTGTACTCTACGACAGTAAAAAATGAAATCTTAAATGACTTTTAGTAATTAGGTATATAGATGGGTGCATAAAACGCACACAGAAAAATAATATTCAAGCATAATTTATGCTATTAAAATGAAAACAAATGTGTTATTGTAATATAATATACCTGCCGCTCTTTAACATATCATGCAATCTGTGACTATTTGGAAAATGAATAAAATGCATCAATATTTACTATTTAGACAACTAAAATATAAATTAAAATTCGACTGGGTATATTTAATTTTTTGTATTTCGGTATAAGTATGTTTTTTCAGACACTTTCGAGTAGAAATTTTATTGAAAATAAATTAAGAAGCAAACTGATGATATCAGTCTTATTTGAAGTTTATAACTTCAGATTATACTCTTCAAATTTGAAAAACCTGTGCGCAGAGGCCAGAGATTCAAAGTCAATAATTAAGCAGATAAGTTTTTATTTTTGTGTATATCATTATGCCAAATTAAATTTTAAATAATACATCATATTTATAAAGTTTTTATAAATTTTAGACGTATATTATTGTTTTTAATGCCAACGATTCCAAATGAAATTGCTTAGCAAAATACGAGGCAAAATGTAATATTAATCGTTTTTTGTGAATCGCGGAAAAAATGGCCACGGAAAAAAACCCCAAAAATATATTATACATAATATATTTCATTTATTTATAGATACATATTTTAAATAATATATATAGTATTTAATTAATTTTTTATTAACTTTTTAACTTCAGTTAAATTTTGTATTGTTTTAACTTAGCTTTTTATAGTTAATTATCATTATTGTACAGTTAAGTTAATTTACAAGTAAATCATGTGATTTGGGTAGTTAAAACTTAAAGGTAACACCAGCGTGTTGCTGAATTAACTTTATAGTTCAACCTAAATAAGTTATATTTAAAATAGCTATAATGTCAAAATCATTTTGTATTAAATATTGATTCTAATAATTGTATTAATAAATGAGTTAAATTAATCCAAGTAAATGATTATTAATTAACCCTTAATAAGTGTTTTGTTGTTAATTCAACTCTAGATTTGTACGTGTGATAGTTAACAATACAATCTATATTATTATGTTACCACAAGTCCAGAAACGTGAATATTTTGTATTTTTAATATTTTGTTGTTATGTTCTGTTAAAAATGTATTATTCTATCACAGAAATAAAAATATTATATGATTGTAAATCCATTGTGTAATCAACAATCAACTACATTTTATAAAATATTACAATTTACAATGATTGCACTTTTATTTTCTTGGGCTTTTTTCCGTGGGTTTTTTTCGTGGCCATTTTTTCCGCCTACCGTTTTTTGTACTACAATGATATTATGTTATTTTTCCATCTCAACCATTGCGATTTGCGGCTCTTTGAAAATAACGATTTTGCAATTTTTATAGCCCTTTTACACGAAAATGTTCTCGACCCCATATACTTGGTAATAATATGTACAACAATATTTAATAAGTATAATAATTAATGTTAATAATAATAATGTTACATTACGTAGCTGTCGTTCCTGTTTCGTAACCGTAACAATAATTTAAATATTATTTATAGGTATACTATAAACGTGAGTGTATTATAATAATAGAGGTAGGTATACGTACCGATGTAGCAATACAGAGGAAAATTTACGAATAATATTACATTGATGACACGATCACTGCAGTGGCGGTAGTTGCACTGGCTGCAGCGAGCTGGTGTGTCGGCGGCGTGGCCATCGAGTTTAAATCAACCAAAAGAATATGTAAAAGCCTCGGCGGTTGATCACCGTGCCGTCGTAACGGGAGAAAAACGACCACAGAGAAACGTAATAATAGATGATCATCAACAGCAGCACGCAAAAGCCCTGAACCTCGACGGGGGTCATGTTGGGGCACACGCGACCTTTTCGGGGTGCGCCGCGGCCGACGGGAGTCTGGCGTCTGCACACTCGGTGCCCGCCACGACGAAGCGACCGACGGCCGACCGGCGACGACGGACCGCGATCGGCGTTCGGCCGGCCCGAACGCTCGACGTCCTGGGACCCTGGTACGAATCCGGGCAAGTGATGCGTCCGTGAACGGTGCGACTCAAAATGCACACGTACCGACAACGGGTGCCCAAAATGTCGGGTAGCTGTCGGTAGACCACGTGTACGCGGGACCCCTTGGCTCGGCCTGCGCACCGGCCGGCGCGTTGGGGCAGGTCATGGTCCGGGCGAGTCCACGTCGGCCGTCGGTGTGAGGGATGGTGCGAGGCCTCCCTGACCGACGAGGGTCCCTCACCCGACCGGCGGCCAATGGATTTGCCCGCGACCAAAGCGCAGCGAAGTGCACGTGCTTATCACCGGTGTGCAACGTCCTTATCACTGGCCACGTTCCGCAAACGGCTACGTGTCGACTGCAACCGTACGATCATAATAATAACATTTATTACCTACTCGAATAGTTTCGTTCCAATTCACTGCGGTCTTATGCGCCCCCATCCCGTCCGGTGCACTCTTATAGTCTTATCGTGGACGTGCCAGCCAGAGACCAAAGTGCATTGACAACTTGTGCGATGACATGTGTCAACGACGTCGTCTAGGAGTCTGGAATCGGCTAGATCCACTTCTGATGCAATTGTTGCGACTTCTGTCACATTTGATTGTTTGAAGACGAATTTAGCCGACGCTGGCAACAGGCAGGTACCATACGTCGTTGGTTTGTGATCAAAACATTACCAGTTTTTACTTAGAATTGCGTCAAAATAAATATTAAAATGTTAATCTTGAGATATGATGATTGGTCGTTATTTGAGTTGTTGGTATAGGCCATTAGGCTTGTTGTTCAGTCGTAGGTACTTAATACTTATGCAGACAATTAGCAACTAGCACGGTCAAATACTTACCCTAATAATAACAGATAGTTTGAAGTTGGAGTAATTGTTAATTGTTATTCATACGCTTAGGACTGAAAACCATATAGTAGCGAAATTAGTTTTTTCATAACAAAATAAATGTTTTTAATTATAAATTTAAAAGTTGATGAGTAGCTAATAAATAATGTTGTTAATTGGTTCATACCAAATTAATATATTTATAATGATTGAGTTTAGGTAGCTATTATGATTTATAAATAATTCTTTGCCATAGTTTGTATGCGTTAGACAGAGATACAGATGTTTTACTGACATAAATTATTATTTAATTTATTTAATACTTTGTTCAATTCAACCATATTAAGACCATAAGATTACTTTTTCCTGATTTTAGATAAAATATTACAGTATTTTGGCGTTAATCATTATGCTATAAAAATAAAAAATACCACATATATTTCAATTAATTCAATTAAAAATCATTTCAGGTACGAGTATATAATTACAATTAAATTGGGCAGATTTAAAATATGTGTAAGAAAATTTAAAATTTAAATTATATGATTATTGTTATTAATAAACATGTTATATAATATAAAATATTCTTCTGTATGTTAATAGCTAACATTTTATACACTCCGCTGTCACAGACGGCATTTGAGTCTTCTGGGGTTTCTAAAGTGGACAATTTATTAACTGTTAATCAGTTAGCACGTCAATTATTGCCATTGAAAGTGACTAATAAAGAAATAGATGCTGGACTTAAAAGAGTAAGTGAAATATAATATTTCAAATGGGTAATGATTATTTATAAAGATTAATTTTCTAGATATATTGGTTGGGTAATTATACGCAAAAGAAAAAACCAAAACCTGTTGATAAGTGTAAACCAAAAAACCAATTGAAAAGAATACTTGGATTAAATCATCCACCAAAAAATGTTTTGTCATATACTGATGCGATGAAGTTGAATGAGCTTTGGATGTCGTACATGAAAAAAATTGTTAATTTCGATGATCTCCGCAAAAGAGGGTAAAACAAAAAGTTATAACTTTATCATTATTATTCATAACATATTGTTAATATTCTATAATTTTACAGATGGAATGGTACTCCGGGATGTAAACTTTGGGAACAATTTATGACTTCGCTGTATAAATGTGATTTTCATGGTGCTCACATTAAGGTGGTCAGTTCCAAATGTTGTTCATATGTTTTGGTAACAGGTGTTATAATTCTTGAAACAAAAAATACTTTCCAAATCATAGGAGTTGATAATAAATTAAAGAGTGAGTTTCTTATGTTACAAACTATGATTATACCATGATTAAGGCTCTAAAGCTGATTACTTTAAATCAGTTTAAAAAATGCAAATATGACATAAAAATTACAACTAATGGTTTAAAATCAATAAAAATAAATGAATAAAATACAAATTATAAAATCTGTCAAATTACTCGATATGATTGCATTGTATCACCATGATTGAATCAAATTTTAAATGAGCCAACTTCTAAACTTGAAGTCGTCAGGAAAAAAACTAATTTGAATCTAAGCTACTTTAAATTAATGGGGAATGAGTAAAAATGACATGTAACATAAAAAAATACAGAAAATGCAACAAAAAAAAAAATACTAAAGAAAAATTAGTTGTTAAGATTTGCATTCTATTAAAATGTGAAACACATTTTCAACTAAGAAAGCATCATATAAAAAGTTTAAGAAATCACAAATGCTTCTACTTCCGAGTCCTATCTATGATATATTAAATTAATTAAAATTATTTTTGTTTTTGCAGCTGTACCCAAAGAACAGTGTATTTTCGAACTAAAACTTGAAGGGTATTTTGTTCAGCTCTATGGTAAACATTTTGTTATCAGATCTAAAGATCGTTCTAAAAAGAAAATAAAAGATAATCTTTTATTAGATCTGTGAAAATTAAGACTACAAAAAAAAAAATCTGAACTTATTGTTTAATAATTGTATTTTCATGTATAAATTAAAATCTGTTTTTTATGCTAATAATTTGAATATTTTTCTTATGCCTACTTAATTAAGATTTAAAATTTTTTAATTGAAATTAGTCATAATGAAAAATAAAATAATCATAGTTTTAAATTTGTAGAACCATAAACACATAAAATATTAAAGGTATTATTAGAGATTAATAAGTACAGTCTAGTTCTGATAACTTGAAGTTGAAGGGATATAAAAAATTTGCTTTGAAATATACATATATTATTTGGTATACCTAAATCAAATTTATCAAAATAAAATTCAAGTTGTAGAGTTTTTCGAGTTATTGAGACTCGACTGTATAAAAGTATTTTACATTTTGTATCATGCAACTACTTATATATATAATTTTGAAAATTTTAAGTCAAACTTTTATTCCTTGATATTAAGAATTTCAATTTAAAAATAAATTATGTTATTTTTAAAGTATGGTTAAAGATAAATAGTTATATTTATATATTGCATCATCATTAATTGTTAAACCTTACTAAATTATACTTAGAGTGAATTCATAGCATTCATTACCTACCTCCCAATACTAATTTTTGTTTAAAGGATTAAAAGAAAAAATTAAACTAAAATCTGATATTAAAAACTTAATAAATAATTTAGTCATTATAAAAGGTAACTGTTAGGTCTAACAAACAGTGCATATAATTTAAATTAATTCAAATTAATTTTAAACATATAAGATAATTTGTAAAAATATTTCATATTTGACTATCACTCTAATATCGTTATTGAAAACTTACATATTACTATATTAGGGACAATATAAATAACACAAATATTCAAATAAATAATTACTAATTTTATTATTATTATTTTTTTTTTTTATTAATTGTTTATGGCATCAACTACATGGTTATTAGCCGGCGTTACATATTAAATTTACATTAATTACTTACATAATTGCTTTCTACTTTAATTTTATTATTATGAATATAGTTTATTTAAACAATTTGGGATATTAAATTAGTTTACAATTTAATATTAATATTCACTTTTAAACTTCACATTTTTTAACTAAATATACATAATAACTATTATTAATTACTTTAGTAGGGTTTTAGGTATAAAGTATCATGTTTAAATGTAAAAACGTATGGAATATATAAAACAATTTGACTGCCAATACTTTTTTCTATGTTTTGATGAACCAAAATATATGTATTGCTGATCATAATCATTCAAATTTGAAATTGAAATAATCATTTTAATGTGCATTATGCGCTATGTGTTGTTTTATTTGAGATATAAATAATAATTCAATTTTTTTTTAAATTTTAAATTAATACTCTTTGGATACGACATTCATACACTAAAATAAAAGAAATAAATAGTATATTAACCATAACTGTATAATTATATATTATTTTTTTTGTGATATTGAATCAAAAAATTAAGTTTTTAATTAATAGACAATTTTTAAGGTAAGTGAATGTAGTTTAATTATTTATTTACTAAAGTATTGTATTTAACACATAGCATATTTGCTCTAAAATTAAAATTAATAAAAAAATATCGCTAATTATTATTATAATTTTAAACTTGATAATTCAATCATACATGTAAGATATATGTAGATAACTGATTTATGACCAAAATTTATACAATATGAAATTTATATTTTTGTTACTTATCATGTCTCACAAGGGGGGAAGAATGTGAGATTAAATCTCATGGTATATTTTTAAAGAAAAATTATATTATAAATTATTGTACTAAGCGAATGAATGAAAAATTTATGATGTTCAACAGCTGTACTCTAAAGCTAAGTACACAATGATAATAAACTATGATAGTTGTAATCTTGAGTTGTGATTGCATTAATCATGAGACTATGATGGTTTACATTGTTGCGATCACAGTTTATGTATGTGAATTAAATTTAATAATGTTTGTTTTATTTTGTTATCAAAAGTTTTTTTTTACATATATGCCAAAATAATCTACACGACAAATTCTGAGTTACTAGTTTTATCTTCTCAGATTTCTCGGTCACATCTAAACCTTTTAGAATTAAAATTTATTATTTTTTTGTTCAAACTTAGAAATTAATAAACTTTAAGAATATCAACTTTTTATTAATGTCGTGCTTTTCAACAAAGATGTTGAAACTGTGAATTTGTTTACAGAAACCATTAATAAATATATTATGATTAAAATGTTCATAGTATTGGTGCATTAGTAAAATGAGGGTTTTGAGTTAGTTCAATAAAACCATACTTTTTTATGGCAATTTTAAAGTTAATTTCAAAATTCACTCTATGTGGGTTTTCATTACAAACCTAGGATTACTTTTGGTTCAATAAATGTAATGTGTGAGTGCCAGACACACTATCTACTTGTTTTGGAAAATGTACTAAGACCCAAAGTTTCTTTAATAATGGATAATGGTTTCCGTAAAAAATTCCAACTGTTTAAATAAAAATCAGTATAAAAAAAATGTTTTTAAAATTCGTGAGGGGCATGATAAAATAGATTTTTTAGTTTATTCTTACTTATTTCTAGCCTGCCTAAACTATTTCCTTACCAGAAATATTGTCCCAGTCTCGCACTTCTGAATATATTACATACAACATACATAATGATATATACAAATATATCATTTTTAAACTACTGTCTACTACAAATTATTATTAATTGTTAAGACACTATAAAAATACATCTTTTGGCAAAAGTGCTTCAAAATTAAAATTCGAAAATGTCTAAAGTTGCTGTAAGAAACGGCAGTTTGGGTCATTTCAATTCCATTGCTCAATTTACCGAGGACAGAAGTTTCTAAAGTTTGCAGGTTTATGAAACTATGATAATAATAAATTATAACCTCATTAATGGCAGGCTCTATAATTAAAAGCAGATCTCATAATGATTTGATTATAAGAGCTACAGTTTCAGGCCAAAGCTAATCCGAAATAAAATTACCCGTTCGGGCCGTTTCAGTCTTATTGTTAATATAGATAGATCATAGAAATCATTGATTAAAAATAGTATAATACCTACTCAATCATTAATGAAAATGTTATGAATTATAATACAGAATCCAGATACACAGTTAGATAGATAATTATCTAGATATACAATAAGTACATATTAAGTATATAAGAATTAAGAATTTCGTCGATTTAAAGGGAAATGGCAAATGGAAATATTTAGTACACAATTCAATAGGTTGGTAATAAGTTGGTGTGTATACTGTATATCAATATGCCATTATTTAAATACTTAAAATAAATAATAAAATATGTTTATTTATTTCTATCAAATATAAAATGTTCACGCCTCACACGTTTTCATTGTCGTAATTTATTCTAATAAATTATAGTTTTGTGCATTTTAATATTTGCATGACATGCGTTGATAAGATAATTGAAATTGTAAAAATTGCTTTTTTGATTGTGTAATTAGACGATTGAATATTATAATAACTCAAGTTCGGTACCCAAACGTATCTATTTATAACTATATTATTATACAACTGCCTCCTGCAGAGTTCTCGCCGCCGCAGCCGAAAGGTGCGTTTATTATTGGTACTTAATAGTTACTATACTTGTAAATCGCTTAATGGTTTCCGTAAAATAACACTTCAATGATTGAGTCACTGTAAAGTATTCTGATTATTTATTATGTTTCGTATGACTGAACAAAAAAGGAAATGTTATGTCTGGTGGATCTATTAATAATATTATAATATATATTTCAGAATCGGCGGATCAACTTATGCAGCATCTTTACAATTTTAATTTAACACGTTCCTGTTCCCTGGTGTTAACACTTCTGTTCAACTTTACCATACGTAGAATTTACGATTTAAATTCCCAATATAATAATGTTATTTGTTTATTTTTATCCAATGATTATGTCAGCAAATTCACTTATTATTGATTAGGTTTATATGTAATATGTTTACGTAGAGCGCATTTTGAAGTTTAATACATACTACATTATGCACTCAGACGACGCCCAAAACAGCTACGTATCTTCTAATGTTGAATATGGCGATGTAATTGATTGATAAATCTCTAAATCTCTCTATAAAGAAACTAATAAATTTGTTGCTAAGTATCTCTTTTTTAATGGTACCTAAGTATATATATATACTTTGTATAATAGTTAAATTCAAGAAGATCAAAGCATTATTTGGGGTTCGTGAGTTCTGGACTCATGACAATTTTTTAGATTCTGAATGAAGAGATGAATGTATTGATTTTTTTAAGTTAGAGCATGTTTTTTGTTGCTGATGAAAATAATTCTAGATAACCTTAAGGAACATGAGTAGGTAAATCAATAATTACGACAAAATAATTAAATACGTACATATCTAGGTGCTATTTATAATATATGTAATATTTAAAATGGGTAACATGTATATTGTTTAGGTAAAAGCCAAATAAAAATATTACAATAATTATTTAAATAAATCATTAAGGGTAACACACATAACAAGCTAGACTGCATACAGTTTTATACTTAAATGGCTTAAAAATATAATACCATAATTTAAGTCATTTCCTATAACAAAACATTTTTAACGAATAAATAAATATTCAATTTATATTAGATAACCTAGTGGATTACAAAATATAATATTATGAATTAGTGATAGGCAAGTACTTATCGAAACTATGTGTATGTCATTTGCTACGTTAATCTAAAAAAAAAAAATGTTATATATTATTAACTTTAAATTGTACCTAATGTGTTTACCTAAATACACGTTTATTGGTATCTACGTATAAGTAATAATTAATTAAATGATTAGGTTTACACCTTAACAAATTATTGGTACATTGTTGTTAATAAATTAAAAATAAGCATCGTCTAAGTCAAAAAATGTATGGATTATTTAAGCTAAAACTAAACTAGAAAATAAATAAATGGTTTAAAATGAAATGGTACACGTCAATAAAAATTGTTTGGTAAGTTATCAATAATTATTCATAATGGTCAATATTGATGTATGTATTTGATATTAGCGTGCATGACTTTTGCAATAAGGCCTTCCTCCTTTCGCATAGAAACTCTGTCCTTCCAAATTGACCTTACATTTCTATTAACAATCATAAACATTTTCAACAAAAAATATAAAATAATTGTCAATTGTGATTATCAAACAAATCATGATTCACGTCCTATAAGAATGACAAATAATCAATAAATACGTACCGAGCAATTGAAGCACGGACTATGATAATTGTTATTTAAAGCTTCGACCCAACGGTCACCAGCCTCAATTGGAAAACCACAAGCTATGCACTTAGTCGTGAACAATTCATTCCAATCTACAATATAGGTAGGTAGTAAATTAATAATAGTTGTATTTTTATCACCTATTAGGTATACAATACATTAGTGTTATATTTATTTTTTAATCGAAATAATAACTCACCATTTTCACAATATGGAAGACTATCTTCCAAAAAGAACGGGCTGTTACCGAAAAGCTTACCGCAATAAGTACAGTTGAAGCATTCTGGATGGAATTGTTTTCCAATGGCATTCAGGCAATCCTATAATTACATAACGATACGATGACAATCATTGCTAAATTATCCATATTAATGTAAAATCATTCAATAGATCAATATGTTACCCCTTTGATTTTCTTGGAGCACTTGGAGCACACAGGAGCGATATATTGCTCAAAACAGTATTCGCAGTACAGGCCGTTGTCTTCCTCCACAAAACCAATGTCCTGTAATGGACGTCTGCACTTTTCATTTGTACATACAAAATGTTCCGGACACCAAATCTTGCCGAGAGCGGTAATAAATGGTCCTCTGTTTAAATAATAAAATATTAAATAAAAACGTAACTGTAGACGCCAGTATTAGTGCAAAAACAAAAAAAAAAAACTAAAAACTAAAGCAAAAGCAAAAGCTAACAAACCTTGTAATTTGAGTTTGACAACAATTACATTCGTGGTGTTTAATTATCTTTGGTGCATTGCTATCGATGTCTTCTGTAATTGTAAGTTTTTCTAGTCCTGGGAGATTATTAATAACCGTGAGAAGCAAACAAATAACAATAATGATATGTTATAAAAACCAAAACATTGTTAAACAAAACAAAACCAGTGCTGATTTTTCTAACACTAATATCTACTGTTTTTCTTACCTTGACCAGTTGACCATAAATAAAACTGTAAGTACTAACTATTGCACACAAAAACAAACAAATACCCTAGATCACAGTATTATTTACCTGATGTATAAATTGCACTGTCCGCATAACGGCACTCTAGCACCCGGGGTTAAATTTTGTGGGTTCAGCACTCCACGACCCCTCCTGGGTGCTGTGAGACCAGCAGAGGCACCAGCTCTTCCCGTCGGCTGACCACCTATATCGGGTATGGGTATAGGTGTTGGAACACATTTAGGTTGTTGTTTTTTTGTAAGACATGTTAATTTTTTAGATAACAATGCAGCAGGTAATGATGATTTAGGCATAGGAGCGACCGGTTCTGCTGAAGTATCGTTAGTTATGGAAATTTGTTCTGTTAATGGAATAGACTTTTTAAAGGATTTAGGTATAGGAGTAGATTTTGGAGTGGCGATGACAGACGTGCTATTAGATGAAACGAGTTCAGAATCGCTCGATTTCGTGACATCGAGATCAGCGTTTTTAGATTTATTAAAACTCCCATTTAAAGATGATGGCTCGTAACCTAAGGCAGGAGCAACTTTAGAATTTACATGAATTTCTTGTTTTAAAAACGAAGTATTTTTAATAGATGTCTTTGGTGTAAACGAAGAAACTTTTTCTTGAATTCCTGGACCTATTAATTTTGCACAAGATTTTTCAGAGGGGGTATTTCGATGAGGATTTTCTGGTATACTTTGTTGATAGCGTGGGATATCAAATGGCTCATGGAGACCTGAAGCGGTAAAGGGATGTCTAGGTAAGGGATCAGATGGTTTTGATACCTCATCTATTTCTTCATTTATCACTTCTTTTAGCTCTTCAAGTTTGGGATCGTCAAAAACCAATTCTTCTACATATTCAAAACTAGATTCACTACGGTCGAAATCCCCTGCTGCTGTGGACCATTTAAGCTCGTCCGATACGGGAGGGAAAGATTTCAATCCTAAAATAGCTATTTGTTCTTCCTCGGAATCAATAGCTGATGCAGGAGAATATATCAATGACCTTGTCATTAGTAAAGGAGCCACGGGTGTTTTTTTATTATATCCATGCATATATCGAACCGGGTTGTTCCCTACTTGTCTTGATGACGTTGTTGATTCGGTTAATTTATAACTACGATCGGGAGCTATTGCTAACGCTTCTGTCATGGTCATTGGTCTTTCTTCTTCTGTGGGATTTTCTATTGGATTTTTAATAAATTCTGAAGCGTCCACAAAAGTTGGGAGTGGGGAATAACTTCTCTCGGGAGCAGTTTTTAGTGCAATGAGCATAGGCGATTCTGATCTATTTTCTTCTGCTACAATCATCGATTGTTTCGATTTAATTTTAGGTTCAGTAACAGTAGTATGAGAATGCATTTGATCTTGTATGATGTCAAGTATTTCGGGTTTCGGACTACAATGATCATCAACATTTTGAACGTTTTTAGATTCTACAACTTCTAAGCATTCAACAGTGGATCGAGAAATCGTGCTTTCCATTTGATGAACGGTAGAATTAATTAAATTTCGTGATTCGGTTTCTTCATTAATTTCCTGTTTTGGTTGCGGTGTTGAGGTTTTTGACCTACTGTAATTTTTATACTCCTGTGGAATTTCTGGTGGAAATATTATCAAATGAGTAGGTGAAATGGATCTGACATTCTTATTTGGTGGCAAAAGAGACCGAATTTCACAAGGCACTTCTGCAGTAGAAGGTTCTATATCATAGTAATTTGGAATTGGTGATTCTGACCGTTCTTCTTTGGATGACTCTATCAACATTTGCGTGGATATCGAAGCACTTAACGATTGTTTACATTGGTTTAGTGTACGACTTACATCTTTGGCACATGGTGTAGGACATATACTAGAGTCAGTAGTTAATGGTTTAGAAACCACAGGACAAAATGCAGAACCAGTCGAAGATTTAGGTTTTAAGAAAGGTAATCTTGGTTGGGAGTTAACAGAATTTTTAGACTCATCTAAAGTTAGTATTTTAAGGTACAAACCAAAATAAAAATTTTAATTAATTTTTTATACAATATAAATTATAAACAATAAAAAGCGTACTGAACAAATTATTATGATTTTAATTAGGAAACCTATATTTAAGCTATTTATGGTATTCGTCAATATTTAATTATTTTCAATTGCTTTTTTTTGCAAATTATTTTATCAAAATAAAAATATTAAATATTACTAACAATAATTATAAATTTAAAATTTAAAAAAAATTTAGAAGTGTTTCATATTAAAACTGTTGGTATTAAATATTTAAATGCGGTCAAAAACTGGTGTAATTTAATATTTTTGAATTGTGGTGAGTGGTGACATTTTAGACTACTCTATGGCGTTCGAGTAAATGCAGGCGCTGAATGAGGAGACGAGTTATTTGAAAAAAACGGAATAGCCTTACACAATTTAACAGTACTTGGATGGTTATTTTTATACTTATAATTACTATCAACAGTTGAAGTGGACTTGTTGTCAATATTTGCTACAGCTTTAAAGTGACTATTTGACGATCTATTTAAAAATGACGTGTCACTTATTAAAGTATTTGGTGTAAAAGCTGACACCTTATTTTTAATCCCTGGTCCCATAGACCTATTAGGTGTTGATAAGTTATCGGAAGCTGATGACTGTGTCGGTTTTGCTATGTATTGTTGATATGGTAGATGGCTCAATGACATATTTTTATTTGAAGTAGTAAATTTATGCTCGGGAAGAATTTGTTTGTGTTCTTCAAAATTAGGCACACGAGTAATAAATGTCTCGTTGTAGTTAGATTTACTTTCTAATGGTTCGTAAGGACCAGAAATCGATAAATTATCAGAAGAAAATTGAGATGATTTTAATCCTAAACCTGTTATTGGTTTTTTTTGTGAATTTATGTTTTGTATTTGTTGAGGTAACTCTTTATTAATTTGTAACAATATTTCAGACCTTTTATTATTATATCCGTGCATGTATCTAACAGGATTATTTCCAATAGGCCTTGTTGAATGTTTTATATCAGATGATCCAAAATTAATATTTTGAGTTTGGACATTTAAAACTGTTTTATTAACTTCATTACCGGGATCTACTTTTGGTGGTGATGATAATTCAGAAGCATATATAAAAGTTGGAAGAGGTGAATAACTTCTTTCGGGGGCTGTTTGCAGTGCAGCTACTAATGGAGACTCCGGTCTATTTTCATTTTCTAGAGGTAAAGATATCCGAGGTGCTGGTTTAATAATCGGTTCAGTTAGAGCAACTGGAGTAAATGGTCGATCGGGAGCTACTTCCATTGCTATGCTAATTGGTCCTTTTAAACCACGAAATTTAGGTAAGGAGTTTAGTTCTGCATGTTCAGGATATTCATCTGGATATTGAGAAATATTTTCTGATTGAGATTTTGTTTTAAAAGCAATCGTTGTTACTGGTCCGTCCATAACAATGGATTTATTTTTGGGATCTGGTGTATGTGGCTTGGAGTATGTACGATATTGAGATGACATTTCAGGAGGAAAAGTGATTAATTGATTTGGTGAAATTGCTCTAACATTATTATTTTGAGGTATTAAAGTTTTTACTTCATGAGGTGCCTCAGCAGAAGTAAAATCTTGACCTTTATCATCTGGAACAGGTGATTGGGGTCTCCCTTTTTTAGTAGATTCTATTAGCAATTGATCTGCAACTGAGTCATTTAATGAGTGTTTTAATTCAGTCATTGTACGACACACTTCTTGAGAACAAATAGATGCGCGTTTTCCAGAATCATATGACACTGTCTTAGATACCACAGGACAAAAAGCAGAACCGATCAATAGTTTTGGTTTTAGGAAAGGTAATCTTGGCAAAGAGTTAGTTTTGTATTTAGGTTCATCTGAAGTTAGCGAATTAAGGCAGGACACCAATAAAAATAAAAATTGATTAAAATGCCTTCAATTTTAGAATACAATTTGCATATTTATAAAATTGTAAATATGTTTTTTATATTATCTATATTCTATACCCTATTTCAAATTTAAAGGACTCTATTCATTAGCATAAGTATTCTGTTGCTATAATATTTTAGCGAATTATTGTAATTAAAACTAAATAAGGTAATACATTTTATGTTCTGACTATATTTTATAAAATAATTTAATTCAAACAAAAACGGTCAATTAAAAAAAAAATAAGCTTTTAAAATAGTCAAAATCAAACAGAAGCTTAGAATATTTGTACAGATATCTAAGAAGTGAATACGACTGAGAAAGGACGTGGTTTGGAGTTGAATGTTTTTATGTCTGAAAAATTTAAAATAATATAACTTGTATTATATTTTAAGAGTTATGATAAACAATTATTAGTGTTGTAAATTTATTATAATTAATAACTATGTTTTTTTTAAATATGTATAAACCGTTTTTGCTTATCATGAAAAATTATTACTATAACACTATTAACGTATATAATATATTTTGCTTCAGTTTAACACAGTCAGAATATAATATTTATATTAACTACAGTTAATAAAAGAAACGATTCCATAATCACCCATAGAAATCAATCAAGTAGTTTAAGTAAGTTAATACATTAAGAACCAGTTACTTTAATAAGAAAATTTGTGTAGATGTTAATACATATTAAATCTGTTTTCAAAATAAAATATAAATTATGGAATGGTTTTTTTTACACCTATGACTTCTATGCGCATCAAAAGCTATAGTTAGAACTAATGATATTTTTACCTGAAGTAATAGATTTTGTTTTCAATTGAGAGTTGAAGCCTACAAAATAAATGTTTATAGGTACAATTATTTTAAGTTACACTATATTATTTTAAGTATGAGAAATAAAACTATGTTTTTCTAAATTTTGGCTCATTAAAATAACCATTATGGATTTGTGCATTTTCACTTAGGATATAATATTTATTTTGTATGTATTATAAGATTTGTAAAAGTATATATCTCAACATTTCTGATATCTTACTAGGCACCTATTTCTAACAAAAATATATTTGAATATTAAAAACTTTATTTAATAAAAAAAACGAAGGACTTTAAATTATATTTCTTAAATATAGTTGTAAGTTGTAACAATTTTTCACTACACTAAACAATATTATATAATTGTATACCAATCTAACTTTAGGTGTTTAATTCGTCCAGTAATTATTATTTATTATATACTCTCAAGACTTAAAATATACTATTTTTAACTTGTAACACCTATGAATTTAAACTGTTGTTCTAAATAATACGGTTTTAGTATGGTTTTAGCATATAGTAAAAAAGTTAATAACTTACCGGTTTGAACTTGGCTGTATCCACCAGAGAACTTTGGAGGAGTTGGTGTTTGTTTTGGTGCTTCGTATGGTTTAGCATTTGAAAAAACTTTCGAAGGAGTCTGGAAAATAATTTATTTAAAAAGTTTGTTTGGTTATAAATAATGATGAAAAATTACTAGGTGCATTAAAACATTGTCGAAAAATATTGCATTTTGTAAAGCATTAATAACACAAAGTTACAGCGTGTTACAACATTTTAATAACCTATATCAATAGTAGTATAGAAATACAGTACAGAAATATTAAATATATTGCAGACGTCATACTGTCATACTGATGATATGAGTGATACGGTGATGATTTTTAGATAATAATTCT
This sequence comes from Diuraphis noxia, assembly GCF_037042655.1. NCBI lineage: Eukaryota > Metazoa > Arthropoda > Insecta > Hemiptera > Aphididae > Diuraphis > Diuraphis noxia. Next base: position 70,069,636 of record NW_028301712.1, on the reverse strand, counting down.
TTAAAGTGTAAACTGTAAGTCAAAGCTTGCTAGAACACTTTAATTGTATATAGTTATGAACTAATTTCAGTGGTGCAACTGTGCAACCTGTAAATATAAGTAATATAACACAACTCTTCCCAAGAATTTATATAATTTTGTATTTTATTGTGTTGATATGTTATGTTTATTACAAATGTATACCAAAAGTTTTTATTTGATTTGTAATAATTATTACTATTTCTAACTGTGTCACTGCCATGGGCAATGTCACTAACACGATCGACTATATCATAGGTATAATGTATATCAAGCAATAACATTAATCAAAAACATTTTTATCCAACCAAATAATAACTGTTATCTAGGTAACTATAAAAATTATAAATTTAAAAATTTCATTGTTTTGTTATTTAAATACAAACATAAATACGTTTTAATTATAACTTTCACTCGATTTATAATCAAAACGGTTAGTATTGACATTTTCCACATAATATAATATTATAGTATTGATCTACCTGCTGTTTGGGGGCGTTTACGTGACTAGGAGCTTTTGGAGCCTGTATAGTAAAAATATTTTTCATAAAATAAAAATCTTCAATTTATAAGAAAAATATATAATATTATAATAACATAACAAGATGTTAAATATTTCAATATTGTAAATAATTTCTTGTTATACATATTCTATCATAGGTACACTGAAAACTGAATTAAATAAATATATAATAGTCTAGTCCAATCCCTTCAAATGTTGTAGACCCCAAAAACAATGCATTTTTGTCAGTACCTTATAGGTAGTAGACAGTATAACTTAAGTTTTAACTATATAAAAGTATAGTAAACACTTTATGTATAGCATAATAAATAAAAGTTTAAATTTTAAAGGTAAAATAAATGTTTTGCTATTAGACATAAGACAAGTGTCGATCTATTTTTAAATTATTATAAATTTGTATTTAGGTTTTGTTATACAAATATGCATTTATATAGAATATAGATTCCAAAAATGTAACTTACGTGGAATGGTATTGGCGATAAAGTGCTTGGTTGTGGCGATTGCAGGGGTTGTACGTCCTTTGGTTTAGTTGGTATTATATTGAACGATCCTAAAGGCGGATTTGAGCCTCTGTTAAAAAATAAAACCGGTAAAAATAACAATTTATTACTAAAATATCACTAAATAGTAAATTGTGGATAGTTACCTATGATGGATAACATTTTTTTGGGGTTTAATTTGATTAATCGAGAACTTACACAATTTTAATAGTATTAGTAAATTTAAAATTACTATTTTAAGTGATAATATAATTACTTAGGTATACCTATACTAACGAAAAATTATTGATTATAATTATTAATAATAAATAAAATCAATAATAAAATATTAGGTGTGATGAATGTATAAAACTAAAACATTAAATATCTATTTTATTATTTCATAGGAATTTTAATCTATTATTGATCATTAAAAAATGATTCATTCAAAGCATAATTTATGAGATAAATAAAAATATATATTTATTATTAAATTTATATTAGAATTTTTCATTGAACAATATTAACCTACCAACAAAACAACTAACAAGTAGTGTTTACATAAATATTTGACTCAAAATTAACTTGAAGATATTTTCGAAAATATCTTGTCGTCGTCATTTGCATCTTTTCTGTAGTTTTAAAACGTGTTATATTTGAATGTTAAGTTCAAAATTAAATTATATTAGGTATATAGTGATTCAGTTTTCAATTGAATCTCTACAATTCGTTATTTTTGGTAAGCTGAAGAAACAAAATTGATTTTCTCGGAGTTATGATAGTATACCTAGACTAAGTTAGAAAAGTTATTGATGACATGATTTTTTTTTTAATGTTTAATTCTAATGTACTATGTACATTATGGCTACACGAAATAAGTAAATTTCATGTCATGACTTACGGTGCTACGGCAACTGGTTCCAAATTTGGTGCCGGTGGATTTTGTCTGGCAACCATTTTGGCATGAATGTCGCAATACAATTTGTTGTTGATATTGAAATAGCCTACGTTTTTCAGAGACGATCCACAAGTGGCGCATTTAAAGCACTCAACGTGCAGACTTTTATCTTTGATGCGTACGAACACACCACTGTATTAAATTTAAACTTTTATTATTTATACAATAATACGACCAAATATAATAATAATAAAATTTTTTTAAAAAAACACAAAATGTATTAGTGCCACGCGTGTTATAATTTGCTAAAAGTGGTTTCGGGATGGGTTTCAATTATGTCCAAGGAAAATCCATCAAATCTTACATAATATCATTTCTGCAATCGCTGCACTCAATAGGCTTAACATTCTCCACGTCCACTTCTTTCAAAGGAGAACCCAAATATGGATCTCGTTGTTCGGGCATGTGCATGTTTGCTGCTATAGGTGTCATAGGGCGCGGTGATGTAGCACGGCCCCCTATCGCATGGCTTGAAGCCGAGAAGTATGCGAATTTCGATTGCAGGTCTATTGTTCCAAAATAAAATAAATTTCTTAACCTCTAATTTCCGAAATGCGAAAATCAGAAATTATAGACTTATCTAAATACGTGATAACAAGTACAATATGCTAAATAAGTTTTCGAGATCAATAAATGTCCACCCTATACCACATTATCTTTATCAAAGCGTCACCATAAGCACCAAGCACAGTACACAACAATTCACATAACTTACACTATGAGTCTCTCACAATCAGCACAAATATTTTGATTGGGAGCGCTTTGTGGTGCTTTTGGTTCGGGCGCGGACACATGTCGCGTTGCATTTTTGTTCATCGTATCGACAACAACATGTCGATTAACTTCTGTGTATAAAACATTTTGAACGTCATAGAGAAAATTATACGACAAAGATATTTTCTTTATACATGTATCTTTATTCATCGGCGGTTACGTCATAAAAATGCCATTGATTATCATTGATTATTTACCTGTATTTAAATCCCTTGGTTCTTTATCGGCTTCTTGTACCATTCTCAACACTTCGCTGTTATTAGCTTCGTAATTCTTTTCGTTTTTTTTAAAATTGACTCTGTAATTTTTTTTAAACTTAAATTATTATATATTAATAAAGTTTGTAAAACGTTTACCAACCCTAATACTCCCCCGGCTAATACTTCTGCTTGAGCCGTAAGCGTCTCTGCAATGTTCTCCTCGCTGTAAATGCCTACTGGTGTGTTGTACTGTTTATTTACAATAGCTTTAACAGTTCCAGAATCATTATTGTATCCACCCGGATTAACCTACGAACATTTCCTTAGTGAAAATACACCTATGGCTTTAAATGAATTGTTTATTTACTTTAGGCGATGAAGCTCCGCTATATGGTCGTGAAACAGAATTGTGCGAAGAACCAAATTCAGGAGTTTGTGGTCCAACTTTGGCCAAGGACGTTTTTGTCAGTATTTGTGGAGATTGGGACAGACGGCTGGGCACTGGACTTGGTCCAACAGGTGTTACTGATGGTTTCCATGTACTTGTTCCACCACTAAAACAGAAGCAAGTGTATATTTTTTTATGCTCTGCAATTAAGTGTTACTGATAATGGCTCATATGAACTTAAATTTGTAAATTATATTATTATTACATTTTTAAGCTTATATACAGTTTAACTTTTTTAGGCATTATATAGATTTATAATGTAAAATATAAATAATTGTTTACAACAATGGGTTAACTTATGAAATTAGTAGTGCTATTCTTAATAATTTAATATAATTATATTAAGAAAATAATAAAAAAATTTAATAAATTAAAATCTCAAGTGTACTAAAAATACTTTCATATACCTACATCTTATAATTTATGTATATAAAATCTTTTAATTTGAGACTATGGAAATCAAAATTGAATTATTAAAAAGGTATATTTAACTTGGTTAAGACATTTATGAAAGAAAAAATATTGTCAGTATTGTCACCCCTAATTTATTATTAACCAAGTGAACACGAACAATATACAATATTATGCATACACGTGTAATATTTTTTCTTTCGCGTGATTTATATAAACTTGGCTCTGATCCGAAAAGAATATTATTTTCAGTAATTTCAAAGAATTTTTTTGACAAGACACATTAGTGTTATTACTTCCTTTTAGAAATAGAATTCACTAAACATATTCTAAGATATATATTATATTTGGACACAGACCAACCATATATAATATATTATATACAATTCAACGTCACAATTAGATACCTACTGCAGTATTACAATATTTAAATTATAGATTATATTTAATTTGTGGATGATTAGTAAAGAATAAATATTTAAATTTCCTAAAACAATACGATTAAAGACACTTATTATTATAATAAAAATGTATTTAATATAATACTGAATAAAAATGATTTAACTAAATTAATCATATGTATATTTTAAATTTATGTAATTACTAATTTGTGTTATCACAAATAAGCGATTGAAGCAAGTCGTAAATAAAACTATGCATCTATAAATTTTAAATCTGCCTGCACGTAACAGAAATGCTGTTTGCTTGATCATTGAGCTTGTGCAACCGTCACTATTTTTGTCTAGTAAATAGGTAAAAACATAATACGTAATGGGTACCATTGATTATAAATAATATTATAATTATTATATTATTATATTATTATATAAGTATTTATAATCAAAGCTAATAACTATATAACTTTTCTTTTTAGTGATAGATAGTATATTTATAGTAAATATACATCAAATTGTATCATCTATTCTTAATTACTATAAAATAAATTTTAAAATAAAACATAATGTAAAAAATGTACTGAAAATATGAAACTTTATAAAATGTAAAATAAATGAATTGTATATTAAACGAACCTTGCGATTGGAAAGCATTGTTTTAAGACATGGACATTCAGAAAAATTATATCTGTATTTAAATCCAGACGTCCTAATGATTAGTTAAGAGATATGTTAGTTTATGTAATGGATTCAAAAAAATATTTACTTACATTTTTAAAGGCATACTAAAAAGGTGAGTTTGAAATTCAATTACACGTAACGAGTTAATACATTTCTTAAGTTAGGTACTTAATATTATTCATTTTTTTAACATAATTTACTACACTATGAATGAAAGTATAGCCAACATTCAAAATATAATTGTTTACATTATTTTGTTTCAATATTTCTGATTTAACCTTTTTAGCCTGTTGTATTGTTATAATTGTGTTTTTATAATTTTTATAATAAAAACTCCAGGAAATGTATATTTCAGATTCTAATCAAAAATATATTTCATTCCGTGTATAAGCCATAATATAATGTAGTAGATGGTGGTAGCTATTGTTGTTTTTTCTGATTAAAAAAACGGATCAACTTCTCGGCGACAATACACACGACACGATTCGACAACAATAGAATATAGGATTTACCTACTGAATATTAAAAGTTAACATTTCCCTTACCGTTGTATGGTCACCTCAAAAGCGTTTCCAGCTCCCAGGATAACATCTTGGGCATCCTTGTGCTTCACGTCATAAACATCTTGATTGTTGACCCTGACTAGGGCGTCGCCTACTTGAAGACCGGATTTCTCGGCTAAACTTCCGAAATTCACCTGAAGCAAAACATGACATTTATATTATTGGGGACGTATTATGCGTGTGTGGACAGTTATCGGTGAAATAAAAATTGAAATACGCTTCGTCATATTAATACATTTTACCATACAATAGAGATTTACTCGTTCAAGACTACCTACCATTATTTATTTAAGACACCATTTGAACAGAGATACTTCAGCATCATTAAATAACAAGTGCTAAGTGGATAGATAATAATTATATTCATTGGCACGGGTCATATTATAGATATTATGTGCTACATAAGGAATGTAAAGTTATATTAAATAAAAAATAGCGAAATACAAATGTTAAGTGTGACAGTGGAGTAGAAAATGCAGTATATAGTATATGCAATTAATATTATGATAAATGTTTTTCAGAAATTATATCTGTACGTTTTCAATAAAATAAAATATGCAATCGGACGACAACTATTAAAAAATGTCAACTAAGCGAACAAGAATAGATGATGGTTTCATAAATTAAAAATATTTGTTTTGATGATTATTGAAGACAAAAATAAAATTTAAAAAATATATAAAATAGGTCGATTGAAAAACACAAAATAGAAAACATTTTAAAATAAATAAAAGTTACGAGAATAACTCTATGAACTCGTATAGTTTATATAGATAAAAAATTCAATTTTGGTATTGAGTAGTATAAACAAAAAAATATGCCAAAAATCTTAAGTTAAAAATAGAACGAAAATTCAGAAAAATTACAGAATTTTAAATTTTTTTTTTTTTTTTTCAACTCATTGAGAATGATTTTTCAGCTTTCTCTGCTAAATTTCTTATGAATTTCTTTATTAAAAAAAAAAATCATTTAGTTTTAATTTTTGTTAAAATAGTAGATGTTTTTCAATAAGTAGTAAATTTATATTTTGTTTAAATACGAGTAAACATTTACCGACTCGTGGTTCACTGAATGTGATAAATGAACAATGAACATATTATGTTTTATGTTCATAATACAATGAATTAACACTGTAAAGGAGTGTATATATAATATTATATAGGAGTATATGACCTACCTACATATATTATAATAATATAAAACTAAAATAAAATTTCGATGGGCCTGTAGAAATATGAGGTTAAATAAAAAAAAGTTAAAAATAGAGTGTCTAGGGAAGAATATATTATTGGAAGATGTTCAAACTGAAAAAAAAACTTAAAGTTTAATTATAATATATTATACTCATATAATACACAAGACAAACATCTTAGGAAATACTATACGTAATTTAAGGTACATATTAATATCCGTATTTCATAGTAATATTGTTTTGAAACAAAAACAGAAAAATCTATTGGTATAATATATATATATCTTGTTCTTCAAAAATTGATTTTACTTCCATCTTATTGCTGACTAATAAAATGTGTAATATGAAGACGATGAGTTTCCCCGAAGTATATTTTTTTTCTTTGGGAATAAAATATTGTTGGTCAATTATTATAAAATAGTTGTACTGTAAATCGAAGAAAAATGCTGATTATTATATTGAAACAACTATGTAGACCTAAGGTATGCGACTTCGTTATCATGACATGTTATAACTAGTACCTATAGTTGGTCTTTGCAGAAGTAATAATACGCAATTAAAAGATTTCAACTAAAACGACAATTATAAAAGCCAATAGGTATTGTGTAGAAAGATACTTTAAATACCTAGACATAAACGGTTGGGAATTTTGGATTAAAACTTTAAATTGTATTCCTGCAGAATATATATTTTAGACATAATTGTATGCATGTACACTGTAGGTTACACTTATACATTATACTAGGTACCTATATGTATGATAAAATAAGAAGTTGATTAAAAACATATAACTTATTATTCTATAACACATGTAATATTAAGTATCGATTTGCAATGTATAGCAGGCATATTTAACATTTATTTAAAAAAATGAGAAAGTCGATCTGCTGTCTAGACGTATTTTCTATAACTAATATTACGGTAGTCTATATATTATGTACTTATTTTTCATATAATATATTTATATCATGTTTTATTGTTATTAACTCATAAATAAATTCTGCCGTACATTAGAACAGTGTAAATATAGGTTCATAGACACGTAGTATATATACAAAATAGCTAATAATAGATAAACCCACTTTAAACACAGATAAAAGGAGAGAGGAAAATTTTAGACCACTCAATTTTTTAAACTATAAAGAAACAATAAAAAATACAGCGGAAAAATCAACTCTTAACAGTTAACTGATAAAGTTGATGATATAGGTGGTCAAAAAAGTGAGGCGCCCGAGGTATTACTCCCCTCGGATTTCTCTCTCCACGACCCTGTATATTCGAAAATGTATTAACGAAAACTATTCGAATTAAGTACAACATAATAATTTTTGTTTTTTTTTTCATTTATTTAATAATTAAATGTTTCAGCATATTAATCATGCTTTTACAAGTTTAGATTACGGTTTACAAATAGAATATGGAATGGGGATTGTAGATAATTTTAATGAGGTATATAGATAAGAGATTTAATATTGGAAGTAATGGCTGCTATGGGAATATTGTTGTGAGTTTGCTTAAAATTACAGTTATTAGAGAAATTAATGGATTTAATAATATTTGTAGTTCATTCAAGATGTTCGACGTTGAATTTGAATTTGAGTTTGAAGTACTGGATGTTGGTTGGGCAGCTGTTACACTGGAATATGATGGACCAGACTGGGGTGCTTGCGCTGCATGACGACGTGAGGTGCCTTGTTGTTTTGGAATTACTACCTTTTTTGGTTTGTTTGTAGAATTTGTCAGTTTTTTGTAAATGATACAACCTTTATATGATGCTGTATGTGCACCAGAGCATAGTGCACATTTCGCCGGGAGGCTACTATCTTTGGTGCACATATCAGTTGAGTGGTTTTCGCCGCATTTAACGCATCTGGGCTGCTGACTACAGTAGTTACGCGTATGACCGTATGCTTGGCATGAGTAGCATTGAGGCGGGGTTTTGCGTTTTGTATGTGGTTTTCCAATCAATACTGCGGAATGAAGGAGTTTTGTAATCTTGAAGATTTCTTTATTGTTTTCTTTAAGAGCCAGTTCAACGTGGAACAGTGGCAAAGGACGATGGTTCTTTTTGATATTAACCACGCGCGTGGCCAAAGTTGGTCCAAGTTCAGCCAGGGCGTTTGTAATATCAGTTATGATAGTGGAGTGATGCAGATTTCTGATTACTGCTTTGTATTGCCGTTTGCAGTGCGGCTGAAAAGAGTGAAATTCGGCATTGGTTTCTTTTAAGTCATCGATAACTATGTTGTAGGTTATGCGGTTGTTGGTGCGGATTATAATAAATGATGGTGTGGACTTAAATGAAATATCGTTTGTGCCTGTGAGTGATATTATTTTTTTACTGAATATTGAGAAATTGGTGACGTTCTTCACGTAGATCGCCGGTATTCGGGTAGGCTTAGGTGTGATTTTAGTTGTATATAGTTGCTCACAGACTACTATGTTATCATTTGATTGAAATACCTCATTTTCGATTTCGTCGTCAGTGACCTTGGCCAGTGCCGCGTATCGATTTGGTGATGTGTATTGCTTGATTTTCTTTTCTTCTTGTGGTGATGGACTAGAAGGTGAGGACAAATGCCGTTTTGATTTTTGGATTTGTGGTGGTTGAGGCGGCGCCATGTTAGGCGGACTCAAAGTGTTTACGAGGAGCGATAACGGAGCGGACGTGCGCGCGAACGTGTGTTCATGACGAACGTTATCGCCAGAACATAATAATTAAAACCGATATATAAACGTAAATATAGTTTTATTTTGAATTTCGATTGAATATATCAAGTTTTTCAAAATAAGAACATTACATATTTACATATTTTAAACGTTGAAACGTCTATATATAAAAATTACTATTACAAAGGTACCTATTTTTGATTTTTAAAACATTGTAAGAATAAAATCTATTGTCAAGCTTTCTGACCGACAAAAAATGTTTTTACCTACATTTATAGGAAAAAAACCTTAAAAGTTAGAAAACTTCAAATTCCTATATATTGCTTAAAATGAGTTTAAATATTTTAAAAGTAATGGTTTATAGAATATAATAATTTAAGTAAAATTTAGACTTTTTCAAGATTCAGCGATAACTTCTTTTGAAATAATAACAAAATGTGTAACCTTGTATTCGTATAAACGTATATTTAACTAGATAAAAAAATACCAACTAAATCTAATTGTCTAACAAAAATTATTCTTATCTTCAATTTTTATTATTCCAAAACTTAATGATAGACAGATAAAACAAAATAACACACACTTAATGTATTGTGAATTGTGAAACCAATGCAAATTCATCACTCCATTCAAAATATAAAATAACTATTAACTACTAGGCACCTTCCTAAATTGAAAATGTATTTTTAATTATAATACGGTCTGCAGTTATGGGACAAGTAATGCAAAAAAATCTAACATTAACAAAATTCAAGCATTTCAAAACATTACTATAAAAAAATTAACTAATGCACTTCTCTAAGTCTCAAATTTTTTTCTACACTCAGGCCTATAACTAAAAACAATAATTGTTGAATCTAAATGTTTCTATATAAGATTCCACAACCACCTAAGTACTTTTTCAAATCCATTTAACAAAAATTTGACCTCCACCATCATACCTGGTAATCCCTTAACGCCTAAAGCGTATGTCGTGGTTTTTATACATAAATAAATACATAAAAAGGATATATTTATAAAACAAAAATAGTTAAATATTATAATTAAGGCACCGTAAATGTGTCATCAATGGATGGCTCCTTTCATCAAAATAATGTTACCTGTCAATTGTACTTTTAGCCTATATATTTATTGTGTTAATAAAATACCTACAGATTGTATATTGCTAGTAAGATTTTATAATTAAAATATATTTTTTTTTATAACTACTTCAGTATACCTATTCCAATTCTTTAATTATGATACATATGAAAATAAAGAACATAACAACTAAAAGGGTTTTTTTTAATTTCTAGTCTTCTAGATATATAGAACATTCAACATTTTATGTTTTAATTTTTTAATCTGCTTGGTGAAGGCACGAATTACCAAATATAACTATCTACCTACATTTTAAAATCTAAAATATAGTCAAACATGTAAATACCACTGTATGTGTTTAAAAAAAAAAATGAATAGAATTTTCTTTCATTTAGGTTTACTATACATAAAAAAATAATACCTTCGATATTGTTTGAATATTTACATACTGAACTCGGCACGTAATTAAATGCTTATTGTTCACCTATATAATAATGACTAATGAATATGTACCGAACCAACCTATATGCTGTTATAGTTTGCTATAAATATCATTAATAGGTACCATATTACTCCAACAGTTAGTCAGCTTAACAGATTGTGTTACTAATAATATTCCCGATTTATATTTATTTTTAATAAACAAGGACGTAGATATTTAACGATGGTAATATAAGATAATATATATAGTCCGAGAACATAATCATAATACATATTTTGTTCATAAAATATAAATTATATTTGTAGTGAATTAAATTTAAGTAATTTTTAAGTTTTTTGTTTTGGATTAATAAATTAATAAGTATAAAATCAGAAAAACCATTTTTTCAGTTCTATCCGTTTCTGATAAAAATGTACCTATTTCCTATTTCTGTCTGTAGTTCAAGTTTTTATTAAAATTTAAGTTAAAATGTAGTAATAATTATAACAAACGTATCTAAAAAAATATAACTTATCTTTAACTACAACAATGTAAGTATCTAAATATTATAGCTATTACTCATTTGAAATGTTTCTCATATCAAATTTTAGTGCTTATGTATATACAGCAAATAAGTGATTATTAAATATTTAAAATGATTAAAATGTCTGTTAATAACAATTTGTCAACATAGGTTCAATAGTATTTACAAAATGTGATTTTGTTTTAATCTATACGTTTAGGTAGTCATAAGAAAATACCTGATAATATTAAACATTAAAGAAAAATTATTCTTCGCAGTCTGCAGGTAACCTATATCGGCTTTATCAATATCTATCAGTGAATATATAAATATGTACATGTATAATAATTTTATATTCATCATGGAAATTATTAACTATCATGAAAAATGAATAATTTCAATTAAAACGGCGACTAAATTTCCAAAACATAACTTTTATAATATGTAATAATAGATTTTAAAAATGTCATCCTTATCAGTTATCGTTCATTAACTGACCATTAATTAGATACATTATTTATACTATATAGAATATTATATTATATTTAATTTGAATACCATAAGTATTATTTTAATAACTGTTTTATAATGCCATTAAATAATATGATATTTTAAAATAAGATAAGTTGGAATATAATAAATTAATATTTAGTAGCTTTAGTATTGGTAACAAGGCAGTTTTTGACTACTGTTGAGTTACATAATATAATCGTATCCAATTATTTAGATTTTTTTTTATTTAATATTATGTTGATAAATATATTTCGCTCGGTCAAAATGCTTGAAAATCTAATACAAGATCCCTCATAGCTATTCAAAAATTTATTTAAAGACAATATTTTTAATGTTATAATACTTTGACAAACCCAACAAAAATCGCGAATATGTGCAAATCATATAGTAATTGAATAGGTATTTTTTAAATATTCAATTTTCATACCTAAGGCTCTAAAACGTATTAAAAGTTTTTTCATAGGTTTGTACTGAAATTAAAAAACCTAAAAAATATACAATAACAATTTTTTTCTAGAAACATTTAAAGGAGAAATTCGGTCTAAATAAGATATTTTTAAACGAAAGCTAACGATTTTAATTATTGAATTGTAATTCAAAAATATTATTAATGGAAACTTGATATGTTTAGCCTATATAACTACATTTTATACATACAATAACAAACGCAATTTAATTCAAAAATTAATTTAACTTAAATCATACCCAATGACTATAGATACACTCGATATCTACCCTATAGTAAAACATATTTTTCGACAATTTCAATTTATAAAAACCCGAGAAGTTAGTCTGTAGGTGTCGAGTGTACCATAATCATTGAGCAGGTCATTTTAAATGATGTGTTAAATTTTAAATTCAATAATTAATCATTCCACACTTATGAAAACGATTCTAAGCGGAGACAGCATATACATATTTGATATTTCTATACGTTCATAAGGATATTGTGCTACATAATATTTATATTTTTATTAGCTTTTATTTTTAATACTTTTTTACTTTAATAAAGTAGGACAGCAGGTAGAATAATATTTTTTCAAAAATAAAATATTCTATTACTAAAATAATATATTTTTTTTTAACTACAACAAAATATCAAACTAAAATCATAATGTTTTGTTTAAATATCCAACTTAGTCAACATTCAAATTTGAAATATCTATGGAAAAATAATCTTGAATAATAATATATATATATATGTTTAGGATATTCAGGTTACTGTAAAGGAAACTTGTGGAGAATCTTGTATTAAGCGAATTTTTACTCACAAACAAAAATTTCTATAACTCATAAATCAAAAAATATGTACTGAATAAAAGTAGAACATTTTAAATGATAGTCTATAAATAGCACAATATAAAAGACGAAATACTTAAAATATTTAAAACCCTCATATTATGTCATGTCTATAAATTCCCTTTTAAATGATTGGTGAAAATTCAACTCTCTACAAAAATTAGTTTTTGAATTTCAAGTTTCCAATATAAAAACAATATCTATATTCTTAAAATATGGTTTTGCATAAAAATTCCTGTTTTCTGCAATTTTAGATTCTAAACGGAGCAAGGAATGTATTGATATTACCATGATGTGTGTGTGTTTTTTTTTGTCTGTCATCACGTTTTGGGGCAATAAAAGTGCTTCGATCTTCGATTTCAGTACCTCGTTTGATCAAAAAGTGAATCTAGTTGGTGCTTTGGGGGTTCAAAAATAAAAAATTTCAAATATTTTTCTTATACATTTTAATAATTGGGATAAACAAACTAAAAATTAAGGAACAACGGGAATTTTTATGCAGAACCTGCAATTTTCAACTAAATCGATTTTGGTTTTTGATGTAACATTCCATAGATATATAACCATAGATACATGAAATTTTTACCGAATGTTTATATAAGTATATTCCATCCACCATGCAATTTCCAAAAAATTTCGACTTAAGTTGAACTATTCATAGGCATATATGCAATTTTCGATCACTATTAGTTTTTTTTAAATTAAAATCGATAGAAATTTATTTTTGGATAGAAAAGCTTGAAAATTTAATACAAGGTTCCTAACATATTGTTACAATAGCATTTGAAAAATAAAAGAAATATATATTCACAATTTTTATAAGCATTCAAAGTTTGAATTTTGACAAAATACGTAAAAATCACGAAAATTTGAAAATTATTTTTTAAATTTAAATTTTATGAAATGCTCAATTTTTATGCATGTTTAAGATTTTACAACATGATACGAGGTTCATAATAAACCATTCACCACAAGTGGTTCATACTGAGATAAAAGAATAAAAAAAAATATAGGTACAAACACAGTCAAATTTACAATGTAATAATTTAGGTACTACTATGAGTAAATACTATGTCGCAGAATTTAGCTCGATTAGGTCAAAAAATGCATTGTAAAAATAAAACGGTTAATCTCCACTTTAAAACAGATTAAATCTTGAGATTTTGCACTTTGGAATAAATTTGCTGATTATGAGTAGGTAGTTAATATTTTAAATTTGCATTGCGTTTTTACGCCTTATCTTCTTATAAACATTTTTTTTTTGTTTAAGAAGCATATTATTCATTATTAATTTAGTAAACAATTATTATTAAGTATTATTATTGTTGTTATTACTATTATAAATTACCTAAAGTAATCATAACTATTTTAATGTTAAATAATAAAATAAATAAATATAAGGTTTTTAAAAATTCATTAAATATTTCATACCTCAATAATATATTAATAATCGATATAACGCTATAATATTTTGATTAAACGTTATTATCATTTCCTCTTCCTAATTCTTGATATTATTAACATAATTGAATACAGTAATATTTGTATAATATATGAAAATTGTACATTACTAAATCAGTAATAAGTTATAACTATATAATATTCATAAGCATTGTGTATCCTAACTATTAGAAGCGTAATAAATGAATTCACAATATCGTTCAAAATAATCGGAAAACAATGAAAAAAGAAATAGTGAGTAGAGAGAATTTTAATGAAAAATCAATTTTTATGACATCGATTTTATTTTTTTGAAATCACATTTTAATAGCTGTGTGACTTGATGACAGATCGTAATTAGACAGGCACTGTTTTATACCATACCTACTTTAAAAAATTATTTATTAGCAATATCATTAATAAATATTTTACAATGTGGAAACAATAGATAGATTAAATATATTTATACAATTACAAGACAGTAAAACTTTTAAAGATTACATTTTGAAGTATAAAACAAGTGACATAATAATTATTCTTTTATAAAATATAATAGTGCAATATTTTGAGTGTGGTTCTCTGGTCACATTGCTGGTCTGCATGGAAATTTTTCAAATTGATGATATTTTACTAAATATCCATTTATTATCTTAACACACATAATGCCTATATATTGCCTAGAGCCTAACTACCTCAATACTGTAACATAAAAAATACTTATACATTATTTACTCAATCATCTTTGAAAAAAAATAAGCGGGAACAACTTATAAAAAATAAGGAATAATATTGAGTACTTATACAATATATTTATATGTGTTTAAATAATTCCCACGTAATTGTTTTCGTGTAATTTAAAGAAAATGTTTGACGTAACACGTAAGTAACAATAGTCCATAATAAGCTTCAGTGAAATTTGCATAATTAATGTTATTTTTTCAGCAAGACTCAGGAAATATAAATTATATCTTAAATCACTCGAATTGTGATTAAACTAATGGAATTATTTATTGCGAAACGTGTAAATCGATTAAAAGAGTGAAATAAATATATAAACTTTATGTAAGCATTGTTTTTTACAGCTCATATAGTCATATGCATATTATTTTATAGGTATATCAAGTAGAGGTACTGAATCGAACATTTTTACAAAAAAACAATAAATGAAACAGTTGGGATTTAACAAATTATATCATGTCTCAACAATATTTTACATATAATTGAGTCACGTATTACTATTTACCTATCTATATTGGTGAGAATTGTATACACACATAAGAACAATCATGTAAAATGTTTGGTATGTACATGATTTTGTTATAGAGAAGTGTATACCTATTATATATGTAACAATATGTAACATAAATCGAGGTGTCTAATTATTTCAAAAAAGTTACAATCTCAATAGATTTAATACAAAAAATTATTTTTAAATAATTAACACAATTACAAAAATAATAAAAATAATAATTTGATTGTTTTAAAACATTTCGAAATTAATCCATAATCTAATATATTATGTAATCTATAAAACAGGCTTTCGTCTTTAAATAAAAATGAACAGGTACTTTTTGTGAAATAACATGATATATGAATATTTTCTTAAAATAAAGTACTTGTGTGATATCTTACACCTCTTAATACCTTATACAATTTGTAATGGTGCTGATAAGAAATTATACATTTTATATTTGTGAAACTCTTTTTGAACAATGGAAAATGTAGCTATTTGAATATAGGTAGTTAAAAAAAATGCATATCGTTGTTGAATATCAGTGGTGTATCTTTAGTACACCTACATAGGTATTCATCCCCATCAGTTGAAGAAAATTCATGTGTAAATGTATATGTTTTCATAATTATATAATATCTTAATGTATTATAATATATTAATTTTAAATTGTTCATTTTTCAACAACAATGATATCAGTTATCTACAAATTATTAGATTTTGAAAGAAACAATAATTGAATTAGTTTTACAATGTCATATTGATGTGTTTTTTTTTCTGTCATCATGTTTAGGAATCAAAAGAGAAAAATCTTTCATCTTAAATTTTGAGAATAGTTAAAATTCCTAACAAATTAATGAAAATTCCATGTACTTACTTTTCATAATAATCAGAAAAACTAAGAGAAACGGACCACTTGCAGTATTCGAAAAAATCGTCTTTGTTGTAAATTAAAAATGATTAACTGTAGGTTTACTTACAACATACATTAACTTTAAATTTTCACAAAATATTTATATCCACATTTTCAAAACATTAAAATGTACAGTAATGTAATATATATATACTAAAATATATAATACATTAGATAAATGTATATTATAATTCAATTAATGTTTATTATTGTATAATAATAAAGTATTCAAAATAATAATATGTGAACCATAATAATGTATAATATTCATTTTATAGGAATAATAATTAACGTGTTTTATAATGAAATATTTGGCTTCATTCGACCAAAAGAAGATATTTTATTTTTAGGATTGTTGGCATTAAAACCAAACACTTTTCTCCACAATGTAGGTTGTTTTAGAAAAATAGTGCGAATAATAATTTAAAATTAACTCTAACAAGTTGAGGTAGGGTACATTTATCGTTATTGACCTTAACCTATAGATATTTTAAAAATAGCTTATTTAAATTGAATGTATTTTTATTTGTAAAATCTAATATTTAATAGATATTTTAGTATATATATATATTCACTATTAGTTGTCAAAAGTAAAAATAAACTCTTTTTAATCTAATATCATGAAGAATATTATTGAAGAATAAACATATATAAATGTTGTTTGTAGATTATGAGTATAACTCAATTTATTAACCTCAAATGAAAAATAAAAACGAAAGAAATGTTTAATATACTATTAAAAAGATATATTTATTCAAAGTATAAATTAACTTTCGAACATAAATACTTAGGAGTTAGAATACATATTTATTATTAGTACAATAATGTATCTGGACTTTAATAGCAACTATATAAAGACACCAAGACAAAGTTTGTTATAGGTACAACATACATATTGCATTCTATGTATGCTATTCTTCGTCCTATTTGTAAACACGTAGATATCATATGGGTGAACCCATTAAAAACAAAAACTCATCTGTATAAGTTGTGTCTTTAAAAAGTACACCAATTTTTAGTTTTTGTTTAACTTATTATTCCAAAGTTATTTATAACTATCTACTATTGGTCGCTATTAAGCCATATACAAATTCATTTTATTGTTGGATTTATTTATGTAATATTTACTTGACAGCGCAGATGTCGAGAATATACTATCTAGGCGGTGTTTAAGCATTTTTTGTACATGATAGTAGCAGATGCTTACAGTATTTATTTTTTTGGAATTTCGTAAATGTATTATAAAAACAAATAATCAATTAATAATATGATGAGCTAAACACGCATTATTTTATGCAGTGGAAATTTTGAGGTTATACTCAATTGCCAAATTGTATTATATAATGTGATCTAATAAAGTTAATTACTATGAACAATATTTTGCCAAAACAAAATTTGTGCACACTTCACTTTCTGGCATAGCTCCCGAACATTTGAACCGTTCTGCATTGTTTTTCTTAACATCATTAACCCAAAAAAAAAAAAATTAATAAATAAAAATATTTCCAGAATATTTAAAATTAACTTAATATTATTATTATATCTTGTATTTTTTATATCATAGTGTTATATCATAAGTAACTTGTGTATAGTTATTAGTTTAGTCTCAATTATCATCGATGACTTTTGTAAAATATGAATATACGTAAGTTATTGAACATTTAAATAATTCCTACAATAATACTTCAACTGCTTATTCTATAGATACAATTTACGAGTATTGCAATTTTTTATATAAAAACGGAAAAATTGATATGATGAAAGACTACAAATATCTTCTTTTTTTTAGCAAACTAACATCGAATTTAAAACATTTATATTAGGTCGCGAAGGGGACAAAATGACATCAAACGGAAATTATATTTTGCAAACATATTATAAATATTTGGATGTTAAGCGGCATTCGACAAATATCGACGTCAATACGTCACTTACTGACTTGTATAATTTAATATAAAAGGTCTACAAAGTACAAACGCCATATTTTTAGTAACCGCATTAATAATTTAATATTCAAATTTTGTCAATCATCAATATACTAAAATGAAACAAATATTCAACTCAGAGTATGATTATCATTTATCAGTATAGTTATAATAAATCAAACAATAATATAATTAATATATATAAGTAAAAAATATTGTTAACCTCTAATTATTAGTACTTTCCTGAAATATATAATCAAAAGTTGCAAGTTTAGGTATAATAAATGTGTACATACTAAATACCTACCAATAATTTCATTTTGAAAGATATTATATGTTTTTAGGTTTTATCATATTATGTTAGTTATTTTATTATTTTATGTCGATGACTGCTGATGATCGTTTTAATAGAAAAATAGGTCACTTATTTATTTTTTGAAAAAGTGAACGCATCTACAACTCTAAAACAATACATTTTTAAATCTCCCATATTAGCGTTGTTATGTACATATTAAATTGATATGTAACTACTTTCTTATTAATTAGGAAAATATCGTTCATCCTATTAGTAAAATAAATTATTGTAACTATATAATGTATATTTTCTGTTTCATCATGAATGAGATGTACAATAAGCCCAATCAATAATTAATATCATACATTAACCACTTAACGATATATACCAACTACAGTGCTACCTATACAGTATTTACTTTCTAATATTATCAATACTTTTGTTAACTAAAATACTGGACATATTTTATGATTAAAAATATAGTGGTCAAACACAATTTATTTAAGGAAAATATTAAATAATTATCAATGGTAGTTTTTGTAGGATGTATAAAACCTACTAGGTATATGTTATAATAGCGAGTGTCACGCACTTATTGGTATATACAATTTATCACTACCACTTGTAAGACCTGTTTTTGGTGTTCAATTAAATGGTATTAGTTAGTATTAAAATTACCAGATTTCACAAAAATAGGAGCCTTTTATTGTATTTTTGCTTTCTCAAAGAATAATAATTCTTCATCACATAATTTTATTTTTGATACTTTAAAATTTTTGTTAAATGCTTAATAACATAAAATACATGTGTGTATAATGACCACATGTAATTTGTGTAAAGAATTTTGGCCTAAAACTACTAGAAAAATGTACTAGCGTTTTAGTTTAAACTATAGGTATACGAAAATGAATATACACACCAAAGTGATTTAATATATTTTTAAATATAGGAATAAAGGTCGTATTAGTAACTTTTATTATTCACGGAAAGTAAACAGTGTTAACGTAGTAACAACAATGATAATAATATACTTATACACAAGTGTCGTTGTTTAAACAAGTGTTTTGCCATTTGTGAACGAACATAAGTTGAAATAGTTTTTGTTACGTATTATATTCTAATAAACTTTATACCGTTTTAAAAATATAGTTAATTAATATTAAGCGTCGTCTTATAACTTATCCTAAACTAATAAAACAATTAAATATTTAATACCTAACATCATAAATCCATAACTATCCATTGGGTATGTATAAACAATATAAACTACAAGTCTTACGTAACAATATCTTATTTTTTAATAAAAGGCAAATTAAAAAAATTAAATTAAATTAAAAAAAATAAAATATCTTATTATAATACAGTTATCGGATAATAATAAATGCTGTATGCATATTTCAAATTACGAATATTTTTAGTTTAAACTTCAAATTATATTATCATCATTATGTAGATTGTATAAATTGTTGTTATATTTTAGATATATGGAATTTATTATTTAGGTTCGCCGTTTTAAGCTTTTAAGCTATTTATTATTATAATATCAAAAGTTAAAAAATTAATAATCATTAATCATATTCTGAATATTTTTTTTTATCGTTATTAGGGGTGCATCGTGCATCATAGAATTCCTATAAAAAATGTTTTTAATATTATAATATATTATACTATACTATACTATCAGTATGTATATGATTTTTTTTTTATAGTATCTCAAAATAATATGTATATTGTGATTATACCGTGCATATATAATATTATGTATCATACCTTATGTTAGAAATCATTTATTTACATACACCTAGCCCAGCTGCAGTTTACAGACATACTCACATACTATTAAATCGTAATAGTAATGCAAGCAGTCAGTGAAGCAGACATTTTTTTATGTCCCGAGGGCCTAATACTCGGAAGTTGTATAAAAACTAAAAAGGTTAGTTACAAGTATCTATCTGTAATAAAATTGAAATTTTTTTATTCACTATATTAAAGCTATAGGTATATAGAAATGAATTGTAATTTTAACATCCCAAATAAAAAAAAAAAAAATAAATATTATAATAATTACTTTGCATTTATTTTCAATTATCTATAATTATCCGTAGTGCCGTACTATGAAATATTATCCTATCTTGAATTACGTAGATACATATATATATATATATATATATATATATATATACACATTTAACATAAAAAATTTTAATGTATCTAATTCTAATATACCTAACAGCCTACAGAGTATAAGATTCATTGTAATCGTGGGAGAATCGTGATGTACTAGAGCCGCAAATGTCATCACGGGCATAATAGATTTTTCGGATATTTTTTCTGCTTGACTGCCAAACCAATATACTACATCTAAGATAATTATCCATGCCAATCCTCTGGACCATAACGTTTTTATACTCTCAATTTTGAAATGGAAAACGACTGAAAATAAATAATTTGAATATAATGATCGGTATTAATTGCTAAATTATGGGTTGATTACGATTTGATTTCGTGATTGGCGGTTGTAACAATCGAACAACTTGTGACAGTGGGAACATTGCCCAAATTACAGAAGGCCAATATGCACAGCTACATAAATAGAAAAGGCTCAATACTCGTATGGTAACGTTGGTAACTTATACTAATGGAATGGTCTCAATACTCTCAATGCTTTGAGTTTTATTGAATTGAATTTATGTCGAAAGAACTGTAGTCAAGCATATGTAAATGGAAATTAGATCAGTGAAATAATAATTAATTTATCAAAATATAAAAACAAACATTCAAGTAATTATTTACGAAAGTAATGGAATGTACTTATTATAACTAATACTATAGTAAGCAACTTTATACAAAAACAATTTAAACGTCAATTTTATTCAAATTGAGATGAAATAAATTTCTGTGATATGTTAACGAATAGATACTCAACTAAAATAATATAAATACAACTAAATTAATTAACTTCATTCATAATTTAATAATTGTTCACGTTGCCTATCTATATCATTACGATGTTTTAACTTATTCTATTTCTATAAAATATATATTAAAAACTATATTAATAGATAGGTACGTATTTTTGGAATACCTAAATTCTGTATTATCTAGAACTTAATTTTTTTTTTTAATTTCTCAATCCATCTTTGTTAATTTCAATCAAAAGTTACATCAATTAGTTATGGAACTATAATTATTATTTTTAAATAGGTACCATAATCTATAAACTAAATATTCTATAATTGCCATGATAACATTTTTGTTTAGGCATGTATAATATTTAGATATTTTTAAAATTATAATATATATTATATCAATATATCATTTACAAAAATGAATATTCGAATCTTTAAATATTGATCTGATTGAATATGATAATATCGACCTATGTTGATACATAATATTGATAATTGGTTTTAAAGTTCTAAAAGCATATCAAAATTAAACATTTCAAAATATATAAATGTAATATTGGCATTATTACCTATATATTGTATACTTTGTTGGAAATAAATTTCAAATGTATTTTCTTCTTATTGTGTACATGCCTCAGGTTAGCTTATAAATTATGATGTATTATTAACAATTTTTTACCAAATAGTCAATACAATCGGGATTCTGAGAACTTTTATACATTTTTAATGGACTACTATTATTACATATCTATTACTATTACCTAACCACTACACCCATCGCTAAATCTATTATAAATTATCAATTAAAAGGTACAAAAAAGAATCGTTTAAATCTTACCTTTTGTATGAGCAACGGTGTCCCAAAATCTTTGCCTCCTTGTAATCTAAATCCCCACGGAGATGATTGATCGTGCCTGGATAATTTCAAAGTTATTAGCTGAGCCATTTTAATGTCTAAATAAATCCACGTAGTCACAAAAAAAATAATGCGTATTAGTACGTCCGCAAAAAAATTAAATCAGAATATATAGTAAAATAACGATTAATATGAGTTTTGGCCGTTATTTATTTTGAATATGTCTAATTAATTTTCGTTAATAATATTTCCCGACGTTAATAATGGTGGTTAACACTCAACCGCCGTGAGCCAAGACTAATGCATTTTTAGAACAGAGATGTGAGCGCGCGCGTGTTTAAACTCTACGTTTTATTTTTGAAGCTTCTCCGGATATATAAAATGCGCTAGCAGTGACGACAACTCGAACGTAATGCGCATATCCTCTTTCACGTTATCAACCGCGAGCGCGTTGCAAATTGTACCATTGTGGAAGGACAGGACAGCCGCTGTGTATACCGTGTGCTTGAAGTATCATCATTTTTAGAAATTAAGAAACAATTTAAGTCAACTACTCATTCAAAGATAAGTAAATTACTTTTTTTTTAAATAATTTGAGTTGTAGTGGTAAAAATAAAATTTATTTTTGTTCGGTTAAATATGATTTTTTTTGTATTATTAAAATTGATAAAATAAATAAAATAATTAAAATAGATAAATAATTTGTTCGAAAAAACAATATTATTTATATAATTACTGGTAACAGACAACAGTTAAAAATGTTTATCCATCCACATTCTTCGCCAAACCAATTTAATTAAACCATTTTTAATTTTACAATAAGTATATAAATGTTTAGATAATACCTACCCATAAATTGTAAGTACAATATAATTTATTATAATTTTATAACTATTCGTATTTCTTTATAAATTGTAAAATACACCTTGGTAATTTGTTATGCATTAATATAAATAACATCGGACCATAATTAAAAATATTTTGATCACAATGAAATAATAAGGAACTGATACATTAAAAAAAAGATTGTTTCATGTTTGTAGGTAGTAACTTGACCAATAAGCAATAATACTAACTAAATATTATTGTACCTATTAATTATAATTAGTAAATAATAGGTAGGAATTAATAACATAATATTATGTTATGAAAAAATAACCAAATATGTATAAATGCAACGTATTAAATATTATTTTCTATCAATTAACTTCAGTTTTCATTTTCAAAGAATTATTAATCACACGGTATGTAACATTGATGAGGCGCCAACTCGGTTACATTTTGAATCGGTCAACAAATTGTATTTTACTCTACACTATTTAACATCAGCAATAATTAGAACAACCGGATTACAGGAAGGGAGAAATCAAGGAGCTAAATTGTTTTTAAAATATTAGTGGAATAGCTTATTTTATGTTCTATGTGATAATGGCTTATGAAGATATTTGGATATGAGTATACTAGTACAACGTGAGTGATGAGTACCACATTAATTGGTGTTACAACTAGTTACAACTTACAAGTCATATGAAGTCATTTTAAAATTTTACTATAGGTAAATACAAAATAAAATTATAGTTGGGTAATTTTACAATTTTCTAAGAACCTGGTCTCACATCATATATTTCTTTCTTATCTTATATTAAAATTAAATATAGGTGTACAATATTTTCTAAGTAAATTCTTTTTAGATTTTAGGTGGAGCGATAATATATAATCATTAATTAAGGCCGTAACTAGGGGTCAGTGCCTCATTGGTCGTCCAGACCCTCTCCACCACCTGGACTTTTTAAAAGTAGAACGACATTTTTTTATAATCTGAACATAAAAATGATAAGTATTCATATTAAAAATATTGGACCCCTCCCCTAATTTTTTTTCAGCTACACCTTTGAAAATAATGTTTTTAAATTTTGTGCTGTAGTCAGCATGTGGAAACCTTTTGATGTAGTATAAATGCTTCGACTTTTTAATTAAATATTTGATAAAAAATTATGCTCGGTCCTCTTAATAACTTAATACAATGTTCCTCATAAGTTGTTAATATTTTATACTACAGTGATAAACTTAAAAAAAAAATAGCGTAATCCTTCATACCTTTTTGATGAGTGATAGAATCTAACATTTTGATGAAATTAGACATTCACAGGTAAAATAACGATTTCTCCTCGAATGATTTTCGATATTAAATTAATTTTAAAAATGATTAGAAACTTAAAATATTCTACTACTACTCAAATTATCATTTACTATACAAAATTAAAAACTTTAGTTATTTTGTTGTAACTAAAAAAATATTATTTGTTGGGGCTAGGAACTTTACACTAATATTGCCAAGTTACATAAAAATTAATTAATTAAATCGTTAAATGTTCAGTCTTTATAATATAGTGATCACTGACCATTCATGCACTACCGCCCCGCCGGCATAATAATATAATATGTATACCTAACCTACCTATATAGTATATTATAAATGCTATAAATTTTGCACCAAAATTGACTCACACTATATACGTCATATATAATTTGCAGTATTTGCACCATCTCAGCCATCAGGTGACATTGACTATTCTTTCGATACCTAGTGAGTTTAAGATATTGAGATATAAAAAGCTAATGATAATAAACTAATATCACAGAGTCACAGAATATTGCATTTTATTTTCATATATCACTAACCTATATATTCACACCGACACTATTCTACGATACGTAATAAGTTATATTATGAACATTTTGTATAATATTATATGATAATTAATATTATTATAAATGTATTAGTTTTTTTTCAAAATATTTCAAAATATCATACTATGTATTTGTTTAATACCGAGATTACAACGAATTGAATGTCAGATATTGTAATGATTATCAGAAAAAATCTGCGATAAGTTAGAATTTAAGAAGCTCGAAAAATTATAACTATCATTTAAGTCTGTCGAGTCTCTACGTCAATGAGAATAGCGAAGAAATGACCAAATACTTGATAAATGATAATAGAATGTATATAGACCTAGACCTAGTAACTCATTTTAGTACAAATTAAAAACACTATTTTCGTCTACGTAGAAGTACAAACACTACAAACTACAAGATTCCGATACCTAAACTGAATAATTATTAATAGTATAGCGCCCTAAAAAACTACTTGTATAGGCAAAACAATTTACATCCAGCGTAATATTATGCATTTACTGAAAGGCCTAGCACAGGTTTTTTAAATTTTCTCCAATTCTATGATCTTCTATTGTATTTTAAATAATGTTATAAACAATATATATGACATTTTTATAATCATATAATTATATAATTTGAGATTAAAATATTTAAAAAAAGCGGGTAAGTCGTGGATGTCGATCTGCTGTACAGTAGGTTACTGTAATGGATGGGATTAAATTTGATTGCAATGATAGGTATCATTGTATACAAAAACGATTCTGAACGGAGATGATTTGTCACTCTAGGATATATTATATTTAAATATTGTCATATATTCTATTTTGAAACAAATATTTTATTTTTCAATTAAAACGCATTTTGCATAAGGCATGGTTAATCAATCAATTAGTGTAGTTATCAATGTTATCATGTAGTTTTCATAATACCTTATATTATCATAGATATACGAATACCTGGTTTGAGGATAAATCGTTATCATTACGCAATTTCATAAAAATTTAATACTCAAACGCTCAAAACATTTTTCCTATAATGACGCTTCAAATTTTCTCTATAGCTATTTGAAGCAAAACTTATGGAAAACTTGGTGTTAAATTTTATAACCTTAGATATAAATACAAACAATATTATGAATTTTGAACTACAAAATAATTTGCAAATATTCATGGTTTTGACGAATTTTTGTCAATATTTGAAATTCAAATGCTAATAAAAATTTAATTTGAATTTCCGGTGGACATTTTTTTTGTGATAAAGATTGACAAATTTGTAAGGAATCTTGTATTAAATTTTCAAATCTTAGATTAAAAAAGAAAATTTTTTATGAATTTCTAGAATAAAATAATTTACGAATTTTCGTGATTTTTACGTATGTTGTCAAAATTAAAATTTGAATGCATGTAAAAAAAAAATGTGGCTATATATTTCTCTTATTTTTCAACTGCTATTGCAAAAATATATTATGAGCCTTGTATTAAATTCTCAAATCTTAGAATTAAAAAGAAAAACTTTTATGAATTTCGATCTAAGATAATTTGAAAGTTGCCGTAATTTTTTCGTATTAAGTCAATATTTGAACTTCAAATGCTAATAAAAAAAAATCGTGCCAATGTATTTTTATAATTTTTTAATCACTATAAGAATAACTTATGAGGAACTTTGTATTAAATTTTCAAGTATTTTGATATAGCCATAAAAATTTTATCGGCACTTCAAAAAAAAATTTTCAGAAAAATTGTCTATAAATACCTCAAAAAAAGTCAAAATATTATGAAAATTAAATCATACAAAGAAAATGCAAATCTAAATAACTGGTAAAATTTTTCAAGTATCTATGACTTATACTTTTTGAATAATAACAAATGTTTAAAATCGTTTGAGGATAAATCGTTATCGTTACGCTATTTCGTAAAAATTTAAAATTCAAACGCACTTAAAATTTTTCCGATAATGATGCTTCGAGTTTTCTCTATAGCTACTTGAAGGAAAACTTATGGAAAACTTAGTGTTGTATTTTTAATCCTTAGTTATAAATGCAAAAAATTTTATGATTTTTCAACTTCAAAATTACTTGCAAATTTTCGCGTTTTCGACAGATTTCGTAAAATTTTGAACTGTAAACGCTTATTAAAAAAAATTGTGACTTACGATTTTTAATTCTTTTTAGCTACAATAAGAACAACTCATAAGGAACCGTGTATTAAATTTTCAAGTTTTTTTGGTCGTCCAACATTTTTTTACCGACACTTAAAAAAAATTTAAAACTTCAGTGGTCTATAAATAACTCAAAAAAGTCAAAAAAATCGATTTGGTCGAAAACTGATTTTGCGTAAAAATTCCCGTTTTTCTGTCATTTTTTTTTTTGTTTTTCTCGATTTTTTTGAAAACTCTTGGAAAATGTTTACTTTTGACCTTTATAATGCACCAATGATCTTCAATTTTACATCGGAAACCACCCCCAAAGTTTGAAATCGAAGCATTATTTCGACTAGTTATGCTGTACACAGACACAAAAAAAAAACACATCATTGTAAAATCAATACATTCATCACTTCGTTCAGAATCTAAAATCTTAATTTATCATAAGGCATAAGCTAATATAAATAGCTATAATATTAGCTAAAAATAAATCAAAGATACAATAATATAATATTATTTTCAGCTTGAAATTTTAACAAGTTTTTGTTTTCATAGCTAACATTAGCAATTGAATAGAAGATTCTCCAAAAATTGTTCAAAAATTAGTTTACTAGAATATTAAGTTATTTATAGTCATAAGATATTTTCGATTTATATTTATTGTTATTTTAGATTCTGAGCGGAGCGAGGAATGTATTGATTTTACCATGATGAGTGTGTTTTTTTTTGTGTCTGCCATCACATTTTGGGGCAGTAAAAGTGCTTCGATTTTCGACTTTAGTACCTTGTTAGATGAGAAAGTGAATCTAGTTGGTACTTTGGAGCTCAAAAGTAAAATATTTCCAATATTTTTCTAAATAATCGGCATAAACTAACTAATAATCAAAGAAAAACTGGAATTTTTATGTACAATCAGTTTTCGACAAAATCTATTTTGGTTTTTGATGTAACTTTACAACAAATGATAGATACATGAAATCTTCACCGTATGTTTATATAAGTATATTCTATCCCAAATGCAATTTTCAATACAATATCAATTGAAAAATAAAATAAATTCATAGTCACGATTTTATAATTATTCAAAGTTTGAATTTTTATAACATACGTAAAAATCACAAAAATTTGCAAATTATTAGCTAGTTTTAATTTTGCAACTTTTTTTAGTTTTTTTTTCTATAAATATGTATTTTTGGGTAGATAAGCTTGAAAATTTAATTCAAGACACCTAACATATTGTTACAACAGCAGTTGAAAAATATTTAAAATACATAGGCACGATTTTTTTTTTTGTAAGCATCTAAAGTTTAAATTTTTATTAAATACATGAAAATTACGGCAATGTTCAAATTATCTTAGATAGATATTCATAAGTCTTTCTTTTTAAATCTAAGATTTGAAGAGAGATTTAAATATTATGAATATCATAACCATCATCAAAATATATTGATAGTGGATTTATGTCAAAAATATCGCTTAACCTAGTTTAAACCTTAGATCATATACCATGATCTAAGATTTAAACCGTCAAGTTCAGTGGCTTAGGGCCAGTTGTACCACACTAACACCTCCGATTAAAGTTAGCCGAAGTCATAGACTATAACTATTACTCACAGATATCTATATTATATCTATATTATATAATATAGATATCTGTGCTATTACTACTGTTCTATGCTATGACTATGTCTATGGCCGAAGTTACCCGGTTAAATATCTGTAATCAGCTAAATAAGCATAATCGAAATTTAACCGTAGACGGTACAACTCTTCGACCATATAAGTTAGCTTATATGGTCGAAGGTCGAAGGTACAACTCATAGACATAATCACAGTTTAAGATAGAATTCTATCTTAAACCGTGATAATTAACACGCGAGTTGCCGCGTTTTTTTGTTTTACATTTTTCGATTTTTTGATTCCAGTTATAATAATTAATAGCGTAATATTATCATAGACATAATATAGATCATAATCTATATTACATGTATGAATATTATTATCTGTTATAATATTATATCATAGAATACATAAAACAGCATTAAGTATAATATTTTATATTATTAATTCTAGTTTTATTAGTTTATTAGTTTTGGTTGTTGATATTTTGTAAAACAGTGGTAAAATGGTAAATATATTTTCTATTAAAAGCTGTAGAAACATTGGTAAGGATGGTGTTCATATGCATAAGTAAGTTAAAAAATTATAGAATTTTAATAACTTTTATATTTTTAATACATTTAACTATTTGACATATTATGTTTTTAAGATTTCCGAGTAATGAACAAATTTCAGTGATATGGACTAACACAATTAAAAAAATACAACCATCGTACACGCCTTTAAATTTTTTTTGATTCTTAAAAAAATAAATAATAAATATTTAAATAATTAAGGCATATTTATTATTTATCTATTCTGTAGTATATATTTTACATTTTACAATGTCTATTGTCTTATCAGTTATCACTTTTATCTACACAAAATAATACCTTAGAATAAAAACAGTAAAAATGTTTTATCCATGCTATTTTACCTACTCCGGTCTTGTTATTTAGACCATAGACATAATAAAATGTCTATTGAATTTATTGATGGCGAGGGGGGAGGAACGCGCAGTCCATATATATTATGTCTATGGTACAACTGGCCCTTATTAGGGCTATACTATTATACTATACATACTTTTAAACTGGGTTTAAGAGTTAAATTAGTCTTGTACAGCATACGATTTGGTCTTAATTTAAATTTAGTTTAAACTAGACTGGTAAAACTTACTGTCACTAAGTCACTACTGGCCCCACGAAATTATCTTACATCTTTGGCGCGAGTGAGAAATATCAATGATGTCTAAATTAGTAGTCAATAATTTTTCATAAAAATTGTTTTTCTCTACTAGTGATTACACTGATTTGAGGCGGTTGT
The DNA here is from genome assembly GCF_037042655.1 of Diuraphis noxia. Lineage (NCBI taxonomy): Eukaryota > Metazoa > Arthropoda > Insecta > Hemiptera > Aphididae > Diuraphis > Diuraphis noxia. Next base: position 70,039,173 of record NW_028301712.1, on the reverse strand, counting down.
ATTATCTATTATGTGATAATAATATTATTAATTAATTATTGTCAGTATTGTCAATTGTCATTTGTCACCTTCAGCAAGCAGTAGGAATACTAGGAACAGTAGGAACAAAATAATAAATAATATTTCTTACCTTAAGTAATTTGTATTTTAATTTGTAAATAGGACATTATGTTCTATACGTAATCATTCTACGTCAATTATTCTTATATTCACCTATAGGTACAATTTAAAAATAAGAATACTCTAAATCTAAAGGTTCGTGTTTTAAATTTATTTAAACTTTAATGATAAATTTAGTTAAATAAATAATGTTTTAAAATTTTTAATTTAATATTTAAAAAATACTACATAATATCATACAACGTCAATATGTACATAAAGTATTTCTTAAGTATTAATTTTGACTTACTTGAGGTTTGACTATTAACTGAAATATAAAAATATTTGTTGTCTAACAGATTAAGAATTTAATACTTACCAATTTGAGTGATCTATCAAAAAAATAATGTCTGAGGAAGATAAAATTGAAGACTTTGCATGTGTAGAAGAATCTCCCAAAAGAGGTGAAAAAAGTGTTATTTTATAACTCTTATATGCATTAGCTGCTAAAATTAATTTATTTTGAAAGTTATTTTTGTTAAGCATAATTTTGGATTTATAAAATATATATTGTTTTAAAATATATAACCTTATTTTGGCACAATTCTCATAATATTATGAAAAATACTATTATCCATTGTTGTTGCTATTCATATAAAAAAGGAAATGGTAACTATCATACAAATTCAAAACATTTTTCACATAATGAACTTTGTTTATAAATGTCAGATGTTTCAAAATTATAATTGTTGAAATCATCATATTGATTCGTTACATGGTATGCATTGAAACAAACATATTATGAAATTAAAATTCATTTGTATGGAATTTGTTATTAAGGCTAAATACGAGATAGGATAATTTTGTTGTTTGTTCAAAACATGTGGTACCAAAGAAATTTGTTTTTAATAAAAATAAAGAAAGAAAAGGTTACTGTTAGCAGTTTATATTTATATTTAGTGTGCCGAAAAATATTACCAATCCATCCTGGTTACATCTGACCTTATACTCTCTTTTAGGTCCAAATACACTGCACGTTTTATATTCAGCAGTTCTCATTTAACTCCGTTAGTTTGAAATTTAGAGTGAATTGCCCTATTATATAAATTAAAAGTACATTATTATCTAGGTTATCGCATGGGCTTTTTATTATATTTTAATTTTAAATTGAGTAATGAATATTTTAAGAAATGCATACAATTTTAAATTTTAAAAATATTCATTACTTGATTTAATATTAAAATATTATGAAAAGTCCATATAATAAATTGATAACCTAAATAATAATTTTTACGAGAGATCAACTCACTTTAAATTTTAAAATAACGGTGCTAAATTTGAACTGTTGAGCATAAAATGTACTATGTTACACATTTGTAAAACAGAGACAACACGTCATGTAGGTGTAGTGTCCTCTTAAATGATTGATTTTAGTATTAGGTATTTTCTTAACCATTGTATCATGGCACTATCAAAATAATAAACAATATTTATTTTAAATATGAACATATTTTTTGTAACATAAAATTAATAAAACTATATTACTCATAATTTAAAACATAATTGCCTATTTGTTAATTATTTGCTATTTATTTTAATTAATTTATGTAACAAAGCTTAGAAGTTGTGTACTGTTTTTTAGGACCAACTCTTTCGACTAGTACTAGTAGTTTTGAACGTAATGATCCTCATGATCCTAATTTAAGCTTATTATCCACTAAAATGTTTGAAAAAACATCTGAATATTTGATGGGAGAACTTAACATTACTGAGGTTGGTTTATAATATTTATCATTAAACAAAATAATGTGTATTTAATACAATTTTGTATTTATTTCATATAGGAGGATTATAAATTGTTAGAAACCATGAATAAAGTCACTATGCAAAAATATGCATCTTATAGACAAATTGCTTCAGATGTTGGAAGACAAATCAACGAACTAAATGAAAAATGTAATGTGTATAATATTTTTATCAAATTTTAAAAATTACTTATTGTTATTTGTTATTCAGATTGACATTCCTTTTCTCACAATTGCTTATATTTCTATTCTTGTATATCATTTTGAAATAGATGGTTTTCTTTGATTCCAAATTCACTTTTTTACTTATTATTTTTTTTATTCAGATAAATTGTTAGAACCATACCTTTCTCAAATTGACCAGATTGAAGATAGTGTGTCAAAGCTAGAACAAGCTGCGTTTAAATTGGATGCTTATGCCAAGAGATTGGAAGCAAAATACAAGAGTTTAGAAAAACGACAATAATTTTAATCTTACATAATATATTACTTTGTATTCTGTTATGAATGTATACATATTATATTACTTGGTGAGGGATTGTTCTACCATATGTGACGTGTGTCTCATAAGACACAGCAGTTTATGTATGTGAATCCAATATTAAGAAGATGCTACACACATATTTGTTGTCTCTGTCTTACAGGTGTGTAACAGTGCAACATAGCAAATTTATACTTAGTAGATCACATTTAACTACTCTGCTAATTTAAAAATTAGAATTAATTGGCCTATTATGAAACTTGATGGTAAGAACATTATTTGTGTTTGTATGTGGGTTTTTTACGATAACTTAGTTTTAAAGTGAACTATGAGCATTTTTAATTTAAGTTTTATACACGCGTAACTGCTACGTTATTTAGCTATTGTAAAAAACTCACAGATAATATACTTAACATCAAGTTTCATAATAAGTCGATTCACTTTAATTTTTAAATTAACAGAGCTAAACGTGAACTGCTGAGCGTAAATTTGCTATGTTATGCAGTAGTAAGACAGAGACAACAAATGAATGTATAGCTTCCTCTTAAATACATATTTTATATTTACACAATTATATGTTCGATTACATTATTCATATTAATATTACAACTCAAAAATTGGCAACAAAATAGTTTTTTAATCAAGTTAAAAATCAAAATGTATTTAAAATTCCCAATGATAAAACAAGTTTCACTCCATTTCATAACATAATAGGCTCAACAGGAATATTTTAATCTGGTAACAACATAACAATATTTGAATTAAGACTAACAAATTTTTTTTGTTGCAAGTGGAATCACATACATAAGCTGCTGCGTCTCATATGAGACATACACTTTGCATTTGGTAGAACAATCCTCTACCACATTTATGTATAAACGATGATTTAGTATTGATACATTATAGCTTATAAATTATAAGAGTTATATTCCAAGTCTAAACCAAACATAAATTTGGTGTACTGAGCTAACCTACTTTATTATTTTCTTCAAGTAGGGAATTTTATTTAATACTTTAAAATAATGTATTAATTGTACTCTACATAATATTCATAATAAAATACATAGTTTTATAAATTTATATTAGTTACAAATAAGAATTGTTCATATGTATTTGAATTTAATTCAAACTAAAACTATGTTCTATTATTTGGTTATCTAAATTAAAATAGGTCTGTAATTAAAATATAAATTATAATATTGATAAATACTTAATTATAGATCTATTAGTTTTTAAGTATTGGACATAGTCAGATAGGGTATAAAAAATTTAAATTTCTAGTAATAGGTATTGTGTTTGTTTTTTAAATTTTTTGTGATAATTTTCAACTATGATTTTCAGCCATCTTAAAACATTTCACCGATGGTTTGGTAGTACAAAATTGTTTTTAGTAAAATAGTAGGTACCTGTTGAACATTATAAAACAATATTTTACTATTAGACTTGTAACTCAATATATCTGCTAAAATAATCAAAATCAAACATCTGAGAATTCATTAACATTAAATTATTAACACGTTAAAAAATAAGATATAAACTTAATACAATTACAGGGATTTGGGTACATTTTGTGAAACTTAAACATTTTCTATCATATTAAACTCAAATGTTAAATGTAGGTATAACAAATAATAACAAAATAACTTAAACTAAATAATATTCTTTAGAACAAAATTCCACTTTGAATTTAAAAATAAAATATAGTTTACACCTAATGTCCATATTGATTATCCGCTTCAAAATCCGGAACCTAAAAATTAAAATATACTGTTGTACACTTGCCTTTTACCTAGAGCTAGAACTATAACAAATATCTCTAATGACAAGTTGTAAGAGAATACCAAAATGTATCCACTTTCAAAAATAAGTGACCCAAAAATTGAATTGCTAATTATAATATTTAATAAGTAATTATTTACGATATTAATTTGAAACTTTTTTATCTTTATATACTTACCGTTGTTGGTTGTGGGAGTGTAGCTAAGTAGAATTGTCGTGCGTCAATCTAAATACACATCAAATTAAGTCATTAATGTAATTCAAAGGGGAAAAAAATGTTTAAAATATATTCATTTTACTGGTTTGTGGTAGTAGAAATCTTCTTCGGCTGCAACTACTTCAGGCCTATTTTCAATACCCCCAGTATTTTTTTTCTCAATATTATGCACTAATTTGTATACCGCTGAATTAGACAAGTCAAATTTTGGTGGCTCGTACTTTCTAAAATTTACCCTACAAATAAAATACTTATTAATGTAAAAAATATCTTCTTTTTTTATTAATTTAGAAAATAAAGGTACCTACTACCTACTCTTGCATGAATATATAATATAATCAAGTAATCGATTATATTCTGTTGTATTATATTATACGTACAAGTTAATTTAACTATACTTAAATAAATATTAAATATAAAACCAAATGATCAATTAGATTTTAGTATAACATTATATATAACATTATTTAATGATATATATTCGACTATCACCTGTCAGCTATACAAATTGGAAACAATTGTTTGCCTGTATAAAATGGTCCAAATTTACCTTTTTATAACTGATGCTTTTTTATTTATTTTTTAAGAAAATTAACAAATTGTATAAGATATCTAAACAGGATTTGCTGGTTAATAGAAATATATTATAACCATAAAATTCTAAAGTTAATTTTAATCAAATATGCCACATAATTTTGGCACCAACAAATATTTCATTTTGTAAGAATGTCAACTTATAGTTTTAGGTAGCTTTGAAACGCAAAAAAAACTTATTTTTTAGAAATAATTGTACTCATACTTCAAATTATACAAATTAATTATTACTAGTTAGTCTTTTATTAAGTAATAACTAATATAGACTAAACAGGAGCAAATCATATCTGCCATTTAGAGTTCTACATAGGTAAGCAAATAGATCAACACATCTGAAAGCGTAAATTGTATATTATATTAATTTAAAAAATTTCAAGTTAAATTTTTACCCCAATGTAGAACCAACTAAAACTTCCGCTTGAGATATCAATGTTTCAGCAATAAATTTCTCATTGTAAGCATCTTTGGGGCATCTCCATTTGCGACCACCAGGCAATACGATAGGTCTTGGTAATGGTGTAAGGGGGTACATTGGCCTACCACTGGGTTCTCTATCTTCGGCTTCTTCGTCAGAATTATTGTCTTCTGATATTTCATTAGATTCTAATTCTTGTTCATCTTCAAATGTTTTTTCATCATTAATCGTCTCAAGCACATCATCATCATATAATGTCTCTAATGACACATCATCAGTATTTTCCTGTTCGATAAAAGTTTCTTTTTGTTCTTCTTTATCATCATTGTTTTTAATTTCATTACATCCAGATATTTCAGTTGATTGAATTTTGAGTGAGAGTATATCTGAAAGTTGTTTTTCCAACAATGAAATATGATTTTGTATTTGTAGTGGTAATTCCCGAATAGCTGTCAATTGATTTTGAATATTTAATATACTCTTTTCAAATGTATTCTCAGGCTCTTTGTTCACCTCATTAATTTTTGATTCGTGAGTTTCTTCAATTTTTTCAGTTAAATCCTAAAAAATATACCTATAGTTATAAATTTTAGATTCTATTTTTACATTTGGATTCAAAATTGACAATGAATATTTACATAATTTTAAATAATTTATGTTTAAAAATTTAAATTAGCTAATAAATGAAAATTTAAGAACTTAAAACAGATGGGTATAGATAACTACTTATATATTAAAATACATGAATTGTTATATAATATATCTACCTCATTTATTTTAATATTTTCATTTTCTTCATGATCAATCCCACATTTCTCTTCATCTCCTTCAATTTCGATTTCAATGTGTTTTTCAAAATCCTCTTTAATATCGTCTACATTATGATCGATATCACAATTTTCTATCTCTGTTACTGTATCCGTAGATACAATACAGTCTTCTATATCACTTAATTTACATTTACAGTTGGTACATACTTTTTCACAAGGATTGGATTTATTTTCCTTGACTAGTTGATTTTCCGATTCATTAACCTAGATATATGAGAAGTATTTTTTTTTGTACTACTTATAATCATAATACCTAAATAGTTAATATACATTTATGATATATATAAACTTAATGTTTATAAATGTACAGATAGAATACATAAAAATTTAATTTAATATAAATTAATTCATAATACCTATCTCACCTCAGTTTGTTTTACTTCTTCTGGTTTTTTTTTTTCCGGTGGTCTGATTTTAGGTCTATTTGGTGGTGTTAAAAATGTTGAAAATCTTTTAGTTGGACACTTCTTTAATTGTTCTTGCTCTGATTTTTGGTCAAAAATTTGTTCTTCTTGTAATGTTTGAAATACCAGTGAATTTTTAATAAAATCACATTTAGGCACAAAACGCTTAAAATTTACACTATAAAAATTTAAAGTATATTAATTTCAATTAAATATTGTATATTTACTATTTACCCTATGACATTTTTCCCATTGTTTTCAATAACTTCAGCGCTTTCTAATAATTTTTCAGCTATTTCCTCCTCAGTCATCTCATGACCACTTTCATATGATTCTGATACAGCTATGTCACACAATTATTAAATAATTATTATAGGTTTAAATCATACATTTATAGCTTGGACTTGCCTGATACTACATTATCTCTATGTTCATACTCAGATAAACTTCCAATAGAAGATGTTGCACGATCAATGACAGAAGGTGTGTGTAGTCCTCTGGTCGGTGTAACTGCTGGCACTGGACTTCCTCTGAAAATAAAAATTAAACTTTAATCTTATAACAAGAAGAAATAATTACTTATTTCAATAGTTCAATTTTTTAATAGCTTTTATTTTTTCAGAAAATAAAAAATTTAAATTTCAAGGAATTGCTATATATCATATCATGCTACCAAATAGAGAATATAAACATGAACAATTTTAAAAAAGAAGCCACCTCTGTTTTTGTACTTAAATAAAAATTAAGTAGGTATTTCATTTAATAAGTTGGTTTTAGTTGAATAAAATTAAACAAGAAATAATCGGGTGTAAAAACGTTACAATGGTACTTATATCAAAACTAAAAAATAAAATACCGATAGTGCTAAAAAAAATAATTGCTTGCAGTTTCTTATGGCTTGCTTACAAAAAAATTGAATTTCAACGCCTAGTGCAGCAGATAATTACAAAACGTAATATTATTGTGATGAATATTTGAAAAACACAATATTATTTTCTTCTATCATTGTACTAAATCTCTGGTATTTATCAATCTACAAACTTAGTGCCTAAGCTTAGTTTATTTCCTCGTTATATTACTGCAATAATAATAATTATCGAAGGTTATATTATATATATTATATAATATATAGTTAATTCATCACTATATATTATATACAAATACTTATAAATAATTATTTTTCAAGATTATTATTTGTTATGGTTGTTGAATCTGAAATCATGAATCAATTTAGGTAATAATGTATAGATAAATTGCAAATTATTTTTTAACGTATTTGCTTTTAATTTAGTTTGATATAGTTCTACAAATTACCTTCATGACAAATATGAACAGTTGTTCTTTTAAGGTCATTACTCTTTTAATTACAAGTTCTAAAATAGATTCTATTATAATACTATTTCATCTTGACTATAAAGAAGTTGTAAAATTATAGAATTTTCATTCTTAAAATATTGTCCCTAGATTCAATTTAACTAAGTAGAACAATTTATCACTATTGATTACTTAATTATTTTTATGACCCAAATACCTCCTCATAGCACATGTTACATTATACAATTTAATTTATACTAATTTCTATGATTAATAATGATTACAAATGCATATTATTAGCCTTAGTCTATGATAATAGTTAAACAAAGAATATTTAACTCATATTATATACGTACTATATTAAGTATATTATCATTCAAAAATGAATTGTGCAAGCATTATTATAGAGTAGGTATAACTTAGTTATTATTACTTAATAGGTACTTATATTAAATTTTGATATAAGAATCCTGCCTCCGCCTTACTGTAAATCTATATGTGATCTAATACTTAATTATCTAATGACCATTTTTACTAATAACAGAGTTTGATAATAAATTAGTATATACTAGGTGGCCGGTGCTAACATTTTTAAATCATCAAAGCTCCAAGCTCCAATAAATGTCAAGCTTATTGTTATTATGGAATTATTATTATGAATAAAGACAAAATTAACTAACTTGAATATTACTCATTTTAATTTTATGTGTTAATATTTTCAGAAAAAATATCTATAGGTACTAAATAAATTATAGTAGGTATGAAAGGGGATTCTTATTTGTTTAAAGAGAAATTCGTGTCTCTACAGTACATTTTCTTTTAGAACCTAGTTCAAAAAATCTCAAGAATTTGAAAATATGATGATCATTGCAGGTCTTTAAGCATATTTAAAAACTTTAATATTCAGATTTTAAATATTATCAAAGAAAAAAGGGATAAGTATTATATAACCTACTGGTTTTGATTATTTGTAATTTTGTTTTATGGCTACACGCAAAGAATAATACAATTCATAATTAATTGAATTAAGCTTATATAGTATTAAGTAATAATAATGTACCTATGCTTAAACATTACATCATCACTCCATAACATACTACAGATTACAAGATGGACATATGAGTATGACCACGGCTCATAGGCAGCGTGTTTACTCAATTCTCAATTCCTAACGCACACAAGCAAATCTACTTCATCAGACAACCTTTTTTTATGAATTATTTTTCATGAAATACCCAAGAATTTTTTAGTGTTTATTTAAAAGTGCTTAAAAATTTACGAAAATTTAATATTTAATCTGTGCTGTAGCTAAGGGTGGAAGGGCAGCCCCCCAAATACCAAATCTGTCTATACTCAGTAGTACTGGTATAGCTAACGTGACCATTCGTCCCGCTTTCGAGATAAGTGTCCCGCCGTCCCCAAAGAACCTAAAAATGTCCCGTTTTAAGAAAAGTCGACATGACATGTGGTAGGTATTATTTATTGATCACATATCACAATCATACATTTATACTGTATCTATACAGTTAACCGTATATGACGTATACCTACATATTTCATATAAACTGTGAAACACTAAAATCCATAATTTATTGTTGGGAGACTATTATGATTAATATAATATTCGCATTTTTCATATAAACAATTAATGTTTTTTATTCATTATTCAATAAAAAAAATTGTTATTTTACGCAAAATTATATGGTTTTCTTATTAAAATGTACAGGTGTCCCGCACTCCCGCTTTGAAGGAAAAAAATTATGGTCACGTTAGGTATAGCCCTAGCCTATAAGCAATAAAATTCTGTAGCCTGTAGCTTCCACCCTAAAAATTCCTGACTACGGCGCTGGTTTAAAACTTTTAAAGCTATAGTATTGAAATGTGATTGCTTGTAGCTACAAGTATAGCTAAATAGTAAATACACAACAATTTGATAAAGTGCCTTAAATCATTGTTATTGAAATCACTGTATTAGATACTCGATACGTCGGTACCTACACTGAATAAATAATCACGAGTGGAACTTGGCACATTATTTTTGACTTTTTAAAATTTGACAATATTATTAGTATTATTATGTGTTAAAATAAATATTAAAATTACTAATTAGCTTTATATGGCTACCGGCTATACCGGCCTCGTATTGTTAAAATAACACACATAATACGTAATGTGGAGATGATTACATTTAATGAGGATTTTTAGAAATTTTTTTTTATTTTTTTCGTTTAATATGAGACTGAAATAACATAACCGAGGTGTTCAACTATGCTATATACAATATTAATTATTGTAAACAATTTATTATTATTTTATTTACTTTTATTTGAAAGTTTTGTAACGGTAAGGAAGCCTATGTAAAAATAATATAGTACAACAGCGATGGTCAACCTAGTGGCAGGGGCATAACAAACAGGTTCTAAAAAATGTGTAGAATTTTTGATATTCTTCGACTAATAAAAATAATTTTATTAAAATATAAACACTCAATTTTATTAAAAGTGTAGTACTCAATATATATTAGGTTCCTACCTAACTATAGGTAATAGGTACAATGTGTTTTTATTTTAGTTTTAAAAGTATTTTTATTGTTTTTACAAGCAGATAGTTAATTTTTCATAAACATTGAAAAGAATGTTTCTTCGTATCTAAAAAACATTGTTTTTCCCCTTCAGCCACTATTAAGTATGAACACACCTATGTAGGTAGTTTAGTATGTTTGGTGAATCATCCTATATACGTGCTATATGGTATATATTACTACCTACATCTTATAACAGGATTAATATTGGATTTATAATAATTTAATTTATTCACCGTAAAATCGATAGAGTAATACTATTGCCAGCTTCTAAAATACATTGCTGAGCTTCGCTATGAGTTATTTGTGCTGTGTTATCTCCATTAATTTCAATAATCATATCTCCAACATTCATGCCAGCTTCCTCAGCCAAACTACCTCCAGTCACCTATTTTAACAGTTATTAATAATTAAGAAATTCGATAATTTATTTTTTAAGGTTAAGCTCTATTTTAAATTTAAGACTTACCCGAACGACAGTTAGAGGAATCCCGAAATCATGACCTCCCGTCAGTCGAAATCCCCAAGGCGTGTCGTCGTATCGACGAAGTTCAATTTCTTCGCACATTCTATGGTTGTATGAATTTAAATTCAGAAATTTTTTAATGAACGTATACTTTATATAACGGTTAAGTAAATCCTATAAATTGATTTGCATAACTTCAAGTTCATCGTAAGAATCTTTTAGCCATGCGTTCGATTTGTGTTCTAGCTGTACCTATATTGACGATCCACTTAGGATACTCTAATCTCAGAATACCTTTTGGCATTTAGCCATTAATACCTGACATTCTAATTGTACTATACACAAGATATCATTACGTACGAATATAGCGATGTAAAATTGGCACATCATGAATATTGTGATCTCATACAATAATTCTCCTATATATAAGAGGTATTGTAAATAAACAATATATCCCAATATTTTTGCAACATCCACTTATCATATTATTATATTTTTTAATATGCCTTTTACCTACTTACCTACTTAATTCTGATTGTTTAAAATTGATTGTTATATTTTTTATTAAAATAATTGCATTTTGTAAATAGGTACTTAATATTTACAATTATGTCCTAATGGCCTGATTCTTAAGGCCAAAATATCCTAATCGGCCTAAACTGTACATAGAATCATATAAGTTAACATAAATGTATTTAAATACGTTTACTTAGACACTTTAACACTCAGTTAATACTTACCTACTTTAAATTAACCATATTTTATAAATTGTAATAATAATAAGAGATACATAAAATTTGTTTTTTTAACGAATTATTAAAATGTTGGTTAGACTACTGTTTAAATGTTTTAATTATGCAAGAGTGATAGAAAAATGTAGTTAATTATAATATTTTAATTATTTGAAAAATTGTGTTATATCTCAACATCTATAAGTAGGTAATATAAAATAATCATATTATCATATTATTATAAAATCTAAATATAGTGAATTTGTATGTATGCCAAATGACCTAAAACTTAATACAAATATACAATGACGATTTGGTTCATGTTAATGCAATGACACAAACTGAGTGTTTTGTAAATACTAAACATCTATCCAAACTAAATACCTGAATCAAACATTGCATTCAATTTTTATGTAGTAATAATACTTCAGATGTAGATGTATAATACTTACTATAGTGACACTGAATTGTCTGAATTACATACTCAGATCTCGTGGATAAAAAAATTATCATTTGAGTCAATGAACCCACTAATCAAGCTGTTTTTTTAGGTAGGCATAAGCATAATTAGTAATTACAGGGGTAGAAATTGATACCTTAGAAATTTTATTATTTACCTACTTATTATACCACGTACAATTTAATTAAACAATTTTTCAAGAAGCTTGGTACAGGTACCTCATGATTTTACTATAAATGACAACCATTTAACTGCCTTTGTTTAAAATAGAATATTGATGTAATAGCCTGAGGTAATTTATTTGAACGACTGAACAACAAATATATATGTATACAGGGTGATTCTTTTATCAAACAACACTAATTTTTTTAAATAGTATTGACTTTTTTCAAAATTGTAGATTTACACTCTTCTTGAATTGTTTATTATTTTTATATTTATTAGATAAACCACTATCAACTTTTGATTTTCAAACGGTAACCTATACTTAAAATTTCATAAATTAATAAAGCTATTTTTTTTATTAATTATTACGTTAAAATTTTTAATTTAGCACTAGTAGTTTATGAGTTATAGGTATTTAAAGTTAAGATTGGCAGAGTGGAGTGGTACGGGGTTACCCCGCAAAATGCTTGTCCACTACTCCGCTTGTCTAAACTTTAAATACTTATAACTCATAAACTACTCGTCCTAAATTCGATTTTTATGTATCAACATTTTTAGAAAAATATTCTGCTTTGGAATATGAAATTAAAAAACTGTTGCCATTCAAAAAAGTAAAAAACTTAAAAAATATTTAAAAATATAATTTTTTAATAAAAGCGTTGATTTTTTAACAACTTGAAACTATGTAAAAAAATATTTTGAAAAAAGTCAATACTTTTTTAAATAATGAGTGTTGTTTGATAAAAGAATCACCCTGTATATATATATAATATAATATATAATACACAGTAAAACCTCATTAATTCGGACTTTTCTAAATCAGGATACCTGTTTATAATATGTAAATCACGTTAGGTTATGACGTAGATTAAAATAAACACGAAAACGAGCTTTATTATTATGTGATGATTATAATACTATTTTTTAGGTTTAATATTGTTATCTAACAATACATATCTATATGTATTAGATATAGACCAAAGTATTGTAAGTATAGTAATTAGTAAAATAACTATCCAATAATTTAATTTAATATTTAAGATTCTTGGTTATTTTGTTTAATACAGACTTTCATTAATTTGGATAACCTTTAGCGGCTTTAGCCCCAATTAGTCCGGATTAATGAGGTTCTACTGTACTTACTATCTGTTTTGATCAACTTTGTCTAGAAGAAAATTATCTAATTATTATAATTTACATTTTTATAATTCATTATTTGAATGCATTTGTTTATTATTAAAACTTTAATAATAGTCGTAGTATTTTAACCTTATTAAATGTATTTTAATTTTCATACACATTGCATTTTAAATTTATGATTTAAAATATTTGTTTTTGCCGATGTGTACATGCCAACTTAATGTGCTGAATTTTGGGTTGATGAGCTTGATGCATGGCACTGAATATGATAAGAGCCTTAATTTTAGACATTACATTCAGTGATCACAGAATTCATTTTTTAGGGTTCCGTACTTCAAAAGAAAAAAACGGAACCCTTATAACATCACTTTGTTGTCCGTCCGTCCGTCCGTCTGTCAAGAGCGTTTTTCTCAGGAACGCGTGGAGGTATCAAACTGAAATTTGTATATGATACTCAGGTCTACTGTCCCTGGAAGCTGTAGAAAAATCAACCTTCTAAGCCAACGCAATCAAAAGATACAGCCATTTAGGCCGCAAATTTCCGCAAATTTTCGAAACTCGCACGGGAATCAAAACCTACAGGGTACTTCCCGTGAACTTAGAATCTTGAAATTTCGTACGAAGTCACGTCATATAGTACAGATATAGGAAAAATTACGAAAACCGTAAATTTTTAGTTTCATCATATAAAAAAAAAATATTTTTGAAAAATATTTTTGACAATTTTGAAAATTTCAAGTTACTACTCCTTATCTCATGAACGCGTTGAGGTATTAAATTAAAATTCATATTAAATACTTAAGTCTATAATACCTTTAAACTGTAACAAAATCAAACTTTTATGTCAACGCAATCGAAAGAAATAATAACAATTTAAGCCGCATATCGTCCGTCCGTCTGTCAAATTTTCGAAACTCGCACGGGAATCAAAACCTACAGGGTACTTCCTGTGAACTTAGAATCTTGAAGTTTCGTACGAAGTCACGTCTTATAGTACAGATATAGGAAAAATTACGAAAACCGTAAATTTTTAGTTTCATCATATAAAAAAAAAATATTTTTGAAAAATATTTTTGACAATTTTGAAAATTTCAAAGTTACTACTCCTTATCTCATGAACGCGATGAGGTATTAAATTAAAATTCATACTAAATACTTAAGTCTATAATACCTTTAAACTGTAACAAAATCAAACTTTTATGTCAACGCAATCGAAAGAAATAATAACAATTTAAGCCGCATATTTTCAAACTCGCGACTACTTGCGAGGGAATTAAAACCTTCTCTGTAAACGATATTTGATGTTTATTGAAAAAATACAGCCGTGAAATCGTATCCAAGGATACTTCCAATTCTATTTAGCCAGCCTATACCTATAATAATAAGTAAATAATAAGTAATAATAAGTAAAACACCTTGTTATATTATAAAATAAATGATAGATGTTAATATAAAATGAAGGATTACTGGAACGATAAAGATACCTTTGTCATTAATTTATGATCCTCCAGCTTTCCATATTTTTATGTTATAAATTTCATTTTGCAATAAAAATAAAAAAAACTTTTACTTATATACCTACAGGTTTGTACGGAACCCTCGGTGCGCGAGTCCAACTCGCACTTGCCCGGTTTTTTCTTTCTTAATACAGAATGATCTTCTTGTAGTTACGTGGCTGTTTGGTATTATTTTAAGATTTTACTTCTATCTGGATTTTCTTACTAGATTCATGTCTTATCTATAACTTGATGGTAATACTATTATACTAATAATAGTGGTGTAGGGATTTTTTTTTAAAAAATATATATTTTTAATTTAATGAAGTAAGACTGTTTTTAAATAAATATTTATGATTATTAATCATAAAGAAAATGTAAATGCAAAATTTATTTATATATTTATTTACTTATATACATCAGAGAAGTTTAATTTACCTCATAAATACATTACTATAATTATACAATGTGTTATTCAATTGTCAAACAATGTTGTTTATGTTTAACACCATACATAAAATGCATAATTTTACCACATGTCTGTATACCACATCGATAACTATCAACCGCTGTTGATTTTTTACCAATATGATCTTTGCAGAATTTTAATGCACAAGGGTACCAAGGAATGGTTACTTTTATAGTACATAAACAGTGTGACCAGACTTTACCTGTATCTCGACATAATTTCAAATTAGAGTTTGGCGATTTATAGTTAATATATTCAACAGCTTGTAACAAATTTCCCAAGTACATGCCTAAATAAATAAAGTATACAAATTAATAAAATAAAATACATTTTAGAATGGGGATTGACCTTGAAAGGTAATTTTAGAATATTTTGTATGAGTGTAATGTTTAGCTAAATGTCTGAATATAATTAATGGGTTATTAAATTTTTCTTTATATATTTCAACAATGTTTTATTAATGAATAGATAAGAACTATAGTAAATATGTAATTTTCTTGGAGAATGTTCTTTGTTGGATCATAGAAAAACTTAAATTAATGAAGTATTGAAGAATACCAATGCGATACATTATTTAATATAGTAAGAGATTTGAACAAAGTATGTTTAATTTAGTATGGTCATAATCTTTTAAGTTTAGCTCTGTATATCCTACAAAAATTCTTTATAATGTATTTAGTTTTATCATCAACAAAATTGAACAAGATTTTCAGCAAGATGTTCTTTTTCTTCTAAAGTTTATTATAAATATATAGTGATATATTTATTAATATTGCTTAGAGTGCAAGAGCCTACTAAGATTTTTCTTAAGTTTTTGATAGAACATAATATATTTATACAAATAAAAATATAATAAATTCAATTGAATTTGTTAAAAATAAATAAAGTCGGATCTATGCAAGTGTAATTTATACTTTATATTTAGTTTTAATTACCTGGCACAGTAGCCCATTTATCAATGTCAACTTTGCTTGTAAAAGTTGTATCTTGTGCTTCAGAACATAATAATCCAACATGTTGTGATATATAATTACTATCTTTTAATTTAATTTTCATATCTATTGTAACATTAAATACGCCTTTATTTTCTTCTGCAACTCGAATTGTACCTGGATTTTTCTAAAAAAATTATTGTTTGTAATATACATTTATATACTATATAGTAATATTAACAGGGACAGCGTGAATAACTATATTATGAGTTGAGTATGACTCCCGCGTCCAGGAGATATATGGCTGAACTAGTTTATAATTTATATTCAAATAGTCACAAATGACCTGCATTAAAAATATGTGAAAAGAATTATGTTAAGTATGAACAAATTGGTGAGTAGGTACTTATTTATGGTAGTTGCTTCATAGGAAATAAAAGTTCACATAGTCCCTGTATTACTTTTTTATTCCATTTATATGAATACTTGTCTGAGTTTTGACATTGCATCTGGTGAGATGAATTCATTTGCATGTACGTGATTGACAAAACAAAGTATTTGATATGGCTTTTGACCACGTTCTTCTTCTCCAAGCAACAACACTTGTACTATTTGAACTTCCTAATAAAAACCAGTGCATTATTAATGTACTTACCCATTCTTCATTAATAAAGATACAACATCGAAAAACATAATATTTAAATAAAATTGTTTGTACCTTTGTGAAATCAATGTGTTGAGTTATTAATGTAGAGTCGGGTAGTTGTAATTCTACTGTAATTGTATCATCTGTTATATTTGCATTTATTATTTCTTTTATTACACCACCATCCTAAAATATTGTATTAAAAAAAATAATTAAAATAGAATGTAAAATTCTTCTGAATGAATTAGTTGGCTATGAATTTCATGATTACTTTAATTTTAACAATACATTTTTTGAACAAAATATTAGAAATTAAATAAGTCTTAATAAAAAAAAAGTACTTAGTATATCAATGTCAATGCACGTATTGATAGAGTATCAACTTATTTTACCACAAAGTGTATAACTTAAACCAAAATGCTAAATTTAATATATTAATATCACTAATTTAAACCTCTAATTAATTATTTGTTAAAAATTACCTGATCTTTAACATTAACAACTAAACAAGAAAAATGACAACTATAATTTAACATTATGCAAATAATATAAAAATAAATTATAAAAATATTGTTCATTTTTACACATAAATAATATTTTCACATAACCATTGTACATTTAATCAATGATATAATCGTTTAATAGTCTACTAATACTTAGTACCATGATTAATTTTGTTCCAATGTCAAATTAAAGATTATCCTGAGCCTGACTATATAATATCCGACAATACCTATTATTTATTAAACATTTCTATTTTTAATTTTGACGAAAATAATAATAATTGTAATAGGTATTGTATATTTGTATTTGAGATTCAAATATTGTTTGGAAAATTATTAATCAGATAATATGCTGTGATTATTGTTAATCAGTAATTTGTGATAATATATATAGATAAGAGAAATGGATATAAAAAAACCACGGTATACAGCAAGTTATAAATATTATTTCGGTTACGTCGGTCTGGTATCATCAAACGTGATAGCGCATGCGTTTGAACTTACTCCTACTGCTCCTACCCTCCACTCGATCATAAGGGATAACCGCTCGAACAGTCAAACCTCGAACTTTCATCCTTTTCCGTAATTCCGTCTACCCCTGAAGTCCTGAACCCTACCTATTCATTCAATTCGTGTGATACATGTGCGCAGGTTCAATGATAATGAATGAAAATTCTCAATGTAAGTATGACGTTTTTTTTCATGAACGGAATTCGTGATTGGCGCGATGCACTCTCAACTCGTTCCCTTGATAAAAAATTTTGTTACTCTGTCTGAGTGACCATTGTCCATTATATCGGCTATGAGTGATGTTAAGTTACCAACGATGATCACTATAAAGTCTAAGGGTAAACCAGATGTGGATAAAGTAGCTGTCAATGGTTCCATTGATAAACGACTAGAATCCAATACAATTAAATTGGAAAACGATGTAGCTCCTGTAGATCATTATACGAAGAATGGCACCTTCAATAAAGATGACTATCGTAACAAAACCACAGGATCATATTACAGAAGCAATAGAGTTTTAATGAGGAACAGATCTTATAATGGTGACCAAGGATTTACTTCACGTAAATATTGTGATGATACTCCTAAAAGACGAGATGAATCATTTGACTCCAGATCCATGTATTATTCCAGTTATCGTAATGGTAAGAAGTTAAAAACTGTTATAACTTATTCTAACCAATTTATTTTTCAATGTAAATTTATTGATAGTTTTTAGATTATTATTATAAGTGCAACCAAATCCAATTAAAACTGGATTATTTCAAATTTTTTTGTTAATATAGTGATAAAATGAATACTTATAACTTCATATCATACCTAATAAATTTAACTTATTACACTTATATTAAAAATTATTGAGTCAATAATATTTGATATATTTATATTTACCTAGGTAGTTTTAAGAAATAGTCCATATTAATTTATTATACCTAATACTGGCAGTTAAATAAATTAACTTGTTGATCAGTGATCACATGCTTAGATAAAGTAGTAATATAATTTCTATTTAAATAAAATGTAATAGTAGTGTTAATTTAAATTTCATCTTTGATTTTTCTATGTTGGTTTGACTTTAAAATGAGTTCAAATACACTAGATTTCTTACCTACGGAAAGGATAGTTTTATTAATAAATTTAACATGTTTACTAAATTGTACTATCAACTAATATATTTAATTAATTTTTATCACCTAATTGTGGTATATGTATATATTATTAACCCTTACCCACTCATTACTTTGTTTATTCATCGTATAATTCAACAATTAAATACAGTAGGAACTTATTAATGGTTACTTTCTGTTATAATAGGGGAATAAGAAAAAATTTGAGTCATCAAGTTTTTTGAGTTATTGTAACTCGACTATATCAATATTAATAATTTATTGGCCAATGTATACAAAATATATTACTAATGTATTCCAGGTCTTAATGACGTTGGTAGTTAGATAAATTTAAATATGACTAAGAAAAAAAAGAACAATATAAAACTATTAAAACTTTGTCTGGGATCACGGCGAGAAATCAAAATGCTTATTTAGATGTAACATTAACTTTATTAAATTATTTTAAATATACACTGATAAAAATATAGACGTTGAACATACTTTTTCATTAAATAGGTATACTTAAAGTAACATTTGGTACAATTTAGAAATGTTATATAACTATAAATTTTAATTCAGAAAAATAATATATTTTAATTTTTAAATACTTTTTATAGTATTTTTTTTGTATACTATTTTATAATTTTTAAATTTGTTAATGTCCATTTTGTTTAAGTAAGTAATCAACAATTACCTATATTTTATATGGTATTGAATGATTTTATCATCAAACTTAAATATATAGGTATTTTCCATTGCAATTTTTAGATAATTTAGTGCAATTATGTCTGGTCTTTGAGAGGACGCTACACCCGCATGTGTTGTCTCCGTCTTATAAGTGCGTAACATTGCAAAAACTGTTGCGCGCGGGAAAGAACCGATAAAGATATAGTTATAACACTTATAACTAAGAAACAAAATTTTCACCACATAAAAAGGAGAATTTTGTCTGTGCAATATCGTTTTTATTTTTCGATATCACATAAACAAAAAAAAATTCTTATTGTTTTATAAATACATTAATTTTGTGTTTTTTAAGCATGAATAACTTTTTTTGTAGTTCTTATATTGAAAAAAAAAACCAAATATCGCACAGATAAAATTCTCCATGTTATGTGGTGAAAATTTTGTTTCTTAGTTATTACTGTAGCTTTCTCGGTTCTTTCCTGTGTGAAACAGTTTTTGCAATGTGACGCACTTGTGAGACGGAGACAACACATGTGGGTGTAGCATCCTCTTAAGTATGACATTAAAAAATAACTTTTTTTCATGAAAACAAAGGCTTGTAATATTTATATTCATTTTTAAGATACAATGTTATTTGCTTAAATAAATTTATGATTAATGCAAAGTTAATATTATTATCATATATTTTTTCAATAAATAAAAATTTAGATTGTTTAGTCTTATAATATTGCATACATACATTTTGAAAAAGTTACAATATATATATATATATATAAGTTAATATATTTATAAATAACCTAAAAATGTAGCAGTTTAAAATTTGGTATGAATTAATTTTATTTCTATTGGTATTCAAATTATTGTTAATAGCTATTTCTGTATCAATTTTTATTCTCTTGTTAATTATTATTGACATTTCTATCTTTATAAATTTGAAAAATACTAATTAACCATTATTTAATATGTATATTATACAATTTTAGATTCTTTTAGTAATAATGGACCATCCGAGGATTCAAAAATTTCAAAGATTATCAGAAAAATAGTAAATGAGGAAGATACTAGAACACTTATAATGTTATGCAATCAACTTCAAGTATTTATAATAAGCTAGATAGACTAATTATACTTTATAACTAATTTATAATTTTTATTATTCATTTAATCATTGTTTTTTGTAGGAAGTATTTGTTTTGCCTGAGAATAAAAAATATATTAGACGCTCTATTGATAACATAGTTGAACACCTTTATGTATGTTTCCATTCAACTATAATTTCATATAATGGCAAGTGCACTGTAGCTAAATGTTTGGGAAAATTTGGACATGCTTTACAATATGATTGTAAAAGGTATAAGAAATAAAGTTTGTTTTGAAAATACCAAAATATCTTTTTCTAACCTACTTATATTATTTAAGGTATATTGATTTGATGTTTATTAAGTATAATTCAGAACGTAGTAAAGAAGTTAAAATTTTGATAATGCTGGCTTTCTATGAGGTGAGTTGAAAATAATATTATTTAATAATGACATTTGATTATTATATAATTGTAATGTTTGTTTAAAGTTATCAATGGCTGATCAAAAACGGTCTTATTTGGAAAGTTTGGCATCGGTATGTATTTTATTTGTGTGTTTAATTTTGAATAGTATTTAGATATCAACAAATTTAGGCATCCAGTTATTGATTATTAATAGGGCTTGGAACTTAATGTACTAAAAAACAATATGTGTATACATATGCACTAAAAAAGTGCTAGTATGCAATTATTCTTTTATAACATTATATGGGAATAAACTTGTTTAATATTTACAATATTGCAGTTCTTACTATGGTACCTCAATCTATGTTATGTTATGATTGGTTCTGTAGATTAAATAAATATCTGGTGCATAATTTTAGAAAATTTGTATATGTAATGGTTCTTTTTAATTATTTTTTTTGCATTATCTAAAATTTTATCATCAGTTATAAGCTGTATTCGTACATCCTCCAAAACTCGATTGAGGTTATGATCTCTTAATAAACATAAAGTTTTTAAGAGGACACTACACAGAAGACTACACCCGCATATGTTGTCTTCGTCTTACAAGTGCGTAACATAACAAATTTTATGCTCAGTAGATCACGTTTAGCTCCGTTAGTTTAAAATTTAGAGTAAAATTACCTCTTACAAAAATTAAAGGTAAAATTATTATCTAGGACACCTCGTAGGCTTTTTATTATATTTTTATTTTAAAGTGAGTTATGAGTGTTTTAAGATATACAAACAATTTACAATTTTAAAATACACATAACTCAATTTAAAATTAAAATATAATAAAAAGCCTACGAGGTGCCCTCGATAATAATGTTACCTTTAATTTTTGTAAGAGGTCACTTTACTCTAAATTTTAAACTAACGGAGCTAAACGTGATCTGCTGAGCATAAAATTTGCCATGTTACGCACTTGTAAGACGGAGACAACATATGCGAGTGTAGCGTCCTCTTAACAAATTATAAAATATTAAATTTATTATAACAAATTCATAATAAATAATTTGTATAGTATTGACAATTTGTTTATTATATTCAGTAATTAACATAATATACATTATTAATTAATAAAAAAATAATAAAATAAATAAAACTTTAAGTACGCAAAATTATATAAATTTAATAAAATATGCAAAATTAACCAACATACATTATTGTACTCAATTTTTATGTATCATGAAGCAAATTTGTATATCAAATCAGATTTTGAATATGCAGTTTCCTAAAAAATATGTGAATACACAAATTCCAAGCCCTGGTTATTAAAATATTACTTTAATACCAGTAACATATTTTAACATTATTTTACGCTTGTCAAATAAATTATACTTTTACCAATATGCCTAAATTTGTGTAAATATTTATTTTAATATTTCATATGAAAAATGCATGGTCTTAAGTAGGTTTACCTTTAATTATGTTGATTATACCTCGTTACTGATTGGCTAACTGTAATATATATTTTTAAATTTTAATTAAATTATAAATAATTTTATACAATATAATAAAATTTCAGTTAAATTTTCTATCGCCTAATATTTCAAGGAATATTTTATTGTATGTTTATATTGCTATAAATAATATGTTAGGTTGAAATAATAAATTGCATATATTTTTATATAATAATAATTAAAATATTACTAGCTGTAACTTACAGCTTTTAAGTCAGTATTTATTGTAGAAAGATGTGATTGAGGTTTATATTATGACTAAATATTTTGAAAATTGTATTGCATGTAGTATATAATAATAGGCATGGTAATGTAAAATTTCAAATCCTAAAAAAATACTAATATCATGATTTTTCATTTAAATATACTATCTCATCAAAATTTAAACTTTAAATATTTATAAAAAAATTGCACTTGTATACATTTTTTGAAAAATATGTATTGCCATAAGAACAACTTTTAGAGAACCTTGCATTAAATATTGGTTTACATTAATGTATTCATTTTAAACATAATTTATGATAAATTTTCTTCTCTGATTAAACTCTGAAAATGTCTAATAAACAATATTTTTACAAGTTATCAAAGGGTGTTTTATAGTTTAAAGAATTCAACCTCATAATTTATATCAAAGTGAGTAATAACTAATGTCAATTATTTTTATATTATAAATAAGCTAGTTACAAATTGATTGATTGCTGTTTTGTGTCCAAAAATTGTAATTTATTGCTTTTATAACACTATTATTTAATAATAAAAACTACTAAAGAACATGCATTTTTTAAATTCATTATTTTTATATAAGTGATTGTTGTGTTATCTGTTTTCTCTAAAATAATTTCCATTTTTGTTATTATCATTATAATTAATATTTAATAATAAGGTTCATTAATTAAGTTAACCTTTTATTTGATTTGATGTTACTTACCTTATCTAAATATTTTGCTTTTCAACTAACTTGCATACGTTTTTTTTCGTTTTTGAGCTTATACTGGAGAACATGTACTTGACTTTAGAATCAATTGATTCACCTGAATTAATTACAGTCACAGCTGATGTTGCTATAAACTTTTCCCATGTGTACTGCCGAGCTTTTGAACCTTACTTTAAGGTTAGTATTCGTGTATATATTACCAAGAATAAGTATACTTAATTATATTCAATTTATTTATTTATAATTATTTTTGTATTATTGATGTTCACAGGACACAGTAGATATATTAGTTGGTTGGCACATTGATACTTCCCAGTCTACAGAAACAAATCAACGTATATCGCAATGCATTTTTCGTTTATCAACATATTGGACTGCTGACATGAGCTTCACTCTTGGCTTACTTGAACAATTATTAGAAGATATGTCTTCAATATCTGACGGTTTTGAGGATAATAATAAAACCAAAAAACTAAGTGAAGATTTAGATAAAATTTTAGCATTTATAAGGTATTATTTCTGTTTTTAAAACCCATAATTATTAATGTATGTTTCTGTATTTCTGTATTTATTTATGTTTAGAGTATTTAGTATTGTAGCTGAAAGTGTTGGAAAACATTTAAGTCCAAAAAGTTCATCTGTTGTATCCTGGCCGTTTTTAAATAATGCATTAATTACCATAATAAATACTCTACTTAAATGCATAGATGTAACTGTTGATGAAAATATTATTGAAGCAGGTAAAATATCTAATACAATTGTTATTTTTAAATGTATCAATCTTAAATATTTTTTTTAGCTAATAATTGTATTTGGTTGATTCTGGATATTCTTCGATCACAAATGCCTTCAATTAATGACTTGATGATTAAAGTTGTTGAAAAAGAAATGTTACATGTTGATGAGTTTAAGTTAACTGTTATTGTTTCAATATTAAGAGTGATTTCAAAGGTTTGTCTTTATTAATTGTTTCAATTTTTCCAACACAAATAAAATAATTATTTATTTTTAATGTATTAGGTTATACGAGAAGGAAGTACAAATCTATCAAAAGAATTTGTTGAGATGTTGTTATGTAGTAATTCACATTTACGTCAATTGAGATTTTTGCCGTCTGTAAAATTACATGATTCGAATATAGCACTTTACCAAAGTTTATTGAGTATGAAAAATGTTTCTCTGGTGCTTATAGTTTACAGGTATTTTGTTTTATAATAAGTATAATATTGTTTTTTTAATTTTTTAATCTATTAATTAATAGTATAATTTAAATTTACAAAACAACTTCATGTTTTTTTGTAGGTATATCACAGGAGACTTGGAAAAAGCTTGTCAAACATTAGATCCTAATCTACCATCATTTTGTGTTGATAATCCATTTAAAGATATTGAATACACATTTGAAGAAGCATCGGTTGTTGTTCATATCATTTTAAAATGTTTAACAGTTATAGGTAGAATTTATGAATTATAATATATGATTTATAATTAATTTAATTTTTATATTACGTAATACTTACTTGAATATTTTTTTCTTCAAAATAGCCAATGACAGCAATTCTATTATTGGTATGTGGGCATTGCAACCAAGTATCTTTGAACTTCTATCAACAAAATTAGATCCCACTATAATCAAAATGAATGACCCTCTGCGTTTTTCATTAATGTTTTTGTTATATTCTCATTGTAAAAAGTAAGAACACACTTTAAACAATAAATGAAATTATGTATTTAATGTTAAATATGGAATCTATTTTATACTTTACCATACATTATGCAGGTGGGACAGCAAAAAGACAATTTTATTATCTAAATATATAGGTTAATCACATTTTTCGCTGACTCACCTTATATATCAAATATTATTATTTTATTATTTTAAAGTTACTTCCTAATTTATTTTATATAATAATTTAATTCTACTTTCTATTTTCTAGGCACAACAATTTTGTTGCAAGCAGTCGATTAGTAACAGCTGGAAGAGCAAGTGAAAAGTCTCAACAAAATGTAGAAATAAATTCTCATAAGAGTAGAAACCTTGAGAAAATTTTAAATATCTTTGAAAAATATTTGAAAAAGGTATTCATTATTTTAGCATGCATTAATATTATACACAAAGCATTAATACATATTGACTCCATTAAAACATGTTTAGAATGTAAATGTGGATTGTAAGCTATTGGTTTTGAAATGGTTACATGAATTACTATTGCATGCTGATAGTGCAAGTTACTTGAACATAATTTTACTTTCATCAGAAATGATAAATATTGTGCGATCTTTAATATATGTAACATTAAAACGTAATGAAATATCATTATTTGAGGGCATAGCACAGATATTAAATATTGTTCTTGGAAACCCTACATTTTGTCAATCAAAGGTAATTTTAAACTATTTATTAAATTATGTTAATATTTATATAATTTTATTGTTCTGTTTGCAGCCACTTATAATTGTTGATATTTTAGACTTATGTCTTTCATGTATCAATCTTACTGAACACGAAATTAGCAAACAATACTATTCCTTAATTCATAAAATATCCCTGATTACTGTTTTACAAAATGTATCAATCTGTTCGATGGTCAGTATTACACTAGAAATGATTTTAAATACAACCTTGTTAACTTAAGTCTTGTTTATTATAAAATTAATCTATGTATATCATCTATAATAGAATATGGTTGTGATCAAATTGGTTTTTATTTTAAACAACAAAAATTAATTTACTTTTCTGTACTTTATATTTTTGCAAAAATAGAAAAATAAGAGCAAATTTAATAAGAAAATCAATCAATTGATGAGTTCTCATATGAGAAGAAAAGCTGTTGTTACATTGAAAACTGAGTACTTCAAAAATTATATGTGTGAAATGATTGAACCTAATAGCAATAATAAGTATATAAATAGTTATTTGTTTACTGGGTATTTTAAATTAAATTTGTTTCATTGGTATTTTTTTTAGTGAGTCTACCAGCCATTGGTTATTAGATGTAGTAAACAGTTGTTATTTTGATATTGATAGTGGTGAGGCAGAACTTTTATCTCAAGCTCAATACTGTCGTGTTTTATTATATTTTTGGATTAACTGGGAGGCAGCAAATTTTTGTGTTATAAATCGTCTTCGTACTCCATTTGGAAAGCCTAACTCTACTTTTAAAGCCATTGAAGGTATTATTTATAGTATTACTTTAAATAACATATTTTAAGTATTTTAATTTATTTTATTAATAATAATACATTTTTAATATTGTAGGTGGAATAAAAGTGTGGGCAAGAGATTCAATATTAACATTAAATGATGATACAAAAGTTAAACTTACAGAAGGCAGATTAAATAATCTAAGATACACTAGGAATTTAGTGGCATTCATAGAATGTTTAGAGAAATCTGTTTGCAATGCTATTGATGGTACTGCGACTGCTCTACCTACTGCTCAAAAAGTTAGTGTTTAAAATTTTAAATAGGACTAGCAATTTTATTTAAACGTCTTTAACTTTGAACTTGAATATCTTCTTTTGAAGACTACTAAAAAAACATGTTATATCTAAATCCTTTTTACATTAAGATATGTATTCAATCTGTAGTTTTTATTACTGTGGTATACTACAAAAAATGTACTCTAGTAAATATCAAATTTTTATAGTATCCCAACCCACCTAGAAATTTATGTAGGCAAAGGAACATAGATAATTCATTTTGGCACTCGCCATACTTAGGATATTGGGATTGGCGCCACTTATTTTTAACACGATATGTGATGATTAAATTAAAATCCAAATTTATACCTAACATTTCAATTATTGAACTTTGAACAAAACTTAATTCTTGATAATTCATAATCATTTATATTTTATATTATTAAAATATTAAATCGTGATAGGCTCAAATTAGACTTTAGTTGTTAAAACTAAACAAATAAGTTATAGATTCTGAGAGGAATAATGATTATATTTATTTGTTTACACTAATGTTTTTTTCTAAATTATAACTTAAGTTTTAATTTTTAATTATTGTCACAAATGTAAAATTAATTATATGTTAATTTAAAAAGTTTTGCCAATTAATAAGATAAACCAATATATTCTATACATTTTTTTTTATGTATTTTATAGCCGGTTAGACATTTTTTTCATACAAATCGTAATACTTGTTATGAATGGAATTCAACAATACGTAGTGCAATGCTTGCTGTATCCTTAAATTCTGGTCTTAGCTCTTCAGCTATTCGCCATGGTCAATATTTAGTACAGCATTTAACAAAACTGAGCGAATTCCCAATTAAAGAGTTTATTTTAGCTATAATTCAATTAGCTTGGGCTTATTGTAAACTTAAAGAATCAGATTGCATTCGTGGGCTTTACGTGTGGTCTAAAGAAGTTGCTCATTTGAAACTTCCGTTTTTGAATATACTTGCTGATCAAGCTAGTGGAAAGTAAGTTGGAAAATAATTTTTTAATTAACTAATGCATTTACTTAAATGTTAATAATTTTAAAGATTTGAAGAAGCAGCCGAATCATATATGCATATGCTTACTACGAACTCAGATCAAATAATAATATACCTTAAAAGTGGAGGAAGTTCCATTAATAATATTGAAGGTCCTTTAGAAGTTTTACAAAAATTCATCATTGAACAAGTATATAATATAATTATTTTAATTAAGTTTATATATTTTCAAAACAAGATGAGATATATTTAACCAAAATATAAAATCAGTACTCTTTACTCACCTTTTAAAACAGTGACACTTGTTGTTTTCAGTTAAAAGAATGTTATATATCAATTTGTGATTGGAAACCATTAATGGATTGGTCACAAAATGAAGAAAATATTATACCATCAATTGCAAAAGATAAATATTTTTGGCAAAATGTGAGGTTTTGATGATTATTAAAAAATAATGTTGTTACTAATTTTATATTATATTTGATTCAGAGATATGTGTCTGCTAATGATTTGCAAATTATTAACGATGTCGAAGAAGGAAATTATAATTCTATTGATGATTTAGTTAATTGGTCTATTGATGAAAATGCTAAAATAGTAAAAACAAACTGGAATTGTTATGATCTTATAAACCAAGTTAAAAGTAGACTGATGTATGTTGTATTGAAAATGAATACTTCTAAAGGAAAATTAGATAAGTATGTGACATAAATACAATTTTATGTTAATATTTTATTTGTAAAATAATTTGGATATTTAATTTTAGTGAAAACAAACTAATTATTGAAGACTGTCAAGAAGTAGTACAGAATCTTCTTCAAGAAAGTTTAACTGACAGTCTTTTGGAGTATACACAAGAAGTATCTGTCCTATCATATGCAATAAACTCTCTCTTAGAAAACAGTCCTATATTATTTAATCAAGTAGGTTTTAAATTAGAATAAAAGGCATTTAAGTTAATTATTTTATACACTATTTTTATTTTACTCTATAGGTTAATGATATAAGTAATAAATCAATAAAATCTAATTTGCTATGTCAGTCATTGTTATGGAATAAACTTCTTGAAAATCAACTGTTAGATCATGAACACAATATTCAACAGATAAATAAACCAAAATCTGACACAAACATATTATATTTAAAGGTAAAATTAAAATTATTTGAACTAAAATTAGTCAAAATATTTAATCAATTAATTTTCAGTTGGCCCATGTAGCCCGTAAAGAAGGTAATGTAAATCTTGCCACAAGAGGAATGCTTCAATACTTACGATCAAATAGAGCATATGATTTTATAAATCTACCTTCTATGGGAAACAAATCTGAATCTATTTCATGCATGCTACAACAAATTGGTGAACTTCTTGTGGATGATACTAATGCATCACTATGGCCAAATAATCATGCATTAGTAGTGAGGCAGTTCTCTAAACTTGTTCATCAGTAATACTAATAAATTAAATGCTTAAAAATAAAAATATATTGGATTATTATTTATGGTTCTAGTTGTGTGTCACAAGAACTGGGGATAGAAATGTGCATGAAATCAGCATTTAAGTTATTGGAACAAGCACAATTCAAGAATGACAATGATCTTAAAGAAGAGAGTTCTCGAATGCTAATTACATTAGGAAAATGGTTAAATTGTGGAAATATTATTCCTGATAAAACACTTATTAAGTCATCTATTGAGAAATCTAATATTTTATTGAATTTTACTAATGAAAATTTATCAAAAACTAGCCAGTTAATTCGTGAAGTCATAAGTATATATTGATTTAATAAATATTTTAAATAATTTTTGTAATTGTATTTATTTTACAGAATCTGATTATACGCCATCAAGTGATTTGGACGAACAAAATTTAATGATTGGTCAACTTTTAAGAATTTCAGTATCATATTGTCCGTCAATGGCCAAAGCATGGAATGAATTAGCAGGCTGGTGTTATAAATTAGGCCGTAGAGTAGTGGATGAAGCATATAAACGAAATACATATCTTTTGAATGATACAGAAATGGCTACTGTAGATGCTTATATTCCTTTCAATGCTACACGTGAAGATCGAGATAAAATATATAGCATTCTTAATGTAGTTACATCTTCGCCACAAGATGATGACGATATTGGTGTATGATATATTTTTTATAATATGTATTTTTATTATTAAAAACTGTTTTCAATTTAATATTTATGATTTGAAAAAAAGAAAAGAAAGCTTGGTTTTACATTTCAGAATACCTTCAATGGTTAAAATAACTAATATATGTTTACTATTTATACTAATGAATAGATATACTCATTTATCATGTTTTCAAGTTATTTTTAATAAGCAATATTTTTATATTATTTTTTGCAACTTCTTAAAAAATGTTTTTACCTTTGATATAGTGTTTTACTTAGTGAATAAATTGTATTTATATTTTCAGAGTGATCATATTCATACTACTGAAACACTAGAATATCAATTACAGACTGTTTTACACTTTGAAGACATAGAGCTTTCTGGATTAATTGATTGGTGGAGAAAATCTCATTCAAGAATTTATGGATATTATCAATTATCTGCTCAAGCTTATTTTAAATACTTACAATTATGTGACAATCATCAGGTAAAAAAATATAACATTAATAACCAAATTATTATAACCCATGCATATATACTACTTATAATTTTAACTTTAATTAAAAAATGTTTATATTTTTTGTAACAAAACATATATAATTATCTATTTTACATAAAAAAATCATACTTTTTATACATACTATCCTAAGTGTAAGACTCATAAAATCAAATCAGTTGATTTCAAGATATGTGGTTTATTTATAAAATGTGTTATTTTAATTCAATTTATGATATTTTTTTGGCGTTTTACTTAGGAAATAAGTGTAAATATGTAAAATGATTGGTAATTCTAACTATTTTAATATTATTATTATATTTAGGAAGAGTCTATTGCAGCAACATTGAGATTATTGCGTCTTACTGTTAAACATGCTCTTGAACTTCAAGGTTCGTTAGAAGAAGGCCTAAGTAATACTCCAACACAGCCATGGCGTTCCATTATACCTCAACTATTTTCAAGGCTGTCTCACCCTGAACCCTATGTTAGACGTACCGTGTCTGAATTACTTTGTCGTTTAGCCATTGATGTACCCCATTTGATTACGTTCCCTGCAGTTGTTGGATCTGACACCGGTCTCAGTACTATAAATGAAATACCTTCATCAAGTTTATTGAAATCTAGTAAAGAGGTTGGAGATGAAACTAATTCTGTACATGAAGAATTTGATAGCAATGAAGAAGACGATGAGGATTTGAAAATTGGACAAGATGAACAGGCTATGGTATTGGAAGACTGTTTCCATTCAATGGTCAATACATTGTCAAAACAGGTATTTTAAATATTTAATCAATATTTTACAAAATACATCTATAAGTAAATTATTATTATTAAATTAATATTTAATAACTAATATACGTTTAACACGTTTGCTGTAAATTACTTCAAAATGGTGTCGTGTAATTTACTATTAAATTCATTACAATTATATTAGTGTTACAACTAAAATGTTGGTTTTCTGTCAGCGTCTTCTATAAGCATTATTTTACAAACACCTACAAGTCATACAGCAATATTTTGATTTTTAATTTTTAGGAAATTTCTTTTTGAGTGCAATGATAGGTAAACTCAAATATTTTCCACAATAAACGTGTTAATGTAATAATACTTTTAAAATTGTATACAATATATACAGGGCCATTGATTTATCAAACAACACTCATTATTTAAAAAAGTATTAACTCTTTTCAAAATATTTTTTTACATAGTTTCAAGTTGTTAAAAAACCAACGTTTTTATTAAAAATTATATTTTAAAATATTTTTTATCATATTTTTTTAAGTTTTTTACTTTTTTGAATGATAACATAAAGTTTTGATTTCATATTCCAAAGCAGAATATTTTTCTAAGTATTTTGATTCATAAAAATCGAATTTAGGATGAGTAGTTTATGAGTTATAAGTATTTAAAGTTTAGACAAGCCTCCGCTTAGTGGACAAACATTTTGCGGGGTAACCCCGTACCATTCCACTCTGCCAATCTAAACTTTAAATACTTATAACTCATAAACTACTACCCCTAAATTCAACTTTTATGAATCAAAATACCTAGAAAATTATTCTGCTTTGGAATATGAAATTAAAACTCTATGTAGTCTTTCAAAAAAGTAAAAAAACTTAAAAAATGATAAGGATAAAATATATTTAAAAATATAATTTTTTAATAAAAACGTTGGTATTTTAACAACTTCAAACCATGTAAAAAAATATTTTGAAAAAAGTAAATACTTTTTTAAATAATGAGTGTTGTTTGATAAATCAATCACCCTGTAATTTATCTTAGCCAGTTGCTTTAAATGATAAATATTTAATTGTATATTTAGGCCGGTGAAATGATTTCTGAAGTACGAGTTTTAGTATCTGAATTAAGAAGAATTACATTGTTGTGGGATGAATTGTGGTTAGGAACATTAGTGCAACGTCAAACTGATATAAGTAGACGTATTAATCAATTAGAGGCAGAATTGAACAAAACTGAAAATCATCCACATCTTACAGAT
Source organism: Diuraphis noxia (assembly GCF_037042655.1). NCBI lineage: Eukaryota > Metazoa > Arthropoda > Insecta > Hemiptera > Aphididae > Diuraphis > Diuraphis noxia. The sequence continues at coordinate 70,006,335 of NW_028301712.1, read as the reverse complement.
GTAGAAAAAGAACACATTTCTATTGAAAAATACACCATGTTACTTAAACCAGTAATATATTTAATTATATTATTTACATTATTTTTGATAATTTTATTAAATAATATTAACTTTTGTAGATACTTTTTATATTTGAACAACTACATGCAATTACTTCTGTTAAAGCTGAAACACCTCACGAAGAATGGTTTCAAGATAAATTTGGTAATTTAATACACAATTATATATGATAATAATAATTATTAATTTGAGACTAAATGTATATTTTTAGGGTCATATATTACTCATATGTTAGACAAATTAAGGAGACCAACAGATTCAATTAATATAAATGTTCAAGAAGTATGGAAGTCTATAAAAAATTTGCAGAGTAATCTTCAATCTCGCATAAGCAAAAGAGGGTCATATTCTTTGAAAATGGAAACGATTAGTCCTGTCCTTGCCAATCTTAAAGATACAAAAATTGCCATGCCAGGCGTTGAACGAGTTGTTACTGTTGCTTCAATTCATAATAATGTGGCAATTTTGCCTACATTTACTAAACCAAAAAAATTAATATTCTATGGATCTGATGGCAAAGTGTATACATACTTGTTTAAAGGTTTAGAAGATCTACACTTGGATGAACGAATAATGCAACTTTTATGTATTACTAATACATTACTTAGTGGTTCTTCTGATCATTATAGAGCTCACCATTATCCAGTCATACCACTGGGACCAAGATCTGGCTTAATATCTTGGGTAGATGGTGTAGTACCTATATTTATGTTGTATAAGAGATGGCAACAAAGACAGGCTTCTAACAATGACGGTAAAAGTTAATGATTAAAACTTAATTTTTGAATTTACGATTTGATGTGTTTATTTTATCATAGGTGTGAATATGCGTCCCTCAGAATTATTTAATTCTAAATTAACACCATTGTTGAAAGAAAAAGGAATTGTCAATATGGAGAATAGGAAAGAATGGCCATTAAGTATCCTTAAAGATGTGTTAGTAACTTTGATGAATGAAACTCCAAAAAATTTGCTTTCCAAGTATGTATAACTGTTATAAATATAAAATATATTTTATAGGAAATATAAAATTTATAAATATATAATTATTTAGATAAACATCCATTATGTGATACACATTTCTATATTACTATGGCAAGACATATTTTTTCTCCTATAACTGTTATTTGAATTATTTTTAATGACCATCAGTGTATAATTAATAGGGATGGGCCGATATCACTTTTAACCGATAACCGATATGTTATGCAGATTTAAATCTGATAACCGATGTATTCAAAACTTTGAATTTCTATCCAAAAGTATGAACTGATATTACAAAATACCCGATAATACTTACCTATAACCGATAATACTTACTGATAAGTACTAAGTAGTAACTAGTAATAGTGCATGTACTAATCAATATTATTATATATTAATATATTATATAATGATTAAATAAAATAATTAATAAATATTAAATATTAAATAATAATTAATTATTTGATTATATTATACAATTAATATTTAATACAAATAGAGTTAACACAGTTGTACATAAATAACAAATATTAAATATTAAATAACAAAGTTAAAAATTTAAAATGAACACTTTTCTTTCTTGTTAGTTGATAATAAATTATAACTTATTAATTTAAGTTATACATTTATAAGTTTTAACTATAGTCTATAAGTATAATTTTAACTTGTTAATAAAATAAATAAAAATTATAATAAAAAACAAATCACATAATATTTAAAAAATAATAATTTTCCCTTTTTCAGTTATTAAACATTCCTTGTTTAAGTCTTTTTATAACAATTAAAGTGTTTAATTTTTAATACAATCAAATGTTTAATCTATGTATGATAAATTGTTTTTTTTTTCATATCGGTTCAAATATCGGTTTAAAAAAACATACCAAAACCGATATTGCCAATATCGGCTGATAATTGATATCGGTTTGTATATCAGCCCAGCCCTAATAATTAATATAAAATATGAAATTCTTATCTGTTAAATAGATTCATAGAAGATAATCTTTCTTTCATGTGTGTTCACCTCTAAATTATAATTAAATAAATTGAAAATTGATATATTAATGTACAAACAAGTATTTAAAATATTACTTTTTTTCAAACTGTAATTTTAAATTTAACCTTACACAATACACCGATATACAAATCTAAATTAAAATATTAAATTCAGTATATTGTTTTTATCATATTTTTCAGTTATATTCTAAAAATAACACAGATTATTCATTGAATATTTACTTAATATTATATTTTTTACTATTTTTGGAAATTTTTCTGTTAAAAAATACTCTTGTGGCGTTATTGTCGGGGTGTACTAACCTAACCTATACCAGAGGCCTGTTTGGTAAAATTTCTAATGGGACACCTGTAGGTTTCTGCCATGCCCTAAAGTGGGGAATGGCGGCACTTGTTCTCCAGGCACCGTAACTTGTCCGGAGAAAAATGCCGCCGGATGGTCGAGGATCGAACCCGGTCCGGCTGAGTCACAGCCGATGCGTTAGACCGCTCGGCTTCCTCGTCCCCCATGTTTCTGTTAATATGTTGATTATGTAGATAATGTTAATGTTTAAACATTTTTTCCTATCCTCTTTAAGTATTTGTATTTATTTAGATATGTACATAATATAATCTATTTATTTTTTCTTTTAGTGAACTATGGACACAAAGTGTTGATTCTGGTTCTTGGTGGCAATCCACATCATTATACGCCACTTCATTGGCTGTTATGTCTGTAATTGGATACATTATAGGCTTGGGTGATAGACATTTAGATAATGTATTAGTTAATTTACAAACTGGAGAGGTTTGTATATTTTTTCTTAATTTAAGGTTCAGTGTTACCCTGATCTTACTTAAGATAATTAATAAATTATACAGAATTGTGATCATGTGATTTACAAGTTTACTAAATAAGTTACTTTAAAAAAGAATGTATTATAAATATTTAATTGTGTCTTAGTGATACTTGATACTCTGTCCAGAATTAAAATTCACTTGGCAGCGGACAAAAACCAGTCAAAACTTGCGCATGCATTCCCACCACAGGCCTTGTTTGTTCGTTGATCGTTCTATAGTCAACAGCTGACAAATGGCAACCAATCATAGAGCAATTATACTCAGCTAAGGGGTCCGGGTCTATTCAATCATTTGTTCTGCGTTTTATTTGAATGTGCCAAAGCTGTGTGTTCTTATTCTGGACAGAATATATACTCAGTTGCGTAAGCGCTCTTAGTGTGCACACAAACATCACAACATCTGGGATTTTTAGCTATAAAATCTTTGCCATACATATGCTACATGTTCCAAACAATCTATTCCCCCCTACAAACAGCTAATGGCCATAGTTGCTAGGCTTAGGATCAGAAAATAGAATAAAAAATAAAATAAAATATTTCATTTCATTATTATGGTGTTTACAGGTAGTACACATTGATTATAATGTATGTTTTGAAAAAGGTAAAACATTACGTGTGCCAGAAAAAGTTCCTTTTAGATTAACACCAAACTTAAAAGAAGCTCTTGGAGTTACAGGGATTGAGGTAATCTAGTACTCATAAACTGATAATCAATTTTTTAATTAACAACCAACATTTTTTTCAATCAGGGTAAATTCCGTTTAACATGTGAACAAGTGATGAAAGTATTGAGAAAAAACAAAGAAACTTTATTAACATTGTTAGAAGCATTTGTATATGATCCTCTTATTGACTGGACTCCTGGTAATGAAACTGGATACACAGGTGCTGTTTATGGCGGAGGTCGATCAATTGTAATGGAAAATCGATTAAACAGGCGACAGTTAGAAAAAGAAATAACATTGGCTATGCTTAATGTGCGCATTACAGAAGCCAAATTTGATTGGCTAAATAATAGGTAATTATTGTACAATTATTCATAATAAAAGAAATAAGAAGTATGCTCAACTTGAATCATGTTTTCACCCTATTTTACGCATGTGCGTTACCTTGTGTTTTTGTGAATACTCAACATCATATAATTAAATGTATATTCATGTTACGTTACCTTAAGTTTATTGTTGATTGTCTATATAAATAATATATTACCCCTAAAAAGATATGCACTGTCTTATTCCTTATGGTATGTAAATATGATTTATATAAAAATTGGTCTGTATAACAGGCATATCTCTTGATAACAGTAATGGGTATTTTAATTATTGTTAACAATGAAAATGTTACTGAGTGTAGACAATTTTTCTGCCTAAAAATAATTTGTAATTTTATATGATTCCATTATCATTTAAAATTAAATTTCTTTAAAAAAAATAATATTATGGCTTTATAAAAATCTTATTAAAAATGTATTAAAATTGAAATAATTTTTAACACAAACATTTTATCAAACTTAGGTCAAATAAAAACTATAAAAACAACCCAAGATTTCAAATTTTTATAAATAATTTAGTCTAAGTAATTTTAAAATTTTTTTTTTTACTTATATATATTTATCTATTACAATTATAACAGTATAATAAAATTAATATCTTAATTTCTTATTTTTCTGATATTTTGAAAAATTATACTAATACAAACTTGATCCAACTATCTTCAACTTAAGGAAACATTTTGGTTTTGTGAAAAGTGTCTTCACACAAAAATAAAAAAACATGTATCATTGTTAGACAATACATGTTCATAGCTCAGAATCTATAAAAAAATTAACTTAAATTAAATTGTTTTAGAGATAATATGTTGAAATCAATGACCGATATTATGGAAACTTTAAATACATTTTTGATGGAAAGAGAAAAATTACAAAAGATGGAAGAAGGTTTAGCCGAAAGTCATCAACTTATGGCATTAGTTAAAGAAGCTGAAGCATCACCGGCTGGTCAACATCCACTGTATAAATTGCCAGAACGATATTTTGCATTGCAACAAACCCAGAATATGATGATTGGCGCTACAATGTCACTAAGACAAAAAATTGAAGACTGTGATTCACGTTTGTCTCAGTATGAGATGGCTGTACATTTTCTTGGAAATAGTCAAATTCGTATATTAATTGATCAAGAAGAATCAAAATCAATTCAATTATTTAATAACCTTTTATATGACGATGTGAAAGAGTTTTTACAAAATGCTGGACAGCCTATTTTAATTGAACAGGTAATTTTGAAATTACCATTAATTATTATATTTTTTTTATGTATAAGATTTGTAATTGTGTTTGTTTTTACAGTGTATACAATCAAATGAGGACTTAACACTTTTATGCCATCAAAAAAGCAAATTGCTCACATTGTGTTTAAGGTTGCTTTATGATGTACAATGTTTATTGAATCTGTTTCCAAAATCGCATGTTCGTAACCATCGACTGACATACTATAGACAATGGTTGCAATTGCTAATGGATTGTCCGACAACAACAATGTGTGATCAAATTAAAGAAGAACACAAAATGTTATATTTAGGTGTTCCTAACGCTGAACCCCCAACACCTCAAACAGTTGCATATAACATGCAATTACAGCAAGCTGCTCTAGAAGCAAGTCGTAGAACTGCTAAAATTGTAGAACGAATCAGAATAATTGATGCAGAAAATGAAATAACTTGTTCATTGTTAAATGATGATAATTCTATCATTAAAATAAATGAAAACTCTAATGAAGGCCTAGAATTTGTAATTGCTACTGGTTTATGTGCAATTAATAAAAAGTTTTTAATGATGGAGACTTCTACATCAAGTAAGTTTATTTAAAAAAAAAATTGTTTAGTGAATTAGTAACAATAATTTGGATGTTCAGATGCAGGGACACAGCTATTAGATATGACTTCAAAAGATGGAGAATGGGTTTTGGTTGACATGAATATGACTACTACTATTGCAGTCAAAATGGTCTCATCAGTTTTGACTGATAATGATAATGTTGAATATGATACTGATTTAGCCTTTGCCTTTAACTGTTTACGTGCAATACAAAACCTTTATTGTAGCCTACAGGTATGATAATAATTACTACATTACTAACATATTTATGTAAAATATTATGTGTAGTAACAGTGTTAATCACAGAAATTGATCCACAAATATACAATATTTTAAAACATTCAATGCTTTTTTTTATTATTTAACTTAAAATAAAATTTTGAGTACTCCATCACTCTAAAAAGTTTAAAAACAAATGCTGAATACTTTATCTATTTGATCTATTATATTGAATTACATTACATTAAAGCCTATTAATTTTATAATTATAGAAAATGAATTACAATTTTTTGGATATTATAATGCCAGAAACCATTAAGAAATTATGTGTGGAAGAACCAAGTACAATAACTATTATCACAGAGCTGAATAATGTAATAAATAACTGTTCATTGAATTTCAATGACCTGATAGAACAACTCAATGTTCATCTTAGGCATGTGATCATGGGAATGAAGGTAATTAACTTTTTTTTTGTTCTTCTAAAATATCATTAAGAGTATGTCAACGCATTTTTTATAAATTCTAGTCCAAGAGCAACATAAACAAATGCATTCACATAAAATAATTTTATTTATATTTTTGATTAATTTAAAAGTAAAATAAAATAATTATCAGTTATATACCTATTTATGTGTAGTATTGTTCTAATTTAGTCACTTTTAACATTTTAAAATAGAATTATTTTATCATGTCAATTGTTAGTATAAAACTACTGATAAGATAAAAAAAATGGTACTACATCAAAATACTGACACAGACAAATATAATTGTATGAATAGGCTCAAATTTTCTTTCATTTTTTTAAAAAACTTTATGTTTATGGAAGATTCAATTTACATATATTCTTTGTTAATTTTAGTCTCCAAATGAAGATTGTCGAACAGTTGTACAACAAATACGAACTAAATTTGCTGAATTGATAAAAAAACCAGAAAATGTTGTATTATCTCCAGGGGAGATGCTTTTAATTGGCTTTAATGGTCTTTTTGAAGATGTATCTTTGGCAAATGAAAATGTTATTAAAATGACATCCAAGCTTAAAGTTCCTACAACTTGGAAAACTGTTGATCAAATTAGAGAAGCTAAATCATTACTTGTAAGATGTATCACTTGATACTTTTAAATGAAATACTTACAATTAATTTATTAATTCATAGGGAGCTGTTATGGATGAAGGCCCTTGCAGCATATTAGATGATATAATGTTTTTAAAGTCTCTTCTTACTATGAAAGAGGTTTTTAACATGTGTGCTGAAGTAGCAATTAACTTTGGAGGTAGAAATGCACAATGTCTTAGTGGTTCTCGCTATAATGAAGATATGATATCCAAACCAGTGAGATGTTTTGTTGCTGATTATTTAACAAAACGATTATTAGGACTATTTTCACACACAGTGGCTGTTAATATTTGCTTTTTGCTGCAACATACCGGCTTTAATATAAATGGTAACATAATTTGTTCTGATTAAACTTAATACACTTTTGAATTTCAGAAAGACATCTCAGTGAAAAATCTCATTGCTGAAAAAACAGCTCAAAGATCTAAATATGTAATATTATGTTCTTTGAATAATAGTTATTAATAATTTATGTGTGAGAAAAGTAAAGAAAAAAAATATTATTAAAATAGTATATATTAAGATTTTATTTTTACTTTTATTTAATAAAACCTAAAAAGAATTTTTCAAATTAGTTTAAATAAAAATAATAATTACACCACTTATGTTATATGACACTATCTTTAATTGAACAACACCATCAAAATGCAAACAAACTCTTTTGTAATGTACTTATATATAACCATTGTCTAAGCTTACTATTTTATATTATACATTTTTTATGATCATGACCATAATCTATTATATATTTATACAAAATCGGGACAGGTTTATTATCTCAAATATTACACCAAGTACCTACATATAAATAAAAAAAAACATCTAATTCTTATATACTATAGTACCTATTATTTAGTAATAGTGCTATTACACCTATTTAATATTTCATTATTTAAACTATTAACTATCAATTTAAGAAGTATAAAAATAGATATACATTTTTAAACTGGTGATTTTCTCTTCAGTGTTTTTTCCTTGAGGATTTGATTCTCAAATACCGCAGGGTTTATACTCCGTTTTATATTTGTTCTATAGCTGAATTAGAAAAACGAGATATTGGAGCAGATAGTAAAGTCCCATTAGAAGAACTCTGCAAAAAGTGTATGGAAGAAGGAATTAAAGTTGGTAAATTCAGTCGTGGACAATCGATGGATTTAACATCTTCTTTGACAAAATTAGAAGAAGTATGGAGGAAAATTGAACGACATACTCATTTGACAATCAGAGCTCACCAATCAGACATTGGTGCACAGAGATTAGCCATTCAATATGCAGCCCATTGTTGGCTTCATGCTATTCCGGCTGCTGGACATTTGGACAACTTGCTCATTCCTGGTGAGTACATGCTTATTTTAATTGTCGAGTTGTCAATTTGATTTTTTTTTTCATTGATTTTTAAAGACCGGGGTACAATTTTGATGGAATTGAACAATATATTATCACCATTGGCAGTTATGCAATCTCAAATCAATGAACAGATGGAACATAGAAGTTCGTTAATATCGAGTGTTGATCAACGTTTAAAATGGGCTTCAGGAGCAAATCCAACTGTTGTAGAGGTATAATATACAAAGAAAATTTCCATCGTTTAATAATACAGAAATTGATCATAATATTATGTATTACATTTTCTACTGTAAAATGTTTACATTTTAGATGGCTAATAATTTTGGAAACAGAATGAAACATGAAAAATTAATGATAGACACCAGCCAAAATTTATGCAGTTCTATATTGACAGTAGTCAGTTCTCTGTTGCAAACAGAATCATTATTCACTCGTACTTCAGAAGCTATTTCTGCAGATATTTCATTTTTACAAGTATTTATATAACACAATAACTATTTTTGAATATTTTTTAAATATTATTAAGTTGTAGTTACTAGTTAGTTATTCTAACAATAATCATATATTTTATTATGTTCCTAACCTTCAATATGTATGTAAAAAAGTATTAATAATTTTATAATTTTGAATAGTTAGTTGAAGATTATCAGAAAGCATGTTACATGGCTACAAATATTGGTATATCAATAACACCAGAAGAAGAAACCTTGATTAAAGTAGTCTCAATACCTCAGGGGCCTATTGAGTGGACTTGGTTAAACAACTCAGTTCACATTATTTCTGGTAAATTAACTATTAATTTTTTTTACGGTTTTTATTATCATTTCTCAACAATATTTTGTTTGTTTAATGCGAATTGTATTCACTTAATTTATATATTTTAATGTTTAGACAATGTTCAAAAATTAATGGCTGCCCAAGAACCACTCAGATCAGAAATTGCTTGTATACAATTATTGATTAAAGAACAATTGAATGTTCTCAAATCCACTTTGACGTCTCATAATAAAATAATATCTGACGTTCGATTATTATTAAAGTCATTGACAAAAGTATGTTTAAATATTCAATACCCTACATGTAAATACTTGATGTACAATTTTAAGAAATCGTATTTTTTATTAATTGTTTAATTACTTTTACTATCTACTATAAAATATTTATTTTCATTTAATATTATTCAAAATTATTTAAATGATCATTGTAAAGTAGTAACAGTATACAATTGATCAAATGGTTTATTTTTCAGGTCGATAATGTTGGTACAGCTAGTATAAACTACCTAACAAAATATTGTTCTTACTTAGATCATTTAATGTCTTTAATTGAACAATTATCAGCAATTAATGAACCAACTATTCAACAAGTGAATATTTTACTTGAATCATTACAATCACTTCATAAAAATACACGTAATTAAATGCCATCATCTAGATTAAAAAAAAAATGTATACTAAATTTTATGTTTTATTTTAGCACAAATTTATGATGATTTATTAACAATCTTGGGTGAAAAGGGATTACTTGTAAAACAGCATAAACGTCCTCCTTTGGTGCGTCAGGATAGCATTTGTTTGTCACCAAGAAAAGGATTACCAAGAGATCCCCATACTGGAAAAGGTATTTATACTTAAAAAGTTAACATACTTTAAACAATGTTGTTGGATTTATAATTAATTAATTATATCTAAACAATGTTTTTCTAGCGGTTCAAAAGTGTAATGCATATGCTGTAAGTGTTTGGCGACGTGTCAGAATGAAACTTGAAGGAAGAGACCCAGATCCTGGTAGAAGATCAACTGTTACTGAACAGGTAATAGTTTGAGCAATAATATTTGAAAAGTGAAAACTATTTTTATTTTCAAACTTCAAAGTCTATTAAAACTTTTTACTTATTTATACAAATTATTTCACTACTATATACTGTTTACGATCTACAATCTGTGCTACATAAAATAATTTTTAATTTTATATTCTTTGTGATCTATATGATATGATCTAATTAATAAAACTTAAAATCATGTGAGCTGGGATTTCCTAAAATTGTTCGGTTGTTGTCAAATAATTATATAGCGGAACCTGCCTATAAGGGACACTCATAGATCCATTAAATGGTTCTTTGTAGACAGGTGTACCTTATGTCCTTATAGAACAATTTCTTGTTACATCAATCTTTTTCATTGGTCTTAATTGTTTTGTTTGTTAAGAGAGGTGTCTATAAAATAGGTTTTCCTATATTATGAAATACAGGAATCAAATAGTGTGCTTGGGATAGTGAAAGGGCTTAAAATATGTTCTTATATTTGAAACTAAGTGAAAATGTATTTTTGTCACACCTGCATAAAAAGTTAAGTTTCCGATAATGACTAAAGAGTTCCGCTCATTGAAAAATTAAGTGATAATTTCCACGGTGCCAGGTACTAAAATGATGGTAAAATATTTTGAAGCAAAAGATTTGATATGCTTTAAGGTAGAGAAACATTCAAAATCATATCTTCTTCATCAATTTTTTCAATGACAGTACTGTTTTTGTAGTAATATCTATCTAGCACTAATAAAAAATTTAAAAAAGCGGAAAAGTAGATATCGCTCTGCTGTACAGTAGGTTACAAGTAGGTTACTGTAATGGATGGAATTAAATTTGAATCCAATTATATTATATCAGAAGTAGGTTACTGTAATGGATGGAATTAAATTTGAATCCAATGATATTATATCAGTGTATACGAAAAACGATTCTGAGCGGAGACGGTTTATCTGTCTAGGATATATTATGGAGTATTAAAAATTTTCAAATCTAAGATTTAAAAAGTCGCTCAAAAAAGATCTATAGTCATTTTTCATTTAAAGCAATATTTCTGGTAGAAAACGTCATCTGTGATTATTCAATATTATAAAATCAAAAAATTACCTTTTTAAAGTACCAGTTCAAGAACGTTACCTTTCAGAAAAGATGCTATACTTGATACTTTTGAGCAAGTTTAGAGGGAGAAAAAATGTTTACAGAATAAAAAAGAAATAAACATCATTGTAAAACCAATACATTCCTTCCGCTCAGAATCTAAAATAAATTTTGATAGTATTTATCTTTAAAAAAATTGTGTAGTTTGATTAGTTTATCTGTTTGAGTGTTTATTCTTAAGTTTTTAAGTTATTGACATTTTATGTTTAAAACATTATTCAATGACTAAAATGATCTTATATATTACTGTACATTTTGTTTTATTCATTAGGTTAATTGGGTGATAAATGAAGCCACAAATCCAGACAATTTGGCACTGCTGTATGAAGGCTGGACACCGTGGGTGTGAATAACTAAAGTTAAAGGCACTTGATGGTGTCTTTTGGGATTGAAATATAAAATACTTTTACTACGACAAATTGAATCATTGACGCGTTTAACCTAACGAGTTTTATGAACAAAACTACACAGTGGGGTTAGCAGTGTGTTTGTCATTTATAAATTACCAATAAAATATTTAAAAAAAAAAAAAACAATATTATAAATAATAATAAAAATAACAAAATTCCATAATTATTAGCCATGAGAAAAAGCAGTTTATTAAAGAAAGATCACAGTGTTAATTAAATGGCTATTTAAATGGTATCAGATTAAGAGTAAAGTTGGTGAATATGTCGTATATCGCAAAAAAAGAGCATTAGTTTGTGGTAATGATTGTCATTTTTTTTCATTAGCATTAAGTAATTCAAGATTTCTTAATATTAGGTCTTTGTTGCGTTTCTAAAAATACATTTACTTTTTCACCACATGTCTATATAATATATATTTATAATTTTTTTTTTTTTTTGTCACAAAATTTGTTCAATTTTAATACATTATTATTATCTGGAACAATGTAGATGTATGACATTATTTTTTGGAGTATACGAAATTTGTAGAAAATTATTTTGTACAATAAAACATGGTCAATCATTTTTCAAAAATATATACATTAACTAGAACTAATAATAATTATGTTGTATGCAATTATGTATTCACCTTTTAATAGTAAATAATAGTATTTACCAACTTTTTAAATGTAATAAATTGTATTTTTTGACACACAATAAATAATGATTAATATGTGTTTACTGTATATGAAAGAAGGGAAAAATATTGATCATGTGAAAAATTTTTGTTCTGTATTATTTTTGTTTAAAATTTACAACTGTTTTAAAAACTATTTTTCTTTTCGAAAATAGTTTTCTTGCTTTTTTTTCTTATAATTATATAAAATTGTTTTATTAAATACATAATAATATTATAATATATTGTTTTTAATATTCATACTCATATAAGCAGTGGCATATTTTTTATGGAGGGGGTGGTGTCTCCATGTTTGAGGACACCCCCGACTTTAAAAAAAGGCCTGACTATTGGTATTATTATTATTTTTTATTATTTACTATTTTAATTTTAAAATAAGTATATTCATTATAATATGTTGAACACCCTCCGAGAAATTACCTAAGACATGTCACTGCATAAAAGATGTATAAATGCATAAAAATAATTTCCTTGATTGATCAATAATCATGAAGCATGTACAAATCTGAATATCAGGGGGCTATTTTATTGGCCGTTTTCTTAATTTGGTCTTCAGCTCTTAACAAGACACACACATATTAATCAGTGATACTTATATAATTATTAGGGTCGATACGGTCTTTTTGCAATAAAAATTAATATATACCAAAGTATATATTTCTTCAGGTCTATTATCTAAGATAATTGCAATATTTATCATTTGTACCTTATTAGTCTTTAACAGCTGTTATGATCATAATATTTGATAAGTTATCCCGTTCAATTTTAAAATATTAAAGGTATGTGCCATGTGCCATGTGGTATATTGTATATATTATGACATCCATTTGCATTGTAACAAACTAGGGATCGATCTACCATATTAATACAATTAGACGATGAAATTAATGTGTATAACCTGTTGTAGTAGTAATAATATATTTTATCATCTCACAAGCACAATAGGTAAGTAGTAGGTAAGTGCGTAAGATAGCTAATTTTATGCTAAGCAGTTCCATTTTAGTTCCGTTATATAGATAGCCAGCCTTCACGTTCAAGGGGTGCGAATATTTTTGTCCCTCTCATTCCAAAAAAAAAAAAAAATTAAATTAAAATTAATACTATACTTCATTATATTTAAAATATTACATCACAATAATATAATGATATATAATGCCAAATCAAAATATCATACGACTTTGAACTCCATACTAAATTGTCTGTGCGTTTAGAAGGTGCCACTGCATACCCAGCACATCCCCTGGGGCACCACCTATGGTATTGACATTATTGTCTTGAAAATGTTTATTTATATTTATCGCATGTCATATAATGGTAACATCAATTATAGCAGTGGCGTATATTATAATAGAAATTAATTTTTTTTTTTGAGAGGGGGACTTAAAAAAAAAAAATTTCAAAAGTGAAATCAATTAATACTTTCAGTTAAATCACAGAGTATCGGTTACTACATTTATATGATGGTATACAAATACAATGAACAGTTTTAAATTCTTAAACTACATAGTGCGAACGTTTAGCGTTTTAACTTTTAATACAGTTTACATTTTATAAACCGTTTTAACGCCATCATGTAAACATGGTATATGGGTAATGGGTACTTTTATTACCAAGTTAATATCATAAAATATAACATCATGATTATGATGAATAACTAATTAATAATTAATTTTAATAAAACAAAAAGTATGGTATGGTTCTACAATTGGTCCACAGAGCGGAAAATAAATAAACCTGTTCTAATCGACACGGTTATCACTTATCATAAATAGATTATCAGCTTCTGTTGTTGTTCCTTGAGTTGTTTTTTTAATAATAATAATAATGATAACCATTATTTTGTATTGTATTTGTATTTTGTAATCAGTAACTATATGTGCGAAACGAAAAAAATTTAAAATACCTCATACTTAAAAACCAATTTTGTGCATAAAATTTTTATATTTTATCGAATCTGAAGTACAAAGAAAAATATTTGCTCATGATTTTGACTATAAGTAGTTTGTTGATGATGTTTGCTAATCTCATGCAACAAACAAAAAAAATTATTCAAGAGAAGTATTTAAAAAATGACAGTGGAAATTCGACGGCGAATACGATTGCAATTGAGGCTACAGACGAGCAACTCGATGAAAAAACACAAGAATTGAAGGACCAAATCTATGGTGGGTATTATCACTGATTGGTATTTACATAACACCTATAACATTAATTGGTTTTAAAATTATTATTAAACCAACAGATATTATTAGAACAATTAAGGATCCAGAGAAACCAGCTACTCTGGAAGACCTTAATGTCGTGTATGAAAATGGAGTAGTGGTCAGTATTCAAAATGATAATTTTACTAATTGGCTAACAAATATGATAATATATTCTTTCATTAAACTTACACTATGACTTGAACGTGCATGTCTTATTTCGTTTGCCCTTCACTTTCATCTTTTTGGGGTTCGGCCTAACTACCAAGTTGTGCAACATTTAAGATAAGACAAAAAATACCATTTTAAAATAACTGCTTACTCTTTATTACTGTTCAGTAAGCAAATCATCACATTTGTTTCTATTATAAAATATCAGATTAAAGTATTATAATTATCCACAAATATATAAAAAGTATTTAGTTAATTTTTTATACAAATTAATGCATTACAATTGTAATACCTAAAGATTTACATTATAATATATATCCGAACAAATTACTTTTAAAAAGTTTTTTTTATTTTGTTTGTTCCTATCTATATCAATATTTGTTAACATAGAATTATATACATGGTTATACATTGTGTGATATTCTACAAATTTATTGGTTATTTCTATAAATTAATGTGTGGTACTTGTTTTAAATAAAATAATAAGTAATGAATTAAATTAAATTAAAACTTCTATGCCATCTTATAAAACTTATAAATTACTAATTAGTTATTGACGTTATTGTAATACATTATCATAACCTATACCACAGATTATACCATTATAGTTAGATTGATATTTTATGGTTGCTCATGGAAATTACCTTAAAAATAATAATTGCAGGTAATCAATCAAAAAAACTTGAAATTGTATACTGTTCGAATTGAATTTAATCCTACAGTACCACATTGCAGTTTAGCTACTTTAATTGGCCTTAGCATAAGGATTAAAGTTATAAGATCTATTTTGGAGAATGTTAAATTGGATATATACATTAAAGAAGGTGCTCATACAACTGAAGAAGAAAGTAGTTATAATTGTATAGATTATTATTAACTTTTCACAATAAATACACTTATACATTTACAGTTAACAAACAAATAAACGATAAAGAACGTGTTGCAGCTGCAATGGAAAATCCAAGTTTAAGAGATGTAGTGGAAAAATGTATAAAAGAAGAAGAATAAAAGTTTGTTTTAACTTTTAAGTAAATATTATATATTTATGTTTAAGTAATATTTTATTCAATTGTGTACGCCTTTTTAATGATTTATTGATGTAAATTTTTTTAAATTATTTATATTATATGCAAATTTATCGCAATATAATGGTTTATTGAACTATTTAAACATTTGAAATCATAACCAAGAAATTCAATGGTTTTACGATTTTTTTTAAATTAAAATATTCAGAATAATATTGTGCTTTATAATGTACAGTTGTCACATACAAATTAAATTGTAAAAACCTAAAATGTGGAACATAAAAATAGTAAAATTGAATCCTTTAAATTTTTTTTTTGGAAATCCTAAGATTATGTAAACATTAAGAAAAAAAAATAGTTTTGAAATAAACAGTGTTCTCAAATAAAATTATTATTATTGCAAGGACGATATTGGAGAAAAATCTAAGGATCAAACTTTTTTTCATATAGATACTGGACAGATATTTTACATTCAAAATATAAATTCTTTAAATTACTTTTAAAAAATTTAAGGAGGGGTGGGAGTGCAGATTTCTGCCCTCATTTAACCCTTATAAAACTTTGTGATAATATGTCAATAATATTGTATTAGGTAGTTATCTAACGAAAACTTTAACTGACAGCATATTAGTGTATAAATATATTGAAAACAAATGTATAATAAGCCAATTAAGTGATTTTATTTTGATTTAAATTAATTTTGTAATAATAAGACACTTTTAATCAGCTTTACCGAGTACTTGATTCATTGCTTCCATTTCTTTCTTTGTGAGAGGATTTAAAAATAACCCTTTCACTGGTTCTTTATACTCCATATCATTCAATTTATTCACATCAACTTTAATATTGTTTCGAAGAATGTTCAAACGATCGTTTAGAGTAACTTGATCTGAAAATTATTTATTCATTTTTATATAAGATGATAAAAATTAATAAAAAAATTATTATAGATGTACCAGCTTGTAGCATATTTTTAGCTTTTTCAACAGAAACTTTTATCAGGGATAATCCAACTGCCATCCATATCTTTTCTTCTGGTATTTTACAGTTTGTTAATGCTCTAATGGCCATGCGATTACTATTTCTACATTTATCCAAGGCAATCATTTCACTTTTGGCAAGAAGTATTTTTTCTGCTTGTCTTTCTACTTGAAATAAGTATTCCATTATTGTTTTTTCATCATTCATAGTGAATTATTTACTAAAAAAAATATATTAAACATGATAATTTCAATATACTTAATTGGTTATCTACTCATAGTTAGATAGATAATATGAATTATTTATGGTAAAATATTTAGACCAATAAATTAAATGGGAAAATAATTAATATTGGACTAATAAGTTTCAACAGTTTTTATTAAATATATATATATTATTATAATTATGACTAAAAATAATAAAAGTATAAAAAAAATATGTATACATTTAAATTAATAATTTATATGTTAAGAAATCAAGTTTTACATAAATACAGTGCATAAAACAATTATTACAATAATAAGTGACAAAAAAAATAATATTTTTGATACACTATGTTGAAGATAATCAGTAGTATATGATCATTATATTTTCTAAAGTTTTTCCATTAATTTTTTAGTTATAGCCTTCATTGCTTGTTCTGCTATTTGTACTGCCATCATTGCTTGATCCATATTTGGTGGTAATCCATGGTACATTTTTTTCTGTTCAGATTTTAGTTCGTTAGTTGCTGAATAGATTTCTTCTTGTTTCTTTTCAATGTCTGTTATTTTTTTGACCAACTTGACAATTTCGTCACAGTTGTCTACAGTTTGTGTATTTTTAATTGGCTTAATATTGATAGGTTCAGCTGTATAGCCTACAGGTGAGTAATTTATATTAGATAATTCACATTTAAGATCATTCTGTTGTTCGATTACTATTTTTAATTTATTTAAATGTTCATCAATGTCATCAATAAACTCTTTTTGTTTATTACATTTTTCAATCATTGACATATATTTAGTGAATAAACTACTTGTATTATAATCATCAACGCCGGTTTCTTGTAGAATGATTGCAGCAGATTCTAACAGCATATTTTTTGATAAAAAGTTGTGAGAAATTCCAGTTTTATTAAAGTAAAACAATTGTTCATTTTTCACTGATTCTTTGAAATTTAAAAGTTGTGAAGCATAGTCATTTTTTTCTCCTTCAATTGATAAAGTTTTGAGAATATATTCCATTTGATTGCATAATTCTTTGTTGTCTTTCAATTGTTTGGCTTTATTACAACTGACTTCAAATTCATTTACTATTGATTTCATTCCCATATTTAATTTTTCTGTATCCGTAGTTTTTAATTTTGATGCCATGATATATTTAGGTATTATAGAAATATATATTTTAATTTTAATATATTTAGTTACTCAATCTGTTAAAACAAAAATATAAACATATTGCTTAGAAATTGATATAAATCATACATTAGGTATGTAATTATGTCTGAATTTAATAAATGTCATTAATCTCTTTCTATTTTAAAACAATTTAGAAATTTGCTATTATTTAAATAACATTATTGGGGACATAATAGATAATTTAGAATGTAAGGCACAACTAAAGCTGGTCAGATAGACTCTACCTCTGGCTATTTATATAATTTTTAAGAACTCACAAAATAATATATTTTCTTTCTGTCTAAGTTCTTACTACCTACCTCCTAACTAGCCTTAATAATCACAATTCACTTCTAGTAAGTGGTAAATAATCAAAAGAAAATATAAACAAACAACAAGCATTAAACATTGGTAGGTACAACATAAAAAAAAAAAAAAAATAGAATAGTTAGTTACACATATCTAACCAACAATGGGCAATAGCGCAAACATCTAAGTGCAGGAGAGGGCACATGCCCCCACATCTAAAGAAAAAATAAATAATTTTAAGGTAGGTTTCCATGTACCTATATGGTGGGTCTTAGTAGCTAGTAAAAGTAATATAATCATTATATTGTAAATATATTATTGCACTGATTAACATTTAAATTCATTGTAATTAATTATGGTTGGCGATCCCAGAAAAATTAAGTGATTTGAAGTACTGCTAACCATAATTTTTCCATCAGTTTATTATATTTTCCAACAATAATATATGCAATAATGCAGTATAAATTATTGAGTGTAAAACCTAACCTAATAATGTATAATAAAATAATTTTATAAAAGTGCTTAGAATATTAAAATAATTTATGATTTTACTCACATCAAAATCAGGTTCCAAAAATGAAATAGAAAACCTAAGTATAATCCACAGAATTATAACTCAAATGTTTCTTTAATATTGAACTTTATGCTCAAAAGAGTAACTGTAAAGTTGTTAACAGTAATTACCGCAAATATTTTTTACATGCCATTCTGTGATGACTAACGGATAAAATAAAAATTATTAAATATAATAATAATATTTATTAAGTAACAAGTTAACATCACAACACCTAGTAATATGGTTGAATTATATCTGTGGTCAAATGTTTATAGTTAAGATATTTAGTATTTACATGCTTTGTCGCTAATATCAGTTAGATCCACGGTTAGATCTAAAAAAATATGTACACGCCACTTCAATATTTTATGTTTATCAGATAATAAATTTATTTACCATTGTCTATCACATAGACCTATTAACTTAGTTAATAGGTCTATGGTCTATCATTAAATCCAAAGTACATTATATATTATATTGATAATTTTATTTGTAGTTTGAATTTTGGCTACACTGATTCATAAGTCTTAACCTTTAAAAATAATTTACGATCATTGTACTTTTCTTATATTTTGCCGCCAATTTTGTTGATATATTTATATTGTTTTGTTATTGTTAAATGTGAATTCATAATTTTCTCCACTCTTCAGTTTTCACTGTTTTCAGATTCCACCTTTCACTCTTAAAGTCTTAACCGTTCGAATCTTTTGGTCAGAATTCAAGTCTGATCTTATGATTAATATAAATGTATATGTATTTTTATATTTCTTGTTATAGATTGTAATAATAATTACTAGGTTTAATATTTGTTTTGTAAAAAAATTTGTTCTAATTTTCACATTTCATTTTATTTCTGTTTCTAAGGTGTATCAGGTAAATTCAACTTCATAACTTATATTTATTTAAAGTTGGTATAAGTAGTGTAATTAATGTTGTATTTTAATTTAAGATATGTCTGGTCGCACACCTCAAAGAAATGGTAACATTACGCCAAGGGGAGACCGTACTCCTCGAAATGGTGCAAATACGCCGAGAGGAGAACAAACTCCTTCTCGAAATAATTCCACTACTCCAAGAGTTGGCAGAACTCCCACCAGAAATGGTGCTACCACACCAAGGGAAGGAAGGACTCCCACCAGAAATGGTACTACTACTCCAAGGGCAGGAAGGACGCCTTCTAGAAATAACATGACACCAAGAACTAATGGCCGATCACCTCATACCAGAACACCTGGTTCTGTTTCAAGTCGTCGTTTTATGACAAGTCCTTTGCAAGGTTTGCGCACCAGTGAAGTAGATCTTAGCTCTCCCATAAACTATGGCTCCCCTTTAAGTTCTGTAGATTCTCGGGCTACAGGTTTCACAATGCGTAGTGGTGGTTCAGTTCAAAGAAATAACTTATCCGTTAATCGTCGACAAAGGCAAGTCGATACTGCAAATTATGAAAATGGAGCTCCTCGTCCTGATCTTGAAAATCAAGATGTTGCTCCCAATTTAGTTATATGGGGTACAGATGTAGTAGTTGATAAATGTCGATTAAGATTCCAAAATTTTATTGAGACATTCTGTGTGAATGAATCTGAATTGCCTCATTATATGACTAAATTGAGTAATGTTTTGGAAATGGAAATCCCATATGTAGATATTAACTGTGGTCACTTGCATCAATTTGATTCTGAACTTTACGATCAATTAATATGCTATCCTCAAGAAGTTATACCAGTTTTTGATACAGTTGTTAATGAAGTATTTTTCACTAAATATCCAGCAGCAGATTTGACACATGTTACTAAGGCTCTTCAAGTGCGACCTTTTAATGTGCAGAAAACTAAGAATATGCGATTTCTTAATCCCGAAGATATGGATCAGCTAATAACTGTTTCAGGAATGGTAATTCGATGTAGTGACATTATACCTGAAATGCGTGATGCATTTTTCCGCTGTATTGTATGTTCTTATACAACTATTGTAGAAATTGATCGTGGTAATATTGCTGAGCCGACTCTATGCCCTCATTGTAATACTAATCATTGTTTTGAATTAGTACATAACCAATCTAATTTTACTGATAAACAATTGACTAAACTTCAAGAATCCCCTGATGAAATGCCAGCTGGTCAGACTCCACATACTGTAAATTTATACTCCTATAATGAACTTATTGAAAATGTACAAGCTGGTGACCGTGTATCTGTAACTGGTATTTATCGAGCTGTTCCAATGCAAGTAAATCCTAGGATGAGAAACTTCCGAAGTGTATACAAGACTCACATTGATGTTTTACACTTTTTGAAAAGTAATGATAGTCGTATATCATTTGCTGTTGAAGAGAAAAATAAAATAAGTGAGGAACGAATTGAAGTATTGCGACAACTATCTAAGACAGAAGACATTTATGATAGATTGTCTAATGCTTTGGCACCTTCCATATACGAAAACTGCGATATAAAAAAAGGTATTTTAATGCAGCTTTTTGGCGGGACCAGAAAAACTTCTAAAAAGAAAAATCATTTAAGGTCTGAAATAAATATACTCTTATGTGGTGATCCAGGTACAAGTAAATCACAGTTTTTGTCTTATGTGTATGATATTGTACCCAGAAGTCAGTATACTAGTGGTAAAGGATCTTCAGCTGTTGGTATGACGGCTTATGTAATTAGAGATCCAGAAACTAGGCAACTGGTTTTACAGACTGGAGCTTTAGTTTTAGCCGATAATGGAGTTTGTTGCATTGATGAATTTGATAAAATGAGCGAGTCAGCTAGAAGTGTATTACATGAAGTTATGGAACAACAAACTTTAAGTATTGCCAAAGCAGGTATTATCTGTCAATTGAATGCTAGAACTTCCATTTTAGCTGCTGCAAATCCATGCGAATCACAATGGAATAAAAACAAGACCATTATAGAAAATATACAACTCCCTCACACACTGTTATCCAGATTTGATCTAATATTTTTAATGTTGGATCCTCAAAATGAACAGTATGATAGAAGATTAGCCAATCATTTAGTATCTTTGTACTACCAAAATGAAAATTATGAACGTGAAGAACAAATGGATACTAGCTTGCTTCAAGATTATATAACTTATGGGCGAGAAACATTTCAACCTATTTTAAATGAAGAAAGCAGGCAGAAGCTTATTCAATATTATGTGAACATGAGGACTATTGGAAGTGGTAGAGGGCAGGTATCTGCATATCCAAGACAGTTAGAATCTTTGATACGGTTATCTGAAGCTCATGCTAAAATGAGATACTCTAACGTTGTAGAAATTACTGATGTTGATGAAGCTTGGAGATTATACCGAGAAGCATTAAAGCAAAGTGCTACAGATCCTCTTTCTGGCAAAATAGATGTTGGAATACTAACTACAGGATTGAGTTCTGCTGCAAGACAAAGACGACATGACCTAGCGGAATATTTGTCAAAAGTAATATCAAGCCAACCCAAATCTACAATATTTAACTATCAAAAATTATTAAGTGAAACTAAATCAGCTTTTCCATTTCAAGTTACAAGAGAAATGTTAGATGATGCTCTGAAAGAAGTACAAGATTTGGGCCAAATTATGGTTACAGGAAGAACCACTATCCGTAGTATTTAAGTTATTCAACAATAATTTATACTTTTTCACATCGTGAATAAATTACTCTTAATTTTTATTATCGACGAGTACTTTTTTGTATTTGATTTTTAGTTATGTAGAAAATTAAGTATTTTATTTGAAATCATTAATAAAAAATGTCATTTTAACATTAACAAATGGTTACTTTATTGACAAACTTCTCCCCACTCCACAAAATGCTCAACTTTTAGTAATTTGGATTGTAATTATATGAACATAAGACAGTAATACAAAAATAATAATTATACTTCATAATGTATATTACATACATTTTTTAAACTGATTTAGTAATCAATATAATAATCAACATCTTTACTGTAAAATTTAGGGAAACTAGGAATTGAATTTTAGATTTTTAAGTGTTAATACAAATAGGTTCATCTTATAAAAATGAATACATTTTACAAGTTATCTTCATTGTGTCAAATGATCAATGATCATTAAAACTATATTGAATTAAAAATTTAATTTTGTTCAAAATTATTAACAAAACAAAAGAATTTAAATAAAAACATTAGTTTTGTTAACATGTATTCAGAATAGTTGACAAACTTTTACACTTGAGCAGCTTTCTTGGCTTTAACTAATTCAACAATTTCTTTATATCTTTTCATACATTCTTTTTTCGTTCTTGTTGGAACACATTCTGCTATTCTATCCCAACGTTCTTTTACAGCATTTGGATATGTCTTAAGAGCTTGTTCCAATAACTTTTGCTCATCTGCTGACCATCCAACTGGACGTTCTGAAACTACTTCAGGTATTTGTGATTCACATTTTTTTTCTTTTTCAAATTGATCATACGCATTGGCATTCATTTCAGATTTTAAAGCATTATCAGTGTAGTTAGTATTTTGAAGAGATTTAGCTTTAGCTAATACTTGTTTGGCATTTCGTTCACCGTTTTTACTATGTTGGTTGATAAAATTAGCCACAGCTTCCCAGCGTTGGCTTGTACCAGCTGGAAACAAATTTACCGCTTTTATCAATAATTGAACATCATCAGTTTCCCAATCATTATTATTTTTTTCAACTATTTTGATATCATTTTTAATAACATTATTCATTTCAACTCTGCATTCCATTTGTTTAAGTTTTTCTATTAAAGCTTTGCGACCTTCTATTTGAAGGGCACTGGCCAATTGTTTAAGTTGTAGGGCAGAAAGTTGATCACAAATTTTTTCAACACCAGACATTATTTCAATAACATTATCACCATGTTGTATATAGTAATTATTTGTTTTACATAAATCCCTTATATGTTTACGTTCCTTTTTCAAAGCTTTCTTTTGACTTTCTTTTTCAGCCTTAAGTGCATTTCGTTGTGCCTTTTCTGCAGCCTCTCGTTCTTCTTTTTCTTTTTGTACTTTGGCTTCTTCTTCTTCTCTTAGTCTGATTTCTTCTTCTTGTTTGTGTCTTATTGCATCTTTTTTGGCTTGTTTCACAGCTGCTTTTCGTTCTTGTTCCTCTTTTTTAAATTTTAAAAGTCTTGGATCATTAGCATAAGCTAAATCAACTAACTGTCTAATACGAGTGCTCTCTTCTTTTTTTAGTTTAGTACGATTTGCACGATTTTGTTTTTCAATCCATCTTCGTTCTTCACGATCTGAGGCTTGTTCACGATCTTCTTCATCAAGATATGAAAATTCTCTCCATGAATTGAAGCCATACCAAAAATTATAGAAACGATCAACATGATCACGACTACTATTTATATCTCCTAAAAGTGGTACAGAACTTTGTTCAGACCATATACTATTACGAACAAATACCGGACCAAATAATTCAAAGAAGTCAGATTTTTTTGCCGTTTCCTTGGAAGGAATACTGTTGTCAAATTTAGGATCAATTGAATCATATGCACGCCTTTTAGTTTTATTCCCGAGAGTTTCCCAAGCTTTTGTGATACATGTAAAATAATCATCGTCTCCTTGAACTTTCTCACCAAGTTTTTTTCTTTTATCTGGATGATGATTAAGAACTCTACGTCTATAAGCACTTTTGATTTGTGCTTCAGTGGCTTTATATCGCAATTTGGATAATCCTAAGACCCTGTAATGAAAAAAAAAAATTATTTTTTCTTGAATTATATGGCAGTTTTTTTTTTTTTTTTGTAATGAATTTTGCAATAATACACACACTTTAGTGTTCGTTAACACAAATATAAGTAAAATTAAGTGAATTTAGAGGTCAGATCAGATTTGATTCTATGTTAAATCAAATTCTTTTAATTCGTAAGAATACAAATTTTTAAAAACTGTTCATAAACCATACTGGATTAATGCCAAAAAATAAAATAAAAAAATAATAACTTAATATAGTAGTAGGGAGTGTGAATGTAATTTTGATACCCTGCAAAAGTTGTATAGGTGCCTACTATTATACTCCATTTATAGATTGCTGATAGCAAACTTAAAAATCGCTTTAACAATTAATATGATTTAAAATAGCATATTTAAATATAGCATCTTGGCAGGCACTTACACGAGTAAGCAAAGTTGACTAAGTTTTCTTTTTGTTGTAAATAAAAAAACTAACATTTTGTTTGTTTTCATAGCAGCGCAATAAATTGAGTTTCATAATATTATTACATTTAAATAATATAATGGATTTTAAATTACAAAAAAAAAAAATTTGTTATAATTTAAATATTTAAGCTGCTTTTTACCATCAATAATGAGAAAAAAAATAATGATTAGGGTACAGTTGAAAAACAGAAATTGTAGCAATGCAATATTACTTTTAAAACTTAGTATATGAAACATATCTATTCATAACATTACTATAAGTTTTAAATATATTGATGTCCTAATTATGTTCATAATGAAAGCAATAGTTCAGTGTATTATCCAAATTTGCAATGATATACTACTAAATTTATATATATATATGTATATTATAGTTACTGATAATGATCTTGATCTTTCCATTCCTTAGGATCTAGAGTTTTTAGATAAATTGTATCTGATTCAGTTTCTTCATCGATGAATGATTCGTTAGTGTCTTCTACTTCTTCACCATTAGTTAAACATTTATCTTGAACAGTGGAACCTGATAAGTATCTTAATATCCATGGTCCGACTGTTTCTACCGTACGATGTTGAATGTTTAATATAGGTGGTCTCTCTTTGTCTTTCATTATATATGGAGGTAATTTGATGACTTACTATATTCACAATCAGAGTTATTTGCGCATAATCTGAAATAATGTATATTTTATATATATATATATATAGACTTGAAAAAAAATAAAATTTTACCTATGTTAAACATACTGGTTAAAGTAAGACCTATATTTTTATTAACTTGAGTTTAATTAACACAGACTTTTATTAGATATTAAATATATATTACTGGAAAATTGTACTTACCCTCAAATTGTAAAATAACGAACTAAATGTCAATCGAACACACATTAATAGTAATTAAGCACTACAAGGACTCCGAACAATTTGAAATAATTCTCGAAATAAAGAATTTTTTTGAATATAGAAATAATTCTTGTTTCGGAATTTATAGGTTATGTACTTTGAACAATTCAAGGACATTTCATAAAATATATAAAAAGTAAAAATATATGAGTTTACAACGTCTTTGTAATTATTTCATAACATTATGGTGAACCACTTGTTTGCACCAGGCGTGTATTACATCCAATCGGCAGGCGACAACTTCCAAAATGGTGAACCGTGAACCTAGTAACCTACGTCTTTCTTCCTCGTGGACGGACGGGCGGTTTACTTCTCAAAAGTCAAAACTTTAATGTTATAACTTGCATCATAAAAAATAACAATTCTTAAATACATCATTATTCATTACACAATATTTTAATATTATGAGTGGACATTACACGATAAAAAACGTATACTACGAAGTAATTTAACGACATATAACGTATATGTCAGATGTCCCTGCTGTTAACGATTATATTATAATAATATAAAAATTGGTAGAGCAGTGATAAACATAAAATATTATATTATCCGATTATCGTTAAATTATTCTTCGAACGACTTTTCGGTTGGAATAACCAGTTTAAATTGTACTTTTTATTCTACTTAAGTTATATGTAAGTAGTTCTGCCTTTTACGATTTATATTTCCATAGACTTTATACATATTCATTAAAATAATTTACACGAATTATACTGTTTTAAGTTTGAATTGAATTTTTTTATATACTAGTATTACGTTGTTTGTGGCAGTTGACTCATCACTCATTGATTGCAAAAAAAAAAAAAAAAGGTTTGCAACCAAATTCCAAATTATATAGTAATTATTATTTGTAGTTTGTTCTCTTTTTTTAAATTTATTTGTCTCGTTTAAAATATGTTTTATGTTTTTATTAATATGAAGTATCATATATTTTTAATTTTATCTTATCAGTTTACTTAATGTTTAATCTTTTTATAAAACTGGACTTCACTTTGAATTCATAACTATTTTTTTTTCTTCGCTTTACACTAAATATTATATAAAACTACTCATAAATTTATAATTCACGCTTCGCAATTTGGTACCGATATAACCTTAAACTAATATTTGTTCATTAATTTTTCTCAGATTGCAAAGTAAATTATACATTATGACTACTCCATCATCCACAACCAGCCAAAAACACAAGGCGTTTTCTGGGGAGCCTATGCGAGACAAACCAGTTGAAGATCTCGCTGGTATTGGATCAGTACTAGCTACTAGACTAAGAGAACAAGGATTCAACAAAGTAAGTAAATCTATGACCTTTTTTTAATTTACCCAAATTATAGTATCAACCGTTGTATTTTATAAATAATAGCTTTTTCTATATTAACAGAGAAATTATTACTATTTATTTTGTTTTAGGCTTACAATGTATTAGGTCAATTTCTTCTTTTAGAGATGGATCAAGAGTTATTCTGTGACTGGTTAAAAGATACCATAAAAGCTAATTCAAAACAATCAAAAGATTGTCATGCATGCTTAAAAGCATGGTGTGATGAATTTTTGTAGATAAATTTTGTATGTTGTAATAATAATTCAAAATTCTTATGTTATATGTTTTGTTAGATTAAAATTGTGTGTATTCATTATTAAATATAAGCAAAATATTCCATATAACTGATACACATAAATATATTTAAAAAACTTTAATCTGTAATTAATTTGAAAGTAATAAAATGGTTACATTAATGTTTATCAGTCACTTTTTTAATAATAGTGTATATTTTTATAATTTCATATTGACAAAAAATAAATCTAACCTATGATCATAAAATGTACATGTAGCAATTATTTTTTTATTTTTTGATTTAGCATCATGTCCAAACTGGGTATCATGATGGTGACACCAATCAGCTCCATAGTAAAGCCTATTTTTTTTTTCACCAAAAGATTGACAAATATTAGCTACATTTAATGATGTGTCTATTATATGCGCAGCATTAAACATTGATGCACTTAAGAGATATTCTTCTTTATAAGGTTCCCATTTCAATCTCCAAACTCCACCTTCAACGTTCACGCTATTATAACTGTGCTTGATATTACGTATATCCCACAGCCTTATATTTTCATCATAACTATAAATTTCATAAACTACATTAATAAATTTATATTTATTTAGAAAAATAAACTTGCCTTCCTGTGACGATTATATTTTCTCGGATTTTATTGGATGAGCAAGTTGTTACTCCTTGTTCATGTTCTTTATTTTCAAATATAGGTTTGTCAAATTGTAAACGTTGGTCATAACACTTAAATTTACAATCATCACCACCTAAAATTTTAAATATTATTTAGGTACCAACTGAAATAAAGTTTATTACGTACTTTAGAATAACCAGAACTAAACAAAACAATAGATGCGTAATTAGACATACTAAGTAATAATAGATGTACCTGAGAATAAAATATTTGGTTCCCAATAATTATATGTGACTATCCATGATTCAAAATCATGAGCTTTGAAACTGCGTATAAGTTGATTGTTTAAATTTACTAAAGTAATATAACCACCGGAGTCACTAAATGCAATACTTTGTGATCCATTTTCATAAGGGCATGACCATGCAATTGATAAACTCATATTAGATACACCGTTAGTTTTCGGAAGATCAAAACTAGAGAACAAGCTTAAAGATATATCAGTTCCATTTTTATCTAAAACATGTAATAATTAATTTGATGTATTTATTTTCATTTGTCTTTTGATTATTAACAATTGAAACCTCACCCAAACGATATACACTAACATGGTTGCCAGACAATGCAGCTGCTAGTAATATTTGTCCAGAAACAATAAAAGGATTCCATTTTAAATCTAGCACAGCATCATTGGTAACACTTTGGACCAGTTTAATCTTGTTTTGACTCTCTAAAGAAAATAAATTGATAGTGCCAGTTTTTGTTTTTGTTGCCTCGTCAAGCTTATAAGTTCCACATACAAATACATTGCTGTGTTCTGATATTGGACACCATTCTACAGTATCTGCTGGATAAATAGTATCATAAGACGCAAAAAGTTCCATACTATCAATCATAGACACCTGTAAAAAATATAAAATGGAAAAAATTATTTTAAATTTACTAGATAATGGTTATTCTTACTGTGCTTGATTTTGGGAAACAAATAGTAGGTAGTTGTAAAAGTATTTAAATGCCTTATTAAATAGGATATAATTAGAAGGGGTGGATAAAGAGAAATAGGTATTTATTTTTTTTGTAAGAAGAGGAACCTTGCCCCTAAAATCAAACATTGTTTACAATATGTGTAGGTACTTTCATAACATTAAAAATGATACTTCAGATTACTTCAACACTACTTGAAAATAACAACGTAATAATATAGGTAATAATTTTTCTACCAAAACTTTTCGATATCTATTTTATTATGTTTCATTATCATATCTTGATGATTATTCATTAATAAATTTATGGTATTTATCACCATTTTCACTTTTGGGTGAAGTGGCGGTGCGCAGCAAAATTATTATTTTATTTTCATCGCCCAATGGCGTAACTTTTTTGTCATATAAACAAGTAACCCCGATAATTGTAGCTATTTATAACTAATGCCTATAGTTGCTGGGCTTAAAATCAATAAGAAAAAAAAATGGAGTTCAATGTGGCTTGAAGAAAATTTTCTTCTTACAAATCAAAAAACGACAATCCTACAAAACAAGAGAGGTTTCATTTGAAGTAACTTAATATGTTAATATAAGTATCTTCTTCCTCTCCTCCTAATATGGTATCCAACATAAAATATTGTAAATTAATAGAACAGTATTATAATTAATGTTGCGAATAAAATATAATTTTATATTCATAAGGTTCAGTTTAATTTCAGAAGTTCAGCCAGCAGAAGTTCAGTATTGTAAACGAAATCAAAATATTTTAATGACAGCAGTCCAGAGATATCTAACACCAGCTCATTTAAAAGAATGAAAATTAAAAAAAAAAGATTAGTTTTAAAAATTAATTAATTTATAATTTATAAGTCGAAAAATAGATTTGATTTTCTGCATGGATTGTGATACAGGAAATTATTTGGTCACATTAGCATAATTAATGTGGAAGTCAGAATATATCAGTTTCAATATTTAAGACTTTACAGCTAAGGCATGTAAGTGAATATGACAAATTATAGTATTATAAATTAAGGTATAATACATTTTAAAATATATTAACTGTCAAAAATAAATCAATGGAATTTTAAAAGAATAAAAACATTTAACAATTTAAAACAATCCTTTTCTCCTTAAATATAGCCCTGGCCATTAGTTAAAAACACAAGTACTTATTCTGTAGTTCAAAGACTTATATTACATATCAATTATATTATTAAAATTATAATAAACTACTAAAATCAAAAAAATAAATCACTCATTTTTTATCATAATTATTATAAATTTGAACACAATATGAATTACATTTTTAATTAGTAGGTACATTACATTTGAATGGAAATATTTTATTTTTCATGTTATAATTATTATTTCAATCTAATTAACATTTTACGTTGCATAATGTGTTGTATTTCACCTCTCCTAATCATCAAGTATATAACTTTATCTACAGCCCTTTGTGGATATTTTTGTTTCAAAAAATCTTGAATAATACTGAATTCAGACACTTGAGATCCAATTGGAAAACGACGTTTCAACTGCTTCTCAATTCTCTGAAGTGTTTCTATATCTTCTTCAGTTGAAAACCCTTCTACACCAGACAAACAGCCTGATGTAGCTGCGCTTAGAGTAGATACTTGAAACAATCTTAATGCTTCATCTACATGACTGTCAGTAGCGAAAGGTTGCAATTGCATTTTAGCTAATGATTCTGCAATACGAATTATAGCTTCTAGTTGCCTGACAGTAATAGGAATTGCAAGTTTTTTCTCAGATTCCAATTCATGACACCCAGTTCTCATGATTACATATCGACTTTTAAGCTTCTCACCAGCTTCTTGAGATAAACGAGGTCCACAACGCTGGCGACAGTAATTAGTTAACTTTTTGATTGTAGCCAACGGTAATTCTCCTTCAACCTCTTGCTTAGTTTGACCATTCATTAAATGTACATTCATGATATGCTTAGCCAATGTCATATCTCTGTTTTGATCATGTTCATCTTTAATAATAAATATCATATCAAACCTGAAAAATATAATTTACATTAAAATTTCAAACCTAATAATAAGCACATCATATCATACTACCTAGATAAAATTGTAGGCATGAAATCAATATTGTCTTCGCCTTTACTGTCATCCCAGCGACCAAAAACCGAATTTGCAGCAGCCATCACTGAACAACGACTGTTAAGAGTAGTTGTAATGCCTGCCTTAGCAATTGATATGGTTTGCTGCTCCATAGCTTCATGAATCGCAACTCTATCACCTTCTCTCATCTTGTCAAATTCATCAATACAGACGACACCACTATCAGCCAGAACCATTGCTCCCCCTTCCACCACAAAATTATGAGATGTTGGATCACGAGTTACAGAAGCTGTAAGTCCAGCAGCTGAAGAACCTTTACCAGATGTGTATACACCAATAGGAGAAACTTGTTGAACAAACTTTAAAAGTTGTGATTTAGCTGTACCGGGATCTCCCAAAAGCAATAAGTTTATGTCTCCACGACGAGTTAAACCATCTGGAAGTCTTTTTCGGGAACCTCCAAACAATAAGCACGCTATCGCTTTTTTTATATCACTAAACCCAAAAATAGATGGTGCTATAGACTTTGCAATACGGTCATAAATATCAGGAGATGATGCCAATTTCCTAAATAGTTCTTCATCTTCAACTGATGTGGGTATTGTAAATGTAGAACCTCCAACCTGATCATCCATTTGGAATCCTAAAACTCTTAAATATGGAGCACGCACACCAACCACAGTACGAGAATTTTCAGTAAGATTTTGCTTTTTTGCAGTCTTAACCTAAAAACATATTAATTAAAAAATTTTAAATTTTTCAAAAAATCAAAGTATATTAATTCAATAAATTTTACCTTTTTTATAGAATATACACCAACCACCATAACACGGTTGCCTGGAACTACACGTTCACACAAGTAACGATCACAATATAATTGTACATGTCGTGGCATTTCCCCTTGAGGTGTTGAATCACTCAATTCTTGTAGTTTTAAAATTTGAGAATCAACACATTTGCATTTGTCTGGTATAATAAAATATGGATCTAAAGGGCATTGTGGACGGCCAGCTTGTTCAGTGGTACATTTTCTTGGCAAAATATAACCATCCATACCAGGTTTTACAGGTAAATGTGGAACTACGTTACGACATGATCGACATTGTAATGTTATTTGTGTAGCCTTGGCCCGAATACTTGAGGCCGATACTATAATACCAGGAATTTTGACCAGCCGAGAAACAGACTCAGATTTAATAGAACGCAAAGAAGAAGCCAATGAATTTGTAGACAGTAATATTTGAACATGCTCAATATTTTCTAAGTTATCTGAAGCAAGCAATTCTTTTGCTAACTCTGTCGCAGCTTCTTCAAATGCTGGCAAATGTTCCACTGGGTGTTTGTATAATTTATCTGCAAGGTTTTCGTCAAATCCAGCTAAATCCTCAACATTTATTTCTAAATAAAATTGACCCAAATTGCAATTTCGTTTTAATGTATCTCTATACTTATAGTTAAAATTTTCTTCATTGTATGTTTTTAAGAATTCTTTGAACGATTTTTTTACAGTTCTTGCATTCAACAATGAAGACGCCAAATTGTCATCGTCACCAAAAGTATCAGAGAAAAATATACTAGGTGTATCAAAACCCTCCATATTTCTTAAATTAAGTTTAAAAAATGTTAATAACACACGATAAAATTTTAAAAACACTTCACAAATTTATCTCGCAAAAAAAAGATTGTAATGTGAAATCGATTTAAACAATAAATAGACAAAATTACAATTACAATTAAACACAACACTGACACACTGAAATTTAAAATAATAATGGTATATCTAGTATAGAGTACAGATATTGTATAGTGAATATGAAAGAATAGTGAACACTGGACAATAGCGATAGCGAATACAATTCTGAATTCAGTATACGCCTGTTACTATTTCCCTGCTAAATTGTCCCAAGTTCCTATAGACAGTTATACAGACAAAGCACATCTTATTAAGTTGTTGATACCTAATAGTAAATGGCGGGAAATATTGTTATTAAACTCCACACCACGAGAGCGCATACGGCACGCGCATCCAAATGATTGCGCTCGAAGCTCGAACATCTCGAGGCCAAATCTCCCCACCATGCAACAACTGGTCACTGCATACCATAGAGTAATACTGCATACAGTGCATACAGCGGCTGAAGTAGTACATTAGTATTAGTACAATAGCAACACACACAGTGTCGTGTATTTACGAAAAAATTATTATTGTTACTTACCTGTAGTAAGACCTATTTTATGGAATATTCTCAGATCAAAATCGGGAACAAATGCACTTTACCACGCACCTCACGAATTTCGATTTTTTTTTAAAAGACGTGTTTTTCAACGCTGATTTCGAAACTGTTTGAATTTTTGAGCGGAGACAATTATTTTGGAAGTTATAGCCCCTCAAAGTTTGCGATCTTATGTTTACACTCATGCGCAGTGGCGTAATTTGGCCATGTTTGTGGGGGGGATAAAATATTTTAACATTTTACCTATACGGCTATACCCCCCCCTCCCATAAAAAAAATAAAAAGTATTTATTATAAGCACCTTTCAGAATTCAGAGTAATATATTTATGTACACATGAGACAGTGTACAAATCGATAAGTTATTTTTAGTTCAATAAGACTACGGAAAAATATTAGGATAGGATAAGATAGGACAGATATGACAATATTCTTTCGATCGTCGTCGATCCACGATAAAATAATACTTTACTGCTCGGTGGTATATTTTTGTACCACTACACAATGCATAAACAAACTCAAAACTTACACAAAACATATTCATATTGCAATAGTGATACTTATAAACTTGCGTGGCTGCATTTAAAACGAACTAGGTATGAAGTATTTATGTACAACTAGCATAAAGGATTTGTTTTTTTTGTATTATTTCTATAAAGTATACCTAAAATATAGGCTATTTATAATAATAGTAATTACGCCACTGCTCATGCGCGCAACACTACTGTACACTACTGCCGCGCATAGCGCGTAAAACGGTTTTAGATTTTTTATTTCCCCGATGACAATCTTAAATTTCAAATCCGATTTTCCTAAATTATTGTTGTTTATATTGTAATCACACCTGTTAAAATAACATAAGTAAAATAAGTGTATAGTAGCTCCCTCACCTACCGGCTCCGGTCGCCAAACCCCCCGGGGGCTAAATAGCAAACCTGGGGGGGAGGCGACCCCTTCGGGGTCGCGGGGGGGGAGAGCATACCTGCCCTGCGGGCAGACGGATGACCTAACAAGAAAACTTAACCCTGTTAGTTATAGTAACACAAGTATAATATAGCTTCCGTCGTCTACCGGCACCGGTCGCCAAACTCGAGTTGCTCTGCGCGGCAGTAAAGTAGTATGTCGCACATGAGTATAAATGTAAAATCACAAACTTTGAGGGGCTATAACTTCCAAAATAATTGTCTTCGCGCAAAAATTCAAACAGTTTCGAAATCAGCGTTGAAAAACACGTCTTAAAAAAAAAATATCGAAATTCGTGAGGTGCGTGGTGCATTTTAGCCCAAAATCGCAAGTAATTAAACGACTAACGAGTAACGACGTGATGAAAAAATTGTTTGTTATTGTAATCGCAGTGGTGAAAAAATCGCTGTGCTTCGAAGCGCTTTCTTCGGGTGGCGATCGTGCTGGTAAAGTGGTGGCCCACCACTGGTGGGGATGCGTGAAAAAAAACGTGTTTTGGTCGGCCGCCGTATGCGGTATGCGTTCTCTCGTGGCGGTGGCGCGTAGTATGGTACTACGCCACTACCACATACAACCATACCGATATATCGCCTCGATATTATCGGGCCTTGTGATATTTTAAAACGATTACTCGTTGGGATACTGTAGTGATCCCTCACTAACGCCTATTGAGTTCAGCGACGTTGGATTGACAATCAGGTTTTTTCAAAGGAGACGATGGTAGAGTTTCAAGTTACACAACGTTAAAAATGTTAAAAAAGTATTTTATTAAAGTAAAAATATAAAGTTATATAAATTTGAGGACAGAACATAAAGTATCTGCCCGAGAAATTATATAGTAATGTAAATAAAAATAAAAATGGAATGAACTTATATGTATAGAGGACAAGCCCAACGACTATACCAAGTTCTATATACATTGAGTGAGACACAAACTAATTCTAATTCTGCAATGGACTTGGTCCTGTATTTATGCAGAATTTTTGCACGGTAGAGATTGTAGGAAGTGGATAAAAGGAACCGCAAAGTGGTTGTTATTGCGAATGTTTGGATTCTCGGTAATTCAGTGAGCATACATTCGGCAATATTCTAATTTCGCACTTCTTTATAATTTAGACACGGTTGAATCTGGTATCGATAAAACTGTCATTCCCAAGGTCCAGGATGACAAATATGAGAATGTGAATGTAATTATAATATGTTAATGTAATTTAAAAGAAAAAATAGTATAGCGACTCCGTCGGTTTACTACAATACCAAAAGTCAATAGATATTATTATATAGTGTAGTAACAGTAACAAATACAATTATGAATTATTTTGAATGTTTTATATTTATAGCTATTAGCTATGTTTACTGTCTATAGTCTATATTTATTGGTCATTAATCTTAATCCTATAGTAAGTATCGATTACTAGTTTTTTAGTATTAAGAAAAAATTTTCCGATATATATCGATGTATCGAAATTACGATATATCGATAGTCAACGATTTTTTTCCATCCCTAGCCGACGGTACTATCCACGATTAAAGATATTTTTATATAATCTGTGGTACTATGTTGATAGCGATTTTGGCTCGCGCGTGTGAGCGTATGTTGATAATAAATATTGGTTCGCGCATGCGCGTAATGCGTACGGGGCATGGAATTAGCTGGCAGCTGCCGGAGCGCCCGGAGCTGCTGCCGTAGTGCCGTGATCAACTCGTGTAGTCGTATATTAATGTATTATGTACACTAGTCAGCACTCAGCAGTCACTAAGTTACTTGCGTTTCGTATAATGAGTACGACATAAAAATATCTCACAAACAAATTAATTTAAAATTGTTAAATTAATACTCAATAGTAAATACCAATAAGGTATGACTATAATGGTATATACAAATAAACAATTGTCAATCAAACAAATTATAAATATAAAGTATTTCACGATCGAATATAATTCACTTTGAAACATCAATGAATTATGATGTACCAGAAGAATTCATGACCATAATGAAATAACTCAAATCAATATTTAGAATTTATTAGATTTACTTGTTCTACCTATGACTATATGTATAGTTAACGTGGTCGTGCCGTCGTGGTATTATTGATTGTGTGTAGTGTACTAGCAACTAGTGTGTACTTTATTTGTTTTATAAAACTTCACAATCTTACCATTGAGCAATGAACACCGACTAAAATCAGTATTTGGACCATGCCATTGACGAATTTAATGACACAGACCAGTCTTAATTAGAGACGGTGACACAGACATAATACATGAAATCTATGTGATGTAAATATATAAATTTATTATCTTATCGGATTACCTGAAGACTATAGCTTACGATTTTGATTCCTTAAAACTTAAATGTCAAATAACGGTGAATTTAATAATAGTCACTTGAACAATTTTAACTGAACATTGAACAACAGACGACAACGAGTTATCCCGGTCATGTCCAAGCAAACACTTGAAAAAATGTTATCAGTTTGTGACTACAACTGATGAACTGAATATAGTTATAGTTAACTGTTAACAAATTTGATATGAAATATTAAAATTTAAAATTATGAAATAGACTACTGTAATGTTTATAGTTCTATGCCCGGGAAGGCGGGAATAAAAAAACAAAAATAAAAACTTTGAAGTGTAACGTGTAAGGTACTAAACTACTAAGGTGATAAATTACTGTCTTTGTGATGCTATATAAATTTGAATTAAATGATAGCTATTAGCTATCATGAACATTATTCTACGCGCACCGCTATTTCTCTACCTGTAATATAAAGAACGAAAACAATTCATTTATACAAAAATTTAAAAGGTATAGGCATTGATTAAAGATTCAGTGTACAACTTTACACAATGGTTTTAAATAAGTATTCGAGTAACCGCTTATATTTAAATCAAAGTTTATAACTTGCACATTTAGTGTCATTTACTGAATGTCGAAGGGTTTGAAAAAATTTGACTAAAAAATAACCCTGCGGCATCAATTTCATTTTGACATGAAAGAATAAAGATGATTATGTTCATGATCAATTTTAATTAAATATTTTTTATCTAGGGAAATTTTTAAAATGCATGGTCATTTGTGGCTATTTTTTTTTGTAGCATTTCCACCTTAAAAATGTAAACACACATAGACATTTTGAATGCCAACTTTTCTTAGGCTTCTGGCTCTCGAAAATATCTATATTATCCATAACTATTCAAAAAGGAATTACCTAAATCAAAGCTTAACGAAATATATAATATACGAAAGTACACAAATACAGAGAAATGAACACACAAAATTGACAAACTTTATAAATTACCACTTTTATAATATTACCAGATTATTAGAGCATTTATATAGTTTATATAATATATAGTTATTGGTACCTTTCTTATCCGTTACAATATGTCACTGTACCTAGTTATTGTATATCTGATCGATATGACAGACAGACCATGCTCTGAATCTTTTTCATAGTAGCCAGTAGGTAGACAATAATTTATCATTGAATTCAAAATTAAATATTAATATTATTTGTGGGAACGTAACAATTGGACGTAGGTAATAGGACTATAGGATTTTATACATTTTGTATTGATTTGAGATTAATTTGCAAAATTTCATATTGTGGGGTTATTTTTTCGCGGTACCTGAAAAAATATGTATATTATTCAGAGTTAAAGTTAACAAAATAAAATCTAAATCAATCAAAAAATTAATATATATTAAATAAACTTATGCCTCTACTTGAACTGAAACCTTTTAAAAAACCAACCTAACATTAATCATTAATGTTTAACCCCACCTCAAAACCAAACGTAAACAACTAAATAGCCGCCTGACGCCTACACATCCTTAGGCCTCTCATAAAATCTAATATGCACATCTCCAACCGTTTACTACTCTACAAATCCCTTCTGTAACCTATCTGGTCATATGGAATCGCTCTCTGGGGTACCACCATCAAATGGTTCCATCGCTTCGAACACCAGAACCATACAAGCATTCCAAGCAATCTGCCTCCGCATGATTGCTAAAGCCCCTTAGTACGTCACAAATGTTGCTCTTCATAATTACCTCCAAATCCCCACCATTAAACACACTGCAGCTATCAAATATTATCTTCGCCAGCACTCCAATATAGAACATCACTAGTGATGGTCAAACCAAGACCAAGACTATGACAGTATTGGTCTTGGTCTTGCAGAGCCGTTTATAGTCTTGGTCTTGGTCTTGCACCCCAAGTCTTGGGCTTGCTGCAACTCTTGCAATATTAAAAAAAAATTGTTTTCCCTATTTATGCTATGAGTTTGTATAATTTTTTAATTGTTTATTATCTCTAAGATATAATTATATTAATACATAGTTATATCAGTTATATATATAGAGATAGAGAGCTTATCTTAAATATAAAATTCTAAAATAACAGTTATTTCATTTTGCACTTTAAAAAAAAAAAATATTATGTTTATTGTTTTCATAATAATAATAAACTTTTTATAAATGTATTTTGTAAGTTTCTATTCAATCAAGTCACTAGTCAATCTAGATTGTGCAGCTATTGAGCTATGTTATCTCTTGGATTAAATTTGCAAGCTCACACTCGACAAAAAAATATTTATATGATGTTTAATGTTTATTAATTAATAATAATAAATATTTCCAATAGACCATTATATTATAATCTAAAAATCTTATTAATTTTATTTTTTAAGTAAGTTGTTACTTGGTTGAATGTTTATCTAACTAGATAACAAATATAGGCATAAATGCAGTTTGGTTCCCACGCGAATTTTTCGATTTTTTTTTTTCCAAAATGTGTGTTTCACGACACTGAATACAAAAGTCTAATTCCAAAATTCTCGCAAATCATTATTTTGGAAGTTATAGCCATCCAAAGTTTGCGATTTCACGTATTTAGTATTTACGCATGCATGCGCGCAAACCGGCTTTAGATACCCACTTTCTTACGTTTTCGTATTCTCGCCTCTCATTTATATGTTATTTTATTTTATTACAATATTATCTAAAGTAGTTTGATGAAAAATGTTAGATTATACCCTATAATTATATTTTTGTAAAAGTTATATTTAACTTATTAGTTTTATGTAGATATCTACCTCATTATAATTTTAATTAACGAGTTTCAAAAGGCAATAGAGTGTTGGTGAGCTGTATAACTCAAAAGAAAACGATGTTTTGATAAGTGATGATGATAAAGACTCTTCTTCTACAGGAACGGATGACGATTAATAAAATATTGAAAAATTTAAATAAAATTAAAATTGCAAAAAATGTTTGTTTTCAATAACCCTCCCCATTCAAGTTTGATTTTTTAGCCCGGGGGGTTTGAGGGCCGAGCCCACATTCAACGAGAGGTCCGTAGGACCTCGAGTTTGGTGACTGGAGCTGGCAGGCGGAGGGAGCTACTTATACTTATTTTACTTTATCTGGCCATCAAGTCCGGCGACCGGAGCCGATAGGCTCCGGGAACCGGGGGTCCCTTGAATTTAAAGACATGAGTCATTTGTGTTAAATTAGTTTCAGATTACTTGTTAGGTCATCAGGCTGCCCGCAGGGCAGGGACGCTCTCCCCCCCGCGACCCCGGAGGGGTCGCCCCCCCCCCCCCTCCCCCTCCCCCCCAGGTTTGCTATTTAAGCCCCGGGGGGTTTGGGGGCCGAGCCCCCATCCAACGAGAGGTCC
This sequence comes from Diuraphis noxia, assembly GCF_037042655.1. Lineage (NCBI taxonomy): Eukaryota > Metazoa > Arthropoda > Insecta > Hemiptera > Aphididae > Diuraphis > Diuraphis noxia. The sequence goes on along the minus strand of NW_028301712.1, from coordinate 69,965,997 downwards.
AGAGGACCTCGAGTTTGGCGACCGGAGCCGACAGGCGAAGGGAGCCACTTATACTTATTTTATTTTATCTGGCCATCGAGTCCGGTGACCGGAGCCGATAGGCTCCGGGAGCCGTGAAGTTTATTGACTTTAAGACATGAGTCATTTGTGTTACTTAAGGTTCAGTTTACTTGCTAGGTCACTTACCTACAGCGAACGTGCGTATATATTGGCGATGTGCACGGCATTAAAGTAGTGTTGCGCGTATATGCGTATAAACATAAAATCGCAAACTTTGGATGGCTATAACTTCCAAAATAATGATTTGCGAGAATTTTGGAATTAGACTTTTGTATTCAGTGTCGTGAAACACACATTTTGGTAAAAAAAAAATCGAAAAATTCGCGTGGGAACCAAACTGCATTTGTTCCCAAATATATAGTACCTAATTATCAATTTATTATGGTTAATTTAAAAAGAATATTACATTTTTCAAAAGTTATAGGTATTTGTTATAACTTATAAGTTATAAGTAAAAATAATTAGAATATTTACTTTAAAATGTAACAATCGTAAATCATTAAACTTTTCATAATGCATATATTTACTAGTAGCATTCAATTTATAAATTCCTTTTGATATAATATATTGATGATAGACCAATCCTGTAAAAACAATTTTAATAATGATTTTAATAGTAATTATAATATAAAAAAATATAGTCTAAAAATTATTTTACATATTTAATTTAAAAAAAAAAAAATGTTGCTTCAAAATTCTAAACATGTATTATAACAAGCTGTAATTAAAGAGAAATATTAAAAAAAAAAATTATGAATATAATAGTAAATTTACAAAAGCTTTTTTGACCATGAGTTAATACAAAGTAGCCATTGTGCAGATTCGTTACTTATCTATTATTCCGGTGCTTACGTAATACGTATAACTAATGATGCCTTAGAAAATAGTCTCTCTGCAGGAACTGAAGTAGCTGAAGCCTGAAATCGATAAAAAGTCTCTTGCCATCTTAGCTAATACAGGGAACTGTAATTGATTTAGCTTCCACCACTGTAAAATGTCTACACTGCTTGCACTCCTCGGCTGACTTAGGTATTTTTCCAGTTCTTGCTTACTATTCTGAGAATTTGTGAAATTGATCGGAGTCGAATATAGCGCATTGAAGTCTATAATATCTTCATCGTTACTAATTAAGTCTTCTTCTTCTGGCACTGGCTCTTCTTTAAAGTATAACTCATAGATTTCTTCAAATTTTCTCAGACTACTTTCTCTATTCTATAATAAATGTATATCTACTTATATAGTTATTTAAACGTTAGTGGCGGAAATACGACAACGGACAAGTCGACAACTCGACAATCGACATTAGTAGTTATTAGTGTTATTACCCATACCTACACTGTATACAATTTCACATTATTACACGAATAGCAAACGAAATAAATACGTACAATATAATAATAATACCCAAAGTACCAACTTTAATTAAATACTGTTATTAGTAGCATTATATTCAATGAAGAGAGGTATTTACAGCACTAAATAAATATTGCGGTTTATAAATATACCGTATCGCACGTTCGGTGACTGATGTTATTATTATAATATTTATTTGTGCTCACTGCTCGGCGCTCGCACATCAACATTTGTGTCGTAATCGGCAGCTAAAAATAATTCCATTAGGGTTTTGTATTGCTATTTGTACCAAAACCACTTTATATTCGTGGTATCCAATTATTTATTATCTTGTTTTCAATAATTCAATATTTTCTCAATTCCTGGAACGTGTTGTACATCAAAAGAAATATTACGTTTTTATTATATTCCTAATAAATTATTTCTTTTAACCTATACTAAATGACGTGTTTTCTGGGAAATTTTTAAAATAAAATTACAATAAATATTGCAAGACTGCAAAACTCTTGCAGTGTGGGTCTTGGTCTTGCAGGCTCAGTCTTGGTCTTGGTCTTGCAAAGCAATTCGTAGTCTTGCTGCAAGACCAAGACCAAGACTGCAAGACCAAGACTGCAAGACCAAGACAATTTTGCCCATCACTAAACATCATTCAGAAATTCCTACGTGGAGGGTAATTTAGGGAGAAATAGTAATATACATGGTTAAGTTTAATGTGTGTTGAGAAGATCTCTGGGCAATTCACGTTTGAGGCGTCTGGCTGGGTTGTCTGGAAGAGCATTGGTATGAAGTTGAGTGATGTTTAGTGATGAGCAAAATTGTCTTGGTCTTGGTCTTGCAGCAAGACTACGAATTACGAACGAATTGCTTTGCAAGACCAAGACCAAGACAATTTTGCCCATCACTAAACACCACTCAAATCCCCTCATCACTCAACTTCATACCAATGCTCTTCCAGACAACCCAGTCAGACGCCTCAAACGTAAATTGCCCACAGATCTCCTCAACACACATTAAACTTAACCATGTATATTACTATTTCTCCCTAAATTACCCTCCACGTAGGAATTTATAATGTGAAACTTCTACTCACTGTACTTCCCTCATTGCCACTTATAATTATTATCACATTTACTTATTGTACCATTTTGTATAGATTGTAAATTTTCACAAATAAACATTTAAAAAAAAAACATTAATCACTTTTTTAATGGTAATTTCAATAAGTTATTTAACAATTTCTTGTTTTAATTTATTACATGAATATGAAACCAATTTATTGATTAGGCATACGAGTAAGACAGAATTATACACTGCAATAAAGGATAATTACAGAAAATGTTGCGAAATCAAAGTAATATAAATGAATAGTCAATATTGTTTTATGGTAAAACTTTGAATTTTAAACTATGTTCATATATTAATAAAATGGTATTCTTCAATTCTTGTAGTATGCGGTCTACCGCACACTTGCTGTCTACCACACATGTTTTTATACGTCATATCAGTAGCTCCCCCGCAAAAATAAAAAATGGACCCCAAAAATATTGTTATACCAAATATAACCCTATAACCAAAGGCCCCAAATTACTATGTTCTCCCCCGCATCGCAGGGTCCGCGGGCTCTCAGTTACGCCACTGCGTCTTATGCGGTCTATAACATACTTTTTATACGTAACTAATTAAATTATGGTAGAATTATATTATGTTTAATTTAATGACACACGATATGTATTAAAAATAATTCAATAAAACAATACATGTCATAAATAATCGAAATATAAAATAAAATAAAATATAAAATAATCGTCTAAATCGAAAAATAATTATAAAAACAAATGAAATAATTTAATAATAATGTCAATATGCATGCAAATCAAAAAATAATCATAAAAACAAATAAAATAATTCAGTATGTCACTATGTATGCAAACCGAAAAATAATTATAAAAACAAATAAAATAATATAATAATATGTCAATATGTATAAAAATCCAAAAATACCATACTATGTCTAAATAATCTACGTTTTTATTATTTAAATTAGGTACAATATAACTTTACGTCTCTTAAAAAACATTCAAATATATCATCATTGCTGTTTCTTAGACGCCACCATTGTTCCGCTAAATACGAGGGTAGCAATGATGATGTACCATGCATTTTTTTTACGATTCGAAGTTTTAAACCTCCCCATAAACTTTCTATGCGCTGTGTGTGTGCACTATTGATAGGATCGACAAAAAATTGGGAATGGTTTACGGTTGTATGTATTTACCATTTAGTTTCTAATGTCTTATATGCAAGCCATTCATCCGAGTGTATTGTATTGGTAGACCGCATACGACAAGAATACCAATATAATAAAAATTAAGTAATTAACAAATTAAACATGGTGAAAATAATTTCTTTATTTATTAATACACTGTAATTAATTGTGTACAAACATATTGGGTATCAATAAATTAAATGTATGTTATATAATATTATCAATTAATACTGAAAAATACAAAATTAATTTTGTACATTAGTTACTTTTTTTTTGGTTCTACATGGAACAAATGATAATAAATATTATTTACTAAAATTTCTTATACAAAAAACAACAAATTATAGTACATTTATAAACTTAATTGATTATGTTTTAATTCAATATTGTCATTTGACGAATATTATTAAAATTTAAAGCATGGTAAACCCTGTAATATAGAATATCTAAATAAACTATAAATACTATTTTCTAACATAATCATGTTATGCACTAAGACAGAGATATTTACCATACTCAAAAATTACATTTTAAATTTACATAATTATTAAACTGCATATTATAATGTATTGTAATTTGTAAGATATAAATTGTACACGAATAAAAGTTTTTAAAATATAATATTTAATGATTTATACATAATATTAAGTCAAATTTTACAATTGTAAAAATATATAATTTTTTAAATTGATAAAAAATGAAATAATCTTTGACTCATCCCATTAACTTTAGCGAATATAATTAACCTAAACTCATTTAAATCAAAAATAATAAAATACAGATTGTGTATCTAAAACTAGAATTTAAAATAGTGCATGATTATTACAAAATAATTAATATAATACCCGTTTAGTATGAACTTTGTACAGTTAAATAGAATATTTTGTATAATATGCATAAAAGTTTTAAAAAAATAATACAAATCAATGTAGTAACTAAAATCTTAAAAAATATATGTATAACATTTGATTCTTAAACATAGAGATAGTCTAACAAAAATAATGAAAATTGAACAGATACCCTGATAGAATAAAAATGCAATTTTAAATTTAAAGGCCTCAGAAAACTTCATTATCACTTTGTTACCATTATAATGTTTAAAATTTTTTACGAAAAGTACTAGTTACTACCCTTTATTTTACTACCTCAGTCATAAAATTAATAAGATCTTGTTTAATAAAATAGGTTTTTAATGTATATTTTAGGTGCAAGTAATAGAAATTCTAATTTTGTGGAAATATTGCTACTTAAAATGTTCTATATACATTAAATGGAAAATAATTAGTTTTAAAAATAAAAAATAAATTACATAAGGTAAAAACAATTTTCTTTATATAAATATTCAAACTTTTTATATTTTACCTATTAATTTAATTTTGTTAACTAAAACCAATGATACTAAAAATAAATAAGAGTTAGGTATATATTTTTTGATCTATTATAGTGATTATGTAACTAATTATTTTATTTTCTACTTTCTTCAGATAACAATAAAAAACCATTAATTGTTTTAAACTATTAGATTATTTATGGAATTTCTCTAAAAAATTATATATGATACTTAAAGTTGTCTAGATACTTTTTCAACTTCTTTTAAACATTCGCTTACTAAAGCTTTAGCTTTATGAATTGACTTTTTCAACCTTTCAGTAGAGTTTTTACAACCTGTATAAATTGGTCGGATTGATCCAGACATTTCTTCAATAACCGTCAACAACTCTCTATACTTAGCCCAGCCATCTTCACTACTTAATGAATCAATATCAAAAGTTTTTTCAACATTTTCTAATTGACCAGATATTCTGTCTGCTGTAGTAGAAGGTGGAGGCATATGTTCGTGTTTATAATGTTTAATTTTGTTTTGTGTGTTTTCTTTGTTGTAATTTACTGCAGTCTTTTCTTTAGGTTGATCATATGCATACGATTTTCTTTTATTAACTTGACTAAAATTCATTAACAATTCAGGATAGTTAAACGGCAAATTAAATGGCCATTGTTGTTCATATTGAGCACTATAGTTAGGATAGTTATGATGTTTGCGATTCATTGTCAGATCCAAGAGTGGATTATAACTGTTCATATCATTCACCATATGGTTTAATTGAGGCATACTAGATTTTCCGCGCTTGCGGGGTGCACCTCCTTGTGCATTTGATGGCAATGAGTGTTTATTTTTAGATTTTCCACTGCTAGTATTTGGTACTAACGATAATGATACTGTACTTTGCGGGGAAGTAGAAGAAACTGCATACTGACTGTTGGATTTTGAACTTTGTGATATAGGTATGATGGTCAATTCTGAATGGCATCCCATATTTCCAGACTTAATTGCTTCCAATAAACTATTTTCCATGATATTAATTTTTAGATTTCTGCCCTAAAAATTATATATTGAAAAAAAAAACTTTATGAGAATTTTGTAGTAATAAAAAATAATATACTGCTAACATTTTTCCATTAAAACATATAATTAGGTTTTAACACATCATGAACATTAATAAATATTAATTTAAATTTAACATTTACATAAACAACTGTAAAAAATGATAATAGATAGCCAGATGAGTCCCTAAACAATTTTAATTATTAATTTTACTTTTATCATGAAACAAATACTAGAATAATGTATAGGTAGTATTTTATGGTGAAAGTTATTTAGAATTTACTATTCAAATGACCTAATAAACTTATACGATATTAATAATAATAGGTAATTGATATACACTTGTCTTACTTTTAATAAATGTATAGCTGAGAAGTTATAAGAAACTTTGTTAATAATAACTTTCATACATCAATGTAAATAACTATACAGCATCATAAGATGACAATAATATCAAAAAGTTTTTTTTTTTTTTTAATTTCGTAAAATAAAACAATGAAATAATTTATGCAATTTTACAATATTAATATATTATTATTTATCAACTTGTGGAAAAACAAACGTCATTTAGTCAATCATATTATCATTTACAACATTTTTTATTCTACAAGCCACAATGGAAAGATCAAGATCGAGAATCAAGAGCGATAAGGTGAACATATTATTTAGTATTATTATTGAAATCGTTACTATGTTCATTTTAATTAGAGTTATGACAAGGTGACAACAGACAAATAATTCATAATTATTATTTGATAAGGAACCTTGTATTTGTATAGTTGTGTATACAACTACTGTATACTGTATTGTTTTGTATACTAATTATTGTATGAGAAAGTGTCGTCCAGTGGTCCAGTCGTTTGTGCAGACATGGAGTGCCTGCTATTTGCCTATTCGGCTATTATTATTACATCATAAATTCATAATAACATAACATAATATTATTATTTATTATGATACAATTATTTTAGATTCTGAGCTTTGTGCTTAGGAATTTATGAATCTATTTATTTTAAAATTATGTATGATTAATCATTATTCATTAATGTTTACAAATAATAATCACTGCATTCGCAATGAATTAATTTTATACATTTTCTTCGATCTTTGTTTTTATTTTTTTCTAATGTTTTTTTTCGTGATTCGCGCTCTTCGTCTGATACCTCAATTAGTATAGCTATGATGCCCTCAATCATATCCATTTAAAATGTACAAAATGAAAAAATAACTAATGGGTACAAACATTTTATTAGAAATAAATACTATTTAATTTATTCACTTTTTTGGAATAACCTACTCATAACTCATAGGTCATAAGCTCGTAACTGTTATTTGCTTATATGATGCCTATAGATGGTCGCCATGGTAATTATATGACCAAACTTTTTCAAAACTTTTTATACCTACATATTGGATAAAAAGCACGATTTAAGATATCTTTAATCGTGATAAAAAGCCACGAATTACAATTTTGTTATCTACAATCTTGGACCACGGTCTTAGATTATTGTGATCAAAACATTTAAATATTCCAAACGGATATTATCGCCAATATCTATGACTTACTACTTAGTACTTACGTCCATGTCGTTTATCGGTAATCGCCATCTGCATGTATAACTTTTGCTTCGTTTAATCGTTTCACTCACATCGATAGACGGATAAGTCAAACTTTTTAAAACGATCCGCAGATCGCGGTCGTTCAAGTGTCTTTGATTTCCTTTTTTACTTTTGGTCTACAATTTACTATATTTATTTTTACTGCTGGCCATAGGTATATTGATATATATTATGTTTACATAGTACCATCATTTCGAAAAAATTTAATACACGATGGTGGGTGATAGATATGGTTGTGATTTTAGAACAGTCATACAAAAAACCAGAAATACTGACTTTGACACCTACTACATAGCACCAGCAAAAACAGCAGACTACTTAATTCGTAATATTTATATGTTAGATTGTTATTGGTATATTCCAATCAAGGTGTGGCTCATGACTTCTTCAGATGAATAAAGTTTAAAATTCTTGTTATTTGGACCCCAGTTGACAGTCATTAATATGGCTATTGCATTATTATTTTTATATTCTAATATACATATAACTACACTAGGTATATAACATTTTCATGAGTCTTATTTATAATTTTTCCGATTATTATTGCTTATTACAAAATTGTCTGTTAATTTTGTTCATGCTATTACATTGGTTTTTTCTAAGTTATGAGCCAAACTATTTCATTATTGTATGCAAATTTTTTTTTAATTGTATATTTGATGCTTTAATTAATCTGTTTGGTTATAGAATGAAAATTAATTAATATTGACTCATTTTATTTGAAATGGAAGCACAACAAATAGATCAAGAAAAACAATCTTTAATGAACATACTAGAATCTCTAGATCTGGGTTCATCTGAAGTATTTATTACTTTCTATGTTTATATTATTTTATATAAATTATTACAGTTTGTAATTATTTTTATCCAGATTGATGACACCGAGTTCAATATTCCTAAAGTTAATGATATTCCCACCGTAGAAAGTATATTAAATGATGAAGATGTTTCTTTATTAAGTGAAGATGATGTAACTGTTTTCCAGAACAAAGTAAATTATGGCAATGAAATTAATTCTTATATATTGCTAAAAAATTATGCATTATTACTAGCTAAAATTAATAATCATTTAAAGAAATGTTGGTACAATGTTCCATATTTAAACATTTGATGCAATAATAAATTAATTTAATTAAATGGTAAGATGATTAATTCATATTTTTCTTTTTAGTTGAAAGTACCGTGGTATGATTCAGGAGCTGATTCTGTTTCATTAGGTAGCTCAAATAGTAGTCATATGAACACAGAACAGTTACCAAAATGTTTAAACTTAAAATCTGATCCTGGACGAATTTTACGGCATACAATTCTGAAACCTGTTTCCAATCAAATGCACTCATTTTGTGTAAGTTTATATAGTATCCTCTTTTATAAAAAAAAAATAGGTTTAAATGCATTAGAAGTATTTAAATACTTGTGTTAGGAACGTTTTGATGCTGGACAACCTAGTGCTATTAAGTTTTCACTTCTTATTGCCATTGGTACAAGCAAAGGTTTTATAATTCTATTTGATTCCTTACAAACATTCCAATGGTATCATGAAGCTGTTAACTGTGGTGCAGTATCTGCAATAGATTTTAATCATGATTGTTCTCGACTAATTGTTGGATATATAAATGGAACAATAATAGTATTTGATTCATCTTCTTCTACCTGTAAAACACTTAGAGTCATGACTGATGCACATACTCCAGGTACTATGGTGTTGCACATTAAAGTAAGTATTAAAAAAAGTGCACTTCTGCTAATCGTCAATTTAATTGACATACTTAAAGTTCCTTTCTATTAATTAAAATATTATATTGTGTTTATACATTTTAATTTTAGTTCTCAGATTTGCCAAATTTAGCAATTGTGAACAATAGTGCTGGTTCTGTGTTTGAGTTAAATTTTAAAAGAAATTTTGGTATACGTAGTGTCGAATCAAAATGTTTATTTTCTGGTGGCCGTGGAAGAGTGTGTTGTATTGAACCATTATTATTCAATCAATTAGCTAATCACCCTATGAATGGTTATGTAATAATTGCAATGGCTACTTTATCTAAAGTAAATTTATTATTATTTGTGATCTACTTGAAAAAATAATAAATTATACGTAATATGCTGAAAGAAAAAAAAAATTTTAAATTTGATTTTAAGGTAATCATTGTTACAATTCGGCCAAATACTGAACTACTATTATCAAACAACATAACTTCATCGCGTCCATCTTTACCATTGCTATCTTGGCAGTTTGTCATAATACAATTTAATAAAACATCTAATTCAAGCCATAGAATTATGGACCCAGTATTAGCTTTCACACGAGATGATACAGTTTACTTTTATCAGGTTACCTTTATTAATGTGATTTTCAAATTTTTACTTAAAAAATATTTTCATTCAATTAAATTAGGTCAATGTCAATGATCAAGAACGTCTATGTTGTTGTATTTTACAAAAAATAAAATTATCATACACAATAATAGCATGCAGTTGGATGAATGCACGCACTTTATTGACTTTGGACTCATCGGATAAAGTTTATCTTGTTGATGTTCGTGCAGGAGATGAAATGGAACAGTCAGATCTTTTAAACATTTCCTTAGTTCACACTTCTAACTACTACAATGGCACAGATAGTCAACATTTAGTAAATAATTCATCTATAGACTATACTTTAATAACTTTTTAACTATATTTTAATGAATCTACGATTGTTCTAGGATAAATGTTGCTATAGTTCAGTCCATGGTCATAATAGTCAATTAGTACTGTTAGGAAAGAAGAGTGTTCATGTTATTAGTATTAGAAGCTGGATTGAACGTCTGGATAGTTTAACTGATAAAGTAATAATCTTACTGTTTTTCATCTTTTTAATAAATTACAATTTAAAAAATTGTTTGTAGAAACTATTTAGCGATGCATTGCAATTAGGTGTAGATTTCTTAGAAGAAAGAGGAAAAGCGGTTCTTGGTCTTAGAGGTACACGAGCACATAGACATAAAATAGTTAAAGACAAGGTATTTTTTTATGTACAATTATTACTTTATTTAAATAATAATAAAAAATGATGTAATAATAATTACAAATTACTATAATAAAATAATAATAATTAATAAATAAAGTACAGTTGAACCTCATTAATCTGGACCCTTTTAGTTTGGACTGATATTTAATAATACATACTTTAAATGTTTAAATATTAGAAAAATAATTGAAATGCCTAGGTATTTTGTATTACGTAGACCTAAACCTAACCTAACCTATACTATCATATTAAATAACCTTTGCATTTCTTAAATATTTATTACACTGATTTTTTTTTTAATGAATTGTGTTTAAATATTAATCTTGCCTCATTTTATTAGTTATTTTGTTTAATTTGAACAACGAAGAACCTCAATTAGTCTAGATTAATGAAATTTTACTGTATATTTATAAAAGTTATATGTTAAACATCCTGACATCCTGTTTTATTAGGTTATAAACATTGTTGCTTTATATATTGATTCTATGGTAGATATGAATAACTCAATAAATTATAAGGAAGGCATTCCTATTGTATTTGACATAAGTGTACATCTACAAAAAACGTAAGTTCCATGTAAATATAAATACTTCTAATTATATTTATGCTAACACTAATCATTACATAATTTATATTACAATCAATTTGGAATAAAATTACCTATTTCTTAAGTTAATTCTTGATGAATGATAGAACATTAAATTATTGAACATTTTTTTTAGAAGTTTATTGTTCGATCGCTTATGGGATGGAGTAGAGTTAATTGAATCTTGTTGTAAAATTTACTTGGAATGTTTAAAGAACTATTTACTTGAAGGTCAATTTGATGAAGTACCAACAATCATAGTTCAAAAGTTATTCACTTACCTTTCAGACACTAATCAATTAGAGGTACTTAATTTAACTTCTTCTTTTCTCTCCCAAATATTTTGGGTTGGCCAGGCTGGTCCTCAATTTCCATTTTCTACAATTTTTAGCATCCTCCTTACCAGTTATTCTCATATTGCACTTTATAACATCGAACCATCTCTTTTTCAGTCTTCCTTTCCTTTTTTCCCTTCCACACTCATGTTCTTAGTCACAGAAACTGCCTCAGTTTATTCTCTTCTTAAAACATATCCGAGCTATTTCAACTTATTCTCATGCAATTTGTCAACTATTGGAGCCACTCCTATATTACCTCTTATATACTCATTTCTTATTCTGTCCTCTCTCATCAATCCACACACCTTAACATTCTCATCTCAGCGACACTCGTTTTCCTCTCCATTATTTTATCTATACCCCAATATTCTGATCCATACGTCATAGTCAGCTTTGCTACTATCATACAATTTACCTTTTAATCTCATTGGGTTTCTTTTATCGTATAAAATACTTGATGCTTCTCTCCTCTTCATCCATTTACACTTAATCCTATGCATAATATCTTCGTCAAAACCACCATTATTTTGTAATATGGATCCTAAGTACTTGAAACTATCAACTTCATCCACTAGCTTGCCCACCATATTCGCTACATGCCTATTCTGATTTACTCTTTGGACTCTATTTCCAAGATGAAAACTGAACTCGATATACACAGTTTTACTTCTGCTAATTTTTAAACCTTTACTCTCAAGTGCTTCCCTCCATTCTTACAGCTTATAGTTCACCTTCTCCAGACTCTTTCCAACCAACACTTCATCATCTGCAAACAACAAGCACCATGGTATCACACCTTGTATACTTGTCTATTACTAAAGAAAACAAGTAAGGACTCAATGCTGAACCTTGCTGCACTCCAACTCTAACCCTAAACTCCTCAGTTTCACCAACAAGGCTTTTAATCTTTGTGTTCGCTTTTTCATACATGTCTTCAATTATATTTGCATACACCTTTGGCAACCCTTTCTTCATCAATGCCCATTTCAAAACCTCTTTAGGAACTCTGTGATAGGGCTTCTCTAGATCAATAAAAATCATACATAACTTCCTTTTTTTCTCTCTATTCTTTTCTATCATTTGTCTTACACAAAATATTGGCTCCATTGTCGACTTGCCGGGCATAAAACCAAACTGATTTTTTAAACAGATGTCTCACCTCTTATCCTTAGTCAATTATATTTTCCCAAATCTTCATAGTGTGACACATTAATCTTATTCCTCTATAGTTTCTACATTCCTGTGCATCTTTTTCCTTTTAAAATTGGTATCACATAACTTTTTTTCTAAGCGTCTGGAGTTTTTCCTCCGACTTATAACCTGTTGAAGAACCTCGTCAACCAGTCTACTCCTAATCTTCCTTGCACTTTCCTAGGTTCTACTGTTATTCCATCTGGACCTACTGCTTTTCTATTTTTCATTTTTCTAATTACCCTCCACACTTCTTCCTCTCTTATTAAATTTACCATACTTAAGTTCACTTCGCATTGATCTACTTCCTCACTCAAAAATTTTTCATTTAAACATTTTTCAAAATACCTTTTCCATCTATTTATCATCTCCTTGTCATTTGTTAACACCTTTTTATCATTGTCCCTTATGCACCTTATATTTAGTACATCTTTGGTTTGTTTTTTTCTACTCTTAGTTAGTTTGTACACCTCAATTTCCCCTTCTCTTGTGGAAATCTTTCACACAACTCATCATATTTATTTAATTTTGTTTTATTTATGACTTTTTTTGTTGTCTCACACATATTTTTGTACTCAAACCAATCCTCTCTTCTAGATTTTTGCCAAACTTTAAACTGGAATTTTTCTTTGAAATTATGGATTGCACTTCCTTTTCCACCTACATGTTTATTTATCTTCTGGAATTTTATCCCTGTTTTCACCTAACACTTCCTTAGCTAAACTTCTAATATTATCCGCTACACTTTCCCAAACTTTATTTATACTCCCTTCTACATTCACTATACCAATCTCTCTCATCTTCTGTGTAAATACTTTTTCATTCTCACATAATTTCCACCATCTAATTATTTCTTCCTTCTTTACTTTTTCCCTTCTGGTCACCCTCTTTTTATTGTACTAGATCTCCATAACCATAAGCTGTGTCGTCACACTTTCTTCTGAAATTACTTTGCAATCCTTACACTGTTTCGCATTACCTTTTTTCACCATAAAATTATCTATTTGAGACTTATTCCTTCCACTTTTAAAGGTAACATAATGTTCTTCTTCCTTCCTAAAATATGCGTTCACAATGGCCAAATCATACAGTGTAGCGAAATCAAATACTTTTCCTCCTGCATCATTTCTGAGACTAAATCCATACCCACCATGTACTCTATCGTAACCACTAACCAGTTCTATCTCAGCCTACATGATCATTCATATCACCACTAATCACAATCTCCTCCACTCCTGGTCCTCGTTCTCTGTATTACTTCATCCATTTTCCTCCAAAACTCTTGTTTCTGATTTTCCTCAAAAAAGATACTTAATTTATAATAGGTATTTATTGAGCGTCAAATATAATTTAATTTATTTCAGGAACTTGAAAAATGTATTCTCAATTTAAAAGTTGAATGTTTAGACATAGAACAATCTCTAAACCTATCAAGAGCTCATGCATTGTATGATGGTCTCATAAGTATTTGGACAAGAGCATTAGAAGATTATTTAGCACCCTTACAAGAACTCATCCCTAAAATAGCTGTGTTGCCGAATGGAGGTATATATTGTAAATTTGAGTCCAGTATCCTCAGTATATGTCTTATAATTAGAGACCGGATTTATATGCACTTAAAACCATAGAAATAAGATGTTTCTATGCTCTATAATTTCATCAAAATATTCTTTAATATGCAAAAATATTCTTTTTCGTAAAAATGTATTGATTACTGATAAAATAAATAACAGTAATAGTTTACAAAATGTATAAGATAGATAAATTAATCCTAATTGTTAAAAAATATTCAAACAGTCATAATTTAACCTATAATATGATGATATACTAGTGTAACTATATGTTTAATTGTATTTTAGATGTGTGAGTTTACAACCAATAATAATTACAAGTTTTAAATAATAAAAACATAAATGTATTGTGTATTGTTGAATAACAGAATAATATTATGTATTAAAACAAATAAAAAAAAAAAAATAATTCAGGCTTATGAATTCAAAAAATAAAAATTTATTTCATAATATAGTTAAATAACAAAATAATATTATGTATCAAAACAATTTAAAAGGAACTTAAATAATTCAGTCTTTTGAATTTAAAAAATAAAATAATATTGCATAAAATAGTTCAATAACAGAATAATATTATGTATCAAAACAATTTAAAAGGAACTTAAATAATTCAGTCTTTTGAATTTAAAAAATAAAATAATATTGCATAAAATAGTTTAATAACAGAATAATATTATGTACCTACTAAATCAATTTTAACTTAAATAATTCAGCCTTTTGAACTCAAAAAATAATAATTACAAGTTTTAAATAATGTACTCTACGCACATGCGCAGAAGTATAGGACAATGAAGTGTGCGGAACACGATCAGTGCTACCCACGTAGAACGCGGGAACTACTACCATAGAATACTATTCTATTGTACTATATTATTCTATGCAACTACCATGGTCCATCTATAAAAAGAAGATAAGAGAATATAGTATAGGAAATAATAATTATTATTATAATTGATTTTCTTATCAATTTTATGTTCTTTTCAATATTCCTTTCGTCAAGATAAATAATATGATACTACAATAAAAATTGTTTTGGATTTTTTTTTATAAACTATTAGATTTTTAATAAAATATTCAAATTAAACCCCAATATACCAATATATTCTTAAAACATGTTTTTTGCACAAAATATTCTCTAACCTTGAAATATTCTTTTTTATGCTCTAAAAACTTTTTTATATCAGATCATAGGTAAATGAATCGTCCAGAAAGCTTATCCAATCGGAGCTGCATACTCTCAGTAAAAAGATGTAAAAACATAAAAATCCGGTCTCTACTTATAATATACTATTATCAAAATCTTTTATAATATCAGCATTTATTTTACATATTTTTTTTATATTTTCAGAATATATAGATGATATAATAGAACTTGGGAATAAAATTTTGATTTATTTAAGTGGGTGTTTACTAGGCATTGCATATCCTAATAGAGGTTATATTCCTCAACATTTACAAGACACAGTTAGAAATAATGTTGTACAATTTCTGTGCTCTCAACACAGTATTAAAGCAAAGGATGATGAAGATATATATCCATATCTTAGGTAAATATAATATTTTTGCTATAAAATTCTACTATTGGAGTATATATGACAGCTGTCATAACTTTTTTGAATCCTTAGTACCTACTTACACAAAATATATCTTATTTCAGTTAGTTTAATTTAGCATATTACTTTATTTGTACCTAATTTAATTATACAAACTGCCTTTAAAATTATGTTTATTTTTTACAGAATTTTGCTTAGGTTTAATACAACTGAATTCCTAAATGTTTTCTCAATGGCATTTTCTGATTGTCGTTTTATGAGTCAACAAAAACAACGTATTTGTTGTATTTTAACATCACTTACAATGAACAGTAAAGATTTGAAAGTAAGCATTATTTTTTATTTTTTTTAAATTAATTAAATTAAATTTTATTAATTAATAGTACTTTTATATTTAGTCCAATCAGCTAGGTTTAGTTTACGCATTTATAGTACGTTGGCAACAAGATGGTAATTTTATGAAACCAGATAAACGTGTTTTTGAAACTGTCACGTCAATGTTGATATCAACAGAGCAAACTACACCTATTGAAGATAGAGAAAAAGCATTTATACAATTAATACGGTCTGGCGCATTTGATAATAGTCCTGATTTGTTAAAAATAGCAGAAGAAGCAAAATTGTAAGTTTTAGATTAAAACTCAGGGAAGTCGCTCAGCAGTATGGTAGTTTTATGAATTTATTTTTTCATTTTGTTATATTCAAATTTAATGATAATCACTTCATATAAAAAAATGATGCTGAGCAGAAATTCAATTTTTTTTAAAACATTGCATATAGTTATTTTTTTATTTACTAGTTATAAGTTATTACTTAAATACTAGAGTAGTAGATTCACAGTATGAATAACTTAAAATTAGTCTAAATACTTAAAATATTATTTTTTATACATAATAATAATATGTGTAAAGTTTATGAAAAACAATTATAAATCATCAGAAAAAATATATTTTGAATTACAACATAATGATTAAAATCAAGAGAAAACATTTTTTGTTTAAAAACCTACCCAATTTTAACAAAATTGAATGTTCAAATATTTAAAGAAAATAGCATAGCATACATTATGTTTTTAAAAACTGTAAAACCAACTTATGAAGCCTCTTGTATTATATTTTCAAGCTTAAGCTGTTAAAATTTAAAATTTTTGAATTTTGAATTAAAAAATAATTTACATATTTTTTAACAATGTATTCTTTAGTCAAAGAATTTAGTTGAAATTTGAATTAGAAATTCTTATAAAAAATGTTATGTTTTTAATTTGAGTAAAATTTTTAAGCATTGTCTTACAAATAATATTTAACCTCTCAAAAAAATGAAAAATATCTAAAAAAAAGTTAAAATATTTTGAGCATTTTAATAAGTCTTGAAATTACTATTATGAATTGAAAATTAATGAAAAATTTGAAACCCTTCAGTTATTCATTATTGAATAACAAAATAAAATCAGCTGGTAAAATCAGAATGTGGCTCAACAAAGAAAATCTAAAATTACAACGCCTTAATAAGATTCTAATTAATTAAATTAAAATTTTTTTTCAGTTACACTGTTTGCAGAGAAATTTGTTCAGAACGTGGAGAACTTTGTAAAATGTTCAAATATTATATACTTGATGACTTGAACAAATATCAAATATTTTCATTTATCAGTTCTAAGCCAGAATATTTTGAACAACTTTCTTATGATAATTTTCAGGTATTTTATTCAATTTAATATTTTGTTGGATTTAGTGATTGGTAATTATGGCCATAATAAAAAGGTTACGGAATAATTAGTCAAGTACAACCAGAAAAATATACATTATTGTATTACCAAGTTTTTATAGTAATAGGAATCTTTTCATATAATTTGAATCCAGTTATTAGATAGAATTTAGTGGTGTTTATTTTAAGATATACTATATTTATAGTCCTTGTAGTATATTTATGAACTGTTGGTTGTATTAAATTTTTTCTTGGTATATAATATAGAGTTTTTTTTATAATATAATTGTTTTACCGTTAGTATGTTGGCTTTTGAGTATACATTTTTAGTAGGGAAAAGCCTAGGTTTGCGATCTATAATTTTTAGGGAGTTATTTGGTACTATCTGAATACAATTTAAATGTGTTTGTGTCGCACTTTCCCAAACTACTATTCCATATTCTATTAGGGATTGTGTTAAAGTATAATATGTATTTTTTAGCCATTGTATATTTAGAAAGTGTTTTGCCATATTATAAAATATGTATAGTTTCTGTGATTTCAAGTTAATCTCTGTTATTTGAAGGTTCCATCTTAAATATAGATTTAAAGTAATACCTTAATATTTGGTTTTATCCACCCTGTTTATAATTCTACAGCTGCATTGTGAAGCGTATGCACATGTTGGGCCATGGGTTTTTATACTGGAGATATTAGGTGATGTTATAATTGAATTTGAAAAGGTAACACTAATGGTTTTGTTATAATTAAATGATAAATTATTATTAGAGAACCATTCAATTATTTTACTTAAAGAATTATTTGCTATTTTAGTTACTGACTGCTATGTATCACCAATCACAATTAATGCAGTGCCATCCGCATAAGAATATTGATTCCCTTCTATTTTTAAATTAGATAATTCCATCACATATATATAGTAACATCAATAATACTGTGCCTTGGGGTACACTACAGGTCATAAATTTATTCTCACTTTTGATATCATCTATTTTAACTTTATGTAGTGTGCGATCTAAGTATGATTCAAATAATATTAGAGCTTTTCCTTTAATACCTATTTTACTGAGCTGTTTTATTAATTTATTGTGACATATTGATTTAAATGCTTTGCTTAGATCCATAAATATTCCAATTTTTTTTTTTTTGTGTCTATTGATTTAAATATTGAATGTGTTAAGCTTATGATAGTATCTTCGATGCTAAATTCTTTTCTAAAACCAAATTGAGTTGGAGGAAGTATCATATATTCTTCTAAATAATTAGCCAATCTTATATTATTTTGATAACTTTTTCAAAGATATCTGAAAAAGTTGTCAAGAAACTTATCTGCCTATAATTTTCTTATTTCCTTTTTATATATAGGTGTTATTATTGATATTTTAAAGCTGTCAGGGATTATCCTATTGCTTATTATGCAATTTATTATTTTAACTAGTGGCTTCATCTTTAAACATTTTTATCATTTCAGTGAAAATATTATCATGTCCAGGAGCAGTGCCCCCTTTTAAAGATAATATTGTATTTTTAAACTCTTTTAGGATTTATTTTTCTTAAGTTCATAGATTGGTGAGATGTTATTTCATTATTGTTGTTTAAAATTAAATCCAGTTCATTAGAGTTATTTGTTGTTATTTTAGCAAAATAATTATTGAAATAGTTAGCAATTTCTTTAGGGTGTGTTTTATGAGTTACCTAGATATTTTAATAAAATAATTCATATAACTTAATAAATTGCATTTTACAATAATATTATGGTAATAAAATAAGTCAATATAATATATAAATATATTTTAAAAATGTATATACTATGACTTAGTTGCATTCATAAAATATTTACAATATAATTTGTATGTATTAATGATATTTGATATGGTTTTAAAAGTCATATAAATTTCATTGGTTTTTTTATATACTCTCAATACAATTTTGCTTTTATATCATTTAAGATTTTTTAAACTGGCATTTAACACATCTACCCTGAAATAGCACTGAATCAACATAATATATAACTAACTTTAGAAAAAATATTTCTTAGTACTTTTTAATAATAAAAATTGTAAATTGTTAAATTTCAAAATCTAGTCAGAAGTAATATTTCAATAAAAATGTCCAATAGTTAAGTTCATTATAACAATTTAGCATAATAGTCACATAGTAGTTTCATAATATGTTAAAATCATATTAGTATGGTAGATACATGGAAGATCTTAAGAAAGTCTAGAAAAAAAAACCCTTATGCCAAAATGTTTATTTACACTATATATTTTTATGTACTCGTATTTATCTATGTACATCATGAAAATATTTTTATATTCAATTTATTAAAACACATTTTTGCAGCTTATTTTAACTAGAATAATGTATACTACCCATTACCTATAGATTTAGTAACTATTCCAATAAATATTCATATTATAATTTTTTTTTTGACATTTTAATATTTATATATATATATATACTGTGAAACCTCCTTTGATGGACAACTCTCTATAGTGAACTGTGTACATCTTTAAATAACAGAAGAAATGAATGGCAACCTGTGTACTTGTATTTCCCCTCTTAATAGTGAACATCTATGAATATTGGACGAAATTTAAGTGACCGAGAGTGTCTGGTATTTAGAAGTTTCACTGTATATATATTTAAACCAAATTTAATAAAACTAATAATAATAAGGTATAGGTTTTACTGGAAATAGATACAGTTCAATGTGGAGTAATATTTGGAACATTTTATCCACATCTTGTTTATGATGTTTCTAATAAAATTAAAACAAATTATCAGAGATACCTTTTTTTAAAAGGTGCAATGTAAGTAAAATATTTCAGTATTACTTTTATTTCGCTATTTTTGAATGTCAAAATGAATTATATTTAATTTACTAATATGTGTATTCAATAATATTTTTAGACCATACGTAAATTCTGATGTGAAACTATGCACTCATTATTTGGAACTGTTATGTCAACACGAACCAAATGCTGTGATGGATTTTGTAAAAATGAATGATTCATTACATCTAACAGAAGCAATGGCTGTAAGAATTATTGTATTGTACTTTTGTACTGAATTTTTTTATTAAACTGCATTCTGCTTTCTAATACGTCTTAGGCAACAAAAACAGCAGGATTAGACAATGTTACAGCTATATTTCTGGAAAGATTAGGAGATTTCCAAGGAGCATTTGATTTACTGTTTAGTAAACTACAAGAAGCCATTTTGCAGGTTTACATTTTATTTTGTATTCATTCAGGGCTGTAGATATGGGGGTTTAGGGGGCCTAAGCCTTCTCCCTTGCAACATGAAAAGTACATTTATTTATTACATTTTATGTAATTATGTTGACAATTCCCTCCCTCTTACCATATTAAATTTCTGTTTACTAAAATGTACTCATAGTTAGTCAGTGCAATATTACAATGTCTTTCTTAGGCAAATGCTGTTGAAGAATGCACTGAAGTATTAGTGGCATTAGCTCAAAGAGGATCTGCTGTGCTTGATCCCAAAACTACATGGTTACCAATTTTACAGTGTCTTCTTAGTCTTCAATCACATGGTACTTTTGTTTTTAATATTTTCTTTCCTATTAAATTTTACTTTATCTCATTTGGATTTTTTTATCATTTAGATCATTTACAAAAAGTTTTGGATAAAAGTGATCTTAATTTAGCCACTGAAATGCATTTACTTTTGAATAGTTCAACAATGGTCCAGGGTACTGTTGGACATTTCAGAAACCTTATAATGGGTGAGAGGCAGAGAGTATATCTGCACATTGCATTTTAAACATTTTAATTACACTGTTGTCTAACATTTTAAATTATGTTTAGTTTTAATGTGACATATATTACTTATTAGTTTTGTATATTATTTAATGATATAATGAAAATAATTTATAATTTAATTTAGGTTTAATTGATAAATGTCAGTATGAAAAAGATATATTGAAGTCCTTTGAAACATTGCTCCATGGTGATTTACACAGCAAGTTAGCCGAGGCAATAAATGTAGCCAAACAGGGCGTCAGTAATCCTGTAATATGTTCATCATGTAATCAAAAAATAATTATGGAACAAATGTTTGTATTCAGGTGTGTATTTTTTTTGGATAGTAATTAAATATAGGTTTGTAGATTAATTTTATGTTCCCAAGTAGATAATGTTTCACACCACTGACTCTTGTTGTCAACTATTAGATATTTTTTGCTGCCTTTTTTATAATATAAAGCTTAGTACATTATATGACATGGATGGAAAACCTATGAAACATGTGTCAAAAGTGGTGTGTTGGTAAAATTTTCACGCCCACGAAAATATTTTTATTTTAATCAATTATAAATGTTTTCATCTCACTGCAGGGGCGTCATTTTAGTTTTTTTCCAGTTGTGCAAACTTTTAGGCGCAAATAACCTATGTAAATATTCTATCCCTTCTGGCTTTTATAATTCTAATTAAAATTATTTATTACAACCAATGCAACTTTTAAATAACTAGCAATTAAAAGAATTAAAAGTTTATAACATATAAGCAATTACAGTAATGAGCTAAAGCCATTTCACTATTATTTAAAAAAAAAGGCAAATAAGGTATATTATAATTAATAATAAAATACTCTTTAATTCCAAAATTAAACATAATTTATATAAAACATCAATATATCAAAATATTAGTTATTTTAAAATTTAAATAAGCGGATATCGATGGGTTTTAATGTGTGCAAAAATATTTACAGCCTCTTGTAAATCAATATTATACTTTCTTCTTCATTCTCAACTACAATAATCATTATACCATTTAATCTTTCGTTGCCCATGGTGGTTCGTGAATATATTTTTACTCTTTTGAGGGATAAACAAATCTTTAATTTGAAGCAGTGGACATTGGTTATATTTTTATTATAGAAATCATATCAGTTATAACGGCTCATTGGAGTATTAATGGCGGGCCAATTGCTAACATTTTTTAAATTAGTGGTGCCGCTGCACACCTAGCCACCCCCCAAATGACGCCCCTGTCTCACTGCTCCCCAACATAATATTTTGTTTTTGAAAAAGAATGACTTATTTCATATAAACTCAATATTTGCGTCAACAATTTAATATACATAGCTTATATGTGAAAGTTTATTTTCGACAATGATGAATATGAATTACTTCTAATCAAAATATATTATTGAATAAAGAGTATACTGCTTGTATTTTCTAAAAACATTTAAGATCAATAATGTACACAACTAATATTAAAATAATTTCAATGAATTTTTATAAAACCCCTTGTCACCCTAAGAAAAAATTGTACCTATAAATTTAAACTAGCATATGCACTTTTTTAAAAAATACTTTGATTACAAAATGTTGGCACATGATCCAAAAAAGGTCTACCACCCAGTTATATGATATATTCTGCGAAAAGTAATTTATTTTGTACAATTAATATCAGCTATCAAACGAAAATCTGTCTGTTTAAGAGGACGCCACACCCGCATGTTGTCTCCGTCTTACAAACGTATAACTTAGCAAAATCTGTTAAGCGCATGACAACTTTTCTCCCTCAATATTTATAATAGAATTTTCAGAATTTCACAATGCATAGGTAAGAACTTTATCTGTGTCATAGCGTCGTTATTCTTTTGATAGCACAAACCAATAATTTTAAGTAATTTAATGAAAAAATAAATGTATTTTCTTAAGCTTATAACTTTAATTATATGTATGTTATCAAAAAAATAACGACGCTATGACACAGATAAAGTTCTTACCTATGCGTTGTGGAATTTTGGTAATTCTACTATAAATACAAAGGGAGTAAAGTTGTCCCGCGCTAAACAGATTTTGCTATGTTATACGTTTGTAAGACGGAGACAACACATGCAGGTGTGTCGTCCTCTTAAGCCTTAAAAATGAGAACCCCAAAATGTAATATTTGGTTAAGGTAATACAATTGCTTTAATCATAACTTAAAAGTATTTAATACTATTATTAATTATAGTCAACATCCTATGTTCAATGATACTATGCATAGTTATATATAAGTATTTTTTTTAAATAGATGTGGTCATGGATTTCATTCTGATTGTTTGGGTTTGAATACAACTTGCACCCACTGCATCTCCACTAATATAAACTAGTAGCATTGATTATTTAACTATTTTATTTGTTAACTATTGTTAAATATTCTTTACTTATTTATTAAATTATTAAAATATAGTTAATTAATATAATTATATAATAACTATTGTTTTTTTATTATTCATATTAGTTCTGAGCACCTTATAACCAACTGAATGTACACAGATACTGTTCAATGCTCTGAGTTCACAGTATTTTGATGTCACAAATATATATCATAATTCATAATAATTTATGGGCATTCTTACAAGGAGGGAGATATAGTGTAGATCCCTTCTCATGAACTTATATTTCATAAGTCGTAACCTAAAAAAATGGTAAACTAGAACTTTTAATGCTGCAGCATTTTTTGTGCACTTAATAAAAGTAAAAAATAATGTGATAAGCACATTGTGGTTAATAAATCATTTTGGGTTCTTTATTCTTTTTAGATTTTTAGAGATGGTGTTTTATTTAGTGTTTTTTATCACTAGGTATAGGATTTATATGCAATAGAAAATCTGCTAAAATGTATATTAAAATATAATAAACATACAGTAATTTCACTAATATTTTATAATTATCATTACCTGAAAGAATCTCATAATTTTAAAACAAATTGAATAAAGCAGTAATTTTAGACTGACTAACAAAGTTTAAATGAGTAAAAGTTAAAATGTTTTAAAAACAATAAATATGTTGCATAGCAGTTTGAACTGAATTTTACATACTATCTTATGCACTGGTTTTTTTCAATAAATTATTTTGTTTAACTTATATCAATAGATTTAAATGTTTATTAGCTTTTTAAATTTTATTAAAGACAATATTATTGATAAATGTTGAATAATTTATAATACAATACATACATACAGATATACATACATAAAGAACTAGTTTATAATACAATGTAGTACTTAAATATCTAAGGTAAAAATAAATTATAAATTACATGTTATAAATATTCACTTACACGATTATTTATATTTATACATACATATATACATAAAAAAATATTAAAATATTATTAGTAAAATAGAAAAAGGTTAAATAAAAATCTTCTGATTACTTTATTAGTAGTGAATGTAAACTAAGAGATCTATAAATATTTGAGAAACAAATTTTTCATAAAAATGTTTATAACCATGGATACCATGCTGGATCCATTCTGCATAAATTATCAACTGATGACGCTGCACTTACAATTGTGCTTACCTTATTATCAGCACCATCAAAATTTGCTAGGCTATTTAGTCTATGCATTATGGAATTAACTGCTTTTGTAACCATGCTGATTATTATGTCACCAGATATTTCATCTCTATCAGTTGAAAGTTCATCTTCCAATTTCTATAAATAAATATAAAAATATTTATTATTATTTACATGAGAAAATAAGGGATATATTGATTTACTTTTTTATAAGAGGTGATCATTTCATCTCTGAGTATTGCCCTAAGAATAGCTTGAACTTTATTGTTAGGTTGATTAAAACATCGAGCTGTTGCCATAATACTCGCAGTAAGAGGGCCATTTTTACCGATATCAGTCATTAATTCAACAAAATTGGGAGTTAATCTAAAGGGAACAGGCCGATTGGAAACTAGTTCACCTAAAATGTATATTAAATTAATTTTATTAATTTTTCAAATATTAATATATGACAATAATTACCTTTTTTATCATCTACATCAAATTTGAAGTATGAAGCATTAAGCAACCCAGAGTCTTGGTGTATATACATCATTTCAGGATTAATCCTGGTAAGATGTAAAACATATTCAGCCAAACATGATAACGATAATTGAAGTGTAAGCTAGACAAATAAATTATCATTAATTCATAAATTAAAAAGTACAAAAAATTGATTTTCATAACGTATTTAAAAAAAATTTAAACCATTTTTCTAAATGTCCAATAATCTGTTGGTGAAGCATATGTTAGAGTCGCCCAATTTTTCAATATATGGCTTTGACAATAACTTTTTTGTACTTCTAAAAATACATCCAAAAGCATTTGAATATTTGCCTGAGTTCCTTGATTCTAAAAAAAAAAACAAAAAAACAAAAAATGAGTTTGAAAAAATTTTATCACTGTCAAATTAAGAGAATGTCACAGCTGAATTTATTATTTCTATCTTCAAGCATATACAAATTCATATTTGGCAATTCATGTGCATTTGCTATGACACATATTATTATTTAACATAGAGAAAACAATTTTTGGTTGTTTCTTTAATTATTTTAAAAATAATATATTACTTGAATATTAGCTAGGCGTTGATAATAATGTTCAATACAATCATCATAAGGTTGAGATGTACTCATTGACTTAAAAATATCAAGTAATGATAATGATGAAGGATTATCTTCAACAAGCCGTTGTTGTGGAGATACAGCAACAACCCTGGGTACTGTATAATATAAAAATCTGCGAGATGTTTCCTAATAATAAAAAATAACCATACTTTTTTAGTTTTCAAGTTGATTTTTGTTAAATATTTATAATTAAGATAAATTATTTGGTTTATGTACTTTTTGTTTGGTCAGGTAATGATTTAACATCCGTAATAACTGTAAGACTCGTTCTTCACGTCTTGTATCACCTAAACCAGCATCATGCATTACTAGATAAGAATATAATTTACCATTATGACCCCGCATAACTAATCTTCTGGCTGACGTATTATGCTTTTCAACTATTTGAACTCTTGGCATAAAACGAGCAATTTTAACATAATAATGCGAATGCTATAATACAAAAAAATGTACATATATTATATTATTAATATTTTTCTATGGATTTTACTAACATTTAATGATCAATCTTTTTTTTAGTAAAATTTCATTTACGTAAAAGAAAGTTGTAGAGGATAAAATAATTTTGAATTTATAATTGAAAAATATACAAATAAAAAATATTAGTAATACTATTGGCATGGCGTGACAGAAAAGGTATACTAGTTACCAATCAAAAATGCTTTTACTTTAGTTGATTATTCTTGGATGGAAGGCTATCAAAGAGCTTTAAGTATTTAGTTAGCAACCTTTCATAGTTTTATTATAACCACTTAATTAAGTCTTAAACATAAGTTATTAAAGTAAGTTTTAGATTTTTTTTTCTATAGTAATAAACTAATAGGCTTTTATACACAAATTCACATAATTTAAGATACAAATGCATACCTTTGGAAGTAAAAATTCTCCAGGAATTTCAATTTCAGCAGTTTGAAGACTGAAATTGCTGAGGAATCTACATTTTTCTTCAATTAAAAAGGATCTGTAAATAAAATGTAATCAATAAAACTAAAATAAAAATGAGAGGTAATTTTTTAATATTATATTACTTTGGTAAAAGTCTAATTTTGGTCTCTAATATTTTAATCCATTTTTTCATTTTTGAAATCATATGATGTAATTTCATGGCTGCTGGCAAAGTAAAATCAAAATCATTGGAAAACTGTTGTTTCATTTTTTGGAAAACTGGATCTTGTATTGTTGTCTGAGCCCGTTTAGCTAAACTCTCAGATCCAGAACCTGGGAATGACCCTTTAGTAGATATAGCAGCACTATTTGCAGCCATATTACTTGCTAATAATTCTGAAAATAAATTATTTAATTTAACATAGAATTCAAACATAAAATTATTGCAAAATAAATTTTACCTATTCCAATTCCAAATGTTGATACTAATTTCTTTATGAAATTTAATGTATGAGGTGTTATTTGGGCATCTGCAACAGATCCTCGACTGTCAAAAGCAATGTTATAACATTTTGCTAATCCAAGACGAAGTTGTCTCAGTACTTCTTCATACCAATTTTCTCTGAACCAAACCATCTAGAAATTATGTATGAAATAACTAGTTAATGTTTTTTTTATAAAAGCTTTTTTTTTTTTTTAAATTGATATTAAGCAAAATTTTTAACAGTCATTAGGTACAAGTTACCATTTATATTATATGCATTATTTAGCTGCTGTATATTATAAAATACAGATACCGAATATTAGTTAATATAAAAGGATAAGATAGAAATATTTACCTGATCTACTATGCCTTCTAAAGTTAGTACAATTGTTGGATGAACTTCTCGTTGCTGATGCATTACTTTAGAAAAACGTACCATTGCAGGTGTGGCACGTAATGAAGAATCAGTTAATCCAGTGCTTTGAGAAGAAGTGGAATCTATAAATAATTTAAATGAATATTAAATAAAATTAATTATTATTTAAAATTAATTAGTACTTTGTGTGGTATCATTAGTTTGTGATTGCTTATTGGCCGCAGCTAATAATTCAGAATTTCTGCAACGTTCTCTATATTCAATTTTATGCGTGAAGTATAGTGTTCTTGTTGGGAAATACACGGCTTGTGGATACAATCTTCCAACCTTAAAGTTATAAATAATAATAATAATAAACAAGACATTTTATTTTCATTTTATATTTTTTACTTGTATCAATAAGTTTTGTAATAAAGAACCACCATCGCTTGCCAATGTAGTTAATAACTGTGGCACCCAAGGCAACCATAATGCAGGAGGAACTCCATTGAAATGTGTATCAACTGTACTAAGCAATGAATATTCTTTATCATCATAAGTTAATAGCCACAAAACTTTAGCCAAATATTTTCGGTATTTAGACTCATTTTGCTGACGACAAGCTTGTAGAAAGCATATTATTGCAGCTACACCAGTTTGCATAGTCTGATTTGGATAACTTTTAGTAAAGAACTCTTCCATATACTCCCCCCAAAGTGCCCAAGCTTTAACCATAGAATCATGTAATTGCACAGCTGCTGAAAAAGCTTTGTGCGCTTCTTCAGATTTACCTTTATTATTCATAAAATATAATTATTATTTGAGTGATATAATATGTAGAATACAAGAATACAATAATACAATTACCAATTTGACCAAGTAGCATCCCTTTAAGTGCATAGAATTCAGCAGTCATTTCACTTTGGAAGAATTTTAAATTTGTTCTCTCAATAGCTTCCAAACACTAAAACAGGAAATAAATATTTCAGAATATTTATTCAAGATCAATCAAAAGTACATTATATATTTATTATAAACACTTACATCTTGAATTTCATGTTTATTAGATGATATGGATGCCATTTGCATATAACACTTTACTTGTTGTCTAATTTTATGGAAACAATCAACTACAGGTACATTAGGTATTGTATACAATCGAGATAATGTTTGAAGACAAACTCCAGTTAAATTATGTTTACGGCTAACTTTGCCAAAGTGTATTATAGCCTGAAATAAAGAGTATAATTATTTATTTGAAAAAATAAATTTAAACAGTGTATTTACTTGAGCAGAAGCATGGACCCCTAATACTGCATTTGTGGATTGTTCGGGTCGGGAACAATATTCAATAACAAACTGATAATGATGTTGTCGCCAAACAAATACATCACTCCAATGACTTAAGTCATCAGCAACAACTGGCAACCGATTCTTCCATGTTTTTAAAATTGCTTTCATATTATGCAATGAATTATTTGTATCTTTTTCTTGTAACCCCTGGTGTATTTGAGCTGCCTCAGATAATTCCATTATCTATGGCAAAAATATTAAAAAACAAATAATTATGTGTTACAACCAACAGAATTTTGAAATCTGATCTTCATAAAAAATAATAAACTTCTGTGCATGATTGTGGGTACCTACTGTATTAATTGTTACATAGTTTTAAATATTGATAATTCATCACTTAAAATTTTTATTCTAATCTTAGAATTTGATTAAGTCCAGAATTAAAATTTTATTTAGAAATAGGAAAAACACACCATTTAATTACAAACAACATCACTATATGAAGTCGAAATAATTGAATAAGAAATAAGTCAAAATTTTGAAAGGAAAAAATCAATCATGGCATTAAAATTTCTAGCTTATTCTAAAAAGTCTCCACCCTTACAACCAGCTCTCCCACTAAATAATGTTACATATTATAGAACATCATATGTAATTTTATAAGAGTAAAATTATTTATTTTATTTTTTTTATATGATCTTATCATATTTCCCCAATTTCAACCTTAGATCATATACTATATTGTGATCTAAGGTTTCAACCATACATCTTGACAGATTAAAAGATTAACTTGTCAGATTACATATTATATCACATAATTTACTTATTATGCTCATTTGTATTTTTCTCAATAAAAAATATGTATTTTTTTTTATATAATAATATATAGCATAGAACTTATACTATAAGGTCAATGTAATAAAGGTACGTATATTTTTTCTGAAACATAATTTATAAGAAAATTCAATCATAATATAGCAATTATTACTATCATATTATAAAACCTATAGTAGCTATATAAATTGGAAAAAAATAATAATTTACAATTGCATCATATTTAAATGTATGCATAATAAATTTATATAATTTATAATATTGATAATTGCGAATCGATTATATTATATTTTGTGATTATGTTAATTCTCTGATTATATTGTCATTTTGGTTTTATTTTCTGTATGCTAATATAGTAATGTCTTGTTAAATACAATTATATGATTTATATATGAGTAATCACTGTAGTTTTTGTAAACAACATTAGCACATGAACAAAAATAGATATGCACCATTTTTCACCCCAGAGTAACATAGAAGCTATTTTTTAAGGAAACACTTTTCATGAGTATGGTTAGGATATAGTTAATGACGTTTGATTAATGAATTTATATAATATAACATAAAGTATATATAATTTATATATATATATGTATAAGTATATAGCCATAAAGGTAACCGAAGGGTGGAATAATAGGTTTAGTAAATCAGTTAGACAAACACATCCAACAATTTAGATAGCATCTAGCAAAGCTAGCCCAAATCCAAATAGGAGTAGCATAACAGAAACGTCAAAAAACAGTGTACAAAAAAATTATGAGAAGATTATGATAATAGTATACGCATAATCAGTGGCGTGGCAAAGAGTAATTTCAGAGGCAATTGCCTCTGGGATTTTTCAAATATTGGGGGGGGGGGGGGGTATCAAGGATTGTACTTATTTACATGCAAATACATGTGGGGTGGGTCATCTATATGGGGGGTCGCCTCTGGAATATTTTTAGTTCACCACGCCACTGCGCGATATTGAAAACTTGTATCTTTAGACTTATACTATAAGACAATATCGATAACTTATATTTTTTATTAATTACATAATATAAGTACGAGTATATCTGGCCAAAGAATACCTAGTAAATTATATTGTTGATCTAATTATGTTCAATATAAAATTTTGGTTTTTATTTTCATGGCTTTTTTTTGGTAGTACTTTTTTCCTTTGGTTTTTTTTTTGTTTTCCAATAAAGACATCTATGATGATAAAGTGGTGAAAAGTTTCAAGTCTATGAATAACAATGTTTTGAAAATTTGAAATACAACAATTAACGAAATTATCAGTCATTTTATATGTATATAGGTTTAAGAATCAAATTTCAGACATAAAAAAATTAAAATAAATATCTAATTCTTTATTTGGTTAAAATTTTAAGTATATGTATTATGTACATTACAGTTTTGTATTTAAGAGCATTGTAGTCACAGTTTTTCGTTATTATATGTTATGTACCCAACACTACGTTAAACTTAGAATAAAGGTAGTCTTTATGTTAACTATACTATAGACATATAGTAAATGGCTAGATGCTGGCAGTGGTGCTAAAGTTCAAAAATTTACCTATGACTTTAGACACATCCACAAACAATTTTGACATCCACCTATCTCTTATAATTACATTACCACACATCAAGTATAGTTTTTATATTTTCACAATTAACTTAATGTCTAATGCGATTATCAAAATAAATTTGGGATGACAAAGGTAATCCTACTACCTACTAAAGTCACCTATGGCAATTGCCATAAGTACATGTTTTGACGCCACTGGATGCTGATATGTACTGTATGTAGGCATCTAAACTATTTTTTGCTTATACACGACAGGGCGACTGTATATCGATCTTGTCAACTTTTCAGTCCAGTGACCAACTCATTCGAGTTAAATAGTGTGCTTACGCAGAATGAATAACCATAACATTAAGAGTTAATAAAGTATATATATTATTATATTAATTTAAAGTGTGTATTTTTTTCTAAACAATCACTTAATAAACAAAACATAATTTGGTTTACACCTACTACAAAAAACGGAACAACAAATTGTCGTCTTTCGGATATAACTGAAGACACAATATAAAATATAATGCAGCATCACAGCCTATAAACCGTGGTGCTCATAACACATACAACAAATCGATTTTGTCTAAAATCATTCATTTAAATATTAAAAAAGTTTTTTGATAAAAAAATAAAACCAATACATTCATCTTTCCATTCAAAACCACCTACATTATTAATTTGTTAATTTGTCTATTTTCGTGAATATGAGAGGAAGAATCTATACATTTATAAACACATAATTAATTCCTATATCTAACATCTCTATATTATATTATTACAACGTGTGGCGATTTCTCATGACAGTTATATCTGAAGTTCTAACCGATTTTCGTGGTTTCTTTTTCTAACGCGAGTACTCGGTATGCAGAAGAGCCATCAAAAGAGAAAAGTCCAAAAAATTAATTAGTTGTTAGAACTTTAGAAGTATTAAGTTTGTCGCATTGTAGTATTGAACTATTGACAGTATTGTTACATAGCAACGCGCTGGTTGTTTGCCACACATCTTTATGACCCCCACTACTCCTAAGTCTGCTGCAATACTACCTAGTACCTAGCTACTGTGTCGTCATCAGCAGCGGAAATGTACGATACTGGCTGACGCAGTGACGCCTGTCGTATACAAAATTGAATATACTTATATACATTTACATGATATAAATTACATTGTGGCATTAAGCTAAAACAGTGAAATGTTATATACTATATTTTAAATTTTGTTTTTATTTAAAAACGGAATATCAATTAATTCCCTAAGTTAAAGGAAATTGTTTATTTCGTTCCGTGGTATTGCAATATTTGGTATGCAAGGAAAACATTGAGATATTCGATTAAGAGTTGTTAACTTGGCGTCATAGTGGTTATATTCATCATTTGATCGTCAAAATATTAATTTAGAAAAAGAAACAATGACAGCAATACAGCATTTGAACATAATTTCTATATTATAACATACTGACGCTCCGAACTTGACAGATGGTGACAGACATGCGAGTGCGCAAAGGAGGGGGAGGGGGTAACCTCCACCCTCACAATGACCAAAAAAATCGTGTTATTCATTTTTGATATATTACCTAAACCTATGTAATATTTTATAATCTTATTTATAATAATGCATAACATATTTTAATATAAGTACTAACAAAATTAATAATAAACACAAATATAAGCTTCATACAGTAACCTACCCCACCTAATATAAAATGTAAGCAGAAAATAAATGTTTAAGGAGATCTATCCCCCTCATTCCTCCCCTTAATTACACCCCTGAATGTATGTGTGGCAAGAGTTTGTTGCTAAAAAGCCGGGTGGTCAATCATCGGGTGCAACACGTACACACAACTACACAACACACAACAAACTTGAGCATTTTCGCAGTTTAGCAGTTTACCAAGCAAGCCACATATTATTAATTATTTTGTTTTTTGTACATAACCTAAATCTCTCTCTCTCTCTGTATTTATTTAATTAATTAATTATATTACTACTTCACTGGAGCGTGTGCTCATCGGTCATCGCAATTTTTTATTTTTTATATAATGTAATTATTTAATAAAAGTCTTGTTACATACAAGGGCGTCAACCAAAATCAAAGTCTTAATAATTATTAAATGGAGAACATAAAAAAAGAATAAAACAGGGGGAATATACC
Source organism: Diuraphis noxia (assembly GCF_037042655.1). NCBI lineage: Eukaryota > Metazoa > Arthropoda > Insecta > Hemiptera > Aphididae > Diuraphis > Diuraphis noxia. Next base: position 69,932,377 of record NW_028301712.1, on the reverse strand, counting down.
ATATAAGTTAACAAAAATTTAATTTCCCTGAGATTAGATTAGGTTATGTCTATATCTATTCTTGGACAGGTTAATACGCCACTGTTATTATGTAATGCATATTATAATACTATGATATTGTAAGAATTTGGTCCAATATTTTCAAGGAAGAAATTGGACGTATCTGCGTATGGATACGTTTAGATTTAAAACTAAGCGTTCAAGAGACAGGAGGTTACATATAAATAAATAATTGAACAGAATACCGGCGAAACTACCAAACTATAGCGAATTATTTATTACTTCGATATACAGAGCGATTCATTTAAGTAGGTACACTATAATATAATTAACTCGAAAAGTATTAAATTTTTTTTTTCAAAACTTAGGTTATTTAGGCTTAAGTTTTTAAAAAACGAATAATATTTAAATTTCTTTCACCATTATATTTATTGGTGAAACCACTATCAACTTTTGATAATCAAATGGTAACATAAAATTAAAATATCATGAATTAATAAGACCATTTTTTTTCAAGCCAACGTTTTTATTTTTCGTTGATTGGTATGTGAGATACAGCTCATCAAAGCATTGGTGGTTTCTTCTATTTTTTCAATATTTGTGAAGACCAAGAGCTAGTGATAAATTCGATATCGCTGAATCCAAGGTGACAGTATAAATCCAATTAGTCGATAAGTTATAAACAATTAGGGTTCAAACTTCAAAGTACAATAGTAATTAGTAATCTTTAATCGTTATAATATAATATTATTCATGGTTTTCATCATAGAACTATTATTATTAATAGGTCTATGGTTTTCATGGCCTCATGGGTTTATTAATAATTGAGATTGAGGTTATGTTTGTAAATTATTTAATCGTATTTTCCCGTATCATATCATTCATAAAAAATGCAACTATAGACATAGATAAGAATTAAGACTACCATTATCTAAAATAAACTGAAAAATATTCTTCCGTCTCCGTGATTAAAATATTTTATACTTTATGTTTATTTTTTATTTTTATAATTTATCATATTTTACGTAATTATGTGATTTTTAGATTGTTGTTAATGTTAAATTATTAGTAACTAGTGACGTATATCGATAAATTATGTACAATGAATCTCATCTTGAAATATGTTAAAAGAAAAGTATTATTATATTGGATCTTAAGAGTTGGTGTGATATGTATTTTTTTATCCATTGGTATTGTTGCATATATTATTTTGTTTCCAACAATTATTGACATAAATTCAAATGATATTCCAAGATTTTTAGTTAAGACTAGTGCTGGTGAATATGAACTTCTCAACGCTAGTTCATGCCCAATAGTTGAAGTTAATGAAGAAACAAGTTTAATAAACGTGCAAAAAACTGTCAGCAGTAAACAACTTGACTTTATTAAGCAATTTGTTTCCTCAGGTGGAGAATGGATGCCAAAACATTGTATACCTGAACATCATACTGCAATCATAGTATGCTATCGCAATCGAACAGAACAACTTCAAAACTTTTTATATCATATGCATTCATTTTTACAAAAGCAAAATATACATTATCAAATATATATTGTAGAACAAACATTTGATGCTGAATTTAACCGCGGAAAATTATTTAATGTTGGTTATCGAGAGGTAACAATGCGATCTCTAGCTGGATGTTTTATTTTCCATGATGTTGATCTATTGCCAGAAAATATCAATAATATTTATGGTTGTACAAGCTGTCCTAGACACATGAGTACTAGTATAAATGTTTTTAATTATAAACTACCATATTATACTATATTTGGTGGTGCTATTTCAATGACGCGAAGACAATTTCATGACATTAATGGATTTTCAAATGTGTTTTATGGATGGGGTGGTGAAGATGATGATCTATTTAATAGAGTTTACCATAGAGGCTATAGAGTTTGTCGATATCAGTCATATATATCAAGGTATACAATGTTAACACATGAAAAAGAAATACCAAATGAAAACAGGATGAAATATCTAAGAAATGGCCCTAAACGGTTTTATACAGATGGTGTTGATTCAGTTACCTACAATTTGATCAAATATGAACAATTACCATTATATACAAGACTATTGGTCAATGTTTAAAATAAATATAGAAACTATAAAACCCAAGAAACCAAAATGGAACCACAATGTGAGTAAGACTCAATCCTTGTTATAGTATATTTTTATTATTAAATAAAGTCAATAGTAATAATATTAAATAATGGAAATCTTTATGCGTCTGAAGATTTTTATTTTTATTTTTACAACTTATCATCCTTTTAGGTAATTTAATATTACTATATATTTAAGTATTATTATATTGGATAATTATGTATTTCATTGATTATTATAAACCTTACAAATAGACTATTAATTTTACAATTAACACAAGATTAGACACTCTTCTGTTAATTAAAATTAAACCTTTATTACATAGGTTGCAATTAAGTTAAGTACCTTGTCATGATCGGCTCTAAATTAATATGTTTTGAACAATTATATTAAGTTTTTACTTACTAAACTTCAAAATGCATTATAAAAAATTTAATTATATTAAAGAAGTCTGATCTTAAATTTTAACATAAATGTAATTACTGCAAGAAGTAAAGTGAGATTAGTGGTATTTTGTAATTGGGGTAAAATATAAAAAAGTTAAAACTTTATATTATATTACATTAGTGAAGTAATTTGTTTCATATTAAATTTTATTTTAAATTTGTACTTATAAATTATGATCAAAACACAATATATGTACAAAGATGAATCAAAATCACGTTCATCTATTACATAATTAAATAGTTTTATAATTCATATTTTTAGTAGTTTTGTACTAACAGTATAGTATGTATTAAATATATACTATGATATTGATAATTTGTATTTATTAAATGAATAAAATATCATAATCATACAATTTGTTGTTGTAATAAACAAATTATCTTTGTACTTAATATTTTTTTTCTTAAATATTCAATAAATGTGATTATATGTATACATCCATTAATGTCTGAACAAAATCATAGATAAAATAGAGGTAGATTACTATCTGTACTTGTAATATAATTGAAAACATAGCCCTGTAACTTTTTACCATAAACATTAATTTTTTGTTATTTGAAAAAATAAAATTATATAAAAAGGTACAATTTGTTTAATCGAGGTGATTGTTATAAATTATAACAATTTAGAAAAAGACTGAGAAGAAATTATCTAGTGGCAGCACTCCTATATCATCTATATAACCTAATTTATCAAAATAAACATAACATTATTCTTATGGATATATTGTTTAATATAATTGTATTCGTTAAACTCAATATCAATATTATTTATTTAAACCAATAATTTTTTTTTATGTATTGAGTAAAGTAAGTTTTGGAATAAAATATTAATGTAGAAATCTCAAAGTTATTACTAGGTTTTTGGCTTCTTTATTTAAATAATTAATTATTTAATTGAATTAAAATACTAAATGTATGATTGATCACATTGAACTATAAAAAATATATATTTTATTTTTATTTACCTGTTGGGAAGCTTGAAGATATGGTAAATGTATATGTGATACAATATGCGGTAACCGTCTCCACTCTCTAATTACATGTATACTAGCCATTTCTACATTTCGAGTAACATAGGGTAAATTTGGATCATCTGGATGACAAATTGCTAAAAACCCTCTGTATAAATACATCTAATAAACAAAAATAAATATTTGAAAATAAGAAAATTATAATAACACAAAATATTTTTTTAATACCTTCCACAAAAATTCTTTAGGACAAGTATTATCAACACAACTTAATGCTTCATTCATTACATGCCAATCGGGTATACGCCAAGCACTGTCTAGTATTAAAAATGGGTTGAGATGACCATTAAGTTTTGAATATTCAAGTAAAATGTCCCATTGATTGAGCTCTTTTGAACATCTTTAACATACAATTTTGTAATGCATATAAATATATAAATATATATCATTGGAAATTAATTATTTACCTAATCCATTGTGATTCCCATAAGCGTGCTTCACTTAAGACCATGACTGATGCAGGAGAACTAGAAAATTCACTTTGATATTTTTCAATTAAAGACTCATAAGTAGATAAAGCTTGTTCAAATAACCCTTGTTGTTCTAACGCAAGAGCAATTTTAGTCTCTCGATATTGAGCATGTTTTTGCCACAAACCAGCCCACATGTCTTCTTCTTTAAGCTGTTTATACATCTCTGCTAATGTATCAATGACGTCCTATAAAAATATATTATTATGAAGTTAACTTATAATTAAAAATTGATATTTTTAAGAACATACTCTTTGTGGTGATATTTCTGGTTCAAATTCATAACAATCTTGTTTTATTACTTCAAAGTTATTATCTATCATCATTTTTTCTAAAGACAAAGTTACACGGTGCCATAAATTATGAGATTTACCAACATACAACATGACACTTGGTTTAAAATGTATTTTTGGTTGGCATTGAAATAATGCTTCAAAGAATGTAGATATAACACTTGGATGAACGTCTCTCTGAACAACGTGTATACCACTTACAATAAATTGATTAATTTCAGGTAATAATATCTAAAACAATAATTTTTTAAAGAACTATTTTACTTAACGACTTAATATTTATGTGTACATGTTAAAATGTAGACATATTTAATAGTATTGGAGCATTAAAATAATTTTGAGTATTTACAGTTTTTTGTGTGGAATTTAATGACTCCCAAATAGCAGGAAATAATACAAGCCAAATTTTTTCCGCTAAAGTTGAATCCATATGACACAGCTGGGCTATGGCTGAACAGATATCTCCGAGTTTCATTGCTTTTAGATTATCCATAAATTTTATGTGTCTACTTATCAATGGTTCTAATTTTCCACCCTCAATAACTTCTATGTTATCAGTCACTATTTGATCAGTGTCCATTGCATACTCAGATTTTACACCAATGTCTTCATTAGTATTAAGAATTTCTTCAATGAATGAAGTATCACAGTTATTGACTAATTCTCTAATTGTTGGTAATTTTGACGAAGTTGATGAATTTGAATCTTTTAATGTCACAGGTAAATCTAAAGCACATATAGAAAATAATATATATTTTTATAGTCAGGGTTAAAAAAAATCAAGATGAAATAGTTTCTTACTTGGATCAACTGTAGCTAATAATAATTCAATGCATTGTTTTATCCAGTAATGAGTCATCATTGGTTCCCAGTTTTGTGAACTCACAATGTATAGTAAACGTTCAGGCAATCTAGTATTAATTTGTTGATTGAATAAAGTAAAAAATTTTTCACGAACAGCAGGTTGTGAACACCGTAAACCACTTAGAAAGGCTGCTTCCAATTTATGTCCAAGTTCTGAATTACGCAACTCTTCATCTCTGAAAAATATTTTTATTGAAATAGTTATTATTAAAATGATAAGTATAGTTATAATAATAACAATAACAATGAAATGTTGGTGTCAATTATAAATTTATAACCATATACATGGTACAAGTTATATGTCAGACATAAAAATTGTTAGTTAGAAAAAAATTACCTATAAATGTGAATAATAATATCTAAATATTGAGCATTCAGATCAGGAAATTTCTTTTCAATATGCTGCATAATTTTTACCAATAATATAGATTTTTCACGCAAATTGGGTCCTTCAGTTGGAGGATTATGCATCCATTCTTCCAACATCTAAAACACAGAATATAGTAATAAAAGCATATAATTATATGTATATATTAAACAATTCCTTTTTCTATTAAAGATAAGTTTAATTGTTATACGTGAAAATTTCAAACTAACAATCACAAATATAAATATGAACCAAGAACCTACTAGGTTATTTATTTTTATACTAATGAATTGCTGATCCCCTTGCACTTCTTTGCCCGTTAAAAATACCAACTTTCTATGATTCAAAATCTATGTTTAATTCGTCGTTTTAAACCCAATGTAGTTAGTAATGTTCAAAATTTTTCACGGATTTACCCCATCACCACTAAAGATTTTTAACCATTCATTTAAAATACAGGACTAAAATTATATTTATTAATATATTTTCTTGCATTTTTAGCTTTATAGAGGTGAATCAATTTTTAATATAGGTACCTAATAATAAATTGCTAATTTCTTATTCATCAATAATACATTTTATAACCAATAGCAACCCAATAATGAACAAAAATATATTTATATTTATTATTATTACCAAAATATTTGGGTATACTATCAGCAACCCTAACAAACCAATGTATATACAGTGATTGTAAAAAGTATTCGTAAACTCCGTATTTTTGAATTAATATACACTTTTCTTTATAATATTTTATTTTTATCAATAAACCAACATTCCATAGTAATTGATATATGTATAACTAAATGTATTAAAAAAAAAAAATCATGACAACAGTAATATTATAATCATAATAATAACAATAATAAATATAACTGCAATAAATATTTGTACACTTCAATTTTAGTGATGGAAAAGCCTATTTACTCAGAATAATATTATATTAATAATATTAAATAATAATAATAATTAAAATAATAGTAATAATAATTTAATTATTATTAACAATAAGAAAAACGTATACCCATTATTAATGATTACCTCTAATTTCCTGATTCAGTTTGCTTCAAAATATTATTGGAATATCATTCTGTTACGAGATGGGTCGAAAAAAATGTAAAACAAATAAAACTGAACGTGAACTGATTTTGAGATAGCATAATCAGTGCCAATCATTACGTCAAATATCAAAAATTGTCAAAAGAGCTCATAGCACTGTAAAATATGTGATAGATCGATTCAGTGAGTGTAAAAGTCACAAAAATAAGCGACGGCCTGGTTGACCACAAAAACTTTTGGACCATGACAAACAGTCATACGAAAAGTTAAAATGGATCCAAAAATTAGCGCTCCTAAAATAGCACAAAATCTTGCAAATTTTTCTGGAGTACATGTTAGTGAAAGTACAATTAGAAATTGTTTGAAAAACAGTGGTTACCATTGTCGAACAGCTCGTCGAAAATATTTTGTAAATAAAAAAAATAGACAAAAGAGGCTTGCTTTTGCAAGTGGCAACTTACATCGCTCTATTAATTTTTGGAACTGAGTAATATTTACAGATGAAAGTAAATTTAATATTTTCGGCTCAGATGGAAGACGTTTAGTGTGGAGAAAATCAAATGCAGAAATGGAACCAAAGAATTTACAACCTACAGTTAAATATGGAGGAGGTTCCGTAATAGTTTGGGGCTGTATGAGTGCTCAGGGTGTTGGAAACTTGCACTTTATTGTCGGCATTATGAACCAAGACATACTTAAATATTTTGAAGTCACATCTTATAGCAAGTGCTGAAAAAATGGGCATCAAGGACGATTTTGTGTTTACACAAGATAATGATCCCAAGCACACTGCAAAAAAAGTCAAGGCTTGGTTGTCTAAAAATGTAACAGAATATCTTGTTACACCACCACAATCTCCGGACATTAATTCTATTGAGAATTTGTGGGACCATTTGGACAAAAAAATCCGAAAGCATAATATTTCAAACAAAGAAACTCTAAAAAACGCTCTAAAAGAGGAATGGAATAAAATAACTGCAGAAACAACATCTCATCTGGTTGATTCAATGCCTAGGAGACTGAAGGCTATATTAAGGTCCAAAGGCTACCCTACAAAATATTAAACAGGAATATGTAATGATTTAAAAATATTTATTTAGTTAAAATTATTGGGTGTACGAATATTTATTGTAGTAATATTTATTATTATTATTATTATTATCGTCATGATTTTTTTTTGTAATACATTTAGTAATATATTAATTACTATGTGAATGTTGGTTTATTGATAAAAATAAAATATTTTAAAGAAAAGTGTATATTTATTCAAAAACACGGAGTGTACGAATACTTTTTACACTCACTGTAACTCTCATCCAAAATTTTTTGTAACTACTAAAATCCACACGTAGTAATAATAACGATATTTTTTCTCAGTTTTATCTCGTCATCTCAAATGATAGAGCTAAAGGGAACTCTTTTAGCTTTGATGTTATGATGACAAATTCAATTTATATTAAACAATTTAAATGCTGTGTAAAAATCTTACACTCAGCAAATCATGTTTGAGAGTCTGTTAGTCAACAATTTAGAGTGAATTGACCTCTTAAAAACATTAAATCTAAGATTATTATTTAGATCATTTCATAGGCATTTTATTATATTTTAATTTAGAAGCAAGTTATTTTAAAATTGTAAATAATTTATACGTCTTAAAATATTCATAACTCGAGGGTACAACATCCAACATCTGGTTAAAAGGAAATTTCGTTTGTAATTTTTTGATGCAAATTGTAGTTTAATTGAAACAAAAATAAACATAAAACATACTTTTAAAATTGTTTTCATTATTCTTGAATCATTTGTTTTTTCAATCAAGCCCACAAGGATAGTTCCAATAAATGTTTTTCGAGTTTCAATATGCATGTTTGTAACTCTGTTTTTCATCAAGTCTAGACTTTGAATAACTAGCTCACTTATTCCCATTGATGACTCAGTATTTGTAGATTGTGGCTGTTCTCGACATACTTTTTGTAGAACATGTACAAATCGTGAAGACAAGTTATCGATAAAAGCCGCATTATTAGCACTAGCAGCTTTTAACATTATTACACATGTTAAAAATCTATTATAATTTTGTGATATATTTTTCTCAAAATTGTTTAAACTTTCATCTATTAACTGAAATTTACAGATAATAATTATTTTTTATAACATTAAATATAATTTAATAAACATGATAACATACCACATTTATTAAAATGTATAGTTCTTCAAGCTCAATAAGATATGGTTTTATCATGGGGAAAATGTAAATTAAACGTGTAAGAAATACATGTGCCATTCGTCCAATCTAAAATAATAGATATCCAAAATGAAAATGTAATAATAAATATATTTTGATTGCAATTACCTTCATATTAGTAGTACTAATGCATTCATATAATGCTTTTTGGAGAGGTTTAATTGTGATTAAAAGTTGCTCTTTTGGTAACGTAGTTAAAAAAAATGTTAAAACATCAAACGCTGATGCAATATTTGCAACAGACATGGCAGTAGTAGGATTATTAGCAGCTGGTTCCAAAGTTGATACAGCACAAAATGTTTTGTCCATCCATGTTAATTTTATCATATCAATACATCTGGACATAAAAGCTTCAGATTTTAAAGCAGTTTTTAATAATGTTATGCATCGTTTAGATAGTAGCTCTGCCAAACCACCAGCAACACCATCATTGACCTTAAAGAATGAAATTGTTTATAAATTAATAAATGGTTAACATTTCTACATTATTTATATTCAATAAACCATAATAATTGAAAAACAAACCTGACAAGACATTTTCGCTAAAAAGTTGAAAACAACTGCAAAATCGTTTTTGTTAATTGATAAATCTTTGTCAATATCATCTGATTGTAATAGGACTGAAGGTTCAAGTTTAATTTTTTTTACAACTCCTTCCATAGAATTCTAAAATATGTAATACAATATCTGTAAGTATACTGAAAACTTATAGTAATACTAGGCTAATCATAGTTTAGAATAAAAAAGCATTTAATTGTCATTGTTTTTTGAAATGAGTTATTCTTATGCAAGAGAAAAAGAAATTAGAAAACAAAACAAATTGTTGAGTCAAATAACTAAAGAATAAATTATTTAACTAAGAAATATTGAACTAAGCAAAAAAAAAAAAATTCCAATTAGAAATAAGAGTAAAATAATATAAAACTACAGTAATTAATATGGTAAAACAAGGATGATCATTTTACAATACATAACAAAAATTACATAATTTTTTCCTCGTGCCATTTAATTATGATAAATATTTCATGTATTTATAAATAAGAAAAACAATTTGTGTTATTATTTATTATTAATTATTAAAAATAAAATATTATATAAAGCATTTTAATATTTTGCGTGCCATGGATTTGCTATTTGCTAATTACACAGTTAAGTAAAAAGAAGATAACGGAAAAATTTGAAATAATGTTTTGATTAAATTAGCATAAGTTTGGGCGCCCAAAATGTATCTTTTTGTTTAAACTAAATCTAAATAAAAATGGATTTGATTAGCTAATAATAGAAATAATAACTATCTGATGTTGAAAAAAAAACTGGCTTTAAAATTGATATGATGATGACTAACAAGAAAAATTAAAAATTAAAGAATGTTTAATATATATGACTGTTAGATAAATTTACCTCAGCTGCATTATTTTCATCTCTAATTCGCTGCAATTCCCATTTTATAATAACTTCAGCCATTTCTACAGCTAATTTTTTGTGTTCAAAAGTAGCAGATGCCATAAAACCCAATCTCTGCATGGCACTTAACATATGTTGAATAAGTCTATGTCTGATTGGATAATAAACCTATAAAATTATAAATTCATATGAATTAGTAACAAAAAAAATTTTATAATCTTGAAAAATTAAAATATTAAATTCACAAGGAAGCACCATTACAAAATACTTGGGTTGGTAAGAAAAATAAGTGGTTACGGTAAGTGACAAATTTTATGGTTCTTAAACATGGAGTCTTTTCTGTATATAATAAAATATGTTTTAATTCATTCATTATTGAAACATACATATTTTTAAGACTAATAGTCTGACTAATTATTAAAAAGAGGTTTCTAAATATAAATATTTACTAATTAAAAATTACATTGTGATGTCTGACAACTAAATGCAACACATGGAATAGTTGTTGCATCAAATGAGCTTCTTCAACAATAATTTTCTTTGTACATTGACATAATAATTTATTTCCATTGTTCAAACGAATAGATAATGAAGGTGTTATTACATCCAATGCTTGCCGAACAACAATTCTCACTTCAACGTGATATGCTTTAAGTAGTTCATGAAATACTATAAAATTTGAAATGTTAAGTACCAATATAATATATCCATTATCAAAACATTTTTATTTTTTTTACCTTGTAAAATTATTCGACTATTAACATGATATGAAGCAACTATGTATGACAGTAACAAATGGCCACTATAACGAGCAGTTGGATCAACACAAGATTTTTCTAATAAACATGGCCAAGCATAACTCATAACTCGTTTTAAATTTTCGCAGAGTCCATCTGGGCTAAATGCACTTTCTTTATTGACAGGAAAATCATCAACCAACATACATCCAAGTTGTAATAGATGAATACGTATGCTGTCTTCACCAATTCCTGGTGGTAGTTCATGTACAATTAACTAAAAAAAATGTATTAATTCATTTTAATATCCATTTTAATCTGAATTTATTTCAAAAGAACAGTACCTGATATATATAAGATGTAACAATATTTCCTGTTGAATCTGATGGATCTGTTGTACCATGAATTAAAGCTTGTTGCTCATTATTTTCATAACTAGCCGAAACTGAAGGTAGTATGATATATTGTAAAATTTTTGATTTGAAATGATTACTCATGTTATTATCTTGAAATATTTCAACAAAGCGAAAGAAAGCTGTACGTTTCCATTGAGGAGAGAAAGTTTTTGCAACTGTTTCTTCTAAATATATTCTTAAAAACTAAAAAATAAAAATACTGATTTATAAAAAAAACAAAAACAATAATAAAATAGTTGTTAATTTTAACTTGCCTGAAAATCAGATACAAATCTAAAACAGAATGCTTTGATCAAATGGAAAAGTAAGTCTACTTGATTAGGATTATGAATAAAATACTGAAGCAACACTTTTGCTAACATTTTTGGCTCATTCCAGTGAGAGAATTCAAGATATCCAGGATTCAAAAAATGTTCCTATAATAATTATACAGTTAATTTTGATTTATGTTAATTTGATTTATATTATTTTACTTGGTAGTGTTCAGACGCCCATAGTTCTGATAATGATATAATTAAATCTGTTTGATTATAAATCCATTTTTTATCTAGCCGTACAATAGAATTGATAATCCTAACTGTTTCATATTCAATAACTTTAGTAGGATCTAAATAAATTTGACAAATAAAATTTCCTTGATTAATAATAACTATAAATTTATATTAATTGGTAATAGTAGTTAGTCACCTGAATGAGAAGTTGTAATTAACTCATTTAGTCTACGTCCACTACCTTGAAGAGCTTCGCGTATTGTTTGGCATTTTTCATTGGCAATCATCATGTGTAAATATTTTACCCAATTGGGTTCCTATATCATAAAATAGTTACAATATTATTAATTTCTGTTTATAAATTTTTCAAATCAAATATTTAATTAATTAATTTCTTACCTTTATATGATTATCTTGTAAAAATAGTTGCACAATTTGAGTTGGATATTTAAGCAAACATCCTAAAAGTGGCATATGAAATGGAGATAGTATGCTCACCTGAAGGCTTTTTTCACTATCCAAAACTAATCTACATAGTGATTCAATGTGCCTATAATTGGCTACAGGTAATTGTTTATACATTTCAATAATAATCACCATTATTGATTCATAGCTTCCGCTCTTTGAAATTCCTAATTTAATAAATACATTGATATTTAAATTTAAAATGTTAATGGTATAAATCAATTTATAACATTCTCAGGTTGATAGTTGGTAGGTATATGGCTAATAAAGGCTATTCAAACAAAAAATAGACACAAGTTCATTTTTGTGTCCATTATGTTCCCATTTACAAATTGAATTTGAAATAACACATATCTATGATGTAGCAAAAAAGTGAGACACCATGGTAACATGATTATAATATGAAATAAAACTATCTATTTCTACTTAGTTATTAAAAATTACCTTTTTTCATTTGGATTAGAACTTCAAACATTTTTTTCATTATATCCATTAAATGTGAACAAAACATATCACTAAAGCTCGTAGGAAATAGCTGAACTAAATACCATAAACGTCTTGTTCCACTTAAAGTTAAGTTTCTATAATCACCTAAATCTCCTAATTGTTTCTTCATCAATTCGTGGACCTAAATCAAATTCAAATTAAGTTTTTTTTTTTTTAAATCCAATTCAATTTATTTAATGATTAAATTTACTATCAATTAAGTTATGGAACATTTTTATACCCATATTGAATGTGTGTACTAAGTATAATTTTAGTTTTATTTTAAAATAATAAGTTAAAATCACTTTGCAAGCGTGCTAAGGCCATCTTTATACTTTGATAATATTTTTATTTTTTTTATTAATAGCAACCATGAATATATGTTAAATACTCATATATTGATATTTATTAATTTAGGTCAATGCGGTTATAAAATCTTAATAGAAGCAATCATAACTATGGACTGATACAATAGGGGTATACAATTATCTAATCACATGTTTAGAAACCTAAGACTATAATTTTATGAACAAAAATATAAAGCTCATATATTTTAATTATTATTATCACACTTCTAAAATAAGACTGCCACAACTCAAAATATATGGTTTTGAGAAAAAGTGATTTATAGTTCAAATCTTAGATATTCAAAAGTCTTAATCTAACAATTTAATACTTAAAACTTAAGAAGATGCCATACCTGCATTTGTTATCTCAGTCTTAGAAACACATAACATACCAAATTTACACTCAGCAGTTCACATCTTATTTTGTTAATTCATGTTTTATTTCATTACCTTAAAAATTAGAGTGAATAGACTGTGTTTTAATGGAAGTTTTTTACGATAAATCAGTTTTTAGTGAGTTATGAACATTTTTATTTTACTATTTACTATACATACATAATTCACTTAAAAACTAAATTATCGTAGAAAAAAATTCCAACAAAACACAGATAATGTTCTTACCATCAAGTTTCATGATAGGTCTATTCACTCAAATTGTTAAGGTAACAAAATAAGATGTGAACTACAGAACATAAATTTAACATGTTACGCATTTGTAAAACTGGACAACGAATACGGGAGTGGCGTAGAAGCCGCTTATTAAAAACACAGATAATTGATACATCACATTAATGAAGCAAAATGTCTAGGAACATACCAGCCAAATATTAAAACATTGAAAATTAATCGGTTTATTGAAATAACACATCAGTTATATGAAACAATTAGGTTCAAGGTCAACGATGAATTATATTTATTTTGGCGATAACCAATGTATTGTAATAACTCAGTCTTCCATAAAAACCAGTCAAACTCTTGGAAGAAGTGTATAAAGATTGAATTGATGTGGACTCATACCTCAATGTTTCAAAGCTTTCAATATAAAAAGATATCATTAATGCGGTTTTGAATCCTCAAACAATTGAACAGGCTGACACCGAGGATAATGAAGAAAATAACGAGGCACCACCAACAAGTAAAGAAATTAAAGAAGTTCTAAGTGTTTTCAGGAAAGCAGTTTAGCACTGTGTCAATGAAAAAGGCTTTGAGGAACATTATTCTTATGAAGCCATAGTCAACAAGTTTACTCAAACAGACAATGATAAATACATATTTTACAAAACATATCCAAGATATGCACTTTTTTCATAATAAATAAAAACAATTATTTATTAGAAGCAATCAGTAAATGTACACAATTCCCCTTGGTCCAAGAGTGTTCCTAATAAGAGGCTTCTACCATACTTATAAACATACTTTATAATATGACATTTTTCAAATATTATAAAATACTTTCTAAAACCTGAAAAGTTAGACTTGTGGCTTTTAACAATTTTTTAAGTACACGAAAGACTGCCATATTTTGAGATGTAGTTGTATGACATACCTACAGAAATTGATTTTAAGACAGTCATATACTGAAAAATGGCAGTATTGAAATGGCTGCAATATCACAAATTATAAATGCAATAACACCACAACACTAAATATTCGTGTTTTACAATTAACGTATTGTACGATAACTAGTTTTTATTTAGTTCAAGAATGCCACAAATCAAAATAAGGCAGTCTTGAAACTTAAGTAGTTAATTGAATAAATTAAAATAAGCATACTGCCATTAAGTAAACACTTGCTTGCTTGGAAAATTAGCTATAAATTAAATACTGACACATTTTCATTTGTTTTATTTATTTTGGTAATTCTATAAAGTAGCATTCTTACATTGTATACAAGGTATAAAAAAAAATTAAAATTTAATAAATTTTTTTATGGATAAATTCAAAATTTGTGAATCTGGTAATAAAAACAATTTTGATACTAAAAAGATTTATCTATTTATTGTAAAATAATATTTACAGATTTTATATATTTAAATAAATGATGAAAAAAAGATTTATCTAAGTTAAGTAGTTTATTTAAAGTTCAATATTTTTTTTTTTGGTTAAATTAATTTGGAATTTAATAACTTTTTTAAAAATATGATTTTTGAGAATTTGCTGACATGAGTATATTTCTTAAATTATTTAATTATCATATTTTACTAACAATTTTTATCATATGTTCAATTAGCATATTTTTTTTTTTTTTGGTCAGGTCTTTCTGTTACACCTTGTTTAGTTATTTTTTTACTAATTGAAAGTAGTGATAAATTATAATAGGCAAATTTTGAATTGTGAGAGTTTCGTTCTAGAGGAGCGTAATTAAACTTTAACAGATAGATTACAGTAATTAGATCTGCTTACCATTGGCATATCAATCTGAGAAGTAGAAACAAATTTTCTCAAACACTGAAATGCTGTTTCTTGTAAATCTGGGTTATTTTTATCTAAAGCACCATATAAAGCATGAAAAATTCGACTTTTAACTTCAGGTTGGGGAATATAATAACAAGCAGCAAGAGCTCTCATTCCAGCTTGACGTAATAACAACATTTGTCCTGGATTCATTGTTTTATATCCTGGTAATTTAGACATAGCTGAATCACTGGCTTCACAAAGATTGGATACTTCATGATAAAATAAATTGTGTTCTTTTATATTCAAATCTGTTAATGAAAGTAGACATTTAAATTATGAACTGGAAATCACTTAAAATTAATTATATATTTATTTGATTTATATAATGTTCTAATATTATAAAAGAATGGGTGGGCTTACCCAAAATTTACCTAAAAGAAATTGTTTGGTTATTAATCATAAATATAATATATAGAACAAGTAACAATTAATTAATATGATAAGATAAGATAAAATTCACTTTTGCCACACAATTACCTATTGTAAATAATCGCGGTAATAAAGAAGTACAGAATGTGTTTCCTTCCATCATCCCAATTTGTGCTTTAAATCCTTGATGGCGTAATAAATGCTTTCTTAGAGGTATGATTTCTGATAACCCTTCTTTGTGCGGTTCCATAACTTGAGTTACAGTGATTCCTTGAGCAGATGCTATCACACCCAATAAATGAGTGGACTATAAACCAATCATTTAACAAAAAATAAATAAATGGAAAGTAATTAAATTAATGTAATATGCAATATATAAACATAAACATTAATAAATGATAAATAAATATGTGGAAAATAAAATACATACATGATTTCGAAGTAGATCATTAGGACTTGTTACTTGACGAATTAGTTCATAAGTAACTTCATGTATAGCCTTTTTCTGTAAAGCTTGTAGTTGAGAACCAGAGTTCTGATCTAGTGGCGAAGCTGCTTTCCGTAACATGTTTTCTAAATTTTTTTTAGCCTCGTCCAAAACTCCATTAGAAACCTATTACAAATAAAAATAAAATAATTTGTAATTAAAAGATATTTCAATAAAATATTTTTTTCCTCATAAGACTTACATCACCAGATAAATCCATGATAACAAAAAGTTGTGCTTTAACAAATAAATATAAATGTTCAAACACCCATTGTGAAGACATGCTGCTATAAAAAAATTGTATTGCATAACATCCTCCAAATTTGGTATACCAAGCACGATCATAGCATAAAGCACATAACTTATCAACCATGTATTCCATATAAGGTAATTGGCACGCCTAAAAAATAAAGTTATTTAACAAACTTTAAATAATATTAAAATAATAAATGTTTAATTACTCTTTCTTTAGATCCCATAATAATTGTAGCCGTATTTAAAATAATTGTAAGAGCCAGCCTTGCCGGTTTTAAAAGTTCTTTTTCTTGATAACTCATAACAGTTGCCATTGAGTCAATTAATACTAGAGGATCCATACCAAATGAACACTTTTCATTTTTTTCACTGTTTACTAATGGTCCAGCTTGTTGAGAAATTGCCACCATAGTATAGCGCATTACAACATCAAGCAATGTTCCAAGTGCTGTATCTCTAAGTTCTTTAACTGCTGCGCTGACAAAAATACCTAAAAAAGTCAATCATAATGAATCAGTTAGTCTTTAATAATTTAAGTAACATAATACAATAAATAAATAACAGTTAACAATAATGATGATAAAATGTTTACCATTTAATGCCATTACATAAGTATTCCTTACAACTGGATCTGGATATTTGTATACGGTTGAGTGAAAGTTTGATATTTTTCCTTCTTTGAAACTTAAATGTTTATTTAAAAAGTTAGTATAATTTTTTAAAAATGATTTCTATAGATAATGTACTAACCTAGGATGAGAAAAAAATTTCATTAAAACTGATTTATCATCATTTGATAACACAGATGCTGCTAAAAATGATTTTATTACTTCCCAACATTTTTTACGATAGTATGGATCAGTTGATGTTTTAAGTGATTCTGCGGCAGTTTCTATAGCCTTAAAATATTTAATCAAAACAATAAAAAAATCTAAATTTAACAATACACATATAAATATTTACAAACCATATCAACATTAAATGTTACAGATTCAGAATGATCATTAAATTTAATGATAATAGCTGGTTTTGTTGACTGTCTATGCATTGAATAATCCAGTCGTTGAGGTTCAGTCATCATCTTACGATTACCACCACCAAATTTCCCTAACACTCTGGGTAAATATAAAAATTACATTACTAAATGCTTATTAATAATTACTAAAAAATATATTATTACTTCTACATTTAAATGAATTTTCACACATAAAAATATTTAAAACTAACCCTAATTAATTGATTTTTAGATTCTGAACAAAGCAATAAATATATTGATTTTAAAATCTTTTTTTTTTTGTTTAACACAAAAAAATGATTTAATCTACAATATTAATCGAAGTTTTTAGAATTAAATAGTCAAAAGTAAAAGATTACCAGTACTTTCTAAAATAAAATAATGAAAGAACAGGAATATCCTACTCTGAGGCTTGGAAAGACATCCATTTTGCTACTAAGAGATTCAAGGCAAAGTGCTAGTGTGAACTCTGCTCCCAAGGTGGCTGTTATAGAGAAATTGATGATTGTAGCCAACTATCTTTTTACAGAAGTCCCTCAAACTGACTGAGACTCTGCACCTTTTCACGCTGTATTGAATTGGTTTAATGCCTTTAACCTCTATACCGACAAGCTCATTTTCAGATATGTTAATCTCAAATTTCCAATATTGATATATTCATTAAGGCCATGCACTTTATCACAACATGCTTCTATTGGGGTGGAAGAGGACAAAACTGGTGCTCCAATGGCTCTGTGGCTAGGCCTTGAGGACCTCTCTACTGACGAGGCTGATAAAGCAAAAGCTTTATTTGTTGCAGGAGACTTGTACAAATTATTCTACCACACACAGAGGCAATAATGTTTTCAAAACAGGACAAAGAGCTATTAAAGTAATTTCAGGAGAGATCAGACCAACCAGACAACTGAGTTACCACAGACCGACAGACCATAAGTCTTTACTCTATACTATGGCATTACAGAAGTCATGATGACCTCATTGTTATTTGTTTATACTGAATGTTATACTTTGTAATGTAATTTGAATTTTTATGTGTTTGATAAATGATACTGCATAGGGGTAATCCCCTGAAAATATTACATACCTGACATATTTATTACTATAAGGGCCAGTTGTACCGTCTCTGATTAAAGTTAGCCGGAGTTTAATCGGCCGAATTTTCAATTAAATATCTATTATCAGCTGATTAAGCGTAATTGAAGTTTAACCGTAGACGGTACAACTGGCCCTAAATGTTATTATTTCATTTTATCATGTGAAAGTATATATAACATATGTTATTACTTTTTTAGATAAACAATATAATATTACAACGGTTATACAATACAATAATGGCTAAAAAGTCATCGTGATAACTATTAGTTATCCATCAAGACATACAATAACTCAGTTACAATAGGTTATAGGTTGTAGGACCCTGAAACTTAGTCATTATAATAGTATAATATATACTTTTTATATGAATATAAATTGTAAAAATATAAGACTTATAAAGTAATAACTATTGAACGCAATTAACACATATACTTTTAGTCAAAAATACATGTTATAATATTAGCTATAATACATGACTAAATAAATAGTTTATTCACAACTTGGTTTTACGCATACCATTCTAGATTCATCTATACATAATTCTTTGCTTCTATTATATTCTATAAATATTGCTGACCAATGAAATGCGGAGAACTACAAACAATGGGTTAGTGTACACAATAGTGGAGATAAATGCAAACAAGATGAAAACTTTTTTTTTGGCTATCATACCTATTTATTTAGTCATGGTATAATAGTTGATAAATTATTCAATATAACATATTATTATGTTATATTTTTGGAAAACTTACTATATTTTACTTATTAATAGAAAAATAATATAGTTTTATAATATAAAAAATATTTTTAGAAATATATGGCATATGCAGACAGAATATCAATGCTCAGAATCATTTTAATAGGATGTAATACCCACATGTGTTGTTTCCATCTTACAAATGCATAACATAGCAAATTTTACACTCAACAGAACACACGTAACTTAGATAGTTTAAAATTTAGAGTGAATTGACCTCTAGTAAAATTTAAAGGTAAGATTATTATCTAGACAACCTCATATGTTTTTGTCATATTTTAATTTTAAAGTGAATTATGAGTATTTAAAAATTGTAAACAGTTTTTACATCTTGAAAGCATACAAAGTTTTCTAGATAATGATCATAGCTTTAAGTTTTAATACAGGTCAATTCACTCTAAAGTTTTAACTAACAGAGCTACAAGTGTTCTGCTGAGCGTTAATTTGTTATGTTATGTAATTGTAAAACGGAAACAACACATGCTAGTATCACTTCTCTTAAGGATCCAATAATTTATAATTTTATTTAAATTTGAAAAACCCACTACAATGACCTATAATGAAATATACCTAATATAAATACTGACCTTACTTCACATCAGTGTGACTTTTTCAGTTATTTTTATTGAACTTAATTATTTAGAAGACACTATAAAGGTATTTTGTCCCTCCAACTTACAAATAATTTTCATAGAAAATGTACACTATTTTTTATAAGTACATTATGTTTAACTTTATTAGTTGAAAAATTAGACTGAATCAACATTTTAAGAAAATTTGTGTTTTATGAGGATTTTTTATAATAATTCAGTAACTGGGTATTTATAAAGGTATATATAACTCACGCTATATTACATAATATACACACAAAATTTGTCGGAAAATTATCCATTAAACATAGATAACGTTTGAACTGTTGAATTTCATGATAAGTGAATTAACTCTAATTTTTAAACTAACAAAGTTAAATGTGATCGGCTGAATAAAAATGTGCTATATTACGCCATTTTATGACAGAAACAACAAATGCCTATGAAGATAATATTAATAGATAATTATAAAGTGGTTTGGTTGATTTTTTAATTCCAAATAAAATATTACCTGAATGCTACAGGATAAACATTATCATTAGTGTTATGCAACGATCTCCATAAAGCTTGCATTAAGTCAGCTCTTACTGGTTGAATATGTTCATACAAAAAATCTGTTTGCAGGTTATCCACACATAGTTCCAAAGTTCTAAGACCCTAAAAATGAATGAACAATTTAAACTTGTACAATTCATTCACAAACAAAATATATTAACCTGAATAATTAATGATGGAGATCCATTTAAAGCAGAAACTAATGGATCCATAAGTAGAGGTAAATGAGGTAATAGTGAACTTAAACGAACAGGTACAGTAAGACACAATTCCACAAATAAATCTTTCATATCTTGTTTATGTAAACCAGATTGTAAGCTATTTAAGCTTTTTAATAAGTTTGGTAAAAGAGGTAAAAATTCTTGATATAAAACTCCATGTGCACCACCTCCAATGCAACGAAATAGAGGACGTAATAGTAAAAAATAGTAATATGGATCTTTAGCAGTTAAAGCTAGTTTCATTGAACTGTAAATTAATAACATATAGAGTATAATATAATTTATAACTAAATTAAGTTCATTTTTATAAAACTAACCTGTTAACAATTTGATTTAAGTAAGGTTGAAGTGTTTGTTCACTTTCAATTGAGTACTGATTAACTGTGTCAAATACTTGCTTAAAAAGTTTTAAATACAAATTACTTCTTTCAGCATTTCCACTGCCCATATCTTCCATTTTGCTTAGTAAATGTTCTAATAATAATGTTGCAAATATGGAAGAAGTGTCTGATGTATTGAGGCTATTGTTTAAAAGTGATTCACTAATGTACATTAAAGCATGATTTTTTTCTACTCGTTCAACAAAATATGCTATTGTAGTAGAAAATATTTCTTTAAATGTGCTTGGAGGTAATAAAGTAAACTACAGAAAAAAACAATATAAGATTATTTTATAAATGTTTAAATTAAAATAATACTTACAATACTACTTAAATGGTCCATTGCTTCTTTTTCTTCTTTTGATCGTGGTCTTAAAACATTGGCATTGTTGTTTTGATTATTTAATGGATTTATTATATGCACATCCATAGCTTGTAAAGACCATTTAACAAGGCCAGAATAAATTTTTAAAAGTTGAGGTTTAACTGGTAATTTCGGTGTACTTCCTGAATCATCTTCTTTATTAGTCTGAAATCAAAGATAAAAATAAATTAATAATAGTTAATAATTACAAAATAAATTAATAAATTAGCACAATACAAATTTTCGATAGAAATCAATAATAGTATTATTAGTTGAATACTTATCTATAATAATGAGATATTTTTGTATTGCTTGTTTTGTAATTGTTTAATAATACATTAGAACCTCAATTATCTGAATCTCCGTTATACAAACCCTCTATTATCCGAATGTTAATATTAAAAATGACTGGTCGCAGTTTATTGTAAGTACATAATAATATGTTCATGTGCGTAATTTAATAATGTTTATCTTAATCATGGTCAGGTACAGCTAGCTTATCAATACATATTGTATACTGAACATCTATATTATTTTTGTGTCAATTAAAAAAAATCAGTTAGTCAAAAACAATATTTCTCATAATAGGTAATAACATAATACGTTATGTGTAACATAGAGGACGCATCACCCGCATGTGTTGTCTCTGACTTACAAGTGTGTAACATAGACATTTTTACACTCAGCAGATCGTGTTTAGTCTAAAATTTAGAGTGAATTGGCCTCTTGTAAATAGGCTTTTTGTTATCATTTAATTTTATAGCAAGTTATGTGTATATTAAGATATAAAAATATTTTACAATTTTAAAATACACATAACTCAATTTAAAATTAAATTATAACAAAAAACCTACGAGAAGTCCTCAAAAATAATGTTACCTTTAATTTTTGCAAGAGGTCAACTCACTTAAAATTTAAAACAAACGGAGCTAAATTGGAACTGCTGAGTGTAAAATTTAGTATGTTACGCACTTGTAAGACAGAAACAATACAAGCTGGTGTGGCATATTCTTAAATATGTGTAATAAATAGATACTAAAAATTATATATTCATTGTAAAAATATACATATATATTTTTTGATTTATATTATTCAAACTTTCGCTTGTCTGAACTCAGTGTGGTCCTGGTAATTTCGGATAATTGAGGTTCTACAGTAACTTAATACTTAACAGTAATGTACCTTAACTGTAGCAATACCCCATACAGCAGTTTTTATACCACAAATTATAACTTTAACTAGCGTCCTGCACTCTGGCAATGAGAATAAAGCTGTTGGTGATGAAGAGAATACATATTTTGTTTTTTCTTGAAGTTTTTTTCCACCAGGATTATTAGCAAACTCTTTTTGTTCTCGTTTTATAATGTCATCAATAGTTTCACCCTCATTGATGTCTAGAATTTGTGATGATTCAGATGTCAATGATTTAGTGGCACTAAAATAGTAATTTATATTTAAATATTTTAACACCCTAAAAATAAGCAAATTTTATTTAATAAACCATACTTTTTAGAAATTATAGCTGGTATGTATAATTTAGAAACTACTTTGAGTTTTAGCACATAAACTTGAACAATACGTATTAAAAGATCAAAACTGACAGTTTCTCCAGGAGTGCATTTTAAATTGGGAACTTCTTCACCATTTCTCTGTCTAATACAATCTACTAAATTCATTAACATTTTACAGCACATTAACTGGATACTGAAATAATTTTTATTTATAAATTACAATTTAGTTTTTATTACATAGTGCAATGTTTTATTTTCTTACCTAGGAGTTAAACTATGGTCATGAACATTAATTGCAAAAAGATTAATAGCTTTTACAATTGTTGGTAGTGATAAATGAACTCGAACATGATGAATTAGATCAGCAATAGTACTATATGCCAGTGGTTTTAAATTTTCTGTAGTAGTCCATCCTCGGCCAAGTAGTGTATTTTCATCAAGTAATTTATCCATGTATGGAATAAATTCTTAAAACAAAAAACAAAAGCAAAAATAACAATTTAAGATTTAAATAACAATTTATTTTTACTTATTCGTAAGTCTGTATTAAGAATATGTCTTGATGCGATCAAAAGTTCTTTTCTAAGATGAGTAACTTCCATGGGACATGATTCCAACATTCCAATCATTCCTTCAACTAATTGTACAGAATGAATAGTTACAATTTCTGCAAATGGCTTAATAACAAATGCTAGATAAGATAAAACTTTAATTTGAGCTGATATCAATTCAACCAAAATTTCCTTGTTATAATTTGAATGAGATCTGTAAATATTATATATTATCATGAATCAAGTAAATTAACAATTCTGTATACTCTTTTTTTATACTTGTAAAGTGTTGATGGCTGTAGAGGTATAATTCGTATAATGGTTGGAATATATTCACTAAGTTCTCTTTTGACATTATCTTTATAAAGTTGATAAATAAGTACGATTGCTATTGGTAATTCTTGCAATATTTTTAATGACGAAATACTTCGCGGAATAACATTATACTAAAAAAAATATACAGTTATAACAAATGAATAAAACAAAATAAGTTCTAACTTTTAAGTTACTTAATTAATATAAGTAATTTATTATAAAAATTTACCGTCTCAATATTATTTTCTGATGTTTCACAGTTAATAACAATTGTTGAATATGTATTATCTAGAATTTCACTAATATCAACTGTAGATAGATCATTAATACGCAGTTTTTGTTGGGTTCTCATGCTAAATATTTTTTCCATGTTATCAGGTATGTCCCAATAGATTTTTTTTGTATTTCGAAGAAATGTACTAATCTATTATATAATATGCATAACGTACAATTTGACAATTACATGATTGTACTTGAATAATTATTAATTATTTTTAACTTACTTCAGCATTATATGGAGGTCTGAAATTTTTTTGTAATTCAACAATAATACGTATGCATGAAATTCCATTTTGTTCATTATCAGTTTCAATGAGCTTCATACATAATGTTACAAGTCGATCAACATAAGGTTTTAGAAATTCATTACAAGGTAGTCTATATATCATTTCTAACACCAGTTTTCTTACTTGCTACAAACAAAGTTACATTATGAAATATAAATATTATTGTTAAAGTAATACATTATATTTAAATAATTATCTAGTCAGGTTAATAAGTTCTTCCGGCTGAAACTTAATCATATTAAACATATATTTAACACTTTATTTGTTGCCAAATAAATTAAAATTAAGTACGAATAATACACAGAAAATTCATACAATACGACTGTTTCAACCTAAGATGATAAAATTTAACCTATAACACAGGGGCGGCCAACGGTCGATCGCGGACAATTTCAAAGTCGATCATGTTAGAATTTATTTTTAGGGACACGCGCTCGAATTGTTATCGAACTGTCGATAAGTTTTATCTGTTTAATACTTTAATTTTAATCTGGTTTCGTGTGTCAAATGTTTATCGGTCACAAATGTTCATTTCACTGTGTTCTGTTGGTGTCTGTTGTATTTAAAATTTATAATTATAAGTGCACATAAAAAACAAAAAACTTATCATTTTCATCAAGAATGGGAAATGGATTTTTTTTTTTTACAATGTTGAAAGACAAGTGCATATGTTTGATATGTCAAATAACAATATCCACAACAACAAAAAGGTAACCTAGAAAGACATTTTAGAACTACGCATTCAAAATTTGATATAGATTTCCCTCGTAAAACTGAAGTATGTAAAAAGCAATTAGAAAAATTAAAACTTGAAATTGATTTTTACTAAACCAGTTTTAAAATCCAAAGCAGCAACAAGTGCTTCATTTCAAATTAGTCATGTTTTAGCTAAGAATAAAAAATCATTTCAAACCGGTGAAATAGTAAAACAAGCTTTTTTAGAAGGCACACTTTTCAATATTTAATTAATTTAATCACATGATTTTTAGTAATATTATTATTTTATAGATAAAACGGCAAAATACTGGTTTTTATCTAGCCAGCGAGTCCCCTTCTAATTAATAGGTATATCCTCACAGGACACCTTGTATTTAAATTGAGGGTATCACTCAAAAGCAACAGATTTTGTCCAGTTCAGCCAAAAATTTTTACCACCAATTGCGGACTGTTATTTTTAAGGATATAAATAAATCAAGTGGTGTCCACTTTGCACTGAAATGAGCAACTGAAAAGTACTATTGAGCTTAATGGACTATGGACAATTTTAATAGGCTACAGCCAAAGTTTGATGAACTTAGTGCATGCGACCAAGTCTGATAAGCATGAGAACACTTTGTTTTAAATTAATTGTATACATTTAAAAAAATAAATGATTAGCATAAATCTTCTATACTCTGTCTTATAAAAGAACGGGACCGTGTCTCGACCCAAATTTGGTCATTCTTGTGCATCCCCACGCCGCACTGCACAGCTGCGCTGCAACGACGATGACGGACGTCGCTGGTGGTCGCAGCGAGGAGTAAATGGTGTAGCTCATTCTACATGCGCGAAACGGTCCCGTTATTTCGTGAGACAGACTATAGTTGAGTTAATAAAAAATAAAAAAAATGTTTAAATTTAAAATTGTACTTATAAATTCATCCACTTATATGAAACATGTATAACATAAATAACTATTCAAGTTGAATTTACAGTTGGAGTACAAAAATTAAACATCATAAAACTATCTTTAATTATGTGTACTTCAAAACTTACAAATATATGATATTCTGCTATAAAATATGGTTCTCCATCAACTAAAATGCGAATAAAATATTTGATCATATGTTCTAAAAATGTTGGATATTGATGAGAATCCACAATCATCTAAACATTTGTAAATAAACAAATTAGTGTTCTTAGTTATATTATGAACATATAAATTAGTAAACTAATTACATGGAATTTGAAATAGTATATGTAAAAGCCCCCGACAATTGTATTTTATAGTGTTTTAAAACATTTACATATTTTTTATGCACATTTCAAATTGTACTTGATGAAACTAATTGAATTGTTCAGTTTGAAAATGTATAGTTTTGCAAAAAGATAAGTTATGACAGTTGAAAAAATGACGTCAAAATACCATTTAACTAGGTAATTAAGAATAAATCATAACATAACTTGAACAAAGAATACATAGCTATCTTAGAATTTGGTTGTAAATAAAAAAATCTATTTAATGCTTATTTTTTATTGTAAAAATATATTGTAGGACTTAATGTAACAACATATACTAACGTGATTAAGAAAAAGATCATAATATTAATAGTAAAAGATAATTTATTTACCTCAAAGTTTTCATTCAGAGTTTGTACAATTTTTAATTTTTGTTCATCTTCAACATTTGGATCTGTCAACAATGTAATATCTGAACGATATTTGTCCATTGTTGATTCATGATCTAACATAGGTTCTATTTTAACAACTGCAGCCATTATAAATGTTTGTTTAAATAACCATCCACTTCCGATTTAATTACTTCACTATAAATAATAAATAATAAGAACATATAGATTAAATAAACTTTAATAAACAGTAATGATTCTAACTTTTAATTTTAACTTCATCATTAGAATATTGTGTTATTGTTGATAAGTATTAATAATTATAACCATATAAATGAATGTTTAGGTTATTGAACCTTATGAAATGATTATTGTATATATTTCTAATTTCAAAAAAGGTGTAAAGAAAATAAGAACATAGAATATTTGAATATCAGAATAATTCACATTTTGAAGAAAGTTGTCTACAACTACAAGTTTCAAACAAATTTAATATTTATTATCAATTTTCAAATAGCGGAAAAATTTAAACATTAACCTCAATCTTAGATTTATCTCAAGGAGTATACAAATAACAGTTTTTATAACTAGTGTGGACTGACCAATGACCATAGATTAGTATAATATTATAAATTATAATCGTAGACATATAAAAATATTATGGACTGCGCTTAGAGAAAGTCAATTCCAAACTTAGATCATAATATACTATACTATACTGTAAAATATATAATCATAGATATAATATTATCTATGCGTTAATGATTGCATACCATAGGCTTGGTGGGGTTGTATGATAAGTATAAGATGATAGGGGTGGGAGGGTATTTGCTAGTTATCGATGGGAGGGGAGTGGCCGGGCATGTAAGTGAATGGCATTGATCTTTAGGCCGGGTGGGGACGCGGGATAGCCGGATTCTCCAGTCCTCCAGATTTGCAGGGCCTCAGGGGACACAAAACATACTACTTAGGACAAATCAAAGAATCAAACAAATATAGGGTAGTCCTCCCCAATGAAGGAATGTTGGCAATCCTAGTGTGAAGTGAATTTCGTTGACCTATGTATCTTTATTCTTTGGTAAAATGGTCCATACTTTTGGAACAAAAATTAAAAATTAATTCCATAGCTCAATATTATTATTATTATTATTTATTACTTTTTAAAAACATAATACATTAGTGTAAATGAATAATTGTTCTACTAAACCACAGAAAATTTGTCCCATACTGTTTTGAAATCACGAATAAAGGTATAGACTTTACAACGTATAGTATGCTACTTTAATTCGTGTTTGGAACAAATGTTTAGCGCCTATTAGCGGAGTACTGGAGAAATAAGAATTATTTTCCTCTGAAATACCTTCCCGAATTTGATTTTACTAAGAAGTGCTTTTCTGCAGTTAATATTAGTTCCCAATGTTCCCATAATAAAAGCATTCCTAACAAATTATGTTTTTAAATTTAATTGTTCCTGACAAACATTTTCGTGAAAATCAAGTGCCATCGTATTATATTATTATTAATCATTATTCTACCTATATTTCTCATATCGTGAAATACAGCTGGCGATTGATTTAATTTTGAAATAGAAACTAGAAAGACCACCGAACGGCCAAACTACCGTCAACGGAACCATTGACCATTTATACCCAACTACCCAAGCCAGTAGCCACTACTGTTTGAACCATAGAATACGATACCACCACAGAACAATAATTTAGTAATACCACAGAATTGACACTTGACAGAATCACGATGTAGAGAAAATTTGCTTTCTCTACATCGTGCACAGAATAATGTATTAAATTATTTCATCTATTCTGTGGTAATACCAACTAATACCATTGTTAAACATTTGTAAAGATCGTTATCAATTTTATCACATTCAAAAACCAAATAGCATATTATTGATATTATTAAACATGTTAAAATAACGTTATGATAATATATGTTACATTATTATCCATAAAATATAAATCAAAACCATTATATTAAATAAGACCAACTGCTTCAGCTGCAACACAATACACAACGTAATTGGACGATTAATAAGTCTTCGAGAAAACAGACCATTTTAGTTTTTTTTAAATACTATCATGGATATCGGAGAACTGTTAGATTACAAAGTATGTATCAAACAATGTTTGTCAAATAATTTGACAATACTTATTAATATAGCTTTAATACCTAATTCAATGTTGTTTGATTTTAGCCTGCCAACACTCCAAAACGACCACTACCTGAAGAAGAAGTTAATCAAATTCAAGAAAATGAGACAGATTACGAACGACAAAAAAAACTCAGACGATTAGCCAAACATCGTGTTCAACAAATAGAGAAACAAGAGCAAGAAAGATTAAAAGCAGAACAAGAAAGACTAGCAGAAGAAGAGCGAATAAAACAAGAACGGCAAGATATGGTGCAAAAACTAGTTGATGAAAATCTTGCTGGTTCTGATGTAAGAAAAAAAATATTTGATGTTAATCAAAAAACACAAATGATAATGACACAATAATATAAATATTTAAATTTCAATACATTATAATTTTTTTTTCTTTTATAGGATGGGGTTTTAGATGAAACGGCTCTAAAACGCATGATTTTATTATTTGAAAAAAAAGTGCTGAAAAACCAAGAAATGCGAATAAAATTTCCTGAAAATCCTGAAAAGTAATTTTTTAATATGATTTGTATTCATAATTGTATTATATTTATTTTTGTTTAGGTTTATGGAATCAGAAATTGAATTGCACGATATTTTAACAGAAATGCATGCTATAGCAACTGTTCCAGATTTATATCCTATATTAGTCAATCTAAAAGCTGTTTTATCTTTGTTAGAATTACTTACTCATGAAAACACTGATATAGCTGTTGCAGTTGTCAATTTATTACAGGTTTGTAATACTAAAATATATTTCTTTTAAGTTATTATAATAACACATGCATTGTTTTAGGAACTTACTGATCTTGATTCTTTAAACGAGAATGAAGAAGGTACTGAAATATTGATTGATGCATTGCTTAGCAAACAAATATGTGCTTTATTAGTACAAAATCTTGAACGTTTGGATGAATCTGTGAAAGAAGAAGCTAATGGTGTACATACAACATTAGGAATATTTGAAAATATCATGGAACTAAGGCCTGATGTTGTAGTTGATATTGGTAAACAAGGTCTTATTCCATGGCTTTTAAAAAGAATTAAAGCTAAAATGCCTTATGATGGTAATAAACTTTATTGTAGTGAAATCCTATCTATATTGTTGCAAAACAATGAAGAAAATAGAGCTTTAGTGGGAGAAATTGGAGGAATTGATAATTTATTACAACAACTAGCAGTAAATATTTATATAAGCTATATGTTAAAATAAATAGTATTTAATATATGTTTAATTTGATTTTTAGTATTATAAAAGACATGATCCTTCTTCTACTGATGAACAAGAAATGATGGAAAATCTTTTTGATTGTCTTTGTTCTTGTTTAATGGATAAACAAAACAGAGATAGATTCTTGAGAGGTGAAGGACTTCAGCTTATGAATCTTATTTTAAGGTAATTTATTATATAATCAATACATTTATTTGTTTGTTTGTTTGTTTATTTATTTTATTAGATATTTGTAAACAACTTTAGAAATATGTTCTTGTTTCAGGGAAAAAAAATTAAGTAGAAATGGTTCATTAAAGGTATTGAATCATGCTTTATCAGGTCCACAAGGCAAAGATAATTGCAATAAATTTGTAGATATTTTGGGACTTCGGACCATATTTCCACTTTTCATGAAAACTCCTAAAAAAAACAGAAAAAGAATGCTTAGTACTGAAGAGCATGAAGGTATTAAATTGAATTAGTTATTTAAGAGCTAAGAAATTGTATACTTAAATTCAAATATTATTGTAGAACATGTTATTTCTATAATTGCGAATATGTTACGTAACTGTCGGGGTACACAAAGACAACGTCTCATGACTAAATTTATTGAAAATGATATGGAAAAAGTTGATAGACTCATGGAACTTCATTTTAAGTATATGGAAAAGGTCGAAATGATTGATGCTTCAATCGATGAAAAGGTAAAGTAGTAATTATGTTAGGATTAGATTTTTACTAGTTTAAAATATTATATTGTAGAACACCGGAGAAGAAGATGAAGATGAAATCTATTTGAAACGTTTGAATGGAGGTCTATTTTCTTTGCAACTGGTTGATTATATTATATTGGAGGTTTGCAATAGTAGCCCAAACATAAAAAAGAGAGTAACTCACATTTTAAATATGCGAGGTGGAACATTAAAAACTATTCGACAGATAATGAGAGGTATCTATTAGATTAATTTATTACCGTTAATAAGTATTAGCCATTAGGTTTTTATTTATATTTTTTTAATAATTAATTTAGAAATATTTGGTAATGAACTAATGAATATTTAAATAAGTATTTCTGACAATATAAATTAGACATTTGGTTAAATAATAGTTAAAATCAAAAAATTGTATTTTTATAGAATATGCTGGAAATCTAGGCGAAGATGGGGATAAAGAATGGCAAGAACAAGAGCAACGTCATATTTTAAAAATGGTCGATAAGTTGTAAATTTTAATGTAAAAAAAGTTATAAAATTAAGATAATCTGATATTATGATTGTAAAAATATACATTATTGTATGAAGTATATTTAATTATATCAATTACCTGCCACTAATTATTGAATTCTTGATTGATAATTTTTTATTGTTCTATGATATATATAAAATACTAACTAACAGAATTATACTTTGTTGGTCTATGTTTGCATTAAATAATTAATTAATTTAATGGTAAATGATTTGATTTGATGTATTATTTTTTTTATCATAGACTGATAGCTATTAGCCTATTTATCAATATTTTGTGATATAATTTATTTTTAATTTATGTTACTTAAGTAACAATTCTAGTATTTTTAGTATTTACAAATTTAGAATAGTTGAAACCTATACACATAGATAAAAGGTATTGCATTTATACCTTGCTTACAAATATTAAAAAAATAATAGTCTTAAGTGTTAAGATTTTAAAAATTAAAAATTACCAAAATCCTGATTATCTTAATAATTAGATTAGTAAATTTAGTTAAACATGAATCCTCAAGTAATTTTACAGCATTTTATTGTATTATATTATTATCTAGTATTTTTCTATCAAAAATTAATTTTTACTATTTACCATTCTGCTGAATTTTAAGTTAATTTAGTTCACTGTTGGAGTAGTGTTAGGTTTTACCATGGTACCATTGTATATTTGTATTTTATAGCTACATTTTAAGAGGAAGTGATACCCGCATGTGCTGTCTACGTCTTCCATGTGCGTTACATAACAAATTTTAAGGTCAACAGATCACTTTTAGCTCCTTGAGTTTAAAAATTAAGGTGAATTGATCTTTTACAACATTTTTTTTTTTTTTTAATTTTATTTTTCTCCTAATTAAGGATCTCTAGCCCAGTTTCTTTTTAATCGACGGTGAGTTGGTAATGTAAGAGAGGACATATTTTTAATTTTTAATGGAAACAATTGTAGTGTTTTACAACATTTAAAGGTAAAAATATTATTTAGACGACCTCATGGACTTTTTAGTATATTTTAATTTTGAAGCGAGTTATAAATATTTTAAAATCGTAAATTCTTTATACATCTTAAAATACTTAAAACTTGCTTCAAAATCAAAATAAAGGAAAAAGCCCATGAGATTGTATAATTTTATTTTTACCTTTAAATTTTTTAAAAGATCAATTCACTCTAATTTTTAAACTAAGAGCTAAAAGTGATCTGCTGAGCTTAAAATTTACTATGTTATGTGCACTATGTGAGACAGAGACAACACATGGGAGTATCACATCCTCTTAAAGATTCAAATTCTTAAGTTGTAGCCTTAAAGAGTCACACATTATACAAATTAAAAAATATAAATTAATATAGTAATTTGTTTATATTTTTAAATGTTTATTGCCTCATGCAATATTTAACTTCATTTTTATAAAATTTTCCATGATATTCTTTTATTGATGTCAATTTTTGTAATAATGATATATTAAGTAAGTAAAACATATTTTAGTTTCTTTTTTTTTAAATATATCAAGCAATTATTTTTGTAAGGCTGTACTAATCATGTTACTAAATCTATGTACAAAAATGTTGGTGTTTTAAGGTATTTATCATAGAGCGCAAATAGCAAGAAAGGGAAGCAAAGCTCCATTTAATCATTGTAAAGTCCAACCAAAAATCTGAGGATTTCAAATCTCATTCTGATGTACAACTTTGCCATGTTTAGATTCCAAAAGAACAGTATTGGTGAACTCATTTTTAATTTCGAAATGTGCATTGGCATTCCTGTAGGCTCCAATGAATTTAGGAATAATTAAATCTTTGATCCTCTTCTGAAACTATGTCTATGAATTTTTAATTTGTATTGTACCAGGAATTTTTTATTTTTTATTATTGGCTCAATTGAAGTCATGATTCTTTTGAGCAGAATGACTACTGTCTACTTCACTTAATCAAACATGATTTGGTGAGTTGGTGATGTATGGAAACCTCACTAATTACAGAAGTTCAATAGGAGTGATATTACTTGTTTCAGGAAAATCATGAAGTTTACCGTCGCCCAAATCTTAAAGTTGCTTGTCAAATGTTAGTGCCAGAAACGTCTCTAAGTAATTTTAATTAATAACAATTTAATTTTCTTCACATTTATCCAGTGAGCTGAATTCTTCTGGTACGTATTCAGCTTGTCTGCTGCTGTAGATCTATTAATAAAAATGTATAACTGAAATCACCAGAGATCAATTCCAGGGTTGTATCCATTGGATGCTGATAGCATCAAACATTTTGCAGAGTACATATTAATTTCTTATAGGCCATGGTTATATTCATATCAATTGTTGATTTTGTATGTTTTCAATACAATTGTCAATCCAGATTTTTTTACAATGCTGCAGAGAGGTTAGAGAATTTGCAAATACATTTATATTCAATGGTAGCTTGAGAACCAAATAGGCCGTGTGTCCTCCATCATTATGCAATCTTGACGCTACAGCCAAAGCTTAATTTGAATTTTAGTGAGTTACAATTTTAGTAGAAATGTTTATTCTTGTGTCTCCTGGTGCACAAAGCAAAATAAATCCACCATTTTTGTCTCAAACATGCTCCATAACTGTCATACATGAGTTTTTCATTGTTTGTTAAGTGTCTTTTCTGAGTTCAGTATAAATTTAATTTTTATTCAAGTGTAATAGTGTGGGACTTAGTGATATGGTAACATTTCTGCAAATTTGTCAGATGTATACTATTGGAAAAAAGCATTAAATGTAGTGTTTGACGGATCTGCAGCTCACTGGGTTGCATTA
Organism: Diuraphis noxia; assembly: GCF_037042655.1. NCBI lineage: Eukaryota > Metazoa > Arthropoda > Insecta > Hemiptera > Aphididae > Diuraphis > Diuraphis noxia. The sequence continues at coordinate 69,897,947 of NW_028301712.1, read as the reverse complement.
TTCACACCTAATTAGAAAAAAATTTGGATAGCTAAGGTGAATTTATGCAAGCAACTTACTGTATTCCATCCTTTGCAGTTAAATCTTGTAAATTAATAAACTTTTTATCTTTTAGTCTTGATTGGTTGTAATAAATGTAAATGAGTATTCTCATTTGATTTTAGTGAATTTATTAGTGAGGAATTGTTTGTAAAATTGATGATACTAAAGGATCTAGTTAAATTGTTGTGCTCGAATTATGCATAAAATCCATACAACTGGCTATATTGTTGTCACAGCATCTGTGACGAAATGAGTCTTATACAATTAGAGATCATATCTGTCTTCTCAAGAAAACAGTATTGGATATTGAAGTGAATGATATGAAAAATCAAAAAAGCAACACATTGACAATAGACAAAATATTTTATCAGGCACTGGTAATGTATATTTCTACAATCATAGCTGCTATTGGAGCATTGAAGTGCTTTCATAGTCAATTATTGGCATTTTGTATGCCCTTATAAGTGATAATGACTTTTAAGAACTTACTTTCTTTAATGATGATTTGAATTCTCTGATCACTTCTTGTGGAATGATCCAGCTTTATAGATAAGTCAAAAATCCGGAAACGGTCCAATATGCAACCTACTGACTGTTACAACGGCCGTTAAGATCCATGTAGGTAAAAAAGTCACTATCTTCACGAATTGATTGATAAGTCTGGCAACCCTGTTTTGTACAACGTAATGTAATAACTTTTTTCATAGGCCATCAGAATTTCGTTTTTTACTATTTCTTAAATATTCCACAAGTTGGCCATTACATACAACACCATCTTTCAACTTTATAAATGTCATTGGATTATTGGCCAGTAATAACCCTCAGTCTTTTAAATATTGAACACATGTCACTTCATCTCTAATAATGTGCCTATATAGGTGAACAATAGTATACGTCATGTTGAGTCAAAACACAAAAAATTCACACGCACAAAATAAAACTCACATAAAAATTCACAATATATAAATATATTTGTAAAAAATATATTGTATGCTTTATTTCTACTAATTTTAATAGTAATATAATATTCAAGCCATGTAAAGCCTATAAATAAACTAAATAAATATTTTACTTACTTGATTTTTAATGTTTGAATTTTTGATGTTATTCAGCTTTAAAGCTTTGTAGTGAATTAATGATTGAAGATACGATTCTGATAATTAATTTATGTTTAATCATATTGTGATTTAATACATACTAAAGAAAATTTTTTATGAAAATAATTGGCCTACCTAATCAGTTGAGCTTTATATTTGTCACTGCCTAACAGTAATTACTAACTAGTAATTATGACTCCATATCGAGAGAAAACATTGGATGATCAGAATAAAGGTAATATTTTAACAAAACTATTTGAAAAATTGTGGGTACAGAGTTCTCTTACTTTCAACTATTCTTTATAGTTTTTTATTGATTCACATATAAAAACGTGTACTTTGAGTTGCAGTTAAATAATATAAAATAAGCATAAAATAATAATCTGTTATATAAAATAAGTATATTGTTTATTTTACTATTAAAACATTAAAATACATGTCACTTATTGTTCATCAAGTCACTCAAAATTATAAATAATATTAATTGAGAAACATATAGGTAACATCCAACTTAATAACCTAATTATATAACAAACTTTTATTTATTAATTTTTTATGTTTCCCAAATTAAATTATGATTCTTAATTAATTCACTGGGAGAAAAGTTTTCAAATAACATAAAATAACCTTGTATTTGAGCTGCACTTGCAGGTTTTCCAGTTTTAAAAACAGTTTCTGCAAATTCTCTAGCATATTTTTCATTTTCATTGTTTTCTAAGAAAAACCGATTATACATTCGTTCAATTTGTGATTGAGAACAATGACCAAAATATTCCTTGGAATCTACTCTACCAGGTCTAATTAATGCAGCATCTAGTCTAAATATAAAAAGTTGACAAATTACAGTATTTTTATTAAATAAGTATAGAATTATTTACCTACCTTTCAATGTAATTAGTTGTCATAAATAATATTCTAGCTTCAGATGAAGCTGCTCCATCAAGAGCATTTAATAAGCCACTTAATGTTACCCGACTCAGTCCATCATACGCAGTAGCAACTAAAATGTTATATATATTAACGATATATCCATGGTTATTTTATGAATAACTACCTATACCTGAAACAATTAAATAAATAATACCTTGTTTAGATTCATGTCTTCCACCAAAAGCTGCATCTACGTCTTCTAATAATATGATTGTATTTTGAGGAGCAGCACTCATTAAATGGTTTAATCTATCATCTGTTAGACCACGTTCACTTAAATTTAATAAACAGACACCATACTGCAGTTCTCCAGCTAATGCTTTAATAAAAGATGTTTTTCCACAACCAGGAGGTCCATGCAATAAATAACCTCTTCTATATGGTATCCCACGTTCAATGTACCAATAAGGTTTGGCAATAAACTTTTGTACGTCTTTCAATATTCTTTCAGAAACACCATCATCTAACACAACTGATTTTAGAGGCCTAGGTTTTTGTGGGTGTCCAAAAGGACGCCATTCTGATCCCAATGCAGTATATACTATTGTACGGCCTTCTAATGTTTTTAAAGCCATCTGACGAGCTACCTGACAAATAATCAAAATAAATTGTAATATAAGTATATAACATTTTGCTATTTTATATTTTACCTTCTTCTAATATATTAGTGAACAGCGACTTATTTGTGCCAAAAGTAGTAAGAACAACATTTTCCCATGGGACACCAGCATGTAAATCTAACGATTGTTGTTCTCTTGTTCTTGTAACTTGAATATATTTACCATGATACCTGAAAATATTTATTATATTATCTTATAGATGTCAATGACAATAGTGTTTAAATAAAGTGGGTACAACTGATGTCATTTTTAAGCAATTTTAAATTTCTAGAGTCAAAGATGGGGAAATGATTTATCAAGAGATAAGTTAATAATTTCAAATATTTAAGATTGGTGGTACATAAAACATTGTGATTTAAAGGAATAAATTACTAATAAAATTATGTCTAGTTGGATAAAGTGAATGCTGCTAAGATTATAAGGAAGAAGATTGGTTTGAGGGGATTAATGTTGTTTACTAGTATAGATCAGGTAATGGAGAATAAAACAAAATTAATGGTAAGAACTAAGAAGTAATAAGAAATAAATTTAATAAGGATAATGTAGGAGTGGCTTCAATTATGGGGGGGGGGGAAATGAAGAAGAATAGGTCTAGTATCTAGATGGTTTTGTTATGTTACAAGGAGAGGTGACCTAGAGGCATTGACAATAATTATGGAAATAGATGTTGAAGGAAGTGAGGATGAGGTATAAAGCACGCATAAGGGGTGTGCAAGAAGTACCGCACAGGGCATCAAGATTAATGCAATGACAAAGGGTGTTGCGTAAATTACAAAACTTAAACTATAAATTGTGGTAAATTTTTTACTATGGTCTCATTAATTGAGGGTTGAGAACAGAGTGAGTATTTAATTTATTTTTGTGGCAGCTAAGATCAAACTATTAAATTAATAACTAAACCCATATAACAAAATTCCAGCTATGCTGGTCGACCAAGAAGAAACAACGAGCTACTAACTCGATCAAATGTACTCCAATACTGGGTAAGAAATGATAAGTGGTGTTAACTCGTCCAGTGTCCATTTGCTCGAATGTCGTCTCTACGCTCAGGTGTTGAGTGCGCCGGGCTGCTTTTTGCGTTACCCACAGAAGTACCCATTGATAGCTTTTGTCACGGCAAGGTACTTCCAGGGTCATCATGAAATTTCGGCGAAACAACACTAGACCGGCGGAGGCGCCCTTGCGCAATACTGCGGCTCCTAAGCCAAGCCCGAACAGACCGAAGCCTGCGCCAAAGTATGGATTGTCACCGAGCGTGGATAGCAGATCGGTCAAAGGCATTTTAGAAAAATAATAGTAATAACTGCAGGCTTACGAATGTTCGTCCCCAGCAGCTGCAGTTACACACTTTTAGTTTTTATTGCACTAACTGTAAATAGAGTATGGCACTATGGCCATAAAAAAGATCAGTACGACCTTAGATTACTGTAATCAGTGTAAAGGCATAATATTCATCTAAGCAAATTTAAAAAACAAAAAATAACTACTATTTTTTTTTGCTTAATACTATCAAGTATCAAGTTCCCCAGACGATATCATCTCTTAAATCACGCACATTAATAATAGTTATAGTTCTGTGATAATATCACGGAATAAATATAAGCATACTAATATGTATACAGCAATATAGCAGGCAGCTGCAAGCTGCTGTATGCATGCTTTCAATCAATAATGGTCCGCGACCGTCTATATGTTCATATAGTAACCTGCCGTCACTCGACAACGCGCCGAACTTCATTGTGGTCGACGAAAAAGAAAAAAATACCGTCTTAAGCCTGCTATGGTGGTGGGTCGCGGGTGACGACCAAGGTTCGTCCGACCACCGGCCATCAATTTTCGTATGGAGGGGAGTCCCAAAAAAACATTGTGTCGGTGGACGGCGATGTGAGGCCGTGCGGGCAGCCTGCTGGCGGTGCGGTCGGTCCGTCCGTCAGTCCATCCGGTTGACGGGCGATGCAGCGACAGTTTAGGCGGATTGGCCGGAAACGTGGCCCGTTTGGGAACACCTGACCGACATACGTTTCCGCCCGACGGGAAACCCTGCGCGCCTCGGCCCGCCCGCAAACTTAATGCCGTCTTCGTTGCACTATCTTCCCGTCATCGTCGCTCGCTCACGCGCGCGCGCTAGCTCACCCGTCCGTCCGTCCTGTCCCCCGAGCATTTCGCATGAATGGGAACGCTTTTCGGAAGGAAGGACACAACCAACACACACATACAAATATACACAACACACACACACCGAAAAACCATGAATCAATTACTTTTTTGAATGAAACGTCGTTGATGAATTGGCGGTGGACGTGCACCGGGTTTGCGCGAAATGACGATGGCCGAGGGTAAGCCGAACTTCCGGGTCGTGGAGAGATTAAAGATCAAAATCGGTGAGTGGTACATATCATAACGTTACGACCGTTGTTCCGTGTCGTGTACTCGATACGGGATGAGGGGGGCCATTTTTTCGGGAGCCCATGTTGCTGCCCCCCTCCGCGCAACGGCTTACTCGTTAATGGATACCTGTTAACCCCCTAAAAAATATTCATGAATAACCGAATCTTGTTTTATGTGTAGGCGATGCAAAGAACTTGGGCAAGGGACACTCGTCGCTCAGGGACGGACATTGCACAATCACACTCGACCAGGAAGAAATTTTCCGTACGGCCACTATTGAAAAAGCAATTGAGTGAGTATGCCTACCCAGCCGATTCTTTGTGGCATATCAATTTTATGTCATACTTTTGTACTGTCGACATGCCTTTGTAATAGAAACCGCTGGTACACTGGGTCGTGCAGGATTTTATTCTGTTCAGAAATGATTCCGATTACTTTTTGATTAAGAGGTATAGGTTCTATTTATTGGTACCTGATAAACGATAGTGGATAATACTTGTTGAGATGGTAATCACTACATTATCTTTACCTATGTATTATATGTATTCAGTTAGGTAAAATTTATTTACTAATCCAATATGCATATTTTTTGAAAATTAGAGATTTTATTCAAATTAAATGTTGTTATATCCAAGTTTAAATAGTATAATATATTAATAATATATACAATTTAATATAATATATTGGTTATAAAAAAAAAAATATATTTGATGTGATATTAACTATTTAAAGATCTATAACTAATAACTTTACAAGTTAAGTTGATTTATTTAACAAGTATTTATCTTATATATATATACATATATATACCTAATCAAATTTACATTAAGCAAAATTATTTTTGTCTATCGCTTCTACTTAAACCTATATGAACTTAAATACTTTTAATCATGAAAATTTGTATTACCAATTTTTAATTGTGAAATTACTTATAGAAAGATTTAATATAATATTAAAACTTAAATAAACACAATTTAATAATTTAAGTGAACTTAATTAGCTAATACAATTTTTGATTACATTTAATTACATGCATTTTGAAATTTAATGTTTGATTGGATCTTTTCTACTTTATTATAATGTGTTCATATTTCTAATTGGTCTGATAATTTATTATTGTGTTATTATGAAAATTTACTTAGGTGTTATGTTTTTATTTTAGATACTCAGTTGTATATATTATTTTATTAATCAAATTAATTTTTATCTGTTTTATATTTGGTATAATTATATTATGATAACACCAGTATAATGTTCAAGTGTAAAATAGAAGAATGACCCATTGTTACCATTATCGCTTGAATAAAGATCAACTATTGATATTTAAAACTAACTAGTAGCAACCATTTGAAATTTAACATTTTTGTATTCCTAAATTTTTAGATAACTTTTTTTGAATTTAAACTTTTCTTATGGTACTACTAACATTTATATTTTAGATAAAATACTTATTGAATACTTATAGTATATAATAACCTACTGTATGTACCTATAGTTATAATTTGTAATTATTAATATAGATTATAGTAAGATAATTCATTCAAGGCACGTATTAATAATTTTAATGGCACGTGAATATATTATTGACATTACAAATATTTATTTTATAAAAATATTATGAAATAAGATATGAATAAATATTATTTTAACCATACAATCTAACATCTGATAATGTGATCAACCTCTATGTACCTAAAGATTTTAAATCCATTTTAATATTTTCATACTCTACCTAACCTAACCAGTGAAAGAAACATAATTTTAATTAACATTCAAACTTCTTCATTTTAATTTAAAAAAAAAAAAACATAAAATTGTTAACATAGTTTAAATCATAAAGTAGTTTTAAATATAATCTTTTTATTTAGGTTAAATTACGATTGTAAAATTACAATCATAATACTTCATTTATTTTAAATTTTTATTATTTGTTTCTAAAATTAAAATCTTTAACGAATCAAAATTATGTAGTATTCTATATTAAGTATTTCTCTAGTTAGGAGTAATATTGTGAAAACAGACTCTCCTCTGCTATCGGTTCTAACCAGAAAAAAAATATATTTCTATAGTATATTTTAATATTTTATTGAGTCTTGTTTAAAGTTTTTAGTTAAATGTTCACACATTTTATGAAATTTTATGGGTCAAAATTAATTAATTTCTTGATATTTAGAGCATTGTTTATATAAAACAATTTAAAAACCTATTATAATTGTGTACAATATTGACCATAAACTAAGTATCTACATTGTCTAATATTAAAAGTTTGGCATGAGTGATACTACGCAAGTATCTAAATAATTTTAACTCTGATACATAATTTGGCAAACTTACATTAGATACACTTACTTGGGAATTCACTGGCACTGTCTATGCAGAATAACATAAACAATTTTTTGGTAAACTTATGAATTATTTTAAATGTTAAATTAGTTTTTTCTTACAATTAGTTGAAAAAGTTATGTTTTGAGAAATAAATTCTGTTGAGATATATTTTTCAAGTTAAAACAATAATTCATTTTTATTTCAATTAATAGTTATATAAATTAGTTTTAATAACCTAAAATAACTTGATTGATATTTATGTTTTATGTAGTTGTTTTATAGAAGATGAAAATCTCTTTCAAATGTAAACAGTATAAAAATAAACTAATAAGATGTTAAATTTTTTTTCAACTACATTATATAAAATTATTTAGATAATCTATTATAAAGATATGCCTTTGTTTTAAAATATTAATTTAGGTCAAAAAAATATATTTTAGTTAATTTTGAAAATGTAGTGTAGATGAGGTGGGTTATTTGTATCATTGTCCCTGTTGTAATATTTGGGATACTATAATTTCTCTTTTAAGAAAGTAGGCTGAAAATAATGAAAACAGTCCATTGTTAATGTTTACACGGTTCTTTTCTGGGGTGGACAATATAGTACATATTATAATTATCAACATAAAGCAGATAATGCCGCTATATCAGTATTCACTGCCAACATCTACACCACTCAACTGCTCTCTCCTCATATTTTCCCCCTTGTTTTATATCTAAAATATTTGTGGTAACTTATGTTTAGGTTACTCTAGGTACTACAGTAGTATATTAGGTACCTAAATTCTCACAATATTTTAATAATTATATATAGGTATAATTAACACAAAGCTCATTTTTTACTGCCATTTAATTATTTTTTTACAGTAATTTAATATATATATTTATTCACTTTTTAGTCCATTTTGGGGTGAAGAATTTGAGTTTGAAATACCTCGTCGTTTCCGTTACCTTGGTGTATGTGTTTATGAACGAGATAGACCATTAGGAAGAGTAACTGTCCGAAGGGACCAATTAACATCTTTTAATGACAAGGATCACTGGTTCCCTTTACGACCACTGAATGTTGAATCTGAAGTACAGGTATTCAATTTTATCATTTTATTATTAATATAATATACAGATTATTGATTATTATTATGTAGATTTAATTTATATTTAAGCACTAGAATTAGCTGTATTATGTTGCAATGGTAAATCCCTATGCATTAATGAAGACCTAAAATAAAATAATTGTTATATGTAGGAGATAATATTATCTATATTACTTTATCAAAATAAATATGTGCCTATCATTCAAAAGATACTTGTTTAGTCATATAAATAAAAATAACATTGATATTCAAAAAATTAAAGCATTTATACAATTTATCATTTCATATTTTTAGATATTAAATTCACTTTTAGCATTAATATTTGGGTATTTCTATTTTCTATTATTTATCTTGATTAGTAAAGTGTAAAGCTGCTGAACATTTTTAAAAACACCAAAAATTTGTATTTTTAATTTATATAATTAATTTCCTTATTTAATATGCATCTTAAATATAAAAGAAATAACTTCTATTTTACATGAGAATTTCTGATTAGGTATATGAGTCAAGTATAATCTTATTAGTGAAGAAAAATTATGCATTACTATTAAAAGTATTGTTGTCTATTGCATTGAAATTTCTAGTACCTAGTTGTTGTTGTTATAAAAGTATATTTTTGGACAAAAAGTCCAAACACAATAGATTTTATATTTCATTTCGCAAATGTTTTGTTTGCATTACAATATGCAGCTTTTGTTAAACGTCGAACATTTTATGTATACCTAAAAATAAAATAAAAATTGTTAACCAATTATACTTCTCCATTCTAATTTGTAATTATTACTGTAAAATAAAATTACTTAATACTTCCACTGAGAAACGGAACTGTATTGAATATACAATGCTGAATGTTAGAGGTGGTTTGTTTATTATGGAATCTACAAAAATGTAGATATTCAACAATATCTATTCAGTATACCAAATTATATTATACTTTTGTACTTTACTATACTATTATATAGTAAACATACTTCATAATTTTACAATAAAATGAGACTTTTTACTGCAAAAATAAATTGAGTTTGTTAGTCACATGTTTGTGAGTTTTATGTAGACAGTCTTGTAAAGTATTAAAATACTTTTTATCAGATATCTGTGTTTAAAAACCAAAGCACTAATTTAAAATGCTTACCTATTTTAGTTATTTTTTATTTCAATTATAGTTTTAATCATGAAAAAACAAACACGAATTTATGAATTAATTATTTTTTTTACTGTGAATTATTCTCATCCAAAATCTATTACTTTGTTAAAATAAAAACCAGATGAGTATATTTTTATAATTATACCAACTATTATGGTTATTTAAAATTATTTAAAACTTGAAAATCAGTTCTTTTGATTTATAAGGTAATAAAATGTATTTATAAAAAATCTGAAAGGTATTTGAAAGTATCTTTTTTACGGAGTATTTAAATACATATCTAATATACTTTTCAAATTAAGAATCTGTATATGTACTTGGTACTAGAAAACTTTTGAAGATTATATTTTATAAGACTATGTGGAATATATTATGTTATGTGGTTTGACTGTAATAATTGAATTATTATATACATTTTTTAAATTTATTAGTGTGAATATTTCGGCTGTGAGTTATTACCAGCATATAATTTAAGATTAATAGATAGGAGTTTAAAAAAATTCATTACCCAACGAACAATCATGTATTAAATTTAAAAACAAAACAATTAGTGGTTGGGAATTAAAATAAATCCATAAAATTAGTAAATAACAAGATCAGAAGGAAATATATTGAAAACTTAAAAATATTATGACATATTAAATAAGAGTGTCAAGCAATTCACTTAATATGCAAAAAAAAAAAATCAAAAATAATACTTTTTACTTTTAAGAATACAAATGAGAAGTGTAATAGTTGCTTAAATCTTGTGGGATATTGTAGAACTTGTTTGGTATTAGGTATTTCAAATAAAGGCATAGAGTAGAAATGCTGCATAATAAAGACAATACAATTTTGATTTTCATTTGTTTTAAATAAAGGCAGATAAAATATTTATGGTAAATACTATATTGTATGAGTATAAAAAAAAGAATCTAGGACAAAATATCCAAATTTATCCGTTTTACGTAAATTAATAGATTACACATTACTTTCTAATAAAATTAACTCAAATATCAAATTATTTAATTATAAAAATATACCTTATACCTATATAATAATTATATAATTATATATAATTTTTAAATTTTTAGAAAATAGTGTAGGTAGTCATTTTTTTAACAAATTATCCTGTATTCATAAAAACAAATTGTTTTACATTTTATTTTATATTATTTGACTATTTGACTAATGTTTGTGCAGCATATTTTTTGATATTATTATACTACTACTAACGTAATTTATATATTTAGGAGTTAATTTTCTTAGAAAGTAAAGTGTAATATACTAATTTACGTAAAATTTGGATATTTTAGTTTGGATATTTTGACTGATTACCAAAAAAACTGTTAAAAGTGCTTGTGAGTTGTTGACTAAATGTTTTTGTTCAGGGAAAAATTCATATTGAAATAGAATTTGGCGAGAACCGAGGAAGACTAGGTGTTCGCTTAAATGAAGCGTGTGAATTAGCCATTACTAATGGAAATTGTGATCCATTTGCTGATGTCACAGTTCGATATTCAAACGACAAAACTGAAACACAAAGAACCAAAGTCAAGAAAAAGACTAATTCACCTGTATTTGATGAAGCTTTTGCCTTTACTGTAATGTTTGAGAATATTTAAACAGTTTATCAAGGAAAACTAGTTTTATAATATTTATTATTTTAGTTACCGGGATTAAGTGGAATTCATAAACAACACGTAGCGAGTCAAACAACAACAGCTGATTGGGCTGAACTTATAGTTACACTTTATCATGAAATATCCAGTAGTAATACTGTATTTTTGGGTCAAGTAACCATACCGTTACAAGGAAGAACTGTTAGTGCATGGTAAGTTAACTTAAATTTATAAGATTAAATATTAAATCTCAATTAAATTATTTTTTTTATGAAGGTATTTTCTTCAACCACGAAATAGAAAGTCAAGTCTCAGGGAAGACCAGGGTTTTAATTATCCAAGCGTAGGATCATTACGTTTAAAAATTCACTATACTGCTGATCATGTTCTACCATCACACAATTATGAACGTCTAAAACATTTACTGATAAATAGTCATGCAGTAGTGGTATTATTATTATTTATTTATTTATTATCAAATTTTATCCATAAACATTACATATGATTATTTAGCCAACAACTGCAAGCACTGTATACCTTTTGGGAGAAATTATTCCGAATAAAATAGATTCTGCTCAGCCCATTGTGCGTGTCTTGCTACATCATGGGCAAATTATCCAGACAATCAAATCCCTTGCCTATTGGGAAATATCAAAAGTTACGTAAGTATATTTAAGATATATTATGTCTTTTTAAATTTAAATCTTTATATATAATAAATGTAGAAGTTAATACGGTATTCATAACTTTTAATGGGCTGCGGGCGATTAACAAACATTAACAAATGTTTTATATGAATACAACAAATCTTTTATCATTTTGAAACAACTTAAATATACTTTACAGTCAACGCACATTACGGTTCATACATCACTACATCAGTACATCACACACACGCTAGGACTGATGATAATAATAATAATAATAATGATAGTAACAATGATAGCAATCATAATAATAATACCACATTCGCCCCCATCTTAAGTAGAGTCCGTCTCGGACACTGAATCTTCATCATCTTCATCTGAAGTTAAACAGTCTTTCCACTTTTTCATGTAATCTGTTCCCGTGCTAGTTTTTACAGGACCTTCACCTTTCACCTTCATATCGGTTTGGGCCACGTCTACCTGTGATACAATATGGTCCAAGGTACTTGCTCTTAATCTTGGATAGTGGAAGAAATTGTGTTCTTTTAATGGCAACAAGATCACCAATCTTGTAATCTGTTGCTGCCACCCTTCTATGATCAAATGTTTTCTTCTGCTCTTGCTGAGCTTTTAGTATACATTGCTTAGCTTCTTGACGTTCTGCTTCTCTTTTGTCTAAAAAATGTTTTGCATACTCTTCTTGTATTAAACTGCATAATGGAAGTAGATCTGGATGTTTCATTTCAGTTCCAAATGTTAATATAAATGGAGTCATATTAATTGATCGTTGCCATGAAACTATTCAATGCCATTTGTACCCTTGGGACATACTTAAACCATTGACCTGGATCATCAATAGACAATTTTGGTACTACCGTCGCTATTGTATCGTTTAATCTCTCAACCTGTCCATTTCCTCTTGGCATTCCTGTGGTAATCTGTACATGATATATGTGTGAATCATTACAGTACTTCTTGAACTCTTCAGACATAAATGCAGCACCACGGTCAGATATCAGGCGTGTTGGATTACCAAATGTAGCTTGTAGTATATACATTTTGTCCACAACCTCTTTTGATGTAGTACTTTTTGTAGGAAAAAGCCAACAGAATTTTGTGAATGCATCAATGATAACTAGAATATGCTTATATCCACGAGGGGTATTTGTTAATGGGCCTAGAACATCTATGTGCCATATTGTATGTAATGGCAGATTACCTTTGTCAATTGTGTTAAGGAATCCTTGTTTACCCTGTTTTCGGTTGACCAAAATACAAGGTACACAGTTACGTATGAAACGTTCCACCTTTTCGCGAACATTAGAAATGGAATATTCTCTATCTAATAGTTCTACAACTTTTTTAACACCAAAATGGCCAACATTATGTGCATTCCGAATTAACTCTTTTTGCATACTTTTTGGGATAACCAGTAATTTTCTATCATCTTGTACTTCATAAAGCAAATCATTTTCTACAACATATGGACCAGATCCGTTCATCTTTGCTTCTGATGTTAAGGTTTTTACTTCAAAATCTTCTTGCTGTACTATTTGTAATTGGACTATAAATTCACTATTGATAGTCATGCATATTGGGTACCGGCTCAAAGCATCTACATGTGCCATGCTGGACCCAGCTCGATGCTCAATAGTGTAGTTAAATTCGCTTAATAGCAATGCCCAACGGGCTACACGGGTTGCGAGTTCTCTTTTCTCCAATGTTTTAGTAAACGCAGCACAATCAGTTACTATTTTAAAGTGTAGTCCTAATAAGTAGGATCTAAACTTTTTCATAGCTTCAACAATTGCTAAGACTTCTAACTCATAACTATGGTATTTTTGCTGGGCATGTGTAGTTTTCTTGCTCATAAAATATATAGGGTGCAATAGATTATCACTATCTTTCTGTAGAAGTATAGCACCGAACCCATACATACTTGCATCTGTGTGTACCTCAGTAACTGAATGCTGATTAAAAATTCCTTATACAGGCGCCTCTGTTAATTTTTTCTTAAGCATATTAAATGCACATTTCTGTTGAGGTCCAATTATACATGGTGTCTCTATCTTAAGCATTTCACTCAATGGACGAGCAATTAAGGCATAATCCTTAATGAATTTACAAAAATAGTGAGTCCTAAAAAGCTTTGTATATATTTTGCACTTTGCAGTCTTGGATATTTTACCACAGCAGCCAACTTTAACGGTGATGGACTCAACTTGTTTTGTTCAATTCGGTATCCCAAGTAATCAATTTACGTTTTAAGAAATTGACATTTCTTCCAATTAATTTTTAAGCCATGATTAGCTGAAGTTCTTAATACCATCTTTAGTCAATATTCTCTTCAATTGTGCTTGAAATTATTACCAAATCGTCCATGTAAACCAACAAATATCCTTTCCGTATTATGTCTCTGAATACATAGTTTATAAAACGTTGAAATACAGGTGGAGCATTACACAGTCCAAACGGTGTTTTCAAAAATTTGTATTGTGCATCTGGTGTAATAAAAGATGTGTATTTAATACTTTCTTCATCCATAGCTACATGAAAAAACCCGTTCTTTAGGTCTAACGTAGTAAATATTTTAGCTCCTTGTAGTTTATCTAATTGGTCTTCTATCAGTGGTAACGGGCAGGGACGGCTTGGCCCACCGGGATACCGGGAGATTCCCGGTGGCCTGCCCTATTGGGATTTTTCATTGGCCTGACGGCTAAATCGCATTATTTTTTAAAATAATTAGGTAGTTTTTAATTTCTTTAAACTAAAATTACATATTTAATATTAGTAAACTTGTATACTATACAGTATAAAAATCCCGATTAGAACACCCGTTGCCAGTAAATTGTAATATAATAAGTTATTAGTGCTTATTACTATATAATAAGTAATAACTAGAGTTGCTCATGGGTATTTTGGAATGCATAAAAGCATTGTTATTATTGTGTAAGTTTCGTCGAAGTTCTGAGAGATTAGGTACTTCGCAGCTAGCGCACACGAATGCGGGTCTGGGATTGCTATCTAAATAGTAAATAGTAATAATATTCACAGCCCATACCACCTACTCTATTTTTAGTCAGATCCAACTATATTGATAACCGATAGAAATTATTACAATAATATTATTCTATGAAACGTATTTACATTTTACACACCAGCTATAATAATAATTGTATTTTATTGTTTATAAAATATAATTTGTTATAAAAAATTCAAGCATATAGTGGCTAATTGAACTTTTTGTTCATCTCTTTAAAGATAATTTATAGAGTCATAGAGATAGGTGTAACTAGAAACTAGAATGTCATGTTTCGAAATTTAATTGAGATGTACAGTTTCACTAAAATATTGATACTGATTGAAGGTTGAAAGTCTATTTTATTTATGTCCTCTTACATAATAATATAATAAAAACTAAAAGATAAGATAATAAATACATTGGTAGTGTGGGAGTAGAATATAAGCTCAGCAATCCCTTACCCCCCTCCACCACTATAGTAACGCCTAAAGGTAAACATTAATAAGTGGCCTGGGTAATACATTTTCCCGGCCTGAATTTTTCTCCCAGACCAACCCTGGTAACGGGTAACGATCCTTAATAGTTTTACTGTTTAATCGACGATAGTCAATACATATCTGAAATGTACCATCTTTCTTGGGTACAATTACAATTGGGCTAGCATTATCCGAACAACTAGGTCTTATAATACCTTCTTCAATCCATTCTGCTACTTGACTTTCTACAACTGCTTTTTCTTTTGGTGATAAACGCCTTGGCCACTGATAGATAGGTTCTTCATCATTGACTATAATTTTAGTTTTTATTGGTGTAGTTTCTATGGTACATGGTGAATAGTTAGATATCATACTACTTATAACTGTTTAATGTTCTCTAGATCCTATATCGAGCTCATTTGTTTCAATAGTTATTTTATTAATTCCAATCACTCCAGGACTAATTTTTAGTTCAGCATTGGTTTGGAATAATGATCTACCTATTATAAAGTCACACATTATGTCCTCATCGGGGACAGAGTACACTTCAACTGTATAAGTAGCATTATCAACTTCTAGTTCAGTGTTAAATTTTTGCTTGGTTGAAAACATTGTTCCAGCTGGTCTACTCAGACTAACTTCTGTACTGATAGCATCAATGCCTTTAACTAATGATTGCCGACATAAATTCAAATCACAGCCAGTGTCTATAAGAGCTAACGTCTTGATTCCTAAGACATTAATTTCTTTAAATATTCGCTCATCAATATTCACAGCACTCACCTGATAAACTTGAGGATTTCCATCATTGTTTGTGTGCCTTGTTTGAGTTTCCTTATTCGGGCATTCTGTTGATTTGTGGCCAAAAGATCTGCAAGCAAAGCACTTAGGACCTTTATCCAAGTCTGGACATTCCCTGTGTTGATGTGTTTTAGATCCACAATTAAAACATCTAATTATTGTGTTTGAAAAGCCTGACATCATGTTCCGTTGCATATTATCTGTGTTATGATTATTTGCAGCACTATTAGAAACTCTAAATAATCCAGGCTCAAAGATTTGCATCCTTGACTTCATCTTAACATACAGCTGTAATTTTATTTTAAATTCGCTTATTGTTGTAGCCCCATAAAGCAAAGACTTGTTTACTTTACTATCCTGAATACCAGCAATAACATAATCCAATAGTGGATCTTCAGACACATCTCCTTGTTTAGCTATTTCCATCATTTTGAACAAATACTGTTGATGAGATTCGTCATAACTTTTTACTCTGGCTGTAAGTTGTCTATGTACGTCAGCAGAAGTTAAATTATTACGAAACTCATTCATCAAACACTCTCAGTCGATTTCATGACTTGATTCCATTTTCCGAACGTATATACTATATATAGAACAGCAGTCCCTGACAATAGCCGTTTGCTATATATAAAAAGTTCAACATTAGACCATCCACATATTTCGCTCATTTCTTCCAAATCTTCAACCCATTTTGTTATTGAATAGGTATCATCACCGGCAAATATGTTAAGGGATTCTCGCACATCATGAAATTTAATCGATTCTCTTACTTGACTAGCATTATCATTTTCTTCAGTGATTACAGTACTTTCATTTAATTTTGCGTTTGCCTTAGATTTGCGTGCCCTCGGCATCTTATAACACAAGTTCAAAATTATAAAATATGAAACGCGATTCATGATTTACTTCACGCACCACACGTGTCACGCAACTGAGACAAACGAGAAAAAAAATTTGAATTTATTTGAGGTTAGGATTACACGTTTTCGACCAATAATTCGTCAATGAGTATTAATACAAACCAACAACCGGACAGGCCCCCAAAATGTAGAAGTTAATACGGTATTCATAACTTTTAATGGGCTGCGGGCCATTAACAAACATTAACAAATGTTTTATATGAATACAACAAATCTTTTATCATTTTGAAACAACTTAAATATACTTTACAGTCAACGCACATTACGGTTCATACATCACTACATCAGTACATCACACACACGCTAGGACTGATGATAATAATAATAATAATAATGATAGTAACAACGATAGCAATCATAATAATAATCCCACATAAATGCATATATTTTTTAGTGATGCAAATACCATTTTTCGTGGTAATTCCTTGGTATCCAAAATGATGGACGAATCAATGCATATTTCTGGAATGAGGTACTTACATGAAACTCTAAGACCCCCGTTGGAAAGGCTTTTGGCAGAAAGAAGGCCTTGTGAAATTGATCCTGCAAGAGTTAAAGACACAACAGTTATAAGTCATAATTTGGCAAACTTAAAAGTATATTACTTTTAGTTTTGAATAATAAATGACAAGTAGAAGAAATTTATTTATTAACAAACTATTTATTTGATTTTTAGATTTATGTTGAAGATGTATTTAAAGCTATTACAACATCAGCTCTAAAATGTCCAACTGTTATGTGCCAATTATTCCATACACTAAAAGAAGTAGCTATAAAATATTTTCCAGGTAAATTTTTTTAGATACTTATGTTAATATTTTTAAAAGGTTGATTGATTAATCTTGATTATTTAAACTTTTTTTTTAGAAAACAAAGAAATCAAATATTCGGTTGTGTCTGGATTTATTTTTTTAAGATTTTTCGCGCCAGCAATATTAGGCCCCAGGCTGTTTGATCTCACAAAAGAACAAATTGTATGTTTTAATTATTTTATCAATGTTCTTTTTCTTGTTCCAATAATCATGTTTATTTATTATTATTTTTAAGGATTCTCAAACAAATAGAACACTCACACTGGTATCTAAAACTATTCAAAGTTTGGGTAACCTTGTTTGTTCACGATCAAATTTCAAAGAAGAATATATGTCATCAATGTACCAAGCCGTGTATACTGAACAACATGTTACTGCAGTTAGACAAGTAAAATTATTTATTTTATATATTATATTATAATATCCTTCTGACAATTATATGTTTATAGTTTTTAGAAATTATTTCTGCTTCAGCTGGTCCAGAGGAATGTACTCAGGATACTCCCGTAACACTCAAAGAAGGGTAATAATTAATTTAATATTTCATTATTATTTCACTCATGATCACATATTCTTCCATTATTATTGTATAATGGTTAAATATATTTTAGCTATCTAAGGAAAATTACATTGTGGTGAGTAATGTGTGAAGTTATAATACAATGGAAATATGTTATGTCAGGTGATCAGTATTCCATTGTATAAGTATTAAAATTGAATTTTGATCATCTTGTACTTTCATATAATTATACTTCTTAATATTTTAATTGTAATCATTTGCTATAGGATGTTGACAAAACGTGCTCAAGGCCGAAAAAAATTTGGTAGAAAGAATTTTAAACAACGCTATTTTAAATTAACTACGCGAGATTTGTCATATGCAAAACAGAAAGGTAGATATTATTTAGTTTGTATTTATAAAAAGTTCTAATTAATAACAAATAATTATTTTACATTAATCAAGGTAAAGAGTCCCTCTGCACAATTACGTTATCAGACATATTGGCTGTTGAACGACTTCAACAAGAGTCATTCAATAAAAATAATATGTTCCAAATAATTCAACCAGAAAGAATTTTATATATACAAGCTAATAATTGTGTTGAAGAAAAAGAATGGGTTGATTTATTGACTAAAATGTGTTTCTCAAACACTAAGCGACTTACACTTTATCATCCAGCTGCTTTTATAAATGGCACTTGGCTTTGGTTAGTACAGTATTTAAATTTAAATAGATTTTTTTACTAAAATATTTAATATATTTTACAGTTGTAAGTCTAACAATGAAAGAACCAAGGGATGCCAAGAAGTATCAACTTCTGTCGATCATATACAAACTAGTAGTGTTGACGTTGATAGAGAACTTTCTAGAATACACGCACTTTGTGTGACTCATATTGATAGATTTGATAGTGTTTTGAGTAAGTGTGTTTTATACTTATTGTATTGTATAATACTAGTGTTATTAATGTTATATTAGAAGTGGGGGCCACGTTAAAGATCAACTAATACTTAATTTACTCAAAATATTTAGTTGGAAAAATGTTTTTGTAATATTTTGACTAGGCTTAACGATAAAAAATTGTAGTCAAGTGGGCAACAAATCTTTTAAAAGCTATAATTCAAAATAATGTACTTTATTAATTAAAATTAAAATGTTAATACCTATGTGACTATGTTTAAAAATATTGATTTTTGAAGCCATTTATAATAAACTATTTGGCTATTTATCTTATTTCATCTTGTAATTATATTTATTTTTTTCAAAATTAGATGTCTAAGACTTGTGGGTAAAGGAAAAGACTATGTTAATCAATAATTTCATATTAATAATGTTCTACATTTTTATATTTTTTTTAATTTTTAAATATACATATTAATTAATATTTATAGAAGCATGTGAGTGTAAAGCTGTGTACCCGGGAGATAGATTATGTCTCCCTATACTAATTGAAGATCCCAAAAATACATTTATAACTTTATCTACTTTGCGAGAAATAATTTATACATTAGAACAAGAGCATCGAACAGTCTTAAGGACTATTGCTAGAGAAACAAAATATGGCAGCAAGTATGTATTATTGTATTGATATAATACTATATATTTATAAATAATATTAATTTTAATTTAAACAGAAGTTAGTATTTACTTTTATTCAATTAATTTTTATTTATTTCAGACAAGCACCAATTGGTGATGATAATTACCTATTGCTGGCAGGACGAAAAGACCTCAGTGCACATCACCAAAAAGTTTGGTAGCATACATTTAAAAGATCCCGTTCAATTTAAAGGGGTAACAATACAAAATATAAATTTAAATAGATTGTTAAAAATCTACATAATTTTTATAGAAACTTAATTCAGTACATAATTAATATATTACTATTAATATTTTATTAATTATTTTAGGCTTATCCTTTAATGTTAAAAATCGATAATTCTCAAATTTTACAAAAAATTAACCAATAGATATAATGTTGTTATGACATGTATAGTTTTATACACGCTTCTCCATTAACAAAAACCGTTGTGCCAACAGTAATTAACACCCTTGTGTTCATATGATAGTATTCATATTACTTAAGTATGTGTATATATATTTTTCATTTTTTTCTTTGGCAGCTTATATTTTTTTACAAATTCTCTATTTCTCTAAATTATTTAAAATTTACCAAATTATTTGTTTAAGTGTTTTATATAGTTCAAAAAAAAAAAAAAAAAATAAAAAAAAACAATTGAGATGAAAAACTTAAAGATTATAATATACCTGTTATAAAATGTTGTATATATGAGTAAATCGACTCCACATTCCCTCTTTGTTTTCAATCTTCTTTGTACAAAATTATTATAATATTATTAATGTACAGTATTTATTATTGAACAAGCAGATTTTCCCAGTCTTTTTGTCTATTGAGTCGATTGTACATTTTTCTAACACCAACAATGTTGTGATTGTTAATTTTTAACCCGTGACACCAAATTATTGAATTAATGTTTAAGATAATATTTAAATATCGTTAATGTTCTTAAAAAAATTAATAAAATAACATATAGATGTGTTAATGTTTGAAATATTCTTCATTTTTTAAGTCTTCCTTATTTTAAATTGTATAATTTTTAGTTACCTAACAATTACAAAACATTTTCTTATATACAAATAATATCATATAATATAATATGTAAGAATGTATTTATTTTTATTTTTTATTTTACATTATTTTTATTTTTATTTTTTTTTTTTTACTTTGAATTTAGAGTGTATAACAATTTGTTATTAATTTCATGTCAAATATA
Organism: Diuraphis noxia; assembly: GCF_037042655.1. Lineage (NCBI taxonomy): Eukaryota > Metazoa > Arthropoda > Insecta > Hemiptera > Aphididae > Diuraphis > Diuraphis noxia. The sequence goes on along the minus strand of NW_028301712.1, from coordinate 69,876,731 downwards.
TAATTGATTAAAGCATTTATTATCATTTTCGTAGTACAAAATATGATTTTATATTTATATAATATTTATAAAAAAAAAAACATTTCCCGAAGAAAACTCCACTATTATTATATTAATATTATCCTCATAAACATATTATTAATTAATAATTATGCAATATGCATACATACATACATTCATGTAATGTTGCTCCTGCTTTTAGTTTTCTTGTATAAAAGTAATTTAAATAAAATTATTAATTTAGCATTAATTTGGTTTGTTTTTATTTTTCCTATAATATTCCCTAAGAGTTCAGGTCAAAATAAATATGAACACCAAACTACTAATTTACAAGTCCATATTCAGGCCACTATAGACCTATGGTGTTTAATTATGGGGTGCTGCTAAACCTTCTAATATGCGTACAATCCAAGCCTTTCAGTCAATAATGCCTTCGCCTAGTTTTTTTTGCACCTTGGTACCTAACCATCAAAAATCTCAATAAAAATCTTAAAATCCAAAATATTAACTAAATCTTCAAATTGTATTACACCAAATTCAACAATAAACTTCAACAACACACAAATTCTCTAATCTCTGAATTATTAATTACTCCCTGGTAACCTGCGTCGTAGATTTAAAAGGCAATGGTCTAGACTCTGGAGATCTTATTCTTCATTAAGCAAGATGAATTAATGATGGATGTTGCTACCAGGTAACACCTTTCTAAGTTTAAAAATTATTGTTGCATGCAATTATGTTAATGATTGATAAACCCCCCGAAAATAGATCAGTGAACTAATCGTAATATACTTGTGATATAATTTGTTTAGTATTTTTACAGCAACTTTTAGGAAAAAATTTATTACCCTGAGAAGAGCTAGGTCAGACAGCTATTGATACTTAAAATAGTACCTTCAAAGCTCTTGGGTAGGGTAACACCATTGAATGAATAATTTATACATGATATTAATTTGAAATTTGTTTTATGAGTAAGAAAAAAATTGATCAACTTTTCTCCATTTGATTCAAAAAACTTTCAAAAATACCAGAATTGTAAAGAAAATTAATATTATGTGTTATGGGTAACATTTTGATTATATTAATTAATGATTATTTTTGAGCATAAAAAGTTTGTTTCCTATATTCCAACACTTCCAATATTATGTTTTGATATTTTAATTCATCTACATTTGTTGATGACTCAAGTGTATCCAATAACTGTGTTTAGCTCTGTGAACGACATGGTGGGTAAACATATCCTTGTATACAATTCACGTTTAAAACGAAAATAATTAAAGTTTTTTATAGTATATAGGTAACTGTCAAAATAATTTTATTTCATGTACATGTAGGTATTAAACACACATTTTATTCTAAATAAATTTAATTATTATTTAATAGGTATCTACTGCATATGCGTAATATCTTGATATTATTATTTATAAAGTGTACAATATTATATGTTTTAAAAATATTAGAAAGGGTGAATCCTGGCTTCGATCTTATAACTGCTGAAGTAGCTAGAAGTCTCCCAAAAAGAGCCATCGTCCACATCTCACACATATACAATGCAATTCTTAGACTCGTATTTTCCACTTCTCTGGAAATTTTCAACTATAATATTAGTCCCTAAACCAAATAAACCTCCTGATCTTCCATCATCCTATCGTCCAATTAGTCTCTTACCATTCTTTGCTAAAATACTTGAAAGGTTAATTCTAAAACGTATACTACCCATTATTATTGAAAATAATGTACTACCTGATACCCAATTCGGATTTCGTGCTTCTCATTCGACTATACACCAAGTGCACAGATTAGTTGACGCTATTTCCTATGCACTGGAACAAAAATTATATTGTACGTGTGTGTTCTTAGACATCTCTCAAGCATTTGACAGAGTCTGGCATGATGGCCTACTGTATAAGCTTAAAAAATTCCTTCCACCTGCTTACTATCTAATTATAAAATCGTACCTCATAGAACGTCATTTTCAAATTCGCTACGGTTCTGCCTTCTCGGATATAGCAGTTATAAACGCTGGTGTTCCACAAGGTGGCATATTATCCCCTATCCTGTACAACATTTATGCTTCAGACCAACCAACCACTCCTTTTACGTCAGTAGCCGACTATGCAGATGACAAAGCGATAATTTCTATCAACAACGATCCCCTCATTGCCTCTTCAAATCTACAAAATCATCTTACCTACATGGAAAACTGGTTTACCATATGGCGTTTCAAAGTTAATCAAAGTAAATCTATCCACACTACCTTCACCCTCAGACAGGCTCCGTGTCCAAATGTTTCTCTATATGGCACACCCATTCCTACCTCTCCTACTGTTAAATACCTTGGTCTAACACTTGATCAAAGACTTACTTGGGCCCACCACATAAGAACCAAAAGACTAGCTCTAAATAATCGCCTACGCATGTTAAAAACGGTATTATGCAATAATAAATATACCTCCACGTCCACCAAACTTCTTATATATAAAATTCTACTCAAACCAATGTGGACGTACGGTCTGCAGTTATGGGGTAGTGCAAAAAAAACAAACGTTAACAAAATTCAAGCATTCCAAAACATTGCCCTAAGGAAACTAACAAATGCACCTCCCTACGTCTCAAATTTTTCCCTTCATTCAGACCTAAAACTAAAAACAATAGCAGAGGAATCCAAATGTTTCTATAAAAGATTCTACAACCACCTAAGCACTCATGCGAATCCACTTATTAAAAAATTGGCCTCCGCTACTATACCAGGTAATCCCCCAAGACGCCTAAAGCGCAAGTGGTGTCGTGATTTGTTATAGTTATAATAATAATATAAAAAAAAAAAAAATTAGTAAATAATTAAGAATTCACAGAAAGTGTCATCAATGGGTGGCTCCTTTCATCAAATTATTTTCTTGTCATATTACTCTTAGCATATATTCTTATTGTATTATGTATTAATGATACAGATTGTATATTACTTGTAAAAATAAAAAAAAAAAGAAAAAAAAAAAAAGAAAGGGTGAATCACAAACATGCCCCCCCCCATTTTTACTTTAATAATTAATGCATTAAAACTTTTCCAAACCCAAAGACCATTTTTCCGAATTCTTGAATTTTTTTGGTATTACTTAAGGTAAGTGTATTGTGGCGATACAAACTTATGTTTTTTTCAAATCAGAACCCTCTCTCTTTTTTATTGTACATTATCTAAAGCGAATTTTTTAAAACTTTGATGTGCCTAATTCAGAATTCGAAAGTGTACTTTTTCAGTTATTAAAATATTAGTATTAAAGATAATAATCCTTAAAAATTGTTTAACAAAAATATAAAATAAATTTAATATTGGTCATTGGATATAGTTATAGTACATTAATTATAAGTACCTAGTAATTTATAGTCATAATAAAAAAAAAAATCATTAAAAATATATTGTTTTGCTGTTGTATGTCTATTATGATACTATAGTTTAGTTACGGTTGAATTATTGTTATTGATTTATTCTTTGGATAATGGATGGGTTGAGATTGAACAATTTTCAAAATGTCTAGAGAACGGACCTCAAGACTCAATAAATTATTGTACATTATACATTAATAATAGAACCAAAGTAGTCTAAACATCTTAGATCTTTGCGTGATAGTTTAGCTTATACATTTGCAACCATCGCATTTATTACATTTCCTATTCTAAAAATATGAAGTATTCTGTGCCTACCATAATATTCAGTGATATTCATCACATACTGCTTCTAAATAAATACCTAATTTGATAGAAATTGAACTTAATTGAGTAAAATAATGTACATATTTGAAGATAAAGTCTCACAAAATTATAAAATATCATACATTCATACTTTAGTACATATTACAGAATTGTGTATTGTAATTGTTGTATTATTATTCAGTACCTAAAAAAATATTTGAATTGTTTTTAGTTAAAATATTTATTGAGTCCCCTCAATATTTTACAGGATCTCCGTCTATGGGTAGTAGATTCCTACTTAATAAAAATAGGCAACACTTCTGAACACGTATGAATTGGAAATTAGATACCATGATATTGTGCAAAATATCATTGTATGAAATTTTATGGATGCTACCTACAACATTCCAACTCTGATAAAAATAGGTTCGTTACAATAATTTATAGTGCTAGTAGGTACTATAAAGATACAAATAAATAAGGATACCTATTTATGGGACAACGGGTGTGCATAATCCCTAACTACACACCCTGGGCCAGCGGCGTATTTACGGGGGGATTGTTTCCCCCTTGGCTTTTTTTTCTATTATTAAAGAATTTACCTATATATAACTAGACACTAAATTGTGTTTAGTATTTTTATATGTTACTTTTATGTGTGATATTCAATGGGTCATCCCCTCCCTATAACAATTCTTAAATACGCCGCTGCCCTGGGCATTCCACTGCAAGAGTTCCTTTTCTCCTAGTATTCCTCCGTCCTCGTTACTCGTTACATTTGATATCTTAATTAATAAAATAAAATAAATCATAGATTTAAGTCAACATTATATATAGTGTGAGATTTTACAATGATGTGTGTTTTTTTTGTGTCTGTGTACAGCATAACTAGTCGAAATAATGCTTCAATTTCAAACTTTGGGGTTTGTTTCTGATGTAAAAGTGAATATCCTTGGTTCATTATAGAGGTCAAAAGTTAACATTTTCCAACAGTTTTCAAAAAAATCGATTTTTTTATATGGTTGTAATTCAAAAATTAATCACTATAAATAATTGAAATTTTCACCAAATGTTTATGTTAGTGTTATCTATATACAGTTTAATTTTCACTTTTTCAAAATTTTCATTTCGACTTTTTTTGAGTTATTTATAGACCACTGAAATTTTCAATTTTTTTGAGAATTTTTTTTAAAGTGTCGGTAAAAAAATGTTGGACGACCAAAAAAATATGAAAATTTAATACACGGTTCCTTATGAGTTGTTCTTATTGTAGCTAAAAAAAATTAAAAATCGTAAGTCACAATTTTTTTTAATAAGCGTTTACAGTTCAAAATTTTACGAAATCTGTCGAAAACGCGAAAATTTGCAAGTAATTTTGAAGTTTAAAAATCATAAAATTGTTTGTGTTTATAACTAAGGATTGAAAATACAACACTAAGTTTTACATAATTAGTGTTCCTTCAAGTAGCTATAGAGAAAACTTGAAACAGCAATATAGGAAAAATTTTAAGTGCGTTTGAATTTAAAATTTTTACGAAATAGCGTAACGATAACGATTTATCCTCAAATGATTTTAAATATTTGTTATTATTCAAAAAGTATAATTCGTAGATACTTGAAAATTTCACAAGTTATTTAGATTGGCATTTTCTTTATATGATTTAATTTTCAAAATATTTTGACTTTTTTGAGATATTTACATACAACTGAAATTTTCAATTTTTCTGAAAATTTTTTTTTGAAATGTCTATAAATTTTTTTTGGCCCTATCAGAATACTTGAAAATTTAATACATAAGTTTCTCATAAGTTATTCTTATAGTTATTTAAAAATTATAAGTATACATAGGCACGATTTTTCTTTTATTAGCATTTGAAGTTTAAATATTGACTTAATACGTAAAAATTACGGCAATTTTCAAATTATCTTAGATCGAAATTCATAAAAAAATTTCTTTTTAATTCTTAGATTTGAGAATTTAATACAAGGCTCATAATATAGTTTTACAATATCAGTTGAAAAATAAAAGAAATATATAGCCACATTTTTTTTTTACATGTATTCAAATTTTAATTTTGACAACATACGTAAAAATCACGAAAATTCGTAAATTATTTTATTCTAGAAATTCATAAAAAATTTTACTTTTATACCTAAGATTTGAAAATTTAATACAAGGCTCCTAAAATATTTCTACAATAGCAGTTGAAAAATACAAGAAATGTATAGTCACATTTTTTTTTACAAGCATTTAAATTTAAATTTTGACAACATATGTAAAAATCACGAAAATTCGCAAATTATTATAAGCTAGAAATTTATAAAAAATTTTCTTTTCAAATCTAAGATTTCAAAATTTAATACAAGATTCCTTACAAATTTGTCAATCTTTATCACAAAAAAAATGTCCACCGGAAATTCAAATTAAATTTTTATTAGCATTTGAATTTCAAATATTGACAATAATTCGTCAAAACCATGAATATTTGTAAATTATTTTGTAGTTCAAAATTCATAATATTGTTTGTATTTATATTTAAGGTTATAAAATTCAACACTAAGTTTTACTTTAAATAGCTATAGAGAAAATTTGAAGCGTCATTATAGGAAAAATGTTTTGAGCGTTTGAGTTTTAAATTTTTATGAAATTGCGTAATGATAACGATTTATCCTCAAACCAGGTATTCGTATATCTATGATAATATAAGGTATTATGAATTATGATAACTACATGATAACTACACTAATTGATTAACCATACCTTATGCAAAATAGCAAAATGCGTCTTAATTGAAAAATAAAATATTTGTTTCAAAATAGAATATATGACAATATTTAAATAATATAATATATCCTAGACTGACAAATCATCTCCGTTCAGAATCGTTTTTCGTATACAACGATACCTATTATTGCATTCAAATTTAATCCCATCCATTACAGTAACCTACTGTACAACAGAGCGACATCCACGACTTACCCGCTTTTTTTAAAACTTACCTGTTGTAAATCATAGATTTCTTAATACAAAGTTAGAATTAGGTACCAACCAACTCAATTTTGAAATGTTTTTTGCATTTTATGATTTTTTTTTTAATGTAAGGCTTAGCTTTTATTGGTCAATTTTTATTTTGTAATTTAATTTTACGAATTATTTTTTGTTTAATTTTTTTTTATAAGGTTTAATAAGATAAATTTGTATACGTTTTATATTTAGAATTTTTAATTCATTTATTGAGATTTTAAATGCATTTTATTTTGGGTTTTATTGTATTCAATTCACAGCCATAACTGACAATTTATGCAAATCTAATTATTTTGTTTTTATTAATAAGTTATATAGGTTTAGTGAAACTTCCATACTAAAAAGCCTCTTGGGCAAAACAGAAAAATCGTATTTTAGATAATTTCGTTAAACAGAATTAAATAAATTTGGGTCATTAAAATATTTCATTAAACAGAAAATTTGTTATAACTGGGAGTTCGATTTAAGGAAGTTTAACTATAATTTCGTTATTATAGAAAACATGTGATTATTATTATAAACAACTTGTTTTTCAGCATATCTATTTAAAAGAGCTTCAATATGAAGGCAGGAGGACTATAATATCTACCCATATATCAAAATATGTCTATTTTGACTTTTGATGTGTTCGTGTGACGTGTCTAAGATTTTTAATTATAATTTAAGATAATCACAAGTTTTTGGATGATAACATTAAAATTTTGGATGGTATGCACTCTTTTAGCACCTCTGTGACTTGTGTAAATGGTCCTCGAATACAGTTCATGTTCTGCAGTAGATATAATATGAGCGCAAAAACATATTTAATGCGATTATTTAAGGTCAAAATGTTTAGCTCCAGACGATTTGTTCTAAATAACCGGTCTCATCAATCACTAATAATGTAAACTTTAAAAATAAACTTCAGCTATACAAACTGCTCCTCAAACTAATATGGACTTAGGGCATTCATTGCAATTATGTGGTATTGCTACATCCTCCAATATATCTAAAATCCAATCATTCCAATCTAAGTCCCTACGTCAAATAATAAAAGCCCCGTATTATGTCTTATGACACTCTCCCAGAGACGTATTCAGAAATTTGGCGCCCGGGTGCCAATGTTTTTCCGCCCCCCCCCCCACACAAATTTTTTTTTACTTTTTCAACCTACCGAGCGCGTTGGAGCTTACTTTCCGGCGACAACCCGTTATCGTTATCCTTTTTAGAACAAAAGTTAGAAAAAAAAAGCAGATTTCAAACTTTAAACATTATGTTATCTTTATAAATTAATCACATTTAAATATTTAATATAAAATAGGTTTAGTTATTATCAACTATAATAACAAAACAATAAATATTTAAAATTCACATATTTTTCATTTTCATTTTCATTAACAGAAGATGGGTTATGTAAAAATCTAATGCCGCTCCTATAAAAATGCCGCCCGGGGCGATCGCCCCCTCTAGCCCCCCCCCATAAATACGTCACTGCACTCTCCATAAAGAGCTATCTATCCAAACAGTAAAAAACGTTTCAAAGATCTTCTACAAATGCATGCAATAATTGTGCAATTCAATCTCCACAATCATCGTAACCCCTTGATTTCACAACTATCAGTTCCCACTATTCCTAGTGACCCCAGGAGGGGTCTAAACGAACATGGTTTCATGGCCTACTAATAGACTTACCCCCACCATTACATGTCGTGAAGTACCATTCGATAGATGGCCTCTTCACTCAGCCCCCTCTCTGAACTGATTTAAATTATTGTAATTTAATCTAACTTATTGTTTGTTACTTTATCTCAATTATCTGATCTGTTCCATCTAATTCTTAAATTACTTGTGCTTATTGTAAATAATTATTTTACAGATTGTACAATTTTCTAATAATAATAATAATAATAACAAAATAAAAATTGTTTAGCTATAAGCTTTGGCGATTTAATATAAGGTTTCTCATGAGTAGTTCATATTGAAACCGAGAAAATCTAATAAAAATATACAAGCACAATTATAATCCATCCATCAAAATTTTTTTAATATCATCTATCTTCAATAGTGAATTTATCTGAATCTGACTCGTTCAGTCATAGACTCATGGTCCAGTGCGGCAGTGCAACCATAGTTAATTAAATAATAAATTTATCGTGTACCGGTATCTGATTGTCATCAACATTAATTCCCATTGCATAAGGTTATTATCGTGATTAATTAAAAAATCACGATCATTCTTTTATTTTTAGGTCAATAACGACAATGCCCGTGGAATAACGTTGTTCTTTATATAATATTATAGTAGCTAGTTGACAGTTGTAGACACTTAGTGAATTTGATATTTTCAATAAAAAAATGAGAATCTATCATGAAGCGGAAACGTACCTATTGCTTATATATAGTATTAGATATACGAAAATATTTCACAAAATCTCTTTTTCATGATATGACCATTTCAATGGACAATAATCAAATTTAAAATCGTGTAATTATTTCTCAATGTGATTGTTCACGTTATATACTTACTGAAATACAAAATTAATCGCACACATTAAGTAAGTTAAAAGTTTATATCTATATATCATTGTTATTTATGTCCATTAACAATGTCAAACACAATAACATAATATATATTTTATAAGACTATTATTATAATGCAATTACTAAAAGATCTGAAATGTGTAAGTGATATTAGTTCTAATAAGTCATAAATCATAATCATAATTTCACATCAGCATTTTGGTAATACCTTGATATAACGAGTATAATATTGTGAAAAAACAATCAACACAGTGTCGAATTGTAGTGATTATTTCACGAAAAAGTGACAAATTTATGCTTCGCTAATCAGCGCGACGGTAGTGGCGTGAAGCTAAGTAAAAAACAAAAAAAGCGTAGTAGCCACGAACGGATGATAACAGGAGCCCGAGTTTTACCATTGAAAACCCGTCGTCTTAATTTATGTTAATCATTTGTCTAGCCCTACAGGGCAAACGGCTGAACATATAATGTCGTATGAGGCATCAATCGATCACAAATATTGTGCAGATGGGAACAGGGGAACTCGCAAACAGATTGGTTAAACGGTTTACACGTTATAACCAAAAATGCTTGAGCACTTTTAAGACCGAAATATCGTTGTAATAATTATAATATAATAATATTATAATATAATTATTATTATTATAATTAATTTATTATTATAATAATATTGTCTTATTCTGTGGAAATATATTATAATATATGTCCCCCTGAACCGCCGCTTATCAATCCCTACAACTCTCTTAGCAACGGTGCGGCGGCGGCGACAACAGTGCGGTCTCTCGTATGCCGAAAAATATCCAGCGCGACGTACGACGAGTAACGACGACGCACGGACGATTACGACGGCGCGGTCTTGTGGTGGCGCGTAGACAACTGATTACTGACGATGGCAATTTTATTGATAAAGAGTAAAGACAAACCATTAGTCATTACCATTTCGTATTTTCGACTTTCGTGACTAGCGTCTAGCACTTAATACGTGCAACGTTTATACTGGTGCTGAATGGCCGAGATATTATTATTACGATTTTAATGAATCTCATTTGTATTCGCTGCAACGAGTAGTTGTTTTGAGATTTGGTGTTGGCCATTTCGACTTTATTATTATTTCTTTCTTACTATTATAATGCTAGTATACTATTAAAATTGTTTATTATTATTATTATTCGTATACGCTTTTAGTGCGTGTATTGTAAACCACGATGCCTGCAGATTATCAACTCAAAAACATTAAAAATATATATATAAAAAAAATAAAAATAAAATAATAAAAAAGTTGATATATCACCAAAAACACTTCGTTTTAACTCAGTGTAAAAAATAAGCTAAGATAAAAAAGAATTAAGTAATGATTAAATCTTTAAAAGATGTGAGATAATATGGAAACTAAGTAAAATGCCATTTTATAATATTACATATACTTTAATACCCAAGATCAATATTGTAATATTAAATACTTAGTCAACATATTGTTTATACATTATTAATTATGAAAAATACTGTAGTGGTTACTTATTTGTATTTATTTAAGTATAGGTACTTCTACGTCTGCCAAATAGTTAAACAATAAGTTGACTGTAAGTACCTATTTAACTACATTACAATATTGATCTTAGGTATTAAGGTAATTATAATATTATAAAATGGCATTTTACTTAGTTTTCATATTATATCACATCTTTTAAAGATTTAATCATTACTAAAATTTTTTTTATCTTATCTATTTTTTTACTCGGAATTACAACGAAGTGTTTTTGGTGGAATAATATATTATATATCCTCGTTGAGTCTGTCCGTCTGTTGGTTACCAGTATATAGTTACGATTGCTACTGTGGTCCTATTAAAAGTAAATGTATATTAGCTATAACTAACTCCAGTCAATTTTACCTAAGCACCACATCAGAATAGTATATATATATATATATATATATATATCCTTTTATCAAGCTATTCTCCAATATGGTGTAAAGATTTGGGGTGGTGCAACTGCGAATGTAATAAAACCGCTACAACTACAGCAAAATAAAATAATAAGAGTATGTCTGGGTAAAAAAGATTTAGTAGGGTCAACTGTACATAACTATAAAGAGCTAAACGTTTTGCCTTTTAAATTAATTTACCAGAAATTAGCAATATTATGGGTAATTAAAAATATAAACACTTGGTTTAATTTAAAAAGAGTAGAAGATAAGAGAATAAACAGAGCATATAATGCTCCTGTAGCATATACAAATACCTCATATGGTCAAAGATTTCTGGACTATCAAGGTCCTACTATCTTCAACTTCGTGAATAATGAATTAAAAAAATACAATTTGTGTAACACCTAAGTTTGCGAAAAAATTGGTTTCTGATTGGTTATTTACTAACACGGAAAAACTTTAATACTTGTACTAGTGTTACAAATTATTATGCTATATAAAAAATAATATGATAAATGTAATTGTTAAATGTCTTCTTATGTTTATTTTTACCTAGTTGTAATATTTTACCTTTATGTGTACTTGTTTCTGATAATTATTTCTTATTTTTTAATGTTAAATTTATTTTTAAATGATATTATGTAATTAATTCTAACACTTTATAACTCTCTTTCTCCAACACAAGCGTAAGCTTACAGGAGAAAGATAAATCAATTAATGTTTTATTTAATATGTATCATGTTAAGTATTATTTTTTCTGATTAAAAAAAAAAAAAAAAAAAAATACTATTGAAAAATAGACGTCAAAATATAAAATTTACCTAATAATTATTTATAAATTGTATAATATATATATACTATATATTAAATATATATATATATATATGAAATTATAGTTTATTTCATAGCATTGAAATGCGTATAGATAATAAACCAAGAATTCGGCACACTCGCGGAGTGAGCTTTCCCAGCTAGTATTAATGATACGTTTTCCGATATTGAACATTTTTTTTTTCATTCTTTTTGATTACGATAAAATTGCAATCATTATTGATTCTGAGCAAATAGATAAATTTATTTATGTACCTATTTAAAAATGATTTATAGTACAAAAATAAAATTCAATCTTAAATTTTAAGGTCGAGGATAGTAAATTGGGTTTAGTACATGCGGGTCGTTAAAGTAAAAATTCTCAGTACTTCTCAAAATAATTGAGTGGAACAATTTAAAAATTAGAAACAACAGGAATTTCACGAAAAAAGTTTTGTCAGAATTAAATTTTCAGTTTGTTACAATTAAAAAACGAATAACCTTAGATACTTGAAATTGTTACTAAATGTTTATATTAGAATTTTCAATGTAATACCAATATTATCGTGGTATAATTTTGAAAAATGTTGGTAAAAAATGTCTTGTTTTTAAAATTATGACGTTATTGTACACTATTTTTTTGGAGGGATTACACCAATTACAGTTAGTTGCTGTAAAGAAATATCCTCATTTTAAATTTGGTTATCTAGATCAGAGTTGATCAGTTGGATACCGTTTTAACACCACCTACACGAATAAGTACCAAAATTGCCTATGCACTGCGCCTGCAGACATGAATATTATGGTATTTCAACAAGTTTAGTATTGAAAATAACAATAATATTGTTTTAAAACTAAAAAACTTTCTGCTTATACTGTAGTTTGGATTCACGAGTGAGTTGAATATCATATAGTTATTTTTCTTAAATAATTTTTTCACTGAATAAGTAATAACTAAATTATATCAAGGGTATCTTACATAACGCTTACCTACCTATGCTTTGTATTGGTATTAGACATTAGACTCGTTTAAACATTTCAAGGAAATAATAGTTTGATGTCATGTATAAAATGAACAGAATTTGATGTTAAATAAAAATACTTTTAAATATTTGTTGTTTTGGACGTATACAAAATTGAATATTCATTACACATTTTGAGAGTTAAACCTCGTCTGCAGTGATAATACAATTTGCTGAAAACTATGTTGTTATAATACTCAAATTAACTATACATCTTCCGTAATCTAATATCAATAGTGAATAATATTATGTACAATTTAATTGCACTAAATTTATAATGTAAAATTTAATTGTATCATATTATATATTAATGTTATTTTTAGATTATGCGTGGTGTGATAAATGTATTGGTATTTTAATGATTATCAATTTTTTTTAAATCAATTATTTATATTTGTGTGCCTATGAAAACTTAACACTTACTCTACAGACATAAAGTAGAGTGATAATCTACTTATCTACTTGTACACTTTAAAAGAAAAATGTATAATCAATACATTATTTGAGTGATAGTTCTTTGACAGATTATTTCGATCAGAGAATACAATAATGTTATTATATTAATATTATTTGTATATGTTATTATTTTTAAGTTTTAAAAATAATATGATACAATTTAAGTATAGTTTCACATCATATATTTATATTTTCATATAATGAAAAATAATCACGGTATTAACAATATCAAATGTTAAAAATATTTATCAATTACTGTTTAATGTATGTATTTGAATGATCATTTAAAATTATCGACGTTGATTGATGAGTAAAATATGAAAAATAAGGTGGAATTAATAACAATTAAAACTGATTTATAGCAAATAATGATATTTATATTGCATATTATGCTTATTATACATTTACTTAATTGAATTATTTGGATTAAGAATTAGACATTGCTATTCATTTGAGTATTTTAATATACATATTTTGAATGTCTCTAGTTTTACTATAGTATTTTAGAAATTTTTAGTTATTTCCATTTGATTTATCACTAAAAAATTTTTTTTAATGGAACGATATTTTAGATTCTGAGCGGAGCGATGAATGTATTGATTTTACCATGATGTGTGTTTTTTTTTTGTGTGCCTGTCATCACGTTTTGGGGCAGTAAAAATGCTTCAATTTTTGACTTCAGTACGTCGTTCGATCAGAAAGTGAATCTAGTTGGTACTTTGGGGAGGTCAAAAGTAAAAAAATTACTAATACTTTTCTAAATAATCGAGAAAAACAAACTAAAAATTAAGGGAAAAACGGGAAATTTTACGCACACTAATTTTTCGACAAAATCGATTTTGGTTTTTGATGTAATTTTAAAACAAATGACCATAGATACATGAAATTTTCACCGAATGTTTATATAATTATATTCTATCCACCATACAATTCTCAAAAATTTTCGACTTAAGTTGAACTATTCATAGGCATTTGAAATTTTCGATTATTATTAGTTTTTTTAAAATTAATATTGATAAAAATTTATTTGTTTGGCAGAAAAGCTTGAAAATTTAATACAAGGCTCTTAACATATTTTTACAATAGCAGTTGAAAAATAAAAGAAATTCACAGTCACAATTTTTTTTATAAGCATTCAAAGTTTGAATTTTGACAAAATACGTAAAAATCACAAAAATTCACAAAATATTTGAAGCCAGAAATTCATAAAAAATTTACTTTTTAAATCTAAGATTTGAAAATTTAATACAAGATTCCTTAAAAGTTTTTCAATCTTTATCAAAAACAAAAAGTCCACCGGAAATTCAAACTAAATTTTTATGAGCATTTGAAATTTAAATTTTTCCAACATTGGATTTTCACTTTTAGCGATTTCTTTATTTTGGTGTAACTCTAAAACAAATGACCGCAGATACTTGAAATTTTGACTGAATGTTTATATAGGCATTTTCTATTGTTTTGAGCTGTTTACTGACATTTTAATTTTTCAACTTTTTTAGTTTTTTTTTCTATAAATATCGATAAAAATTTATGTGTTTGGTAAAAAAGCTTGAAAATTTAATAAAAGGCTTCTAACACATTGTAACAATAGCAGTTAAAAAATATTAAAAATACATAGGCACGATTTTTTTTATAAGCATTAAAATTCAAATTTTGACTAAATACGTAAAAATTACGGCAATGTTCAAATAATCTTAGATAGAAATTCATAACAGTTTTTGTTTTTAATTCTAAGATTTGAAAATTTAATACAAGGCTCCTATCATATTTTTACAATAGCAGTTGAAAAATAAAAGAAATGCATAGACACAATTTTTTTACAAGCATTCAAAGTTTGAATTTTGACAACATAGGTAAAAATCACAAAAATTCATAAATTATTTTATGCTAGAAATTCATAAAAAAATTTCCTTTTATATCTAAGAATTTAAAATTGTAATTGTATATAAGGCTCCTAAAATATTTTTACAATAGCAGGTGAAAAATAAAATAAATATATTGGCACAATTTTTTTTACAAGCATTCAAAGTTTGTATTTTGACAAAATACGTAAAAATCACGAAAATTCGCAAATTATTTAAAACTAGAAATTCATAAAATTTTTTCTTTTTAAATCTAAGATTTGAAAATTTTTAATAATCTATAATATATCCTAGACAGATAAACTGTCTTCGTTCAGAATCGTTTTTTGTATACAATGATAATTGATATAATATCATTGGATTCAAATTTAATTCCATCCATTACAATAACCCACTTGTAACCTACTGTACATCAGAGCGACATCCACGACTTACCCGCCTTTTTTTAGAATGAAATTTATAAAAACAAACTTAAAGTATATGTCATTAATAAGTGAGCCATTGATTTGGATATTTTATGTTGTAACGCTACTCTAGGGTAACCGAGTTAATTATTAATGTAAAAAGTATTTTGTGGATTCAAATTTGTTTTTAAATAAATAAAAAATATTTTAAAACATAAAACAAAAAAACTGTTATACGCAGTGTTATATTGAATAAATACTTGGCCTTAAATTAATATTTTTATTTATTAACAAGATAAGGACCATAATGGTAGGACCCTCATAAAAACTTAATATGAAACACATAACTTAAAAAAACTATGGTAAAATTAGATCTGCTTATAACTGTGTTTTTAGTTTAATGATTTATTATAACTTTTAGATGTTATACAACATTTCAAACTTACAAAATTAGTGGTTTACCCAATGTGTAAATAATGTCCAGATTTTGTATCTCAGAAATGTTTTTTTCCACACAACTTGTTTTATGTTGCTAAATTAGCTTTTATTTATTCTAAAAAGCTAATTAGCTTCATAAAACTTTTTTTTATTTATTATGAATATATTTAAATATGTATGAGTAGAATAGTTTTAGTTGTCTTATATTAATCCAGAAATGCATAATAATGCTAAATATAGCATATATTATATATATATATATACATACATTATACATATGAAACATGTGTTTAGCATATTCACAGTTTTTTATACATGTTCCAGACTATATTAAGCTTAAGCTTAATAATACATTGTTGATATAATATTATAATTGTATATAATAATAAACCATTTGTTAAAATAATACTATCACACGTCAAGTTTTTTTTTAGTTGGATTACTTTATTGATATATTTTTATTTTTATAAGTTATAAGATACATTTTGAATTGAAATAACGTATTTAAAAAAAATTGTTCTTTTAATGAGAACATTGAAAACCCGCTAGTTTTATAATTCTTTTTAAATTTTTAGATTTACTCATAAAATGTTATGGCTTATTTTTTTAGACATCTTCGGGTGATTCGGTTGTTTATTGAAACTTTAAATTATATTGAAAGGAGCTAGTGTTCTTAGAATTTTTTTTAAAAATTAATTCTACAAGAAGATAATGGGCTCCACTAGACATGTTTACGAGTATATATTGTGTTCACGAACATAATTGTGAATTTAATATTATAAATTAAGTTTAGAGTGAAATTTTGTTAAAATGTATGAAATTATTTAAGGACTACAATTTGAGCTACATCCTTTTAAAATACATTATAACGATAAAAAAAACCCCGAGGATCTTATGTAAGTATCAATTGGATGTCCCACCGGGATTAATCAGGTCAAAGTGTTCTTTAATAGTGCTTACATTACTTTAACATGTGGTTATACGATTTTACTTATAAATTATTTATAAATAAATGCATTTTTGCCGTTACTATCATTATACCTAACACCAAACTTTCTGATAAAAACATTACCTATTCAATTCCGAAATAATTTAGTTAAAATCAAAATACGCTCATATTATAATCTGGTCTTGTTGGCCAGTTATACACCATGTGTTCCTAAATTCATCAGATTGGTCAGCCGCTGGATTTTATTGTTCCTAATTACAGTAGATGGCTAATCTGTTGGAGGGAAGGTGATTAATCGGATTGCTTTTTCAGGAATTGTAAAATTTCTGGATGGTAGCATTAATTTTAAATAACGTCGCATTATTATTATTATAGTTTTTGACAACGGTGACAAGGACGATAACAATAATAACCACAGCGCGCCGATATGATGCGTTTAACGATACTGAACATATTATTATTAAAGAAACAAAATAGCAAAAAAAAAAAATCCAAAGCCACCGGACGTCCATTGAATGCTGTGCATGTGGACGTCCGTGAGAGTGGGTGACGGGCCCATAATAATAATAATGAATGAGGATTTAACGATGAAAACAAAGGACGACTACTATGGAGCAGCACACGGGGTCGACGGCGGAGCTCTCTCTGTCGGCGTTATCCGCTTGTCGCTGATGCCGCCGCCGCCGCCGCCGACGACGCCGACGACGAATGGCTGTGGCGTCGGCTTTTGGAATCCGCGCGATAGTTAGTAGTCGCGCACCGGCCGAGTAACCGACGACGAACCCCGCGATCCTGTTCCACCCCAACATCGTCCGTCCTATGTCCCCGCAACAAGTGTTCAACCGACATAAAGCGCGTACCTACACGCATTGGCGATCTCATCGCAGTCGTCGCGCAGGCCGAGTTGTCTCACCGTAAGTCCCGAACAGTGTATTCAGTCGTAGATTTCCGGTGGATTTCGTCTGAAAATCCATTAAGACATTTTAATAATAATAATAATATGTGTCGTCATAATACTACGCGTAACGTACTTACTATACGTAAATATTATTATACCTAAGTGTGTTGTTGTTGTGGTTGTCGGCAAACAGGTATTTACTCGTGGCAGTTCGGATCCAAATCTAATATTACCTATCAGTATTATCACATATAATCATATCAACGTAAAAATTTAATGTCAAACGCGTCCAGTATAGATTATTATGTTATATATAGGCATCTATAATATGATGGGCCGCAGCGGTAGAGGTTAAAATATAATTAAATTTAAACGGATTACACTCCCTGACTAGGAAACCTATTATGATACGTATAATATATCGACTATCGTTGTGAATTTATAGTATGGAATATAATTATAAGTTTAAATTGAACTTTTCACAGTAATATTTTAGTTCGTCTACATAGATTTGTAGACGTACAGATGTATGTGCATAATATTATATACGTGTATTTTTTTCTAAACACGATATTCTATTGTTTAAAATCGTACATTATGAAAAATGTCGGTACATTCATAAATAAAAATATCATAATATCTAATTTTGTTAAACTGGAAGAATCTGTTGAATAATATGCTCATTACTCATACACATATAGTTTGGTTACTATATCTTATATTCTTATGCGATTAAATAATTAATCGTTTTTTAACATTGTTAAATAATAATGTTTTGGTCGTGTTCAATACAGTTAGTTCAGAGATTTATTATATACGTACACATTGTGTCATTGTATTAAATATATTTATAATAGTTAATAATATTTTATTCAAGATATTATTACAGTTAATTTTATGTGGATATATAATTAAACACGATTTATAATTTACATTTAATAAACTAGATTTTTAAAAAGAGTCATATCATGTTTATCAAGATATAAAGTTTTTATTAATTATTATATTATACTTTACTATATATTTCAAGAAATTTAAATGGATATTTATTAATAATTTGTTATATGGATGTGTCTATTATGAAAATCAAAAGCTGTATTTTCTAACGTACAATAAATATATTATAAAATGTAATCACATTTACAACTAAAATTAACTGTCACGATGAAAATAACTACGTATTATACATTTTACATTTTGAATAAACTCCTAGATATGATAATATATAGGAATGAAACTAAATTTTATTTGGATATTTGTCAATAAATAATAAAATAAATAATGGTTTATGATAACAGCATAAATGTATATTTACATTTTTGAAGTTGACAATTGTAAGTATTTGAATTTTTTCTATAGAATATTTGTAATTTTAATAAATTTTAATCTAAAACTACATATTATTGGTTAAGATGTAACAAAATATACAATAATTTTGTGTTTTTAGACAATGTTGAAAATAAAAATCGCGAACTTGACTTTAAAAATCAATGTTTTAAATTATGTGGGCAGTGTATATTGAAGAAATATTTTGTTATAATAAGATTATGTGTAGACTGTAGGCAGTATGTGCAAATGTGTAGAGGATTTTTGTTTAAATATGATTAATTAGCACAAATTTTAGTTATAAACTACTGAATTAAAGTTTTTATGAACTATACATACTAAATTAACAAATAATTATTTGAAGTTTTAAGTAGTCATACAAACTTGCGCATTAATTGTTTGTTTGTTATTTTATTAATATATTAATAAAAATAGTTTATTAATTTTAAGATGCATACAAAATCAAGCCAAAAACTAATTTAAGATAGGTATTTGGTTTGAAGTTTAAAAGGTAAAAAATGTTTTAATTTGAAATAGGATTACCTATTTAAATTATGAAGTTGTAAATGCACTATAAAATAAAATATATTCAATAAACGAAACCAGTATTATATTATTATTATACATTTTACTGTAATATTATATTTACTGTAGCTGGAAAATGATTAATAATAGTTCATATACAAAATGATTTCACATATTTCGTTTGCAATTCAATGCATTTTTATATTTTCTGAACATCAATTAATAGTAACAACATGTATATGAAATTTAAAAATTGATTAAATACCTAATAACTAATAAGTATTAAAAACTTAAAGTTTATTAATTTAATACATACTATATGATGTGTATAGAACACACATATTCTTAAATACCTAATTATAATTCACATTATTTTATTTGTTCCACAACAAGTTTCGATACTTGTTTACACTAATTTGTTCAGGAAAATATCGTGGGTTTTGTTTTAATTTATTTTTGAACATGCCTCTCACGACTTTGCATGTATAAATGTATAACAACCGTACATATTTTATAAAAATTACATATGCTACGCATGGTGATTCGCCAAGCCTGCTCATCCCCTTTTTCACTAATAATGCAAACTTGTACAGTCATTTAAAATCTGATATTTTAAATAATCTTAGAAACCACATTTTTGAATGGATGATTTTTTTTGGACTAATTATTAAGGATTTGTCTAGTGGCGAAATAAACTTCTGATTTTCAAATGAGAATTACTCTTTTTTACTTAAAATTTTTCTGTAGATATGTATATTTTTAAATTTTGATATATTTAAATAAAAATTCAGACGATTATTTTCCAAGATAACGGATATGCTAATACACTTAACTTAAACTATATTTTCTTAGATGAGAGATTCTATATAACCGGAAAAGTAGACAATTTTGCTTTTTAACTAATTTACAAATTATAGTTATATTGACATATTAGTAGTTTACAGTTTGCAATACTTATATGAATAATTAATAATAAGACACATGATTAAACAAAATATATGGAATACTCATGTATTACATTTTAATTATATTTATAACTACAGCCGGGCTCCCAGGCTAGTATCATCATAATTTATAGGATGTTTATCCTAGCCTAATTAATAGTTTAAAAGTCAGAAACTATTTGTTTGAATTTTGATGAAGATAGGTACATCAATATTTTCAACAACAAAAATATTGGATGAATAATTTAAATTTGTTCTCGTTTGAAAATAGAAGTTTAAGTCACTATAGAATACTCTTTGATGGAAAAATCTCTAATAATAAAAAAAATATGGTTTTAAATCAGATTTATTATAACTGCGTTATTAAAAAATAGGGGGTGAAAATGCCTGCTGATTCGCCCGTGAAATGGAATAAAACAGATTCACAGGGACATTCACTAATTATTGATTATTGGTTAATAACGTTTATTACATTTTTATGGGGTCGTACTGTGGTAAACGTAGAAGGAATAACAAATTATCAAGTTTTTAACTATGCTTTAATAACGTTACATTTTATGATTTAAAATTTTAAATAATTATGGGCTAATAAGATATTTACAATATTATTTAGTCCGTAATATGAATCAGAAAATTATCGTTGGGAACTAAGTTATAAACATAAATAATTTTTGTCATTACTAGTAAGTTATTAAAATATTATATAAATACGATACTATATTATTTATACAACTTAAGCGAAACAATGAAACAGTAAATTTTACAGGTGATATGAAAAGAATTCCATATGTTACTAATTTTTTACAAGTTCATTCAAAATAGTGTTCTTATAAGTACTTGGCTTATTGAATTCACAGGAAAATATTCTTTAATTAAATTGAAAAATTGTAGGGCTTTTTTTATGGTTATTCAATATTTCATTAAGTTTTAAAATGAATAATTAATAAACAAATTGTTTTGTTAAGGACTGTAGGTAAAATAACTATTGTTGTTGAAGTCTTTCTGTAAAATAAGTACACATTTGCCATTTGGTATGTAGGTATAATTTACTTTATTCATAATTTTCAAACTATATAAATGTTTATAATAAGGCAAAAAAACATTTTAATACAATTACAATATAGTACATTTATGTATATGTATCTATATATAAATAGCTATTTTAAGTTCCTAAAATTAAGTTTCAGACAATTTAATAAAAACTCATGATTAATTTCATTATATTTAAATAAAATATAAAAAAATTAGGTAAGAATAGTTAAAATAAAAGAATTGTTTAAAATTATTATTTGAAGCAATAACTTTATCAATATTACGTAAACTTACTTAAACAAATGTTTTTTTAGAGTAAATAAAAGTTAAAAGATTGAATTATAGTAGGTATATAGAAAAATTAAATACTTTTAATTTAACTTAACTGTTAATATATTATCCATCATCCGTATCGAAAATTTGAATGTGCATATTATATAAAATATCATATTACTATTGAAATTATTTTAAAAATATTGTGGGAGAAAATTATTATTACAACGTTTGAATTTTGAATCTTAGAAAACGTTAAGTTTTTAATTTCAATAAGACGTTTTTTCTTAATTTCTTTATACTTACATTGTTTATAAAATGGGGTTATACATAATTAAATATTTAAATTTTAAAACAAATTGAAATGTTACTCTTATGATATTCATAACTATATTAATTAAAATATTTGGGCATAAATTAATTTTATAAATAATTACAATTTTAAAAATATCCATAAACTGGAAAATAAATACCTACCATAATAAATTGTGGTAAGCCGAACATAATTTTTCGATGTTTTGATTTGTCATTGTTTTCAAAAGATCATTAACAACAATATAAACAATAGCCAAAGATTATTTTAAAACAAACAAGAGTAACATCTAAGACTTTCGAGTTAAGAGTTCTCAAATAATTTATTTTGGTTGATTAGACACACAACTTATTTATAATTACAAAATAACTCTCATATTTAATACATAAAACAGAGGATTCAAGAATTATCTATTCAAGTAACTTTCTTAACCATAATATACGAAGATTAAATGATTTGGTTTGTTAAGAAACATAAAAATGACTTCAGATCGAACGCTTTGTTAAATGTTAATTAAAAAAATATCATAAAAAAGATAGCATATCTTTTTTATGATATTTTTTAACAAATGAAAAATTACTTTTTGGCTTAAAAAATTTGTCACCATGCTCTTAATAATTTCCTTGTCATCTTATGTTTCTATATCCTGTTTATTTTTCCATTCTTAACATTCATCCTTGGCATTTATAGGAAAGTTGACTAAAAAAAAAATCGATCATGTTATTTTTTTTTATTACTCCAAGAAAATCTAAAGACTAAGATGTCCAAGGATTAATGTCACTGTTAAAATAATTATACGCTATTCTTTTCAGTAAAAAAAAAAAAGAAAAAGAGGGATTTGAGAATGAACGAAGGAACATAAAAACCACAAAATTTAATACAAATAAAAACAGTAGACAATTAGTCTAAATTAATCAAACATGAATGATTGTTTTTTTTTATTTTTTTTTTTTTAGTAATTTGCCGTTGACAAGAATATTAATTCGGAAAACATAATGAGTAGGGTGTTTATATTTATTGAAATTGTAATAAATATAATACACTTTTAAAGTATATTCTTTGTACATATTTGTGAATAAATTAAATTATGATTAATGCACAAGTTAAATGATGGAAAACTTAAATAATTTTTCAATAAAGAACGAAATGGCTCATAAATGTCATGTTTTTTTAAATATAATTTATTTACAATATAAATATCTAGGTTGAACGAAGATTTGATGGATTAAATTAAATTTAAAATTTAAAATTTTCATATATTTCTGATATACTTTCTACCTATACGTACCTTTTATAAATGCATTATAGTTAATACTATGTAAATTATAACTATTATATGCCTATCATCATAATATGCTTTGGATATTTATAGTCCACAAGTTTGAATAACTAATTCGGACAATTAACTTCAGGAGCGTATAATTATTGAAATTTGCTATAAATTAAAATAATTATATTATTTGAATTATTAATTAATTGATTATATTTTAATAAAACGCTTGATTGCAAGTATGACTTGAGTGAATAACATTTTATGAACACATAACTTTTGAAATTTATAATTTTCTGTATTTAATATTGTGTTTGGATTACACTTTATAACATCCTAACTATTTATAGATATTTAATTTTTAGATTTATTTTTATGCAATTTATTTGAATACCTATTAGCCAATAGCCATTAGGTATATGACTTTGATACAAACTTATGAGGCATTTGTGGGGTTTTTTTTTTATTAAACTCACTTAACCATTTTAAAACGCCCAATAAAGATCATAATCAATTTAATTATGCCTAGAATTGTTTCCTAATTCAATGAAATGTATTAAGTATTGCTTTTAGATTTAAAATAATATTTAACACTGTTTCGGTTTGAGATTTTAAGTTTCTATCATTCAGTAAATGTATAATTTATAATACAGCTTTATTTATTGTACATACGGAAAAAGTATTTTTATCCAAATTTTTTAGGATTGTTGCAAAAACCAAAAACGTGTTCATAAAGAAAGTATATTTTTTTGGTAATAATATAAGTGTATGTTTAATTTATGAATTAGTTTTTTATTTTTTAAAAAGAACGTTTTGTTTATAGAAATAGGCCTAAATTATTTGTTTGATATTAGGTACCCTTAGGCCTCAATACAACAATAAATTTCATGGAAGCTAAAATCATAATTAATTACAACGAGTTACTTTAGTAGGTACTGTACTCAAAATATGAAAAATGTTATCTATATGTATAAAGGCTAAATTATTAAAAAGTACAGAACGATTTGTTTTAATTAAGATACCTACACTTTTTTTTATGTTACGTTATTATGAAATATTGTTTTAGATAGGTACCAACTGTGGTAACTCGTGAGATTTTTTTAGTAGCTGAGTTAAGTAATTCGAATAATTTGAATACATGTGGATTGGATCCAGGTGTGTTTGAGGTACAAAAACGAATCATGCAACAACTTCAATTTCGGTTAGTCGACCATCTCGTCAAACATACCAACTTTCAGCCATCTCTATATTGATGTTTTTTCCCTTCTAGTCTAATCCCCAACTTAATTCTTCAATACCTACTTTGACATGGTCTTCCCATCTTAAACAAAGTCTTCCTAAACGTCTCTTTCCTATTAAATTCTTTTCCAATACTTCACAGTTCACATAGTAAGGGGTTTCGGCTGTGCCATGATGCATGCGAAGCATATTGCAGTCTTCCGATTTTCCATCGTTTCCAGTATGTTCAGTTTATGAAAAATTAGGCTTAGTTCTTCAATTTATTGTTGTTATCATAGTCTTTACTGGCTCATAAATCTTCCATAGAATTTTTTTCTCCAAAGCTATAAGTTTTCTTTCGTCTACATTTCGTAGAGGCCACGTTTCTGCCACATATATATAGGTGGTTATATTAGGGTACAAAAACATATGGTTTCCTAAAATTAGTTAGGTAGTCAAAATATTGAACTACATGGAAATTGTCAAAAGCATGTAATCGTATAAAATTTATTTGGTCGTTATGTATAATTCATTATTTTTAAATATTATGTTTAATTATACATATTTTTAATTTTATATTCTGAAAAAAATTAGTAAACCGATTAATGACTTATACTTTTTGTATACAAATTTACTATAAAAATATCCTTAAAAATGGAAGATCCCACTCAGAATCGTTTTTCGTATATGATGAATTATCAATGAATTTGAAATTAATAAACCAATACTGTGATCTCCCCAATGATGAATTTCACTCGGAACCGACTTTACAGCAGCGCGTGAGCATTCTAGTTATTATTGATAATTTTGTAGGTAAGTCATCGTTTTAAATTGAAAACATAATATAAGTTTAATGTTATAGTATTCATTGTAAATTCGAATTTAATAATAAATCATTGTACTCGAGTAGTTATATGATATGAAATTTGCTGTACACAGACGTATTTTACAATATATTATTGGAAATATTATATTTTCTGGATTTTTAGTATTTTTAAATAATAATAGATAGGTTTTATAGAACTGTAGTAACACATAATAAGACACATTATTATAAATATATAATATATAATAATAGACAACCTAATAAAATATAAATGGGTTAAGGTTTTTTTTAAATATTATAAATATTATAAAAAATAAGTGATTGAAAAATGTGTTTTATTTTTCAAGCATTTTCCAACAGTTTTCAAAAAAATGGAGAAAAACAAAAAAAAAATGACAGAAAAACGGGAATTTTTACGCAAAACTAGTTTTCGACCAAATTGATATTTTTATATGGTTGTAATTCAAAAACTAATCACTGTAAATACTTGAAATTTTCACCAAATGTTAAATTGAGTGATATCTATATACAGTTTAATTTTCAAAAATTTTCGATTTTTTTGAGTTATTTATAGACCACTGAAATTTTCGATTTTTTTGAAGTGTCGGTAAAAAAATGTTGGACGACCAAAAAAACTTGAAAATTTAATACACGGTTCCTTATGAGTTTTTCTTATTGTAGCTAAAAAAAATTAAAAATCGTAATTCACAATTTTTTTTAATAAGCGTTTACAGTTCAAAATTTTACGAAATCTGTCGAAAACGCGAAAATTTGCAAGTAATTTTGAAGTTTAAAAATCATAAAATTGTTTGTGTTTATAACTAAGGATTGAAAATACAACACTAAGTTTTCCATAATTAGTGTTCCTTCAAGTAGCTATAAAGAAAACTTGAAACAGCAATATAGGAAAAATTTTAAGTGCGTTTGAATTTAAAATTTTTACGAAATAGCGTAACGATAACGATTTATCCTCAAATGATTTTAAATATTTGTTATTATTCAAAAAGTATAATTCGTAGATACTTGAAAATTTCACAAGTTATTTAGATTGGCATTTTCTTTATATGATTTAATTTTCAAAATATTTTGACTTTTTTGAGATATTTACATACAACTGAAATTTTCAATTTTTCTGAAAATTTTTTTTTGAAATGTCTATAAATTTTTTTTGGCCCTATCAGAATACTTGAAAATTTAATACATAAGTTTCTCAGAAGTTATTCTTATAGTTATTTAAAAATTATAAGTATACATAGGCACGATTTTTCTTTTATTAGCATTTGAAGTTCAAATATTGGCAAAAATTCGTCAAAACCATGAATATTTGCAAATTATTTTGTAGTTCAAAATTAATTATATTGTTTGTATTTATATCTAAGGTTATAAAATTTAACACCAAGTTTTCCATAAGTTTTGCTTCAAATAGCTATAGAGAAAATTTGAAGCGTCATTATAGGAAAAATGTTTTGAACGTTTGAGTTTTAAATTTTTATGAAATCGCGTAATGATAACGATTTTTCTTCAAACCAGGTATTCGTATATCTATGATAATATAAGGTATTATGAATTATGATAACTACATGATAACCACACTAATTGATTAACCATGCCTTATGCAAAATAGCAAAATGCGTCTTAATTGAAAAATAAAATATTTGTTTCAAAATAGAATATATGATAATATTTAAATATAATATATCCTAGACTGACAAATCATCTCCGTTCAGAATCGTTTTTCGTATACAATGATACCTATCATTGCATTCAAATTTAATCCCATCCATTACAGTAACCTACTGTACAGCACAGCGACATCCACGACTTACCCGCTTTTTTATTATTTCGTATAATATATTATCTATTAAATATTCTTTTAATAATTTATTTACAAAATTTGTTCTATCCTATAGAACTATATTACATTGCTCCTGAATATATTCTTATATCGGTATTCCCAAGATAATCATTTGAATTGATATTCACCTTAAAGCTCAGTCACTTGATACAGTACACACACACACACACGCACACGCACGCACGCACGCACACACACACACACACACACACACACACACACACACACACACACACACACACACACACACACACACACACACACACACACACACACACACACACACACACACACACACACACACACACACACACACACACACACACACACACACACACACACATACACACATTTAGGGTCTATATATGTATACTGTTGTAGTTATAAGGAGGTAGTTTTTATATTGTTAGTATTTACGGGTGTGAAAATCCTGTCAACTTGTTGCTGGGGGCAAAAGCGATTTAAAAATATTCCCTTATCACACATTTTTGTAAAGGATGGTTATTTAAAAAAGGATTTTACTCGTTTAGGAGCATTTTACTTTATAATAGTATCGTAAAAACCATCGACGCATAACAATAAAATTATTTCACGAAAAGAACGTGATGGCGAATTTTAATTAAGATACTGGAATTTCAAGGATAGGAATTTCCTTCACATAACCTATATATTCTATTGTCAAGTTTTTCGCGCATCACGAATAAAGAGTCAAACCTTTTCTTATTCACCGTACAAGTGAGTTTCTAAGTCATATACATATATATTATGTAGGCGAGTATGTTATTAATGAATAGCAATTATAAACTTCTTACTTATAATTATTTCTGTTAGAGATGAACAATTTTTACCGTGTTTTAAGTTAGTAAAAGTGAAAATAAATGAATTAAATATCGGTTGTGGAGAGCCTTTTATCAACGAACTAAATATGATATACTTGTCGAACTCGTAATTAAACTTTAGCCTACCATAATTTAAAGTTTGAACTAACAACTTCTTCGCCGACAATTATATTTAATACAACAAATTTATTAAGTGGTATTGAATTATTAAATTTATTAATATTATATGCGAAGGGAAATTAATATGTAAACCATTATATGATTTATTTATTATCTTTAAAATATCATATGAAATACGATATTATACATTCATGAAGTTTTGAACAATGAATATTTTTTGCGCTTTGCTAGTTTATTTTAGTTTCAAAAATTATAAAAATAAACTTGTTTATAAAATTGATTTTCATTCAATCATATGGCTCATATATTTTTTAGCTTTTGTTTTTATCTAATATTATATGCGACTTAAATCGTAGAATTTTAAAAATAATAAAATGTACAGTTGTGGCCTGGAGTGGCATGATAGTGGCTTCATCAGCCACTGACATGATCTTAAGTTAAGCATCAGCCAGTGTCACTAGTTTCCGAATGGATAACTCAGGTTTTTAGTGAGAAATCCTCATCTCATTACACATGTTTTAACCCACCATATTCTGCCTTACAGTAATAAACCTACAATATAACCTAGGCCAACGGTCTCAGATGTTGAAGCATTAACTAAAAAAAAAATCATAGCTACATTTTGAGTTTTTTTTTTTTAGCAAAAATTAAATTATGTAAAATGTTTTTTTTTCTTACCATGAATTAATTGAGCCTGTTTTGTACTAAAAATAACAGATTTTTTTATACATTAATATTTTTAAATAAATATGTCCGCTAAGTAATTGTAAAAACACACAAATAAAAATTATATTATTATACACCAATATTATAATGGTATTATATTATTAGGATTTGACAAAACAAACATGTTAAATGGAGGAAAAAATATATTTTTGTCGGGTACCATTTTGTTAACAATTTATTACGAAACGACTGCGGTTAAAATCACTCATCGTGAATGGTTGGCATTACTGAAGTCTTGTTTACGCTTATCAGCAGGCCAGGATGAAGGAATGAAGCAAAGCAAAGACAAAGTCTGTTGCGCCGAGAAGAAAGTGTGGAAAAACAGTTTTGTAATGATTGGAACGCATGGTCCGCTCGCCGCCACCGCCGTGTTCTACCTCACTCGTTTTCCTTTTATCCAGCAGACTTATCCCGGAGTGCATGAATAATTTATAACGATCTGAGGGACTCCGAAAGTAATAGCTGTTTTTTTTTTTTGACGTAAATATATATATTTTCCTTACACGTCGGTCGTAGGTTTTTTGGGAAAAATAAGATAGAAAAGAGCGACGAAAATTATGTCGACTGTCGTCTCGTCAGTAGTCCCATATATTGACTGTTACCTCTAACTTTGCACTGGGTTCGCACCTGAAACTCTATTAGGCACCGTTGTTCGTCTGACTAAGAATAATAGTGATACTCAGAATTTAAGCCGGCCAGCTATGATATCGTGGCAGTATTTATATTGTACTCTGACAATGCTCATGTCTATGTCATCATAGCAGGGAGGTTATATACATTTTGTTTGATTATTACACACGTGACGCGTTGCAGTCAGAGATGGATCAACAGCATGTTCCCTACAGACAGATATAATATTTTCACCACTGTTTTTTTTTTTTAGGATGAAACATTAATTGAAAAATTTAATGGCTTATCCGTGGATTTTTTATAAGCATTGTTATTAAATATATTTTATGCCTTTAAAAAACTAAAAAGCAATCGAGTAATAATATCATATGATTTTTTTTTTTTATAATACAAATTCGCGAATTTATTTGTATGATGTAATATACGTCTAAAATGAATTTCCCCATCAGATCTTCACTTATTGGATGATCCGTGAGTGCCTGCAGTGGCTACTATAGCGCTGGTATTCTGATTAATAGTTAGATTGTTATTATTTACCGTGGAATGAAAATATAAAATTCAATGATTGTAAATCATATGAAAATCAGAAGAATATTAATTTTCACAAATAAAATCAGCAATCTTAATAAATATAACTCTCACGATATAATTTCGGGGAAAAAATCCCCAAACCTAGGCAGAATGAACACAGAAAATATTAATTTAATTTTGATTAATTACTAATAAGTAATTATGTTAGATTATATTTAAGTATAGGTTAAAGAATATTATAAATATTGATTAAGTACATTAGATTATATTGTTATATCGTATTTGTGTTGTAACATAAAATTATATTTAATATTTTAAATATTATCAAAAATTAATTTTTGCATACTCTTCTTGATTAATTGTTAATACTATTATTTAACTTAATACATTATAAAGATCATCATTTAAAATAAAAACAAAGAAAAATTAGCATGGTACTATATATTGGTACTAATTATTTTTTTCTCTTCAAGAAATATCGAAGAATCATAAATATGTTTTTTTTTTTGTTTTTACTGTTGATTTGAGTTTCTATGATCATTTTTAGTCTTTTCAATTTTTATTTTACAAATCGATTACCTTTATCATTTCTGAATTTTGGCATTTTAAAAGATAAATTTAACAAGTTTATTTTTCTTAATAAATTAATTCAAATTCTTTATTATGTCTTTAGAATTTTTCGTTACCTCCGATGTGAACAAATCAAAAATGTATTTCAAGAATTGTTATTTTAATACGTCTATAGTGTATCATTGAGTTCTGGAGATCAGCGTTAGTGTGGGTGATACAATAATTGTTTTTTGGTATTTTATCAGAAAGCAATGATGAAGTACTATCGAAATTTATTATTTGAATTACGATTCTGAACGATACTTGATAAATATATTTGCGTGGGCTTACATTTTCTTGTTTATTTAATAATATTCTATATTTTTCTTTGTATTCAAGGAAACCGTTGAACAATTTTAAAGTTACATTCACTAAGTAACTTATGTTTTTATTTTTATCTATAGGTTGGGCTAGATACTTGAAACTTTCGAAGAATTTATCATTGTAGTACTTCAGGTATAAAAATGTAGTTGAAAAATTAAAATTAAAATCGTTAGAACAATTCCATGAGTAGTGTCAAAAAAATATATTACCAATTTCCATAACATTAAGTTCTAATTGACTGAATTATATTTTTTTTTTGTAGTTTTTTCTTTATATTTACCAATTGGTATGTAAATATATATCACACGTATAGGCTGATTCATCAAGTAAGCTCAACACCTTTTTATCCTTACTAAATATAAATGAATATAAAAATAAAAAATAAAATAAATATTAGCTAGTAGATCTAAAGTAGGGTCCATCCAGTTGAATCTTTATTGAGTAGGTTACTGTAACGAATGGTTTAAATTTGAATTCAACAATAAATAGTTGTATGCGATAAAAATAGAAACTATTTTTAAAGTTAAATATCGAAACATTTTTACTGCTAAAAATATGATGACTGATAGAATCTTATAGTACCTAAGCCATAAATAAATAAATTGTTTACATTCTTAGGCCATGATCAGATACATTAATATTTGTCAATCGAATAGCTACAATTGATATTATATAGGGTTTATATAGGTATAATTGTTATTATGTTAATGTCGAATGGTAGGGTGCTCAAATATAAAAAGTAATCTGAAGGTATACAGTAATAATATAACACCAGTATAAATTGGCGTTCGGATTCCAGGAACAATGATAAATGGTTATTTTATTGCTGATATATAGCGTTAAATGAAATATCAGAAATATCAGAAACATAGAAATAATGATTTAATAGGTTGGATAAAAGGTTCTTAATTGTATTGTGTTTTTTTATTTGATAAAAATGAACTATGGATAATATTCAAATTAACAAATTTCAATGGGGAAATGTTATTGAAATATATATTTTGAACTGAGATAAATATAAAATATAAGCATAAAGTTGCCGGTTAAGTTCAATATTGTTATTGTTTTTGACGGTGTTTAATGTTTTTTTTATTCGTGTATCGTGTATAATATATAATTGTAATATATATATTTATATTAATTAATAAAAGTAGCCTCAGTCAGTGCCATAATTAGAAATTGGTGACATGGGCGCATTTGAGTTAAATTAAAATTGATTTTTTTTCATAACATTTTTTTTCTCATATATTATTTAAAGTTTTATTAAAATTAAGCGTAAATGTGTAATGCAAAAACATACATACTGGATTGCGCCTTGATGATTTTTATTAGTGTTTACTACATTAACATATATATCATACACTTATATATGTATAGCGTTATTTTGATTAACACGTAAGAATGCTATATTATTACATTTATATAGCATATAAAAATTATATCTATAAAATAAAACAAAAATAAAATTCAACAAGGATGTCACGGAGCGCAGTAACGGCACTGACCTCAGTATCTGGTTATTACTTATGAAGTATGTTCCCATAAATAGAATAATAATTATTATTTAAGAAGTTCTTGCAGCTGTAAGTATTGAAAGACATTCCCATTCAAAATTTTATAATATATAGTTGAATCCTAGACATTTTTATCATTATACCTACACTTATAATAGTCTCATTTAATGTATTATATTGATATAAATAAGCTAGGAGAAATAATGATTATAATAGGGATTGTTATTCATAAATTTCAAAACTATTGCAGGTATATGATTATAATATGAGCAAGAGATGATTTTATTTTATAATGAATCAAGAAATATATTATTCTTTATACGATTTCAAACAATTTAGTTTCTAAGGACATGACATATATTTATGCACATAATATTCCACATTTTTTCATGATTAAAATATTTTTATTTTATTCAGTTATTAAATAATATTTCAGCACAGCTATCTACTTATAAATTAAAAGTATATACCATTGATGGATATTATTGTATAAAATGCAAATGGTTGTTATTAAATATTGTAAAATAATAATTAGTTGATAAAATATGATAAATCATCCATTAATTTTTTACATGATTTAAAAAAAAAAATAATAAGTGGATTGAATGCACATCTTATTTATCATATATTACTATTAATAATATCTTATCAGTCACATATTCTTTTTATATTCAGAAAATCAGAAATACATTATGATTTTAATAAGTATATAGGTAGCTATTTTGATTTAAACTATTGAGATAATCTGTATAGACTGTGTATTTTACACATTACACAGTATGTAAGTACTTTGTTATTAAATAATAATGTTATATACTTATATAAGATATTATGATTTATTTAACAGATGATAATAATTATGTATACCTACTTATTTTGTAATTGTATTACTATCCCACGAAACTTTATTAATTTAAAATTATGAACACGCAGAATTTGCATACATTTCAATTTAAGTTATACTTAAGATGTATAAACTAAAGTTTGAGTTGTAATATTGTATTGCGATATACCCATACGAGTTAAAAGCTATACATGGTAAATAATATACTCATTCAACAAGTACAAAATATGTAACCGAACATATACAATTTTTTATTTATAATCAAAACATAAACGCAAAATATTATTAAGATCTAATAGTATAGCCAGTGTAGGTATATTATTCCATTTTAAAAATAAAAGTTAATCTTTGTTTTGAATAACAACCGTTATTTTTTACATGGCCGTGCTTCTTAATATTCTTTTAAGAAGCTGTATTTATTCTTTAAGTATTGTTTCAGTTGAATCGATAATAACCTATTTGAAATTATAATCTTATCGTGATAATATAATAAAGTTTATATATTAACTCTTGTACGATACATTTTAATTGTTTTATTTTTCTTAAATTAATAATGTATTTTGATTTGGAACCAATATTTAAAAAAATTATGTTGCCTACTTTGAGAATTAATTGGAAAAAAAACATTCATACATTAAAAAATAAAAATAAAACAGATATAAAATTAATAGATTTTTAAAGTTGATTTTGCGTCTAAAATATTATTTAACTTTTATTTCAATTATTATTTATTAGAGTTCCGTATTTAAAAAAATAGTTTTAATATTTTTTAATTATTATTTAGTTTGAAAATATTGTTAAAATTGAAATTACTCTCATTATTTATCTTTCTCAAGGTGTAAAGTAAAAGTTCTTAAGACTTTTATGATCATAATAAAGCTATGAGTTTGTTATTACTTCCGAAGTAAGGCGAAGTTTATTTTAATTTACCATTATAGGGTTAATGACAAGTCTTTGATACGTAAATTCATGTAAAGCACTGCTGTATACGAACATTTATTTGTATTAAATAATTTATAATTATAATTTCATTAAAAATTATATTTTGTTCAGTTGTTAATATCTAATCGAAAATATGGATCATAAAACGTTTCATTTGATGAATTTTCAATAACATTATATAATATTGTTATTATATACTATTGAATATTATTTGTTTTAACGTTCAATTTTAAGTTTTTTTTTTTATTTAAAAGTATTTATGGTTAAATCGTGTTTTGTTTATATCTTATTTTATAAAATTTTTCTATCCTCTAAATCATATTTTTTTTTCTTTTATCATAGGTTCACACAGTCCTTCACAAGGAATCCAGCTATTTTAGGAGCTCGTTGAAATTAATATGTAATTTTTTTAATGTTATTTTATATCTATATTAGGTACAATATATTTATATATATATATATATATTAATATACATATATATATATATATATATTTATTTTAAGTTGTGGGTAAGCCACTGATCTATTGCATATTATCTAGAAATTTCGTATGGGACACCTATACCATGTCATGCACAAATATTCATATTTTTATTATTTAGCTTGTAAAGGTTGTAAAATAAAAACTTAAAAATATAAGATTTAGTTGTTCATGAAGTTATTTTAAAATTTAAGCTAGTTTTAAATAAATATCTAATTATTTTTGAATGATTTAACCAATTTGAGTATTAAACATATACATATATATTTATTTTTATTATAACCCTGTAAATATAAAATATTACTGTGGTACAATCTGAAGATACCAATGATGTATAAATTGCATTAGAAGAACCTTTTCAGTGTTAAAAATAAAATTACATTTAACATAAAATATTTGTTCAATTTTAAATTGATAAAGTGTATAGTATACATAATTATATATGTATTTCATTTTACCTTAATTCACTCTATAAAATGTTTACTGAGATGAAAAATAAGAACAAAGTTACACCTATAGTTTTCTCGATAAAAGATATATCATATAGGTATTATAATATTATCTATTTTCAATACTCAGAATGTATTATGATATTAAAATTATAAAACGAGCTTTCTTATAAATATTTTACGTAATTGAAGAAGTGCTATAATATAGAGTTATATGGAGGTCACACTTTATTTAATTAAATACATAAGGTATTAATGAGTTTTGATGAAATATTTATGATTCTAAAAATGTTTCAACAATGTTTGAGAGACTTGAAAATAAATTCTTAGCAACGCATTCATGTGAAAACGAACCATATATGTAATGCTCACTCGAATAGAAATTATCTCTTGGAAAGAAATAATAACTTTATATTGTTATTTGTACATAATTTTTCAAAATAAATTTCATATTTTCTTATTAAATATAAGAAAATTGATGTATACTATATTATAATATAGGTACACTTTGTTAGTGGTCAAAAAACAATTTCTTAATTTTTATCAAATGATTATGTACTGATTCCCAATGGTTATTATCATGATTATTTCACCGTAGTAGATGGTCTCATACATATTACTTATTAGTAAAGCAAATTTACATTGGGTTATAAGAAACTTTAATTAAGTAATGTGTTTTTTTTTTTTTAACTGTTGATTAATATATTAAAAATCTTAATTATTTTTTACTACCAATAACATTTGAAGCCTAGTTTTAATTTTTTTTTTTTTAATTTTATATTTACGAACCATATAACACTCACGTTAAATAACTGAAATAACTTATCTATCTTGAAACATAATAACTGATTTTTATTAGTATATCTAAGATACGGGTTATGGGAAAATGTAAATTTAATGTAATAATATTTTGTATATATATGTATTAATTTTTTTCTGCAGGTATATTTTCCCCTAACTAATATGCTTTATTTACATACGAAAACATTCTAATTTATTTTGTATAATTTTATTTTTGTATTCTATTAACGCGTTATTTACATTGTTGGTGATTGAGATTTATAAAAAAAGCTGATAAAATGCTTATCCAGAAAATGTATGCAAATTGCAACTGTTTGCACCTATTTTTCCATTCTCGGCTGACTGTATTATTAAAACTTGTTAAATAATTTATTATTTAGATTTGGTTTTTTTTTTTTGATGGGGGGGGGGGGGGGGTTGAGACAACAAGATGTATTTACTTTATTTATTTGAGCTCATTAACTAGAGTTTTTGTTAAAAATTCTTCATGTTGAATAATTTCTGAAAAACAACAATGTTGTAGAACATTATGTATAATTTTCTGTCTATAAGAAAGATGATATAAACCTCATCGAACACTATAAGTGATGCTATAAAATATTGTATATTGTACGAATTATAAGAATCATCATAATTTATGTATCATAGAAAATAAATCGGTTATACGGTTATAGAATAATCTAAGAATTTACTAAATTATATTATATTTGAAATACATAGCTTTGTTGCTTATGAACTTTTATAATATCAATGTTACGACTTTGTTGTAAAATATAATATAAATATTGTTTCAGCCGTACAAAAATAATAAAATTTTACGAAATAAAGATAACTTTTGGAGCAGTTACGAATCTAAAAAATGTCCCTTATTTTTACAGATTTAAAACCATATATATCTATTACTTGTGATAATGACAAGAGTTCATTTTTAAAATTTTCAATTAATTGGTATCAGATAGCTTTTGGCTGAAGAAATGTAAGCAGTATAAAAGTAATACACGGTTTAAACAAAATCTTGATATATTTTTTTTATGCTTTGATCTAAAAAAATACTGTATATAATTTTTGCTTCAATACTCAAAATATTTTTACTTGCTGTATTCATCAAAAACCTTTCGATATTGATTCAGTTTTATAATGTATGTTTTAAAAACGAAACCCATAAATAACGTGTTTTGATCATCTGTCTTCGAATTTGATTGATGGATTATGGTGGTAATCACTGGGTAGAAATTATTTAAATTTTATAAAAAAAATTCATATCTTTGATGAGTTATTGATATAAATTAATACACTACCTACTTACGAGTGCTTTTTTCTAAGTGATAATCACATGTATAGTTGTATTGATATAGAAGCCAACGATGAATATAGGAAATATTTTGAATTAATCAACTTCATAAAATATACTTATCTTATACATTTTTTTAAAAGACCCGTAAATATTATCTGTAGCATACACTTACATAGGGCATATATCAAGTCAAAATTGTATAATAATTGATAGGTAGATATCAAACATGTTTAATTCGCTATAAATTTACGAAAACAAAATATATTTAACTTTATCATACATTATGTATTCTCATACCATATTATCAGTGTCGTCATTTTTGTTTTAACGTTTTTGTGTAGGTAACTAAAAAATATAGCTGGAAGTTTGGTACTTAAGTATTTTTTATGGGTGATATCGATACTCGATATACCTGTATGGCTTATGCAATGTACATGTCATCATAATAACTTAACAATATTGTTATTGAAAAGTAATGTTAATGTAAAATATACTCATTGAAATGTTCTATTTAATTTTGCATTTTGTTAGATAAATATTGCATTTTGTACACAACTATAAAATGTAAATTTTAAGTAGGTTAAGTTAGCATTGGATATTCTTCATAATATAATCAAATTTTAGTCTACTGAAAATTACATTAAATTGTAAATACTAAAAACATGAAATGCTCCACAGACCACGAGAAATTTTAATTAATCGCATGATTCGCTCTCGAACGGTAGATAATCGTACATTAGAGAAAATTAGATTGTTTCATTAAAACTAGATTAGATATGCAGTAGCTGTTACAGAATTTCTAGGTTTGAATCATTTTGTTTTAAACAACATTACTTACTGTATTTAGATTTATATGGTTTTAAAATTACTGCTTGTTGTCTATTAGTTTGTTGAAATATAAACATGGACATTGGTATCTATAAAATTAACAACAGGCAAAAAAAAAAGTTGTATAAACTGGTTATTTTTTATCATACTATAAAGCTATAATTAAAAAATCTGAAAAAAATTTTATTCAAAATAATTTTTGCCTTTTTTAAGAATTTGTTTTTATAGGTGGCTTAAATTTTGTATATTATACAAATCGTCTGTGATTGACTTCTACAGATATTTAACAATATGATTTATCTACCACATGTATGAATTAACTGTCACGTTTAAGAGCGTCCACTAATTCTTCATAATTTATAATTAGTGATGTTAGAATTATCGGCCTAATTTAAAATACGATAAAATATGAAAATACGAATTTAATGTAAATTTTTTTTTCAAGTGGTATTGGAGGTCTACGTGTCCTCAAAAACTTCAAGCTGAATATATATGTGGCCCAATTGTGGATATTATGTAATTCTAGACTTTTTTTGGTTAATCCAAACTAACACATTTCAGCTGAGCGTGACAAAAGAACCATCACAATTTGGCACATTCGTATTCTGCGAAGAATACAGAACACATGTATCGTAAACCATCTCCGTTTTTCCAATGAAAACTCTAAAATAAATCGTCTCCTATTCGACATTGAGTAATAATACCTAGATGGGATATTGCCGAATGGGTATAAAATTCTCAAAGTTGGGGTATGAAGGACCTCGGAGAAACACGATAGCATATGATAATAAAACTTCATACTTAGCACCCATATACTTTGAGTTTTTATTTGAATGCCTTATATTTATTTTTTTATGAATTTGATTATGATTTTCAGCTCGTTTAATGGAATTTTATTATTTGTTTTATTGTAATTTATATCCCTTAGGTATGAAATATAATTTTGATTGTTTATAATTCATAAATGAAACTACAGAACGTTGGAAAAACATAGCAAATCTTTACAGAAAAGAAGAAATGTTATTAACACGTCTAAGAATAGGACATACTCGCTTCACACACCATGGTTACCTAATGAGCAAAGAAGAACAACCCAGGTGCACAACATGCGGAGTTCACATGACTATAAAACATATACTCGTTGAATGCAGACAAACAGAAGATGCAAGAACCAAACACAACATCCCAGAATTTCTATACCAATCATTAAGTCCAAACGTATCAGTCATTAAACAGACACTAAACTTCATAAAAGAAACTGAAATTGAAAATTTATTGTAAACAAATAGTATAAAATAATATGTAAAAACTAAACTACCTATGTAAAAAATTATATAAAATCAATGTGAACAATGTCAGTCAATGGCCACCGCTGCCGAGGCTTATTCTAATAAAAAAAAAATTCATAAATGACTACAACGGTTTGTGTTTTATTAATATATTACAAAATATGGTATCGTGGTTAAAATATTTGGATGCTTTATAATTTTAAAACTTTTATCTACAACATACATTTAATGAGAAAGAAATAAAACAATTTTGGGTTATTAAATATATAAATTATAATATAGGTAACTACTGTTTGCTTAAACTATTTTTATTTACATAAGGTTTATTGTTTACTTGCCTATAAAAAGTTTTGTATACTTATATCTTTCACAAATTATAAGCAATTGATAATAATAATAATAATATTTCATATTCTTTATAAAAATTTATCAAGCAGATCTTTAAAATAATTTCAGAAAGTTTTAAGTTAAAAAAGTTAAAGCTAAGTTATCTGACGGAACAAAAACTATGACGAAAACTAAGTGTCAAAAAGTTTTATGAAAAACGTATATTGGAAAAGAAAAAAATTGATAAAGATAATATGTATATTTTATTTTTTAAATATTTTAAATTTCTAGATGAAAGGGAGGTTGTTATTGAGTCACTTGGACTTTAAGTTCAGATGAGAGTTGGCGAGTGAAACGAAAAGTGGCTGGTAATATAAAATTGTATACTAATGAAATACATATAATATACAAGTTTACCTTGGTTTTCATATTTTTATTCAATTAATTAAATTTAAATGGATACTTATATATTTTTATAACATTAAATGATTTAATAACTGCATATTATAATTATATTACATATACATAGTACATTTATGAATAATATTCGTTGAATATTATAGATATGATAATAAAAAAAAAATATATATATATATATATATATATATATATATATATATATATATATAAACAATAAATAGTAACTAGATACTAGATGATTATTTCCATCTAAATATTTCAGAAAAAGTATCATAGGTACACATTAAAAATGTAAAACATATTCGATATTATAATAGGCTATTCAGTGATGTATTCAGATGTTATAATTATATTCAACGTAATAATAATTGCGGATGAAATTATTTATGCAAACAAAATTAAAGACTGAATAATATTTGTGTTAATACACAGACAACAGTAATGCATATTAACATATTTCAGTGACTATTTAATAATTTAAATTTTAAATCAAAATCAAAATTTTCTTACTGACTATTTGTGGAGTGTCAAGAAAGTTCGTTCAATAAAATGTCTTCTCGATGATACTTTTTTGGTTTTGACATTATAGGTATGCTCAAACAGGAGTTTATGTTGTAAGATTTAAGTTAAGTAATTACAACAAAAATGTAAACAAATAATACGGCTTAGAGTTAAGGAATAATAACATAGTAGAAGTGAATTGTTGGCTCTCACATTCTAAACTCTATCGTTGTGTCAAAACGATAATAAATATCACTCTCAAAGAGCCAGTGACACAATCTATCGATGGTACCAGGTCTGTACACTATAAGTCAATAGGTACTTTTTTTATGAAAAGTCAAAATAATAAGATATGATAATAATAAATTCTGTTTAACTTTTTTTTACTTATATTTGGTATAATATTATGATATAATTAGGTTATTATAATTCAATTTTGGGCTGTGATTACGTTTTGATTTTAAAATATTTAAAAATAATAAACTTTAAGTGCACTTAAACTATACAATTATACCAGATTTTTTTCTAATTTTTACAATTAATAATAAAAAAGACATGATAATAGTTCAATAGCATTATTTTGATAAAATTATTACTATACCTATTACCAATATTTATTTAGTAGGTATGCTTACAATTATTGTATAGCTTTAGTCTGAATATTTTGTTTATCAGACCTCGAAATATCGAATGCAATATTGTTTTGTTATTTATTTAAAATATGTCCTGGTTATAATTAATTAAAATACTCAGCATATTTTTATTCTAAGGGATTTAGAATTAAATCAATATAAAATATTTTATGATGATGCGTGTGACCATTATATTTTTATCATTTTTTTTCGTAACCAACTTTTCAATAAACTAAAAAATATGGTACTATTATACACCCTGTGTCCCAGAATTTTTTTTTTTAATTGGCCCGTGGTAAACGTATTTCGGACTTTTCTCTTATGAACACGAAATATGTGTGATATTGTTATAAATTTAATTATACATTTTCTAAACTAAAAGTGGTTCGTATCACAAACGAAACAGATTCGACCTACCTATTAAGTATCTACGAACATAAACTAATATAGGTCTTTAATAATATTATTAATAGCGAACTTGTTAAGATGGTGATCTTTTTATTCAAAAATAAGTCACTTATTAAAGCCTAAAGGTGCTACCATTAATTTACGGAAGTTGTGATCACTTTTAGCCGTCGCATTAATGATTTGTCATTTCGCTCGACTGTTAATAATCTTGAGATGCTTCAACTGCCTATGGTTATGTTTCTTAACTTTTTAAAACTATAGTGGTGTTATGATGAAAAAAATATATATTATATTGACGATAACGAATTTTCTTATAGTTTTGACAGAGTTTGTTTTACTACATAAATGGGCTTTTTGGTTCAACCCTCTTTTCGTTTCACTGTTAGTTTATTATTAGTTTTCTTTGCATCTATATATGATCACCACTATCATATTTTTGAAAAGTTGCAGTTTTATACTTGTTGCTTATTTCAGAACTTATATATGTGATTAACAATACGATACTGTTAATGGAACTTAAATTCGTAATGTTAGATAATAAATAAATAAAATTAATGTATTAAATATAATTGTAGAAATAAATATACGTAAATACATAATCTCTTATTCAAAATCTTTAAAATAACATTAAGTTTTAAAATTAACTTGGTAGCACAGAAATAAATTACATTGATTACCTAATGAGATGAAATTGTGTGGTTGAAACATTTTACCAAATTTTACTATTGTTATTAAATCATATTTGACATTATATTTTATTTATTATTAAAAAAAATATATATATTACTCAGAGGATCATGTAAAGCTTACAGTAGAAATCGGTAATATGTTTTTTATTGAAAGCCTAAGTATTCATGTCACATACATTCAATTTCTCATTTAACTTATCTTATATTATTATATTTACAAGCACATTTTACCATCGGTTAGCTTAAATGATTGAACTGTTATTATTTGTAAGTAGATGGATAATTGTATTTGATGTGCAGGTATGTTTATTTAAGTTTAATTTGTGAACACTTTTGTGAGGGGATAGATGTTAAAAAATGTTTAATGAAGTAAATGTATAGGTTTAAAGTCACGAATAAGTATAAGTATCAAATACTCGATTAGGTAGTCTAATTAAATAGGTAATTTTTTATGTCTTCAATATTGTTTGAAATCGTAAGAAAAAAATTAACCCACAACTGTTGAAATAGTAAAAAAAAATATCATTGAACCATATTCATTATTGAGTTCCATTAAATATTAGTTTTTAAATGCAAAAATTTTCGTTTATTTCAAATTTTTTATCAAAACATACAACTAAACTGAGTTGAGATGATCGAATAAAGACGATTATTCCAACCAAAATCGTCTGGATTTTTTTTTTTAAAAAGGTCGTTTTAGTATCTAAAGTGAATCGGGAGTTGGGTTGAGCATTACCGCATACATTATGTGTACAAAAAGTATAAAACCAATAGTTTCTAAAAAGTATTTTCGTAATTATATCCTGGATTATAAATTGAGTGTATTAATAATGATATATTATGCACATTTCGAAAAGGATTATTGCCAATTATTTTTATTTTATATATCACATTATAAAATTATGTATTTATGGTTTTAAATATTGTATAACAATAAACATTATTATTAATTGGTACAGTGAGAATCAAAAAATAAATATAATGAATATAGAAAGGTATTGTTTATTGTCGATTTAAGACTTAATGGTTTTTGTTAAGTTCTAAAATCTCAATGTGTGTTTAAGAAAAGTTAATACCTACCTATTAAAATACGATAATGGCGAGTGTATTTTAAAACATTTGATATTTAGATAAGTATTTTCTTATATTATATACTAGCTGATTACGTGCACTTCGTTGGCCGTTAAATGTACTAAATCTATATGACTCAAACTTTGTGCAATTCGTTATTTAATAATCGGTGTATGGTGTTCAAAATTTATCTTAACTTTTCAGTTACCTGGAATAAAAATTCTGATTCGCAGAAGTATAATATTATCAGGTAGGCAATCTACCTGCGGTAGATCGCGGACCTCGTGCTGTTTTTACATAAGTGTACTTAACTCTAAAGTATTAAAGTTGAACCAAGTTTGTCATTTTTATTTAATTCCACTAACGGTAGATTAATATAATCAATTAATACAAAATCCTTGATTATGCTAGCAGTATATTTTTATATATAT
Source organism: Diuraphis noxia (assembly GCF_037042655.1). NCBI lineage: Eukaryota > Metazoa > Arthropoda > Insecta > Hemiptera > Aphididae > Diuraphis > Diuraphis noxia. The sequence continues at coordinate 69,832,452 of NW_028301712.1, read as the reverse complement.
AAATAGATAGCTGAATTACCCAACGTTGTCCGGGAAAAAAATTGTGATTTATACTGTAAAGTGTAAGTTATAGTCGTATTTTTTTCATCGAATTTTTTCTTTTTGATAATACTAATACGCATGTGCAGATGACAACTCTCTCTGTCTGATGCATATAAAATTTAGCTAACGCATGTGCATTAATTGTTACTCTGAGCTTACACAACATAAAATTATCCATGAGTGAAGCAGGGATCGCTGATGTCGATTCCTGCAACTTTCATTGTCTGTTCTTGTGCCTTATTAATTGACAACAAAACAAAGTTTAATAGGAAATTGGACACGTTTAAATTCGAAGGGATACTCGTTTGTTATCATTGGTATTCTTGGGATATATACAATTTGACCACTCGCTGAGCCGGTAAGAATTTCAGCTTCAATAAGGTTTTTTTTCAAATATAATATTTTTAATCTCATTCCATTGCACAATTTGGGAGCATTTAAATTTCGCATGAGAATAATAAGTGCGCCAATTTTTAAATCAAGTTTGTGTGGGGGGAGACCTGATGGATTTAATGAGTTAAAAAAAAAAAAAATTAAACCCGAGCATCATAAACATAAGCATTGTAAGTCATTGGTCAGGGAGGATCGAATTGTAGTGATTGTGGCCAGAATGCTTGCATTGTTGCTAAATCTACGTAACAGGCCATTATTTATAATAATTGATAACTCCTTTGTTTATTAAGTTAGAGAATCAAACAAATGCCATAAACTTTTTCCGCAATGAGCTCTTCAATTTAAAAACAAAAATCATAATGATCGGTTCAGTAGTTTCCGAGAACATGGGCCTCAAAAGTTTTCATTTTTACATTTATATAATATAATATGATATATATATATATAATAATATTATATATTATTTATACGTTTGAATAATGAAATTATTAAACACATTAATTATTGTTCAATTATAGTGTTTTATTTTATAAATTATAAGTTATTACCTATTTATGTAGTGGAGATGTCAGTTTTTCATTAAAAATAGTTTCCAATTATCGAAATGTAATATTTGAGTCAAAAATTGATTTAGACAATGAAAGTTAAGAATATATTTTTATTTTCACATTAACAAACTATAATGTAAATATATATTTAAAGGTGGATATGTTAATAAAAATAATTAATTCGAGTTAAGTTAAGAGGATATATGATCCATAAATTAAAATTTGACAGTTAACAAATTATAAATGTAATTCGATAAAATAAATGATAATGTGGAAAAAATATTAAAGTAACTCAGTTAAAAAAAAATTAATCTATTTTTTTAAAAATTAGTATGTAATCACATAAAGAGTGATTCTGTCTATCTAATAACATATATAATTTATATCAACATATATACATATATCAAAATTATTTGATTAAGGGAGAGAACATAAATGCTTGTGTAATCATAGTATTAGATTACCGATATTTATTTTATAAACAAAAAATTTTGAATTGTTTTTAACTTGATGTATTATTTCCAAATATAAACTGAGAAAAACTAAGTTATTTTAATTGTCAATTAAACTATAGTTAAGTTAATAAGTTTATTAGAAAATAAACTAACTAGGTAATTAAGTTAATGCTCACCTTTGAATATATTATTCATATCTATAACTTTCTATATAATTTTATTATACGAATATATAATATAATATATATGTACATATGAATGTCTTTATTACTAATTAAAACATAACATAGTATTTTGTTGTAAAAATATTTTTTAGAAATTTATGTATTTATAAATTATTTAGCCCTATTTAGCATTATAGGTAATTTTATTCTGATAACGATTACTATTTATTAATTAACATGTTTTTAATGGTTTTTATAATATAGTAACTATGATTAGTAGTATAGTTAATAATATTACTCTTGGTGATGACGTGAATTTGAACTGTTTCAGATAGGTGATTAATGATTTGAAACTTGACTAGGTACGTCATATGCATAGATCATAAACACAGAAGTTTATTTATAAGCTTGCTACTGTCATATTTTAAAAGTGATGAATAATATCTATTCATGGTTATCGATTAATATAATATTAAACTGTACAAATATTTTTAAATATAGTCATATTGATAATATAATATAATATAATATAATACATACATATAACCACGCCAATAAGATTATTAATAAATATTAATGTAGGCAGTGTACTAGGTAATAATTTAAAATATTTTGATGTTATTATATAATATAATGATATATTTAAAGATTTTGTCATTACATATTTTTATATTACAATACAGCAATAAAACTAGGTAGATACCTATATTTATATTTTAATGTTTAAAAATATTTAAAATTTAATGGAAGTGAGTTTATTTAAGACGTTAAAAAATTATATTAATTATTACCTGATGATTGGCCAAGATTTTGACTAAAAATGAGTGTCACTCACACTTCTTTACATTTTATTTTGTTGGTTTTTAAGTTTTTCGAAGTATTGAGTTCTGTGTGTGTCAATAGTATAATCAATAGTGGTAGATACTTACAATTTTTGAGGCACACACCTAAAAAAGTGTGTCCGTGCATTATAAACAAAAAAAAACTAATACAGTTAAACCTCTAAATACCGGACACTCATGGAGAGTCTCATTCACTTAGTCTAAAAACTTTCCAGTGTTTCCAATAATAAAGTCCGTAATTTGAAGGCGTCCGTTAGGAATATTTATTTACCTGTCATTTGTAAAACTCATTCCACTTTTATTGAAAATAAAAAAAGTTCAATAAGCTGTATTATTTTATATTATTATGTATTACATTTACATTATTTTATTGGTTTGTTGACAGATACGCAGAATAAGAAAAAATGAAGATTTATGCCGTTCACGGATTTAATTCGATCCTCTGGCGAAATACATTTCCATATTCCACGTAACCCGCAATCTTAGCGGGAAACTCAGTGTATTTCAATAGTGTGTCAGATATAAATCAATATTCCAAAACACTGTGGGAAGAGCAAAACAAATCTAACAAAATGATACCCACAAACGTCATGTCATTCATCAACAAGGTTAGTGTTTAATTTAGAGTTGAATGGATTTTAATGAACTCGTATTCTAACATCGTTCTGTTTTCACTTGCGGTGTTAATTTTCTTCGGGAAATAATAGTTACGGCGGTGTAATATATCCTTCTTGAAAATTCAATTAGTGTTTCGAGGATTCTCTGATATATTTTCTGGGATTCAAAAACAGCTTTCAATTGTATTAGTATACGTTTGCCACAAGGGCATGCATTATTGTGTAAATGCTTGAACGGTTTATTACAGTTCATATACAGTCTTAACAATGATGTTAACAACCGATTTTGGAGGGAAGAATAAAAAAAATAAAAATAATCACTCGATAAATTCAACGAGAAAAAAAATGATAAATAGAAAAATAAAGGTGAAAATATGTGTGCGTGTGTAAAATATAATGGCGATACACGGGAGGGGTGAAATGTCGTAAATGGAGTAATCAGCTGCCTTTGACGTGGCTACGACGAGAAAATAATGTTCTGTGTTCATAGAGTAGAAAAGAAATGCAGCCTCCAAATGGGGTGAAAAAAATAAAATAAAGGGAGAAACTTATTGAGAACTTTTTATGAAATATAAACAAGTAGGTGAAGCGTACGAGGACTTTCAAGAACATATTTTTTTCTCAGTGATAGTATATTGTGTATGCAGTGTCTTTCATATTCAATTGTTAGCTACTGTAATATTTATCAGATTTCAATAATATTTAATTGTGTTCATTATTTTTGACCTCTAAGATATAAATTGTCTGTCAATAATGGACTTAAAATATAAGAATGAGAATTTAATTTGCAAAACAAAACTATTTTAACATGTTATAAAAATAATTCATTGCCTATTATTCATAATACTGAAAAAAAATGAGATTTTATAATTTTTACTCATCGCATAGGTAGTGAAATAATTACCCATGTTGTAAATAACAGTGAATGTTATCAATGTATTAAACGTGATGGTTAGTAAATCAAAAATTTTTTAATATACGAGTAATTCTATTCTTGAAATTTAATTTTTACATAAAATAATTAGACTGTGAATAAATACCAAATAAATTATATAATTGATATTAAAAAAAAAAAAACATTTTATTAGTTTTTAGTAAATTTTATTCGAATATAAAATATTATGCGTTTTATTTATATATTTTGACTACATATATAAAATAAAATGAAAAATAATTAGTTAATGTAGGTAATTATTAAGTATGACATTATTAGGTATGTTAATAGAAAATAAATCAGCTTATATTTTAGATATCTCACTATAGTTACTTATTTGATATGATATTAATATGTTATTAATATGAAACTTGTGGTCAATTTAAAAACAATTGTTTTAATTTTATTATTTATACATTTTATTTATTCTGATATTTCTCATACATTTGTTTTGAGTATTTAATCAAACAAATTGTATTATTCGGCAAAAATATTAGTGGATAACATTTTTAATCTACTTTTATTTATAATTATTACTTTATTTATTTATTTATTTGAAGGGGAGAAGGCTGGTACTTATTATTGTTTTAAACAAATAAAGGGATGGAGAAGTTCATATACATTTACAAATTCAGAAAAAAATACGCTTGAGGAAGTGTTCTAGTATAAAAAAAAATGTATGGTAAAAACTACTTTGATTTAAATTTTAAACTAAATATTTCATTAACGGTCATATTCTAACTAAATGTTATTTAACCAAACTATTGATTGTTGAAAAAAGACCAAAAACAAACAAATCTTAAGCTAGATATCTTTAAGATAAGCTCAAGCCAGTTTTAAACTTATAGAATCATGCTTCATTGAAACTAGAAGTTTTTTTTTTGAAATGACAATGATAAAACGATTACAAAACTTCAGCTATCTATATCAGATGTCTATATAATATTAGTTTACAATGTTTACATATACTGTGCATTTTCACACTAGTTGTATTAAATTATGTATGACTGCTCAATGTAATGAATCAAAATTTGTCACATGTCAAGAGTGTTTTTTTTTAATGATCGAAAAAATTAGCTGACCCTTCACCTTTGTGCTCATTATAATTTTCGGTGTGTAATGACTCATAATCATAATTCGGTGGATGAAAATTGTTTATTCGTAACAATTTTTCTCTTGAAAAATAAAGTATAGGTCTAAAGTATAATTTAAACTACGATAAAGAAGTACCTAGTAATAAAAGTATATAATAGTATAATAATATATAAAAGTCAATATTATGATCTAAGTTTCAATATTTTTAGTATTTATTTATTCGTCTTTTTCATACTGATAAATAAATTTTACAAGTTACATTTTTTAAAAAAATTCCTAGGATAAAAAGTAGAAAATTAAAAGCAATGATAAAAAATCCACTCAAGTGAACTTTTCCTTAAACGAAATGGTTTGTTTCCCACTAAAATTCAATAACAAACCAATGCCACTTCACCAGTCAATCAAATGCCTAGGTATCACTCTGGATAAAAGATAAACCTGGCCCAACTATACCAAACAAAAACGTTACCTAACAACTTAATTATCACTTTCATCTACTTAGATATCAATTTAAATCTAACTTGAGTTTTAAGAACAAATCCATGCTATACAAAATAATCATTAGGCCAGTATGATCATACAGTATCCAAATGTGGTGTCCAGCTAAACACATATCCTAATCTTTCAGTACATTATCCTAGTAACTAATTATCACCGGTGTTCCATTGTACACAACAAATTCAGCCCTCCATGGCGATCTAAAAATTGCAAACAGTAAAAGAGCTTGCTAAAAGTAACTATAAAATGTTCCACTCTAAATTAACTAACCATACAAACTCTTTTATTTAAAAAATATCCTCTCTCACATTACTGAAAATTCCTCGTCAACTAAAAAGAAATCTAGAGACCTCTTAAAATGAGGAAAAAAATAAAAGAAGTTTTTCTGAGTTTCTGAATGATTTTCATGTGAATCATGTTTTTCTTTTTGTATATACTTTTCTTGTTATCCTTACTATTTATTGTTTTTATTTTGTAAGCAGATGGAATATATTTAAATAAATAAATAATAATAAAAAAAACATGAAAATAATTTATTAGTCTTACAATTTTGGAGTTGTAATTTTTTGGAGAAACACAAAGATAAATGAGGAGTTGATAAAAGTATGGCCGCTAATAAAATTGGGAATTATGAATATAAGCTTGAATGTTTGGTTATGTCCGAAGTACTACTATTAATCAAGGGATTCGGGAGGCTGTCATTTACGCCTTACTTTTTCTCGTTGATGAATTTCTATACACTTGACATAAGAGCATGATATTTTAGTGTGTTGTATAATACAATAATTTGTCTTTATGTGGAGGGTATTTTTTTTTTTTAGAAACACATGTATGTGAAAGGATAGTGGAGAACGATATCATCCTTCTATATGTTGGTTAGATTAAGTGTATAAAATGTATAGGAAAATGTTGCTAACAATAACCATACTGTATAATATATTAAGTGTTAACTATCATATTATTATATTGTGTTGAGGATGTAATGTTAAAATACATTTAAACAACTATCTCATAGGTAGTCTTATTGTTTAAGCCGTTAAAGGCCTAAACAGATACTTTATCAGTCATAATTTAAAAGAATTAGTAGCGTATGCTAGAACAGTCGAGGACTTCATGGCATATCTAAATATTCTTTTTTTAGCCTGAATGAAATTCTTATTGTATTTGGTTGATGAGTATGTATTCGCAAAAGTTTCAATACGTAGGTAGTGCATATTATATCAATGACAAACACTCAACACAAAAAGGCCTACACGCCAGCCTTGAATAAGTCTTCATATCCAATATATTACATAAAGTTTTCATGAAGACAAATGTTATTTACTTTCATCGATTCAAAGGGAAGAAGTTAAAAGTATCGCATGACAACCTTTGATGATGCGTAATGCATGTGGGGAAATTATTTATCTTGGTATATTTTTTTGAAAATTATTTTGTGGATTTTCCAAAATCATTTATATCAAAAATTTTGAAATATCGTAATTCTAAAATTGCTTTATATGCATGGCACAAAAATTAAAAACTAATTAATTCATATGTTACAACTTTACAATTAATATAATTCAGTAATATAGAGTAAAAAAATAATATTATATCATTTTTAATAAACCTAATAATAAATACTTACCAATTCGTACAATTAAATTAAAAATAACATTTGTATTTAAATCAAAAAAATACTTTTCACGCTCACGCTGATCTATCGTGGGTTCGCGTACTGAAATACCACGTACGTAAAATTCAGAATATTTATTTTTGATATTTTAATTATTATTGTTATTATTTTGTTTAATACGTTGTTTTAATAAAAGAATTGTTCAAATTTCGACATATAAATATACAAAGTTAATATGTATTCTGATGTAACGATGTAAGAGTCACGTGGTTTGATTAGTGTAGTCGGTAGACGAAAAAAAACCAAAAGATAAAAAACCATGAAAACAAAATCTAAAATTTTATATTTTGCTATATTATATTATATTCAAATGTCATATTTCATTATACATAAGTTTTAATTTTCTAATAAAACATTAATTAGATCAATAATCTAATTTAACAGGTATCCTTTACTTAACGTATACTCGTTTTTATATCATGTTATTAATAAATAATAAGAAATAAATTAAATATAGGAACAAATTTTGGTTTTTTTCCCCAAGATTTGTATAGTCCGGTGTGCGGACGTTTAATGGTCAATCGAATGGACTATAATAAGTACTGCAGCCCATAAGGAAATTAGGTAGAAAACTGACAATTGTAATCATGATAGTTAACTGTGGGAGTAGGAGTGGCGAAGGTGCTAAAAGAAGCGGAGCCAAGAAAATAGTGTAAGTTAAAGTAGTATCTATTATAATATATATAATATGATGATCAAAATTATTACGGGTACTGAATATACTCTTCTTTAATAAAACCATCTTATACATCTTGAAATTAATTGAAATTTCACCATATAAAAATAAAAACTATTGAACAGTTATTTTAATTTTCTAAATTTAGATGGAAAATCTAATTCACTGTGTCATGCTAAAATGATGAGTCATAAATGAAATAAATAAAATAATTCACTACCTACGAATTCTGACAATTTATAAATTCGATGTGATTATTTCTGACAACTAATTTTTTTTTTTTAAATGAAGTAGTACCAACTGATATATTTTCTAATAAAATATGTAATTATAATATAATATAATGTTTATGTTAACTTAATGTAATAATTTACAAATATTTAACAGTTAAGTTTTGTCTTATAATCATATAAAGGAAACTATCAAAAATATTTTAGGGACTATTGTGTGTATTATGAACCATGTTTTTCCATTAAGACTTGCATATTGAGACTCAAATCAGAAATTATTTCTCTTTTATAATATATCCTTTATATTTAATTAATATCAATACAAACCCTTTATTCTATTAAATCTATTCACAATGTTTGTTTGATAACCATTATACTGTCCATGATCAATCATTTAAAATGCAACTAGATTTTAAATGTATGAGTATGTAGGTACAATTGGATGGTAGGTAGGGTACATATATTACACATTACGCCTGGCGAAGCAATAATTCAGTGGATTTATTTTCATGTAAATTTAGTTGATATAATATAGTAATTAATCTTAATTACTTTCATAATAATTGAACAATGGTACAGATTTTATTCGTAAGTGATTTTAGGTATGTATAAAAAATATTTATTATTTACAATTCATAACATAATATTTCTTTAAAATCTTTAATAATCATATGATTTAAAAAATAATAAAACAACTTATTTTCATTATATACTTATTAAATTTTTCGATGTTTTAAAAATTGTACCTCTACAAAGCTTTTTAAATAAATTTAATTAAGCCTCTAAGTTTTTGAATATTTATTTCATTTTTAATATTACGATATAGATTTGAATATATTTTAGATTCTTAATTGGGCGAAGATTGTATTTATTTCACAATAATGTGTATTTTAGATTCTGAGTGGAGCAAGGAATGTACTGATTTTACAATGATGTGTGTTTTTTTTATTTGTTTTTTTCTGTCTGTCATCACGTTCTTGGGCAGTAAAAATGTTTCGATTTTCGACTTAAATACCTTGTTAGATTAGAAAGTGAATCTAGTTGATATTTTGGGGGAAGTAAAAAATTCTCAATATTTTTTTAAATAATCGGGATAAACAAACTAAAAATTAAGGGAAAAACGGGAATTTTAACACACAATCAGTTTTCGACAAAATCAATTTTGGTTTTTGATGTAACTTTGTAAAAATGACCATAGACACATGAAATGTTCACCAAATGTTTATATAAGTATATTCTATCTACCATGTAATTTTCAAAATATTTTATTTGTTTTGAGCTGTTTACTGACACATTTTAATTTTTAAACTTTTTTAGTTTTTTTATCTATAAATATCGATAAAAATGTATTTGTTGGGTAGAAAAGCTTGAAAATTAAATTCAAGACATCTAATAATATATGTATTGTTACAATAGCAGTCAAAAAATATTAAAAATACATAGGCACGATTTTTTTTATAAGCATTCAAAGTTCAATTTTTTACTAAATACGTAAAAACTATGGCAATGTTCAAATTATCTTAGATTAAAAATTAATAAAAGTTTTTCTTTTTAAATCTAAGTTTTCAAAATTTAATACAAGGCTCTAACATATTTTTAGAATAGCAGTTGAAAAATAAAAGAAATATATGTATAGTCACAATTTTTTTTATAAGCATTCAAAGTTTGAATTTTGACAACATACGTAAAAATCACAAAAGTATATAATATATATGATATTTTATTTTCATTATCGTTGATATTTCAGAACAACATGCAAATAATATTAATTCAACTTACTGACTACCGTATTAACATAATAAGTAATAATAATATATAATATATCCTAGACAGATAAATCCTCTCCGCTCAGAATCGTTTTTCGTATACAATGATATAATATCATTGGATTCAAATTTAATTCCATTAATTACAGTAACCCACTTGTAACCTACTGTATAGCAGAGTGACATCCATGACTTACTCGATTTTTTGTATCCGGTGTCACTTTTTCTAGTAAAAATAATGATAAAATAATACCGTTTGATGGAGGTTTCTGTTATCCAATTGGATCTAGTAAGTACTTTTAGAAGATCGAAATAATTGAAAATTCTATTATTTTTTTTAATAATCAGGGGAAAAATACAAACATATTTTGTTAAAATTGTAATATTAATATTTTAATCATTATTTGGCAACCTTCATTACTCTAAAGTAAGACCATCTTCGCTAAGAATAGTTTTTTTCGGATACTACGATTTTTAATTTAATTCAAATTTACCACACCCATTAATGTGACGAGATGTATTTCAAACCTACTATACAGCAGATCAGTTTCCTACATAATGAAGACTTTTTACTAATCAAAAATCTATTTAAAACAATATGAATCTCATTGTATTTAAATTTAAAGGAGTCCACTTGATGGGATTCTATTAAATCAGGGATGGCCAACCCGCGGCCCTCCTTGAAAAGTTTTTCGGCCCGCGACATTTATCAAATATGTATTTACAAAAAAAAAATTATATAAACACTAATATTTCTAATCTAATCTGATAAAAATATATACGAGTAGACACTAGCTTATAGCAAATTGTATTTTTTAAATAAAAAAAAGCTTAGGAACGAGTTGATTAATTTTATTAATTTATTAACCTTTTTTTTTTTTTGGCAATCCTATATGTGGCCCGCAGGATTGTTACGTATTTACAAAGTGGCCCGCAAGATCATTTGGGTTGGCCATCCCTGTATTAAATTGTGCAGTATCTCTTTGGTGATTAGATAATGATGCACGTATAATTAATGATACTACAAGTGGGTAATTACATTATTGTCTACATATATTTACTAAAGAATAATACACACTTTTTGTCCAAAACTGCAATAATTAGACTTATAAATAACATTTGATAAATAAAATTGTTGACACGAACAATTAATTGTGAAATTCTCGGTTTCCGATTGTGTGAAATACGATTTATGCTAATATTTTGACAGTATAATATAATAATGATATTATTCGCAATGAAACAGATGAATTACAGTGATTACGTTGGAGGAAAAAATATTGTTTTGGTTGATATCGGCTGGTTTCGACTACGTTCTATTCTCGAGTTAGATACCTTCGAGACGCATGTCATGCCCGCCGCTTTAGACCTTCGTGATCTTTTCCCAGGACGACACACAATCAGCTATGAATCTTGCAGCTAGTTGCAATGCATAGCCGACAGGTGGAAAACATCAATTCATAAATTATGATGTATGTCGTGTGGCGTGTTTTCAATGGTTTTCCGTCAACGTACTATGCCTACAACACCGTGGAGCCAGCATGTGATGTCCAATGACAACGTGCGTGGGCTTCTCACCCATATATCCCTTGACCCGTCAAACGATCAGCAGATGGGTCGTACTACAGGTGCTTGGCCATTTCCATTCGATTCTCCCTGCCATATATTCCATGATATAGGTATGATCTAGAATTTACATGCATCTTAAGCACTCGGTATAAAATCTAACAAAATCCTAATTTCTAAATGTTTTTTTTTTCCTTCTGCGAGACAGTCTCATGCCGTATTCCACGGAATTATCTCGTGTGGACCTGTGTAAAAACTCTCCCCTCTCTCTCTCTCACTCACTCACACACACACACACACACACACACACACACACACACACACACACACACACACACACACACACACACACACACACACACACACACACGCACACTTGAATGATACGCGTGCCTGGGGTATTGATTATTATCTGCAACGGAGGCGGTGGTGGCAGCGGTCGAGTCTCCGTAGTCGTATATAAGAGTAGGTACACGCTCTCCCCCCCGTATAAAATATCTCCCCATCGCTCCTTCGTGATACCGGAAACTGTTGCTGAATCGCCGCCGATGACGCTGCGTCGTTAGTATTATATTGTATAGTTCCGCGCTACGCTCACCCTCGCTGTTTCCCGCCATTTATTATAAAAACGAATTACACACCCAAAGTGCCGCCGCGCGCGTATTTGTGTATATGATATTTTGAGTGGGTAGGTCACGAGGTGTTCGTGTCACGGTAGCGTATATTATACCTTCATCTATCTAATTGCTTTGAAGAATTCGATGTTCAAATAATATTTATTGTCTTGTTTGTTTTCCGTGTGAAGTTTTAACCATCCGAGTGTGAGCTTGAATTACACCTAACGTAAATTTCCATTAAACCTCATAATTGTAAACATATATTAAACGCGTTTTATTGTAAAGACTATTTTTGGAAAATACTGATAATTTATTTTAAAAATCAAACTGATATAAAATCATTACCCATATAAATATGTATTATATTTAAGGAGTTGTGCTTAGGCAATTCTTTCGTTCCTTACTTTCACTACTTGTCTTTGTGAGAGTAGTAAATGATCATTAGTGTGTTTATGTTCACCACTAATCATCCGTCTCATACATATTACTCACCCGTATGCATATGTTATTTAGTCATTAGATCAAATATTCAAAATCAATTTATGGACGTGAAATACCTATACGCCTGATAGCAATTTAAGTTTATTTAATGTAATTACTTAATGAGTAAACAACTTTACTTCGCATCTGTTGGTGCACTTTTTCAATTTTAGCGAATATTTGATGAGAAATAGGAATAAACATTTTCAATTTTTATTAATTTTCAATTTTTTAGAGTAAATTTATTAAAAACTATTGATTATATTGATTATATAGTTCCAACCGATACAAAGTAAATTTCTTACTATAGATTTTAAATGTATTTAATCGAAGTACCTTTATTTTATTCTGTCGCTATAAAGCCGTTTTTATGAAAAATGAATAGAGTTTGCAAAGGCCTTTTGACCACTCTAAACTTGGTGTTCATATATTATTATTATTCATAACTCAATTATTAGGTATATATTATAATGTTTGTTGTTGTTTGAAGTTTATATTAAAGTTAGAAAATAAAGAATTTAGTAGGCAACTGATTTACTGACAGTCCTTAAGTTATCAATGATTATTAATTTAGAAAGAACAAAAAATTATAAAAATTAATTTAATTTCATGCGAATGTTCCTTGTTGATGTTTTAGTTTTTTATGCAGTTTGTAATGATCACACTGATCGAAATTTACAAAATTACTTATCTTTAGTTCCATACTTCTAAAGTGTTCAATTTTCAATCAATAGAAAGTCCATTAGGAATATGATACTTTTAGAATATTCTGTCTAACCTAAAACTTGAATAATAAATAAAATTATTATAAAAAACAGTAACACATTGTTATAAAACCAACAGGGGTATCTTATTATTTTCGTTCAGAATCTAAATTGGAAAGGTACCCTATATTATTACGACCACGTTTATTATTTCATGTATAAACCTTAGTAAGTGTTATGTTAAAATTGATTGATATACATTTAAATGAAAATATTTTTTACATACCTAACACATTTTTAAATAAAAATATATTCCTGTAATATATTATACATTATATTATTAATATAAATATAAATTAATATTTGATTTTTTAGAATTTAACGAATTATATCTGGTGGGTTTCGTCATTATTCTTTAGGAAGTATAATACGAAATGATAATAGAAGCATGATTACTGTACCCGTAATATAATACGTATTAATATTACTATAAAATGATTAATAATGGATCTTATGAATCCACGTAAGTGCATTACTGGGTTTCAGCTCCTATTAAATACTATAACAAGTTTATTTATGTATTTCTGTGTTATAAATTATAATTACTATTTATTATGTACGATACATTTGGTAGTATTTTAGTTTTCGGAGAGAGTACCTATTGGATGTTTATGATTCACAAATTAATTAAAACATAATTTCCATAATATAAACTGTAAGGTATATGTATATTATTGTTTTTCATATACCTTCACAATGATTTTGTAATATATTATTTTTGTATTATAAATTCTCTGTGAAATACATTTATTTTATTTTTATTTATTTTTTTTTTTATGTGAATAATTTTATTGTTTAAAATAATTAAGATTTTGATAAATTTTATTGGATCTTATAGTAAAATATAATATAATACTCTATTCGTGTATAGTCAGTGTAAATTAATTAATCTGAATTTTCGTGTTAATTTTGTTCAAATAAAAGCAAAAGGTCATTTGCTGAGTAAACTGTATTTTTATATTCAGGCTTTAGTAACCTTTAATTATAAATAAATTTGATTACTCAGAATATTTTATCTTCAAGTTTGTTTTTTGTCGAAGATTAACCATGACGTATATAAAAAAAAAAAATCGTTTAATGTTTAAAGTTTATGCATTTTTTCAGACTCATTGAGCATTTGAGTGGGTATAATCATAAATTATTAGGGCATTTATCAATTATATACAGTATACACGATATATTTAAATACAGCCTCTTATCAAGAGCAACACTACTGTTTTAATATTTAAATATATTCAGGTAATGTAATTGGTAATAATCTCTTCACTTAAATGTACAGCGAATCTTCTAATCTATGTATAAGTAATAAATAAAGATATTTATGAAACGAATTAACATAACTATTGAAATTTAATCCTAATCGAATGAAACAGAAAATAAAATGTATTATACAAAATATACATTTATTATTAGGTAATTATTAGTATACTTTAAATTTTAATTATATCCAAAATAATTAATTAATAGAAAATATTTTATTTTTATTCGTGATAATTTCATTATTTTTTCGGTTATTTTGAGTAACAAATAGTTAAGGATTTAACACAGTTATTGTTACTCTATCTTAGCTGGTATATAATATTACCTAGTTACGGAACTCTATGGGTAATATTTTATATTTTACACTGTGACATGCCATACCAACTTTTATGTTCCTGTTTATAAACTTTATTTCTAACTTATCCTTCTTTCTAATTTAGTTTTCTTAAGATTTCTTGGTGTTATTTAAATATTTAATTTATCCAAATGTGAATATTTTGAGTGATTTATCATGAAAAAAATCATATTATTACTAATTTTAATTATTCAATATTCGCATAGGTAGTTATAAATTCAAAATAAATAACCATACTCAATATTAAGATATTAAAATAAATTTAAAAATAAAAATATAATTTATACCTATTTTACTAACATAATTTTTTTAAAACTAAAAAGTTATAATTTAATAAGATATTTACACAATTTATTTTTAAAAAAGCTAAACCATTTAAATCCATATTGATTTATACTTTTGGAAATATAATTGAAACGTTTCATTATTATATTTTATGTTCCTTTCTATTATTCCTACTGAAAAAGTACTCATTCTAATTTTGAATTTTAAATCTCTTATTGATTTCACGAGAAAAATTTGTATGTATATTTAAATATTTCAAAAACCGAAATTTGAGTAAATCTATTATTAAAGGAAAAATTGGGTGAGCACGATTAGTATATATTAAAAATGTGTTTTTCTAATTATGTATCTGAACCAAATTTTAGTAATTTTCTTAGTATTGTTAGCTTGGTTAAAATTTGTATGAGATTTAATTATTGTGAAATATTCATGGTGATTTAATGTTAGAAACAGCATGAGTGTTAATGGTTCTAAATAGATTACTAAAATACATTAAAATAAATGTTGTTTTGTTTAGTGGAAATTAAACTGTTCTTGATATAAGTGATTTTGATGATTAGTACAAGTCGTATTTAGTACGTAGTTCTTCTTTATAGTTCACAATAGTTAACTATTTGTATAACTAGGTTAAGTATTCTTCAATTTGGCATATTTTGAAATAAATCTGACTTGCTCGCGTTATTAGCACTAAAACCAATTGCTAAATTTTTGATTAAACATAGAAAATAATGAATTTATACCAAATAAAAAATGATTTAATCAAATTTAAACATATTATTTCCATAAATAAATAATTAGCTTCTAAGTATTGTAGGTTTAATATAATTGCGTATGAGTTATGGATATATATATATATATATATATATATATATATATATTTGTTTATTTCTATAATCATATGAAAAAATCAACTACCGTAAAGTGAATTAAAAATATTTTAACAACATTACTTACCAATTATAACAAGCTATAGCTAATATCTAGATATGAATCGTTTTAGTGTCTCAAAACAATGGTAATAATTTTAAGTTCCCAAGTGAATTCTTTTAATTTAAAAAAATTATTTCGAGTACATATTTTAAGATAAGATTTTATTATTATGATACCTTTGTTTAAAAATATTATGTCAAAATACAGAGATTTATTATAACGCATTATTTAGGAAGGATAAAATATGTATTTTTTTTGAAAGGGGTAGGGGTATTATTAATGTTTTAATGAGTGAAGAATAAGCAAAGTTTTTATTTCACAAATGTTACATGTTACATTTTAATATAATATATGTCAAATACAAAATCGAGATTTGTTAGGTGTTATATTTTAACAAGTGTGCATAACTAATTTAAAGCAATAATATATTTCAGATGTCGGTAGCAATATTAATATTATATATAAAAAATAATCTTATGTTGCTTTAGAACTTTAATTTTCATTATAAAATATTAATTATATTTTAACTTACGAGTTATTTTTTACATAGAAAATACTTTAAACAAATTCATTTTGGTTAGTTATATTTTATTTTGATAATTTGAATGTGTTCAAACACACACATAGTTTAATTTCTATTATGCTTTTAAGCTTAATGTTTCTTTCGGTAGTTACGTGTATAAAAAGAATGGTTAAGAAATTATAACTGCATGTAATTATTGTTGATGACGTTGTTTATGTATTATGATATACCTACGAATAATGAATACTGTTTTTATGATAGATGTAGGTATATACTAACTAAAATTAAAGCATCAATTTCTTTCTAGGCGTACTTTAATTTAAAAGCTAACAAAATTCGTCTGCAAATGTTTTTTCGTTAAAATTAACAAAGGTATGTAATCTATGATAAATTGTTTTCTTTTTTTAGTATAAAAACCTTTAAACAATAGAAATATAATATTATGAATATTATACATCACAAACCTTTATCGTGTATAGAAATAAAGCTAGTGTTGAGATATAAAACCTTATTAAAATAATAATGAAAGGTACCTATCATTATTGTAACAGTAAGTAAATTTATTAAAAATTATATTTAAAAAAAAAAGTGGTTCAATAGTCAATATAAGATACCAATATAACTTTTTCTTCGTTAAGCTTTGTCGAGATTAAGTCTCATGGAAACATCGTTTTGAGGTTTATTACTATATTTATGTTACCTAGCGAATTTGAGATGTAGTTATCGTATATTTTATTTTTAATTCGGTCTGTAAATTTGATTAAATCTGTAAATTGACATTTGTGTATTATAAGACGGATAAAGTTAATTTAAATGTTTCTTAAATTATCTTGGATCATCAAATCTATAGGCATCCGATGTTAAAAAAAAGTTAATGTATAAAATAAGACTATTTGAAAAAATGAAATGTAATTTTGAAGAAAAAAATAGATTATGATTATAATCGAAGAATAAAACTAATAAAAGTATAGTGCAACCAATTACATTCAAATATCCTTAATTTGTATTGATTTTATTGTAGCATATCAATATTTTTAGTAAGTATCGGCATATTGGTATATTATCATCGTAATAATGTGATTTTACTGTTACCATATTTATCCACTAACTATAAGTACTTGACCTTAATTTAAACTTTAATATTTTGATAATGTGAATCCATCAAAATCATATTATAATTGGCTTAACACAAAATTATGTTACCTAAGTCAAAAAGGCGAATATTATGTGTATAATATAATCAATATATAATCTTCTTAGGTACATAACATTATATTATATTATATCTATTATAAGAGACTTTGGTTTAAAAAAAAAAAAACGATACCTTTATTTGAAAATAATTAATCATTTTTTATTAAACATTAATATCTATAAATACGAGTACCTACCTCTACGTATTATAATTTATAATAATATTTATAAGACTAGGTAGTGCTTTGATTTTGATTGCGTAGATTACGTCGTAACGTAATTGAGCAGTTAAATCCTCGTTGACGTGATTCGAATGGTGACATACACTGGATGAGGTATATTGAGGTCGCCGCACAGAGATTATAATAATTCATTAATACTAACGTAATAATATATTAAATATCTATATGAGTTATCAGTTAAGTATAGTAATAATGATAATAATAATGAATATTTTATGTATAATATTATAATATAATATTATAATATAATATTTTATATTATGTATTCGTCGTGATGGACTCGGGCAATCATCAGACGGACACAGAGACATTTTAAAGGGTATAATCAAAGGGGAAAGTTGCCCTGGGTATGGGCAATTCAATATTTAGGGGTGGAAATTTTTTTTCTGAAATATTTTTCACAAAACAAAACAAAAGTATTGTATTTTTTTTAATTTGTATTATTATTATTTAAAAATATTTATTAGTTATTAAAAAAAATGCATAATACATACATAACTTTGTCGGTGGCCATGGTGATGTTCTCGTTTCCGCAGCAGTGGTAATAACTAAATAATATGATATTTCGCATATTACAGACTACAGTGCAATGTGCATGCACAATATTATAACATTTGGTGCAGTCATATCGTGTCGTTGTGCAAGTATTTATCTTAAAATGTCATACCACTCGGTTCAATTTACGTCGATTATACATTTTAGTGTCGTTGTACACAATTCTTATTGCAAAATGGAATAATTATTCAATTTTTTATGTATCCCCATTCTCCACACAATAACTAGGTGCATAATTATTGTATTTAATATTTACTGTTTAAAATGGTTTAGTTGTACATTATTTAGTTATTATTTTAGTTAAATGCTATGATAGAAAAGAGGTGGTAATATTTTCAAATCTTAGATATCCGATGAGTCATATTCGTTAACACGGCGTAAACTCGGGTGTGCATGATAAAGTATATAAGTATATATAATTATTTATATTATTACCTACAAGTTGAGTTGTTTACTGAGTATATGCATTCAATAACTATTAAATTTCGGAAATGATCTAAATAATATATAACGATTGAGCAAAAAAACTCAAGGTGTATAATTATTATTATACAACTTAAACTTTACAATATTTACTTACCGACTATAGAATTTAATCAATATAAAACGAAATGCAATCGATGAAACATTAAATTCAATTTAGTATTGGGTTATAATAGATAGGTGTACTTATATTCATCAAATATTTCAATTAGTACCTATTTTTCATATTACCAAGTATTGGTAGGTGATAAAATGTATTCTTTGATAATTTTGCACATAGGTACGAATAATAAAACCAACATGACACTGTTTTACAAACATAAAACAATTTTCAATATTCAGGCTTTTATTTTACATAGGTAATAGAAAATTATTTTGATGTTGGCATTTTACTCAGAGATTGAATAGGTACTGTTTGAAGTTTTATATTCGCATCCGCTCTCATTGAAAAATTGATGGACAACAATTAAATCGAATTCTACTTGTATTATTCTTTAGTATAATATGTTTTTGAAATAAAAATAAAAATAGTATTAATTTTAAATGTTTTTATAAAAATTAAAGCTTATCATTATTACTTTTTACTGAATTCAACATTCAATATTAAAATAATATAGGTATTGATATTAAAATATTTTACTTTCAATTTTAGTATTCATTTTAAAATTCACGTTTGCATCTTTATGGTTTTTAATATTTGAGTATAATTTTCAACTTTGATTAACCATATTTTATCTTTAGTCATTTTTAATCGTGTTTACATTTCAATAAATAATTTATTACCCAGCGTCTAGTGAAGAAAAATACTATAGGTAGTTAAAAATATTATTATAAATTATAATGTTGAATTTGAAACAGTAAATAATTTTTATTTTCAATATACAATTTTATATACAAATTATAAAACAGTTATTATTTTGTGATAAATTGTTGATTTTAATTAAATTCTAAATATTACTAACAATCATTTTAGATTTTAATATTATTATGGATTTATTGAAAAAAATGTTTACAATATTTAAAATCTACATGGTTTCCGACCATTGTTTTTACTTATTGTACAAATAGCATATTTCATATTTATTAAATGAGAACATTGTTAATCTCTAAAATAATAGCCTATGATAGTACAAATACTAATATTTGAAAATACTTGGAACAAATATTGCATTTCTTCAGTATTTTGTAAATTTGCATGATGATTTATGAAGTGTTGTAGGCCATAGTGGCGTTATGATAGCGTAATATTATTATTTAATTTTCCGTAAAAAAAATATCAAAAAGTGAAGACACATACATGCTTATACGGAATAGAAATTCACTGAGATTTAAACACCCGCATAACTATACGCACATTATCATAATGTTATTATCGTGTTATAATATGATTAATAATATCTGTCTGCTCATCGCATGTGTTCTACGGTGTGATTGGCGAAATAACAATAGCATATAGCATAACCTCAATATTTATAGTTTGCAGCATTTGCAGCATTTGGAGGGTGGTCACGAGTGGGTGGTTGCCACCTGCTCGGAAAAAAATATTGAGAGGGCAAACTTATCTTTTATAATGGTCATGCACTGCTATTCAACAATTAGATCCAAGTGTCATTGAGTCCATAATGACATATTATTATAGGTTGAACGATGCGTAAGATACAACGCATAGTAATAATAATAATTCGCACGGTGCAGTCAGGTCGCACTTGTCGCGGTCGGCCGACAGTTGTCCGGTGTCGGTGCGCTTTCGGCGACCTGCACGTCGTCAAATAATATTTTTTAGCGCCTCAGCGTAGACAAACACGTACTGCGCACTATTATTGCGCACAGTCATACATCATTATTCGTGCATGCTGTTATAATGATAATATATTATATTGCGAGACGCGTGTTCTGCGGCAACGTCGGAGCGCACAGCTTTTACCTGTTACGCGCTGGGAACGAGCGAACACCGACGACGGCGCGACCGCGAGCGCAGTGTGCGTATAATAATAATAATAATAATAATAATACGCACACAGTCGGTGGTGGTTGCCCGGGCGGTGGTCTGCGTGTGAGCGTGGCGGGACGCGTGGGACGGCGGCGAGGCAGATGGTCCCGGGAACGACCCGTACCGTGGCCGCGGAGTAGTAGTCGTAGTCGTCGTCGTCGTCGTTGTCGTCGTCGTAGCCGCCGCGCCGCTGACGCCGCGGCGGCGTATGCATCGCGCGCGCCGCGCCATAATCAATACGTTCACAACAACCCTGGATAACGCGCTCTCTATACCTCTGGGCAACCACCTAGTCCACCTCGTCCACCTAATCCACCGCGCTTACTCCCCAACGTCGCCACTGCCACTACCGACGTTCACGTTGCTGCTGCTGCTGCTGCCGCCGTTGCTGCCGTTGCCGTTGCTGACACCGCCGCAGCCACCGTTACCCCGGCAGCGACGATACTCGTTATTCCTGATCGCCCGCCTTTTCCGCCCGATCGCTAGCGTAACGCGCCACGTATAGCGTATACACGGGTGGCAGAGTTCGCCTACCAGTTGCGCTCTCCACAATATTATTATCAGACGATCAGAAACCTAGCTCCTCGTCGTCATCGTCGTCATTGTCATTGTCATTGTCATCGCCTCCGCCGCCGTCGTTGTCCTGTTTAACCTGTCCCGATTTAGCACGCGCCCCACTTACTCAAAATATACTATCCAAGTGTATTATTCATATCGGTCCTCGTGGTTAAACGAATTACGACGGACAGGACACAGCTGCTGCCATCATTGTTATTGTTGTTGTTGTTGTTACTGTTCTTGTAAGCGCGTATCAACGCATACAAATTTGTTCTAATAATATTATTATTCTATTATTTGTTGGATTCGATAAGCTATGTCACATAATTCTTTGTTTCCGGACGAAACTACGGACTTGCAAGTCGCATATCAATAGACTTTGGAAGTACTTGCGAATAACTTGTTAAACATTGATTTATGTTTGAAGTCATTAGCAATTATTCAGAGGGCTCCAACTTCGTACACGTGCATAACTGAGGGTCCATGGGAAATTTTGTTTTCACTAAAAAAAAAAAAAAAAAAAAAAAAAAAACTATAACGTTCGAATGAAAACTTCGATAGTATAGTGTTGTCGATTCGTTTCAATGGACCTTTTTGTTATGAAACTGTCTAGGTCTGATATTTATATAAGTTTGGTTAAATATTTTGGTGATTTTGAAGTTGACCATGTTAAAAGTGAACAAGTGATTAGTATATATAAATTGTTGTCATAAATATGAAAATATCACAATTAGTAGCACATTCTAACAATACGAACACTTAATCTGCAATCTATATAATATGATAATCTACAAAGTAAACATAATCTGTATACTTAGTTCAATTATTTCATGTTTTTATGACACGGACCTAACCAACCCAATCTAATAGAAAATTAAAAAAAAAAAAACGATAAGATAGGTCATATATAGGACAGGTACGCATCTATAATGTATATTTTGTGTTCATAATATGGTCGATTGTAGCTTCTTATATTTACCTTTCGTTCACACGAGCACGAATTTTATTAAGCCTATTATGCATAAGTAATACAATTATAGTGTCATAGTGCTAATTTATGGCACATGCCATATTTGTACTTTTGTGGTATCAAATCATAAATATGTCAGCTGTTAAAACATGAATATCGCTATTAAGATATCGTATCAGGTTTTAGTTTAATCAATCTATATCTATTGGAAATTTGGAACGCGATAACCGATCATGACACATCACTTATACGTATAAGTCTACACAATTTGTAAATTTTCACATTAAAATTGGTTCAAAAATCTTACTTGACTATGTAAACTTATTATTATTTTTTCTACGAACGTGCTATAAAGTCGATTAATGGTTAAGTTATTGAATTATTTTTATTTTTGATAATTACACACCATGACAGACAAAAATAAAAATATAAAATATAAACAACAGCTTTATTAACTTGTATTAATATAAATAATATAATATTATTCATTGAAAAATCGAATTTATGAGCTCAATTCATTATAATAATAATATATGAAGTACAGTGGTTTATTGTCTCAGATGAAATCTATTGGGGCCGAAGATACTGTGTAAATAATTATATTAACACAGAGCTTATAAATAATAGATATTTAAATTAATAAAATAATTTATTCATAATAATAATTCATTATTAATTATATAAGATAATTATTATGATATTTATTGTTCGTAGTATAATACAATATTGAATAATATTATGCAGATGGTATATTGTTAGAAAATCAATAAATCAACTGTAAACAATAACACAATATTATTATTTTTTTTTATCAATAATTGATGGACTAAGTTAATTTGAATTTAATTGTTTGAATATAAATATGTATCTGGTTAGATTTTAACTCTAGTTTGTTCAAAATACTAAAGATAGCAGCATTTATTGGTTTTTGTTTTTTGAAACTTTGTAGGTTTACAATTTATTTCAACATTAATTACAGTACACATTTATCGGTTATTTCAACTTAATTTTGTTTGAAACTAAAACCAAGTAAAATTAACTGAATCTATGTATTATTATTATTATCTTGGGAATTATTTATCAAATATAAAAGAAGCTTAAAGAAATAATTATGATTATGAAACTTTTTAAAATCATCATAATATAGTACATTTATAATTAAAATTGTATAAAATAAACGCAATACATTTACGTGTACCTATTGCAATATGATTGTAAATTAGTAAATTAGGACTTATTAGATCACTTTGTGTTGAGATAAATATGTTAAAATTTAAGATTTCTGAAACATAGATGGTATTATGATGTATAGGAAATTTCATTCAAATGCAATTTCGATTACGTGATTTATTAAGGTAGATATACTTTAATTTGTATAAACTTAATTACGTAACGAATCACATGTTATACAGTAACATCGGTAATCGGACACTAAACTTGCTCACTTCTTTTTCGTTACGAAATAGTACATAATATACACACGCTTATTTTTATTCGTCATCGGCTTGCAAACGAACCTTCGATAATCCACAATATTATATCCATATTATGTCATAGTCGTGGTTAAAATCGTAAATCGTAGTACAGCACGTTACGCGATTATTTTACCAAGGTTTCCTTGGAATTAAGCACTTAACATAATATAATAATAATAATATAATGGTTATCATAGAGCCGTATTAAACTGTCTGTTTTTAAACAAGGGACCTGTAGTGGTTAATAATATAGCGACATGTGCGGCAAATAATGCAGCAACTAAATTTTAGAATTTTTTTTCCTCAATCTGGTGTTTCTGTTTTTTTTTTTTTTTTTTTTTGATTTCCAACGAATTTGATTGTGGCATAAATCAACCAAAGACATTATACAATAAAATACATTTACTGCCGTCTTTTTCGGGAGTTCAAATTCAGTTATCAGTCTTACAATAACCATCTTTGCCTTTCGGTTTCTTCGCGTCCTATTCAATTCATGACGATTTTTTATACAACGATAATATTGTATATATAGTGCACTGAAATTCCGCCGAAAAATGTCTACCTATAAGTTAAAATTACAACCGTTTTCGCGTAACCATCTGCAAGGGAATATAATTATGTAGGGGGAAACATCTTAATACCCGATGCTCTCGGTCCTGAAATTTTGTTCGCTATTCAAGGATTGTTTGAAGGTATCCTTTAAAATAGGTAGTTATAATGCCACACAGCGTGACAAAATTTCGACAAAACGAGTTTTGAACGATACTCCGCATCACTTCTCGACTGACAAAACGTGCTATCCGTTTCCCTGGGATTACTCGTCGCGATACACTAATAAAGGTATCTGATAAGAAATATTTAAGTGTTAGACATCTATATATTTTGTATTCACAGGTATCTTGTATGGGAACAGCGACAATTGTATACGCCTCTACAACTCGCTTATTTTTTGTAATTTGTTGTAGGTACTTACGATTAATGTTTGAAAAATACTATAGAACGATCTTAGTAAGATAGTCGTGCGAAATATTCTAAATATTAAATACTATAATAAAATACTGTGCATTATGGTCATTGCTCGCTTTGTATAAGTTATATTACGAATTAATGCATTTAGATCGCGTATCTATACTAGGATATACGTGTAGTTTATATATAGAGTTATTGTATTATTGCGGATGGCAACAGAATAATTGGGTCGAAGGAACATTTGGAACGGGAGGGGGCTGAAACTTGAATGACAGTAGTGTCCCAATTAGAACATTTTGGTCTTAAGATATCGGTGAATGTACATAATAGGTACCACCAAATATACTCTAATATAAGATGGCGTATGGGTTTTTTCAATTAATTTGAATAAAAAAGTCTGGCGTATGTGTTGTAATACATTAAACACCATGTAGCAATATTATTATTTTATAACAAATATGACTAATGAAAGAATGGTAATAAATAATAATCTACAAATAATTATTAAGTACTTATTGTAATTTAACAATTTTAATTCATTTTTTTTTTTAATTTCACAAAGGTATCAAAACCTTTTTGAAAATATATTTTACAGTCCATTAATAATATTAGGTGAAGTATCCATAGCACCGCATGCAGCTAGGTGACTAAGTGACAGCCAGGGATATTAATATTGGATAATTTGTTTTTATTGCAGACTATATGGATACTTCTTTATTTTGATATATTTATGGTAAATAATTCATATTTGGTGTAGAATATTGAATATCTTATTGTTGTGTATTATAATTACTATATTTTATAATTACAATTTTAACACGATATTATTCAAGAGCAAACAGTACCAAAAATTTGTTCTTCTGAATATTACAACCAAAGTCATTAATTATCCAACTGTTGTAAACGTCGAATGGCGTGTGTAGATTCACATAAACTATTCAACTTGTTTTTACACTAGTAATTTTTTTCATTTTTTACTTTATTCGAAAATAAAATAAATAATTGTATAGATATATTCCTTTGTGGTTGTTTAGACACATTTTTCTTCTTATAACTATTATATTATATTCATTCTTTTCAATAAATTATGACGTATATTACAGGTACATACTACTTATGTATAGATACCTACATGTTATTTTGGGAAAGATTCTGACGTTAGTGAATATTATTATTTATACTGCCATAATATATTGTTTCGTATTATAAAAACAATGAATAATTTTTGTAAGGTTTTTATTTTATTTTTATGCTATCTAATATTATACCTTATCAAAATTCAAAATCGAGTTTATGTCTAGTTGTACATATTATACATTAATGAACACATGATAATATTTATCTTTTTCGATATTACATACTAATAACATTATAAAAAGAAACATGCAGTTTTAATTTTATAGGTTCTCGGGACACTGTATTTATTATTGAAATCAGTGATTTTCTATCTAAGAAATCTTATTAGGTACTAACTAAAAGTGAAATATTTTTTTATAACTGATCAAACTATCAGAACAATTATTAATAAACCGTTATAACAAATATTGCGTTTGAATAACACTCATCGGTATATGTGTTTTCATCTTGTGATCCACCCGAGGATCCATCTAAACAAAAAACATATAACTCTTATATATTAATAAGTTTATATGGATTATTTGTGAAATGTATATAATATGCACGTTGAGCTTTTTAGATTATATATAAATTACGTCTTTTAAAATGTAATAATTTTTATCTATTTTAATGATCGGTGAAAAGTATAAAATAGATAACTGTAAGATAACTTACAATATCTCTAAATAGATACTAATTCGATAGGAGTCAGGTAACTAAAATGACAAATAAATTATAAAATAAAATTATTCACATTTAATTAAATATAACTACTTACCGTGAAATATTTTTTTACGTATCAGTTATAAATTTTACATTGACAGTTTAGTATAATACACGAAATCACACGATACATAACTCATTGGTTATTTGTTTCTAAGATTTTGTAGGATCATATAGCACCTGATTCTAATCATTAATTAATTTAATTGAATATAATGTCACTATTTTTAAATAAATAACGAAGGTCCTCAATGAACGGTAAAATATGTTTAACAGTCCAGTTTTTAACTGAATGTTTCGCCAATTAATGGTTTTTTTAAATGTTTTATTTCCAATATATATTAAACTAAAGGAAAGTGAATAAATCATTAAACCTTCATTTCGTTTGTATGATTATCTCATGAAATATAATTCTGGTTTATTAGGTCGTGGCCTATGAGGATATTACTTATATATTATTATTAAATAAAGTAGCTATCTTGAAATGCGTGTATTTTCTATCTATTTTAGATTTCATGACTATTAGAAGTTATCACATTATTCCACTACTAAACACGCTTAAAATCAAAGAAGTTCACCCAAAATGTGGTGTACATTAAGTTTGATCAATATTTACTGTTTATATTTTGTCGTACGACATTATTAATTTTCAAAAGTGGAGAATATTTTATATTATTTTTATAGTAATATTGTAATATTTTGCGCATCTCGATTTATTTGCTAAAAATATTTTTATGTTTGTAATATCAATAGGTATTGCCAATAGTTTTCTTTTAAACTAAAACATTTTATGA
Organism: Diuraphis noxia; assembly: GCF_037042655.1. NCBI lineage: Eukaryota > Metazoa > Arthropoda > Insecta > Hemiptera > Aphididae > Diuraphis > Diuraphis noxia. Next base: position 69,804,668 of record NW_028301712.1, on the reverse strand, counting down.
TATGCTCAGTTGAATAAGAATAAGACGTATTTTCTAGGAATACTATAAAATAATATGTATAATTATCGTTTTTTTATTAGTAATAAGGTCGATATGTTATTGATTTTAAATATATTTTTAGTTACATTAGGCAATGTGACTATATTTTGGTATTGTGACTCTATATTTGATTTTTATATTTTATACTTTTCAAAAGATCCAAAACGATTGGTCTAATATTAAAAGGTTCATCTCATTGCTCTTTTTTTATTCTTATTTTTGTTGACCCACAAAAATTAACGAATGTCTCAATGCAATAAAAAAAAAAACAAGCCCTGAGATGATCATTGTGTTCGTCATTGAATGACTTTTTAAGTACATTTAGATAATATATTCTTTTATAAAAAGTATTATTTGACCTTTGTAAAGTGGTGAATATAAAGAGAATAAATTAAGGTTACTTTAAACATTTTCTAATTTTAATTATTATCTCATCCAAGGTAAGTTTTGTCGTTAAAAGGTATTTATTTAATATTTCAAAGTTTTTAACGTATCGAGTTGTTGATAATATATAATATATTTAAATTATATATTTTATTGAAATTTCATTATAAATATAAATATATATAACTTAAATCATCTCCAATCCTTTCAGTCGATTAATCAAAACTTCTAATATTTAATACTTTAACTGACATGACTACTGATTATTTATCTATTTCTGCATAATACAATACAATGTTTAGGATACAAGCACCAGATGTGTTACAGGCACTACACATACATAAAATATATGTAATAACTATAATGAAGAAAAAGGACCGAGGAAAGAAAAAATTAACATGCTTGTTAATTTTGCAATAAATAGATAAAAAACTATGTGCGTGTAGTAACTACAACCGTTCAACACCTTGCACTTTGTTCCAATCACATCTTTAAACTCAAATCAGATATTAAAATATATAAAAAATAAATAAATAAAAAATTGAAACGGCACAAAGCGCGAGTATCATAGAACAACTAAAAAGGCCGTTCTCGTGGCCAACAAATCGATAGCAATAGGCAAGCATAGACAACTCACATGCCTATCTAGAACATCCACAAACAGATTTATTTTACACTACTATTTTACGGAAATTTGCCAAGTGAAAATGACACGGTCAATACCAATCGATTCAGCAATCGATGCCAGGTTCACTCGTCAAATGCAACACAACAACCAATCAGAAGTACGCCAGAGTCGGTCGACGCGTATAAATACGTGTGCGCTCGACCGACCGACATCCATCCCACTTTCTACCAGACTCAAAATTCTTAAACTATACGTATCTCCCGTTCTTACTTACGCTGGCCCTTCATGGGCTCCTTTCATCGGTCCTTTACTATGGAGGCGTATCGAATCCGTCCAAAACACAGGTATACGAACAATAACGGGCATGCCCTCTATTGTCAAAAATTCGGTTCTTCTCAAATCTGCTAACTTTAAATCCATTCAATCATCTATTCAGTCCCAGTCCAAACTTATGTTCTACAAAAATTCCTTTTCAGATCATGATCATATCCGCCTTCTAGGTAAATCTCACTCCCCCCCCCCCAACTACCAAAAAACAACTTAAACCTTACTCGTTAACTTGGACTTACCATTAAAAACTTCCTTAATACTCTCCCCCCACTAGTAGAGGCGAAATCCTAGTATAGTTAACGGCATAGTCATTCCCCCAAAGCAAAGCAGACCGACATCCAAAATATCCACGTACAAAATATCATCAAAAAAGCCACTCGCACCCGTGGTATACTCTATTCCAAACTAAACCGTAAATGTCCCATTCCACTAAAAACCAAACTTAACACACTCAAACATTACATCTCCCCCGTTCTTACCTATGCTGGCCCCTCCTGGGCACCTTTCATCTGTCCCTCTCACTGGAAGCGTATCGAATCCGTCCAAATTATTGGTTTAGGTACGTACAATAACAGGTATACCCACTGTCGTTAAAAATTCGGTTCTTCTCAAATCTGCCAACTTCAAATCCATCCAAACCTCTATTCAGTATCAATCCAAATCAATGTTTTACAAAAGTTTCTTCTCAGATCACGATCATATTCGACTTCTAGGAAAAATCCATACCCCTTCAACTATCAAAGGAAAACCCAAACCATACCCATTTACGTGGATCAATCAATAAAACTACTAACCATTCAAATTCCATCCATTAGTAAAGGCGCAAGCCTGGTATAGTAAACGGCATAGCCACCCCAACAAAGCAAAGCGACCGACATCTAGTCCTTCTCCAAACTTCTGAACGTCAACATTTGCACGCAAGCTCACTGTTGCCGTTATTGGAATTAAGGAGAACATTACTAGCCGCCAACGAAGATCGCCGGCCAGCTGACAAAGAGCACTAGCAGACAGTGGAAATTAACAACCCACCACCGAAGACTACCAAGCACAGTGTTCCAGAAAAGGTTTTTAGCAGGACAAAATTGTTTATTTATAAAATTGTTTTACTTTTCGGATACTTAGATCATTTTAAAATTCAGTTTTTACCTTGTGCAATCATGCCAAGCCGCAAAACGACGGAATCGACGAGATACCGCTGAGCAATATTCAACGCATCCACAACCAACTTCAACGTCTACAAATAACCACGGACTCGGAGTTACGCGTCCAGCCCATTGGCCGACGCGTCCAGCGTCAAAGAGCTGACAACCGTCGGGGTAAGCTGATCAGTCCCAGCTAGGGTTGCGCAAAATCGACAATGATTCGATATATCGATATAATTTTATATATTAATATTAATAGGTCATATAAATAAATAACAAGTAAATATTTTAATATATAATTAATAATTATGGGTACATTGAATATTATAAAATGTATAACTTGTTAGGTAGAACATTTAGAAAATTAGAAATTCAGAACCAGAAATTTCATTAACATCAGTAATATTTAAACTCATTTTTAAAATTTGTTTTATTTTTGTTAGATTTAGATTTGATATATTTAGAACCTTATGTCTATATGTAAATATGTTCAATGCTAAGTAGTAAGTAATAAACTAATAACTGACTCTTGAGTTCTTGACGACAAACGACAGATCGACAGAGCAAATAATATTTAATAGTTTAATACCTATTCTTCATAGCCTCATAGGTAGTCTATTCAGAGTAACTCTTACGACCTTTACGAGTGCTTACGACTATCGATAAATATCAACATGCCGTTATTTACTGTGGACTACGGTGCATTCCAGGAATTTTATTGAAAAATAATCGTCGAGTGCCCGAGTGCGAGACATCCGGCTAATGATAATAATATTCACAGTGAGTCGCAACTCGCAAATACATATATACGGATACACTGTCCCGGTGACCGACAACGGCGACAACCGAGATAATTATAAATCCATTAAAGCCTGTATCAAGGCATGTCTGAGAAATAACTTGGAAAAAATCAGTATGAAAAAAAGCGGGTAAGTGGATGTCGCTCTACTGTACATTAGGTGGTGGGGTGGACCTCTGACTAGGGTAGGTTAGATTTGAATGCAATGATAGGTATCATTGTATACGAAAAACGATTCTGAACGGACATGATTTGTTAGTCTAGGATATATTATATTTAAATATTATCATATATTCTATTTTGAAACAAATATTTTATTTTTCAATTAGGACGCATTTTGCATAAGGAATGGTTAATCAATTTTTCCAAAAACATTGCATGTAGTTATCATAATTCATAATACCTTATATTATCATAGATATACAATATACATATACCTGGTTTGAGGACAAATCGTTATCGTTATCACTATACGTGATTTCATAAAAATTTAAAACTCAAACGCTCAAAACATTTTTCCTATAATGATGCTTCGAGTTTTCTCTATAGCTACTTGAAGGAAAACTTAGTGTTGTATTTTTATTCCTTAGTTATAAACACAAACAATTTTATGATTTTTCAACTTCAAAATTACTTGCAAATTTTCGCGTTTTCGACAGATTTCGTAAAAATTTGAACTATAAACGCTTATAAAAAAAAATTGTGCCTATGTCTTCTTATAATTTTTAAATAACTATAAGAATAACTTATGAGAAACTTTGTATTAAATTTTCAAGTATTCTGATAGGGCCAAAAAAATTTTATAGACATTTCAAAAAAAAATTTTCAGAAAAATTGAAAATTTCAGTTGTCTTTAAATATCTCAAAAAAGTCAAAATATTTTGAAAATTAAATCATATAAAGAAAATGCCAATCTAAATAACTTGTGAAATTTTCAAGTATCTACGAATTATACTTTTTAAAAAATAATAACAAATATTTAAAATCGTTTCAGGATAAATCGTTATCGTTACGCTATTTCGTAAAAATTTTAAATTCAAACGCACTTAAAATTTTTCCTATATTGCTGTTTCAAGTTTTCTCTATAGCTACTTGAAGAAACACTAATTATGGAAAACTTAGTGTTGTATTTTCAATCCTTAGTTATAAACACAAACAATTTTATGATTTTTCAACTTCAAAATTACTTGCAAATTTTCGCGTTTTCGACAGATTTCGTAAAAATTTGAACTATATACGATTATAAAAAAAATTGTGACTTACGATTTTTAATATTTTTTAGCTAAAATAAGAACAACTCATAAGGAACCTTGTAATCAACTTTCAAGTTTTTTTGGTCATCCAAAATTTTTTTACCGGCACTTCAATAAAAAATTCTCATAAAAATCGAAAATTTGAGTGGTCTATAAATAACTCAAAAAAAGTCAAAATGAAAATTTTGAAAATGTGAAAATTAAACTGTATATAGATAACACTAACATAAACATTTGGTGAAAATTTCATTTATTTACAGTGATTTGTTTTTGAATTACAACCATATAAAAAAATCGATTTGGTCGAAAACTGGTTTTACGTAAAAATTCCCGTTTGTCTGTCATTTTTTTTCTGTTTTTCTCGATTTTTTTGAAAACTGTAGGAAAATTTTAACTTTTGACCTCTATAATGAACCAAGGATATTCACTTTTACATCAGAAACAACCCCCAAAGTTTGAAATTGAAGCATTATTTCGACTAGTTATGCTGTACACAGACACAAAAAAAACAAACACATCATTGTAAAATTAATACATTCATCACTTCGTTCAGAATCTAAAATAGATGGATATATCGATATTACATATATTATTTCGATATATCGGTATAAAAATATCGATGCGATATTTTCGATAATATCAGACTGCAGTAATATCGATTATCGATGAAACAATAATATCGATGTTGTTTGCGCAACCCTAGTCCCAGCTACACGGAAGACGCAGGAGAACCAAAATAGTCCTTTTCAGGACTACCTTAATAAATCAGCCCCCCCCGAGCGCGCCTACTTAGGCCACGCTTTTCCGTACGGGTTCACGAGCCAACGCCACTTGTCTGAGCGGGCCGGACGTGACCACCCGTACCTACCCAACTTGTACATCAATTATAGAGACCATTCCTCCACAATGTCAAAGTGATCTCGGACCCATATCCCATTCAACACGGGACAAGGGACGTGAATCGCTTTCCCAAATAATGTATTATAGAAAACATAATAATAAACATATGTGATTACTATAACAATAACCAGAGTTAACATTTATTATACGTGACGGAGATTCGCCAACGGCGGCTCCGTTACAAAATATATTTGTAAGACCGAGGTATTTTACAAATACAAAAAATATACTTAGACCAATTATAATATTAATGTGGAATCTTGATTTTTTTAAGAAATTATGAATTGTACAATTTAATTTAAAATATTATATTTAAGATACTTAAAAAAAAAAAAAATGTAATCAATGTAACGTTTACGACTAATGGCCGTTGTCACCGATGTCTTTTGATCAATAAAAAAAAAAAACAAAACAAATATTAATGTGGATTTAGCGCATATGATTATATTGAGTGGATAAGCTTTTCGAACATTTATTTTTACCAAGAAAAATGCAAGTTGTTTTCGTATTTTCGTATATTTCTGGGAGTAATAAATACTTTTTTTTTAGCTATCCAGTTATGTTCTTGAAAAATGGAATACTATAATAGCTAAATGTTTAACTATTTATGTAAGTTTCTAAAACAATATAATAGTATAATTTTATCAAATTTTAATAAATTGTGGGAACTCTATAGGAGCTTATAATATTGGAATTAAATCAAGTTTTATCACTTTTTAACATAGCGTAACTCAGTTATGTTATATTGTAGCATATCGATGCCATTTTTTTTTAAATGTAACATAATATTATAGAATTTTATATCAGTGGATTCATTGAAAGTTTTATATAAATAAATTATAATAATCTACTTTTCGTAGGTAATTGTATTATATTCAATGTAAATAAACATTTAATTTCTCTAAGAAATAAGTTTTTCATAATCTACAGGAAAACGAATAACTTAACTCTGAACATTTATTAAATACTTCCTGTCCCGAAAGCTATATGTCGATTAGTTTGAAGCTGATATGTTAAATTGTGTGAACACTACTTTATGATGCATATTCACCACGAAGATATATTTTCTTTAATATAAGTGATCTTGATACAGTATATTTTTGTTCTTAAACGAATTCGTATATTATTATACATTTATTGTGCAAATTATATTCATTAATATCAATTTTAACCAAACGGTGGGTGAACGTAGATTGATGTCTGTTTTTTACAAGCCATGTTATTGGCAACAAAATATGATAGATAATACGGCTGGATGGAAGTAGAGGGGTTTGGATAGTGGAAAGAGTTCGTGTAAAAAATTCGAACATAATTAGACCCCGTCACTTGGAAATAATAACAACGTGCACGCTATATACTAGTATATAGATGGCCTTTCTGAATTAATGCTGTTTTGAACTGCGGTTCTCCTTATACTCGTAATTTTTTTTTATGATATAAAAAAATTACAACGTTTAATGGGTGTCCAAGTATAAAATATGAGTTTCTTCTTTTCTTACTACCAAATCTCGTTTATTCCTTCCTTGAACATTGGGTTTATGAAAAGTACTTCACGCAGTGCTTCTATCGTATTTTATTTTTGATGTAACTTTTTCCTCGCGGACGACCTATTTTGAATTTTTCGATTTTTTTTTTTTCATTCTAGTTTAATGTTTTATCCGTATTCAATACAAATATAAATGTATTTCAACAGTATGTTTTGTTTACTCATATATATATATAAAGAATATAACCGATATTCAAATCACAAGATTCAAAATGTATGTTTAAAATTATTTTTTACGTATGCATATATTTTTCACTCACTGTAAAAACTCAATCATATCGTTTCAAAATATTGATTAAATATTGATTTAAAAAAAAATAAATACATTTCTCAGATATTCAGAAAAGATAAAATGTACCTATCTAGTTAGAAAATCAATATGTGTTATATTCATTTTCAGATTGCCTACTATCCGTGTACAGTATTAGTGTGTATAGTATTATAATATAGTAAATAAATATTAAATATATTTTGTTTAAGTAATGTTAGCAAGATATTTGTTAAAAAAGCTAAAATTTTAAATCTATAATATTTGAATAAAATGAGAAAAGATTAGTTTTTCTAAATAGAACTTATAAAATATGGAATATAGTATAAAACGCATACAAAGTAAAAGTAACTTATTTACAATTAATTAATAACAGTGAAAGATGACACAAAATACAGTTTCACAATTTAGTTTGGGAAATCTGATTAACTTTGTTGAGTGGTGAACTGTGTTTGATGATTAGGTGTTCATGTCTAATTAGCTGGTTAGAATTATAATGGAGTTTTGTATGGAAATGGAAGCGAAAGTGGGACAGCCAAGTTAACTGTTAGTGTAATGCCCAGCGTTCAACAATAATATTTAACTTTATTTAATCTTAGACAAGTGAATGATGACGATGCTATCAATTGTTATAGGGCTGAATTACCAAGTTTGAGTGCGAATTGATTCTTTAATTGTGTAGTTAGTAAATCGTTTAGAAAGAATATTCAGGTGAATTTGCAGTTGAAGTTTTGCGGTGAAATGATTTGCAATACTATCTTTATTATAAATGGAAAAACTGTGATCTCTGCGTTCAATCTTGAACTTAATTCCTTTGAGTATGATAAAATCAGTGTTTTTTGTTAGTTGTAATATATAAATATAGAACTATAAATTCTAGACGGAGTATGTTGGTAGTTTTCGCGGTGGACGTGAGTAATTCATGTTGTTTTATACTTCTGCTCAGTGCGTAGGCCACACCAGATTTTGCATTGTTAAAAACAAAAACAATATACGTACATACGCAATAAATCATTATTCATGAATATTTCTTACAAGTTTCAAACGAATTTTGAATATACTTGTATTAAGTATTACCGGTAACTTGTCTCATGTTGGATTTCAACGTTTTCGTTATAGATAGTGACTCAATAAGCAACCGCCAACCCATCCAATTCCACTGGCTTTATATAGTTTGCCTATTAGTTCAAGGACTGTGCGAAGATCATAATATAACGTGTAGACACAATTCGTAATTTGTGCATGTTTAAAAAGAGTAAATGTTTTAAAATATATCCAGAAAGTTATTTATTTACATTTTTACAAAAATTCTTTATCATTCATTGTATGGAATTATCGATCTGATTTAAGTATTGAATCAATTAAGGTTGGATTTTTGTTAATTATGAAATTCAGGATTGCGTCACAAAATATAATATTAGCCGTAAAACAATAAATTGTTGTTTATTATTTTAAAACGTAATAACATGTTTTTAAATTATCAAATAATTTTTTGTTGCAAGAAATTTACTTTAAATGTTTAGTCTATTTAATCAACTTTTACTTAAATTGGTTACAGTGAATAATAAATACAGTAAGCTACTGTTATTAAAGTTTAATAATATGGCTTCTCAAAAAAATAAACAATATGATTCTGATCCTTATGTCTTAACTCTTAATGCACGATTTATTTATGCTACGTTTATTAACAATGTTTGAATATTTTAGTTGAAATTGTAAAAAAAAAATATATATATATAGTATTAAATTATTTGTAAAAACGTATTAATATAATTAACTAGATGTATATTTGTTTTAATTTTATTATTTGAATAAGTACTATATAATAACAAGTTAGTAATAATAAAATATTGTCTTAAAAATATACTAAAAGCAGCTCTCGCTAATAGTTAGTATACAGTTTAATAGTCTTAAGAAATTTTCATTCTCAAGTCATAATACTATTATTATTATTATTATAGTTATAATTTGTATCAAACTGCGAAATAAGTTTAAACAAAAGTTTTAATTATAAGAACTAATAAGTAATATTAAGTTTTGTGCATTATTATAATAAATTAATTTTATTAAAAATGATTTGTTACACACTAGATAGCATATATCATCTTTAACAATATTTACTAACACAATATTATATTATATCATTAAAATAATTAGAGTTCTTTAAAAGTCCTGTTGTGTTATGTAAATCTGTTTTTTTAAATTCCAGACATATCATGAAATTATTGAGTTGTTAACCGGGCTTTACCTATTGGGAATTACGATAAGGATACAATGTAGACCAATGAAAACAATTTAAAAATAATATCTCTAAAAAATAATTGTGAAACACAATATAAGACAAAAGTGTTTAAAAGTAGTTTTCCGGCAATAAAATAAAGTACGAAAAAAGAAATCTGATTTTCATAAATCAGTGGGCTAAATGCCTGGTTTTACGTTTGTTCGTGATTTATAGCAGTTAAGGTGTCAACGAGAAGATAAAAATGAAAAGACGAATAAAAGGAGAACATTTCTATAAATTAAAAGAAATATAAAAAAAGTATCTATATTAAAATTTTTTTTTTTTTATTATTTAAAAGGCATATTTACAATCTATAAAATTTGCACAATAAGTAAATTTGATAAAATGGGTAATAAGAATATAATGACTTGATGTCTTGAGGAGGGAAACCCGTCCATAAACAATACATCCCATTTAGTTTTGTGAGTTCATATATTATGTAGTTATGGAGACCGTTTTTTTTTTTTTTTTTTTTAGGCTAGAGCGTCTCTTTGCCATTTTTTTTTTAACTTCATCGGAGGGTTGTTGGAGATGGTTATAGAGGACATGAGGGAAGTTAGAGGGTTTTGGTTTGAGTGGAGTTTGGAGTGGAACTTTTTGTATTGTCGAGTTGCTATTTCGTCGACTGTTGGGATTTGTAGATCCTTATGTAATGCGTCATTGATCATATATAATGGGGCTCCAGTTATTTGTCTGAGACATTTAGACTGGAAAGCTTGTACGGGTCTTATATTGGATGGTTTGGCTCGGATGGTTGTTGCAGTAAGTTCTGGTGTGACCGCAGTTTTTGTAATTTACATAGTTTGGAACTCGAATATGTTTTTATTGTTTAGCGCTGGTTCTAGGTCTACAAAAATTAGGGGTAGTTTTATTTTTGAGACTCTATGTTTGCGACTTTATCGCTTGAAATTCTTCTTTTTTGAGTTCTTCTTTTATGTAATTGGGTGAAGTGGTAGGATGTAAATTTCTAATGACGATATGGTACGATATGGTATGGTTTGTTTTCTTTTAATTGATGTATAAAAAATTGAACTTTTGATTTTTTTAGAAATTTAATTATTGATCTGTATGCATTTGCCGAGGTAGTGTTTATTTTAAGTGATATAAGAATTTTTGCAGGTAAAATCGTCGGTCGGTTCTATTATTTTTTTATTCTATCGCAAAAAACTTGATAATTTTGGATTTGAGTTTTAATAAATATTGGTGGAGGTAATTTAGAGACGATTTTGTTTACTTCATTAGTTTCCATATCCGTGTCTTTATTTTGTGATAGGGCACTGAATTTATTACGAGAGAGAGATTGCATGTTAGTCGTGGTTTTAATTGTTTTTGATAGCTGACTTTGTTTATCAGAATTTAAACGTTTATGAGATTTGGAAGAGACGACCTCAATCCAGTCGTAATTGAAAACATCGTTCATATCGGATTCGCTTGATTGGCTGACTCTTATTCTTTTTCTTTTGTACGGTGTTTTGGCTTATAATTTTAATTGGGGAGATAGTCTTAATTTTATTAGTGTTCATTTTTTATTAGGTGTTGTTTTACGTAGGTAAGTGAAAGATACGCGGTTGGGAAGACGGTCTGTTATATGTTATATTATAGGTTTAAATAATTAAAATAATTACAAAAAGTCTTGCCTTGGGATTTTGGACCCCAGACGGACAATGATATTTTTTTGTTAAAAAGCACTTAAAATTGTTTGCTTTTTAAAAACTTTTCTCAACAAAAACGGTTAAGTATTTAGTTTAATTTTTAATAAATTAGTAATCATCGATTAAATTAGATGCACACATTACGAGTGCGGGACGTGGAATATATTTAAATTTAAATTTAAATTTACATCATTTTGTATTTTCGTTCTTCTTGTCATGGAACACAGATGTCTAAAATTATTTTCGATTAATTTCAGTCACGTTCCGTTATGATTATGATTATACTAAATATCAACCAATTGAAAGCTGAGGATAAAGTTATAAAGTAAACATTTACATCATTTATTCTATTTAAAAAAGTTTTAAGTTAGAAAGAAATTATTTTATTTTCGTAAAAATATCTATTAGGTATATGTATTTCAAAGCTGAGTAAAAAAAAGAAGCTAATTAGAGTTTTTATTAGAAATCAAATTAGATTTATTAATTCTGAATGAATTGCTTTTACAATTTTTTCTCTACAAATTTTTAAGTCTGCTTTGAAAGTTTCAATTAGCCTTTGAAAGTTATTTTCAATTGGAAATCAAGTCTGTTGTTTTTGATTTTTTTTAAATTTTAATAGATTTTTGCTCAGAACCGATTGGTGTTTAATGCAACGATATAATAATTATGTATGTTGTATTTTAATTTTAAATTAAAATAATGTCAGAACACTCAGAACACAAAATTAATACTTTCAGTATCGATAAATAATTCAACTATATTAAGTAATATTTTGGTTTTTTTTAAATTTTTAAATCAAATTATACAGGTATATTTTTTAATAATCATTAAATTTTGTCATTACATTATTTTGATTAGTAAAATATGAAGGGTGATTTTATTATATTTGAGTCATTGCAAATGTAACATAAATGGAATATAATTTTAATTTGTAGATATTCGTTTTTTGTTCGAAACATTTTGCTTGATTATATAAATGTATATGTAAATTAATTTTTATTCAATTATTTTTAGATCGTACCTCCTGTGCCAGAAACTAATTCTGGGTCTGAATCATCAGTGCCGGAACAAGGCACTAGATTCAGTAAAATCAGGCAAACGCTATCATCAAGTTTAATGACAGCACAAGACAAAAGTAAGAAATTTGTATCATATATTTAATTATTTTATTTCATGTTTATCTAAGAATAAAATGTTTATATCAAGAACTTTGAGTTAAAAAAAAATATATAGTACCATAGCAAGTGTGTGGTGGCATGTGCATCTATTATATTCGATTCTATTATTATAATAATAACTACTATGTTGAAATATTTGAGTCCTAAGTTAGTTTGAGTATGATTGTATTCATGCTATGTATTAATAAATTATATTATTATAGACTTAACTTAAATAGTTTCAAATAAATCATTCTGAATTCACCATAGTTACTATTTAATAACTACATTTAAAAATAATGAATTTAGCATTTGTATGTCAATATTTCAAACTTATTGGTTTCGTGCACGTTAAACTTTATTTGAATGGTTTCTTTAGACAAGTGTATAATACATATTAGTCATTAGTATATATTTACCTTTAATTATATTTAATGTATATATATATATATATATATATGTTATATAATAGTATTTAAGATTATTAAATTAAACCTACAATAATGCAATTGATTTAATTAGTTTATTCAAAATATGTTATTTAATATATGAATTTAATATATTTTTAATTAATTCAATGGATTGAATGAAAGAAAATCAAATTAAGTCTAAAATTGGTCTTTTAGCCACCAAATTATTTGAAACTAAAATGTGCTTATTACATTATAGTTATATTTTTATAATGTTTTGGTATAGTCACTAGATTATAAATTATTTGTGAAAAATTGATGATCATCTATAATCTATATAATATGAATCAGTATTTAAATGAACCATTCTTATAAATATAGTTTAATTTAGATAGATGGAGTTTTAAGAATTTCTTGAAGCATTTATCAACATAATTTTAAGACCCGATATGTTTATCTTTGGTTGAATTATTGGGCATCTATAAATTAGTAAAGCTATTTAGAGACCCTTGATAATTTAATATTATACCCAGATTATATCCTTTATCAAACTAACCCATGTGGTACTGATACCTATATATATATATAATATAAACGTTAATAAATTTATGTTTAGTAAACAATATATATTGTATACATACCTATATACGATGTAACATATGCACATAACCGCATTATTATAATTTGATTGGAGATTGTATACCTATGTTGAATAAGTGATAATATTTTTAATCCATACATTTTGATTTTTAAATTTTAAATACTAATGTTAATGAAGAATTGATCATTATTACGGGTTATTAATCGTTAATCAGAGTTTAAATTAAATTTAAAAAATAATGTGTTAGAAGATGCTTTCAAAAATCAACAAATAAAAAATCCATACCTAATGCTACATTTGTACAATAATAATATTTACTAAGGCAAAACCTATAGGTTTTTAAATTCTCCCAGGGTTTGTATGCACATAGTTAATGAATATTATTGTTAAAAACTAATTAATCAAAAAAAAGTTATTGTAAATAAAAAGTGTACTCTCAGATAATAGCTTTAACTTATGCAAGTATCTACATAGCGAATATTATTAGTATATAATCTAGGATAACTTCTATCATAATAGTACTCTAAAGTACTTACATTTTAGGGTAAATAATGAATTTTTATTCTATATTATCTCCTTGGTTAAAATACAACGTTATGCTTATGAATAAAGTAGAAAGGTATGCCTATTTATATTTTAAAAATATACTATTTACTATCTTATAAAAAGTAACGGTTCATTAATAATCTAAAACAAATAACTTGATTATACTTCTCATACTCAATAAACCTAATTTAGATTGAAAGTTTTTTTTTCAAGCCATTGATCCATTAAAAACAAATTATTTTAACTTTCATGTTGGCAGACAAAATGTACGTCCAATAATTGCAAACCATTTCCATTTGTCGATAAATGGGTGGGTGTGGCGTTATAGATTAAGGTTAATCCAAAACTATCATGTGGATAGCCGTCCGTGTAAGTAAAGATTTCCCATGTGGAAAAGAGTGCCAGAGAAATATTTTTTACCTTATTCTCTGTTGATCCCAAGAAATTGGATACTATTTTTATTGTTATTATTCTTTTTTTTCTCTCATATTAGGCGTATATGTATCATAAAGACACAAGTGTTGAACGGTTTTCATCTTTAATTGTCCTAGTAAAACATGTTGATATTTAAAAGTTTTAAAGTCTTACTTCGTAAATAATTTTATAAAACTAAATGGTATTATAATAATATTAATTTATCATTATAGATAATATTTAAAAAAAAAAAACCAAGATTTATATGTCGTTTAGGTAATTTGGGACAAATTAAAGCAAACTATGGGGAGAGTGTTAAAATGAAGGCTATTGGATGCCTTAAGTGTTGAATTTAAACTTGAATTATTGGCATTTAATAAACCTATTTAAAAATCGAAAAATAAATACTAAAAATAAATAAAAAATAAGGTTCCTCATAAAGTCCTAAATATCCTAAATATAAAAATAAGCACTTTCTTCAAATTTTCAGCAAATCAATTTCTAAAACTAAATTAAGTTGAAATGTATTAAAATGTTTATACGAAAAAAAATATTTAGGTAGGTACACAGTGCTATAACTTTACTACCATTTTGTTGATCTGATTTGTTTTCATACATTGGAATAATAATTGTGGTATACTAATCAACTTATTATAGTTATTTTAATTTTGAATTAGAAGCTTAAGCGAACATTTTTTCCAGCATCATACATTAAAATAAATACCGTTCTTATGACAAAATAAATTTATAAGTGATAATAGTACTAAATATACCAATCTCCTAATAACTAATAAATTATAATCAATATGAATAGGTGTCGATTATACCAATGATTATAATATTAGTCGTAGTTGGTTAATTGTGTAAAAACAATAGCGACTATCTCTAATACATATCATTGTTAATGAAATATTACTTATTTTTAAATTCAAGTATATTATGAACAATTATGAAAGTTCACAAATTATAACAAGTGTCTAACAAAAAAAAAAAAAAATAATTAAATAAAAAAAAAGGAAATATATATTACAATAAAGCTGTAGGTGATTTTTAATGTTTCAAAAAAAAAAAAATTATAATTTCAGCCATATCTTATTGTTACCATTTACCTGTCTCAAATACATGTTCAAGGTATCGTCCCGGATATACCTTTATAATTCACATGTCGTATATTTATGAACGGAGAGTAACATAAACATAAAGATGAAAACAAGGGCAGTTTTCATTAGCTAATGAAAGTAAATATCCAAACGGGATTATCGTTTAACGGGATGGAAACGTTTTAATGGCACCCAATGGGTAGTTACATGGCTAGTACAGACCAGTGTTGTGTGAAAAAAAACCTAAAGATAAAATAAAAAATAAAATCACTTATAATAGATAATAATTTATACTGGTAAATCGTTATGATCCAAACAAAAATAATAAGCGATTTTTTTTTTATTCATTCATGATTTTCAACATCAACTCATGCATAATTTTCCCATTACGCTTCTTACAAATTACGACATCGATATATTCTTAATATTTAGGTAGTTCCCGCAAACAGGTGGATGTAGGTATATATTATTATCATTGAAAACGTTGCAAAAAAAAGAATAAACTACTTTTTTTAGTGTTTTTCTACGGTTTTTTTTTAGACTATTGGGAATCGTGAACTTTTAAAACGCCCAAAGTACAATCTACGTCCCAATTTAGAATCGATTGACATTCTCTATGCAACTTTTGGAGCGGTTTTACTACCCTAAAAGTGTTTTCTGAAAAATGATAATAAACTGAAAACTGTAAAACCAATAGCTTCTACTCTTCACACCAAAAATAGAACAAAAAACATTGAAAGTTTGAAAAAACAATTTTAATACTTATTTTACAACGCATTGAATGTAGGTTTATTTGGGTATTGAATGATTCTTGTAGTCGTTGACTCGTTGTAAAAATATGTTACAAAAATCTCTAAAAAATTGACTTGGCAATTAATGTTTGATTGTTGTGATATCATAACACAAAAAGCCGTTATTATTTTTTTAAATTGAATACCTTATTTAATATTTCAAAATATGCAGCTACTTGTATTTTTTTATTCTTTTCCATAATATTTATACATTATTGTTTTTCAAAATCGTTTAAATTTTCTTGTATCTGCTATTATAATCTAATACATAGGTACGATATATTATACAAAACAAGTTTTGAAGAGAATTAGTTATTTTAATACAATGATTTATCCTACGTACATTTATAGTTGTAGTGTGAACCTAGAGCACATCTAAGGGTGTTTTAGCTCAATACTATACTGTATGATACATATATGGTACATTGCTATTACCCATCAGTGGTGATTGGTTTTAGTATTTGACCAGTTTATACATATGTTATATATTGTGTTGTCTAATTTAAATTGTGTCAACTCAAATTAGACAAAATATATTTTATTTGCATGACACAGTGCGTTTCGTAAGTTTTGAGACTAAGGTTATTGATATTTAAAAAAAATTTAAAAAATGTTTTAAGCAATTTTTTATTCAAAATATTCATCATTAAGTTCTTTACACCTTCTTGCACAATTTCCCAATTTTTCCACGGCCTGTGAAAAGTCGGCTTCAGGAATGTTCTTGAACTTTTGGGTCATCACTTTTTGAATCGTTTTAATGGTGGTAAAATGGTACCCCTTGAACTCCATCTTCAACTTTGGGAACAAGAAATAGTCGGGAGAACTCAAATCTGGTGAATACGAGAGGGGGGTGGGTGGGCAAGTGAACGAGTACTGGAACCATTTTTTTTGCCAAAAATTGAGTGACAATCGACGCGATGTGTGATGTAGCGTTATTGTGCAGCAAGAAAAAAGACCGATCTTTCCACAAAGTAGGCTTAGCACGTACAATTGTTTTACAGAAACTATCCTAAACGTTTTTAGATGTTATCGTAAGAACTTCCCAGAATTTCATAATTATCTAGATACTAGTATTAATCTTAGAATGGTTATCTCAAAACTTATGGGACGCACTGTGTATATCATCAGCAGTCATATGGTCTGTGCTTGTGATGTGGTTCGCGCAACGGAAACCGTACCTTAACAAATGTTTGTGTTTGTACATTGAATACATATAGAAATAAGATAGGAAAAGCTTGTGTTCTAAGGTCGTGGCTGTGCCGCCTCCAACTCGGAACCTCTCGGCGTCTCAGAGGCACAATGTCACTGCATTGACGGTATTATTTCGACAGTTGGATTATTAAAAAACAATGTGGTTTTAAATAACTTTACTTATGTTGATTTAGCACTTAAAATAAGTTCAGAAAATATATATATATTTGCTCTTCTCACAAAGAGTGTTCTAAAATTATAATTTTTTTTTTTAAGTTGATAAATATTATTATTACCTACTTTCAACGTTAGTTTTTTACATCGGGTGGTGAAAATTAATAATGAGTTAAAAACCACTTTTTTTCAGTGACAACCAAGCTGAATAGTGCTAGTAGTCGTCAGAATCCGGCAGAGAATAGCCCTACTTCTACTCCTGCGTCTCCGCCAGAAGATAATACCAATAAACAACCAACTACGTCGTAAGTAATTTTAAAAATATTCAAATCTTACAATATTAATTGTAAGTATTACGTACAACGTACAATTAGAGTGGTATTCCTAAATTCATATTAAACACACTGAAGCATATTATTTAAAAGTATAGCTATTATTTATTAATGATTGTATTTTAATTTTAATATATATTTTATCGTACTTTCAAATTCAAATAAACTAATATTTGCGGTTGTTAATGAAAACTAATAAATAATTTATTAGAATATTGATAAATATACAATTTAAAAAAGTTGTTGATGAAGTGAGAAAATTTAAAAAGTCAGATTTTCTTAAAGAATTAACGGTAATTGATTACTTATACTTTATTTCGAACTAAGATTAATCAATATAATAGTATATATTATAAATGTGTAATATTGTTGGTAAACAATTAGTGAGTATATAATATCGGATATCGAATTCATATTATGAAACATTAATCCTTGTTGGCCTTAAGAAGACACCAGGTGTTGTGAAATTAATCTCGATTCGATCGAATCAGTGCAGCTGTATTTTGTCTTTGTGGTCTGTTGTCATGTTACATTGTTACAAATAAACGCATTTTATATTAAATTGTTGCGCTTAAAATCGACCTAAACCAAAGCTGTGTTGAACTGTTGAAATAGAACCTCCTGACGATTCTCCAAAACCAAGCTTATATACTGGTGTTACTGATCTTATTACATTTTTTTGTAAAAGGGTGGTAAATTTATTAAGTAGAAAAAATATCAAAGTAATATCAATACATGATTTTTGGTGTATGAAAAAAATAAAAATGAGTTCATTTAAAAATAGAAATATATTTTTATTTTACCATCATCAATAATTAATTCTTCATTCCAATAATTAGAATAAAATAAACACTTAATTGTAAAAATTAAGAGTTTTTTTTTCGAATAATTGAATAAATATAAAATAAAATGCAACAGTTTATTATGTACTACATTTTTATTTTGACAGTCAAAGATAACAATATTGCGCTATTATTATTATTATTATTATTATGCTATACAATATATTGTATAAATATTGTATATATTATAAATATATATATAATGGCGTTAAATACATTAATCATATTTGTGCGTGTATTAAAATTGTTTTTTAAATTATAGTTAGTGGTTCACAAAAGTTTAGGATGTTCTTACGTCGTGATTAAACCAATTAATTGAAGTTAAAGTCTTTAGAAATACTTCCTTTTCAACTTTGACTTTAGTGAAAACAATGTCACGTTTTTCGAATATGTTCTTCGTTAATCCATTATTATGAACACAAAAATTCGCTTTCACTAACAGCTTTGAAAATTTGATAAACTCATACACAATAACACATTTTAAATAAGCTTATTAATGAAAGGATTTTGAAGCTAAGAATGTTATAAGTGGTAACATAATGATATTTTAAACCTGCTTTCTATTCATGGCAAGTAAAACGATTTTGTTCAGATGTTGCAGGTTTAACTTTCCAAAAATTAGTTGGATGATTTAAATCGTGCATTCAAGTTATATTTTTACAATACTTATTAGGCTGTCAAACATTAAACCTCAATTTTGGCATTTTACATATTTTAGTATACATCATATAATGCATTGTAGTTACAAAGACGTTTGTGTTTAAAGTTTGTACTCGTGTTATTGTATGTGTAATTTATTAATTCACTGTCTGAGTATGTACTCAACTAAAATTGGTAAAATATAATTTAAAACGATATTTCAATATCGATTGACGGGTCAAGGTATTTAAATTAAGAGCTTAGTTTTTATTTGAACAATTGATTAATAAGGCATTTAAACATATATAGTATATACAGGATGATTCACCAAAAATGTTCACCCTTATTTTTCTTTTAATAATTTGTTTATTCAAATTTTAATTTTAGAGTTTTCAAATACACATCTAATTAGTATCTACTTAAAAATAGTTGTACAAAAATACGAAACAGATGTAAGAGTATTATTTAAATGTTTATAAAAATTGGTCATCTTTACAAATTATACAATTTATAATTTGTATAAATGATAATGGATTAATATTAATTACTAACATTTTATAATAATCATAACCATTATACAATATCTTTTGAACCCATTATCATGTGCCTATTGATGCACTTTAGTACACAGAGTTTAAAGTTTAAACTGTTTGTTTAAATTTTGATTTTCAGAAAAATTACTAGCTAAATAATTTACAGTGAAATAGTGGTTCCTATTTCAAAAATAGACGTTTGTATCTTCGATGGACGCTCTTTTAGTAGTACAGATAAATCTCAAGAGCTTGAAAATATAGTATTTAAGTATATTTGATAATTCAAAAATCATTTATTGAATGACTGTATTATTGAATAAGAAAAATTGACGAGGATGGTTAGTGAAGCACCCTGTATACATATTTTTGGTTTTATATAAAATTGCCTAAAGTTAAATATTCCTGAAAGCATATTTTTACCCCGTGTTTTAATTTTGTTCAGCGAAACAAGTTTTAAATCTTTATGACCATTCATATTTTATTCTTTAATGATTTTATAGTATCAATACCGTTATTGATGGTATTTCATTTTCCACTTATTAATCTTTTTGTGAAACAAATCTGTAGTACTGTAAAGCCAATGCTCAATGTTTAAAAATTCAGGTCAAGGATTTAGATCATCTGAACAATACAAACCGTTTTAACTTTCAAGAATATACATTTTAATTTTTAATACACATATAAACAAATATACAACTATACAACTACTTATACATTTATGATTATCATTGTGTATCTACAATGTTCAATATTGGTCGTCATAGATGTTATATATTTTTAAATTTTTAATATAATAATATTTCTCTATAAACACATGAATATACCATATGCATGTTAAGTGAGATCCAGAATGATCGAATTTTTGTAACTGTAAAATAAAATTTTAAAATGCAATGGTTAAAATCCATAATTGCAACATTTGTAGAAATTGTCTGACGCAAAAAAATTAATCGTGGTTCTTAAAATGTAATTTTAAGTGAAATCAATCTGAGTTTTAAACTTGAAACAGATTTTAATTTCAAAAAGAACACCCACGATTGTTTGTAATAAATATTTTTGTAACAAACCTTCAAGTTTAAGCATCTACACAGAGATCAAAACGATGGCCACATAAAATTATTCTGATAATATAATAAAGGAAAATATTAAATTATCGTAGCAGATCGATAAACGCTTCGTGCAAGCATGGTATTATTTTATTATAGATATTAAAATTACGCAGCCGTGCACTCAGCTTGAGTTGCTGTAATATAGAGTATTATTATTTACAAATTACAGTTCATAAAATATTCAAATACTTTCACCGAATTATTTTTATATTTTAAGCTCTCAAACGGTTTTGCTATACCTACTATGGCTACTATATAATGTAAAAATAGATTAATAAATGTAAGTATATAATATATGCATAATATGTACATTGTACATACAATGCGTATACCGTATACGCGGTATACCTACTTATTAGTATTCTAGTATAATACTTTCGTTAGGCCGTATGACTTTATTTAATGGTAGACAATGTTTTGTCTATAAATAACTGAAGTAAACAAAAATCCTAAACCAATAAATCTACCCGATATTAATACGAAATAATTCACTTATTCCTTGTATAATATATTCTATATAGCGTTGTTATCTTTATTTTTTTAGTAATATTGATTTTTATTAAAGTCTTTGGATCCCCTCGGTAACCTCGGTATTTTTGGAAATGCTTGAAATTTCATCTTAAAATCGACTTCTCTCAAATTTATTCACGGAATTAGTAGTGAATATTAATAAATATTTTGAATTTTACTAACATTTGTTTTAACATAAAAACAGTTGATATTATTTGGTAGCTTTTACTTAGGTACTTAACTAAAAAGTAACGTTGCTATATTTAATTAGAGTTCTATCAAATTGATACTTCTCGTCGTAATTATTTTTATAAAATCAGCCATGTCTCTCAACTGTAATATTAAAATATACATATGCTCTTCAAATTTTTAAGTATTCATTTTATACACAGTCGACATCACAAAATTTCAATGGTATAATATAATACTACTTTTCATTAAGCTCATTGCTCATACAGTATCTTTGATAATAACACCTCACTAATTAAACTAAATGAGCTTTAAAATGGATTTAAAAGTAAAAATATATATTATTTTCTTAGGTATAATATACGTTATATGTACTAATAATTTTAACTTATATACGTTTTTTTTTCTTTTATTTAAAATTCCATTTAATATTATATAATTTATTTTTATTCGATTGTAAGTTATTTTTGTGATATTACAATTTGAAAAAAAATAGAATATAATCAATAATATAATAATATTTATTTTTTTTACACCAATTTTTCAATATTTCAATATATTATATTCTGTTTCAATATCATGACATGATATTATGTAAGTTTCAAGATATTAACTTAGTTAAAAGCAGTTTTAGGTACTAAACAAATGCCAGCTGTCATAAAAAATATGCATGGTTTGATCGTCAGATTGGCTGCAACTTGGCTTAGAAGTATAAATCATAGAAAAAGTCTGATATAGTCACACAATCCATCAGGTCAAATTTTTGTGTGCACGAAATCGTCTCAAAGTTAAATGCCGATTTTGAGTTTCTCGTTATCCGTAGTTGTAATCTCTGGGTTCAATTCGGTTTGGGTGTCCTCCCGACCTTGCACGTATAAGTACGTGTTTATAGATGATAAGATGAATGGATCTTTTGGAAATTGTGTTTGACTCTCCACACATGATTTTGAAAACCATGCATGGCTGTGCGATTTGAATTTATTTAAGACTTGATGTTATTATATAGTAAAATAACGTTTACTTTTTTTTGTTCGCACGATGTTTAGAACTCTGGGGAATTTCGCATAATACGCTATATATGGTAAGGAAAGACCTTAATTCGATTTGTTTATGCTTTATTAAATTCCTTGTCTTGTGTATACGGATCGTTATTAGATTGAATGCACTATGCGCGCGTACGTAAAGAAATGAGAAAAAAATGAGAAACTGGAAAGAAAAAAAAATACCATCGATCTAGACTGTTATAATACTCATTAAAAATATGAAGAAAATAGCGACACTATTCTATTTTTGTCTGTTGTTGACTGTGAGTCGTTTTATTTTTTGTTTTTATTATTTAACATTGCACTTGTCTTTTATAAGATTAAACCGTGTTTTTCATAGAATAAAACGGTGTATTCGTATCTAAAAAATTGTAATGGTTCAATGTTTCTCGTAGAGTATGGAATGCTTCAAGACTCAAAAATTTGAAGGAAAATGTATGCTCTAATCTAAATAATAAGATTTTATGAATATTTATTTAATTTCAATTGACACCGAAGCTATATAATTTAGGGTTTTCAAATTAAAATTGGATGCATTGTTATTGAATGATGTATTGGTGTTATCTTATTTATTGGTTCATATAAGAATAAAAATTGATTAAGCTACACATTAGAATTATTAAAAATATAGTATAGTAGACTTTATTTATCTATAGAACATGTCACATTTTATGTCTGAATCATGATTATTCAAATATTAATGATAATAATAATACATTTTATATTCGAGATACATTAGAAAATATGTTCTATTAATTATTATTGTATAAATAATATTTTAATAATATTTAGTGAATCTAATTTCAAATTTTAGTTGAACGATAATAATCAAAACAATTAAATTTGTATTAAAATATTGTATTTTTTATTGCCTTCTACGGGTATTGTTTTAAAAATCAATCTAACAGTTATTTATTTATCAGTTTTCCTTTGATCATATTATATAATTGTACAATTATTATTTAGTTTAAAAAAAAATATTTTAAATTTAAGTATGTATATCTACCTACAATAAATTTAAAAAGTGGTGCGTTATTAATATAAACATTAATAAATATGCGTATAATACAAACGAAGTTGGTGCTAAAACGAACTAAGTATTATAACGAACTACAAATTAAACTTTCAATGAGACTGAACTTAAGTTTTTACTTAATCAAACTTAATTATATTTTATCGTAGTATTCATGTGAAACATTAACATGTTTTTCATACCATAGCATGAGTTGGAAAATGTCACTGTTGCGGTATTCAAGTCACGTAACTAACAGCTGTCACCCCCCACATATTTTACAGTACAATTACTTTTGGAGCGTTCTCTCTCGGTGGCTTCTGAAAAATTACAAAAACAGCGTTAATATAAATTTGAAACAAACAACGATGATAATTTTTTTATTTCAAATAATATAGATATCTACAGTTGATATTGAGTGAAAAATAAAATTCGTGATTATGTTAAAATCTTAAGCTATTATCTTAACATGATGTAAAAATGAAACGCCAGACTCGGAGTTTCTCCAATAATTACTGAAATGTGTGGTGCATTAAAACAAACAGAGTGGTGCATCTTATTAGCATTTATATTATTATTACATGGCCGTGAAACTCGAGTAGACATAAAGATAAATACATTTCATATTATATATACATAGATTAATATTTCGCGTTACGAGAGGTTTTCTTGCTTGAAACCGAATAAGTATAATAACGACGTACGAAACGACACCATATATTACGACCAGCCGCAATACGGACGGTGCATGATGTTAAATTATCGGTTGCCGTGACGGTCCGGGTCATGGATAGAAGACGGTTTTGCGCCACGCTACATTTAATTAATCATAAAACAGTCATATACATTCAGAATAATACGAGTAATAGCACATACTATATTATTATAATTATTTCAAATTCTACTGACCTTTACTAGTATTAATATACTGTACTACTACTGTCTACTGCTACTGGTTCTGCCTACTATTAGTAGTAAACACCTACTATTTTCACTGAAATGGTGTCTTGTTTAATATTGAGGAAAGCAGAAAAAATAATTTTAAATGACACTCTACCGTCGTAACGAATGACGAGTCGGCCCCCGTTGTTTTTTCTTTTATTGGTATAAGATGAAGAGTTGCATTAGGGATTAAAAATTATAACGCTGACCGGTCACTTATTGTTTTTTTTTATTCCCGAAAATACCATAATAATCGTCGAATGATTTGATTCATTTTCGACTCTCCGTTCAATAATAGCATGATGACTCTTCCATGTGATGATGAGAGCCTTTTTGCCTTCCATGTGATGTTATATATATTATGTCTATCATTGTAGGTAAATATCTGTATACAAATTAAGTTTTTTTAGAAAATATAAGATTAATTCCACTCCCTTTGCCTCGTGAAATTGATTTGAAGATGTTTCTGAATTGACAGTGGGTATAACAAATCATATAAATATAGCAGTCTTACTGATTTTGTAACAGTTAAAGACATAGATTGAAAAGAATTCAAAATTTATACGTAATGTTAATGTGCAAATACAATCACCGCGCCTGCACGAAAGTACTTGATACAGTACATACTATATAGATCACTAATCACGCTACATCGTGGTTATATAATAACAATTTAATTCGATCAGTGGTACAAATAGACAGTCGTCTGACTTATAGATCAATGTTACTGAGTGACAGAAAAAAATATAGTTTTTATTCCGGTTCAAGTTCAAAAACAGATCGGTGCAACTGTCCACCACAATCAGCACTATTATCGGGGAAAATGCGCGAGCGTAGGTGTATTATTATTATTATTATTTACTCATCCGTGATGATAAACATAGTAGGTTGTATACGACAGACCAAAACGGCTTACTTCTCTCTCTGCAGTGGAATACAATATTGCAGATACGTGTTCTATATAGATAACAGTACATGTTATATGTTAACAGTATTGTTATTATTATAATGCTTGAATATTTTGATATCAATAACGCAAGTGGCGGTCTCGAGAACAGGGGTGGGCGCGGCGGTATAGTGACGGCGATGGTTATTACTTATTATTATACACGACGAACGCAATTTGCGGAACACCGGTGGCGGTGGCATCAGTAACGGCGATGGCGAAAGTTGCGGCAGTTTTAACCTGTTGACCGTTCCGGGACTACGCGTATCGATCTGTTCCGGTTCGTATATGGTATAATATTATCGTGATGGAGGCCAACGGTTTTAAACGCCGCCGTCGCCCAAACAATTCGGAGCGGCTTGTCAGTTGGACGTACAATTTTTTTTTCTCACTTTTTTCACGTATTTTTACCCGCACGCGCGATGAGAAAATATTTTTACGAAATACATTTTTCTCGTTTACTGTGTAGCTATACCTACGCATAATACACATATTATATAAACACACCCGTGCGTATCCAGCGCTAGGGTACCAAATACAAAAAAATAAATAAATTCGAAACGACAAGACGTGCGCGTGAAGAAATGACTAAAATAAATCGGCAGGTGCAGAAGAAACAGTAGAAAAGGTTAAGGAAAGACGGAGGACTTACGGTGGGTGGTGTGGTGACGAACAATAGCGAATAGAGACCCATTTGTCATAATCTAGGCTAGGGGGGAGGCCCCGGTAAAATGTGTTGGAAATGTTCGTACACGGAAACATTATTACCTCGTATGAGTCGTATGTGCGTATATATATCACACACGTGCACATTTATATTTCATGCATAAACGCCGAGACACTTGTTCCGAATCACTTAAAAAATGTATATAACATAATAATGCGAACGCGTTTGATAAGAATGAAAAAAAACTCGAATCGTTTTTCTTCCAGCTTGTGTATGTGTGTGCTTGCGTGTCAGGTGTATGAATTGTAAGTTGATGCCCGCTGAACTTCCAATGCAATAGGTTCGTAAACGACGTTATTGTTGACATCTTAAGAAAGTGCGTTTGAATTTTTCACAGGTTTCCGCGACGCCGAGCTGAAACGCAGTCGGAAAGTTTTCCTTTTCCGCGTACGTACATGACATACGCGTATTGAAATACATAGTACGTTCATATTATTTTACTGGATTTAAAAAATATAAAAATTCGTTTAAAAATATTTGTCAATAAACAGTGGTATACATCAATCATTCTTATAGCAGATCTACAAGAAAAAAATATCGGCGTAGTCATCATAAATGCATTTCTACATTTAAATAAAATAAGTTACGTCGACAAGCATAAACCTATTACGTGCTGATCAATTTGACTCAAATTTACCACTCCATTATGTGTTATAGGTATTAAAACATAATATGCATTAATATTATTACATTTCGTATTAAAACAAATATTAAACTGTAATTAAAAAATAATAATATTATTAACATTTATAATTAAGTCCAAGCTTATAAATTGTATATAACCTGTAAATAATTGTATATATATTATGTAACCTATTGTAAACCAACGCCAATGGCCTTTGACGCCGAGGCTTAATATAAATAAAAAAATAATGATATTATTTATAATATTTTGTTAACTGTTCAGCTATAATTAGAAAAAGCTGAGAGATTTTAAGAATGCTTATAACCGAGTTTAACCCTAAATAAGATATTTTTTCTGAAATGTAGTAATTTTCAAAGGAAGTTATTTTATTAAACTTTCATTATTGCCTTATGAATATAATCGCTATAATATTATACAATATATTAATTTATATTAAATATGGTTGCTGCAGTGCAGTGTAGATTATAACGTCGATATAATTGCATGTATAACAGGGCATTATTGTCGCGAGTGTGCAAACTACAAAACATATCACTTCATGATATTATTTCAAAATCTATTATTAGGATCAAGCTCGACATGCATTTACGCGCTCTAATTACACGTCACCGTAATTGAAATGGTTTTTATTTTTTTTTTTACTTTAAACCATTTAAATAATTAATTGTTATAGCAATGCATATAATAATATAATAATTACACAAACCACGAATATTAAATCGATTTCTTAATATTACATTATTATAATTTGCAGTTTAAATACGTAACAATACGATATACCATGCGCCAATATTCGGTAAAACGCGTTTACGACAATCTCCGAATAAATTGTGCACATTATTAGTGTAGTTTACAAGTTGAAACATTAAACGTCTCAAACACATTTAGCGAAGATACCTAGTTAGTAATCAGCATGCAAGACTAAAATGTAAATTACTTGAACACGTAATCGGTGCTCGAAATGTGGGGGGACTCAGGGGGATGGAGTACCCCAAAATAATTTTTCAAAATTTTTAGCGTATCTCTACTTTTAATGGTAACGCATGGGACGTTGCATCTTTCTGCATTTTTATCAAAATACACGTGATAACATCATAATTTTTTTTTTGTGCTAAATCTTCGATATTAAATGGTAAAAGAGATACAGAAAAAAACCGTTGTCCAAAAAGGATAAAATTGGACAATAAGAAACAACAGACCTATGAATTATAATAAATTATGGAACTATTTAAATAAATAGTTAAAATAAATTGTGTTTATTTATTTACTTTTGAGTTTGTTACTACATTTTATAAGTTATATAACTATAATATACAATAAAATATATTTTTTTAATATGATTATTAACTATAAATATTGTTTATATGATTTAAGAAGGGGTATTACGGGGTGTGGGAGCAAAGTCCCTATGGCTTAGTATTGTTAGTAGCATTTTACAAGTGATGGGAATGCTCTTTTTTAAAAAGTTAACAGAGCCCCTATACTTTAATTTTGCCAAGTCGAGCACTGCATGTAATGGTAATACAGCTGAGAGTTCTCCTACAAGAAGTCTACTTACCATTATACATATATAATGTAATATACTTATTACCTATTTAAACTAACTTACTTGCGTCTTGTGCTATGCAAAAGTGTATACTGTAAAAAAATAAAAAATAAACTGAGACATCCGTCCAATTTGCCACGTCATTATCAACACTTTTTAAAATTATATCATACATAATTTGTATTATTAGTTATTACGTTCGGATAATATTATTACAATCATGATAATATTGGTATTGAGATGGACTGCATGAACTATTATTAACTAACACTGATAAGTGATTACCTATACGGAGTACACACTGCAGATGAAAAATAATAAATCCTAAATTATTGACCATCGGAAGATTAATTGTATACATTTAATTTGTCGATACCGAGATCTCCTCCACGCACAACGTTCACACAACATTGCATTTTATTTTTTTATTTTTAACAGTTAATTATTTTTTATTTTGTTTGATGCTAATCAATCGATAAAAATTATTTAAAAACTATTACTCACACCGTTACATTTATATAAAATTCAACATGATATTATTAAATGTTAAGAAACCATTACGCGTGATAAACGTTTAAATTGGTACAGAACGCGGTGAATAAAAAAAACGTGGGTATACGCTTTATAATAATAACACCTAATTATGTGGTTGAGTAAAACGACGACGGTTAAATGCATTACGATTTCGCGCGATAATTAACTTCCGTAAGAACGACGCGGTCTTAACCGAAGTATACTTGCAGTGCAAATTATTATTATTATTATTATTATTATTATTATTATTATTATTATTATTACTATTATTCTATTCGTAGTGCGTGCATGCACGGTGCCCACACAATTTCTGGTATTATTCGTGAGGCGGATGGTGGGTAATAATTGACGACGGTGGCGGCGGCGGCTTCTCATTAATCCATCCGCTGCTCGCGCGAACATTTCCTGGCGTCATCGTCATCGTCGTCTGAAAACATCTAGCGGAAACTGCTGACGTGCGAGCAAGAATTTGTGTGCCGTGACACTACGGCTGGTAGAACTACAACTAGCTACGGGTAGGTAGTGATAAGTGGAGATGACGAAAACCCCGGATCGAGCGTGCGGGTGGGTCGACGACAGCCGGAGAGAGGTTGTTAGACTAAATACGGCTATACAGGGCGTTTCAGCGCGTTTATGTCCCTTCAAATATTTTCGAAACAAGATATTATTGGAAAATCATTACTTTCTTATTGCGGTGATCTACTGCGATCGTTTAAAAGTACGTTGTAGTTTAGTGCATTTTTGTTGATCCTACAGTTTATAGATTTGAGATAAAAATTGTAATTGATGTATTCTCGTTTCTTAAAATAGCGTAAAAATATTTATAAATTGTTTGATTAATGTAAATATCATACATTATTTTTCACTAACTTCCAAAAGACCTATTAAAAAATGCGTATTGTTACATAGCACATTACTGCAAACACCTATATAATCGGCAGTGATTATGCATGATGTGTGCTACTAGTCAACTACAAGAACAATCACCATGTGATTCGACATTGGTTATCAAAATATGTTGGTTTCATATATTTTTGGTACCTAGGTAAATATAGATACAGTATCGATTAATATTAGGTAACTATACATAGTATTACATACCAACAATTATTTTAAATGATGCTTACTGGACCATCAATTTCATTGCAATTAAGATAAATGATATATTTGGAAATTATAAATTATTTATTTATTATAATCTATTTCATAGATATTTTGCAATACCTAATTAGTTTTATGTATATTCTATAATATATTTTGCATTTTATATTTTGATTTTAGGTGATGTTTTATTATTTTACTGTTATTACAAAATCAACAGTATAATATCGTTTTACAATAATTGGCGGTAAAGTGTACTCGTATTGAACTATAATATTTACGTAAATAATATTATTATGTTCAAATGTTTGACTAAACAAGAAGACCGTAATCTTTTTTTCTATTATCTATGAGATCCCAGCATGGTTGAGTATCGGAATCACCAGAAGATGTCACAATCTGGACTTGGCGATGAGTCATGAGTGAATGTGCTTGCACGAGACGACTATACTATAAAATATCTATGTACATTTAATGTATTATTATTATTATGAAAGATGGAAATTAAAAACGCTTTTATAGGCTTTGACGAGAAAGCGTATAAGACAAGTCAATTGAACGAATAAAATATCATATCAACCTACCTACGTCGTGTTCGTCAATTCGTCATTATTCCGTTTGGTGTCGTCTTAAACTACATAGTCGCGTATATACAGAAGTATAGGTGCATGTGTATAATAATACGGGGGAGATAGGTCTGTGCAATTATCACAAATATAATCAAGATGAAATCGTTCTTCCATCGATACGACTACGACGACGACGAATTAAATAAAAATCAATTTACTAAAAAAGGTCGGCAAAGTACTGTTGTAGTTCAAAGATGCCAGCAGCTGATACGCGTTCTCTTATTTCCGGCGGCCAAGATTCCGATGCAGTCAAACCCCTCGGACAAGGTTTGCGATGATTGGCCAATGTTCAGTGGAAAGAACACCGACGGAACATCTACCCGGGTTAACGAGTTCGAAAATAGGTGTAGGTAAGGCAATAATGCGAACAACACATCAATACATTTTCTTCGATCAAACCTCGAAAGGTTATATTAATAATCATGGCGGGAACCTATTACATTATACACTACTGACCCTCCCCCGCACAACCATTGCGTACCTATTATCCAACTATCGAATGCCGAGACTGCATATAATAGGACTTCGCAACCAGGTCTGGTACACGATCGTAACTCGTAAGTAGTATAATAATATTATTATATCTGCCGTGTTCATACGCAACTCGGATAATTCGTTTGCACATTATTTTAAGCCATTTCTGTTTTCGGGGATCGGTGTATGTGTATAATAAACTGCAAATGTTTTACCGCGGCATTATGTGGATTACACGAGGACGTTACAACAGTTTAATTAAAACCATATAGTTCGTGATAGATCGTCATCTTTTATCCACGCAAAGATCTCACGCCACCACCGTTTTTCCATAAGCGATACATACTATATATAGCGATGCTTATCTATTTAATTGCGAACAATGTACGATAATTATTATATTATATTATTGTACTCCTCGAGAACCGCTCCGACCGAGATGCAGGAAGGACCACAGTCCATAATATTTCAGACAGAGTTTTCGGATTTGAAGATCGTTTTAATTGTTTTTTTTTTTTTTTTTTTTAATTAAATTGGGCGTAAATTGAATAGTTTAATATAATAATGTGATACCACTGCCATAGGATTTTATTTGGTTTACAGAGCCAGAAGAAGTTTTCTTTCATGCAATACTTTTGCTCTTAAAACGTTTGCGTTATTAACGACTGTCTTGTTTTGTTTGTGGGTTATTTTTTCACTATAAACTCTTTGAAAATCTTTTACGGTTTTAATTGTTTTGATAAGTAATCTGGTTTTTTGTAAAAAAAATATAATTATATAAATTATAAATTTTAATATCTTCTACTTACCCCCACTACTAATTATGAATATTATTTATAAATGTAACACATTGAATAGGAACTTTGTCTTGAAAAAATGCACTTGATAGTATTATGATAGTTTGTTGCTTGTAGACTTTAGTGTGTAAATAAATAGTTTTCTCGAAGTTCACAAATACGCTAAGCGTGTTCCTGCGCTTAAAAATGTCCGTTAATAAGAAACTCAGTATAAACGTAGGCAATATGTATTGCGTGCGGGCAATGCGCTTGTGTGCCTAGTAAATGATCATTAGTGTGAGTGTTCACTTATAATAATTCATAACGTGTCATATTTTCACGCACTTGCTTGCACATAATATTATTATTGTTACTACCACGCACGCTGCAGTCGCGCTAGAATTTTTTTCGAGACGTTTTTTTCTCGATAAAAGAGTGTACTCAGAATTGTTCATCATACCTGTTGATGTATTTATCGGACACGATTTCTGAAAATAAACTTGAATGTATAGACATTCATTAATTTTTCAATATTTGGTTGAAAATAATTTATTTAAAATAATGTCTTTAAGAAAAAAGCGGTAAAAAATAAATTAAGAAGTCGATTTAAAGTAGGTAAAGTTATTACAAATTAAAATCTGTTTTCAAAAGACAATGGAATTACTGGATACGACCCATGGGCCATGATCAAAAGTTTGTACTACTGATTAAAATAAGATCCACCGAGAATATTAAACGTCTATATTACAAAAATGTTAACACTTGGGTTTACCCTTAATACTGGTTTTTCACGTTAAGCCTTAATATTATAGCAGATAAACGATTGTTCTTTTTCATTTTTTGAATGAGTACAGTTAGTTAAAACATTTTTAAAGTTGTAAGTAAGGTTATTATCATATATATATATATATATTACATATACTATTTTATTATTTTTATAATAATTTTGCGTTATGTGAATTTAATGTAATCGGTTCCAAAAGTTAAACATGTTCTTTGAAATACTACTATACTTAACTAAGTTATGTATTTAACAAAGGTATCCGTGGGGAGAATTAGGGTAAATTTCTCTATCCTTGAATTTATTTTGGGTAAATT
Source organism: Diuraphis noxia (assembly GCF_037042655.1). Classification (NCBI taxonomy): domain Eukaryota; kingdom Metazoa; phylum Arthropoda; class Insecta; order Hemiptera; family Aphididae; genus Diuraphis; species Diuraphis noxia. Next base: position 69,771,434 of record NW_028301712.1, on the reverse strand, counting down.
ATTATAATCATCATATTATGTGAAATATCACAATTCTTTTTTCCATCAAATTTTTTATTTTATGACAAGGCTGCTGGCTGCTACCATTAACAGATGTAATAATGTTAATATTAATATTAATAATTACTGAAACTGATTAGTATTTACTGATTTATAAGTATTGTATATTTGTATCATAATAAGTTGTTAATGATAAAAACTAACATTTTTATCATTATTTTGATAGTTTTCTCATTGTTTACTTATAACTGTTATAAGTTTATTAGTTTTTTATACGAAAATTAAACTTATTAGGTCAACCAAATAATTTTTTTATTTTGAAAACTTAAGTCCAAGAATGTTAAATATAATTGACAATTGTTAATCACTAGAGTAATGTATTGTTATATTAACCACAAATAATAATAATGTAATACTAAGAAATCGATTTCACGTGTTTCCTATGATAACATACACAATTCTAACAATTTATTTTTTACATTATCTAAAATAAAACCATTTTAGTTTTACTTTATAAAAGCTTCAAACATTTAATTAATAATTTCATAAATAACCTAAAGTCATCATATCAATGGTGGAATTTTATTTATACAATATGCTTTTTAACTTAAAATTGAATTTTAATTAATTATAATGAATGTTATAAGATGAAGTTTCATAAATTATTTTCACATTTCCTATTTATATAACAGAAAACATGTCATAAACAATATTTTATCATTGGTCAGATACTGAAACAAAAATCAAAAATTAAAATATATCCTCCCTCCCCCGTTGACAAATTTCTGCGGACGCTCTTGATATTTGATGTGCTTAACGTTGGCTGGTCAAAATATAATTAGCCCTCACCACCAATCAAAGTAGAGTATTTTGTTGAATTAAGTCGGCTGACGGCTGAAATGATGTCTTGTTGTTGATAACAATAGTATAATGAGAACAATAGTAAACATTTCAGAGAGAAGATTCGAGAATTGTGGTTATTCATTATTACAGTATATGGTTGGTGTATATAATATCACTATCTACGACGTCATCGAATTTTTTGTTAAAGTCTCGGGAAGTTTCCGTCGTCTTCTCTATGAGCATACATTATTTACATAGTTGCGTGTGTGAATGTGAAATTTGACACGTCCATTTTGACATCAAGCCATTTTTGTTTAAACCCATTTTTGACGTTAAAATTAAAAAAGTTTAAAAAAAATTTCTCATCATTAAAAATTTGCTGAAAATTATGTAAATCAACGCCGAACGTAGTTATGGCCATGATATTAGTTTGTCCACACAATATTTTACTCGCAAAAATAATGTCCTGTTTATTATGGCTACACCATTAAAATTTCAATGGCTATTTTGTACATTTATCCTGAAATTCATATTTTTAAATCTATAAGTAAGTACTTTTCATGTATATATATATATTACACAGAATTGAAATAACATAAAATATATTATAGTGTTATTTAATATGCATGCTATCTATAAATTGTGTTAACAATAAATATATTTGTGCAAATTAATTAATTATTAATTTTTTTTCTAACGAAAGTAAGCAAAATATAATAATAAATCAAACTTAAAATTCATATCAAAATATAAACGCTTCACCTGATGATGTTGTAACCTAACCAATAAATGTATTACTACTTCATAGAATACAATTATATAGAATTTATAAGGGAAAATATCATATCTAAGTCTTATTATACAGAATCGGTATTCAGGACTCAGGAGACGTATTAACTATTGTCAGTGATAATAAATAAAAATGTATATAAAGAGCTTTAAGAATTTGGGTATGTCATTGATTATGATGTACAATAATAGTTATTTCTAGTTTATTTCATGAATTTTAATATTTTCCAAAACAAAATGATAGAGATCTGACTCTGAGTACTAATTTTTCTGTTGTAATTTAATTTTGTATGATATTTAACAGTTTTTCTTAATGAATTGAATTGAATAATAAAATAGCCTATATCAATTGCGCGTGGTTTGGAATGATATCCATTTTAACATGCACATTAGGAAAATGTAATTTTAGCACAAAGGAATACTAAATTAATTATCATGGTTTATCGCATTTAATGGTTCACTGTATTCTGATTTATTTTGTGAATAGTTTATTTACTGTAAATAGCACACGAGTTGTATCCAAAATATGTTACTATAAATCATCATAATGCGTTTTTTATCTCTAAAATTGATTTTTAAATATATAAAATTAATATTCCTCTTTGTTATTATTTTAGGAATAATCAGAGACGTATTTTATTATTAAATATTAATGTACCTATACAATCAAATAATAGTGTTTTATTTAATTAATTTCTTAATTATTTTCAAGTAAAGCTGCATAGTTTTTTTAGTTATTTCATAATTATTGTTTTAACTTGTAATACAAAACATAAACAGAAAATGTTATTACTTTCATCTGAATAATCTTAAAAATAATAACGCTTATTAATAAAATATTTTTATTGAAATTAGAAATTTAAAATAAAAGACTTGATTAATATCTGTCATTTTAAATTACATTATAAAATGAATGTTTATAACCAATAACTATATTAATATTACATATATATATATATATATAATAATAATATAGGTAAAAATGTATATAAAATGAGAAATATTTACTATAGACGCATGTAAGACTGATTTGCAATCCGTTTAGGTTTCAGACAAAAAATAACGTGGGCCGGCTGTGCTCAGGATAAAACATATAAATGTACGACCCACGTAAGTCTCGTAATATACATATTATTAAACACGTCGTACACGATATTATTATGTGTTTTTTTATTATAGATACCGTAACGCTGTTCCCGTTTTCAAAACAAATGTAAATAAATGTGTAGTAAATTACGTTGTACTTAATACGATTATCTGATCTAATAAATTACGACGATCTATGTTTGAGAAAATTAGAGTAAATAACTATGTTTTTTTTTTAACATTTAGACAAACGTGATTTATTGGAGGGTGGAATATATTATGGTAATGGTTCATTAGTAATAAGCATAATATTTTAAAAACAATCTAAGATCCATTAGACACAATGGCGGCTGAAGAATAAAAATAAATATTTTTTATTTTATTTTTTAATATAGATAAGATGTACATTATACACAACATAAATTTATATTAAATTACATTCATAATTTTGTTTGTTTAAGAATATAAAAAATATAATCCTTATTTTAGTTTAATAATTTAAATAATTTAGGAATGGTATTTACACAAAAATTATTTATTTATATTTTGTTTCATTATTTTTGAACAAACATTAGTATTAATTTCCAAATGTTGCATAAACATATTCTTAATTACGATCGTAAATACTGGTGCAATTCCAAAATATTTAAATAAAAATTATAGTCGATTTCTGTTCTTTATTTTATTTAATTGTAAAATATTTGTATTCAATAAAATTGCATAACAAGTGACAACGTTTTAATAACACCAATTAAAACAAATGCCATTTTAGTTATAATAATATGGTAGTGCATAATATGGCTTCACTAAATTTATATTGGCAATGAAAGTACTAAGTAATAAACAGTATAAGAGATCTTAATATTATGTAACACGGTATGCCATAATATACCGATCAGTCAGTAAAAAATAGAAATTGCAAATGCGTGGGATGGAAATTATATTTTAAAATGTATATTATAAAATCGAGAAACTCACCCATTATATTTTGTTAACTAATAATAATAATAATATTTTTAATAAAAATTCAAAATAGATATTATTGTGTCAACTTTTTTTAAATTTCATGATAAAAGCTTTCAATTTCAAAGTTATAACACTACCCATATAATAAACCAACAGATTATACAGGCAATTTATTTAAGTCGTGTATTATACCCAATTTATGTTAGTTTTGTAGTGATATATAGACATATAATGTCTCATAAGACTCTATCTAAAGACGAGTTTTCTCTAAGGAATTGTAAGAGCCGTTTTATTATTATTTTTATCTTTATGCTGAAAAAATATCGCAACTATATAATAATTGTAGACCGATCAATCATCTGGAAATGGATAAAGATGCACTTTTGGTGGTATTGACATCATACTAAAAAATCCATTAGGAACAAAACGCCGAGATGACTTTTAACATATCGAAGTGTTTTGTCATCTGAAAAAGTAAATATTAGAAAACGGTTTCAGAGTACCAAACACTCTGTTTAGTGAATCGAATTTTGTCGATATTGACGATACGTTTGGTTATAACTGATATCTATAAATATATACTTGCAGGTCACTTTTATTTTCCCAAAATTTCTCCGCAAAGTATGTAAGAATGACCGTAGTTGCAAGTGTACTTGCTTACTATTTGTAATTAATATTTTACGTGTTACCTGTAGAATGGTATAGCACTGTATAAATATATTGTTTCCAAAAGACATACTAAACAAAGCATTGTTCAAACTATACTGTTTACAGTAGTATGCATTATTTTTTAATTATGATAATATACGCGATGTGGATGATTATAAATATATATATATATATATATATATATTTGTATGTAAAATTGTATAGAAAATATATACATTTTTTTTTTTTTTGATTTTTAAAATACAATATTGAATGTTATGTATAATCTATTATTTTACGTTTTGATAAATGATTTTATAATTTAATATCAAATGAAAAAGCATGTGTTTGATCAAGTGTAATTTATAATGGTTGCTTAATAGTTCTTAAATTACATCTTTCTTGCATTAAAAAAAAAAAAAAAAAAAAACAGATTGAATGAAGAGAAATTAAGTAGGTAATTGATGTCAATATTGTAAACAACTATGATGGATAATACCATAGTGGTGTGTCTTGGTATTTAATTTAAAAATAATAATAATAGTGATGACACGTAAATAATAATTTTAAACAAAGTTTGGTTAAAACCACGTTAGATTTTAACTGTTACAAAATCTTTCAATATTTTTTTTGATAAATTTTATCAAAGTATTAAGAAAAAAATAATATATAATAATATTAGGAAAATCAAAAATCGACATTCTTAAAGTGCCATTTAGATTTTATTAATTTCCAATCTAAAACTTTCCTGCATTAAAAAAACTGTTCCAGTACTAATTTTCAGTGTTGAGAATTATCGAGATAAAAATTTTTTAAATTTATTATCTTCTAAAGCATCTAGATAATTATCTTATGATTTATAGGTTTAGCTTAGATAAAAAATGGACTGATCTAGATAATTTGAATATTACAATGTCCTAATAAAAAATTATAATTATTTATTAATTACAATATTATAATATTACAAATATGAACTATGAGGCATGAACACCTAAATCGTGTCTTGGCTTATGATATTGAATAAACCAATTTCCTAATTTAGCCAAAAACCTAATTTCAATTATTTATAAAATTAGAAGAGTTAAAAGGTACAATCCATAGTTGCAATAAATATTATGCCACCGTATCATTATATTGATATAAATCCAACAATATAAGAATACTAAATACCTAGCAGTATAAATACGAAATAAGTCTAAAAATAATTATAATTATCTATATTTTTATCTAGATAAAGGTATTGTTACATTTATCTTAATCTAGATAAATTCCATTTGAGTCATTTTATTTTTATCTAGATAATAATTTGTAATAATTATCTTTTATATCTAGATAATTTTTTAGTTATCTATTCCCAACACTGCAGTCATTCTATTCAAAAACGTGTAAGAAGAAAAAATTATAAAAATAAAAATAAATAATATTATGTAATATAACATATTACATTGCTGTAGAACAAATTTAGTGCTTATCGCTTTACTTGGTATCTAAAATGGATCATGAACGCAACGATAATCGGCCAAGAAAAAATGTCCATCCTAGGAAATGGCATAAGCGTGTAGAACATTCCAGACTAACGCACATTCACTTAATGAATAAATAGAACAACCTGTGCCTATGTGTAATGGATGGAACTACAGACATTTACCATTAAAAGCGGAATAGTGGAACACATTAATTTCAACTTGGGGGTGATCAATCAACCTTGAAATTTCTACATCACCGGATGAAAGAAATATAAAACGATAGACGATAATATAGAATTCTTAAAAAAAAAAAATATCAAACCTATTATTATAACTAGCTTCTATATTTATATCAGTTACATACGGTAAAGTTGCTATTACAAGTGATTTGCTATTTGTGAAATTAAAAAATCAACATTTTCCAGTATATTATAGTATAGTTACTATACTATACTATAGTATAACAGAGTAAGTATAATAATATTATACCACCACAATAAATAGTAACTATGTATTTTGTAGCGCGTAAACTTCTTATTAAAATAAATAATTTTAATTTTAATATTTTTGTTGATTTTAAATGAGTATATTTATTTAAACATTTTATTTTTTTTATTTTACTATGTAATATGCAATCTGTACAATGTAGGCACAATAAGCATATGCGAGCAAAGCAACACTAAAATAAAGCAAAAAAAAAAAATTAAAACAAAATGTGTAGGTATATCATTTTATTTTAATAATCACTCACATTTAGCAATGATTTTCCGATCAATTAAAATTGACCATTATTTATTTAGGTTCATTTTATTTTATTTTTATACTTTTTAAATATTTTTAAATCTACTTTTATATTGTTGAAAACAATTCCAACAGTTTAGTATATACACCAAAATACGTAGGTACGTTAAAACTCAGTAAACAAAAAAAAACGGGTAAGTGGATGTCGCTCTGCTGTACATTAGGGGGTGGGGTGGACCTCTGACTAGGGTAGGTTAAATTTTAATGCAATGATAGGTATCATTGTATACGAAAAACGATTCTGAACCGAGATGATTTGTCAGTCTAAGATAATATATTATATTTAAATATTGTCATATATTCTATTTTGAAACAAATATTTTATTTTTCTATTAGGACGGCATTTTGCATAAGGCATGGTTAATCAATTTTTCCAAAAACATTGCATGTAGTTATCATAATTCATAATACCTTTTAATATTATCATAGATATATACCTGGTTTGAGGATAAATCGTTATCATTACGCGATTTCATAAAAATTTAAAACTCAAACGCTCAAAACATTTTTCCTATAATGACGCATCAAATTTTCTCTATAGCTATTTGAAGCAAAACTTATGGAAAACTTAGTGTTGAATTTTATAACCTTAAATATAAATACAAACAATATTATGAATTTTGAACTACAAAATAATTCTCAAATATTCGTGGTTTTGACGAATTTTTGTCGATATTTGAAATTCAAATGCTAATAAAAATTTAATTTGAATTTCTGGTGGACATTTTTTTTGTGATAATGATTGAAAAATTTGTATGGAATCTTGTATTAAATTTTCAAATCTTAGATTTAAAAATAAAATTTTTCATGAATTTCTAGCTTAAAACAATTTGCGAATTTTTGTGATGTTTACGTATTTTGTCAAAATTCAAAATTTGAATGCTTATAAAAAAAAATGTGACCATGAATTTATTTTATTTTTCAACTGCTATTGTAACAATATGTTAAGAGCCTTGTATTACATTTTCAAGATTTTCGAATCAAAAAATAAATTTTTATCGATTTTAATTTAAAAAAAACTAATAATTATCGAAAATTGCATATACCTATGAATAGTTCAACTTAAATCAAAATTTTTTGAAAATGTTTTATCGATTTTTTTGAAAACTGTTGGAAAATGTTAACTTTTGACCTCTATAATGCACCAAGGATATTCACTTTTACATCGGAAACCACCCCCAAAGTTTAAAATTGAAGCATTATTTCGAAAAAAAAAAAAAAAAACACACACACATCATTGTTAAATCAATACATTCATCACTTCGTTTAGAATCTAAAAAAACCTTTCAGAATAATATTAAAATATAATTTGTGCTGAGACTAACTCGGAAAATAAAATAAAAAACATGTTATTCTTAAAAAGTAAAATTGTAGAACGAAATATAATTAAAACAACGTAATGATACTTAAGGGTCAAAACTTTAAAAATCATAAATTTTAGAAGTTTTAAACTTCGAGAAGTCAAATTTAAACTTAGAACAATAAAAATGAAAATACCATGTCATTCAATTATAAATAATGTGCCTATGTAATTTATTATTACGAATTACATTTCTTATAAATGTAGTTACCTTATTTAATAATCATAAAATATATAGTGCCATGTAAATCAAGTAGGTATCAATGTTAATTTATTATTCCCCTCCCCCCCCCCCCCGAACCTATAAGTATACTAGTTTAGTATTGTAAATTGTAATCATTAATTTGATTGTTCTTAAACAATATCATATCTTGCACGTTAGTCCGAGTATATCGGTCATTAAGTACACACGTCTGTTGTGTGCGCTTCTTACCTACTGACTCGTCAATTCCATCGATATTGTCATATTATGCATAATGTCTGTTACAATAAGTTCGGTATGTGGATACCGAAAGGGAAAATTATGCAAACGACAGCAAAACAAAGACAGTTTGTCGCAATTTAATTATTTTAGTCTCGCTCATCAAACTGCCAAATCGAAACCGATGCTGCCATCGTAACCTAACTCACCAATTCACAACAGTATATATATTTATATATATATATAAAACACAACATATTTCGGTTGACTGCACCGTCATTTATAGAGGACTGTGCAGAAATTGCCAACACCTCGTTTAATAGTTATCAGCTGATATGGTCTAATAACACACATTCTTGGCAAGCAAATTGTCAACTTCAACGCTCCACTTATAATCTATGTCAAAAAAATTTTCTAAGTTGCATTCAATATCACACTCTAACAACTAACTAATGGTTTCACAAAATGTATGCCAACGTCTTCATAATATGTTGTTATTATCCTTTCAGACAAACTCTTAAACTATGATGTTACATGTTAATACTTACAATACTATATATATATATCTATATATCTATATTCTATATGGTAGGAATCAATTGTCATGTGAAGTCATGGAGTAAACTGAAATGTGATCTGTCACATATTACACAAATATATTAAACTCCATTGGACACTAGTCTCATCACTACTGTAACCGATGCTCCGATCTCTGTTCAACGTGTTATTTATTTTGAAAAAAACAGGTCATCCTATCCTCTTTCTTCTACCCACCTCGGAGTCATTAACCATAACAAGGATATTCTTAATATACAATTTCTATTGCACACAACGATAAAACTATAATTAAAAAACATTGAGTGGCCAACCACAGTGTCATAATTGTCTGGCTAAGAACACACTTAAAATTATTACTGCCATCATATTTCTGCCGCCGTGTAAAGTACAGAGAGGTTCGATAGTTCTTAGACGTACCTATGTTCAAAAAAAAAAAACCAGTCCAGCTAGCTAAATACAGACTGCGTGAGTGATAAAACTACCAGCTACAATGGAAGTCCTAAGTGCTCATCACAATTAACATATTCTCTCAAGCGCTGAAAAATTAATCGTTTAATATAATATCTTATAATTCTTGATAAAAAAAAAATAAAACATGGTCACTGTTTTCCTTCCTAACATCCGTTGAACTAAAATTCATCATGACAAAAAAATACTTAATAGTTTTATAAACGATACATATCGCTATATAGGACATTTTTTTTCTGATATAACGTAATAAATTAACCTCTTTCTTACCACCACTGTAACAGTGTAATATACCGTTATGTATAATTGCGTCTATTTTAGTTCATTAATTATTATTATATATTTTATTGTAACCAGCAGTTCATTAATGTGGTTTATGATTTTATATTCATTCAAATATCTCATGTTTAAATGTTTTAATACTGTGTCATTTAAATTATGTTTCACTATTATAGTATACGTCATATTTATTTATCTGTATCTTGTAGTTTTAACTGTTTAAGTATAATTACTTCTTGTTAAAAGCTATTTACGTAAAAAAATAAAAATAAAAACGTTGTACGATTATAATAATAATATGTAGTTATCATTTTGGGTGCTAGTTCGCTAAATAGACCCTAAAAATGTTTAGTAAATTTATTTAAATTTATCCAGTGTTATAAAGTTCCTACTATACTTTAGTAACGTAGGAGTATCAAATACAATTCGTAGTATAATTCAAATTATTTGCGATGACAAAATTAACCAAGAACAATACTAATGTATACAATATAAAGCGTACATAATTAATTAACGATGTCGGTTGTTCACTTTATTTTATTAGCTGGCTGTTTACAATGTCGTTGCTACGCCAGTATTTTTGTCCAACTCGGGAGTTATCGTTTTCTTAATAAAAATAAAATTATGAAGTTTGCTTTAAAGTGGAAATGGTACACAGTGGCTAGACACTATATTTTTACAGGAGAAGAGTTTTAATATTTAACATATTATATTAATTTATGATCGAAATTAATTACAATTATGATATATCATAAAATGAATTATACTATTGATAATTATTACGTATTATAAGTTAAATTATAGGGAAAATTAGAGTTTTTTGTATTCATCTTCACTTTTTTTTCAAACTGTGTTTATATGGCTTTATACGTATTCATAGAATATTAATTATTTTTGAAAATTCAAATCCCAATTCAAAAAAATAACTCAGAATTTTTTAATATGATTGAAGTCTCGAATCGTATAAGGTAGGCCTCATAACAAAAATTAAATCCATACGCAATGCAGTATTTAAAATTGGATAGACGTATTAAGTACTAGACACCTGTATCAGTAGATGATAAAAAGATTCGATATAAACTTATTTAGAGTAATAACTATAAGTGGCAGTCACGGAATAATAGTCAAAGTTTATAATTTATATCAATGTGTCCATAGCGTATCAACATGACTGATCAATTCCATCGGTTATTATAAAATTATAATTTATCATAGTTATTACGAAAAAACATTTAATATTCGACCTCCAGAGGCGTTAATACTCCACAAAAATCAAGAAAATGTTAATATTAAAATGTGAGATAAAAAAGTACAAGCTCGTGTATAAAAACCACATTTTTCGCATGATCGTTATTTTGTTTAACGATATACATTATTGTTGTACGTAGAGTAGGTACCTCTCTAGCTTTATTCTACGGCTGTTTTTATCATTATTATAGAACATTCTAATAGGGAAATTGGTTTTGACTGTAAAAAATCATTATCTTGAATCGTATTGACGCAAAATATTTTTTTTACATTATTTATAATAAAAAATTATATTTTTACTTTTTTTTAATTTTTACTTACCTAAATTAATGAATTCATACTTTTTTAAATTAAATATTTAGAAAACAAATATTTTTCTGAGTATCTTGATGAATAAAAAATGAATTTCAAACTAAAGTAGTTATAGTTGGTTTCAACTGTACCTATAATTTAAGTATTTAAAACGTTGATGAGAGGGTGGTGTAGTATATCTTTACAGGGGTGCTCCGCAAAATATTAGTTTATTACTCCGCTTAATAATACTTTAAATACTTAGAATATTTATATTCCTTATCAAATATTTGTTCAAAATTTTTTTTATTTATGAATTTTTTTGAAAAATATTTTAATTTTGACTATGCAATTAAAAATAAAGCTGTCATTCTATTAAAAGGATACTAGTTCACGCTACACAGATATTGGTCGTATTCGTCTAAAAATAGCGTGTATTTTATCAAAATTAAGTTTTACAGATCACGTTTAGCTTTATTAGGTTACAAATTAGAGTGAATCAACATAATATTACTATGCATTTTAATGGTAAAAAGTTAAAAAAAAAATCATCATGTATACCTATCAATAACCGCACAACGCCATTTATTATTACAAACACTTCGCATAAAAACTTTTACGTTATTCTCCGTTAACGAAACTTTTAATTTTCCTTGTTGTTAATTACCTACCTACTTACTTCCCTACCTATTTAGTATCCCAGCTTCATGGCATGGGTGTGGCATCGACGAAGAGTAAAAACAATAAAGTTTTTGTATGTGTGTCGATGGCGTTCTGGCGGAAAAATGTATTAAATCATTTACGTTTTTTGGTTGTGAATAGTTTTTTACTCAAAATTCAAAAAAGTTTTCCTTAATGATATACTCAGATGAGTAGTAATTTAAGTACTTACCGATGTTAACTCTGCTTATTATTATTAACGTTTAAAAATAATATCATTAACTTGAATCATGGTTAACGCTCGTTAATTATGAAAAGATTATGTTATATTACATAGAAGAATTTACCAAAATATAAAAATGATATTTATACACACACACACACATATATATATATATTTAAATATTTAATGAACCATCCACCGATTAAATAGTATATAATGATTACGTCAATGCAGAAAAAATAATATATTATATTTATACCCCCAATATTTTACAATATCCTTTTAGCTATATTATAAAATATTCTTTTAAAATCGATTATTTTGACGATGATAGCTGGTTGAAACTAAAATATTATGTATAATTAAACACCACTATAAGTTTTTAATTTATTAAAATGTGTTCATTTTTAATCCTTTACTTTTGTGATATTCACATAGTAATATTATTTATATCATATCAAATTGTATAACTACCAGAAAAACATTTTAAATGCATTTAACACATTGCGTTAGTGCCGTTAGTGTTATATTCAAAATAAACAAATAAATGTTAGAAATAGCTTAAAGCTTTGAAATAGTTTAATAAGCATACGCTAGTTAACATTTTTACGTTTTCCACGTGGAAAATCCATCAGTTAAATTTAAATCCCGAAATGCATTTTATTACTTATATAATTTTTTGTCTGAAATTAACTTATTAAGAAACATAGTCCAAATAATTTATAGCAAAATATAATTCGTATTTGTAAATTGCAAATTTTTTTTAGTTTATTAATATAATTGTTTCAATACATCATGCATTTTTACAATATGCTTTTACAATGTTTTTAAAATATTAGAAAGTTAATTGATTAAGGTTTACAAATAAGTTTATGTATACATATTAGATTGATTCTGAGCCTGGATATAGTCCTGTTCTTGAGCTTCAACTGTTTCAAGTAAAACTTCTTGTAGTAGCCATGGCTTTAGTCTGAGGATTTTGATTCTTTTCCTAATGTTGAAGTGAAGCGCAATTTCTATTTTTTTAATTTCGAATGACATCTTTTAAATTGTTCATTGATTCATGTGGTTAGGTATGGTATTCCAGTGTCGTTATAGAGGATTTGAGAATTAAACTGCGATTCGGGTCATTATTAAACTAGGGAGACCTTTATGCACATAATATATTATTAATGCCGTTTATGGGTAGTCAATTGGCATACATTGGTAATGGGCATACTATTTATAACTAATTGTAATAGTATAAGACATGATCTACTATTTGTATCAAAATATATCAATTATTTACAATATTGATTGCCCATTAATATGTTTTAATATTTCAACGGTTTTTTTTTGAACCAATAAATAAATTAATAATCATAAAATATATGAGTATTTTATTTAATAAAAATAATTTCATCCTTGAATGTTATGAAATAATTACGTTAAAGATAGACTATTTCATTAATGTATACAAAATCAATGTTGTAATCCGTTATTAGTTCATTGGTACATACTCCATAAGTGTACAATCTTTCGATTATTATATGTCTTTATTAGGAATTCGTTTTATGATGAAATTAGATAAATGAATTATTTGAATGCGGAGAAATGAGAATAAATAATTATTGCGGAAAATTTGAAAAGCATACTAAAAGTTTTACGAGGAAAAACAAATGAGTCTCTGTTGGTATAAAGATGATTGGGTATAAATATAATTGTATAACCTCAGTAAGTTTGAATATAGGCACCAGCTTGATAAAATAAATAATTTCATATAACTGTAATAATATAAAATAACATCTTGGATTAAACTAGATTAATTTAATTTAATTTAATTTAATAAATAATACATTAAAACTTGTTTAAAACAAGTTATTAAATTTCTAATAATATATTAAACTATACCTCTACCTGAACTTAGGTACTAAGTCAACATCTTATCGGTAATGTTTTGTGTACAAGAAACGTATTGTTATATCGTTAGTTTTATGTATGAAACTATATAAACTTTTTCGTGCATGATTATAAATTATAATATTAAAAAATATACTTTTGATAACGTGGTACTGAGAGTTTCATATAATAAGATATAATAGAATATTAGAATATTTTATTTATTTGTATGTCGATAATAATCTTTGGGTACACATCTGCCAAATCGGCCTCATATACAAAATCAACATTTGGAATTGATACCAATTACTCATATCAGTATTTTATTATAAGTTATGAGTTTATGACCTAAATTTCTAACCTAGCATATAACCTTACCTATTAAATTTTTTCATTTATGAGAGTTTCCTTAAGTATTATTAGTTTTTTTTTACAACCAACTCGAAATCATCAAACTCCATTCTTTTGTTACTAGTGATCAATCCTAGCTATCTAGTGTATTATTATATCCTTGATACCAAGAAACAATAGTAAAATATGAATATTATAAAAATAAAAACTCGAGATAGTTTAATTCTATTTAAACGATACATTATTATATTTGTATGGCCCCGGTAGATTCTTGTACGCGTTTGGCTCGTTAAGTTCTATATAATGACGTGTGAGGATAGATGTCTTTTAATAAACGATCCACGCGGAGAAAGGTATGGAATGTCGAACTTTATTAAAAAAAAAAAAAAAAAAAAAAAAAAAAAATGGAAGGAGATAAAGCTAAACTCGATTATGTGCTTAGGGGTTATCGAGTATCATCGTGGCAGACGTCAGAACAGGGATAGTCTATTCCAAATTTTAATAATGCCGATGGGATTGGCAAATATGCCTCGTTCGCATTAAAATGCCACCGTCCTCGACCGACAATATCTCAATCCCCTATCGGTCCTCCTCGAACGCGTATTATTCGATATTTCGACGAATAAGAAGGATTTCCCTCCCACTATAATATATAATAATTCAACTATTATACCTCCACTACGAAAGTCAATCGATTAATTTCGTCATAATACAGAATCTCACTATGTATAAATATTTATTGAATATAATATGTAGATGTGTGTGTGCGCACATATCGATTTCAATCATCGTATATATGGATAGTTAAAAAATGTAAGATGATAGGTTGACCATACGTGGAAATCCGTTGCAAAAGTTGTGGGATCTACGATACCCTCTCATAAATAATTCTAAACAAATATGGAATTTAACATTGGAAAAAATTTTACTGAACAACTGAACGGAAATAAAAAATAACTGTCTATTTTTTTACTTATATTTTAAATTTAATAATATAATATTTTATAACATATTAAATAACAATATAGTAGGTATAGGTAGAAAAAAATACTATAAAATAACAGTCTTGTTAATAGTTAAATATATCTTATTACAATAAATCAATAAATGTATTATTTTAAAACCATCATCATTGAGGATTTAGATAATTCATTCAAAATACATTCGGTATCAATATATATTTTTTGTTACATCCTTCTTAATGTTAAGAACAGAAATATTTGTAAAACGTTCTTGATGCATAGAAGTTCTTACCCACATCTTTATACTTCGCATATCCGAATGAGATCGCTCACATTTGCAAAGCTGACTGGTAAAATAATATTGCTACTTGTAACATTTTTTAGATATTTGGAAAAATTTCTTTTTTTCTTTTTGTTTTCAAATCGTCAATATTCAAATCATTGTTGATTTTATTTATGAAATTTCTAGCACAATCATTTCTGATTTGGTATTTAGTTTGGTAATATCCAATAAATCCTAAAATATAAAATAATAAGATATTATTTTTGAATTTATGTTATATTAAATATTTAAATCTACTTAAAAAATATAAAAATAATATTGTTAAGTTGATTTATATTTTATTTTTAAAGTGATGAAAAATGAAAAAGTCATAAGTTGTATAATACCTACATAATTATTTTGTATCACTCGAACTAAAAATTGTTATTTATAAGGGAGGGGCGTGAGATTTTTCAAAATGTACAAAGTGTTCATAGAATAAAAAAAGGCTTTTTATTATATTTAAATTTTAAGTTATAATAGTATTAAAAAATTTTAAATTGTTTGTACAAGTTAAAATATTCATAATTCGTTTTAATTCGTCTTTGTCATTGCTTAGATAATAATTTTAGCTTTACGTTGTATACTTTAATTTTTAAACTAACGGTATCAAAAAATAAATTATTAAAATTGAAAAGAGTCAACGAATCAATATTGTCTGTTGGTTCCGTATGATATGAAGGAAAATTAACTCAACTGTACGATGATGATAATTAACAATAAAAAGTTAATTTACAACAAAAAACAATTGAACTGCGTAACTAATTATGATAAAAACCAAAATAACTAACTATAGTAAGTTAAAAAATTTAAAAACATTCACTTTTGAACTTATAATTATGCACAGTTACTTTTTATTATTAATATTATTTTAATTCTTATGTTTTAAAAATATAATAATCAAAATTTAGGTTGATCCGGTCCTGAATTCAGGTCTCCTAAATCATTGAGTGTTTCGTAGGTTGTTGCAGACGTTTCTACTTCGATGGGCTCGACGGTCACAAAATTTTCATGATCTTTATCATTTTGATTTACAGATGTAGTATTACTTTTATTATTAATATTAAAAATACTAAACATATTTATTATTTATATTATGATATATTAATATGTTATAATATTTACTATGTAAATTATTTGTCTTCAATACTTTACACACAAAATTCAGTAGCCACCTCACACATAGACACCTCATGAAGAACCAACCACCGTCAGAATGCACCACATGCGGAGTAACCCTCTCAGTAAAACACTTGATGACAGAATGCTGATCAAATGAAGAAGAAAGAGAAAAACTAAATATACCAATAACCAACTTATACGAATCAATCGGACCCGACTGTCAACCCGAAAAAATCATTATGTCATTCCTCAGGACAACCAAAATATATAAATACATTTAATTAGAATAAATATAGTCAACAGCCCTTATTATTGTAATTAAAGTAATTAAATTGTCACCTAAAACATGGAAATTTTAAGTAATAGTATAATGTAAATTATGTATAAAGCTAATGGCCCATGTCGCCGAAGCTATAAAGATCAATAAAAAAGAAAAAAAAACTCAGTAGTAAAATAATATATAATATTACATATATGTACGACGCATTGCAGGATATGAACTAAATAAAATAATGATGAGTGATAACTGGTTACAACTTACAACGTACAATTAATGAAAACTATAAATAAAACAGTATCGGCAACTGCAGCAGTGCGAGCGAGTGTTGACTAATTGCCCCCCCCCCCCACGGTTGTTATCGGGATTTTTAAAATATACCAGTTGCCCTCGACCAAATGTACCAGTTGCCCTCACATGTTAATATATACACGATTACAATATATAGCCTGCAAAATAGGGAAGGTAAATATACAAATAATAAATATAATTATTTATAAAAATAATGTAAAATAGTATAAAACGATAGAAATAAAAAAATCATAATAAATAATATAGTTATAATGATAAGTGGCATATTAAAATATGTGATAATTTGTATAAAATTATAGAAAATATTCACATGCTTATAATAATTACCAACAAAATAATATGAAAAAGTCAATGAAATAATAATATTATAATTATGTGGCAATTTTTAACAAAATAATATGAAAAAGTTAATAAAATAATAAATATTATAATTATGTGGCATAATTTGTCAAAAAAAAATAAATTTGATACAATAATTATGTAAATCGGCTATCCACTTAGATCCGTTTTATTTCTGCCCACGTGACCAAATTTAAAAAGAAACGGAACCTGTATCATTGACATTCTTTGATCAGACGTAACAATTATAATATAATAGAAAAATTCAACATGATGCCTATATTTATATAATAGGTACATCTTGGTAGTTCTGTGAAGGATCCAGGAATCAATGGTAAATTAGAATATTAGATTTGGCGTGATGAAAGTGTCTTGGTTCATACAACCACATAGGTACTAATCATTTGCCAGAATACATTGTTTTGTCTTGTCCTTCTCAATAAATACTATTTAAAAATAAAACTAAACCTTCGATCTACTTACTATTTTTTTTCAAATCAACCTACAGTTATTTACGACTCAGCATTAACTATATATCCTTACTCAATGAAGCATATTATTTTCCGCAACTTAAATTGCACATTTACAGGTTTAATTTTTATTTATGGTGACGGTTCACAAATTTGTTTGTAAAATAAAAAATTAAAAAATTAAAAAATTAAAGTAATAATTATAATAAGTATAATTATAATATTAATTTGATAAATACAAAAATAAGATATTATAATAATTAAAAACGGCTACCTAATAAAAATAGTTTGTATATGTATTAATCTTTTTTCAGCTACTTTAAAATATTAAATAATATTCACTGTAGTACAATAATACAATTCTATGTTGTTGTTTTTTAATTTTTGGATGAATATATAAGTCTCCAATTTTCATTGTTGAGCACATACTTTTAAATGGAAGTATTAAGTTTAAAAACAAAGTAGAGAAAATTGAAAATGTATTTACAAAATTGAAAACTAAGAATTAAATTATATATATATTTTTTTAAAGTAATATGCAAATATGGACTGGTTGATTACTTTCCTTGCTACTTTTAATATTATCATCCAAAACTTTTCCTATTACTTTTAACATTTAACCATTATTATGATTTAAAAAATAAATATTTCAATTTCAATTCGTTTAAATATTTTGAATTCAGTTGGGAAAAACTGTTATAATGATCACCCAAAATATTATACCTTAATGCAATTCAAATACTTGGTCTTTCTTCTTTTTTGTTTCAACCACAACTTTGGATTTAAGATGCCATTAAAAAAAATTAAATTAAATAATTGGCCAGCTCAAAACTTTATAAATACAATTATATAATTAAAAGCACAATAAAATCTTTTTGTGAAACACTTTTAATAGAAAAATATAATGTATTAATCTTAATACAAAATTTAATTTGTCATTGAATCATTCAACTTTAAAATTCAGAATGTAGGTGTATTAAATGTAACTATAATCGATGTTATTATATTAAAATTAATTTGGAAATTAAAAATACAGTATACTCCAATAAATGCATCTTAAAATATTTAATTAATTATCTATTTAAATTGGTTTTTCTAACATGCAATAACTTTAATAGCAGACATATTTTAATAAAGTTAAAATGGGTTTATGATTGTTGATGATTTTTTTTTAATACGACATGATGTCTAGTATTGAATAATGTCAATTCATGATTCTTAAGGATAATATAACGAAAACCTAAAAAAAAATATAAATATAATATAACCTGACAATGTAATGTATCTTTGGAATTAAGAATCCTATCATAATAAAATATTTTTGTATATACGTTTTTGTAAATATGAAATATGTTATATAGGTATTTATTGTAATATTGCACAATACATATACAGTAATCATTTGATAATTTGAAATTGATGGGACCGAGCTAAAATACTAGTATATTCGATTTATAGAGGTTTTGGATTTACCGAGTGTTCGAATAATTAGGAGAAGAGAAATTAATTCGAATTAAAGAGAGGTGAAAAATGTCATGTTATTTTTCATCAAGGTAAACAGAACAAAAAGAAACTACCGTGATCACTTTTTGGTATCGGCGATCGACAAACATTTTGTTTACGGAACTCATGACCATATTCAGATCGGCTATATAGGTTTTATTAGATTTCAACAACGGTTTACACATTGCAGATGTTTATTTTAGTAAAATGTTACGATTAAAGTCTAGATTAGGTACCTACCTAGGTAAAGTGCGATAATATATTTTATTCGCTGTTGTTAATAGTTTCTTTACGAGTACGTTAAATAGATTGTATATAATCTTTAAACATTAAACATATGAACATACTACATACTTATTAAAATCGCGTTTAAGGAAATTCGTATTATCGAGGGGTCTGGAATACATGTATTTTTTTCTAATTATAGATGTTTTCTCAGGGGACTAAGCATTTAGTTTAATTTATGGAGTTTTTTGAATTATCGAGAGACTTCTGTATATGTTTTTAAATGTTATGATATGATTCATTATTATATTATTGTTTTAATAATGTAAATGTTATTTACTTGATTATTAAATCTTTAAGTAATTCATAACTTACAACAATGATCTGTTAGAAAAATATTATTCAATATTAGGATAATTCATTAATTGGTATGTACTTATTTTACAATCTGAATATTAGGTTAGGTTTAAAATTCAAATTCAAATCTTTTTTATGTAATTATATATTATGATTATTATTTATTATAAATATTTTACTAATTAATTATAGTCAAAGAATGTGTATCTTTAACTATATCTATCATAATGAACATTATTGAGCTTTAAAAATTATAACTTATTAATACATGCATATATGTAATATAATAATATTCACAAAAGTATGGGCAACAAATGCCTTCGATTATAATATGTAATTTTATAAATATGTGGTGTAATACTCAACAATAAGAGCTTGTATTACAATAATAAAACAAAGCACACAATAAAACATTGATTGTGCATATTTCACACACATATTTTTTTAATTAACTTACTATACAAATCAATGTTTTCCAACGATACAACTGTATAAGAATATACGATTTAGATTTGTTTTCATCAATCACCAATATTCATACATTAAATATTCAATAAAGACGATTTGATAAACCCAGTAGAAACTTAGTGTGGAGACATGATAAAAAAAAGTTACAAGAGTTATAGATTAATGTTTCTCGTATGATTCAAATTAGAGTAAAATATCAATTTGAATCGTAAACCCAGATATTTTGTTTTATAATAGGGAGAGAAGGTTTATTCTCTGAATAAAATATTATTTCATTTTATTCTGACTTACATATTAGTTATTGTGTCTCTATGTAAGTACCTAATAAATAATAATATAATATAGTAAATTACCTTTTTATGATGTACTTTTCAATTATTTGTCTTATGATTCACAATTTTATAATTCCTGCCATTGACGCGGCCTCGACGAATTGTGTCACCATGACCATCTTAATACCATCGTTCATTACATCATTTTTTAGTTCAGATGTGTATTACATTCCTGTATGTATAGCTGATTTAATGCTTTATAAATTGTTGTAATTTTCTAAGAACTATTTTAACATTTTTAAATATCTGTACATTTAGGTGCGCTGAATATCATGCAGGTAATAAAAATGGAGTTCAGTAAAGTAGTTGTATAGCTATCATGCATTTTGTAATAGGTAGCCCGTACAGTAAAGTTGGCGAAGGCAATGTAGAAAAAAAAATCCGAAACCCGAAACTACAAAATCTCAGTGAATTGTTATATGTAATGTATATTGTAAAGGGTATAAATGTCTAGGTACCTTTTTTTGTTTATTCGTTCAGCTGCTACATGTTCCATATTGATGTATAATATATATACTTCTATATATGTGTGTGCGATGTACATATATATATATATATATATATATATAGATACAAGCATAGTGTATATATTATTATACACAATACACATGCAAACGCAGGTTTTCTAGAAGTACTCTTTTTATTTTGTATATCAAATTATCTGATGGAATGTGTTGGACTGTTAGAAAAAATTTAAAAATACTTAAAATCTGTTTTAGAGTTTATTATAGCATTTATAGTATATCTCAGAAAAATAATTCACCTTAAAATCAATTATTTTCTAGTTTATCTTACCTATTACTGGTTTACTGTTAGTGTATTTCAACTCATTTATACAGCACTAGACTGTGTAAACTTGTTTGATAAGCTTTTGGTTGTGTAATATTTGTTTACTAATACATACCTAATGATGATTTAGGTTTTAACGACTGTTTCCAATATTCGTATGGTAATTGGTTATATAATAATAAATGACATTACCTATACTTAATTATAATTAATATATACATTTGAAGCGCTCAGTGAAACGACCGGATTCACTTTCATAATTGAACAGGGCAACCATTTCATAATTTTTTATCCACCTATTTATGATTTATTGATTTATCTTTACAGAAAATTATTCACTGAATCGTGTAAGAGTCCGAAAGATTATAATCGGAATAATCTGATGTATTATGTGGTTCAACTTTTAAGATCATTTAAGGTATGGTAAGTTGGTATAATGATATAAAAGAATTCCTTCCATGAACACGGTTTCATGGAAAAGCCAATTCATAAGAAATAGTGCATTTTGTTCCATAGCTATAATACTACCATTGATTAAATATACAATTGTATATTATATTATTTATATTATTTATTATATATATATGTATATTTAACCAAATACCAATGATACTAGTATACTACGTTCTAAACTAGCGATGAGTGTGTAGAAAGTTGCAAAACATGGATGGTGTTATTTACTTTTTCGTTTACTCAATAAGTATGATTGTGCACTTGTGCGAGGTATATGAAGGTAAGGTATATGAATATAATATAGAGTGTTGTATTTTTCCGTCAAAACAGACTACATCACTGTATTTTTTTGTCAAGACAGCGTACATTACCGCGAGATGTTTTACCGTTTCTCGCAATGCTGTAGTTGTTTTATACAGTTTTTGTCTACTCTTTAGTACCTTCTACCTATTACAATGTACATGATTTGTTTAGTTATTCAGCTGAAGGCTCAATTTTTTTTATTCAAGAGCATAATAACCTTTGGTATTATGTCGATTGAATTTCATCGTTTTTTTAGGGCATTTTGTACATTATTGGTATGGATGGCATACATCTAAATTTTATATGGATGTAAATACACTAATGTAATGCTATAAATACAAGGTATGGTTATAATATTATTTTTAGTTAATGAAATATGTGTAAATTATTTAAAAATAAAAATTATTGAATACCTAATTTTGTTTAGTTTAAGTACATAATTTTTAACTATAACAATATACATATACAGTGTTGTTAAAATTCCTTTTATATAGGAATTCGTTCAATTCCTCGTTCCTCTTAAAAATTATCTGGTTCCTAGTTACCTTAGTTTACATTAATATTTTATAAAATTATTTTATTAGGTATCCTAAATATTTTAATTTTAAGTACAATTGTCATACCTATAATGTGTACAAAATATTATTTCAAATATATCTCGAATACTACATAATATATATTATAGGACATAGGTATTATACAAAAGAATTATAATATTTACGTTCCTATTCCTTTAAAAAAGAATGGAATTAATTAATTCATTCATTCCTCTAAAAAGGAATCATTCCTTAAAAACACTGAATATATAGTACTCTAAGTATAGCGTTAAAACCTTCGTAAGTAGCTATTAAAATTCTGAGAAGAGTGAAGAAAATTTAAAAAAAAGTCATTGCTTAGAATATTTTGTTGATTGTTATTGATTCAATGTTATTGTAAAACTAGGAACGCCAGAAAAATATTTATACGACATTCTGGTACCCATATAATAGCTACACATTTATTTTCTCTGTTCGCGAGTTAAAACGTATAATAGGGAAAGGGGATCAAGTCTACTGTATAGCACCTACCCTGAACCTGTGACGTGTCCTGAAAATCTTTATCAGCATTATCTAAAAGTTGATATATTTTAATAAATTATATTTAATTCAAATCTAACAATGAATAACATTTATAAGATATGTATTGGATTGAATTTTAATTTAGTACCTTCAATTACCTTGAACAACAATTGTGTTAATTGTTTGCTCATTTATCATTTTTGTATCAATAATTTTGGTAAAAAAAAATATTGAATGATTTTGGAACCAATTGATTCCGTCAATATAAGTACATAAAAAATATATTTTGATTGAAACATATTTTATAAATATTTTAAACTAAGTGCTTTTTTATATGAGCATTTAGCACAGTACTCAAATATTTAAATGAGGTACACCATTTATTATTATTATGTATAATAAATAAATATAATAAATGGCTTCAATAATTTTACAAAGATTCAAATTTAATCTTATATTAATTTTATATTAATATACTAGTTAAATTTACAAGTCACAAAATATTGAGTAAATTGGTATTTTAATTATAAAGGTTATTGTGTTTTTTATGTTGTCTGGTTGAAGTGATTCTGAAAGAATGTTTGGTACTCCTGCACCACTAATAGTATTTTTAATGATTATTAAGTTATTCATTATTTTTCATTGCTTTTTAACGTGAAATGTAATTGAATACTAACACATCACTTTAAAAGTATGCTGGTCGCAACTACTCTTTTTTGGGTACCCACCTTATCCTGAAAGCAAATTATCCACAAAAAGATGTAGGTATTCAGTGTATTCTCCTGATATTGTTAACCATCAATCTAATAAATAATAGGTTTTGAGCCTACATTTTTTTTTTATTTACATGGAATGAGTGATAAAATGTGTCTGTTATTAAAATAATGTCACTGCAAATCGTATACAGTAAATTATATATTATAATATAATGTTTTATATTCGTTTAACCATGCACAAAGCGGATGACATACACTTTATGAAAGTACATCCTTCGGTAAGTCGTTGAATTTACGAGTATCGAGGGTGTACCTCTACCTATAGTGAATTTTACAGTAACGCGCGCGCATATTATTACCTACATATTAATACAATTTAGTTCAAAAGAAAATTTATTTTATTGAAAACCGCTTTGATTTCCAAAGAAACGTCGAAAAGTGTTTAGACATTACTCTAAATAGTGTATATATATATTATATTATATCCCTGAGGTTGTATGAATAATTTATTTCCGTTTTTCTCCCCTTTTGCTGCAAATCACCATAGCGCCAAAAGAGATAATATTATAATGATTATTATTATTATTATTATTCAAACATTTCAATGTACGATAATATAATTACATTCATGTCTGGCTTAAAAATATTTCATCAATCTACGTCGATGAACACGTTTCACGTAAAAAGTGATTTGTTAATTCTTATTTTATACACTATCGCAAATTTTTTTTTAGTTGTATATTAAGTTCTGATATTTGTACTTACGGTTGCATTATTATGTTTTAAATGTTATTGATTTATGATTTTATTACAACGGTGATCGGAGTTTACATAAATGTACATAAATGTACATATTTATTATTTTTCTTAAATTTCTTATACTTCTTATTCCCCATGTTGTATTTTAAAATATTTGGTAAACCCAAAAACAGTTCAACAGTATTAATGTTTATTCAAAGATCAAATTAACGTCAAATACATGTTTTTACACTTAGTTAAAACAAAATTATTATTTTTGTTTCACCATTGACATTCTATGTCACTATAGGTATTTTTTACCCACAGCATACAGTAAATAGTCTGTAGTAACCATAAATTAATGGAAGTTTAGCATTTCGCATTTTATCCGACTACCAAACAAAAATAGTTTAAGGCTAGTTTAATAAACAACTGTGTAAGTGTAATATGTTTTTATTCAGCTCACAATGTTAATTAAATCTGGCAGTTCATTATTAATTTTATATTATGTAATTTTTACACGCTTGGTTATCCATTAAGTATGCCCAATTCACATATTATCTGTATAGTAATACAAACAGTATTACTACTCAAATGTTAAAAATATTTTACACGTCGTGAATACCTATATAATATGGACATATTATTATGTATAGTATAAGTATGTATAATAATGAAATCAAACATATAGTGTTCATTTAAATTAAACACATTTTGAATGCATGCATTGTAAAACTGTACAAATCAGTAAAATACAAAAATTATAAATAAACAAATAAAATATAATAACAAAATTTTTAATATTCGTTGACTCACGTAGTGGCCTCACAATAAATCCAATCAATGTATCAAATATAATCCAAGAAAACATATTCATTCTTCACTATAGGTACACACATTTTCTTATAATAAGGTTATTGGGCGGAATTAATGGATAAAAACACAAAAAGCGAATTAAGAACCGTACAAAGGGTTTATCTCTATTGAAATATTTGAAACGCTAATTCAAATCATTAAAATGTATAATGCGGTTAAAAGAAACAAAATATACAACAAGTTCTAAATGTTAAATTACAAAAATATTGAATAATCCAAAGGGTAAAATTAAATGCAACGATGAAACAACATTCAAAAATTGTCAAACTTAAGTTGAAAAAGAGTAAATGAAACTATTATAAATCACATAATATGAATTTACCTATCGTTTCTAATTTACAACCATTTCATGACTCAAGACCATTCAACCCATATATGAATCATGCATGTGAAAAGTGGACTTCACTCGGTTAAGCATATAATAATAGAATTCCAAAAATATAAGAATATGAGTATCAAACATCACTTACCACGACAGGAGGAAAATCATCATCAAATTTTTATAATCAAAAAGTTATACAACTTAGTTTAAGTTAAGTATTATAACATTTTGAATTATATACTATACTGTGCTATAGGATTTTAAACTAATATCCATAGATGAAATTATATTTGGATCAATAATGCAACAATAAAAAATAATAGTTACATCTGTCAGCATTAAAATTAAATAGATATATCCCTATATATTTTGTAATACTATTCGTTATTTTTGTGATTAGAAAATTCTCCTTTTCTTAAAAAATTGTTAATAATTCATATCATGACAAGGTGGCAAGGGCAACTGTGGATACAGAAGTGACACGTATTTAAATTTTGTAAATAAAAAAAGAGAGAAAAGATGTGCCTATTACCTAAACACATTATTTAATGGAAAGGGTGATTAAGTCGGTATCTACCTATGTAAATATAATATGGTTATACTCTGTTGGGGTTTCATTTTACTAGAAGCTTATGTTTTTAGGGTTGATATAAAATAATTATCATTGTAAAAGTTTACACACGTATACTATGGTTATATAAATGTAAGTTTTAATAATATAGGTATGCTAAAATTGATTAAGAAATAAAAAATAAATAAAATTAAGTTTTCACTTTTATATATATATAAAAAAAATAACATTGAAATAATTTATACACGACGCATCATACTATCTATGCAAAATTGTATATCATTTATTTTATTCTACTTATAAGTTTATAATTTAATACCAAACTATATTTTATTGCACTTTCCAGTTATACATCGCGTAACAGAAATATATGAAAAATAATTGAATTTAAGTACCCGTAATTATACGCAGTATACTGCATATTAACAATAAATAATAATAAATATATGTGTGTTTAATGTTTCAGATCAAAACCAGAAATGGCCAAACAACCAGCATGCCGTTCTGGTGGCTGCCGAGTTTGTCTGAAAAGCTTTAAAGATGGTGACTACTCACGCGTATGCTCCGGGTGCAAGTTCAAGGTGTGCGAAGACTGTGCCACCTCGTACACGAAGATCGGCGAAGATGAGGTAAACGCGCACTATAGCTGTATTTATAATAGTGTACATAATCGCGTATACTTACGGGATTGTGCGTACGGGTAGTGGAGAAAAAATGGTCATAGATTTTTATCCCGAAAACCTTGGGTGGGTAAGGGAAATTGGTCAGAGGGAAGCCATCAATTGCAAAACAGTCGGTTCCCATCCATTACGCGGTCAATCTAGAACCACCGACACCGCTGTCCGATTGCTTCCCTAACTGCACGGTGATTTTCTTCCAGACCTACAACAACAAATCCGTCAAGATTCCAGTGACCTCGATGGTGTGGAAAGGGAATATAGGAATGCGAGGAGTATAAATGGGCGAGTGGGAGAGAAAAAAGAAAGAAATGGTAAAGGACGAATATAAAAGGCCATTTCGTTTATCTCCGATCCATTTCGGTGGTGTCAAAAAAACTCTTTCCTCCTGTTTATAAATGAACTGATTTTCCGAACATATCCTTTCCACTTTCATTTAGAAATCCAAGAGAGTTAAAATTGATGTACTAACCCTTATTATCCGTGTTCGATCTAGATATTTTAATTATAAATTAATGTAATAGAATTCATTATTATGCGTTATGTTAATCACATATCAGGTAACCCAGTGTGGTTGAAACGAATTTTAAATAATTCGCTTTATATCAAAGATGTAAGTTGTTCGTCACGGAAAATAATATATCAATATCAATTATGGATATTACATAATATTATCTAAGGAATAAGGTAAAAAAAAGTATTTTATAAGCAAATACGCATAATATTATATATGGTTGATATTATGCCACATTCGTTTTATACTCTGTCATCATTCATATGCTTATGTTTTCGAAGGCTTGGGACAGAAAATATGTATATTTTACATTCAACTGCGTTGTAAAAAGTATTGATTATTCTAAATTTTACTCTTACTACTCTTACTTCCTCAATACTGTTTTAAAAACTTTTTTCTTCTATTTAAAATAAATAAATATATATTGACTCTATTCTTATTACATAATAGTTTATCTATACCTAATAATTGAATCAAAATAATTCATTGAATTTTTTATTTTGATGTATATTTTTCACATGTACCTAATAATTTTATAAGAAAAAAAATAAACAAGAATCTCACTTATCAGTTATATAATATATTTATAATACGTAACATCACATTTAAACAATAATCACTTATTTAAATAACACTCATTTTTGTAAATATGTTCATAATTTTTCATCACAAACGGTCGGTTTTAATTTGTAGTTATACCTACTTTAACATTATAGATTAAAAAATGTACATTAATATTTTGTTAAATTTTTTTTTTGGTATTACTAACAATAGAACATGTATAAAATAATACAAGTTTTATTTGTATAATATATGAACATTATTTAAAGAGTAATGCGTTTCACTTTAATATAGATTAATTTGTTTTATTAATGCTCAACGGTAAAAAAAAAAAATAGTGTAAACCGTTTAGGAGCACTTAATAAATAAGACACAGTGGTAATAAATCATGGATACTGATAAAATAATAAATGGCCCAAACATATACAGTTATAATATTATGTACCTGTGTATAACAAAGCAAAAGCCAATAAACAATGTTGTTTTTGATTATTTAAGTAGTGGCTTTCAAGTTATATATTCATTTGATGATTTAATAACTTTTTCTTTGAAATTTACATTTCAAATTAATTTGTGTTAAGTAAAACTATACAGCTGATGTCGTTTATTATTTCTAAGTACGCTCTGGATAATAGATTATCCAACATTATATAAAGTGTGGTTCGTATTGCTAAAAACTTTTATAATATTCAGTTTTGTATAACAATAGTTTTGTACTTATAAATAAATAAAAATAAATACAAGCATGAATTCTATCCCAGAACAAAGTAATCTAAGACCATTCAATTTATTTTATCTTTATATATATATAACTTAAATTATTTATTATAAAATTTTAATTATACATACAGATTTACTAAACGACGGTATGATTGAACTTTTAAATATTTTTTATAAATATGTTTTATGATTATTTTAATTTTAAAATATAATTTAGTTTTTCGTATAAAATAACAATATACATTATATTATTATATTGACATATTATTTGATATTATCTGAGCTTTTATCCAATTCTTTGGATTTATAAATTATCCTAATAAAGTAAAGTATATACTATATTTTATTGAATTTCATACTAGCATATTATACAAATGAAATAAATAAATAGTTTTCTGAATTTATTTTATATCAATCAGTATTTTTCTCCTTGTATTATAGTCTCAGTCAATTTTTATATTATATATGATATTATTATAGAGCTCCATAAAACGTGCCCTTACGTGCAGAAAAATACTATTTACGATCACAATTTTCTATAATACCTACCTTAGACCCTAATATAATATATAACACGGCCATTTCCAAGAATATGGACCCTAACTGTCATTACATCACAACAAGGACTTTCTTTCACGTATTCTATATTAAACATGATATTGCTATATGTCACCTGTACATTTTAGTTTTGATGTACACATGAATTTTTATATGTATGCTACATTTTTCTTCTATTTGATTTAAAAATAATAATAAATAATAGTAGATAAACGGTCTTGGTACTTAATACTTCAAACAATATAAATTTGATTTCTACTCTGTTATAATAACTCATGGTATCATAATCATATGATATATATTTTATATTTTACATGAGCATGCTGAATATCTCTCCAAATCAAAAGTTTATATTAATTAAGTGAAATTTCAAGAGAATGCAGAGTAAAGCCATATAAAATTATAACTTGATCGTGTACAAAACAAACCTTTGTCGTATTCAGCAGCTTTAATTAGGTAAATGTATCTTCAAATGAGTTCTATTGAAATAAAATAATTGTTTGTCCTTTGTCTCTAGTTCTCTATACTTTGAAATTTTAATATTCGAAATTGCTTTCTAAAAAAAATTAAAAGTTCTTACTTATAAAAATTCTTTGAAACTTGTTTGCATAATAATATATTATGTGAGGGGGTATTTCACAAAACATTCTCTTACACCTCTCATTTTCCTTTTATAATGCAGTTATTCAAAATCTGAAAATCAGATTTTGAATTTATTTAAAGATCATGTTTTCAAATGCTTAAGACTTTTTTTGTACTACTTAAGAAGTGTCCAGTGGAAATAAAAACGTTTATTTTACTTTTCTCTTTTTTTCTATTGTATTTAGAGAACAATTTATTGTTTTGTAAATATTGACCTAACTAATTTGATATGAGTTGTTTAACATTGTGTACATTCGTACTAAGTATAATAGGTCCATGACAATAGATTTGTAAGATATGGAGACAATGGAGATTTGATTGATGAAATGTTAGTGATTAATATTAATATTAATATTATATTAATATTAAAATCTATCAATATTAAAAATGTGTAAAAATGGTTCAAGTATAATAAATCCTAGCTCCATTATTACATATATTTACTATTTTTGTAAGGATGACTAATATTCTTATTGAGGTTGATGATTAATGATCACTAATCAAAATGTAATACAATCGTATATATAATTTTACAATATAATAGATTTTTAAAATAATAATGATATGTAGGTATTTTTTGTTTGGTACAAAATATCTATAATTCTGTAACAATTTAAATTGCTTTTTAAAATGATTAAAAATATTATTATATTATTGAGTTAAAATGTAAAATATCATGTTTTTGATGCATTTACTCTTTATTTTAATGTTATTGTGTCAAAATGTTACTTTTCCCACGTATCTATTATTTTAAAAACATTTAAGTCATAGTATTATAAAAAATGTAATTAATATTTAGGAAATTCGTGTTTTTAAGGCGTACGCGTCACAGTACACAATGGTCGAATAACAGTAATAATTATTACGCCTTTAACATTTTCCATTAACTATTATTTTGTTCGTTTCATAACATTATAATATTATAATAATTATGTCCTCGTGTCATAATATAATATCCATGTATAGATATATCCACGTTTCGTAGAGTGGCAAATAAATATTTTGACGGCCTGTTGAAGAACAAATCGATAGTTTCCGGAAATGTGTTTTCATTAACCAAATGGGGGTCAGGTGGCATATTATTTTCAGCGGGTGTGTCATGTCGTGAGTAGAATACGTATATACTAGATAATATTATACACATGTATATTCATATATTTTACTGGTAAACGTGCTCGTCTAACAACCACAATTTTCCCACATAAGAAATACATATATCGGTACGTTATATATATTTATAGTCCTTTCCAATGGTGACAAGCCATCTCAGAGGAAAGCACAGCTATTTTAAACATGCTTGAGATATATAATGATTATATATGCGTTGTGAGCAAAAGAATTAATGGGGATATAGTTTTACAAATTTAAAATTTAAAAATAAATTACACATCATAATAACACTAATATTTAAGTACTATTGAAGTTTTTTTTATGACCAATTTCGAATGTTATTTTTTACTGTAGTATCCTAAAATCGATAAAAAGTATTTATTCAATTAAAATAATTGTTTTTAGACTCATCCACCTTAAAAAATTGTTTATAGTTCTCGCGCAACAAATATATATATATATATATATATATATATATATTATATATATAATAAAACAATTAATTAAAATAATTTAATCCCAACTATTATATTATATAATGTATTTCAACTTCCAAGCAATATGGAATAATGTACGTTTTATTGGTTATCTGAGCTTAAATTCATTTAATCGCTTTTTAATTATATATATATAATTTATAAATTTAATAAATTATCTAAATTATCTTAATAAATCAACATACTAACTACTTTGCTATATATAACATTATTGTTACGCACTAATATTGGATACAATGTATGCGGTTAAATGTGAAATTATAAAACCATAACGATATATTATATTGCTTAAACCGACCTCAAGAGCTCAGTTAACCACTCAACTACAAAACAAATAGAATTTTTCATAAAGTATATTTGAAGTAAATTCATTTTTTATTTTATTTCCTTTTTTAGAGTAGAATATGATTCGTTTAATGTTATTTAGTTTTCGTTTCAGTAGAGTTATATCGATATTTTTTCGTAATAAATTAATACACATGTTTTAAATGTGTTTCAGCTATGTATTTATAATATCCTCTTTATTGTTACTGCATACTAAATAATCAAGGTTTTAGATTATTCTATGATGTAGATTTTAAACATCAATATATTTAATATAACTTACTGGTTAGACTAAACTATATCTTGCTTTACTTAATCATGTAGATTATTGAGTAAAGATATTATAATTAAATTAAATTAAATAATCTTTAAATTTGCTTCAGTTAACATCTGTCATGTATTGTACAAATATATTATATTTTCTGTCAAAGTTATTTTTGTTACCTACAGTTTCAAATCGAAACGATTAATTCGAGTTTTCAGTTGGTAGACTTTTACCAAAATAATAATAATAACTCTGGTATAATAATTACATTTTAGATGAAACGACAATTTAAATTTAAACTGGAACCGAATCATGCACAATACGTAATTGTTTTCAGTTTTAACTGAACGTGATAGCTATTGCTTTAGAATATTACCTAAATAATTTAAGATTATTAACAACGAACAGAATGATGATCATTGGTAGTGAGCTGATCATTATAATCGTGGATGTAGTTTCATTCATTTTTTACTTCTTAATACATTATGTATGACCCAATATATATTTCCAAGGTAAATACGAAAATTCTATTAATAATGATATTCATAAAAAACCATCTTCAATAATAAATATATATTATCTAACCGTCATCTGTAGTCTTTTCCTATGCATACATATATACTACGTTTTTCTTAGATCAAAACTTCATATATATATAAATATTTATATACGTATACATACAATTCAATACATGTAATATATAATATAGTGACTTCACAATAACCTTATATATATATATAATGTTATGTACGGGGTGGCTTATGAAGCGAATAAAATACCAGACAAAATACGCCGGTATAAGACCAATACGAAAGATGGTCTATCTGTTCTCGTCTCTTTTTCAATTCAAAAAGCTCATCTATTGTGCCTGACGGGCTCCGATATGTGTGTACATGTGAACGTGTGTATGTTAGCTAGCGTATATACTATATATATATGAGTATATATATGTTTGTGTGGGAAGTAGGTATATGGGGAAAGAGATGAACGTGTTGAGATAAATAAAAGAAACGTATATACTCTTGCTTTATATCTAGTCCAGAAATTAAGTTTGTGAAAATAAAAATAAAAGTTGCCACCCACGCGGACAATAGTTGGTTAGCTTTAAAACATATCGTCAATATTCGCAATCATTGGACGAGGTGGGTATTATGCTATCGAATCTTACCATCATCGCGGGGGAAGATCTATTTAAAAAGCAACAGATACAGTGAATGGCCGTGCGGTAAATGGCAATCGCCATTTCTCTTTTTTGATCTTCGCTTGTGGTACGATAATAAATGTATTATATTATTATATGCATATTGGGTATCGTCAATAGCCACAGATTTGAATTGGTTTGATTTGAGGAATGATTCTCTTCACGTGGAAAAATGAAATACTATTGCAATCGATTGAATTTGATGGCTATGAAAATGAGATAAGTCCATGGAGAAAAAACATTTCAAACATTTATGATATGTTTATATCATTCAAAAACCAAATATATAACATACATATAAACACTATATTACTGATAACTTTCTATTCATTGTATACATTAGAGATTATATGCCTTTTCAGTTTTCACGTGACTCAGTAAAAGGAAAAGTATATCAAATTTTATGTGGTGTGAAATACTTCCATTTAAATGAATAAATAATAATAATATTGTATGCAAAGATATCTACGGATAATATAAGAATAATTTATGAGGAGTTTTCGAGAACTATATAGTTGTGGTCTTGTAAAGTTAAAACTATTTTGGACACTGTTCAATTTATGATAATAGTTTCAGAGATTTTTCAAACTTTAAATTTGAATATAAAAAAAAATTGTGAGTCACGATACATTTAATAACTTTTTTTAAATGCAGTAGACTATGAAGTACTCAGATAATTTTGGAAATCTTATTTGTTATTTTTTGCACTGTAAAATAGTTATGAAATAATGAAAATATACAAATATTAAAGTATCTACATAATACATAATATTTTATAAATTTAATATTCAAACACATGGTTAGAACTCATCAGAACTTAAACAAGCGAACTGGGTAAAATTTATTTTGAAATTCTATAAATGAATAAATGATATTAACGTTTTTAAATAAAAAAAAAAAATTGGAACAGCGATGATTTATTATTATTTTTTTAAAGTTTGTCATTTAACGTCGACTAAAACTGTTAAGCTGATTTAAAATTCACAAATCACTGTGTTGTTTGTATTGTTATAAATCAATAATACGCGTGTATAATTATTAATACTGATCGCCGCATCGCGATAAGATAAATAAATCGTAATAACTAGAGACGATTGTGTATTTTTTATATACTACATAAATACATTAATATATACACGGTCATCATAAACATATGTTTCTGTTCAGCACACCACCCGACTTGCATCAGTATACATTGATAATAACACAATAATGAGTAGATTGGTCTGTTGGCTTTATCCAATGGCAGCCATTTTATCCAACGTTCCGATCGAATTATATATTTTATATTGTTACCGGAATCGTAATATCGCATACGTACTGCACTGTATGTACAATATATTATATTATAATAACATGGAGTACTCGATACATACGCGTAGGTATGTTATAATGATATATGAGGCTGGTATATCGTAGGCTATGTGTATTCGAGTTACCGAGGATAAGCTGGATACACCATATTATAAATGAAAAAAAAAATTAAAAGACGCATTGGTGTGTAGGTACACAACGCATGTGCAATCGTGTGCAATTATCATATTAGTGTTATAACGAGTCTGAGATATTTCATTTCTAAATATATTACGACGATATGTGTTGAATTATATGAATGTATAGTTTCCGAGTGGATCGTATTGGTTAAACAATGCATTTTTTTTTTTATGTCATCCGTCATCATAATCCGTTTTGGAATAGAGACTCTCTATAATTTTCATTATCGACAGTGGTATATGACAGAATTGAAGTAAATCAATTTTAAATATCAGAATTCAAAAATTCTACCATACGATACTAACGAAAATATCGTGGTAAGGAAGGCATTTTTGCGCACATATACCAATTTTCGACCATATCGATTTTGTTTTTTATTGTCACTCAGAGAGAAATATTGGAAAAGAATTGAAATTTTAGTATTTTACCAAGTACCTCAATATTTGAATTTTCTCGTCATGAAGTTATTTCGAAAGTATTTTGGTTCTTATTGAGCTACATTTGTATTAAATTGTTTCTTTGTAATAGAAACGTTGAAAATTAAAAACATGATAACTCATCAATTTTATTGTTATAATTAATATATAAAAATACATTGCAGTTATGGATTATTTTTTACCCATGTTAAAAAGAAATTTAATTTCAACAAATTATGTACCTAATAAAAACGTAAAATCGCGGAAACTGGCAAATTATTTTGTATTAAAAAATTAATTTATTCAGCTTAAACACCTAGTTTGGATAGAAATAGTCAAAAGGTTTATATTAGTCTTTCTTACTGGCAAATCACATTAAGTTTTAACAATTCATTACCTAAAATAATTAATATAATATGTCAGAAACATGGCTCCCACGACGGTGGTGTAGCTAAATAGCCTATCCAAGGCGCCGTGTCACCATAATAATTATTGTGAGTGTGTAATTCTATTGAAATCTGATTGAAGACAAAAATCTTATAATGTGCAAGAAAAATAAATAAAATTTTTTGGCTATAGACGAACTGGATTATTTTAATTTTACGTATTGATTGTTAAGTATAATAATAAATTACATAATATAATAAACTAAGAAAAAATTGGTGAAACTAAATCTATTTCAAAAATAAAAGTAATTTAAATTGTTTAAGTAACTTGAATTTTTAAAAGAAACTAAATTTTTAAACATTATTATCAATGTAGGTATCTATTTTTGTAGGTATTAAATAAATTAATCGTATTAGAATTATATTCACCGTATTCATGAACGTTTATTTATAAATGGTTACACTGTAATTGTATTTAAACATTGAACGCTGGTTAAATTCCAAATGACTATTTATAAAACAATTCTAGTGACTTTTAATTGTATAACTGAGTTATCGTACCGGACTTCAGATACCGTTACTTGGTCAGTTTTATAAATGTTCAGTGAATAGAGATCAATAAATTAATTTAACATTATCAGGTTCGGGCGTAATGACAATTTATCAAGTACTCGTCTGTATCCTGAAATCATTCACGTGGTCTGCACGATGGGCCCGTCTCGTCTATATAGTATGTTTATTGACGGAGGTTGACTTCCGTAGTAGTCTACGCAAAAAGTCATTCATAAACAATCCACGTTTTAGTATTATTGGTCTCTAACGTGAGACGCATCCACCCTGAAAGTACTTATTTTGTATATTTAAGTGTCAGACAAATAAATTATGTATTTAATATATGTCTGTCCCTTCCTAATTGCATAAATCGTTTCAATTATGATTTAAAGTATATTAGTCATATTAATCGTATTTTATTTTATTCATGTAATATCTGATCAGTTGATGACCATGGATTCTCATGGAATTTGCAAATTTTTTCCTCTTTATATTTTTGGAATTTTTGTTCGGAATCTTTACAAATTCTTATAAATTTTTGAAGCTAATGTTGATTATTTTTTTGCATATTAATGCAATTTAATGTACCTATTGCATAATGAAGCAAGAATTTAAGAAAAATGTATAAAATAATATTAAATTTTAAATTAAAAATGTTTTGTTTATTCAGTGGACAAAAATAGTCATAATATAAGTTATATAACATTATTTTTTAGTCATATATTCATAAAGTATTAAATTGTGATTTTTACCATATTGCTGAATTAAAATATTTTTCTTGCATATTTTTAGCATTTTAGCATATTATACGTCATATATTTTGAAACTTTTTAGTTCATAAAAGTTCATGCTCTACTGATTAGTTTGTTTCAAAGCATACGTGATCAGTGACGTATACCTAGGAGTTTTAAGTATTCACCCCAATCTTTTTGAATTTTTAACTTCTATATAATATGCATAAAAATGAAGGTTTCTTTGTTTGTCCTTTATAGGGGAAAACGAGAGTTGGGTCCCGAGATATTTGATCCCTTAAAAAAAAACACGAGTTGGGTCCGCGGTATTATTTGATAATACTCGAATTGGGTCCGCGGTAATATTTGATAATACTCGAATTGGGTCCGCGGTAATATTTGATAATACTCGAATTGGGTCCGCGGTAATATTGTCAGTGCCGGTCGCACACGCCTTCCACTGGCACTGAATATATTGTATATTATTTAAACAACATATCGACGTATAACACGATGTATAGATGTGGCCTATAACTTTCTAGTAAATAGTAATAATGTAGTATGTACTATAATAATAATTTTAAGTTTTATGTTTACAACAGTAAAGTTTAACTTGGTAAATGTTTATACAAACCAAAATACTCATGATTTAATTTATGACTTATGAATATTATGACTTGGAAAAAAAATTAATAAAATTGTTTACCGAGTTAAGTTTATTTTATATCTTAACTTTAATTTTAATTAATTTTATTCAATTATTTTCATTAACTTGCCCACCTTTGCATAAAATATACCGGGACCCAACTAATGTACTCTATAAAGTATACTGGGACCCAACTCGTGCTGTTTTTGAAATCTGGGACCCAACTCGAGTTTGTCCCTTTATAGATTCAAAAATTACTGGTTCAGTATTAATAAAATTATTAACATTAATAAATTCTTCAAAACTTTGAAAGGTTTATAGCTTATCAACCCATATTGTCTTTTTTGTGGCTCATACATAAATTTATAATTGGCTTACGGAATCGAATTTTTTTGATTATAATTTCCATCAGTTTCTTAATATATTACTATTATAATTCGTAGAAATATGATATATACAAACTGTTAAATTAAATATTTATGAACACAATAATTACTATTATGATTCACTTTCTTAATTCTGGACATACATTTTATGTAAATATATAAAATTGAATACTAATCTCAATAATATTTGATTTACGTCAGCACTTAAGAGCTACATAATAGATACTCACATAATGTTATATATCTCCGTCTTACAAGTGCGTAACATACCAAATTTTACGCTCAGCAGTCACGTTTAGCTCCGTTAGTTTAAAAATTAGAATGGATTGACCTTTTACCTCTAAATTTTTATAAGAGATGTCAATCCACTCTAATTTTCTAACTAACGGAGTTAAACGCGATCTGCTGAGCGTACATTTGGTATGTTACGCACTTGTAAGACGGAGACAACACATACGAGAATCGCGTCCTCTTAAGCATACGTTGAATCTGTGTCCAGTTTTTCGTGTTTAAATCAAAAATATATCCAGACACAAGAAGTAGAAAACATGAAATTACTCATTGTAAATATGTTTATATCTTATACTTCAATTGAAGCAAAATGAATAACGATAGAAGTATGTATTAGTTTTAACTCAGGTGAAGTCTGCTAATATACCTAATTTTGTTTAAGAGAAATTTTTTTTTATGAAACATTTATTCACCTTTTTTTAATATACCCTCCTCTTGCCCGAATTGGAAATGTCTCATTGTGAATAACTGGTTATAAATAAAATAAAAATATTAAATTATCTTTGGATCTTCATTCAATAACTCGTTTTAACGGATTATGCATAGTTATAAATACTATTTATCTTTTAGTATGCAATTATGCGATTAGTGTTGTCAGCTTTGATCTTGAGTAACGTGTGGAATATTACGAAACGTTTAAACACTTGGGGAGTTTAAATGTTCATATACATAAAAAAAAACTTATTTCAAAATCATTCTACGTGATACGGTTTTTTCTCGAAACCTATACTAACTATAACTACAATTCCGTTCTGTTAAAACGTGAGTGTGTTATTTCTAACTCTACGGGTTTTTTTCTTTTTGATTTCAAGCCCAATTATTAACGTACTGAGTTCCTTGAATATATTTGTAATGTTATATAGAATCGCTTTCTTTTCGGTCTCTATTTCTCTCTTTATCACTCTCTCGTATATTATATTATATATATATCGTGTACCTTTTGACACAACCTGATAAATCTTGCGGTTAGTGGTCACAATGGTGGTAACGGGCAGAAACACACGTCGGACAGAGAGAAAAAAAGAAAAACACGAATTATAAACACACACATACATAATATATAAATGTGCTTGTTTGGTAGTGTGCGTGTGTGTGTGTGTTTTTGTTAATAACAAAGAATTGTATGTTTTATTTTTTCACATTCCCCGCAGTATGTAAGCGCAGCACGAGAGTGTATTCCGGAAATTAATTCAAGGCCCCCGTGTCCGGTCCCTTTTTCATCAGGTTATTTACCTTTTTCTCTCACTCTCTCTCTCTCTCTCCTATCTCTCTCTTTCTCTCTAACTTTATCTCTTTTGCTGCTCTCCCTCTATACTCTCCTACCAATTTCGCCCCTCATCCACACGCATGTCGTTTTTGCGAATGCCGCGTCGGCAGTGATTAAGTGCGGACCGGGGCTTATTTAAATAACTCTTCACCATCATTCATCATTGCAGACACGGCAGAGGTTCACTTTTTGGCCATCATATGCCAACACAATATACGTATAAAGTGGCAGCGGTGCCGTACCCGAAAAGCAATTCAGTGGGTTTTTATTTCGAATGCCCTACGATAGGGGTATAATACATTTGCAGGCTATATAGTTTAATGACCAGCAAGCAAAAAAAAAATATATATATATATTTAGGTACCTATGTATATACGTATATTATAATATACACAATAATTAAAACGTTGTAACCTTACAAATTATAGTTCACTTAAATCTATTTAATACGTATCTAGTCTTGATAAAAAATAATATGCATCTTAATAATATGAAAATACATCTGTTTTGTTTTATATAGTATATTATAGTGATTAATTGATTGAACTTATTTAAAATTATAAAAGGCAACTAATAGTTGTTTACGATTCTCCGACGAAAATAAATCATGGATGAAGTGTTCTTTTGTATGCTACATTTAATAATATGCTAAAGAAATATATCGATAATATTGAATAAAATGCAATTAAACTAAACTATGTTAAAAAGAACTATAATATATTGTATCGAAAGAAAAATAAATAATAAGTTCGAATCTAAAACCTATTGTCATTATCGGTCTAAAAGTAAACAAATCGGTTACCACAGTTAAATTGTAAAAAATAAACCATTGCAAAAAATATGTTTACTGTAAATAACAATAATTATAAAACAAATAGCATAAAACTCTAATTCTTTGATTCAAATCGCATTTTTTGTTTAATAATTTATATTGTGTACACGTGAATAGGTACAAAATATTATGAATAAATGGGATTCCACTTTGTCACAATTTTCTATTTTTTTCTTCCGAAACGATAATTTTTAATAAGTATAAACAGAGTAATTCATCATTTTGTTTTGGTAAAAAAAAAAAAAAAAAAAACATTGTACATTATTACATTATTATCATATTACCTAAAACAAAAATCAGCACCATTAACCATAGTGCCAAAACAATATTTATATTCTTAGAAATGTTTGAAAAATTTCATACATTTATTAAGCATTGTAAAAATTGATTGGATACGAAATAATATTAATTCCTACTTAGAACAGGCATTGTAGTTGTTGCTTAGTTGTTCTCGACAGTAACAGTGGGTAACATTAAACTTACTAAAAAGTAATCAATTTATTATATAAGTATACTTGCTGATTAATCCACCTGTAACATACGTAATAATACAATAATCGCGATTTACCTATACTTCAGATACAACTTTAAAGAAATCAATGTGATAAAATTGTATAATATAATATGCAGCTTGGTTTGAATATGGTTATATTTATCGATGCAATAAAATGTATATCTATTAAATAACTATGCACGTTAGCTGTTACATTGTGTCATTGTGTGACAATAATATTATGTTATGTGTAAACGGTGTTTAGTCGAAGTGGTTGTACGCGATTGATACAGTATAATTCGTTATCACTTTATGTAGGTCAAGTTCGCTATGCGTGTAATAATAACTATGACTGTCAGGAATTATCAACCATTATATGCGTTGAACGGGCGCAGGTGAATATTTAATTGAGAATTATAAACGTCAGAAATTTGGTTCTCGGTACGAAGTTTGTTTAACCTCATATTATAGCCATGTCTTTGTGTGCGCACAATTGTAGTACCAAACTAAAACTAAAGCACTAAAATTTAGTGGCCTTTCGTACAAATATTAAACAGCGGCGTGTTCCCGGTAGAGTTGATAATAATATTCTCTTCCTTTGAATCAATTCGTGGTTAATTTGATAATAATATGATATTGCGTAGTGCGCAAGTTCATAAAACTTGTGAACCTTGTGAACGACTTTCAATGGTCGTTATTATTATAATATGCATTGTTATTGTTTAGCTTTGATAGATCCATAACCGTTCGACATAATATTATAAACATTTAGTAAATACAAAGGTTGAGATCAAATATAGTTTAAAATAATTGAGAATAAATCATCCTTTCAAATATTTGTCAAGGACAAAAAAAATTACCGTTTATGAGCATTTAGTTGTTATACCTAATATTGGAATGTTATGTTTTATAAGAATTTATGATAAATTGGATTATATTTTGGGACTTTTTTGGAGTCATTGTTATGTGCTATCTTTAACCGATCAATCATATGCAGCAAATTAAATCTTTTAAATTTAAAAAAGATGTTCAATAAAAACTTCAAAGTAAATGTATTTTTAACGTATATTACATTATATTATGGTTCGTCATGCTATGTTATATAATAAATTATGACAATATTTAAAGCATGGAGAATAGTTCGAGAGAGGGATGATGTAGTCATCCGAAATGATTTGTCATTCACACAAAGAAAGAGTGAAATTAAAAAAATTAAGCCACTCCAATCCACTAAAATTCGATTAAATTTCTCTTGGCGAATATTTCGCGGAATCTCTTAGTGGCGCGGAATTCCTTGCCACCCTAATAAAAAAATTCAAACTCATTTTCACGCTAAAAAGCCATAGCTTCACGTTTATAACAAATTTAGAGGTGTACGTGCGAGATAAATTGGTTTTTATTAAAAAATAAAAAAATAAATAGTCATGGCGACGACTATGTCCACCGGGACGAGCTTTCACGTGACGATGACGTGAATCTCGTAGCTCCGAGTTCCATTATATCGCGTGCGCGCACACACACACACACACTCATACACGTTTAAGCACAAAGAGGCCCTTAACGATTTCTCCGCGTCGGAAACTCGGCCGCAGCCGTCGTCCCCGCTGCCGCCCGGACTTCTCTTCTTAGCCGGTCCTCTCACAGTCAGTACACCGTCCGCTGCCTACCCGTAATTTATCTATTCACCGCCCATCCTTCGTGTGTATATATACCTACCTACACGGTGATTGTAAAATCCCCTGTGCGTATATATATATATATGTATAATTGTGCGTAATGTGTATAACTGCCTAACCTCGCGATCCGACTATAACTCGTTTCGGCTAACAGTGCCGTTGCCGCTTCAATTCGTCCACGTCCGCTTAGTGAACCTCTCGTTCACCCCTCTTCCTTCCCCTTCTCTCCAAACACTGACATGAACGGCTTACCAGCGATGTAGCTGCAGCAACGGGAATAGGTCCGCGATCGACGGTTCTATCCCCCGCTGGACAGGCGTTTTTATTTTTGGTGAGTGAAATGAGTGGATTTTATTTTACGGCGACGACGAATATTTCCATCATCATGTTTACGATAAATTCAGAACGATAATGTTATAAATGTATCATTATGAATGTCACATCGTGGGATGGAATGACTCTAAGAATAAGTTGTGATCACGAAAACACATGTTAACCCAGAGATGTATTTAGAGATTTGGCACCCAGGGTCAAAATAATTTTTACCACCCCGTATTTCCCTTCATAATACAATTCAATCGTATAGGTTTTAGAAAAATAATCAGAAAAGAAAAAGTATTATTAACACGTCTAAGAATAGGACATACTCACTACACACACGCGCGGTTACCTAATGAGCAGAGAAGAACAACCCAGGTGCGCAACATGCGGAGTTCACTTGACTATCAAACATATACTCGTCGAATGCAAACAAACAGAAGCTGCAAGAACCAAACACAACATCCCAAAATGTCAATCATTTCAGCTTTTTCATAAATTTCAATTATTGATAATTTAGTGATATTAAAGAAGAACGAACATTTTTCCTAACTTGTTCATATGCTATTACTCGTTTATTTAATTTCAAATTTAATCAATCTATGATAACTAAAAATGTATTAATTTTTAAAATTTGATGTGAACCAAAATGATAGACTCTAAATGACATTCCATGAATCAAAAAAATAATTAATTAACTGTCAATAATAAGTTATTAAAAAATTGATAAGAAAAGTACATATTTTTAATTTAATCATAAACAAAATTGATAGGTATCTTTGATATTATAATCATAGATATCGCGATTAAAGATAGTATATATAGTTACTATAAACTATATACTGAGTATATAGTATAC
Source organism: Diuraphis noxia (assembly GCF_037042655.1). Taxonomy (NCBI): domain Eukaryota; kingdom Metazoa; phylum Arthropoda; class Insecta; order Hemiptera; family Aphididae; genus Diuraphis; species Diuraphis noxia. The sequence continues at coordinate 69,727,167 of NW_028301712.1, read as the reverse complement.
TATCTTTAATCGCTATATACATATATTATAATCCCGATAGAGCGGTCTGGCAGTGTTAGTTAAACAGCTGTTTCAAGCTTGTCAAGCACTTTCAATAGTCCTGTGAATTGTGATAGGGACAAACGCATAGTTCGTCGGCAAACCATAATATCGTGGTACTCAGTAGTCACATAGTCTCATAGTCTCTACTAACTTTTGAACTAATAAAAATTTAAAGCATAGCATAGAACTAAAAATCAAAAAATTTCTTCTTCTTGCCGCCCGGGGCCATGGCTCCCCTGCCCCCTAAATACGTCATCAGCAATCTAAGATTATCATTTTATGAGAATCACCGACCACCGTATAACAAAATACTATAAATAATACTTAATAATATATAATATGTGCTTGGTAATATAGGCACATAAACTGTTTCCACTCATGTTTTTTTTTTTTAGTATGTTAATTTTTGTCGTATTAAAATCTAACTCATCCATCACTGTGGCCTACTCAATGACTAAGTTCATTCGACGCCTATAACTGTACAGCTAAGCGATTTCATACTTGTTAACTTTGTAAAAGGTGATGTTATAATTTTGTCATTTTATTTTATGTAGTGCAGGAGCAAGGAAATTTATAATATAATCATGCAAGTAATAAATATGAAATTTTTCTAACACTACTTATCGTATTTTTACGAATAATTGAAGTAATATTTCAGCGTTTATTATAATAATGAGAAATGTAATAATAAGGCTTAAAATTTATTGTTGTCTGTCTTTGGCAATGCGTATGTCCTATACAGAGCTATTAATCTATTATAGTGTTACATAAACTGTGATTATACATCATTTTGATGAGTAGAATAATTTGTAATCCATCGATGCAGTGTTGCCGCAATAACTTTTAACCCGGGTAAAATATTGATTTTGACGGAAACGCAAGTCTTACCTTATTTATTTATCTTTTATAAATTTGGCTGAGGTGGGATAAAACGAATGCGTGGCAAGACCTATGGAGTTATATCGAATTTCACGTACCAATATTATTATAATAACACTCGTTACGGGTACACCCCGGGTTTCGTATACGTCGAAGATATGCGTGCGTGGTGCACGTAGAACAAATATTATGCGGCCATGTATACGTATACAATATTATACAATATACCATACATTATACTGTGGGTATGCCGTATGCGTTTATGGGCCACGTTCCTTCGTGTGAGATTTTCTGATTGGTTACACCTATGCATTATATCGTATGTAGACTTAACGCTCGGATTCCATCCCGCACAACAAACCACTACCACTCGACCCACCATCGACCACCGTTGACGTTATACGAGAACTTATGTGCTAGATGCGTGTGTGTGTGTGCGTCGTAGTGGGTACGCTTCCTACGCGTTAACCGGAAATTCGAACCGTATTTATGTTGGAAATAATCTCATATTATATACTCGTCATCGTCGCACTCGTTCAGATGCCATTATTTTCCATTCGCCCATTTGTACACGATAAAATATTTTATTTAATTTTACGAAAATATCGCATATACACATATGGGATCGGTCTATAAATACATATTATATAATATTATCATGTACACAATACACGATATTATGTCTTCTATAACAACGCAGTAGGCATATAAGAATATATTATGCAGTAAATCATATTTTTATGATGTAAAACGGCATCGTTCGGATTTATTTTTATCATTACTCGTTTACTCAAGGCTATAACGAGTTTGAGCAAAATGAAAAACTTTATAGAAAAACCAACCTGTACTTGTGTATGATACACGTTAGTTGTTTATTGTACGTAGTGTACGTTGATGGATTGTACTACTTATTGTACTATATACATCTAGCCAGGTTTCTTTTTTATGTTTGTAATAATAACTTTCGTACCGTCGCATATCGCATTGCGTTTATCGACACACAGACAGTTACGATACAGTTCAAAGAAATCAACCGTAATTTAAATATCAAAAACGTGATTTCCCGGATAACGATACGGCAATGGAACGTTCTGCAACGTGATAGTTTTCTGTATATATAAACTGCGTGGGGATAGAATAAGAGGTTCTCGCGGGTGCGAAGTGTTATTTGTACAAGGCGAGACATTATTTATACAAGTGATACGACAAATGTGAGAAACAATGTGGCGGAATGCCGAGATAAACGTAATTAAAGAGAACAAGATATTATACACGTATATAATATAATATAATGCGTATCGTAGTACAGAAGCAGATGAAACACATAATTTTTGCTCGTGATTTTAATGCACTCTCTCCGTGTACCTATTGCGATTAAACAGAGGAAAAAATATATTATTCAAATGTATGTTGTATATATTTATTTTTAGTTTCATTGAAATTACTTCTTTGAAATGTGCGCATTAGAATACATTTAAAATATATAGTTTTCTGCCTTTATGTGTAAAAAAATACTTATGTCTTTAGAAAAGCATATTTATTCTAAAACAACAACAATGCGAACGTATTGAATTAGAATAATTTAATATATATATTTTTAAGAAATACACAGGAGATGCTTATATAGAGTTGTGGATTTAAATTTTTTTTTTTTGAGAAATTTCTTAGTTATTCACCAAAAATGATCCATGTTACTTCATAGAGAATAGACTATCCGTAATACAGTGTGGAGCTGAGATATATATATATATATTTAATATAATATATGACTTCTATAATTTAAATTTAACACAGCATATGTTAATTAGATATCATATTATCATGAGGGTATATTATTATCATAAAATGTCAATACATTTTTTTTTTTAATGGCCCCTGGGCCGTATTGCGTATACTATAAAAAATAGCCCCTTTACCCCTCATCACCACAGTTACGGCACTAATTTAGGGCATTATTTATTATTTATTATTATACAATTTAGTTTCATGGAGTAGTTATTACATGTAATTCTAGATTAAAAAAGTCTAAATAAACGAGGTCAATGTGGTTTAAAATCCATAATTTTTAACCTACCTATGTAAAGAAATGTAAAAATATTATACATTTTATAAGTCATTTTTGTTTCGTTAAATTGGCTGAGTCTCGTGAAATGTTGTTACTGAATTTATTATACATATTTATTAGTATCTGATAAGAGTTAAGATAATAACAACGCAATATTATGTCGGTTGAAATAAAAGGTTGAAAAATATGGCAAGTAAATTATACCGAGTTCACATTTCTAAACACCTATGTGTATTGTAACGAACACAGAATTCTGACTATAGCCGATACTCCACAGCAAGTAGCTGGAGATGTCGACTATTGCCAACAATTAAGTGCGCTCATGGACCGTCGGTACAATCATGTACTATGATTAGTGATTACTATTAGAATATGTGGCATTGTTGCCTGCACCCGTCGGTACCCCAGACGTGGTGGTGCATAATATGTTCATATTAGAGACCCAGCAGCAACACCAAGAGACACTCCGTCACCAGATCCGAAATTAGTAGTGGCTGTCTGGTTAGTAGTAAGCTTAGCTTTGCCCAGAGTCGTGCAAAGGGGGAGAGGAAATTAGGGCAAGTGCCCCAGGGTGGCAAAAGTAGCAATATTTTATAGAGCGGCAAAAAAGTAGGTACTTTTCCATTAGTTTATACTCCAAATTCGCCACGGTCACAAAAATTGAAATATCTACTATCTATTTTAAGATAAAATATTTTATCTATGAACAATGTATTGTAAATAATTGTAATTTATGATTATGGACTGGTGTGTGTGCCTACACTGGCTTGTTGACCTTTGGGTGGCGGCGGGGGCGGGTGATTGAACGGGTAATTAACAAGCTATTTTTAACCATTTTCGGAAAATTTATTGTTATTGAATCATCGACATGATAATAACTTGATATACTAATATAAATATTTTTATTAATAAAATTATAATAATACGATGGTAAATTGTAAACGGTCTCGCACTGTCATAGTGTTATGTCGCTATATTTTTATATTATTCAATATTCACTATTTAGTATTTTATCATACGACGGAAAGTGACAATTGTACGTACAACAAACTACGAAGGCTTAAGAGTTTATTACAATTTTTACATAGTTTATTTACATTGAGTAATTTTATTATAATATTCAAGTGGATCATCATTTTATTTTTTTAAATGGCTGATGCAAATAAACGTAAACGTTTTTTTTCTGATATGGAAAATATTGAAGCAAGTGAACTACGTAAAAAGCACTAAGGCTTGTGGAGTATTATGTTAATGATTTAGAAGTATAATTGGTTGAAGAAATCGTTCAATTTAAAAAATACATAATACATTTTCTCAACGAAACCAAAAACATGCAAGGGATGTTAAAATACCTTAATAATAATCTATCATTAAACACAACTTTTCCTAATGTTGAAATTGCTTTAAAATTATTTATTTGTATGCCATGTTCTAAACCCAGTGGAGAAAGGTACTTTTCTGTTTTGAAGACAGTCAAAAACTATTTAGTATTTACGGTCATCATTATCAAATGAGAAAACATCAGCATTATCAATATATGTATTGAAAATGAAATTATCAAGAATATCAGTTGGACAAGTCTTGTTAAAAAATTCTCAAAACTCAAAACTAGAAAAAAAACATTGGTATAAAGTTATTTATAAAATCGTTATTCAATATTATAATATAAAAAAAAAGGTTGTTGTTATTCATGTTTTTAAACATTTATTCTTACTACCTCCTAACCAAATTCATTGTTTATTAATTGAGTTGTTTTACTTGTTCATTTATTAATTATTATAAATATAAATAATTCAATGTGAAGTGACCGGATAATAATAACATTTTGAATGGTTTCGATTTTTGGGGGGCTTTAAGAAAATGTCTAATGCCCCCTCCCCTCTCTTACGACCACTTGAGATTAGGGGCGCCAAATCTAATCGCCCTAGGGCGCCACTGATGGTTAGCACGGTACTGGCTTTGCCACCTGTTTTAATGGGTCGGTTAGTGGAGCTCGTATCTACTATGCCGGACCAAGGCTAATGGTAGGTTCTTAGTTCGCTTAGTTCGCTTAGTTTACTTTTCGTGCCCAGTACTGCCGCCGTCGAATCCGAACGCGCCGTAGCCGTCTACCGAATTGCTCATGGTTTATTAGTATTGCCGCCGTCGAACTTAAACGCGCTGTTGCTGTCTGATACCGTCGAACAACCATTTCACCAGGTCCAGGTGAACTTGCCGGGATAACGTCATATTATGCTATTATCCATGCCCATCGAGCGGCGAAGGAAAAGGATAAGAATCTGACCGCGTTATCATATCAACACGGTAGTAAGTACACAGAACAGAAACTTTGTTCTGTGGTAAGTACTTCAATTATTAATTATGATTGGGACTGATTCTTATTGTATAATTAAACCACGTATTTATATTATATTTATGTTACAGTATATTTCGTATAAGATACTGTCTAAAGAAGATATTTTAATAATTTGATATTGTATTATAAACTTTATTAGTAATGTATTAATTAAATGTACAAACTCTAGCTTTTGTCAAAATAAATAAACATTTTATTATTTAAACTGAAATTGTGTTCAATGTGAACTGGCGCCCAACCAATACGACTATTCATTATAATACACCTAATATTGTGTCGATAACAGTATACAAAGAAGATAATAACACAATACAAATTATATGAGACATATTAAAATATTACCTACCTTATATATTGTGTTATATAGCTTGTTCTTAAAACGTATACAATTTTTATGGCTAATATTATATTATATTTCGTGTCTAAATTATTTGCTATTATATTTACGACTTTTGTATTATTAAAAAGTACCCATCTCTTTTTTTTCATTTATAAAATTTTAATTGTTTCTACATAATATTTGTTTTTACAATTTTCGAAAAGGTATCTGTAAAGGTTAAAATATAAAATAAACAATATAGGTAAGCAACTGCTTTACTAACATAGTTAAGTAAAAAAAAAAAAAAAATGATAATTTGCGTATAAAAAAAAGTATAATAAACTACAACCTGAGTATATTTTATTACTTTATAATTCACCTCTTGTATTTAAAATAACAAATATTTATGTATAAAATATGAGCAAGAAGATTTTTTTTCTCTCATACATTAAAAGTTTACAGACCGTCAAACTTTTCCCATTAGCTTCCCCATTTTCTTATTTTTTTTTTTACGAACGATATACTTTTCAAATACGATGTTCTCATATTGTAACGCTTCAATAAAACTCCAATTACTTAGATATTAAAATCTGATTAAACACATAAATTGATCGATCAATAGCAGTTCGGAATAACTAGTGCCTAATTGACCTAGTTTTTCGAGCTTGTTCGAAATATTTTTTTTTTTATATGAAACAATGGTCAGTTTCCGTACGTTGTGTGTATATATTGGGAATTTTTATTATATTTGATTTGTTTGGAGTTGAATGAATGTATTAAATTTGTTTATTATAATAATATTATTATTTGATATTTACACCGTTATAAAAATAAGTTAGATGTAAAATTTATAAACTGAAATATCTTACTATATAATAATCCAAATTATAAATTTAAACTTATCATTTAGACATATATTAATAACCCCCACATACTTCAAAATAGTTATACAGAAGAACTAAAAATTGGTGTATTTTTATATTTTATTAATTATAATTACCGTTATTGTTTCTTTTGAAATGTAAAATGTAGTTATTCATTAAAGTTTTGTAAAATGTTGCTTTGTTTTTGTTAGTTTTTATTTATTCGATTGTTACAGCATTCATAATATATTTCATTACAATAGGTAACAATTTTTGTCAAAACTTACAAGTCGTACAATGCAATTTGTATAAGTTTTATAATATAATAATTAATAAATATTCAACATGCTTCAAGTGAATTACGTTACTCGAATTACTCGAACTAAGAATCCGTTCAATAACAACATCCGTTTGATACATAATAGCTGTTAATTATTGTTATAATTGGATCGTGGTGGTGTTCTACATTTTAAAGTGCACAAACTATTTCAAAAGATTTTTGTTTCTCTTTAGTATTTAGTTTTTAATTTATATTATATTAAGGAACTGGTGTCGTGACTTGTTATTAATAAAAAATAAATAAATAAAAATAAAAAAACAACTAAGTCCTAGACAACGTTAATTCCCAGCCAAGTGTCAATAATGGGTGATTTCTTAATTCAAAATAGTCATACAACTATTATAATATCATATATACTTATTGTACATGTTGTCCAGATTGTGTATTTCAAATTGTAAAATAAAAAATAATAATATTGTACTAATGTAAATCGTATAATAACATACTGAACTAAATTTAAAATGCAAATAAACAAATAATAATAATAATGATAATATTATAATTAATTAACATAATAACTTTTTGATTTAATTCTATCTGTGTTGGATCTCTGGAAATAACAGTCATATAATATACCTATATTGTGTATATACGTTATAATCCATTGTTATGAAATCAACACGTCTGTGAAACACACAATACAGTATTTTTGATTGTTATCTTCGTGTTTCGATAATTTATTGGCCGTGTAAGTATAAATAGGTTAGCTGCAGTTCAATAAGCGATAAACCTATCAATTATAATATTTCGTATATGAAACATATTATACACTACACGTGCACATCGCATTTAAATTTTAAATAGGATCCGAGTTGATTAATTAAATAATTTAAGAGAGCTGGAGGCATGAATAGCTGTATAGATTGTTTAAAATTAAGCATAATAATAATATAATGGAATAAATGCTAAAAACTAAACATTTATTGCCTAGTCGTTTAAAAATGCGTTACATACTATATATTATTCATACTTAATGGTCAATTGTTGTAAATGAGTGCAATTAAATATTTTATGTAAACGAAAAAAACATATTTAACTATATACCATAAACTTAACAAAAAATACAATTATGGATACTTGAATAAATTGAAAAATATACGTTGTATTGATTAATAATTTTTAAATAATAAAATAGGATAAAAACAAGTATTCAAACTATGGATTTTTTTAGACGCGTAAAACAATAGTACGTCACTTGCTGATATTACTGATATTTACAAAAAATTGACATAATGCAAACGAAAATGTTGTATAATATATATATATATATATTAGAGTCTTCGAGTTAAACAGTAGATAAATTAAATTAAAAACAGACATCTGTTGAAAAAATATACTTGTTTTTGTAATAAAAATAAATTGTTAATTTCTTGTTTTTACTATTTTGTATTTATATATATTATCTTGTATTTTTATTTATAAACCCATACTATGCTATTTAATATTTTATACAAGTTTTTAATCATAAATGTTTCATTTTTAAATATACAATGCATCATACATTATATTATAGTATATATTAAATGTCAATTATGTATTTATTATATCATTTTAATGAAAATTATAATATTATTCCTGATGAGTAAATACGAATAAGATTAAATATCAGCAAAAAATAAAAATATATTATGGTATGACAATGAACAAAACATAGAATCCCATGATAAATTATTTAATAATTCCAATAATTTTACTTTATTATTCATTTACTATGGCCCTTTATTTGTATGATTCTGGTTTGAACTTCAAAATAATACATGATTGTTAGAATTCAACAGTATAACTAGTGTGTAAGTAGATACTGAGAATATGTAATGTTTGGTTGATGTGTAATGTGTTTAATGTTCTTATATAAATAAGCGAATCCACATAAAGTCAAATAATAATTATGCATATTTTATTTTAATAAGAAATCGTTATCATATACTATAAGTCAACAAAACTAGGTAAGCGCCAGAATCGTCGTGAGCATGAACAAACTTTAACAGCAGGTGTTATTGCTGAAATTGTCTACTCCAATTTAACTTTTATAATAAAATGTAGATTCATATTTAAAAATATTTTGAAAAACTGATAATTTTATCTTGAGAATTCACACGTGTTATAATACTACATGGTATTTTATAGTAAAAAATTATAAATCACCATGATAAAAATATCAACAATATCAAGCAATGATTTTTTTGTGTATTATTAGAGTAGAAAAAACTAGCTTATAAAGTGTTTATTTCAAATCAAATAGTTCAAAAACGTCGCATAAAAAAAGATTTCAACTTTTATGCGACAATACTTTTATTATTATCTATTATTATATAAATATAAGAATTTTTTAACAATAGTATATTACCTATAGTGTTATCGGTGAGCAAAATCGCGTTAACAGGGTTAATCACAAGAAAACAAAAAAATACAAGTCCACCCACATACATTATACAAGGTGATTCGCCAAGCATGTTCACCCCCTTTTGTCCTATATTAAAAAATATTTTTAATTTTATAGTTTTTTGGTATACCTACTTAAAAATTATAACTTATATTTTCAAATTCGTAGATATTTTATAGTACCTACTTAAAGAGTAATACAGGTATAAACTTATTTGTTTCCAAATGAAAACATTACTACTCTTGAAAAGTACCAAATATTATTTATTTTTTATCTTTTTTAATGTTGATGCATTAAAATAAAAACGTGAACGAGTAGTTTTTTAATTATCAAACTTATTTAAACTCTGTGTATTATAACACTTACAGTTAATAAGGTATAAAGAAAACAATTTATTTTCTTTTTTTTTTTGTCCAACAGATACGTGTGTTCAATAAAATTAAATACTATAAAATACATCTGATAGTCAGTGTTAAAAAAATAATAAAAATCTTATGTATGTAAAACAAAATTAAATACTATGGGAGTGTTAATCTATTGGAATTACATAATATGCGATTCTAGGCGTCACAATATTTTAGCATAAGTTGCAATTTTAATAATTAATATATTATTAAGTTTTAGTTTATTAAATAATTTGATTTTTACTAAAGCGTATTTAATATTTATGGTAAGTAAATTATTCAACATAACTGTCCACGGACAGATATTATAAAGTAGGTATAACACCATTAAGTTAAGCATTTCAATTCTATGTATTTATTTTATTTTATATAAAATATTTTATCATCCAAGGATACTTGAACATTTTAACATAATCTATAGGTTAACTCGATATTACCATAAAGTTTAAAATGAACTACCCTTAGTCTGAATAATGTTGTACATAGGTAACATTAAATTTACCATCGAGATGTCGATATTTATTCATAAAATATATAGTTTGGTTTTTCGAACAATAAAGAACGGTTTAGAAATTCCCTTTAAAATATTGTTTGTATACAAATGATTTCAGTTCCATTAACGTAAAGATATTAAAATAAAACTCTGTATTTTTTTTTTCCATTATTGTGTTGCTGCGTAAAAGATGCTATAAGGGTAAAATATAAAAGGCGTAATTATTTCACCCTTTTAATCCCACACATTATCACGGTGATTCATTTCTGTCAAAAAATAACATGTCAAACATAATTATAATATCATGTTCCTTGAAATGACAAACTATAGCGCATTATGTTACATTTAATGTCTATGCTGTATTGTTGTTAAATACTCTTAATACTATTTTGTCGATAAAATAAAAAAATTTCACGTACGCTACCGATTTTCTACGCTTTTAAAAAAGCCGAGAAATCCTGGAAGGACCACCACCAACTCTTTTGCATCAATTCACTTCAGAACGACTCCTATTAAGCTACCTATACTTAAACGTCAATGCGTGGTACCGGGGGTTTTTAGGTTTAAAAATTAGAAGTTCACTGCCTCCCAAACAGTGGACAGGCACGCGGGCAGCCCTTAATAGTGGGGGTTCTAAGTTTTCGTTTTATGTTTACATACATTTACATGTATAATACGTAAAATGTATAACTATTTAGTGGTTTCACCACCATTTCTACACACCGTAAATGGTCCCAATGGTGTAGACTTTTTTGAAAATAACTCATCGATCTCCATCGTGGACGCGAAGTCGACGTGTCCTGCATAAACACCATCCCGCGTGCCTAAATTATTTTAGAACGAAATTATCGATGTGAAGTGGCAACCATTTATGGGCTATTATACTATAGTACAATAACATAATAGTGACAATAAGTTATATTTTCACAGTTTGCGGTCGTTTTCCAACGGAGGTCCCAGATAGTATAATACTGAGTACCGATAAACACTCAAATGAATACTAATTGCAAGCATATAATGTTGAAATTAAATTGGCATGCGCATTTTGCATAACTTTATTATCGTATAGCAAAATAACGATTATTTATTTTGTGTCATTATACTGTAGAGATATGTTATGACAAAATCAAAATTTATCATACGCTTCATAGTTTTTAGTTTTTTCTGAAAAATATTTCGGATAAAATAATGGTAGTGCGATAGCATAGCCTGGATTATAGAAGGGGGATTAGTAGGTATAAATTATACTAAGCTTATTACAATTTTGGTAGAAAAACATTAGAGGAAAATGTCAATTGGTTGAGTGAGGGGGGGGGGGAGGTTAAACACCTAAAACCCACTGACTGCACTGATAATGATACCATTTATTATTTGTATTCATGATAAAAATAATTAATCGAAATATCAAATACAAAATATAGGATAACGAGACACAAACATAATATTTTAGCATCTATAATAATAGTAGTAGTTATTACAATTTGAAATAATACATTTATAAATCGACACTTATACGAACATTTATTGTCCCCTTGACTGTAATATAACTATCATTCACGCACAGCCTTTGAAAACGTCATGTCGTCATCATCATATCATCACCGATTGTGATGGCGCTTATCGAGATGGATATCATATCTATCTGGATATTTTCTTGACAAATATTCGTCATGGAATCTGACAGCGACAATGGTCTTGTCGTTTGGGATCCAAAACAAATTATGAGTATAGAGCCAGCAGCTACCTAGTATTATTTTGACAAATTATACAATAATACTTAAGAATTCCACGCTTTCTCCGTCCGCGTAGTATAATGCACAGCTGATGATTTAATGATATTTTCCACAGTTTATTTCTCATCTCGTCGGTTTTCCGTCTATAATTTCAAAACAACATCACACTGCTCTTCGATACCTAACAAGTAATAGTACTATAATGATTGAACCACTGTAGATACCAATGTCTCACAATTTATGCAGCTGAATGATATAATATTCCATGTCAAATAATTTTCAACATTTACAAGGTCCAACATATCAATTTATTTACACATACATTTGCATGGTATTTCTATAACGATAATATGACCATTAGAAGGTAATGATAAAAAAATTAAATACTAAAAGGCATATATATTGAAATTAAATATGCAACATTTCTTTTTTTCGATCAATAGGATGTATATCACAAGTTTTCCTATTTGCTTATCCCAATAACAGACTTTGGTAAATTGCTTTTAAAAAGTATATGAAATAAATCATTCAGAATATTAATTCGAATATCTCATAAACATAGTATTTCGAATAATGTAATAGTCGCATTACCTAACGTATCTTATATTTGTATAGGTATATATTTTATTTTATGTAATAAACGATGGCGAAACTGTCGACGTAATGCGCAAGCAGTTTTGGCAACGTCGTCGATGTCACGAAAAAAAGAAAAGCATTTCAAATTAAGTATTCCAAAAATACTAAAAAAATACTAAATACTAGACCAATGATACTTTTCTCTGAGAAAATTTGAAATTAGCACCAGCATTTATAATTTAATATACTTATAATATTGTTAACATTTCCAGAAAAAAAAACCTAGGATAAATAAAGGATCATTTTTTATACTGATAAAATCCTTTCAAAAAATATTTCCTTCAATTGTTTAGAATACATTTTGTGAAAAGTATTTTAAAAGTATTCGGCGATATACATTATTTAGAATATACTACCCAAAACTGCCTAATTGTGAAATTCGTTTTAGAAATAATCTTATGATAGGTAGCGTGTAAATCGTGTTTCTGACGTAAATAATTGTAATATGCACTTTGTTTTTTTTTTTTTGTAAGAAGAACCCGCGGCAACATAGGCCATTGGGTGTGGGGTGGTACGGTAGGGGTTATTTTTGTATGTTTGTAGGTTTTTAAGTGGGTAGGGTTGTAACACGTGTTTGTGTATGCGTGGCAAGGATATGTTGCTAAAAATCCCTGGTGGTCACCCATCCCGGAGCTAGCAACTGCGGCCGGTATGTACGCTCAGTGCGTTTCCGAAGATTGAGCGTACGACCGCGCCTCACCAAGACACTATGTACTTTGTTGTTTGGCCATTGGTTGACTAATTGTTTTTCTGTTATATATTATGTAGAACACTTGGTGCTGCAGTATTTGCCGACGTAAACAACAAAGTACGTCGATATTGCAACCGGTGATGACGCAAAACTCTACCGACAGCTTGTTGGACGTACCCATAGCAGACACGCTACAGCGGCGGCATTCGGACGTGAAAATTGGGCGGAATTCCGGGAATGCCGGATCTGGTAACGGATCTCTGGGATCGGGACTGGCGCCACCAAGGTCACCCGAGCTTCGACGACACTCGGACGTGTCACCCGCCACACTGAAGGACATGGAAAAAGTAAGTTCACCTTTTAACTTTAAAAAAGCGGGAATGTGGATATCACTCTGCTGTACATGCAGTAGGTTACAAGTGGGTTACCGTAATGGATGGAGTTAAATTTGAATCCAATGATATTATATCATTGTATATGAAATACAAAAAACGATTCAGAGCGGAGACGGTTTATCTGTCTAGGATATATTATAGATTATTCTTACTTATTATTACTTATTTAAATATTTGACTTTCCGGTGGACATTTTTTTTTTTTTTTTTTTTTTGATAATGGTAGACAAACTTATAAGGAATATAGAATTAAATTTTCAAATCTTAGATTTAAAAATAAAAATGTTCATGAATTTCTAAGATAATTTGAACATTGCCGTAATATTCACGTATTTAGTAAAAATTTGAACTTTGAATGCTTATAAAAAAAATTGTGACTATGTATTTCTTTCATTTTTCAACTCCTATTGTAACAATATGTTATGAGTCTTGTATTGAATTTTCAAGCTGTTCTACTCAACAAATACATTTTTATCGATATTAATTTAAAAAAAAACTGATAATGATTGAAAACTGCATATGCCTGTAAAGTATAAATAGTTCAACATAAGTCAAAATTTTTTGAAAATTGCCTGGTGGATCGAAAATACTTATATAAATAATCGGTGAAAATTGTATGTATCTATGACTTATACTTTTTGAATAATAACAAATGTTTAAAATCGTTTGAGGATAAATCGTTATCGTTACGCTATTTCGTAAAAATTTAAAATTCGAACGCCCTTAAAATTTTTCCTATAATGATGCTTCGAGTTTTCTCTATAGCTACTTGAAGGAAAACTTAGTGTTGTATTTTTAATCCTTAGTTATAAACACAAAAAGTTTTATGATTTTTCAACTTCAAAATTACTTTCAAATTTTCACATTTTTGACATATTTCGTGAAAATTTGAATTATAAACGCTTATAAAAAAAAATTGTGACTAACGATTTTTAATTTTTTTTAGCTACAATAAGAACAACTCATAAGGAACCGTGTATTAAATTTTCAAGTTTTTTTGGTCGTCCAACATTTTTTTACCGACACTTCAAAAAAATGCTAAATATCTCCTAGCTGCAGTAGAGTTTTCTTCATAGAAATACGGACCTTACAATTTTCCACCAATAAATCTCCACCAAAAATTAGTACCCTATACATTTACGGGTAGGTAACGATTATCCACTGCCCAATGGAGAATAACATCTGACCACATACGATTGTTTTGTTTATTAATATCTCCATTGTTCGTGAATTTAGATTCATCAGTCCATAATATCTGATTTAAAAATAACGGTTGTGTATCGATTTGAACGAGTAAACAAGCAATGCAATTTAACTTTCTTTCTGGATCTGCAGGTCGTAAATGTTGAACTAAGTCAAGTTTGTAAGGATGCATTTTGTGTTTTTTTAAAAATTGTATGAACAAGGCCGAACGAGATTCCAACTTCTCTACTAACATGTTTAATCGAAGATCGTGGATTCGATCTAATGTAAGCTAAAACTTGAAGTTCTACATCATCATTAATATTGTTTTCTTAAATTTGTTGGTTAAGTACTATTTTTACAGAAAATGTACCAGGGTTAATTAATAATATTGTTCTATCTTAATAAAAAATGAATGTGGTGGATGGTACCAACCTGGGTATTATACAGCATACATTCTTGCTGACATACGAGAATTTCCATCACATTTACCATAAATTAATAGTATTCGCACTTTTTCTTGGTTGTTCATTTTAACCCAACGAATCGCACTAGTATGACAATAAGCATAAAAATAATACATTTTATCTAATCTTTCAAGTATGAATTTTTTAGTTTTTCTACCTATAAACAATTACGAATTAATAGGTATAGGTATAAACTATCGCTTAATAGTATTATACATCTAATAAAAGTGCATATTCATGTACAATAAATGCATTTATTATCGTTATAACTTATGATTATTTAGTATTGTATCTGAATAACTATGTCAATTAAGATAATCTTATTATTTAAAACCTCGATAACTTCATATATTATAAAATATAACAGTTGTAATCAATTTTAATTTAATAATTTAATATTCAAACTATGTTAATCTTATTTATAACAGGTAAAAAAAAATACGTAAAAATATCTAAATAGTAACCAATAATAAATAATTATAAATGGTTTTATGCATTTTATAATGAATTATAAAAATGTATTATTTATTAAAATTTGAATAGTTCTCAATCAGTCAATTATGGTTTTAGAGCCATGGTTAATAGGTCAAAATGACTTTAAAAAAAATTCAGCCTATACGAATTTGGTATCAAAAATACGGGTTGCTATTTTAAAAAAAAAAAGTTGCATTGCGCATGCGCGTACCAAGAAAGTTAAAAATTTGAAATTTATCTGAAAATGTTTGTTTATATACCACTATAGTTTGTAAAAAAATCGATTTATTCCAACATAATCCAGCCGAGAAATTCAGTGTTCTCTTCAATGAAATTGGTGAATACACGGTAGATCAGGACATTTTTAAAAGTCCATTTAAAAAAAAGCGGGTAAGTCGTGGATGTCGCTTTGCTGTACTGTAGGTTACTGTAATGGATGGGATTAAATTTGAATGCAATGATAGGTATCATTGTATACGAAAAACGATTCTGAACGGAGATGATTTGTCAGTCCAGGATATATTATATTTAAATATTGTCATATATTCTATTTTGAAACAAATATTTTATTTTTCAATTAAGACGCATTTTGCATATAGCATGGTTAATCAATTAGTGCAGTTATCATAATTAATAATACTTTATATTATCATAGATATACATGTACCTGGTTTGAGGATAAATCGTTATCATTACGTGATTTCATAAAAATTTAAAACTCAAACGCTCAAAACATTTTTCCTATAATGACACTTCAAATTTTCTCTATAGCTTTTTAAAGCAAAACTTATGGAAAACTTGGTGTTAAATTTTATAACCTTAGATATAAATACAAACAATATTATGAATTTTGATCTACAAAATAATTTGCAAATATTCATGGTTTTGACGAATTTTTGTAAATATTTGAAATTCAAATGCTAATAAAAATTTAATTTGAATTTCCGGTGGACATTTTTTTTGTGATAAAGATTGACAAATTTGTAAGGAATCTTGTATTAAATTTTCAAATCTTAGGTATAAAAGGAAAATTTTTTATGAATTTCTAGAATAAAATAATTTACGAATTTTCGTGATTTTTACGTATGTTGTCAAAATTAAAATTTGAATGCATGTAAAAAAAAAATGTGGATATGTATTTCTTTTATTTTTCAACTGCTATTGCAAAACTATATTATGAGCCTTGTATTAAATTCTCAAATCTTAGAATTAAAAAGAAAAACTTTTATGAATTTTTATCTAACATAATTTGAACATTGCCGTAATTTTTATGTATTTGGTCAAAACTTGAACTGTAAAATCTTATAAAAAAAATTTGTGACAATATATTTCTTTTATTTTTCAACTGCAATTGTAAAAATATATTATGAGCCTTGTATTAAATTCTCAAATCTTAGAATTAAAAAGAAAAACTTTTATGAATTTCTATCTAAGATAATTTGAACATTGCCGTAATTTTTATGTATTTAGTCAAAATTTGAATTTTAAATGCTTATAAAAAAAATTTGTGACTACGCATTTCTTTTATTATTCAACTGCTATTGTAAAAATATGATAGGAGCCTTGTATTAAATTTTCAAATCTTAGATCAAAAAAGAAAAAATTTTATGAATTTCTATCTAAGATAATTTGAACATTGCCGTAATTTTTACGTATTAAGTCAATATTTGAACTTCAAATGCTAATAAAAAAAATTGTGCCTATGTATTTTTATAATTTTTAGATTACTATAAGAATAACTTATGAGGAACTTTGTATTCAATTTTCAAGTATTTTGATAGGGCCAAAAAAATTTTATCGACCCTTCCAAAAAAATTTTCAGAAATATTGAAAATTTCAGTTGTCTATAAATATCTCAAAAAAAGTCAAAATATTTTGAAAATTAAATCATGTAAAGAAAATGCCAATCTTAATAACTGGTAAAATTTTCAAGTATCTAGGACTCATACTTTTTGAATAATAACAAATATTTAAAATCGTTTCAGGATAAATCGTTATCGTTACGCTATTTCGTAAAAATTTAAAATTCAAACGCAATTAAAATTTTTCCTATAATGACGCTTCGAGTTTCCTCTATAGCTGCTTGAAGTAAAACTTATGGAAAACTTAGTGATGTATTCTTAATCTTTAGTTATAAACACAAAAAATTTTATGATTTTTCAGCTTCAAAATTACTTGCAAATTTTCACATTTTCGACAGATTTCGTAAAAATTTGAACTATAAACGCTTATAAAAAAAAATTGTGCCTATGTATTCTTATAATTTTTTAATCACTTTAAGAATAACTTATGAGGAACTTTGTATTAAATTTTCAAGTATTTTGATAGGGCCAAAAAAATTTTATCGACACTTCAAAAAAAAAATTTCAGACAAATTGAAAATTTCAGTCGTCTATATATATCTCAAAAAAAGTCAAAATATTTTGAAAATTTAATCATGTAAAGAAAATACCAATCCTAATAACTGGTAAAATTTTCAAGTATCTAGGACTTATACTTTTTGAATAATAACAAATATTTAAAATCGTTTCAGGATAAATCGTTATCGTTACGCTATTTCGTAAAAATTTAAATTTCAAACGCACTTAAAATTTTTTCTATAATGATACTTCGAGTTTTCTCTATAGCTACTTGAAGGAAAACTTATGGAGAACTTAGTGTTGTATTTTTAATCCTTAGTTATAAACGCAAAAATTTTTATGATTTTTCAACATCAAAATTACTTGCAAATTTTCACGTTTTCGACAGATTTCGTAAAATTTTGAACTATAAAAGCTTATTAAAAAAAATTGTGACTTACGATTTTTAATTTTTTTTAGCTACAATAAGAAAAACTCATAAGGAACCTTGTATTAAATTTTCAAGTTTTTTTGGTCGTCCAACATTTTATTACCGACACTTCAAAAAAAAAAAACAAAAAAAAAAAAACACACATCATTGTAAAATCAATACATTCATCACTTCGTTCAGAATCTAAAATCTGACTAAAATCTATTTATAGAGAAATATGAAGTTATTTTTTAATAAAAGCTTACCTCACAAAGTACTAGGCTAATATAAATTAAAGTTCAATCAATAGATTCCTCAATACTTATAGATGGCATTTTAAGTTTCATTTTTCATTCACTTCAGGTTATTACGAGGTGGTTATTACTAGTGAATACTGTTTGGGCTAGATAAATTCAAATCATTTTTTACTTATATAGTTAGTGGTATTGTATATGGTATGGCTTGCCCACCCACTACAATTGTAGACTTGCTTGTAAAATCTCAATTGAACATTGAAGCTAGAACATTAGCTAAATACATTTGTGAAGACCTACGATTATATATGGCTTTATAGAGTTTAGAAACACTAGGAAGGACGCACTTCTTTTTTTTTTTTTGTAAATGGATTAATAAGTATACCATATCTTTTACTACTCACATTTCGTTTTATGTTATTTAATTCCTAGGTGGTAATTTATTATTATTATTTTTTCTTTCACATTCTTACAATTATTATACGTACGTACTCTATGTTTTTGCTAATGCTCTAGGTCATTTTCGGGTGACATGTGTAACAGGTACTATGCTGTCAAACAACAATCGATATCGGATTAATTATTAGAATATAAATAGCTAGATATAATGTATTATAATTTGTATTAATTGTATATCAGCTCTGGCAACCATAAAATATTAAGAATTTATATTTAATTATTTTAAAAATTCATATCACGTTGCATATTATAATATTATTCTTACACACTATACATGAGTGTAATTTATGTTTATAAAACCGTAAAGTCCAAGTTTTGATAAAGAGAAGATCGCTTAAAGACTAAACCGTATTTTTTAATCAGGGCCGAAATTGTTTTCATTTTTAAATTATATTTTTAAACTTCGATAACGAATCTCAAAAGAAACCTCATCCAGCCAACTCGCAATTAAAAATTTAATAACATGCAATTCGGAGATAAGGTAATTGCATTATTTCGTTTAATTATTGTTTTTGTTTTATCGTCTTGTGTGTGAATCTACTACATTTGCAAAATTATTTTATTAAATTAATTTTTAATAAAAATATAGAAGGGACATTTAAAAGAAAAAAAAATGTTCCATACCGGATATTCAACCTCAAGCTTTCAGAGTTTTTTCTTTTACTATTTATATAAATACATTTACAGCAGCTGCAATTCGAAACCAAAAAGGGACATTTTACATTATATAAAAACAATTCTCTTAAAAATAAATCATTTCCTCGTTTATATAATATTAATTATTTAAAATGCGAGGCTTTAGTCAATTTAAGAATGTTTAAATTTTACATACACATGTTCAATATTCGTAATTTAAAACAATTGTATAATAAGCATAGTAGGCAGTTACTAAGCATTTCTTTTCATTGAAAACTAAAGTTAAAAAAATCATAAAAAAAATATTTGTTTATATTATTTTAATGCGTGATATTTTATCACACCATTACAACAAGATACCATCTTGATTTACGAAATCAACGACATTTAACCAACATAAAATTGGTAAAAAAAAATGTAGTTTCGAACGAATAAGTATTTTTATTACGATGCATGTGTTGTAATCTGTAGAACGAACTTAGAGTAAGTTCGTATAAATTTCACTACATTAAATTTAAAAGGATATATTCTCAATGGGTCACAAGGAAAAAAAAGATGTGTTCGAAAAGACGCTCGTTAAAATAATCGTGGGGATACAGGTTGCTTAAACCTAAATCGTTGGAAATAATATCGCCATGCTTGTATTATGGTTGAATAATGAATAGGCTATAAAGTCGGGTCAGTTTTATATCCAAATTGATTTTTTTATATCCTTTTCTTTGCATGATGAATACGACAATGTGTTTTACGTGTTTTAGCTTTATTGATTTAATAATAAAAACCATTTGAACGAAATATATAATAATAAAAACATGAATTAAATAAGAAATAACTGTTTCTGTAACAGCAGCTTTCATTTCTATTTTATCGATTGGTTATAGAGTATTTTTTCTTATTTGAAATTATCTTTTCTACATATATTGTTAATATTTTCATGTTTAAAATTCGAGTGTTCAATATATTTTTGTCTCATTACAAATTCATTTTTTTTTTTTAGTATTGTTTATCATTCTACTTTTTTTTTTTACCAATAAAATTCCAACTTTGGAACTCATTACTGTTATAAAAATGAGATAGGCATGCATTTATTTTAATACCGTTAAATATCGATTATATACAATTTTATCAAATCATTGAATAATGATAGAAACATATATGTTCAAACAACAGAATCTGTAAGCTGTGAAATTAATAAATTCACAATAAGAATTTATAGAGATTTGTCATTGAAGGAAAAAGAGCAAATTGATTTATTTAATATTATGATATACATACTAAAAAAAAAATCAATAATAATAACTAATAAGAGATTAATTATTTTAAACATTTTAGATTTTGAACGAAGTGATGAATGTATTGATTTTACAATGATGTGTGTTTTTTTTTTTGTGTCTGTGTACAGCATAATTATTAGTCGAAATAATGTTTCAATTTCAAATATTGGGGGTGATTTCCGATGTAAAAATGAATATCCTTGGTGCATTATAGAGGTCAAAAGTAAACATTTTCCAACAGTTTTCAAAAAAATCGAGAAAAACAAAAAAAAAAAATGACAGAAAAACGGGAATTTTTACGCAAAACCAGTTTTTGACCAAATCGATTTTTTTATATGGTTGTAATTCAAAAACTAATCACTGTAAATATTTGAAATTTTCACCAAATGTTTATGTTAGTGTTTACATCTTACAAACTATATCCTTACAAACTGACTTAGTTCAACATTTACGACCTGCAGATCCAGAATGAAGGTTAAATTTCATTGCTTGTTTACTCGTTCAAATCGATACACAACCATTATTTTTAAATCAGATATTATGGACTGATGAATCTAAATTCACGAATAATGGAGTTATTAATAAACAAAACAATCGTATGTGGTAAGATGTTATTCCCCATTGGGCAGTGGATAATCGTTACCTACCCGTAAATGTATAGGGTACTAATTTTTGGTGGGGATTTATTGGTGGAAAATTGTAAGGTCCGTATTTCTATGAAGAAAACTCTACTGCAGCTAGGAGATATTTAGCATTTTTTTGAAGTGTCGGTAAAAAAATGTTGGACGACCAAAAAAACTTGAAAATTTAATACACGGTTCCTTATGAGTTGTTCTTATTGTAGCTAAAAAAAATTAAAAATCGTTAGTCACAATTTTTTTTTATAAGCGTTTATAATTCAAATTTTCACGAAATCTGTCGAAAACGTGAAAATTTGAAAGTAATTTTGAAGTTGAAAAATCATAAAACTTTTTGTGTTTATAACTAAGGATTAAAAATACAACACTAAGTTTTCCTTCAAGTAGCTATAGAGAAAACTCGAAGCATCATTATAGGAAAAATTTTAAGGGCGTTCGAATTTTAAATTTTTACGAAATAGCGTAACGATAACGATTTATCCTCAAACGATTTTAAACATTTGTTATTATTCAAAAAGTATAAGTCGTAGATACTTGAAAATTTTACCAGGTATTTTCTTTACATGATTTAATTTTCAAAATATTTTGACTTTTTTTGAGGTACTTATAGACAACTGAAATTTTCAATTTTCCTGAAAATTTTTTTTTGAAGTGTCGATAAAATTTGTTTGGCTCTATCAAAATTCTTGAAAATGTAATACAAAGTTTCTCATAAGTTATCGTTATAGTGATTAAAAAATTATAAGAATACATATGCACAATTTTTTTTTTTATTAGCATTTTAAGGTCAAATATTGACAAAAATTCGTTAAAACCATGAATATATTTTTTTTATGTCTGTCATCACGTTTTGGGGTAGTAAAAGTGCTTCGATTTTTGATTTCAGTACCTCGTTCGATCAGAAAGTGAATGAAGTTGGTGGGTCAAAAGTAAAAAATTCTCGATTTTTTCTAAATAATTGGGATAAACAAACTAAAAATTAAGGGAAAAACGAGAAATTTTACGCACAATAATTTTTCGACAAAATCGATTTTGGTTTTTGATGTAACTTTAAAACAAATGACCATAGATACATGAAATTTTCACCGAATGTTTATATAAGTATATTTTATCCACCATGCAATTTTAAAAAATCTTCGATTTAAGTTTAATTATTCATAGGCATATGCAATTTTCGATCATTATTAGTTTTTTTTAAATTAATATCGATAAAAATTTATTTTTTGGGTAAAAAATCTTGAAAGTTTAATACAATACTCTTAACATAATATTGTTACAATAGCAGTTAAAAAATAAAACAAATTCATAGTCACAATTTTTTTTATAAGTATTAAAATTTTGAATTTTGACAAAATACGTAAACATCACAAAAATTCGCAAATTGTTTTAAGCTAGAAATTCATAAAAAATTTTCTTTTTAAATCTTAGATTTGAAAATTTAATACAAAATTCCCTACAAATTTGTCAATCTTTATCACAAAAAATGTCCACCGGAAATTCAAATTAAATTTTTATTAGCATTTGAACTTCAAATATTGACAAAAATTAGTCAAAACCATGAATATTTGCAAAGTATTTTGTAGTTCAAAATTCATAAAATTGTTTGTATTTAAATCTAAGGTTATAAAATTCAACACTAAGTTTTCCATAAGTTTTGCTTCAAATATCTATAGAGAAAATTTGAAGCGTCATTATAGTAAAAATGTTTTGAGGGTTTGAGTTTTAAATTTTTATGGAATCGCGTAACGATAACGATTTATCCTCAAACCAGGTATATATCTATGATAATATTAAAAGGTATTATGAATTATGATAACTACATGCAATGTTTTTGGAAAAACTGATTAACCATGCCCTATGCAAAATGCGTCCTAATTGAAAAATAAAATTTTTGTTTCAAAATAGAATATATTATGACAATATTTAAATACAATATATCCTAGGCTGACAAATCATCTCCGTTCAGAATCGTTTTTCGTATACAATGATACCTATCATTGCATTCAAATCTAACCTACCCTAGTCAGAAGTCCCTCCACCCTCTAATGTACAGCAGAGTGACATCCACTTAACCGCTTTTTTATAATTGTTAGGATAAAATCTTACGGAAACTTTGGAATATTATTGAAATTTTATATACCTATGAAATATATAATTTTTGAGTTATAACACGAAAATAGATTAATTTATTTCATAATTTTATTTTGGTTAGTTTTGTTTTCTATAGTTAATAAGAAAAGTATTGTGCATTTTTTTTTTATTCTGAACTTATGAAAGTAGTAAGTACCATGTTCTACCAAGTTATAAAAGTCTACCAGAAACCACCTCCAAAATTGCTAGTCCCAGTATTTTTCTATCTTTGCAGAAGTTCTAACGTATAATAGGAATACTCTGCTCAGTATCTAAAATTTAAATCTGCATATAATAATAACATTATCAAGAAGTTGTTATAAGTTGTATGTGGTAAAAACTATAAATAAAATAAAATAGGTATAATCACAACATTAAGCCGCGTCCACACCTGAGTACGCACATACCGAGCATTTGCGCTCATGTTGTGCGTTCTACAAATTTGCATGATTTTGATGCACAGCGAATGCGAGCCGAGTCGGTCGAATCGACGTGAGCTCACATGCTCGGTCTGTGCGTGCTCAGGTGTGGACGCGGCTTTAGCCTTTAGGTTTTCTTTGTCAATCATAAAAGAAAATATATATTAATTAATTAATTTAATATCAATAATAAATACTTTTTACTAGAGTTGAAGTTGAAGTTGTTAAGATTACATCAACTTTTTACCGACACTTTCGTGGTTCTGCTTTCTGTAATTCACTGTAATATTATTTTTAAATACCTCTGCTATTTTATATATCTCCCATAATTGTATATCCATCATCCATAGTATTATAAAAGTTCTTTAATATTCATGAAAATAACATAACTAATTAGGGTGGATACCAAACAATAAGCCTGGTACCTTTTATTTTTTTGGTCAATAGCCACAAGTATACCCATAACGTGCACGTAAAAAAACTGCCAGCATACACATTAATTACCCAATCGTTGTGTTATAGACACAATACCTAGCTCAGGAAAAATAATGTACAAAAAACATCTGAGTATCGATTACTCAAA
Organism: Diuraphis noxia; assembly: GCF_037042655.1. NCBI lineage: Eukaryota > Metazoa > Arthropoda > Insecta > Hemiptera > Aphididae > Diuraphis > Diuraphis noxia. The sequence continues at coordinate 69,702,284 of NW_028301712.1, read as the reverse complement.
TGAATAAAATTATTTATAACAAAAATAAGTAAAAACAAATATCTTATATTATCAACAATACAAAATAACAATAATTGACTACATTACTTTAAATATAAAAACAGATTTTATACAATTTTTATAATGTTATGTACATAAGTAATTTTATGTTAACAATAATTATTGTTTTCTGTGCAATATTTGTTTTTACCAAATGTATGATGAACACGTATTTAAAAATGATTTGTTTTTCTTGACATCCAGAGACGAAAATATATAAATAAATTAAAAAAAAACTTGAAAATTCAAGAAAAAGGCAGAATTTTTTGCATAATTCTTGTTTATACTGTTTTATAATAGGTAATTATTTAAAATAGTAACTTTCATTATAAATGTAAGGTCTTCATTTTTTTTTTTTTTAAGTTTCTTTAAAGTGTGTATTATTATTTAATAACATCAAACACTGTATTATTAATTGACTTTTATTTTTATAAAAGCAACAGTCTAAAAATATTAATCATGTTAAGTTTGACGATAAAATATTATCTTTTGGTTTATATTGCACTTTATTTCAATATAGGTTTGTATTTCGGCCATATCCTAAATATTATATACAATTAATACATTTTAAAAGTCAAATTTTTCATGGTATCTACACAGTATCAATACAAACAACGATAATTTACTTAAATCTAAAATAATTGACGATCGTTTAATACATAATATACTGCGAATGTGGCTTGGTGAGGTGTGGTCGTACGCTCAATCTACGGAAACACAATGAGCGTACGTACCGGCCGCAGTTGCTAGTTCCCAGATGGGTGACCACTGATCACTGATCTCCCGAGGTTTTCACTAGAAAAAAAATATATATACTATGTATGCATGGAACTTATCGGACTATCGTCTATCATCATATAGAATAATAAATATATCAATATTTTTAGGCTGCAGCTGCACTGAAAGTAGGTGATAGGAGCCGTATCACCGATGACAAACTGTGGAACAGGGACACGGGACTCAGGCAGAAACGAGGATCTGCTGGCGCAGTAGTTGGGCAAAGTACGAATCAAACGCAGCCTACAGTATTTCGTTTTGACACTCGACGAGAATCAAAAATATCTATACCTGCCGGTAAAGTATAAATTTAGATGTATATAGAATAATCGTTAGATTCAATAAAAGTTTAAACATTATATAATAATAATAAACCAGCTTGATTCTGGTGTTATTCGTAAAAAAAAAATTACTCATACAGTCTATTATACGGTAAATCTTCACGCATGCAGCTCAATGCACACCTACCATTTCATATTTTTAATATGTACCTAATTATTTAAATTATAACTTTTGGGGGCTCAGAAGTATATTTAACGATGTTATTTTTAAATCCATCCATATTTGACACCACACGGAGTGTGTTCAGTGGTAATACAAATTAACTGTTTAGTTTTAGTTGTGAACTATTGTAAAACCACTCTTTATTATTGTAAAAAGCTAAAAGATAAACTTTTTTGAAAATGTTATTTAACTAACAGTCAAACAATTAGATTTTATGTTGTTAAACTCCCATCACGCAAAGAGTCTCTAGTGGGTGACTTCTTAATCACGAATACTATGCGTCTTTTGTTTTCTGTCTCTTATCACTTATACTCAATATGCTAAGAAGTATAGATTGTATAATTATTCTAAAAAATAAAAATGTTGTTAAACTGTATTCAGTAAAGAAAAAAGTCCACAATACTTAATAGGACAAGAAGATTCTGAAAGTGATTTAGTTTTACCGTGTACATAATAAATAACTAGTCAATATTTAAATCAGGGTTAAATTTTAAGACTAGTTTCTTCAAAAAGCATTTGAATTACTTCGCTCTTTAAATAAAAGGTAGGTAGTTAAATTATAATAGAATACGATTCACAAATGATAATAAGTAAGGCTAGAAAAGTAAGTACTTACTTAATTACTTAAATACTAGCTAGTTGAGACAATAGGGATGTTTTTATATCTTGTTGAGTAGATCGAATGTGAAAATAGATTTGATTGGAGTGAAGATAAGGTTTGAGTTTTGATTAATTAATGCAATGGAAGATTCCGAAAGTTTATTAACTAATAATATTATGTTAAACAGATGATTTTAAACATTTTATAGGCAATGACAAATATTAAATAAAACATACATCATTGTAAAATCGTATTCCTTTTTAGACTGTTATAGTCAGAAGCTAAAAAATAAAAAATATATATATCTTAAAATGAATGTGTTCTTTTACATTTTCAATTAACGTTATACTGAACAATATAAACCATAGATGCTTATTATGCACTTCATTCATAGACTTATGAATTTTTTCTACCTATGTCAAAATTTCTAAAGCAAAATAATACATTATCTGAATTGTTTCTACCTATAGTCTCAAAGATATAATATTACATCTATACAATTGTTGTATCACTATCTTTTCTAAAATTTCTGTAAGAACAAAAATAATAATAACAAAGTGTATAAATTGATGGTATATTTTTAGAAGATATTGAATTTCAATTTTAGCCATTATGTTATTTGAAACTATGAACTATATGATGATAATAATTTATTAACGATAAAATATAATTTTATTTATATAGGTAGGTATCTACTTCAATAATTTTCGATAATTAAATTTTATAAACAGAAAAAAAATAATTTCTAAATATTATAATTTTATTTCTGCCACAACATACATTACATTCTTTAATAATTTTATTTTTCAAGATTATAAGTATCAGGTTAGCTAAAGGAAATAACGTTTACGGTTTTACTTTACTATCGGAGATCTTGTGCTGATCTTCAAAGAAGATTGAAAGGTGAAGGCTCGATGGCTCATCTCGGTGAACGATGACGGATAGCTAAAAATTTAGTGCTGCCGCTATATCCATTGTAAATATTTGGATAATATGTATAGAACGGAGGGACCATTTGTCCCGATTTGGTTGTGGTAAGGTTGGCCATCCTAATTACATAGTCATGAATAATATTCACACCTGTCACCTTGTTCGGAAATTCAGGATTATAAATAATTATTCTCACTCGTGGACTGTAAAAAACGTAACTTTTAATGGTTGATAATTTTGTTTTACATATTCGGCACTCGCACGACGATTGTCGGTTCGCTTACAACGACAACGACTCTCTCTCTTATCTTACATAATATTATCAAAAAAAAAAATATAAAACAAAAACATGATGAATATATATACAGAGACAGTGTTGCTAACATACTTATAAAATATACACAAATAATAAATTGCGTCGCCGACACCGAACACACCTATTATATTATAGTGGATGCAAACTTACAAAATTCTATCACTGTTAATTTTTAATCGGATGCTTAGGTATATACTTATATAGTTATATATCATGTAAGTAATCCACAATATCAGTAGTTTTTATAGGGTTTAGAAACGACAATCATAGTGATAATCTAATATATATGTATGAATGTATGTTATAAGTAAGACTGGGATTTCAATGCCCTAAAAAACCCCAAAAAATGCCCTTCAAAAAATTAACTAAAGTAATAAAACGGTGTTTGAAACGACAAAACTCGTGCTGAACGTCGATCGATATTATCGGACGTCGATTTTATCGGTTTAAGATTATTTAATTGGCAATGCGGGTAGTGGTTACTCAAATCTTGTCCGATAATATAATACGAATTACAAGTACCTACCTACTTTCAATCTGTTATATTTATATAGGTAAAAACCATGTTGATGTAAAGATCTTGAAATAAAATTTCAAATTCATATTTGGTTTAGAAAATGACCTAAAAACTAAATATCCTAAAAAATTCAAAATAAACTTTCATATTCTCATTCATAAGTAGGTACATAAAATAAATTTATAACTAGACGAGCATCTCACAGTAAACTTTGGAAAGCAATGTAATGTGTATCGAAATCCCAGCCCTAGTTATATATAAGCTATTAAGAATCGTCTTGGATTTAATAATTTTTAAAAACCGTATTTTTGAATATTATTGTGTTGAGGTTATATTCATTAAAATTTTTGTATTAAATCAAAATTTAATTTCGATTAAATTGAATTTATTTTTGTATTATTTTCTCTTGAATCAAGATTTTGGTTATTTCACTAATTTGGCATAATTCCATATGTTATCAAAATTTATATAAATTTAATAAATAAAGTGATTTTACAAGTATATTTAGTGTATAGGTAACTTCTTCTTAACTTATATCTCAGTCAAAATGATTTTTTTCGAAAATCACCCCTCATTATCAAATTAACTTTTTTTTTTCAAATTTAATACCATCTAAATTGTAAAATAATATATTTATATTTTATTCTAATAAATTAAAGTGTTTTAACGCATTCATGTTTCGAAATTTAAACTTAATAATATATACTGTTTATTTATTTATTACTGAAAACTATTAATGTGTATAGCTATGAATTTACTAGACATGGATATGCATAACGTCTTGTCGTTAGAATAACTTAGAATAGTTATCCTCCTTTTAATAATGGTTATATTATTATTATCTTTCATATAATTTCTTAACTTATTCTTGCAGTATTTCTTGTATATTTTGTCACATATTTGAATTCGAAGATAACATTATTTCCCCAGAAGTTTTAGTGTTGTAATAAATTCATAAGTATTTCATTAGACTATCATAACTTTAAATAGTATTTTCTTGAAAACTGCAGTAAATATATATTATTAATTATTATATATACTTGATTGAGAATCCTAAAAAAACACATTTTCTGCTATCTGACCTTTCTTTATATTACCATATAAAGAATATAGGTATTAGGTACATACATTATATATTTGCGTCTTTAGGTCAATAATTCTAAGAATTACAAAAGTTTTTTTTTTATATTAAACGTAACTGTAATGGATTTGCCAGCCTTTCTCGTATTTGTGTGTAATACATGACATTAGTTTGATGTGTTGAACTAGAATATTGATTACAATAATATAGAACTGTGTCCAACTAGGTCAAATAATAAAATGTCCCAGATATTCACAAAAAAGTTTTTTCATTGAATAGAATTATAACTTATTATGAAAAATGTTTTTTACAATATCGGAAGTGAACCTGAAAAATGTAATCTTTATTCCAAAAATGCTCAACAAATTGTTGACAACAATACAAAATACTACTATGCGTATTATGGGCATATTTTAAGCCTTTTACACTCAAGTATTAACATGTTTATGAAATATAACTTACGTCAATTTTTGCTATATTATTCACTATTTTTAAACAAGGAATTTTAGTTTTAACAGTACAAAAAGTATATTTTATGCGTAGTGCTACTTAATATTATTCAAAATTTATCGAAGTATACAAACTCAAATCGCGTATTTGAATTTATGATAATATTATGGTCCAAATATTTAACCGGATTAATTTTATTTTTCATTACAGCTTGATCCTACTTTTACCGATTTTAAAAATAATCATTCATCGTACAGGCAATATTTATTTATTTTTTTTTTTTTTAAAGAGAACCCGCGGCAACTTAGGCCATTGGGTGTGGGGTGGTACGGTAGGGGTTATTTTTGTATATTTGTTTATAGGTTTTTAAGTGGGTAGGGTTGTAACACGTGTTTGTGTATGCGTGGCAAGGATATGTTGCTAAAAATCCCTGGTGGTCACCCATCCGGGAGCTAGCAACTGCGGCCGGTACGTACGCTCAGTGCGTTTCCACAGATTGAGCGTACGACCGCGCCTCACCAAGCCACAATAATATTTATTATTATACTATGCTGCCCGTGGTTTTCTTCAGATCCCAATAACATTAATATTATTATGATTGTTGATTTCAAATTAGGACTTATTTAGTAAATTACGCCCAGGACACTTTAACAATAATAACATTATAATAATATAATCCTCTGCAGCCACTGTCTTAGATGTCATTTAGATACTATTGTGTTTGACATCTAACAAAATTCTCACTTATAAATATCATACATATATATATCCATCGTGGTTTCTCACAACAAGTCTAGGGTTATTTTAGGTTTACTGGGTGAACAACGAGTGCCATACACTCGAATAATTGGCGTGCGTGGCCATATAGGACTTGTAAGCAGTTTACAACCACTATAATAAATAAACGTAGGCACCTTTTTCAACGAAGATAAGAGCTGGGTCAAAGTTTTTACTGTATTATTGCGTTTTATTTTATTTTGTAGCCCTTTACATAAGATGTGTGTGTGGCTGCACAACTTATATTAGGGTGTGGTTATAATAATGATATTAATATGTCAGATAAATTTATTATATAAATAAATAATAATAATAATGCAAACCAGCGGTTGTAAGACGTGTTAACTAATATTTTTATTGCAAGATAATGAGACGTGTTCAATCACCTATTAAATAAATCAATATTTATTTTACTTGTGCCAATGTATACTTTTTCCAGTAGCATTAACACCCTCGCTGCTAAGTTAGAATAATTTATTTTCGGTCCATTGATCATATTATGATATTATAAGGTCCATTCTAAAAATGTTATTATTTCTTTATGTTTGCACCGTTTTATATGCATGTTCCATCAATAAAATATGGTCGTAACTCCAGTAATTTGCGTTCAGACGAATTCTAGTGTATATCTGAAGCACATATTGTTTTGGTGTAGTTTTAATAATATGCTAATAATTGTGCGAACGCGAGAACTTGAAAGATCAATAAATAAAACTAATATGATTGTTAATGCAAGTGCCGGCGTTAATAATTAGATGCAAATTTGAGGAGATAATTTTATTGAAGAATTAACATAAAAATTGTTTATTCAACAAGTTGCCTTCTAAAAGGAATATAATATAATATATTATGGTAGCGGATGTAATTAAATTATTGGGTGTCCTTCAAATCCATGTCACTTGGCTGATGTCGTTACGCTTGTGGACTCGTTTATTTTTGTTTGGTTTTGTTTGGGGCAACGTTTTTGACCCTAATTTCAAAGTTTCTGAGTTCATCCGACAAACTCGCGGCATAATCATCTATTAAATCGCAAATAAACAAAACTAGACATGGAATTTAGATCCAAAGTCACGGACCTTCAATTAGACGGGTATTCTATTACATATTGGGTGCATAAGTTATCCAAGAAGTTGAAAACTAAAGTAAGTTATAGCTTATAAACGCATTGAATGCGTCGTCTTAATTTTCTATTATATCTGTTATAATAATGTGACTATTAAGGCTTGAATTCAAAAGATCGTCCCATAAAATGATTGATAGTCCAACAATGCAATCTCTCAACAATAAAATAATATTATATGTAATATACATGCATAATATTTTAAATATATATCACGGTATAATTACGTATACTATGCAAACCTTGATTTCATCAGATAAAACTTTAATTTCCTTACAAATACGGACATAATTTCTGATTTGTATAGAGTATAATGCATCGATTTTATCGATTGATCTTAGTTTATTGATGAACATACAAATGAATTCAGACAAACACAGAAGTTAAAATGATAAATGGTAAACATTTTGAATAAAAATATTTCATGGTAAAAAAAAGTATAAATACATAAGACCAAAAAATAAAATCCAATTGCGTTTTTAATTGGGTACGTATTTTTATTTAGGTTTTTATGATGAAATATTTCTCAATGTCTTGGTAATCAGTAATCACGTATACACAATAAATAAACAATAACATTGACATATTATACATTATTATAATAATTGATAATCCTCTATTTAAATTTCATAATTTTCATTCAGATTTTATCAATAATCATTTTTAATTAAATTAAAAAAAAATGGGAAGTGAATAAGTACCACTCTGTCGTACATTAGGTATAGTGGAGCAATTGTAAAGAATGTGTTAAATATAAATTGATTGATCTAAAATTATTTATACTCGAAAAACGATTCTTATCAAAGATAGTCGGTCAGAGTGTCAAGATATATTACTAAGTATTGTAGGTATTATTGCTATTAAAGTAATCTATTTTACTATTAAAATCAGTAATAAAGTAGATTGAATTATTTTTTCCTAAAAACTTGCATTTCAAAATTTCATTGTATGTATAAAATACAAAATATAATTTTAAAATCTCAAATAATAGCGAATAGTATTTTTAAATTACTTAACTAAATTCTTTATTTTTTATTCAAATACCTAATTTCGTCCAAATTCAAATTTAAAATTCCTATCTATATTCTATATAACATAGATAAAAACTGTATTTGTATATTTTTCAGATTTTTTGGCTACAGTATTAATTATTTATGAAAAATATTTTATACAGGTAAAGGTTGAACATTTTTTAATACAAAGTAATTTGCCAATTCTTGTGTTTTTGATGAATGTTTACAAAAAAGCAAACACGCGCAGATATTGTGAAACTTGTTTTATAGTTTTAAGTGATATCTGAGCTCTTCTAAAAATAAACAATCTCGAAACAAGTACTCGCATAACCTGATAGAATATTTTAGGTTAAAAGTCTGTGATACAAAAATAATTTTTTTTTTATATATTCTTTTTATTTATTTACTCTCGATTCATTTTACTTATCTTATATATTCTAGTTAATTTTATAATTTTAATGGTATGGTATTTAAAATCTGATTATCGTAACTAAAATAACTGCAATGAATAACTGATGTAAGTACAACATGCAATTATTTCGATATTTATGATAATAATTATTATTTACATTATTATTACAAATTATTAAATATCTAAATAGATATAATATTATTATTATATGTATATGACATATGTATATAAATTGAATTAACTTGTAGAGAAATATAATATTTAAAGCAATCACCCTCAACCTATGGCCAATTTCATCCAATTCATTACAGCCGCCAATCTCCAAACCAAAATTTAGTTAATATTTAGATTTAGTAACTATACACAACATATAATATGTAATTTACCAATTATTTTCTCTGTAAGCCCAATGGCCCATGTTGCCGAGGGTATATATAATTTATAATATATGTGTGTGTTATGTTTAAAAGACACTTCGTCTCACTGTCACACAATTGCTATTAAAAATCCAATTACTAATTAGATATAAAATAATAATACATCTTTAAATAATAGTCATAATATACAATATTTAACGCTTAGTAATTATATTATTTAAGTTAAAATTTAGAGTTGACACGAACAATAATTAATTAGAGTGACCATTTTGAAAAATATAAAAATATTTTTTCATTTAGTTGGTACCACTTTTAATTTCATGTCGAGCATACGTATAATTTTGTTACAAATTTTTCAGTGTTGTATCCTCCGTAAAGAAGTTTTACTTTAAAAATCGTTTGTTTGTATCGTTAATATTTTTGAACTGCGATAAAAACTTACAAAAAATATCGTATCATGCTTTAAATTTTTTTTGACTCAATGAAAAAAAATTGCAATAACGTTTATAAATACCTATATTAAGAGTCAATATATTTTGATATTATTTTATGCATAGAAAATGTTTGTATGAACATTTGGTGAACATTTTAAGCATCTACTGTTTATCGTTTTTGAACTACAACAAAATAAGAAAATCGTTCGGCAAGAGTTGTTAATTTACGGGTGAATATCCAATGTCGTAAAACTTTAAACTTCAAATGCCCATAAAAAATTAATGTGACTTTTTGGTAAACTTTTTTCTGTTAAAGATGGAAAAACATATAAGAAATTTAATATTGCATTTTCAAATCTCAGATATGAAAGAAAATTTTTTATGAATTTTCAACTCAAAATGATTTGCAAAATTTGTAATTTTGATGAATCTTATTAAAACTCCAAATTCAAATACTCATAAAAAATGATCATAAATTAATATTCCACCTTTTTTTTAAATTACACTATAAATGACATATGAGGAACTTTGCATTACATTTTTTGACCAGAAAAAATATTTTTAATTGACAATAATTAAATATAAACTAATAAAAACTAAAAATATATCATGTCTATAAATCTCAAAAAACAATAAAATATTTTTAAAATGTTATGGTATATAGAAAATATTGATATAAACAATCAATGTAAATCTTATATGTATCTTCGTTGTTATTATTATTATTTTAGTAACATCAAAAATTTGAAATTTTACTACTTTTTACGTATAATGAAGACACACACTATTTTAAGATTAATTTAGACTTCTAACGGAGTGAATGTATTAATTTTATAATAATGTGTTTTTTACATATAAACGTGTTTTATTATTATAAAATTAATACATTCACTCTGTTCCGAGTCTAAATTAATCTTATAATAATTGTTAAATATAGATAAAGCTGAAAATGTGTTTTTTTTAAATGCAATTTAAACGTAAACATATTTTTCATCAATAGAATTTATTATTTAAATTATATTATACGATATTTCTTTTTAAATATTTATATTTAGAAGGAAAATAACTAAATCAAATCAAAACATTTTAAATAAGCTACTTTTTTTTTTTTTTTAATTTGATTTGAACGTTATTTGCATAACTTATTTGCACTTTAACCATAATTTATAGATGTTTATTCTAATACGATATTTCATTTATGAAAGCTCGAAAGACCATCACCACTAGGTATTATCGAAATTTGCTAAACTATTTTGTATATCATAGAAATCACCAATACCTATCATTCCCTAAAAATCCAGTATATGACCATTTACCAGCAGTTATTGTTCAACTTAGGTTTTACTGATATTTATACTTTTACTGAAACACAAACATACAAATATAATATTTATGATGGCATGGATTTTTGTTTCAAAGATTAAAATTATTATTTATTGCTCACACTTAGAACTTTGGGTTTGAAATTATTGTATTTAATGAAATTATATAAAAAAAAACTTCTTTCGGAGTTCGTATACATGTTGAAATTATTGTTAATGGTAAACAATAAATTCTCATTTATTTTTATCATTGAATAAAAAGTATAATATTTTAATTAATTTTTTGAACCAAGGTATTAGAATATAATGTATAATAATACAGTAAAATATAATAACATTTATTATTGTCTTCATTTTGATCGATACATAAATTAATAAGAACAATTCCCCAATTATTATTTATTATATATATACATATTAACTCTTACTATTATAGTCACTAATTTATTACATCTGTATAATCACATATTACATTATAAAATGTAATAGATTATACTAAATATTCATAATGTTGGTCAAAACTGAATGATATTATACTTGTTATAATACATTTTAAATTCTTAGCGGAGCGAGGAATGTATTGATTTTACTATGATATGTGTTTTTTGTTGAATTTATTTATTTATATTTTTTGTGTCTGTCATCACGTTTTAAGGCAGTAAAAGTGCTTCGATTTTCAACTTCATTACCTCGTTCGATCAGAAAGTGAATCTAGTTGGTACCTTGGGGGGTCAAAAGTAAAAAATTCCCAATATTTTCTAAATAATCAGGATAAACAAACTAAAAATTAAGGGAAAAACGGGAAATTTTACGCACAATCAGTTTTCGACAAAATCGATTTTGGTATTTGATGTAACTTCAATACAAATGATTGTAGATACATGAAATTTTCACCGAATGTTTATATAAGTATATTCTATCTACCATGCAATTTTCAAATAATTTTGACTTAAGTTAAATTATTTATCGTCGTATGCAAAATTAAAAACTAATTCAGTGGGCACTATAGTTACTTTATATCATTATAATTTTATAAATGATTGATTGAGATGGTTGAATTCTAGTACTTACAAATCACATATATATAATAGATGATTCTACGGATGATCCTGACGATGCAGAAAATCGCTGGAGAAGAGGAGCACGGGGTGCTGTGCAAAGGGTAAGAAGAAAGTCCAGGGTGCAAAAACAGCATAGCTATGATGATGACATGAAGCCCGGCGTTGGGCAACAAGGAGGACAGGGTGTCCCTTCGACTTTGACTGCTGAGGGACAAGGTAATAATTTTCGTGGTTAGCTCTTCATTCTGTTTTAACATCTCTTAAAATAAGTTTAAAAGTATTTATATTATTATCTCGGAGGAATATTTCATATTCCCTGATTAACGACATAATTACATCAAAATAGGAATGGGATCAATGATTTATCGCTAAAGCTGATATTCTTGTATAATATTATGTTATAATCACCATAACAAAGATTTAATTCTTAACTTTTTTTTGTATATTAAATTTAAAATTTATGTCAGATTTTCTTGCAAATGTATATAAAAAAAACCATTTAAGTGTTTTATTCTATGAACATTCATAAATAAAACAAAGATTTTTTTTACATCTTATATTAATGGGATATAAATATGTAATGTGTACGCAGAAACGGTTAAATAGTACAAAATGTATAACAAAAGATTCAAAAATAATAAATTAGATTCCTCTTGTATTCCTATATAAAACAAATGCATTATAACATGGTTTAAAAAAAATAAATAAATAAATAAATAATAATGTATATAATTAATTTTAAACGTAATTCTTGGTAAAAGTAAGTATTTACCTATGAAATATACATATTCTCTCGTTATTAAAATAAAATAATCATAAACTATGAAGTTCTGTGAGTAAAACCAAAAATATGGATACACCATGGGTCCATGGGTGTAATTTTCATATTGTAATTAATAATAGTAATTAAAAAAAAAAAAATGTTTACAAGTAATAAACAATCTGTATCAATTATACTAAACACAATAAGAATATGAGATAAAAATTAACAGATTGTGATGTTTTATTGAAAAAAAAAATCATACATTTTAAAACAATGATATTATCATTGTTATAATATCATCACACGAAAAAAATGATTTTGAGCTATAATTTCGATTGAAAAAGCATTATATTGAATTTATTTAATTCATCAACAACTTTGTATGGTTATTTTTTGCGCATATGGCATTTTCATTAAGAAAAACGAATAGTAATTTTCCCAAATAAATTACTAGACCCTATTTCCGATAGATATAACGACAGTCCATGGCTCCATGCTATATTTCAAATCTGAAATATACAATATTACAAGGTTTCAGAACTATACTAGTCACTAATTAGGTACATATTATTATTTTTATCTAGTAAAAGATATTATACATTATTATAGTTAAATATACAAAATTAAATTATATTATGCGCCTTTTAAAATATTTAACTTTAAAAAATTCCTGAAGTTTCATACACAACACTATATAATATGACTAGATATACAGTTTTATAATATTACATAAACTTTTATGACGTAATTTTACTACCTATTATGATATTATAGAATAATCCTTCAATGTACAATCGTTAAATGGTTTAATTAATATATTATTCTGTCCATGAATCTGGTAGGTATGTATATCTTTTTGATTGATCTTATTTAGTCCTTAAATAATGTAAATTGTAATTGAAAATTTAAAGGTTTGTACCTAAAGGGGGGGGGGGGAACATTAATTTGTAATTTCACTCTCGTCCATCGTAATTATATTTATGTACCTTTTATTTATTTCACAGTCGAATGGTACTAAATATTTTTATAAATTATTTCGAAAAAAACCCCATTCAAACTATTAATCATTACTTTGAAGTGAAATTAAAATTTAAAAAAATGAAAGAATAACTTTTACACTTCGACACTAAGATGCACGTCCATTGACGAAGCGCACTTTGACCAACTGATTAATAAATAAAAGTCGATCGTAAACATTTGAAGCGTGAAAAGGATTTTAAGTTTAACATTTCAATGGGCAAGTGAATCGCAAATTGTAATTAACAATGTACTATGTAATAATTAAACTTTGAGCCATCCAGCAGCGCGCGTTAATTTACTATCGCTATTTAATATTGATAATTAAATATACTGTGTTTCGTTTAATAAATTAGAATGCTTAAAATAAATCATTATATTTTGTGCACATGACGTAGACTGAGAGAGAAAAAAAACAATTTATCTGTTAATATCACCCTGCAAATTTCCCCTCTGACATGGTAAGATAACTTACTATTGTTGTAGTTTTGGGAATAATTAAAAAATATATATTGGTAGTATAATATACCTATGTATATTTAGCTGCTAGATATTTAATTCAATTCGAATTCAGTGTGTTTTTCACAAATTCAGTAAGTATTTAATTGAATACTTCATGATGGGTTTGACAATGTTTTGTGAACTAGACATATAGGTAACTGACCTGTTTGTATTGAATCTTATAATTATACCTATACAAAAATATTTTATGAGCGTACATTATTAATTTATGACAGGCATTATGATATCATTTTTTGATGCTTACCTCAAGCCGTTGAACCTAACCGTTTTGTTTGCAGCTCAACTACCGAGACGAGCGTCAGCGTACGACGTATATCAAAACCGCGTGGACCAGCAGCAAGGTTCGTCGCCAGCGAGTCGGAGGTCCAGTTTCCGGATACAGCAAGACGATGACGTTAGTGGTGGTGGTGGTGTACAGCAAAAAGGTAAAGATATCTCATTGTTACAGCTTACGACCAGAACCTCGCACACGTTTACTTCCGGGTATTATTATATCATTATAATTATGTATTTTGAACGGCCGATGAAAGCGAGTATTGTATAAGCTTGAGTAGTGGGTCGTATACTCGTATATCACGTGATTATTGGAGTTATGCAAATTATGCAGATAATAAACCCCCATAACTTTTATCCGTCTAAAACACGCCAGACCCTTTTCACCATTGCTAATTTTATACCCCACCTCGTAAGGATTTCCAATGATATGTGTTGTGTGTAATATGCGTAATATTATGCGTTTTGGAATTGTGCAAGACACGCATTGACGTTATTATATTCATCAAGAAAACATTTGTAAAGTTAATGGTTTCAAATCCTCGATAACATGTTGACAATCGAGCATAAATGGTTATTTATTAAGATTACAGTACCTAACTATTTAATACCCTGTTCCATTCGTATATATATAAACAATATTATCAGAAATATCTACCTATATGATTTGTCAGTTAAATCAATAACCATGTGTCAATATTATACTTGTCGCTGATGAACTGTGAGGGGGCTAAAATTATAAGAATCGGTCAGGTATTTTTTTAGTTGCCTAGTTAATATTTATAGGCTATATGCAAATTTTAAAAGCCATTTTACATATTCCAGTGGACTCAACAATCTAGGATGACTTATTTAAAAATGGAAAAGAAAAAGATGGTATAGTAAATATTTCAATCATTCTTTTAATTTATATTACTTTTTTAGTATTTGATAAGATACTAATAAGATATTATAGACATGTATATACTCATAAATGTGTATACAGATTTCTTTTAATTTTTGCAAACAATGTGGAACTTACCTATTCACAAAAAAATAAAATAAAATAAAATTTGACAGTAGTGAATTGTATTTACCAATGCTTTACTAATTCATTGTAAATAATGGGGGAGAAGAATATAGTAAAACCAATAAATACATCATATTAGAGAGCATGGGTTTGAATTCCACTTTTTATGTTGTATATGTTAACGCAGTGGTTCTTTTATGATGGCCAATAATTAAAATATGTACTTATTGATTTTTTCTCAAAAATCATAATAACTTTATTTAATTATTGTAATAAAATAATTGTCATAAAAGAAAATCAAACTTAAAAATCGTATTGAACATTGTGATAATCACAATATTAATAATAATAGTAGCAGGGGCGTAATTAAGGGGGGGATGAGGGGGGATATATCCCCCCCAGAGCCTATATAATGTGTATATTTATATATTAATTTGAAGCTTATGGAATTATATGTTTCATCGTGCTGACATCACGACGAAATATATTAAATATAATTAATATCAGGAAATCTATAAATTATTATTTAATTTAAAAGTAAATTTTAATTCTAATATATTCAAAATTTACATTTTGAAGAAATTATTATAATATTGTATAGGTACTAACTTGTGTAAAATTTTAAAGCACATTTATTAATACATTTTGTGTACATATATATTAGTTTAAGAATTTTTGATGAAATAGTTTTCCCAGATATTGTACTTGAAAATCTAAGTATTTTGTGTGGAAAAAAATGTTTATCCCCCTAAGACAAATTCCTAATTAAGCCACTGAATAATAGTAATAATAGTTACCAGCTTTATACTAAAGCATCTAAAGCATTGTTTCCTGTTTATATGATATATTTATTATGATAATATATGATTATATAAACCCTCAGCGTAATTATTAGTGATTAGTATTATACTGGATTATGTATTTTTACGTAGGTTTAAAAAATATGTAGATCAATGATATGAAATTAAAAAGAATAAGTGGAATGAGACATGTTCTTTATTTTTAACAGGATTTTTTTTATATCAATTTAAAAATTGTTAAGCACTTAAATGTACCAATAGTAAAGTCAACTCTATTTTTTCAAATAGTAACAAATCATTTTTAATGAATTCTTTCTTTCTGAAAATATCGATAGTCAAACATAAATTATGGTGCAAAATATAGTGTTTACCATTTAGAGAAATAAAATCACTATTGGTACAAACGCTTGATAAAATTTTTTAAAGTTGTTGTAATAATAATGTCCAATTAAAGATAAAAAAATAATAAAAATATTTTTCGTTATTTTAAAATTCCATATCATCGATCCATAATCCTTAAAAAAAACTTATTCTACAGTGACGTAAGATAAATCTGCAGGTACATTTCTATGATATTAGCTATACTTTAATAATAATTGATAAACTAGCTATTAATGTATAAAAAACACATGTTTAAAATATTGTAACTAGCTGGTTGGAGATGCTAAAATTAAACTAAACAAATTCACTGTATGTCTGTATACATCACTCAAATTACATATTTCGTTATTCCAATTTCGGAAAATCATAATTATCGCCTATGTACGTTTACTACTTTTCAATAATAAAGTATAAACTAGATATTATAATATTCAAACCATCGTATTCGCTGCATATTTAAGAACTTTTAGTGTAAGTTGGAAAAAAACTGTTTGCTGCAGTCCTAAGTAGTGATGTTCCATCAAATTGTGAACATACAAGTAATGCAAACAGAAACATTTTTTCTGAACACCCGAGAATCGCTGCAATGAAATTTTAGTCATGGGCATAAAATTATTTTACTCCCCATCACATATATCGTGTGTTCATCAATTTAGGGAACACTGAATTTTTTAGCCGGTTAACATTATGTTGGTACATATCGAATTTTTTTTTACAAGCTAATGATGCATAGATACACATTTTCAGATAAATTTCAAATTTTTAACCCATGGATATAAAATTATTTAATTAAAATTGATTACAATTATATACGTAAAAATATTCAAAAAGTAACCAATAATAAATATTTTTTTTTTTTTTTTTATTAGGGTTAAGGCTTCGACAACTGAGGTCATAAGCCTGGGGATCTGTAAGGGAAGGTACTGTAGGTTTTTAACACGTGGGTTTTTTTTTGGCAGAATTTTGAATGGGCACCCGTAGGTTTCTGCCATGCCCGGTTTGGGGGCGGCGGCCTCTCTCTCCAGACATCGCGAAATGCCCAAAGAGCGATGCTGTCCGTGACCGAGATTCGAACCGGCAACTGCATGCGTTGCAACAGACGCCTAAGTCCGCTCGGCCACTCTACCCCCAATAAATAATTATACATGGTATTATGCATTTTATAATGAATTGTAAAAATGTATTATTTATTAAAATTTGAATGGCTCTCAATCAGTCAATTTTGGTTTTAGAGGCAGGGTTAATTGGTCAAAATGACTTGAAAAAATTCAGTCTATCCGAATTTGGTATCAAAAATACCGGTTAGGTTAGTTATTAAACAATATTATACAATATTTTAATATCATAAAATCATTCTAAATATTATTGTATTTATATATTTACATCGTAGCTATTTTATTTTATAATGCATAAATAAATTAAGGTTATATTTTTCGTTTAATAAACATAATTCAGAAATTAATTTTTGTATCTTCAACTTTTTGATTTAAGTGTCAACAATTAACTTATTAACAAATCACATCAAATTGAATGTAAATCCGAAGTATTTATATATTATTATGAAAAATATTTAGTAACCCGTGGCAACACAGGCCATTGGGTGAATATTCTTAGTAGGTTTTTAACTCTGGTGATTGGTACAGTATAGGCTGGCAACACATGTATGTGTGGTTAGGTTTTTGTTACTAAGAAATCAGGTGGACACCCATCCGAAACTAGTGGATCAATTGCAGCAATCGCGTCACGCTGAGCAACAATAATATCATATTATAATTGAAATAATATTGAGAGAAGATCAAAAATAATTAAAAATTTTTTTTTTCAAAAATACCAAGGACAATAATTTATTATAGAGCAGGGATTCTCAAACTTTTATGAATACTGTATACCTTTTTATAAACACATTTTTTTGAGTACTCCTTCTTAATTACTAAACTAAAAAATATATAAAATAATTATTGAAGACATACATTTTTATTTCATTTAGGTTTGTTGGTTAGACTTGTATCCCTTAAAACATTTCGAGTACCACCAAGAGGTACGCGAACCACATTTTTAAAATCCTTGTTATTGACTAAAACTATCAGAATTTAAAATAATATTATTTTGATTGATATTAAACGATTGATACGCATGATACTATATTGCAGTATGTCATCAATAGGGAGTAAATGATAAATAATTTGTTTTCTATTAAAAATCAAAGTTAAATTCAAACACTCTTCATCATAATTACATTTTACTAAAGTTTGTTTGTATTTTGTAAATAATATCATTATTATTATCCATAACATACCTAATCATTTTTAATATTTTTTTTTTTTTAAAACAATTTATATATTTTGTAGAATCTGAAAACATAAAAAGTATGCCCTAGGTTATATTTTTAGTTTAATGCTAAACTTTATAAAAGTGTATGTAATAAATATCATTATGTAGGCATATAATATTAGCTTATTTTTAATTTAATATATTAATAAAATGTGTCAACATATCATAGATATTAAAAATTATTAGCTTAAAACATAATATTTTAATGTAATCAAAATTGTTTTATAACCCTATCCCAAATAAATTTTACTATATTATAGAAACATTTGAAATTATATTAAATAAATACCTAAATATAATATAATAACATGAATAAATTAAAAAAATGTATATTCACAATTCACAATAGAATACAAAACGAATAGTATTGTTTATACTCAAAAGAATAACCATATTATATTTTGGATGTTTTTGATCTCTACTATAAATCCTTATAATATATTCCTTAAAAGACTACAATTGTATCTTGAATAAATAGGTAGCTTAACAATTTTATTTTATTGTTTTATAATTGCCTCTGCATTGTCTCTTTATGATATCTATCCTGTTCTTATTTTGTATTCACATACTCAAATGATGAAACAACTTCTATGGTATAATATTTGTTTAAACTGGCATATAATTTATCAATATGTATTTCGTTTAAGAGATTAATCAAAGAATATTCATAATCATGTTATTTTGTTCAAAAAAAAGTTCAGTTTTAAAAATAATTGTGTTATACATGTATAGTGTACTGATCTCAAAATCAATAAAATGGGCAAGAATTTCCTAAAATGTGTTTTAAATATAATATTGAAATTTATCAACTAACTTATAAATAGCCATTTTAATACCATTTTAAACCAACAAGATAAAATGGGTAAAAAATAATAACTTTGTTGGCTTTAAAGACTTGCTTCTCTATATAGATGATTATTATTTAACGAAAAATTAAAATCTAGTGGATAATACCATAATATATTGTTAAGAATAATCGTTAAATTGTATACCTACATGATATTAATCTGTAAATGATTCGTAGACAAACAGGTCAACCGAGTATGAAAACTGCTCCTGAAAATTAATTAATTTTAATAAAAATTATTAAACGCAGAACATTTTGATGAACAATATTTAGGTCAGTAGGGTCAAGCTAAATAAATAATAGCAAAAAATGATAGAAACGTGAGGTATATTGTTATAATACTCTGTAAGTTTGATATACATTTCATTAAAATATTGAAAAAAATTGTAGTATGTATCTATGTATAAAAACCACGAGTTTATGGCTAGATAACTAGATACAAAGGAAATTTGTTAACATTTATTTTTTAAACTACAACCAAATAATTAAAAATGTTGTCACCGCATACTCGTATACCCATCATATATAAAACCTATTTTAAATTAATACTGTACTATAATAATAGCACAATGGTAATCAAGAGTAAACATCCAGTATTGTTACATACAAAATAAAATATATGATTGCCGATCAAAATGTGCATGATAAAATAATGTCAAAATCTCAGTCATTAAAATATATTATTATTTTATTTTTATTTTTTTTAAACTGCATACACATATCATTCACCTACATGATATTAATACATTCATATAATTTTATAAACAATGTTATATGGTACTAAATGATAATTAAAATTACTTTGTAGTAGTTTAATTCTTGAAAAAGTAATTCTAATCATAAAACCATTTTTAATTTTTTTAAATTAATTACACTGTACAAAGTTTAACTATTAATATAAATTATATCGTAATAAAATATATGAGTTTATTCTATACAATTTTCTTCCATACTAAATACATGAGGACTATTAAGAAGAAGTTGCATATCATATAAAATTTAAATTTGTTTATTCATTAAAAATATAAAGCGCATAATTTTACTTTTAATTAAATTAAAAACAAGATTGTTAATGTATGCAAAAAAAGTGTGTATTTTTGTATATAATAATATAAATTATATAAAAAGAATATTCTTAAGTTAAAATCATTATTGCATAATTAGTATAGTTATATATTTTTTTAATGGTATATTTTACGTGTAAATCGTACAACAATTATATTCGATGCATTCAGGGAGCGTTAATTAAATGCCATAATGATTCGTGTAAAACAATTTAAATTAGTGAGTTGATGGTTGAACACCTATAATTAGGTTATCCATATTACGTTTTGACTTATTTTTTGTTTTAATTTAAAACTGTTATAATATAATGTTTGTTATAAACTAAGGTTTCTTATTTTTTTTTTCTTGTATTAAGAGTGCCAGAAAAGTAACCGCGTTAGCATTACTTCTCCTCTGATTCCCATCGTTTATTGATTACAATTACATCAATAATTATTGGTGGTGGGACAATCCCCCACTCACTAATATTACAACAACCTTTTTCAAGTTATGGGTACAATACTGGGAGGCTCTGCCTCCCTAGGTTCCTTCGGCTATAATAAATTGCTTAATTAACTAGATTATATAATATCCGGATTTAGTGTCAGGATATCACCGCCGCATCTCCGCGGCCTGGTGGACTCGCTCTTCTTCTTCCTCGAGTGAGAAGCTGCGTTCGACCACCCCATAGAACAGCCAAAATGACTCCTCCGCGTTCCTTAATATAGCTGACTTTTTATTCGGGTCTGCTTGGAGCTGGCCAAATGATGACCCGCAAATTATGTCCTGGATGTCGACTGTACACGTTCTGCGCCCCAGCTGGGTAGACAGAGGGTCACAGAAGGCATTCCAGTAGTAGCATGCGAGATGTGGAACGTCAGGGGCACTAGCGGGACCGTTATTCCCAGCCAACATCAGATAGATGGGATGCAGGATCGGGTCTAGGACGCTTTCCTGGTTGCTTCCCATTTCTGTTGCCACTCCTCGACGGTGTGGGATCTTTCTTCTCTTTTCACTGTCTGCTTGGATGGCCGCGTCTCGCCAGGCTCAAATAGTCGGAACCGGATCCTGGCCTATTCCAGGCCGAGTAAGTCGGTGGGAACCTTGGAGGCGTTCACGTTGGTTGATTTGAAGAAGTCTATACATTGTGGCCGGTTTTGCCGCCTGCCGACTATGGCGGCACACGTGCCCGAATCTGCAGCCAGTGTGCAAATTTCGGGAGCTCAGCGGACTCACATGCCACACACCAATCGTCTGCTTCCACGCGATCCTTTAAAGCGTATCCGGTGACCCCGCACTTCCAGCAGGTACCAGTTAGGTTATGTTAGGTTGTTGTTAGCCTTGCATTGTGGCTGAAAACGTGGCATCGGAAGCACCTCTCCGGAGGGAGGGTACTTGCACGTACGTGGCACATGGTCCGGACCCTGGTGATGAGGATAGCCAAATGATTGGGAATCTTAGTCGTGGCAATCTATTGACCTTAACGGATGCCCCATATCCTGACGTCGCAGATGACCTCCGTGGAGCGTCTTCTTAGTCCAATCCTTGGCGTCCGTCTCTATGGCAGTGTCAGCTTCAGTCTCTGGAAGGAACTGAGCGGCTGGCTGGGGCCTTTGAAGTCCGCTTACCTAGGCTGGAGGTGGCCCTACTCGAGGCCTGGCTATCCCAAAACTCTGGGGTAAGTTCCATATCTGTAGATGCGTCGGACGTTGTATTCTCAATGGATACGCCGGCCGAAGGTTGGTCGTGTTAAGGCAAGCCCACGATGTTACCATTCTTCTCGAGAAGCGAGTCAACTGCCATAGGTTAGGTTAGGTAAGCGTCAGCGGTACGGGTCAGAAGAAGCTAGATAGATAGGCCCACAGGATCTCGTCCTCGTTTCTATCCATCACGATCTTCACGCTGGATACAACACCTATGATGATGAACCTCGCTTTGTTGAGCTTCTCTCTAAGATTGGCGCTCCAATTGTGTCCGTTGGAATACTGCGTCAGTCCGGTGCTGTCCTGTGGTGGTGGGTTCTGCCACCTTAAGTTTCTTGACGGACTGGCCGGCCGATGGTCGATGCGTGGGACTGGTGGGTCTGGTTCGTTTGACTGCGATGGTCTGACACATCTGAGCCCTGGGTGCCTGGTGTGGTAGTTGACTTCTCTTTCAGTTGGTTAGGTTAGGTTAGGTACTGCTCCGATCCAATTTGCTGTGAAACTAGCCACTAGCGTTTAGAGCGCAGCGCACTGGGTTATTTAGGTTCCCGCCGAGGCGTTTTTACGTTTGCACGGTCGGGAAACGCTACGGTTTGCTGCTAGGCGAACCTAGGGCATGGGACCTTTCGCAGTTGGTCACGGGCGTGTCTAAGCCCACGTGACTTACTGCGGTTGGCCGGTGTGCGTGGCTTATTTGTACGTGATCGTTATCGGTTACCGTTGGGCGTGATAAGCTTTTGCTGGCACGTGAATCGTCTGGTTCGTGAATGGACGTATCTGGATTGCGCGATCGCACAAGGGGATAGGATTAGCTGCGATATTGGAGCGACGTGCTGCGGTGTATGTTCGTACTAGGTTGGCATACACGACTCGACTGAGATTTCTTATTTATATGCGGTAATATTTTCTTGCGTTATTTCAAAAGACTAATAAATTGATCTTTATTTAAACGAAATTTAAATTTTTTTTTCAAATTCAAATTTGTGTATTAAACTTTAATTTAATTTTTTTTTTAAATATATAATATAGAAAACTCTCGCATTGTATACAATTAAACTTTGACTGGTGACAAAATATATTATATTGCTTTTAAATAGTTTTAGGAATTTATACTTATTTATACCGTATTTATTTTTAACTGGCAACGAAGCTTTTTACATAGCATCATTTAATTGAAAATATATAAAAAAAAAAAAAAAAAAACAGTTTTAAGGACGTTTGAAATTAAAAATATTAAAACCCAACTGCTTCCAAACGTAGTTGTGAAAAATTGTTGTTCACAAAAATGTAGTTCCATAGATTATGATAATGGTTCATTATAACTTTAGGATGGCGTGCATGTACAAGTACATATGTACATATGGTTATTTATATGTATAATTGCGCATAAGTATGTGTTAATTTAGTTTAATAATATGTTCAAATATTTTTACAACATTTGGTATATTTTGATGACGTCTGTTACAAATTGTGACTCTATATTAAGTTGTATGAAGTTTTTTGTTCGATCACACGACATTTTATTCTTTTTTATAGTTTTATCATAATAATATGTTCCTGTGTAATCAGTATTTATTATAATATCATGAGCAACATGGGCATCATTATTTCAAACTTATACCCATCCTGTTTTAATTGTATTGATAACAAATAATTGATAAAATGGTAGATTAATTAAATGTTATTAAGTTATTATATTTTGTTCTAATCACATTATAATCTCAGCACATAAACTTATAATATCACGTAGCTAACAATATATATTGTACTATAGTTAAAATATCATATGAAAACGATTTGGTTTATTATCGACACATAATACAATTTTTGCAACACTTTTACAAGGTATCATTTCATGTATTTCATGTGAGATATTACATTTTTAAATTTCCAATACAATGTATATAGATGTATTGACACAAAGAAATCGTACAAAATATCTGAACTTATTGTGCCATTTATAATAATAATAATTTAGTGTATTTCTGCTTAATATAAACACATAAAATAATATTATTTACTAATATACAATTTTTCTATTATTTTCTGTTCTTTTTTTAAGTCATAAATAAAAATTGAATTTAATAACACTGCCACGTGCCAACCAAGCAGTTCAATGAAAAACACCAATGCACATGAGAAACTTTCTATACATATTATTTTAAAAAAGAAATACAACAAAATATATTTGTTCTGACTGTTTATGTATACTATATATATATGTTCAAATTATAATAACTCATCTATATTTTCAATGTACTTACGTGTAGTAATATAAATTATAAAACCTTTTCACTGGTTAGTTAAATATTTAACTTGAAATGAAGTATGCATTTAATTAAGTAATGAAAAAAAATCTATGTAAACTTTTATTGTTAATAACTGAGTACTAATGGTCACAGCTGCTGACTATTTCTTGATAAAAAAAAATAATAATAATAAAATTAAAAATTAATTTAATTTAAGATTTATAGCAATAAATTCTTTTCTCTAAACGATTAGTTTTTAATTAAATTTTTTTAAATTTTTTAACTAATTGTTGGAAATATTATAATATTTTTGAAATTGTAACTTTGTAAATAATAATATTGCTATATACCTACCATTCTTATTTTACTTAAAAATTCCATTTAATTTTTAATTTTGTGTAACGGTAAGAAATATATAAATATTCATAACTATCAGTTTAAATTTAAGTATCCTTACCTATATAAAATACGTAATTATGCGTAATACGTTATATTATGACCACTAATATAACATTGACTATTTTGTGAATTTTTAACACATAAACATTAACCTTTTTGTTAATTAAATTATCATGCATAACTCAATTATTCATCGAAAGATTCGAAATCGGTCTGTATGCTATAACTACTATTATATTGGTATATGTATTATAAATCCTATTGGTTGGTGGAGTTTTATCGGAAATTAAAAAAGAAACTCGACTTTGGTACACATATTATACAAACTGTACCTAGAGGTATAAAGCGTATATGAAAACTGATATTATTTATCTATCATATTTGAGAATTCATACTTTCCACGGGGTCGTGAAACATTTATATGATATTATGTGTTTTTCGATACGTTCACAGAACGTGAATTCAGGTTAGCTAGTTTTCTTCAGCTCTGCAGCACCACTTCTGAAAACATAATATAATATTATAGTTTATACACACAACAATAAAGTGTTTCTTTCGGTTTTTATATAAAAGTATATTATATTTATACTATTGGTTCATCGTTTACAAATGTCTAATAATCCATAGATACTCGCCCGTATATTAATGGAATCGGTAACGATACTGCAATGAAATCGATTGCGTTTATGATACGTGCGTACCAACATCAATCTGTGCGTGAGATTTTGCGAGATGAATAACTTAAAAATTTTTGAAATATAAAGTACAATGAATATACTAATATTAAACTTTAAGAACATACCATATTCATCATAATCATCATCATATCGCATAGATTAATTATTTATGATTGATCTCGTCGCAGTGTATGAAATGCGCAAAAAAAGAAGTTTCAGTCCTACTCATTATTACTCGTATCGTATTATAATTTTGTGTTATGATTTAATATATTATATTTCTACACCTTCGATCGTATTCAATATCATGAAAACAATTTTGAACGCGAAACGATCGTTTTCTGTCAAAGCATTACACAACAATAAATCAATAACTGTGTTAGGCCAAGATTAAAGATGTCTACGGAACCATATTACTTTGTGTAATACGAAATGCTGAATGTGCTGTATTAAATAAAAACTGCGCAATGACTGAAATGATACAGAAATTTGTTATTATTGTTTTTTAAATTGTTTGTTGCATTTATGCACTTTAATTTAATAACTGTAAAAAATAAAAATGCATCTTAATAATCTTTGCTTATTATAATATTTATTTATTAATTTAAGTGAATATATATTTTGAATTTAAACTGTGAACTAATATAATTGCTGATAACCAACATAAAATATCTGCATCTGACGTTACAGCTGCTCTTAATCGTTGGACTGATGCAATTTAGTTTCTAGTCGCATAATATATAATTGTGTATTATCTGAGGGTTAAGGGCATAGGGTAAATAATATATATATACATACATACTTACATACATATATATTAGCCCTTAGTGTTTGACGGGTAAAAAATGACCAAGAATTTCGATATACATTTGTGTATATAAAACGCTACAGCTATATTTAAATATTTTAAATAAATAATGATGTAAGGAAAATAATTTTTCAGTATGTACATTAAACACTAAATCACTTTTGCGTTTATATTATGTTATATATTTTACCCGTGATTCACGTATCATTAAAAAAAATTTCAAATTGTATTTTTATTTGTAGATCAATCGCAAAATCTGGGAATGAACAACGATGAGGAGTGGAGACCACGAAGACGCGGTTCGCAACTGTAAGTGGGATACTCTCATAAAATGCATTTTTTTCTTATTATTATCTTTGCGGTCCTTTCGATGTTTAAATAATGATTTAATGACGTTTTGTGGGTTTGGTCTCGGAACAGGCCAGACATCAGCAATTTACGGTCAGCCGCTGAGTCTAGAGGAAGTCGGAGCTCGTTTTCCAACAGGAGTGGCGGAGACGGCCAACAGTTGCAACAGCAACAACCGCAACAGCAACAACAGCAGCCGCCGCCCGTCATCCAAGAAACTGAACAGAACGAAACAGTCCGCAGACAGCCGTCAGTAGCTGGTGAGGAGATCAAGATAGTCATACATGACGTGGATTTCGACCCGAACACTATGGGTAAGTAGTTTTGACATGTTGTTCGGGAAAACAGTTAATTTATTGTTTTTGTGGCATTGTATATCAAGTGGGTGGTGGTAGGGGGCATGAGTGATTGTGAAGGCTATTTATCTCATCTTCTTTGAATTTCTTTTACTATGGATGGGTATTATATATGGTTTTCTGTACATTATTTATCTTAAATTTAAGGCCCCGTGTTTGATTGGGCGATTAAAACTATAAACATTTTTTAAATCATATTTTAATATAATAATTAACTAAATTAATTGAAATAATTAATAATCATCAACAATTTAAATTTCGAGCAAATGTTTGTTATTTTCCTCGGAATCATAGCTACTACTATTAATTTAGTTTCTAAATAATTCTTAATAATATGTTACTGGATGTATCGCCAGTTTAGTTTCCATATAGATTTGTCAACATGGAAATATTAATAAATACCGTAGTTCGGTCCAATATTAACAGTCCATATACCTACTATAATTTACGTATTTTTTGTAGCATTTATGTTGAGCGTCATAACTATATACAATTTACCATTGTCTGGAAAATTCTTTTCGTGATAGTTTTGTGCCAGGTACAACTCTTGATTTTATTTATAAGTTTTTACAAAGTTTACATTAAAATAGCATACAAATAATAATAAGAAAATATTTTATTTTATCCTGCTTACCGATAACTCTCAAAGGAATATGTATAATACAATATATTTTTATTGTAGACATAATGTTCATGCATTCCAATAAATTATTAAGTGTAGGTAAGATACAAAATAAAAACACCTATGTAGCTATATAGATGAGATGAATTACTATTATTATTTCAATGACAAAATGTTAACTAAATAAAAATTTGAATTATTGTAAGTTACATAAAAATTAATTATTTCATAGGCTGATAATAAATTTATTTTTCGAGTTACGTATGTATTCAAAATTGAATTAAATAATTCATTTTACATAATCCTTCTTATGCATTTTTAACATTATTTTTTTAGTTTTCACTTTTATTTTAGATTCTGAGCGGAGCGATGAATGTATTGATTTTACCATCATGTGTGTTTTTTTTTTTTTGTGACATCACGTTTTGGGGCAGTAAAAGTGCTTCGATTTTTGACTTCAGTACCTCGTTCGATCAGAAAGTGAATCAAGTTGGTACTTTGGGGGGGGGGGGGGGTAAAAAGTAAAAATTCTTAATACTTTTCTAAATAATCGAGAAAAACAAACTAAAAATTAAGGGAAAAACGGGAAATTTTACGCACAATAATTTTTCGACAAAAAATCGATTTTGGTTTTTGATGTAACTTTAAAACAAATGACCATAGATACATGACATTTTCACCGAATGTTTATATAAGTATATTCTATCCACCGTGCAATTTTAAAAAATTTTCGACTTAAGTTGAACTATGAATAGGCATTTGAAATTTTCGATCATTATTAGTTTTTTTTAAAATTAATATTGATAAAAATTTATTTGTTAGGCAGAAAAGCTTGAAAATTTAATACAAGGCTCTTAACATATTATTACAATAGCAATTGAAAAATAAAAGGAATGTATAGTCACAATTTTTTTTTAAGTATTCAAAGTTTGAGTTTTGACAACATACTATGCAAAAATTACGAAAATTCACAAATTATTTTAAGCTAGAAATTCATAAAAAATTTTCTTTTTAAATCTAAGATTTTTAAATTTAATAAAAGATTCCTTACAAGTTCGTCAATCTTTATCACAAATAAAAAGTCCACTGGAAATTCAAAATAAATTTTTATGAGCATTTGAAATTTAAAATTTTTACAACATTGGATTTCCACTGAATTTCACATTTAGTGATTTTCTTATTTTGGTGTAACTCTAAAAGTCTAAAACAAATGACCGCAGATACTTGAAATTTTCACTGAATGTTTATACAGATATTTTCTATATTTGATAACATTTTCAAAATATTTAGATTTGTTTTGAGCTGTTTACTGACATTTTAATTTTTCAACTTTTTTAGTTTTTTTTTTTATATAAATATCAATAAAAATGTATTTGTTCGGTAGAAAAGTTTGAAAATTTAATACAAGGCTTCTAACACATTTTAACAATAGCAGTTGAAAAATAAAATAAATTCATGGTCACAATTTTTTTTTACAAGGATTCAAAGTTTGAATTTTAACAACATACGTAAAAATCACGAAAATTCATAAATTATTTTATGCTAAAAATGCATTAAAAATGTTCCTTTTATATCTAATATTTGAAAATTTAATACATAGCTCCTATCATATTTTTACAATAGCAATTGAAAAATAAAATAAATTCATGGTCACAATTTTTTTTTACAAGGATTCAAAGTTTGAATTTTGACAACATATGTAAAAATCACGAAAATTCGCAAATTATTTCAAACTAGAAATTCATAAAAAATTTTATTTTTAAATCTAAGGTTTGAAAATTTTTATAATCTATAATATATCATAGACAGATAAACCGTCTTCGCTCAGAATTATTTTTTGTATACAATGATATAATATCATTGGATTCAAATTTAATTCCATCCATTACAGTAACCCACTTGTAACCTACTGTACAGCAGAGCGACATCCACTACTTAACCGCCTTTTTTATTATTTATACAGTGTTAATATTTTATTTTGCAGTTTTGCCTCTATGATAAACTTGAAAATGACTGAGAGCGATGATCTGTTAAGGCTGAGTGATTCTGATAAATGTTCTTGAAGGTTTGAGGCCAATCTTGGTTCAGAGTATATCGACATTCGGTCATTATGTGTTTAATTGCTAGATCGGTGCCACATATTGGATATATTGGTGGATCATTTTTACTCATTAGATGACTACGAGTGATAAATGTGTGCCCGATCCGTAGTCTAGTTAGGATAACTACGAACTTTCTAGAAAGGTATGTGATATGTGACCATATGAACTCATCTTGTTTTATTTCGTGGAGTTTCATGCAAACGGAATTCCAGTTTGCCCGCACATATTTATACAATGCAATTTTATTATGGGTTTTAAATCTTGTTTAGTTATGAGTTGAACTGCTGTTGCTAAAGGGTTAGTAATTGCATCTTTTGCTGCTTTATCGCCCATCTCATTTTCAATGATATCCGAATGACCAGGTATCCAGTAAAGTTAGACCGTGTTTCATTTTCCTTTCCCACATTGAAGCAAATTTTGTATCTGTATGTTTATATCGTTATTACTCTTGCTTGACTTTTTGAGGCATCTATATAAATTGTTTCACCTGGTAAATTGTGTAATATTTCAAGATAGTACTGCTTATGGGTTTTACTATTTATGGAGTCTTTTTTTAATTCTGATAAATTCGTGATGGTGAATATTGAATGAATCCAGAGAGGGGTTGTTGGGGAATGTGAACGAAGTGTATAGGATGTCTTGAGATTATGATACTTCAATAGTGTTGATATTTTTTGTAAATTGGGTTTGAAATTTAGATTTTACGACGATGCTAGTTTTGCCTCGTATTTGAGGGCTATTCGTAGTCTTCTTAATTCTAGTAGAGGAATTCTTGTGAGATTGAGTATGTTTGGGATAGGGCTTGATCGATATACTCCAATAGTTATTCGAAGACCTGCATTGTGTATTGTGTCTAATTTTCTCATAATTTTTTCAGAGTTTCTCTATATGTAGGAGTTAAAATCAAATTATTCATGATTAGCGATTTATATATTTGTAATAGAGCGTTTGTCTTGGATCCCAATGAAGTATGAGAAAGCACCTTTATTATGTTTACTCGATGGTCGATTAAAATGTTGAATTGCTATTGTGGTGTGTCCGTGCTAATCTGGAATCTAGTACGGTAAAATGGTTAAAATATTTAGCTTAAAATAATAATAAAATAGTAATAAAATTTAATATTAATAATCCTTTAAATATTTAAAAAATATATTAATTATTTTATTAAAGTGTCTTAATATTCATTGATATGTGTTCAAACTTTTAATGCTGGTATTAAATGTGATCATACGATTTTATGATTTACGCTTGTCACCATATTAGTTTAGTGTAGTATATTGTAGTATAATGTAGTGTAATGTAGTGTAATGTAGTGTAGTGTAGTGTAGTTTCATATATTATGATAATAATCATCTAGGTTATCGCAACAAATCCTATACTAAAAAATATGTACATTACAAAAAAATTTAAAAAAACAATGTGAATAGTAAACAGCTGGTATTGCATACATAGATAATATTTATTATTTTCAACGAATCTCGGAGTTCGTTGTTAATTAATACCGTGAGTTTTCTTTTAAATCAATTTTGTTTGCTGGTTATTGGTTTACCTCATCCATCGTCTGTACATACAAGAACAACCAGTATAAATAACAGTATAATAATTATCAATATGTCTCACAAACCTACAATATATATACATATATATATATATATATATATATATATATATATATATATATATATATATATATATATATATATATATATATATATATCAATATAGCATAGTCTTGGTTGAATAATTTAGGATATGGTTTGAAAGTTAGTTTTGTCGGAACATAACGTTTTTCGTACATTCACAGCGTGATTCGTCAAAACCGTGAAAACTGAACTTGATCTATTCTACTCTCAGACGTCGTGTCACCGTGAATATTACATACAGTATCAATCAAACGTGTCAAACTATTCAGGGTAAAAGTTAAGGTTAATTCTCCGGATGTATATATTTCTAATATAGACGTCTTGGTAGCCACGGAGTTAAGTACTTCCTTCCCATTTTCCTTGAACGATAAACTATAGATATATAATATAGTTGGTGGCCGGTTGCTATTTTCAATGTTTGCGAACCTATCTCAACAGGAAAACTTGCAATAGTATATTGAAAAAACACTGATGGTTTATCGTTCATCATTGTATTACTTTCAAGTTTAATACCAAGTCAGACGTATTTCATTTTTATTCTATCGTTTCTAGGTTACAGAGTCTCAAGGTCATTGAAATACTCGATATTATTAATATGGTACCAGTATTGCTCCGGACAGTAGAGAATTGTTTTTGTTTACAAAAATTTGTTTGAATAATATACCTAGTTGAAAATAAAATATTTTTATTTAAACAACTTCTATTATTAAAAAACATCGTATAACTCGATAAAAATACGTTAATCATCTTCATGTATTAAGTAAGCTAGAATGAGCTAATTTTAAACGTTATGGGAATGACCATGCTTAAAATTGTATCTTAAATTATAAATCTTTTAAAACAGGTGGCATTAGATATTATATTATACTCAAGGCACATAATATTAAAACATGAGATTTTGATGCATTCTGCCCGATTTAATTTATTTAAATGTATTAACACATTTTTGCGTTCCCGTTGGATGAAATGATATTCTAAAATATATCGCCGTAAACTTTGTTTTGGACAACTATAATTATAGATGTACGTAAAATATTAATTATTACGAGTCAAATTATTATTTTGCTCCGAGTGAGTGCCATATACACAAGCCACCCTCGTGTTATGGGTGGTAGGTTCATACCTGTGGTTCCACATAAAGACATTTTCAGTCCAAAAGTTTTGGCTTAATGCAATCTCATTCTGTTTTTAAGTTTAAAAAAATAGCATTCACATTATACTAATGTCTAATAATAATAAATAATAGTAATGCAATTTGTTGACGTAAGATATAGTTTTAATTTTATCTCAGATAGAAAGCCGCGGTAGGGAGTCTTTTGCATCTATATCGTGGTTAATTTACAATAGATTCAATATTGTTTATGTAATAAAAAAAAATTTGAATCTCAGGTTATCGTTTTACTATGAAAATATACCTTTTTAATTTTAAATACAAATTACATTAATGTGATTTCACGTGAGTATCCTTTTTACATATTTTATTTTGAAGGCTGTTGTAATATTTAATAACTGTTGCAAGTTTTCATATCAATTATTATACTAATATCAGTGGTTAAACAATACTATGACCTGATGTTCAGAATTTTCGATAAACTTTGCACAGTGCACACTCAATACGAGTAATGATGCATTTTAAATATGGGTGATTTTTAAATGTTAACAATAGCCTAAAGACATTTGGTGAAAATGTTCTTGTTTTTTTCTGTATTATTTTGTATCAAATTTCTATTGTGACCCACTCTGTTCCCTTATTGTGTAGACAATAATATATATAATAAACAATATCATGTACCCTTACAAAGGAAAACAATATCGTTCATCGTCAAAGTTGGCCAATGCCTATATAATTGGCTACCTATGTTTTATAAAACCCACAATAAAGTACCACACCCACACTTAAAAACTTGTTTATTTTAATTTTTTTAATAACTTTATAAGGTATACCATACAATTTAATTAAAATCCAACCCCTATTCCACGTCTACTCGTGGTTCATGACGTTTGTAATTTATCCCTAAATTAAAGATTTTACATTTTACTCCAATTAGGTAGAACACCCGTTTATTTTTAGTGAGTATAAAATATAAAATGTTTTAAGCCTTCGCTTTCCCAGACATAAGAAAAATAAATGGCCCCATTTTGATTTCAAATCCTAAATTGAATTCTCCCACTTTCCTCTTACTGACCATAATGCTGTACTATATTGTCTGGTGAATGTGTCATACGAACATACACTTCATCACTTTGACAATTTATCAATTTAGCAATTTATTGTTTTTGTTTTTTTTCAAAGTCTGGTTTGTGTTCGGAATTATTTATGATTCTTAGTGAACGAGATAATTTTATACATAAACCGGTATTTTCTATTATTTTTTATTATCCAATCTCTAAACTTTATACCAGGTCACCACAGATTACTTACGTATCTATGGGTAACATAATATTTTAATATTAAAAATAAGTATGTGCTTTAACACCATAGTTATTAACAATAAGTTCTTCAATTTTTCGTCCAAAAAATAATTTATTTATATTGATTTGCATGGTTTTCGAGAATAAAAGATTGAAAAACAGGCAATTAATGTTGTCATTTAATTCGTAATGTAGTTACTTATATCATAATCATATGAGTATAGAATATTTATATGTTTCATATGATAAATTATTTAAATATAAAAAAATTTTATGAAAATATTTTAAATATTAAATGGCTATTGGGTATTTAGAAAACAAATTTCAACGTTATGCAGTTCAGGTTTTCGTTTTTGTTATCTTTGGATTTTAACCACAATAAAAATGTTTTTCTCGTTCTAAATAACTCGTCAATAATAAAAACTTACCGTATAAGCTAAATTAATTTAATACAATACCTATTTCAAAAAGAAATTAAAAATCGAAAATTATTGAGATCTGTTTGTTTATTTAGATTTGGTTAGTAATTCGGTATGTTAGTAATTAGTATACTATAGACTATAATATATAGTATATACTGTATACAATGATTTTCAACTTATAAAATTGACGATATCTTAAATACTATATATTATAATAAAATCATTGACTTTCTATAATTTTAAAAAGTGATATTATATTTTGATGAACATCAAATACATATCATTAAATTGTGATTTTTCTCTAGGTGTTCGTTCGGGATCCAAGCGTAAAGTAATACTGAAGCGTGACCTCACAGATAAAGCTCATCGAAGTAAGTATAATAAATCATATTAATGCTTTCTAAGTACACAATTCGTTACCAAAAAATTAAAAATAATTCATGATTTTAACATAACAATGAAATTATTTATTAAAATCAAATATTAAAAATAAATGTTAGTTGCATCTTGTTGGTATTAATACCTCTTTATTTTATAAATGTTATAAACATTAAAAGTTTTATAAAAATACTTATTTTTAAAAATCTAAATAGGTACAATTCAAATAATTTAATCAACTGATGACTATTATTCAATGGTTCAGAGAAATGTTGATAACATATTAAACGTATAAGCCACTTATAAGAATTTATAAATATTAGATTAAAACAAACATTAAATATTATTTAAGGTTTACATAAATGTTATGCGCAGTATTTTAGAAGATAGAGAGACATAAAAAAATAAGATAAAATACCAACACGTGAAAGCTCTAAATCTCTAATATATGACATATATCTATCTAAGTTACATGTCACTTTCGGGTAGGGACATCCTATGATATAGATTTTAGTTTTTTTTTATTTTATTCATGTTTTAAAAGATTTATGACTAAATGCCATTTAAAATTAAACAAAAATTGATATTCAAAAAAATCTCTTAAGATACACTTGGCAAAATATTTTCCATATATCGAAATAAAATGCTGATTAGCCATACTGTGTTTTTTAATTAATTTATGTTGGTATATATTATTATTCGTTTTATGAGGAATTAATACTGTATGGTAATATACTAATATTAATAATATACCTAACATATTAAAATTTTGATGCTAGTAATAAATAGTATAATACCAATAAATATATATGTTACAAACTTATGAATCGAATTTCAATAAATAAGAATTGCTTCAAATGTTCTATAAACAGTACTTCTGCAGAACTTTTGTAAATTTATTTTACCGAGGAATAAGTGAAATTATTATTTGATATGTTAGATATATTTGACTAACTACCCATAAATATAAGAACATAGTTTTCATATAAAAATATTCGTCGACAAACAATTTCTTTATGCTATTTTATTGTCAATAAAATTTTTGTTCATGAATTATGATTTAATTTATAAATAATGATAATTAGTATAAAAATAAATATAATTTAAGTGATCATCTAATTTATTCTCCTCGTAATTTTTTCATATATACATTTGATTTATAAATAATTTTGTTTCTTCAAAATCAACTAATTTATTTACTTTGAGTTAGGTAAAAACCTAAGATGAAAACAAATTGTTAAAATTTAGGTTCTATTGTATTATTAAATTTAGATTAATGCTTTTTCACACTATAAATTATTTTGAAATTTGAAATTTGAAATCACAATCTACATTTTTCAAATACGTTTGTTGTAGGTATTAAATTGTGTCATTTAAATTTTCGTTGTTGATTTTTTATTTTATCAAATATTTGAATTTCTAGTATTTATTTAAATAATTTATATAAACAGACATCAAAATGTCTTAATATTTATTTATTATTGTGAATCATTTAAACGAATTTTTAGATGTCCAGCAAACAAAAGTAAAAAAACTGTTAAATAGATTTCAATAGACTTAAAGTGTTCACATTATTACGTTTTAAACATTCATAAATGTAGGGCGATATTTTAGCAATAATTATAATATAATCAATAATAACTATAATTTCAGAAAGTTAATTTATTTTCGTTATTAATTTGAATAAAGTTATTATGGTAACGGAAAATGCTTTAATAAAACAATGTATGATTATAATATTTCACTTGTATTACACAAAGATTTTTTTTAAATATAAAAATGAATTTTTGCACTTTTTGTAATATAATTTTCAATATATCGTTTTTTAATAATTCACTTAACTGCAATACACATAGTTGTACAAAAATCTTTAATAGGTAATCTCATTGGATGTATAATATTGGGGAAAATATTTAATGATTTCCCAATTATCTTATACAGTGATTACCAGCAGTTTCCGAGTAAAATTATTAGTATTATTATCATTTTTTTTTTTTTTTTATTTTTTTTTTTTTGACATATATCAAAATCAAGATAATATAAGAAAAACTTTAAGAAATTATTCTCTTGGACAATTAAAGCAATCACCTTAACGTGAAATATACACTAATTACGCAGATTTCAAAATCATTGGGCGAATATCGAAAAAATAAGACAACGTTAAGCATTCTAGTGACAAAAAATACAAAATTGTCTCACTCAATACATCCCTCAATTTGTTAGATTAGACAGTGTGACGAGATTTCTGGTCGTTAAAACGATGCCCCGTTGGCCATTCACACTTAAAACTTTTTTCCTCTCTTTTTAAGCTGTCAAAGATAACTCGCAATGACAATGTTTCACGATCCTTTTTTTTTTCATCTCTTTAGCTCGAGGATTTGGGATGAGAGTCGTGGGAGGTAAGATCGGTCCGGACGGACAGATGTTCGCGTCGATTGTTTGGACTGTTCCTGGTGGCCCAGCAGAAAAATCTGGTCTACAACAAGGCGATAAGGTACAAAATGTTCATCGTACTCGCGTGTACTGTTGCTGCCAATCGCTATAACGAGTGTTTTATTATTATTCCTATTATTTTTTTTTTATCGTCCACAGGTCCTCGAGTGGGCTGGTATGCCGTTGGCCAATCGCAGTTTCGAGGAGGTGTGCAGTATCATCGACCGTTCAGGTGACGTGGTGGAACTGTTAGTTGAACAAGGATACGAATTGTGAGTTTTATTTTAATTCCATATACTCTTTCGTCGGCATCCACTAAAATCACATATACTTATCTATTGGCTATTACGGGCATAATATGCGCATTCATAATAACGATAAGATTTAGAAAATATAAATTATGTTCCAGTATAATAATGATGTGTTAGGGAGCATATTTTTTGGCCATCCATAACTTTTACGAATAATAAGATGATAGGTTATCTAACTACTGATTTCCAAATATAAAATATGATCGCAAAGTGGTGATTAATGATATTATTGATATCACATTCATACTTTATATTCTAGAAGAATTAGGTATATACCTAATACCTATATGTATAAACATAGTATATCAATTCTTATTTAGAATAATAGAGTAAAAAAACTTTTATTCAGAAATCATAGCATTTAATATAGTTGGTTAATCATGATTTATTTATGTTACCAAACGAAATTAAATTGATAATATTCATAAGTAATGAAAGTTGGTATTCACAAATATTAAGAATCATAAAGTGATTTGATTTAGCTTATATAAGAAAAAAAATCGTCATGATCACCAAAAAACATTACTCCTCTTAGAATCTAAAATAAGTTATAATGCCTATGGCTTAAACATTTCAAAATAATATTTTTAAACTCATTCTTTATAAAATTCTAAAACATGCACCGGAAACTATACTTCTACTGTGCATAATCAATTGTTTACCAAAAATTATAAGCATCTGGATCTTGTGTTTGCAGAAGGATTTGCGATCTACTCGACGAGCCCGGACCAATGACCTCCAGAAAGAACTCTGGCGAAGCTATGGGTTTGCAACTAGGTTAGATTTAATAATAATTTATACACCTATTTCCTATACATTATTACAAATCTACGTTAGTTTCTTTTGAAATCAATTTAATTTGATTGAGTTAATAACGAATGATACTTATACGGGTAGATATATCATATCGATACTCACGATAAATTATCTCTACTATTATGTTTTTCATGTATTATTTATTTCTTGCCGTAAAATATTTACCGTCGCAAAATGAAGATAATGAAAAAACTGACATTATAGAAGAGAGAAGACGCCTTAATGAAATTGTAGTATTATTAGTATTATTACTCGTGGAACTGACGATGCAAAAAGCGCAAAAACATTCCTGATCGCAGAATTTACGGACTTAGTTAACTTGTTACACCCACAGAAAAATTACGCTTTCTCCCGATACCAGCTACAATGTTCGTTGCTATTCATATTTTCTTTTTATTCATAAGATTTAACTTTGAAGTTTCCGATAAAATATTTATTTTTTTAAATAAAGTCGAAAAAATCAATTAAAAAATGGCTACGCAGAATATAACATTATAAGTTTTTTCTCGTCGAAAATTATGTAATTTAATATATTATATACCCAAACATTAAATATATGCATAATGCATTTAACGAGAATAAATCATAAAACAATAAAATCATTATTCATCATGTTTACTATGATGTTTATTTTAAAATTAATTAATTAACAAAGAAGAAAGAATTATTAAATTGAAATTTCAGATGGTTCAGACTCTCCGGCGTCCCCGACGAGAAGAAAACTACCTAAGACTCCGGTATAGAATTTAAACATTAACGGTGTATGTACAGTATAGTAGTTTCGATCCTTCAGAAATGTTATCTAGTGAACTATTCTTGTTTTTGGACATGAAAACGATACTAATAATAAAAACAATAATCTTTATCACCATTCGAAATTGTAACATATCTATATAAAAGGTGTTTTTTTTTTTTACTATTTACTAAAATCAATATATGTTGTACGTTAAATATACTATTAATTAAATAGATTATATTATATATTATATATATAAATATATATATATTTATATATTCTTAGGACATTCAATGAACGATATGACGTATGATATTATTCCAATGTAATCAAACAAACGAATAAATTTAAATAACGTCTACTTTTCGAATAATCATAATATAATATTGCGTAATATATAGCCATTGTATCATATTATACAATACAATATTTATATTTCTGAAGGACGATATTTTTTTCCTGTATGTTGGTTTAAGTAGATAGTGCGTGCGTTTTGATTTGATATTATTATGATTTTATTTCGTTATTTTGCCGGTATTATTATTTATGTAAATAGGCCAGTTTATATCTATTTGATGTATAAAACAGTACTGATAACTGATAACTGATATATTATATACATATAAATATATATTATATTATACTATAACATTATACAGAGATAAAATTAATCAAATATGGCTACTTCTCAAAGGCTGTGTTACATCAGAACAATACTATCGAAACCCCTGAATTATCCTGAAGTTTCTGTTTATAGTGATAATATTTGATAAAATATTATTATAATAATTCCTCTTTTACTTGTACGTAAGACTGATTTTTTGGGTTTTCATTAGCTATAAAAATCATAGGCATATTAACTGACCTGTTTAGTTAATATGTCTATAAATTATGATAAAAACTGTGGTCAATGTATAAACGATATATATGAATAATCTTCTACATTATTACTTTAACGATATATGCATTCACTATTTCAAGTTAATATCGTAATGAAAAATATTTTCACTATGCAGGTGGTTTAATGAGAAAATCTTCTGTTGTTATCGATCATCTGAATAAATGTGGTGAAAAATTATTATTAGATTTCGGTACCTACTATTAAAAAGATAATATATTATGTCTGTTAAACAAGGGTAATTTATATTATATTCATTGAGTGTATTTGGTATATTATACTTTAAGTTTTAACTTATTATAATTCTGCTTAAGTATATACATAATATATACATTAGCAATATACTATGTAAATATAAGTCCATTAATAATATAAGGTTAGATTAAGGAGAGAGAATCCGTCGAGGTAAATTTCAATCCAGAGAGATTCTGAAATATGAAGAAAATTAATTTATATTATAATCCCGAGTATATGATAAAATATCAAGTAGATTATCATTTATCGTAAAAAGTCAAATAAGAAGGTAAATTACATACAACTAGGTAATTTTTATTCATACAAATATAAGTAATTTATAATGAGAGAGAGAGAGAGAGAAAGAATAATTTATATTATTGTAATAAACATAGTAGAACATTCAGATACATTATTTAGTATATTATATTATATTATATTATATTATATTATATTATATTATATTATATCATATTCCATTATATATTTTATTATATACTATTTATACATTATATTTACAGTTATATGTCTTAAATTAGGTACATTTTTTTTTTAGAATTGGTAGCATATTATTAAATGATTTAAACAAAAGAATCAAAAATAAATTTAAATTTTTTTACTTTTTATTTTATTTGTGGTGGTAATCAGAATCGCTTTGGAGTGCACTTTATCGGATTTACTTAATATTCAAAATATTCTAATGAAGCATTTCAATAAGATTTATTACAAATAAATCAGTTTTGTGATTTGCTTACCATGAAAATACTTTTTATAGCGATAGTTGACTCGCTGACGGATTCCTCTTTCTTATATTGTTTATAGAGAGTTGATTAATCCATGATATTTTGTCTCTAAATAAAATACGCGATTAAATTTATATACATATTCATTAATATCTTAAAACGTATCTACACTTACATATAACCATATTATTTGAACCAATATGTTTCTTAAAATATTTAATATTATGTTAATGATATAATAATAGTTTAAAAATTACCTAGTTTAGATGATTAAAAATTATTGGTTTTGTCAAACATTTAAATGATATAGGTAAATGTAATAAATACATATTATTATTGATTATGATGAATGGTGGTATTTTTATTATCACTCCAAAAAAAAAAAAAAAAATATTAATCAAAAGAAAAATGTAGTAAAAGAGATTTTTCAACTATATTATTATATTATAACTAAAATGTATTAAGTGATTGAATTGCTGCAGTAAAAAATATAGCTACAAGAAACACGAGTGTGCTATGTGAACGGATTACTGGACGGTCAGTAACTCTCAAGAGGACAAGTGGTCATCTAGCCTCGCAAATAAAAATACACAAATATGTATATATTAAACTATTTATTTTATGCATTATAGATAAGGTGATTTACTTTTTAACCATAAATACTAAAATACTTATCATCTCTAAACGTGTTTAAATCTTTTATTATACTTTAAAAAATATTTTTGATATTAATTTTGAATATATGCAAATTATAATTTATATTGTTTCCTTACATATTTTCTTAAATATTATGCAAATATTTTATGATTCTTAGTTAATTAATTCAAATTATTTAAACATATACTTAACTGGTTAGGCATTAATATTTTGTATGTTAAATAGTATAAATAGCGGTATTATCCAGAGTAAAATTCTGCTTTGGATATGAAATATGGAAATTACAAAACGTATGTCATCATCGTTCAAAAATGAAAAAAATACCGAGTACCTATAACAAAAATGTCTAAAACAACAAGAATCTAGTTAAAATTTCTCACTCAGAAAAATTATTAAAACAAGTAAATCATTTATGAGATAATAAGTATTAACTGTTATAATTTATGAATCACTCTGTATACAATATACATATTATATTGTATATTTCTATGTACAGAATACACATACATATATAAAATCTATTTAAAACAAAAGAAATTAATTATTAAGTGATCCTAAAGTCTAATATATATTATATTATATACATATAATATGTGTGTGTGTATGTTTGTGTGTTTTATATACTTTTTTTATGTATATACCTACTATGTGACTATATGAGTACCTACCACCGTTATTGGACACACCAAGCTCACGCTTGAACATGTAAGTTTTTTCCTCATTTTATACCTATACATCGTCATTAACAACATATTTTATTACATGATACATATTACATACTTATATATGTACATTTTTTTACATACTTCACTCGATACGAATATATTATTCACACCTTGCTTGTCACGCATCGAAGCAAATTATGACTAAAATTCTCGTAACCGTAGTTTTCCACATTATATTAAACGGCGTTTTGCTGTTTTCTGTATACATATTGTGTTTGTTCTCAAGAATTTCAATACTGTTTATAATTTATATTCAGAGACAACACGAATTCTAAAAGATTTCACACGTTTCGTGATGAAACCGTTATGGCAGATGGATCGAAAATACATTATTATGATTTTGTGTTTATTAAAATCGATAAAGTTAAACACAGTTTAATGTTGACGACGATAGTTTTGAATATTATTTTTATCACTCATAAACTGTTAATATAATATTTTTATAATACGCATTTTCGGAGTCTTTTATGAGAACAATACTACAATGATATTAAACGATGAGTGTTTGGTATACATTTGGAAATA
The DNA here is from genome assembly GCF_037042655.1 of Diuraphis noxia. Taxonomy (NCBI): domain Eukaryota; kingdom Metazoa; phylum Arthropoda; class Insecta; order Hemiptera; family Aphididae; genus Diuraphis; species Diuraphis noxia. The sequence continues at coordinate 69,659,369 of NW_028301712.1, read as the reverse complement.
TCTATTTACGCGTTCGTCATTATCATAACGTTTCGCACGGAGATTCGTTGGAAACTTTATAACATTTATTTTAATTTAATTTGGTTACTTTGAAATTTATGTAACGATTATGAAAATATATTGTTACACGTTATTGGTTATCAAGCCAAACACAATATTTATATCATTGTAATGTGATATTTATGAAAAATAATTAATCTGTAACGTTAAAAAACCTAAAAAAAATAACAGAACAATTATTCAATTTCATAATCCGACTTTTCCACAGAAATACGGCAATTCGCTTTTTAAATAATTGACTATAGTCATGGTTTGCTAAACTCCGTTATGCAACCATTCTTTGTACTATTTTTCAGCTTTTCGTCGTGTGCTTGACATGTAATGTATTTTTTTCTCATATACATATAACTAATACATAAAACTTTTTTTTTTCATCATCTTGCAGCTTGTTATTCAACTACCTACCTACCTACCTATTATTGTTATTATTATTACTACTACCTACTACTACATATAATATTATTAAAACACATACATTCAGCCTTGTGATTGTTTTACACACATATAACCTACACGATTTAATTTGGGTAAACATTAGTATACTATACGATACGTTTACCTAATTATAAAATTAGGCCTTGTCATTACACTTATATTATAATAATATATTGGTTTAAGAACAAAAGTGTTTGTAACATTAGCCCATGTTATGTTGTTGATTGTATCCACGCAATTATTGCAATTATTATTATCGTTATTATTATTATTATTATTATTATTATTATTATTATTATTAATATTATTATTATTATTATTATTATTATTACTATTATTAATATTACGTATCTTTCGAAATCATCGGAAGATTGTTTTATATCTATTTTGTTTGTTTCTGATTTAATGCATTACACTTTATTCATGTAACGCCCCACATAATATTATAATAGTGTCAGCCTCATTCTTAACCTAAGCCCCAACAGCCTTTGAATATACCCAATTTTTTTTTTTTAGACCTGTACAACGTAGACATAATATGTTTTATACATACATATCTATACATATAGCTAATTACATACATGTAAACCAAATACATATTTAAACTCACTTAGTTTATGGACCACAAGTATTGTAACGTACGACCCATATATGACATATATTACGTTTACGTATGATCATAATTTTCGAATATCGTCAAGCTATTTGTAAATTTTGTTTTGCTTTTAGTTTTCAGCATGTATGCTTCTTCATTTATTTTATTAGGTACATATTTTATTCCTTATATACAGTTTGTATCGATTTATAAAATATCAATCATTAATATATTAATACACGAGGCATAGAAATATACCAATAGTTACATAATATATATAATATATCTCATCGATAATGATTATTTAGTATATTGTGTTTTACGGTATAGTTATATAAAAATGTTTGCATGAAATGATACATCACTTTGCCAATGTTTTATTAAAAAAAAAAAAAAAAAAGATACGTCCTGAAATACATTTTTTTTCGATCAAAGTATTATATTATTGTCTTGCGGATTTTTCTTTTTAATCAAACTGCAACCTTTATATTTTTATTTATATTTTATATATATATTAAAACCATTGCTATTCTATTTCAGTGCACGTAATTGAATCATACTTTTATAATAATCGTACATACAATTCTTAAAATTGTATTTATCATGTTTTCGTATTTTAATATCTTGCGATTTTCTAGACTTCTGGCATGGCTCAGCCCATCCCCGAAGATTCAATTCGAGAAAGGAACATCATCGGTGGTATTCAGATGCAAGTCTGGTACAGGGACGGCAAAAATGAATTGTCTATATCTGTCTTAGCAGCCAACGGCTTGCAGATGAGAAACGACGCTGATTATGGTTCACTGCCCGAAGCATATTTACAGATAAAACTTCTTCCGTTCACGTAAATAATAATTATAATATATTATATAATAGAATCATAATTTCTAAAACGTTCCACCCGATAATCCCTAAATCGTGGCTATAAATCAAACGAACGAAAAACCACGCAAAAACACATAATAAATTAAAACAATAAAATATAATCGACGTATTCGTCGGAACTAGGAAGTTGCCGAAACGTTAAAACGATAAATGAATTTTCACACATTAACTAATAGATGCATTTATTATAACGGTCTGAAAAAATTTTTAGTAGTTAAAGATTAAAACTCTGTCCACTTGATTGCAATTTTACGTTTCATCTTAACTGATCAACAAAAAAAAAAAAAAAAAAAAATGAAAGTTGTATCCCAAATATTTAATATAAAAGGAAAATGAAAAAATTTTAATTATTACAAATAAAACAATCATAATATGAAAATCAAAAATGTATTTTAGAATGACACATACTTATAGGGAGTTGAATAAAACCATCCATCAAAATTCAATAATAACTAATTTATGTTTAAAGTGCTCTTTAATCATAAATATATAAATAAACTCTCAGTGTTATAATATTGTGTGTTTAAATTTTAAAAACATGCAAATTATTATTATGACAAATAATATTTTTACCAAATGAGCATTGTATATTGCTGTATTCATAATATTATACATGTATTATATATATCATATAAATAATATAGGTGTGTGCATACAATATACGTCGTATAAATACTGAATTATTATTTTCATTTAGTTATACTAATTTTTACTCTTTTGTTTGCTTTTTCCAACATTTCATATATTCTATAGTACATTTATAAACTTTTTTAAATAGTTTTTCATGTGGCTTTCTTATAAGTTAATTACATTTAAAAAGAAGTTTTGACGGTGTTAAGCCTTCTTTTTGATATCTTGGATATAATTGAAACAATTATTAATTCGTATAATTATTAAAACTTAAAATAATATTTAAATGAACGAAAAATCGTTGAATAATTAATAATTAATTACTACAAATACAACACGATATTTTTGTAAATTTCAAACGTATAGGTTAGGTACCTACAACTACTATATTTTCAAATTTTAAGCCATCAAATATTATGTTTTTACTAAATAATCATTTTCATAAGTTTTAAAACTAATTTAACTATGAAAATAATTAAAAAGTGCGTTTTAATCTTCAGGAAACAATTTTTTATGTGTTTGTAAATTTCTATTCACTTCCTTTTTCATATTTTAATTTTTCTTATTATTTTTTCCAAGGATTCAATATAATTTCGAATGAGAACAAAAATTTTTTGTAGATATTAAAATTGTGATATTTCTTAAGAATTCATTATTAATTTTAAAGAGGAATACAATACAATAACCCTGTAACGCACATTAAATAATGAATGTACCTATACGTTCTTTCATTACTTAGTTTTTATCAACTTAATATTCCAACTATCTTTTTTTTTCCATCTTAATCACATAAACATAAACGTGTAGCTTTAATTTTTACCCAAAGAAACTCCAATTTCCGTTTTAATTTGTTTTTAATTTTATATTTAAACTATTAAAGTTTATAATTTTCACTTTTCAATTTTATAAAAATTCACCACAATCAAATTCATGATAAATATTATACTATTTTTTTTCATAGAAAATAGTGTACTCATAGATAAAGAATAATAATATTCATAAGATTTAATCATTACAAGTAGATCGCGAATAATGTACGGTTTTAAATATCTATTAAACGCTAAAATAAATTCGTTCTATTTAGTAAATATTAACATAATAGATATGTATTACCTATGTTCGTTGTTCATGATACTTTTGAACTGCTATATATAATATTATAAACGGTAAACAGCAGGGTCAGCTTTAGATAGATTTGGCGTGAGCATAGGTACAACAGCGCAGAAATCAGAGGGGCGCGTGGTTGTCTGGTTATATATCAAAAAGAGAGCGAAGAGCTCCGTAAAAATACTTGCACTGGGTGCTGAAAAAGCTAGAGCCACCTCCCTCCCTTGATCAACAGCATAATACTCATGTTGTTATTCCGGTTATTTGTTAAAAATATATAAATATGATTTTCTTTTAAATATATTTGTGATACCATACAATCAGTTTTAATAGCTTTCGGAAGTCGTGTATATACAATATATTTATTATATGTATATCATATATCATAATTACCTAAAATTGTTTTAAGAATTTTTATTTAATCTGCTTTGCAGTGTGGAGACAAATATTGTAAGGACTGAAGTCGCAGAACCATCACTGAATCCTATATGGAATACCACACTTGAAATGCCAAATGTTCGTTCTGAGACACTAATTGAAAAGCAAATGGAAGTCATACTTTACGATTACAGACCAGACAAAGAGGACGTAATATTGGGTAACTTATATAAATAAAAAACAATTTAAAGTAAATCTAATAAAATATAGTTTAAGTTTATCTGACGTCTTCGGTATATTTACAGGTGAGTTTGTAGTAAATTTACAAAACGCACTTTTAGACAACGCAATGATATGGTATGAATTGGAGTCACCGAATCATAGTAAAGCCTCTAAATCCCCTAGGAGTTCAATTTCCGAAAATGGGAAAGGAGGATTACGGGGTCAAATCCGTTCAGTATCTGGTACATATTACACTATGATGACAATCATTTTATCGACCTATCCTAACAATATACTACACAACCACATGAATTGCAGAAGAACGTGAACTCGATGGATTCTTGCATCCGGATCACGCGTATATGGCGAACTCACGCCGAGGATCAAGCCAGTCGGAACAGCTGGACGTTGAACCGTATCAATTGAACAAGGATTTCTCTCGATCATTACCTGGGTCTCGTCGGAGTTCGTTCCAATCAATACAAAACACTGAAAAAGGTAAGTTATAGTTTTTGTTAATTTTTTTTCTCAGTTTACTATATGCTTTTAATATCCCACAGATCCTGAGCTAACGACAACTCCCTACACGAATAGGAGTCGACGCAGGAGTTCGTGCACCCCCAGACAAGATCCAGACGAAATTCTCAAAAATCTGAAAGCCGTAAAAGGAGAGTTACTTGGTCGAAGTATGAGCATTTGTGGCGATAAGAGAGGAATGCGAAGTAATTAATTTTAGCTATTTAATAATATTATATATTAATAATTGCTACATAGCTATATTATGTCTATTATATTATTAAAATAATACATTTAGATATTATATAATATTTGTTGAAAAAATATCACATTTTTATTTTTATTAAAGGGGGTAGTTTGTGTATGCGACCATACAAAGAGTCTGTTATGGAAAAGCCCGAACCAACGTCCAAATACGAAGAAGAACCAGTTGGGTGAGTACAATATACAAAAATTCCATAGTTTTCATACGGCATATGGCTATAATACATTTGTATTCGAATTTCAGTGATCCGATTCGATTGGGTCCGGGCCAAATTATGCCACGTGGATACGGCATAAGTTCAGGTAACATTTTTTTCATTTTAACTCATTTGAATGATCATATAATATGATATACTAATTGATTAAATATAAATAACGATTAACGGTGTTAATATAGGTTGTCACATTGAACTTAAACTAGGATTGCTTATGACGAAAGGTCAGCTCGAAGTTGACGTTGTATGCGCGCGAGGAATTAGAGCCGAAGATTCGCCACCAGGTAAAAATGAAAATAATGATATTATTAGGTTTATTCTAGTGGAAAAGCAACTTTTGCTCAAAAATGTACTTGATATTTTCAGCCATACATTTTAAAATGGTTATCCCTTATCACTCAAGAATATTATGCCCCTTTTTAATTCACGTTTTCATAGGTAATCAAGACTTTTTGAAACAATTTACATTTTTAATTTTATATAAATTGGTTTTATAACACCATTTAGGTTTACTCAATGAATATCACGAAGAGATTGCTCTCCAAAAAGTGTTTATGTTTTTGGTAATTTAAAAAAAATGTTATAAATTTTGAAATTATTACTAGCTAATATCAGGTGATTATCTGATTAAGTAATTTATCACATAGTTTAGAATAATTAAATTAAATAAAAAAATTAATCAAATATTAAAAAAATTAATACATTTTATAATAGCATGCATAACAATAAATTTCTCCTGCAGTGATATATTGTAAGATTTTTGCTAATTTCTTGCTAACACTTTTTAGTCTTAACTAAAATATAAAAATGTATTTATTTATTATTAGTAGCGGACCAAGTATAATACATTATATAGGACACAATTTATACTATCTATAATATACAAAGTATAACAAACATAGGATACGGTGCATAACATTCCATAAGCGTTCGAACAATTCTAAAGTTAATGGTAAACTACTTCATAAAACTAATAATTTAAAGAGAGTATTTCCCGAAGTCTTGATAATAGAATCGTGGAAAAAAGATTATAATGTGCATAAAAGGAAAACAATTTAAAAATATTTGGTCGTAAGAACGTGGATGAAAAGGGAAAGGTCATTTTTGTGCGAAAATAAACCCGCCGCGTTCGCTTTTCATTCAACGCAATAGCTTATATTACGTATTATATATTGTCTACCTCAGCGGTTCTCAGACTTTTTCATTCGCGGAGTCCTTAAGTTGCTGTAAAAAAAATGTAAAACATCCCAAAAACCAAGAATACCACTATATTATTAGAAACCACGATGGACACTACAATGTAACCCATGATATTTATATTGAATGATGTGCCCAAATGGATCCTATAGATCGAGATAAAATAAATTTAATGTGAAAATATTACACATGAAAACATAAACTTAAACCCAAAACAATATCATGACCGTGTAAGGCTGGGTTCGCATTTAACTCCATTAATGTTTATAAATTGTGTTTATTAGAGGTGGGTATTCAACTATAATACACACGTGGTAATAACTAATAATAATAAATTGTAAAAGCATTTCCCTTGTGGGCGTGACTACGTAAAGAACAACAACAAAATAGGTACGCTAAAAGCATACGCGGGTTCGTTTATATACACAGCAGTACACTAAAATCACACTTAGAAGTTTTAAAATTTAAATTTTCACTTAATTATTCAACGTACTTTAAGAACACCACCATCATAATATTATGTACGCAGATCGTAATAAGTGTGTACTGTGTGCAGACTCGTTTAACTGTATAGCTATAAGTTATAACTATATAAACGGCTTAGTATTCCAGGATTGGATGGACTCGTTTCAATTGTATAGAAAGTTATTTTAAACACAAAAGTGATGCGTTCGGAAGTCAATGCGAAATAGGTACATTTGCAAAAAAATCGGTCGTATTTGGTTTTAAAACATTATAGTACTGATACAGGATATTAGTTGGGTGAATGTGTCACAATAATTTTTATGATGTTATATATTTTTAAAACAACGATAAATTATTGTTGCGTTCAAAAACGAATCTGAGTGGTTAACACCATTGCTGTCCAAAGTTTCTTAATTTCTTCAACACTTTTGTGCTGGGAAACCCAAAAAATGAACTATTCAAATAAACATAAACTAAAATTGTAGACTAAACACCATAATATATACAGTTAAAATAATATATCTCAGAACCAGTCACGTATTCGTTACTATTTATTGATATAATAATCAAAAACAAACTTTTCTTCGATTTTTCATGATACAGTAATAAAATTCGAAATAATATCTTTTAATACTTTAATATTAAGAGCACATAATGAAGTCTAAAAAACAGTAAAAGCTTTAAATGAATTTAGTTATTAGTTCCAAAATATATCTAATAGCAATAAACGTTTTGCATTTATCATCTCTTATTTTCTAATAACTACTTTCAAAGAGCTATTTTTCTCGAAAAAAAATCAGTGAAAAATAAATATGGGAAATAAATATTTTCATTGCATAAAATATAATTTATACATTATCATATAAATACAACTATTTTTAGCATATTTTAGAAATTTAAATTTTTGCGCAAGTATACCATTTACTTTTATGTAAATAATTCCATACTAAAATGTTGATAAATATACAAAATAATAAAATAGCTTATCCAGTTTTTTTTTTTTTTTTTTTTTTTTAAAGAGAACAATGTCTCACAAACGTACACCATAACGAATTTGAGTTGAGCAGTCCCAACAGTATATCTATATTTCGTAAGAATTAATAACAGTGTGAATTAACCTCTAACTTATAGACAAGAACATTATCTGAGGTTTCTTATTTGTTTTTTATTTTTATGATGTACTCAAATTTGGTTTGCTGTATGTTTTTAATACAGGGATAACACATTTGGGTATAGCATAATTTTAACTACTGTTGTAACTTAATAAGTAGGGCTAGGATTTATATGCAATAAAAAATTGTAAAATATGCATTTTATTTACCAAAATATGCAAAAACAAATTTTTATTATTATTTATTATAATTCATAATTTATTATTATTACTTATTATTAGCTCATATTATTACATTAAATATTAGTTTAATTAGACGTAACTTGGCACTTTCACTTTGAACTTTCAGCATACTGGACACTGTTATTAAAACCATTCAAATTATTAAGTATAAACGTCCGCTTCATTTACGCAATACACGATGTACTAATACAATTATTCTGTACTGTCTCACTGTATAACAACGTGTAAGTAATTCTACCAGTCGTCCGTTCAACGATAAGGTAACTAACGGATATTATCCGACCTAAGATAAAATAGGTAGTAGTTATGCTATATATTTACGAAAATTCAACGGATAAACCAAAAACTGTAAGGTTTCGTGAAGTACCATTTAAAATTATCAATAACCTATAAAAATTTAAAAAATGTTAGTTAAAAAATATCGAATTCTAAAAAAAATCTATGAATATGCAATTATAAGCATTATGTCCAAAATATGCAAACAAAATGGTCCTATTTAAACGAGAATAAGTCAAATCGTGGACAAATCTGAAAACCAATCAATTTGGACTTAAGGAAAAAAACACGCAAATGCATATAAATCTTAGCCTTATTAATAATAAGTATAACGATTATTGAATACTTAAATAATAATATAACATAAAAGATATTTAAAATAACTAATATATTAAGTTCTTTGTAAGCTATTTAAATATATACTAAATTTAGAATACCTACAGAATTTTAATAACAATTTTCCAAGTTTAATTTCTTATTCTATCTTAGGTACATAAAAAAAAATATTATTTTTTTAAATAATAAATCAAAGGCACTTTTTTGTATTTAAATTAAAAATACATATTATTTTTAACTACGAGTATTCATAAACCAGTGGGTAATATAGTTTTTTACCTCATACATAATTCAATCTTAAATATACATAAATTCAATTTTAAGTCTAAAAATTGTATAATATTAACACTAAAAAGAAAATATAACAGTATGTTATTTTTAATGTATAGAATCTATTACTTATTACCACCTGTTATCATTATCTAGTTAATATATTGAAAAAAAAATATTTTTTTAATAAAATATTGATTACATTTTATAATAATAATACATTTTATATTTTAAATATTATTTGCATACATTTAAGATAAAATGAAAATCTGAGCAAATAAATATAAAAACAATTTAATAATTTTAGTAAGAATAACTATATGTGATTATAAAAATATAACAATACCTCCAACAATTTATTAATAGTATAATTTGTTTACGACAGTAAATAAAATTTAATAAAAAATCAAGTTAATTATTGTTAAAATATATCATATGGGCAGGAATAGAGGCCATATCTATGCGTTCGTTATAGTTAAGTATTATGATATACCAATAATATATCGATGAACTATAATTGTAAAAGTTCGTTTTGGCAGTGTGTATCGTATCATTTTATATAGACTATTAAGTATCTAAATATTTCATGAAATAATACCATTTCATATTCATACTTAAAGTTCTAATGTTAATATTAGATTCAATTTAAACCAGTTACATTGAGCTTATAGTTTTATTTTTCCACTACAGAATTAAATATTATGTCTGATCTGAGTATAATATCTTGAATGATCAATTTTTGTTGTTTGTGTTTAGACACTTACGTGAAAACGTATCTCCGAGAAAACGACCGCTGGTTGCAGAAACGTAAGACCCGCGTGGTCCGACACAACTGCAATCCGGAATACAACCAGACACTTAGATATTCCGCGTGCGATGTGTTGGGTAGGTCACTACTGGTAATGCTTTGGGAGCGGCAAAAAGGCTTCGAGCACAACCAAGGATTGGGTGGGGCTGAAGTCACACTCGACGCTCTGAAGCTGACACAGGTCACCGAAGGATGGTATCCACTTTTCCCTATACAGAGTTTAGGTTCAGACTCCAACGACTCTCCGTGACGTCATGCCATGAAATGTCGTTTGTAATTAATATCAATTTCACGGAAGCCCACTTTCACATCTTGGGAAATGTAATTACGTTTTAACTGTGTTCTCTTTATTTTTTTGTTTAACATAACACTATTGTGTCCTGCAATTTACATTTCGTATCTACCTATTTGGCTCCCAAAACGCATCATAGTATAGTATAATTGAATTCCTAAAATATAAGAAATAAATCATTAGTAGGTATGTAATATATTAAAGAAATTTGAGATTAATAGACCAAATTAATAAATTTGGATAAAATTAACAGTTTTATATAATACATTTTAGCTCCAAGTCCGTATAAAAGTTGATTTCAATATGGAAATTTTCAAATATTTTTTAATATGCAAAAAAAGTATTCTAGAATTTTCTTTTCAATTTCACCCAACTTTATACATATCTTAACTGAAGGGCAATCGATGTTAAAACATTGTTCAAACTACTTATATAGAAACTGTATTACAAATAATTTGAAAATGTGTTTTTTTTAAAAGAATAATGACATTGACATTTAATCAACTATTACGTGTAGAAATTATAATAATTAAATAGTCAAAATCGATAGTAGCAATTACCTAATATTTCATTATAAATTACACACTATACAAAAATAATTTTAGACATTGAGTGATATAATTTAAAAAACATAATCACGATAACCTAAATGATATTGCTGATTATTATACTTGTACCTATTTATAATCTTGGCAAATTAATACCAATTAGATATATGAATATTTAAATAAAAAGTTATCCTTTTTAAAGATAATTTTTCAATAGGTTATTATTTAAAAGTGTACAGTATAATAATAACTATTGAAATATTTAAGATTAAAAATTTAGATGTTTCCAATATATGTATACATATTATAACACACATATTAATAATACTAAATTAGAACCAATATACAATGTAAAAAAACGCAATTACATATTTATACTACTAATTGAATATATTTACTTAATAATTTGAAGTATATAATAATCTGATGGAAATACGGTTTACTTAATTTATAATTTATTTTCAATCGTCTATAGTATTTTTAATTTTCTTTCGAAAATCTATGATTTATTACGTAATAATAATATTCAAAATTGCACAAAAAAATAAATGAAATACATTTTATTTGGATACAATATAAAAATAATAACTCAATAATCTATGAGCTATTTGAACCATAATATAAATATGGGACCATTTATTAGGAACAAATGGTTAGGTTAAAGATACATTTGAATAGTTCTTTATGGTTATGATAATAATCATAATAACTACTGAACATAATAATTATAGAATCATGTTGTTTTATTTATGGTTCGTACTAGTTGTGATATGAACGTACAAGCGAAAAGAAATGTATGTTAATGGTTAATAATGATTTAATTAATTGAATAATACATTTATACATAGCAAGTGTATATTTCAGAAATCTTAAAGTTTATATATTTATACGTATTTTTACTTGTGTACTTAATTTTTTAGTTGATATTATCATTACTTCGATTATTTTTTTTTCTATTGGATTATTGTTATACTGTTATATAAGGAATTATTTACGTACTTGCGATAATTATTTTTGAAGTTATGTTTATAAACTTTTTACTGGTTGTATAACTGAACGCAATTTCGTCTTGAAAATAATCTTATTTCTATTTTAGTTTTTTAATTAAATTAACATTTGCTGTGTTCAAAATGTTTGTTTTCAATCCACAAGGAGTTATAAGGATGTTTTGCCAAAAAATATAAATGAAATTAAGTTAAGTATAAAATATTACAGCGACGAGATGTAAAATATGTCGTATATTTATTGACTGTCTAGTAAAACGATTTTATCGAGACAATCTCATATACATACGTAATTATTGTTGATATAATTTTTAGAATAATAAAATATCCACATAGGTATTGTATACAAACTATTATTGTAATGTAACTATGAAAATCACAACATTAAAATTGTATAAATCTCCGCCCTAGATTTTAAGTAAAATACGTACTTAAGTATTTTATATTATTATACATGCAATTAGAATCAATACGGTTTCCAATTCATGAACATTATAATAATATTAATATGGCGCTTTGACACGGTGACACGGCGTTTGGCCAGAAATCACATTACAAGATAATATTATAATCACTGACTTATTGAGTAAACATTGTTATTCATTAATTTTGTTTCAGTCGATCTGCTGTGTTTGACCGCCATTATAATATTAATATAATCATCAGATAACAATAATTAATACTACTCAAATATAAATTATAATATAGGTAATAATATTATTATATCCATAGCGCTCGAGTACGGTTTGGCTTTTATTGTATAAATATTTTAAGGGAAAAAATTCGTGATTCCTACTTGTTAACGCCGGTCTTAGTTCCATTTTACCAAAACTAATAATTTATATTTTTAGTTGTGTTTCGAAAGTTACCATTCGATTATATTATGTCACTGTTTTGAATATTATATTCGTTATTCAATAGTGACAATTTTTTTAATCAATATTATTTAACTTTTTTATGTTTATTATGTTTTGATATTTTGTTAAATAGATTTGTTCATATTATTGTATAATTAAATTCATGACAATCTTTATTCAAAACTATTGAATCACATGTAGGAATTTAAAAAAGTAATATATATATATATATATATCGGACCCATGATAATATAATATATTTATTTAAAAATATGTATAATAGCGTAAATTTTAGCTGTTAGAAAAAACAAATATTTATCAATTATAATAAACATGTTTAAAACAAAAATATTGTTCATGTGTTAAATGCACAATTGCCTAGCTTCTTTCCAGCTTCATAGATAAATAAAATGATGAAAAATGGTTATATATATTTTACTAATATTGTAAAAAAAATTTTATACATAAGAGGTAATTATTGAAGGGATTCTAAAACTGCATTCATTGATAAAAAGAGTTGCTATCCTTAAACAACATGCTCACATAGTAAATCATATAATTTAAATACTATATGTTAGTTCATAAGTATTTAACCTTATTTGTATTAGTGGAACTTTATGTTCATCCTTAGGACTTGCACATCCAATCTTTGGCTAAACACTGGAATTCACTCCCTACTCACTTTTCCATCTGTTATAGAAATATATCTCAAACCGTCACAACACTACCCTGATTCCACAACCTCGATCTGTCTAGGAAATCCATAATTTTGTTTCTCCCTTAATGGTTTGATCATACATGACTTCCTTCTCATTCCTTTAAACTGTCATTGAATTGTTCAATGGTCTATGATATTTGCCACTTACTTTTCATCTGTCCCAGCCTATCAACAGTCAACACATCGTGACTGACAATCTATTGTTCCTTTTGAACACCACCAGAATCCCTTTTTATGCTATAAATATATTCTCAAACAACAACAATATATCATATTAAATATATTATATTTCTTTAACCATAAACGTTTTTTAATTTAGTATTTTTTTACAGTTTTCTTAATTTCATTTTTTTTTTAAAAATTTTCTTGTAAGCAACCTCTATATCATATTAAATAATTTATTGTAATCACAAAGTGATTTTGTTTCAGTTAACGAAACTTAATTATTGTTTTTTTTATATTCATAAATCTTACATTGGTTACAAATAATTATTATTCATGACATACATCATAATCACTCTGTAATGCGGTTTGCCGTAACCTGCAAACCACTCAACTCCACTGGCCACACACATGCTCCATAAATTAGTGTAAGGTCTATGGTATGTCCGAATTGCATGTCATTCAACTTTAATAACCATATACACATTTCATACAGAAATAAATTATGAACCGAAACGGTACAGGTTGAACTAGTAAAAAAAAAAAAAAAAAACGGATCGTTGGTATAAATTATTATTGATATAACAATTATATAACATTACCACCGAATTTTGATTATAACACATAGATAGACTAGTAACACCATAAGTGCCATTCCTTCGTGGATGGAGAGGTGGAGAGATGAATTTCACAGTAGATCATTTCTGGAATCTAGCCCACGAGAATTATTGAAATACATAACATAATATTACAGATCACAAATGTCACTGGGGAAACAGCTGCCCACAGTACCCACTCAGCCACCCTGTCATCCACGCATACCACATATTATACGATTAGAGTAAACTATAACAGTTATAGGTATTATAATTATTACGATATCGTTAAGCTATTGTCTATAGTGTGGCTGCAAATAAGACAGTTGTGGAAAATGTAATTTTCGATTTTCATTTCGTGTGGCCATCACGAGTGGTGAGTTGGAGTGATGCGTAGATTTTGCGGCAATATCCACTTCCGTCTTATATGTAACACAATATTTTCACTGCGGACACATAAGTCCAACTACGGAATGTGCCGAGGCCAGATTGAGCATAACCTGCACGTTTCTTGTCCAAATTATTGTACTCGAAACGGAAAAAAATTACTTCTATCAAGACTCTGCAGGATAGCAGATACTCTATTTATTATTCTTTAGTTCATATTACGATTACCTGCCTATTCAGATAGTATACTGTAGTTGATGACGACTATTGTAAATTTTTACTTATTAATTGTACATCAATTTCGAACTACCGCAGAACTGTGTCAATAGGATCGTGGTATAAATAGCCACTTTAAATTAATCACTACAAATAAAATAAAATCATTTGATGTGAAATTGTATAACTTGTAAATTTATAATTTATACATTTTTATAGTAAAAATAATTATTATGCTTTATGTTGGTACAAATTTAATATAGTTTCCCGTTAATGCTTTTTTTTTTTTTAATATACTTTCCATAAAAACATGTGTACAGCCTCATCGTATTGATACATTTTACCGCCTAAAAAATGGTCAGAACATTTTCAAATTTTAATAAATACCTTCAAAATTTGATATTTTAACAACTTTGAAGTACAAAACCGTGCACAACTTACTGTTAATAGATTTTTGATAGTATGTTTGAATTCTGCGAGAATTTTCCAGATAAAATATTTTCTAAAAATAAATTGCAAAAAAAAGTAAAACTGTATTAAACGAATGCATGAAATTTTGACAGACACCTCTGAAATATGGAATCAAATCAGATGCAGTCAAATATGCATGTCCGAAATGACACGTTTGAAAATATCAAAAATAATGTTAACAATTTCCACGTGTACACACACAGACGCCCATTTACACAATTCAATTTGAAAATTGTTATTGTTATCACACTAGTATACATGCGAAACGTCTATGCACCTTTAAAACAAAGATGATTTTTTCTTAAAAAAATTTGAATATTTTGTTTACAGCCATATTTAAAACCATCCTTTCTGTTTTCATGCATATTTCTATAAAAATTATTTCGATGTTTCACGTCTGTCAGGAGACGGCTCACTTTTTTTTATTTGTAGATAACCATATAAGTTTCCATATCTCACGTTCATTGGCCATCTCCGATTCTTTAAAGCATCAAATATATGGTAACCTATATAATATTGATTATCAAATATTGTATTTGCAGTCTCATATCTCTAATAGTAAATCTGAGTGTCATCAAAATTGTGTTATGACGTTAATACTTAACAATTCCGTAGGTAGCACCTTCGTTCGGATACCTATTATTATATTATATTATATATTTACTCACCGTTGACATAACATGTTTTAAAATGTAATAATAATTACTTTAAAGTTGAAGAAGATCGAACAGAATAATTAACAACATTATATAGTATAATGAACCACTAAAATTGTAAAATATTATTCTCCGCAATATTTTCATTGAAATTGTATTTCATTAAATTTTAGACTAACACTGTAGCGCGACGGTGTGGTGAATGTATTGCTTTTGGTTATTTTACTTGTACACTAGAGAGCACTTTTTACATTGAATAATAATTATCACTCCAACCTTATTTCATGTACTGTACTTTTTTTAGACTCATTATAATACTAATAATAGATTTTTGTGAGATATATCAAAAGAAATGTAATATACCTACTTATTACATTCTATAAGATCCAGTATATTATTGATTTTAAAAATCTGAAAATATTGTCGATTGTCAAAATCCAACAACTAAATAACAACAACAACTTTTATTTTTATAGAGCACCAGCGAAGGTATAATATTAGTTTAGGTTTAGACCTGGGCGATGAATGTATTTGATTTACAAAGAAGTGTTTTTTATTTATATAAATTGTTGTTGTGTCTATTGTCACGTTTTTTGAAAATGCTTCGGTCTTTCAAAGTTTGAGGATACTTTTTGTTAACAATTTTGATTTAGAATAATCTAAATACAAGATACTTGAACGAGTTAATGTAAAAAACATGCCCAATAAACTTGAAAACAAAATAAAATAAATTGGGAAGAACCGAAATTTTTAAACAAAGCCAAATTTCGTCAAAATCTTATTTAATTTCTTTTTAATTATTATAAAATGAATATATGTAGAGATTTTAATCAGTATTTACTAGGCACGATATATGTTCAAAAAATAATATTGACTCTTTTTGTACTCACTTTTTACATGCATGTACCAATGTTTGATGAACGTATCTTAGAATAAATATTTCCCACAGCCGTGTGTAATATAATTGTATTTTTTTTTTTTTTTTTTTTTTTTTTTTTTTTATTGATCGCAAAAAATAACATCGACAACAAAGGCCATTAGTTACAAAGATGTTCTTATACTAATTAAGTGCTGATAATAATAATAATAATTTTTTTTTTATATAAGATTGAAAAGTTTTGTTTGTTTAATAAACATAATTAAATCAATGTTTTTTTTATGGTTGGGTCCAAGTGAGTCGTCTAGGTTGTAGGATATCTTGTGCTCGGCCCGTTCTTGATTGAACATTAAACAGTCGGTTATTAGGTGTTTGACTGTTAACAAGGTTCCGCAGGTTTGACAGATGGGGGGATCCTCTCTTGTCATCAGGAAGCCGTGAGTAATTCTGGTGTGACCAGTACGGAGTCTGTTGAGAACCGTATCTTCTTTACGGTTGAGGTAAGGATTAGTCCAACGATTTATGTCTCTTTTTATTTCATTTAATGTTGTGTTTTGTATGTTCCATATTTTTTGCCATTTATATTTTGAACGTTCATTTATGAGATTTTTCGCGTCGTCGTATGACATTTTATTAATTAAGATGGTTTCTTTGTTGTTGATGGCAATTGCGGCGTGTTCATCGGCTATTTCATTGCATATTATACCCGAGTGTCCAGGTATCCACATGATGACGATATTTTTACCCAGACTGGAAGCTAGGTTGAGGTTGTTCAGAATTTTGGATGCAATATCACCGGGATTGAAAAGGTTCAGCAGACTTCTTATAGTGCTCAATGAATCGCTGAGAATGATGAATTTCGAATGAGCTTCTTGTAATATAGTTTCAATAGCCATAAGGATGGCTATAGCTTCTGCTGTGAATATGGAACAAACCGGAGGTAGTTTGTGTATAATTTTTTTATTTGGGAATATAATCGAGAATCCTACACCTTCGTGAGTTTTTGACCCGTCAGTGTATACTCCCTGGAAGTCTTTGTAGTTACTTATAATGCTTTTAAAGAAATTTTTGAAACTATTTGGCGAGGTTTGATGTTTGTAAAGACAGCTGAGTTCTGTATTAATTGTATATGAGCTGGCCCAAGGGGGTTGTGTAATTTTTTCTTTGGTTATAATTTGCGTTATATCAATGTTTGTGTCATTCATCTCTTTTATGAATAGGGGGTTGTTTTTTTCGTGAATGGTGTTATTTGATTTTGAAGATCTTGCTAAATATTTAAGATGTAATTCAAGCCTTTTTATATCGGGAATGAGTTCACCAGCGAGATTATAAATACTGTAGACAGGACAACTGCGAAACACTCCTAAATCCAGTCTCAAACCACAGTTATTAACACCATCTAGCCAGTTTAGGAGGGATTTGGATGCTGTTCTGTAAAGGGATGAACCATAGTTAAGTTTTGATTGGATTAAAACTTTATGAATTTTAATTAGAGTGTTTGTTTCCCCACCCCATGAGGTGTGAGAAAGAATTTTTATAATTTTAACAGAATGACCGGTGGAGGCTTTTAAATGTTTAATGTAAGGGGACCAAGATAACCGTCTGTCAAAGATAACACCAAGTATTTTTACAGAGTTTCGATGTGGAACTTCAACTTTGTCAATTATTATTTTTGAGCGTCAACATTCTTTTTTTTTGTGAAAATAGTACAGCTAGATTTTTCTGGAGAGAATTGGAACCCAGTTTGTTTTGCCCAATTTTCTAAATTATTTGCGGTAGTTTGAAGTAGATTCTGAACTGTGTTTTTGGATTTACTTCTGCACCAGAAGTTGAAATCATCCGCGTATAAGTTGAATTTAACAGGATGCGTACAGTTTTTGGTAATGTCATTGATAGCAATCAGGAAGAGGGAAACTGACAGAGCAGAGCCTTGAGGAACGCCATTTTCTTGAATAAACTCATCCGCGGATAGGCAATTATTTGCTCTAACCCTAAATGTACGGTTTTCTAGAAAATTGCTAATTAAGTTAAGAAATTTTCCTTTGCTTACTATTTTATTGAGTTTTACTAGAATGTTATGTCTCCATGTGGAGTCATAAGCTTTGGCAATATCTAGATTTACCATGCCCAATTGTATTTTGTTGTGACATAAATATATAATAATATTAAATATGAAATTTGTTTTTGGGGAAAATTAGCGTGACCTACTAAAATTTGTTTTCGTACACTTATATGCTGGAAGACCATTTTTCGTACCCACCTATATATACGATTGTTGTCATTGCGTTAAAATTTCGACACATCTATTACCGTGACCTACCTCAATGACGAAAAACAGTCAACTCCTAGTATAACAGCAAATATAATTTCCAGCTCATTTTTATTCATAATTGGATACTTTTATTTATTTTTATAATCTTCTATTGCTGTCATCGAATGACCAGATACAGAGTGACCAGGGCTTGCGCTAGCTTTCGCAAGACAATGGGAAAAACTCATTCAACCATAGTCATCTATAGGCTATAACCTATACAATTTCTATATGAAATATTTTTCAATGTAAATTGAAAGCGTGAGGCCCTAGAAAAATGCCCCGTCTTGCCCCCCCCCCCTTAACTGAGGATGATTTTTTAAGCAAATTTTGTGTATTACTTAAGGATGATTATGTGATAATAATTCAAACTTTCATTTTTCAAATAGAACCCTTCTCTTTGAATTTTTAATTATTAATAAGATTTTTTTGATTTTTTTCGTGAACTCTAATGTATCTAAATTAAAATACAAACTAATAGTTTTTGAATTATTTAATTTTGTGTGTTTTAAGGACAAAATGTATATTGTAAAGAGTGAAGTTAATAAGAGGGTTTATACGTTTTGTACAATTTTAAAATTACTATTAATTTATCAATATAAATACTTTGTAAAAATGATCCAAGTGTAAAAAATGCTACAACATTATGTATAGTTTTTATTTTTTAAAACCATTTTAATGTATTATCCTAAGCATAAACGGTTTAATAACTCAGAAACTACTCATTATTAATAAAAATAAATAAGTAGTAAAAAAGAGGTACTCGTTTGAAAAATATAACTTTGTGTCACCATAGGATACTCTTTAAGTAGTATAACAAATATCAGAGATATTAAAATTTGGTCTTTAGGTCTACTTTAGAATTCTAAAAATAAGAATATGAATAAATGGTCCGTTAAAGGAAAAAATGACGTCGACCATGCCTAAAAAATCACCCTGTATATATACATATATATTGTTTAAAGTTTAGATACTGTTCAATACGTATTGAGTATTTGGTAAAACACATTTTTAAATTGTTCTTTTTATATTTTTTAGAATATTTTTTAACGCGAATGTCAACTACATCTACCTCAGTAGTCAGAAGTAAAATAAAATAATAATTGAATAGCTGTAATGGATTACTCGTGATTTCAATCCATCACTCTACTTTTATAGGTTAGGTACTTTTT
This sequence comes from Diuraphis noxia, assembly GCF_037042655.1. NCBI lineage: Eukaryota > Metazoa > Arthropoda > Insecta > Hemiptera > Aphididae > Diuraphis > Diuraphis noxia. Next base: position 69,639,089 of record NW_028301712.1, on the reverse strand, counting down.
TTCCACAAGGACTGTATGAAAGATGTATATTGTATGTATTATATTATACTTATTGGGCATTATAGGCATTAGGTATAAATATGTGATTTCCTCCCTCTTTAATAAAATTCAGTTAATAACATAACATTATGAGGATTGCATGTAGCGTAATTATAACGATTTACAATCTAATGTGTATTATGTATTTCAAGATTTCAAGATTTATCTAATTAAATAATACTACTCAAGTACGAAGGTTAATCTTTATTTTCGTGATCGGCTGTTTTTAGATTCTCTATGCTGAAAACAAAAGTAGGTTCCTAGTTACTTGTTTTCAAAAGTCTTATTCATGGCTATTTTTGAGTTTATTTACTTAATTAACGATTATTTTACAATCGTTTATAAAGTTAAATGCACAACTGTCAATTTCCAATCGAACCATATACATTTTTAAGTTCTTCAACTGCACTTAATTTAAATAAGCACACACACTCATATGGTAAAATCAATGAACAGTTTCGTTTAAACTAAGATATAAATCTTAAAAAATAGAGTGCTAATTAGAATATATATCATTTTAATACAAGTAACTATACCTATAATTGTAATAAATTATGTCTTTTAGTCTCTACAATACTACGTACTACCTGTCATTATTATATTAAAATTTAATTGACATGATGTATTATGTACAGGCACGTACAACAAACATGAAACAAATAAGAAAAGTTCTAAAAAAGGATTTTTTTCGGTCATAATATTATATTAGTTTTTTTTACTAATTTATTGGTTCCATGTCTTTACGCCGACGGTATCTACACCGATGGAAAAAATGCCAACGAGTATCTACGCCGATAGTAAATACGCCGTTGGTATGTTTTTTTACAAAACGAATGTATTTCTATGGGACTAATATAAGAATAAAAATTAACTAATATGAAACTGAAAATTATGGAAAATTAATTATGTAAGGATTATGTAACCTAACGCAGGATGATACGCATCGCAGGCAACAGTAACAACATCAGATTTAACAACAGATAGTCTTGTCTCATTTAAGAAGACTAAGCTTAGTATACCTCCATGCAAATTTGATACCTGGTTCAACTAAAAAAAGTTGTAAAATGAAAACAGTTCTGGAATACACTGAACTCTAGGACCAGATGGAGTGGATGAGTATATAAGACCAAAGTCATCGTTAGACCTTGATATATCAGGTAAGTTAAAGTCACCACAAATAATAAATACCTATGCATCCAAGATGAGAATCAATAACAGATTGAGCAGCATTAACAAAGGAATCATATACAATAACTGGACTAGAAGGTGAAATATACAAAGAACAAAGAATGAAGGTTGTATTGTACACATGAAACTTAACAAATACATGTTAAAATATTTTTGATAACATACGGTAATAACTCACATCGGATATCTATGTATCACTATGTATTATTATTATTGTTTTAAACATAAGACATTCTTAGCCAAGGCTATCTATATCTAGGGATATTTGACAATTTACATTAGTTTTAACTGATTAACATGATAGTTATAAATATTTTTAATAAGTACTTAGGATAATTTACAATTGGTAATTTAAAAATATATAAAAGTAACAATGCGATTACAATAATGTTCTAATATTTACATTTACAGTAATTTAATAACTATAAGTAACATATATGTCGTAGAGAAAAAAGGATTACTATTGCATAAAATATCGTAAAAAGAAAGTTGTTCATTTGTGATGAAAAACAATTTAAACGCAATATTGCAAAACATTACGATGGATCCACCATGCTTATACGATGTACAGAACACTTAACGATACCTATAGATTTAATAATATTTTTAAAAGTAATCAAGAGGTATATTTATACTATATAAATATATATTATATTCCTATATTTAGGAATTCCTAAATATTTTTATTTTTACTTCCTATATTTAAACTATAATATCCTATATTTTATATTAATTTGCGTATGGTACTGGCCATTATGTTTATTGGTCATATATTTCAAGCGTATTTCTATATTAAACGATCGTCTGAAATGCAGTTTCATTGATTTTTTAACAACATTATATGAAAATAAACTTTTCTACAAAGGTTGATACCGAGTAGATGTCATGTAAAATCTGAAAACGTATTCGAATAACGTAATAAATAAATCGTTAAAAATCATAAATACTGACTTGGTGAGTTGAATAGAAAAAAGGGATTTTAATGATTTTACAGGTAGCTTTTTATTGATACAGAGAGAATGCCAGATTTGATGAGCGATAAATTTATCTCATAACGCATCACAAACGAAATATAACCAATTATCGTCGATCTAAAGGGTTATGAATAATATATGGTACAAATAAGAATAAGTTATAACTTTTACGTTAACCCCACGTACTTACAAAATCGTTTCCTTTTCTATGTTTCGTTAGGCAGTTGTTAATATTTAATAATATTGTCGAGTGCAATATCCTGAACTAACTCTCAGCCCATAATTTCTATGTGTTTCCTGTTGATTGTTTATTTTTGAAAATTTTAAACGTTACATATCTTAAAATAATGCGAAATATTGAAATATATTATTGGATGGTTTATGTAAGATTCAATAAATGGCTTAACAATAATAATTAAACGTATATAGAATCGATAAATTAGTTATTATTGTTCTATACATTTTTTAGGAATAAAATGCATATCAATCCTTGACTCGCTACAATTTATAAGTTATAAGTAATTCAAATTATATGAACTTATAATAAAAAAAAGAAACTTAATTTAGTAAATTAGTGTCTTATAATAAAAAAAAAAATCGTCTTGTATTATTATATAGAGATTAAAACGGTTAAGTCTCGAGTTACGGAATTCATTAAAAATACAACGCTACTTTTTTTATAATTAAAAATTAGTTTCTAAGCTATTGTTGCATATAGAAATAGCTTACGCATCTATTATTATTTTTTTCTTTTAAATATAATTTCAATGATATTTATATTTTTATAATTAGAATTTTTATAATTATGATTTTTTTCTTCTTTACTATGGCAAACTCTTATTTGTTTTCTTCATGATTTGAGTATGAGTTTCATGCAATAATTTTCATTGTTATATTTTTTACTGAGAGATATTTAATAATATATAGAAAATGTTTGATTCTTAGGATTTGTATCATATTATAAGTACCCATATAATACTAAAACGTATGTTCCATATTTTATAAGAACTTTCGATGCGTAAATCTGAAATAGGTACTACTTTTTACAAAAATAACAAATGTCGGTAACTATGTTTGTAATCGTCTACTGAAAAATTATTTTCAAAATCAAAAAGTTTATCGATCTATCGATGAATGACTTAATATAACTTAAAATATTTATCATTTGCTCTTTGGACACTATAAATAGTATAAAATAGCATGTTATGTAGGTACTGATAAATATAACATGACAGGTACGTACTACGTATCAACTAAAACGCATTTATTGTTGTGAGTTTATTTAATAACCTACGTACTGAATAACAATAGATTTCAGTGTCTTGGGGCATATTATTTGGAATTAGATATTATGCAGATGCTATTGATGAACATATTAGGCAATAGAATTAATTTATGTTTAAAATATATTTTTGTTTCACAGTACATATTGTATTTATACATTTTTGTTGAAAATATTTATTTCGCTGAACTTTACATTATTTTATTATATCAATCTATATATTGCTTCGTCGTATACAGGGTGATTCTTTTATCAAACAACACTCATTATTTCAAAAAATATTGACTTTTCTCAATTTTTTTTTTTTCAAAATTTTAGATCCATCTTGTTCTAGAACTATATATTTTTTTAAATATTTTCACACTTATATTTATCAGGTAAACCATTATCAACTTTTGATTTTCAAATGACAACCTATACTTAAAATGTCATAAACTAAAAAGGCTATTTTTTCAATGAATTTTCACGTTTAAATTTTCAATTTTCGTTAATCCGTTTACAAGATATAGCCTCCCAAAGTTGGGTGGTTTTGGGTGGCGTTTGTGTGTTATAGGTGTATGTTAGGTGGTATTTACACACCAACACCATATAAGTGTTGTTTGATAAAAGAATCACCCTGTATATTACTGGGGAAGGGGGGGGGTGGGTAGATGTACATTATTTTAAGTGTAAACCATCGAAAAATGTCTGTTGTTATTGTTTTTACTATTATGATAATATTATAATGTATTATCATATTATACTGATTGTGAAGTCGATATTTGTTTCCACATATTATGCAAAACAAAACGCAGATTTCTATTAAAATTGATTCGATACAATTCACCAGTCGGCAGTTATCCACAATATGTAACAGCCACATAAGTAAGTAAATATAATGTTATGGTATTATATAAATCCTGCAGTACTTTACAATATTTACATTCAAAGAAACTTTATAAAAAGAAAAGATGTGTACCGACATAGATATTTTAATATTTCATCAATTGTTGTTTATTTTAAAAAAAAAAGTGCGCTTCTATGATGGTATATATATATAATATATATATATATATATATATATATATATATATATATCTTAAATTGAAGATTTATTTCATCCTAGTATGAAATATGACGTTTGATTTATTATTGATACTGCAAAACGAACAGAAAATTTTTAACGGTTCATATTTACAACCAATTTATTATAAATAAGACAAGTCCGTATTTATAATAACATTTTACAAAATAAAAAGTACTCCGTATCAAATATATATATTTTTTTTTTGTAACATTATGGTTTAAACCAAAACCAAAATAAAATTTTATAGCCTGTATAGTAGTTAAGTGTTATTTACTATTCTTAACGTTATGGTAAATTGAAATGTGATGAATAATATATTATGTGGAAATCTGGAACTCGATTAACATCATGAGTAGCATTTTATTTATAATCACGTAATAAAACATTCAAAACTATATTGAAAAAAAAAATGTTTAATAAAAAACGTTCTGACCTTCTTATATAAATACTTCAAGACGATATTGTTCTATGTTTTTGGTATATTCAAACGGTAATTAAACAGTTTGACGAGATGCTATAAAATATATTTACAGCAAATAGTACCGTAGAATAATACTATTCTGTATACCAATTATAATACATATGGGTACAATGTTCATATTATTATGACATCGACATGTATATGCAATATGCATATGAATAAACGATACATCATACAAATGACTAATATTTGAACGGTTGTAAAAAGTTACATTTTTATTACGCGGTCAGCACTGATACACCATGTTATTTCTTATTTCCAACAATATCAAGTTTGTAAAAACTAAAATGCGTTATCTACGATTTTTATACCATTAAAATGGTTATCAACTCAAATTTTACTTAATAATTGATGTAGGCCGTGAACCATCTGTCGGTGTTAAAGTTTATTCGGATCTGGGCAAGTTAGTACAAGTACAGTGAGTTTAATGTCATTTCATCAACCATGAAAAATTCCTTGTTAGCACCCTAGCCATCATAATATTATAGTTGGGAAAGCTTTAGAGAGTGGGAGTAAACAAGTGTTGGAGGTAGCGGTGGCGGTGTTGAATTGACATAGACTGATGTTTTGTTTATATATAAATATATATATATATGTTGGTCAAAAGTAAAGTGCGTATACGACAATCGCCCGAGGTATAAGATAAAATATTATATCGTTGCAGTATGTTGCAGTATCACACCATCCGACCATCCGGGCCAAAAAATAATGTAATATATTGTTCTAAAAAAAAAAAAACCAACAACAACAACAGAAATATAACTAGCGAAATCATATCGACCGAATGACATTTCAAACTACCGAAATCGTTCAACACTGAACCCGCTCAAAGTAACTTTTATTGTAGTAAACTAGTAAATGTAAAGCGTAGTTATATTGTTTTTTTTATCTTAATTTTCGTCTCGGTCGAAAATAAAATAATTATCATATTACGTAGGTACCGACTACAACACGAGCAATTATATTATATTACGATATATTATATGGTGAAAAATGTTTTGTTAGTAGTAATATATACGTTGTATAAATGCCTAATTTCACCTCATAACCACCACCAATAAACACGATATCAATCCCAATCTGACCACACGACTATACACCATATATTTTGACGGGATGTCTACGAGTTTTCTACGTAACTGCATGTGTTTTTGAAGAAAAAAAATAATTTGAATGTAATAATATTATGTTTAACTACATAGTACAGTGGTTTGACTTTAGTTTTAGAAAAAAAACTAATATTTTACTATTGAATTTATTAAATTTGTGTTAAAGTGAATTGTTTTTTCCTCGTGTGTACCTATATGTTTTATGGCACTTACAGTATAATTGCAGTTGAAACAATACTTTGGTTTTGAAATCCGAGGAATGTTCCAAGTAGAAAATTGTATCTAGTTTATAGTGTTCGATGTCAAAAGTAAATATTTACAGTACTTGATTTTCAAAACAAGTACGAAAAACGTAAAAAAAAAATGAAAATTTCTACGTAAAAACCAGTTTTTCCCCTATCTATTTTGGTTTTTATTTTATAAACCAACAAAGAAAATCCGTTGACTTGAAATTTTTATCAAATATTTATACTAAAAATATTCTATGGACATGATCAAATTTTAAAATACTTTGGTTCTTATTGAGGTACTTTTAGATTATACTCGTAGTAAATTTAAATGTTCGTCTATTTTAGTTTTCATTTGACTTATTATAGGTTCATGACACTATTTTTATTTGTGAATAAAAACTATTGAACATTTACTCACATCACGTTTACTTATAATGCATTGTTAATAAAATAATTTTCGAAAACACACGATGATTATAAGCGTTCCAAGTCCAAATGTTGTGGAACTGTCGTCGAAATCACAAATATTTTTGTAAATTATTTTTATTAGAAAATGTATCAAATCTTAAATGTTGTTTATACGACATTGTTAATACCTACGTTAAAATGTCTGAAACTCTGAAATCATCATCCATGCTCTGCAATTTTCTGATTGCACCATCCGGTTTTTAACTAGGAGACCATTCTACTAAAGGACCATTCCACCACAGCGAGTACAATTCACTCTTTCTCCTTTAGTAGGAAGTTGTGGTGGTGTCGCGAAGTAAAATATTGTATAAATAGATCACATGATCTCTCTATTACCCACTAGTAATAAGCATTGATAAAAGCTATGGAGGAGTCAGCCTCGAAAAAAAAAATATTAATAATAATAATTAGAGATGAGAAATTATAGGATTTGCATATTTTTTTCTATATCTCCTATTTATAGCTAGGTGAGCTAAAAATCTGTTCTATAACCTAATGAATTGAAATTTGATATTTAAATTTTGCATATTTTTGCATATATTGGTAGTTTTCTTAAAAGTTGCATATTCATGTTTTTTTGTGCATAAAAATGCATATTTAGTAAAATTATTTATTATTTAATTGAATTTTATAAGTTTGTAATTAATAACCAATAAAATTTAATAGTATATAAAAGTAAATTTAGGATTAGTATCATTTATTGGATAAATCACATCTATGGACGAATTGCTAGAAGACTTAACTCGAAATGACCTTATTTACTTCAAGTATGCCCGCATAACTTCAGTTGATGTGGAAAGAAGTTTTTCGCGATTTAAAAATATTCTTTCGGATAATCGTCGGAGGACGGAGATTGGATGTCGAAAATATTTTAAAAAAACTTTGGTGGTTCAATGCAACAAATTTACAGGTTATTTAGGGATTAAATCACCTGACTATCAATATATAATCAATACACCTACCAATCATTTAATATCTCATATTTATATACCTAGTATTAATTTTTTATCATACAGTTAAAAATTATTTATATTTTTATAGAATCAAATTTAACGAAATATTATTTATACCAATTTATTGTAAACATGTTTTTTTATTTATAGAAAAAATTGCATATTATAATATATTTTTTGCATATTTTCGAATTTTGATGCATATATCGTAATTTTTTCCTTGCATATTTGCATGCATATTTTGTCTATTTTAGCTCCTAAAGTTCTCATCCCTAATAATAATAATAATAATAATTTAAGACTATATGAGAAAGACTACTTGTTGTGCAATTCATTCGACAAAAGTATATAATGGTTTGTACAATAATATTTTATATTTTGTCATAACACTTAAACAGACGAATAAATACAAACACATAAATATATAATATACAGAATGATTCATCGAACATGCTGATTGTTCACATATACCTTTTTTTTTGATTATGTATTTTATTGTGAACTGGTTTTTGGAAATAATTATACACAATAAGCTATTGGTACTTACTATATTTCTTGCTATACATATATTATATTATATAGACCAAATATTTTAAAATATTGAGATGATTTATCGTGGAATTCAATGGTCATCTTGTGATGATAAAAAGTAAAAACTAAACGGCACTGTACGCATTAAAATAATGTTCTTTAAGGCGTTCCCTTATACACATAATTAAAATTTATAAAATTCAACATTTGTGTAAATTTTCAAAAAAAAAAATTTGTTTGTTAGAGTATGTATAGTGAATCTCCCTGTATATACAATGCACATTGTAGACTTGTTGTTGTAAAATTATATTTTCAATGAGTCATTTTTGGACATCTGAACTTAACTGTAGTAATGAGACGAGTCCAAATCGACATGATAAATTTAAAACAGTGATATGTATATAAAATATTTCATTTTTATGGTATATAATATGTGTTATATATAAACATATATTTATGTATATGTGTAATTAATGTACACTTAAAGTAATATTATAATTTTGAGCGTCATCTTTAAGTTTCAAAGCCGTTATGCGCTTTATACCACCAAAGTGATAGACACGAACGAAAAACTAATAACATAAGGTATGTTTTGTTATTATTATTAAGGTAAATTGCAATGAACAATTTATTTTAATCATGTTCTCATAATCGTCTTACAACATTTATTTTACATTATCACCAATACGCACTGCATTTTAATAAGTTATAAATTATATATATGATACCGTAAATACTCGATCACTAGGTAGGACCTAGGTTTTACTGTTTGTACTAAACACGTTGTGTAACATCCTAGGATGTACAAATTGACTTAGATAGTAAAAGCTGATCAATACACGATACACAACATTTAAGCGATAAGCTGCGTAAAAATTATAATTATATATTATTAAAACAAACTACTGACAGTAGACAGTTATTTAAATTTGTATACAAAATTAAAATGCATTTAAAATGCCATTAAAGTACAACATGTGCAAATTAATAAAAATTTAAATAATTATTTATAACAACCCACAAATTTCACTAGTTTTTATGAACAAATAAATAATAATTCTGTTTTTAAATGCATTTTTATTTTGTATAAGAATTTAAACTTGTATATAATATGGTACATCGAAAGATTTACACTGTTTGATATAATTATATAATACATAGATATTCAATATAAATTATTTTTGGTTATTGCAACAATTCATAAAAACTGCAACAAGAAAAAAAAACAAATTGATTTAAATTTGATTAAATTAAAAATTAATTCAATGTATATAACAGTATTTGATGTGTATATTTTTATATTGATTTTCATTCGAAATGGCGAAGCACACAAAATATTAAAAAAAAGTTATTTTGTAATCATCGTTCAAGACTGTTATTTACTTGTGTAGTTTTATATGTAAAACCAATCAAAACAAAAAATACTTTTAAATAAAAGGAAAACGCCGAGTTAAATCTCGATTTCATCGTTAATATTTCGAACAAATAGAAATATATCAATAAAAACACCATCAATTTTCTATAGTTACTTATATGTAATACTGCTGGTCAATATTAATGATCTAGTATAGAAATGTCACGCTTGAAGAACGGATTTGAATGCAAACCTCATTTTTCTGAATTTCCGAAAACATTGCTTTCAAAGCCCAAAGCTATAGGGATCAAGGAATTTAAAAATTTAACTTTTATATGCATTTTTTGAAACTTTTAGTGCATTTTTATTCATTTTATACAAAGATTATACTAAAATGTATTCAAAAAGAATATAATAAAAATTATTTTGCCTTATCAGTAGCAAAACTTCTACTTTTATTATTCATAATTTTTATACTAATACAATTTTAGTGTAAGAAAATTATAGGAGAAGACAAATAATTTATATCAATAAAAATATGTTTAATACATTGACAAAATTCATTTTTTCAATGTTAAAATAATTTTAAGAGCACCTTTTTCGTGCATTAAAAAAAAATTTGTTTATGAACGCATTAAATCGTTTTTTAGAGCATTTAAATTCGTTACCTGGTCATGCTGTATTTACAAATATGGTAAAATAAATTATATCCAAAGAATAGCCACTGGCCCCGCTTATCTAATGTTAAAGTATAAAAACAATTCATTAATAGAATTGTTTTCAATAATTGCATTATAAATGTAAAAATTCAACAAAAAAATGAACATGTTTGACAAACAGTTTTAAGAAAAGTAAAATGTTTTATTTCAAAATTGATTGAAAGAATCATATAGTTCTGAAAATTGAATGTCAAGTCATTCAAAATAATTTATGGTGATTTTGTGAAAGATTTATCAATAAATTAAAAGTTGTCAGGATCTTATTTCATTATTCGTCCTCAAATTTAAAATACAGCTATTTCTGAAATTGACAGTCTATGGATTACAAGTATTAATGAATAATTTAGATTTAATCAATTTAAAAAAAGAATGTATTTTTTTTTTGAATTACTCCTCAAATGAATTTAACACATTTTAAATATATATTACATTTTTATCAATTATTTTTATTTTTACATTATGAACGGAACGCTAAACGTATTGGCATCACAATGGTGTGTGTTTGACGTCAACTTTAAGGCTTTCAGAGCAATAAAAATGCATAAGTTTTCAACATTGAGAGTAGTTAATTCTAGTAGAAAATTTAATTTAATTTGTGCTCAAGAGTTTAAAATTAAAAAATTTCTAGTTATGTAGAAAAAGTATAGAAAATATAGGAACTATCAAGTAAAACCTATCTTAAGTGTAATATTTGAATTTAAATTTTGCATGCTCGTTTAGTCTATAGTAAATCAAATTTTTATTAATACCTACTTTACAATTTATTTTAATTATTATTATTTGTCAAATTATTTAATAATTTGTAGTATAAATACATATTTTTTTAGATATTTAGCAACTACATTATAATATAATATATATTATATATAATTTATAGTTAATTTCAATAATATTTAAAATAATACGAAAGCTACCTATGAAGATGGGTAAATTAATTTCAAGTTACAAAATAAGTAGAGATGTAAGAAAAATAATAAATATAGATTTTAACTTACAATGTTGCACAATATTTTATTGACACAATACTGAAAAGTTGGCATCTACATTTCCTATGGATATGGCACTTTATTAAGGTTCCTAAGTATCCAAAGACCGAGGAATAGTATACCAATATATTTAATTAAAGATTTTTATTTGAATGGTGATTGTATTGAGTGTAATTCTTTTTTACTATTAATTTGGTTTTTGTTTGTTCAGTTAAAAAAATGTTAAAGCTACATTTACACGATTTTTAACAGTGTTATTTTGAGTTGAAATTTCACAAAATTCGTCAATTTCTCGAATACGTTCGCAATTTATTTTTTAGTTGAACATTTATGAAATGTTCAATTTTTATAGCTAAGGAATGAAAATTTAAAACAAATATTTTCAGATAAAGTTCTTACTAAAACCAAAAAAGATATACACACAGTTCTTTTATAGACGTTTTAAGTACATATTCGAAATAAATAAGGTGGGTAATTCAATGAAGAATAACTGTTTCAGTTATTTTGTTGTATCTTAAAATTATAATTTGAGGGTACTTTAACCTTTTAAATTATATATTATTTTGACACTTTGTTCACACAATGTGTAATTTTCAAATGCAAATTTTCAACATAGAGAGGTTCTTAAGTGCTAACTCCCAATAGTAAAATGAATTACCTACTTTATTCATAATAATACAATATTATAATATACTTAGTAATATTGTAGGCTGAGATAATACTGTTTTTGCTCATAATCGTTTTTCATGTACAATGGTTTTAAATTATTGAATTCAAATTTAATTCATCCATTACGGTGACTTCTTTAGACACCTAATGACTGTAGAGCGTTACCAACTTTCCCACTTTTTGTATTTATACCCTGGACTTGAAATTTTAAGACAAGATCGAGTACCTTACTAAGTTTTTTTTACCGGAATTTAAAATAAGAGTTTATCTTACAGTCACGTTCATTTTTTGCGTGACCGTTTGAAATTCGAATTGAAAAGAAAACGATTATTGCTATTCTGTTGAAATTCAAGAAATATTACCCATAGAAAGTAGAAACTTGAAACATTCCATTATTGCTTAAATTATTAAAAAATTTATAAAGTTTGCTGAAAATCTTTAAATTATGATACAAAGCTTCTAATGATAGGTAATCGATTTTAACTACCATTAATAAACATCGAAAATACATAAATTATGTAATTATTAAATTTTAAAGACATTTGCAGTTTTTGATTTTGATTAAATTAGTTATTTTAAAAAAAATTAACTATTTTAGTTATTTTATTTAATGTCAAAAAGGACTATTGCCTTATTGGTAGGAACTTTAAAAATGTCATTATTACATATTATATTAATATTATATCTATACTATACTTATTATGATGCACATTAATAGTTACAAAATATTAGTGCAGCCTTCATATATACATAATTAATAGTACACAATAATAAAAAATATTAAATATATTTAGGCTTATAAACTGACGAGTGATCGACAATCTCCGCCCAAAATAATTTTTTCTCATTAAGTGTACACGTATCTAACACTTTAATTACTTTGCTACTTTTTCAGGTTTTTTTTTCATTTAATTTGTAACATTTTCTCAAATCATTGAGTTCAGAGTTTAACTTAACTTTTTTGCACAAATATATATATATATATATATTTAATAATTAAATATTTATTTTTAAATACCTTTCTTATTTTAACTTTTATATACAGTACGTATTTAATAAAATTTATAATTTAAGTATTTATAAAAACATTTCAATAATAATTTAGGCGGAAGTGGCGCAGTGGTCACGCAGTTAATTGTGAATTTGTGACTTACACAGTAATCGGTTTGATTCATAGCAAAGAGCAAAAAAAAAATTTAGTGGTTTTACATGATCACCAATTTCTCGGGCTTTCATCCGAATGCGTCATCTGGTTTCTAACTAGGTCCCACTCCACTGGGAAAGAAGACCGTCAATGTATCCATTGTATCCTCTTGGAGAAGGGTGGGTAATAGCATATGTATAGTTTTATATACATATATAAATAGATCACATGATCTCCCTACTACCCACTTGTGATACGCATTGACAAAGACCTTAAGATCGTTTCAATGAACAAATACAAGGAAAAATTATAACAAATTAATAATTAATTTAAAGCTATACTTACACAAACACTTATAACTTAATTTTTAAACAAATATTATATCAACACCAAACAGTTAATAAAATATTAGATATTAATCATTAATGTCCCTTTAACTGTAAAAATGAATCGTTTTTCGAGAACAAGAGTGAATTAGAATATGAGACAGTGGTTTTTATATAGGTAGGTAAAATACATTTTCTTCTAATGTATGTTTAGGTACTATAGAAATACTAACTGAAAAAATACTTTTCACTCCACCTCAATACAACATATAAGTTGTAATAATTTAAATTAAGGATTTTAATTTTGTATAGCTAGAAGGTTTGAAAATTAAATTTAAAAATAGTACTGCAAATCCCGAAAGAAAATACAATTTGATTTTCAATCTTTAGATTCCTTTAAAACAAAATAAATCTGGAACCAGATATTGGATTCGTTTATTTCTCACGAAAACGTTTTTATAAAAAAAAAATACCTTAGTGTTATTGTTTATTCAGCTAAAACAAAAATGTTCCCATTTCAATATTTCTTCGTATTATCTACGATATACAAAATAATATATTGTACTCATAATGTCAATCGGAAAAAATTCAAATCACAAAGTTAATCTTTAAATCTACCTTGATCAGTGGCGTACATTCAATTGTCTTATGGGAGGGGGGGATTAAATAATATTATTTATACATGTTTATCAGAGTGCTCCACCCAATGCAATATATTTTATCAAAGACGAAAGACCATTGTTGTTAAAAGAGTTTACACTCTTTTTTGTAATAATTGATATAATTTGAAATACGAGTCACGACTGTAAACCAAACACTGTCATGAGTACACTGAACAATTAGATCACGACACTGAACATCGGACGTTTGGACAATCGTGAATATTATTATAATAATATATAATATATTAATAAACAAAAGATAAGGGATAAAGTTATAAATTAAAATAATATTTCGATGAGGCCGTATGCGCCATGCGGGTACGCTATTACAAAAATAGACACACACACACGGGCGCAGACAGAGACAATTTACTAATAATGATAAACAATATTTAATATCTACACAAAAATAGTTTTTATGTAAATAATAAAAATTTATTTGTATCTCTACCTCCATCGGACGAAAAATTAATATTTTTGTGATTCCATTATAACTTACAAAATCCTTAATTTTATATACATGATGACATTCTCAAGATATTTTTGTATATTTTTTTTTGGTTCCGGAATCCCCCCCCCCCATTTGTACGCCACTGACCTTGATAATAATATAATTAAATTGTTCTAAAATTAATGCCAACATTATAATATTTTGTATAATCCACCGAATCACATTTATATTTAAATTAAATTAAATCAATACATAAGAACTCAAATAATTGATAAACTATTTTCTAAAAATTATTATTTGGTACCAACAAAAAGCATTAAAACAAGTATCCATTAAAATATGTGAGTGGGTTAAAAGATTTATTTGATTAAAAAAAAAAATGTAGGTACTAAATAACAAAAACAAAAACGCAGTCAAAATATTTAATATTAGGCACACGATTTGTCACTTTCAATAATTTTATCGGATTTTTAACATGTTTTAAATCATATTATTTTGGCAGTTATTTTATTGTTATATGCACAGATTTAATACACAAAATACATATCAAATAATTTAACTTATATTCGTTGAGTTGAAATCATCCTGATTTAGCACTGCAGCTACACACACAAAAAAAAAAAAAAAAAAATGACACCATTATATTTCCGTAAAAAAAGGTCAAAAAATAATAATTAGTTATTTGATCGTTCAATACGTCAATCGAAAAGGTGACCGGGTGAGGAGTATTTGAGTTCAAACCCCGCTGCAGTAGATATCTGATCGGATTATAGTTTAACAAATGTAATTAAAAAATATGTCATGTACACTCATTCACTGTACGATTTTAGGGAGTATAAATAAATAAATAAAAAAAATGTTTAAAGTATTTCAAGCCAGTTAAGTCTTTTATGACAATTGATTGCATTATTCCGAAGAATACTACCCAAAATATATGTACAAAATTAATTTTAAAATAAATAAAAAGATTGAACTCGCATAATATTGACATACATTCACCAATCATAGTGCCCAACTAGCTGGTTGGTTAAAAATAATGACCACTAACTGTACAGGTATAATGGTTTAAAGTAGGTATGCTATAAATTATTATCAATCTAAATGTATGAATCATGAATGTATATTCCGTTGAAATGCAAAAAAAGTTTACCGAGTTTTGATAGTGTAAAGAACTATAGACCATAAGAAAATAGAAATCAATAAAAAAATGACAATATTATTACTATTATTATCATTAATCATCTTTTTTTTTAATTATTATTATTATAAAATATATAAAATTAATATAATTTTAGTTATGTATATAAAAAAAATAAAACTAAAAAAAGTATATTTTAAACTTTAAAGAAATTCAATCTGTTTATTTGATTACTTTACATTTCAAGTTGAATTTTAATATTTTGGTAGGAACCTACTTAACAAAATGTAAAAACATTAATAATTAAACTATATTATAAGTGTTAAACTCGGTTGTTCATAATATATCCTAATAAGAAATTATTATTTAGGTAAACATTGCTTATTATTTATGTGTTTACAACAATTGAAATTAATTTGATATTCATTGAAAGCCACAGTTTATTCAGTATTGTAAGACCTTCCATATTATAATAATATCAATGGTATACAATATATTTTTTTAATTTATTAAATTACTTTTTTCATAAGAATGTTTGAGAATTATTTATTTAAGTAATCATTTTTTTTTTTTTTTTTTTTAATAGATTAAGAAGCTACCCATAGAATTATTTTAAATTTTGTACCAGTCACAAATAAATGTCAATAAATTAAAAATATCAACTAAAAGTTGTTGGACATATTATGGGTTATGCCATGATTAGCACTTGTAATCATATTTTGATGACATGAATTGATTTTTTTTAAATTCTATATTCTAGATAATATGTATTTCAATAGCCCATATCTATTATATTGGAACTATGACGAATTAACACTATATAATGTTTTATAAATTATAACAAAATGTACCAACCATCAATGATCTATATCTTCAAAAACGAATAGTAATTTAATTTGTTATAAGGCTATATAATGTACGTAGATGCAATTTTAGAGTAGGTAACTTATAAGGGCTTGTCATCGCTTTAACATTAAAATGAACTTCTCTAAAAATATGTATTTAATTGAAGTATTAAATTCTCCATTAGTTTTCTAATCTACATACTTCAGTAAACGTTGTTTGGAAAAGTTTTTTTTCTAAAGTTTAAACAACGATTCATTATTAGCGTGTTTTCTTTAGTAGATTTTGGATCCACCCCCAGAACATAATATTGGTTCAATAATTATTGTATTGAAATCGATTAGTAATATTATAATAATACATAACTGATAAAATTACAATCTGTTTAGAATATATTTGATACTCGAAAGTAGTGTTTTTGCAATAAATTTGTTATTTTGAACCAAAGATTATAATTATAATATATTTATTATAAATATATATGACAACAGAACCTAAATAATATTATTAACTTTAGAAGTAAAAATATTATCTTGTGAATCTCGTTGCTTTTTTATGATTTAATTTAAAAGCAAGTTATAATCATTTTAAAGTAGAAAAATTGTTTGTGCATATTAAAATTATCATAACTCAATTTAAAATTAGTATGTGAAAAAAACCTAAGAGATTTACTAAACCAATAGCCATGACTTATTTATAAATTTGATAATATTAAATTCATAAACACTCTAAATTAAACATGATATACTCATATACTTAAATGGATTATTCAGAACGTATAGTTTTCTGTCGATAACATAAATCTTAATGGTTTCAAAAATAAGATAAATATATTTACACTTAATATTCGTCATTAAGTATTCGTTAATAACTAGAATTAAGACGCTCTGTTGTAATTTTTTTTCTTTTTTTTTATCAACCAATAAACATATAGGTACTAACGGGATACATATTATAATAAAACAGCGTTCTATCGGAATGAAAATTCAATTCCCATAGTGATACTAAATTTATTTGAAAAATAAAAAATAGGAAAAAGATAGTTAACCATACTATGTTGACGTTTATCTTCAAAGTTTTGAAATTTAATCAAATAAGCCACTTCGTAACTTACCTATGTTACATATTATTGACGTAAATGCAATTATTACGACTGTTGCATATTAAAATTGCCTTAGAATAAGAAGAATTAGAAAAAATATTCATCATATATAGCGATACCGTACTTATATCAATAGAAAATAAAAATAAGTATATAAAGTTACATAATTGCATTTGGTTTTGATAACTATTTTTTATGTACACCATATAGACTATAGGTAAAGCATTATTTTATACAATGTGATAACTGATAAGAGCCACTTTTTAATTAAATTTTCTTGATTGATTATTTAGTGTGAATCAGTGGTGAATTTAGAATGATTTTCTCGTGGAAGGAGGGAGCAGGGAATACATAATTTCATTTTTATATAATATATACATATATATATACTGTAATACTGAGGATATTAGATTTTTTTCATAAAACAATATTTGATTTTCTTGATGGTTGAGACATTTTTTTTTAACAAACAAGTTTTACGTCTCACTTTTTATATCCCTTTCTCCACGATTCTTATACCTAGTTATAGCAGAAAACGTCTGAGACAACAAATGGTCCTTTGTCTGTGATACTAATAATTTGTCTGCAACTATAATTATTTATTAAACGTCCTTCGTTTAGCTCAATAAACTTATAACTTCTCAAAACAAAATATGTAAAAGCAACGACCTATACATATATAGAATAATATACATTTTTCTCAATTTTGATAGTTTAAACGGCCCAAGCTATCTTTTTACTGTTATACATTATTATTAAATTGATAGATGCCATGGATGATCAGTAAATATCGATTTAATGCAAAATAGTATCTTTTATATTTTGATTTTTTTTTTTATTGAACATTTTAGCATCGACAGCAAAGGCCATTAGTTACACTTATTTACAATAATGATATAATATAATATGTACTGATACAATGGTAAGTTATTTAATTAGGATAAAACATTTTTTTTTTTATATAAGATTGAACAATTTTGTTTTTCTTAAAAAATTAATTATGTCTAGGTTTTTTTCATGAATAGGTCCGAGTGTGGAGTCGAGGTTGTATGATATCTTATGTTTGGCTCGTTCTTGGTTGTAGATTATGCAGTCGGCTATTATGTGTTTTATTGTTAATGCAATACCACATGTTTGACAAATAGGGGGGTCCTCTTTTTCCATAAGGAAACCCTGGATGATTCTGGTGTGCCCTATGCGAAGTCGGTTAAGAACCGTCTCCTCTTTCCGGGTGAGTTTTGTATTTTGATTTTATTGATGCAGGTAACATTTATTGGGATTTTTCCTATAATATAACGCTGCAGCTAAAGACTATAAACGTTTTTATAGATATTTTATAGGAATAAACCGATGAACCCATCGACTTTAGTATTATGTGGATATTTTTTTGTTTAAAAGTATTTTTTACGATTGTGAATTATTCATTCATTTCATACAACCAATAAACAATGATAGCCAATTCACCAGGAATAAGATGTAAATTGAGCTTTGAACTTTTAAAAATTTACTGTAAAATGTATTATTTTTCAGTAAACAACGTAATAGGTTAAAAATAAATATCGGTTTCTAACTATAATACTAGTTTCTTTTAATAAAAAAAAAAAAAAAAAAAAAAAAACTATAATACTACAGTAGGTACCTTTTACTTAAATCTATAAACGTGCGTTCTCCGTTGACCATCCATTATAATATAGAAGTACCTATTTAAGCGCCAAAGATTTTAAAATATTGTTTTTCTCAATGTCGTTTTATGTGATAGTATTCAATCATATTCTCTACAAGCCTCGAGTAGACTATTGCTAAAACACCATTTAGCATAAATCGCGCAAATGCGGTTTTATGGTATTTTGTTATGAACGTTAAATACTCAAACAACATAAAAACTTATATAAGTTACGTAGTAGGTAATCTTCTTCTAACTGCTTAAACTAAAATATACAAACAATAATACATCGTACAATCTTTATGTTTTTTAGATCATGTTACGTAGTTTGGGTAGGTACTCATGAAACTAATTACTCGACTTGGTTTTTTTTTTTTTACTTTGGGTATAAATTTATTTAGCTGATGCAAACATAACTTGAAATATTACAATTAATAATACAAAATAGCTTAGAGGGTCGAACGACGCACACTCGGTCTCGCGGTACTATGTCGACTGACTTAACAATAATTTTATAGATCCGGTGTCTCGGTCGAATCACCGATAACAGTACAACCGATAATAATAATAATATATATAATGAGTAGTGACCGAACATGCCGCCCACCTTGGAACATTAAGTTTCAAATTTTACTTATAGTTATTATAAAAATACATTATTATACACATTAACATATACATTACTATACAATCAACAGATTATACATGAAATAAAACAAAATATAAAAAATACATATGTAATAGGCGTGGATACGCAAATATAAATCATGACATATGGTTACTATAAATATTAAATAATTCTACAAATTGTATACATTAAAGTTAATACCATGCGAAATATAATACTCGGTTATTAACCCATGACTTTAGAAAAAACAATTTTTTTTTTTTTTTTTTTTACTGTTGATCGAGTGGTGAATTGCCCTCGAAGGGAAGGGGACATAAATAACGAACTGCCCGGGAAAATTCGCCTTTGCAAGTTCGCACCTTAGCCACCCGTACTTGCCCATTGGAACCGTGAATGACCTCTACTACCCTGCCCATGGACCATTGGAGCGGAGGCACATTGTCGTCGCGCATGAGCACGACCGTACCAACTCCGAGTTTAGGTCCGCTGGAGCTCATCCATTTTGTCCTTTCCTGGAGTTGCGTTAGATAATCCCTCGTCCAACGGGCCCATAACTGTTGCGTGAACTGTACAACTCGTCGCCATCTCGACAATCGATTGGTCGGGACATCTCTCTCATCACGATCGGGTAGCGAAGTTAATGCGTCACCAATAAGAAAGTGGCCGGGGGTGAGAACGGATAAATCGGAAGGATGTGAGGACAAAGGGGTTAAAGGTCGCGAATTTAAAATTGCCTCTACACGTATTAATATAGTGTTCAACTCTTCAAAAGTGAGTGAGGCATTGCCTAGTGTACGATATAAATGAGCTTTCAGCGACTTCACAGCCGCTTCCCAAAGGCCGCCGAAATGTGGTGACCTCGGTGGTATAAAGTGCCATTGAATACTTGATTTGGATAATGTGTCCTGAATACGCTCCTGATGTTCAGTAGATTGAAAAAGTGCTTGCAATTCTTGGAGTTGACGGTTGGCGCCCACGAAGTTCGTGGCATTATCGGAATAAATGTCCGTGCACAGTCCGCGTCTATCACAGAACCGCTGCAACGCATTGAGAAACGCTTGAGTGGTCAGGTCGCCTACTAATTCTACGTGCACCGCCTTAGTAATAAAACAAACAAATAAGCAAGCATATGCCTTATTCAATGGAGCATTCCGCCTTAAACTGGACCTGATCATAAATGGACCTGCAAAATCTACACCTGTCTTTTTGAATGCCCGTGTAGGCCGTACACGAGCCTCGGGAAGATCACCCATGATAGGCTGTACGACAACAGGTCTATATTTAAAACATTTTATGCAGCGATGTACAACACTACGCGCAATACTGCGTCCGTTAAGTGGCCAGTATTTTTGACGAACCGCGGATAATATAGCCTGTGGGCCGCCATGCATTAATCTGTCATGCTCGTGTATAAATATTAATTTGGTTAAAACATTTTTCGCAGGCAAAATTATCGGATGTTGCTGCGATTCATTTAGAGTAGATGCATTTCCTAGGCGACCGCCCACCCTGATCAAATCATTTTTATCTAAAAACGGACGCAGGCGTAACAATACACTTTTAGAGCTTACTTGGCCTGATTTACGTAAGTCCTTGATCTCACCAGCGAAATTACTAGCTTGCACTAACTTAATAATACTATTCGTAGCCTTGTCGATTTCATCGGCCTGAAGCGCACCAATTAATTTTTCTTTCTTCGACGCATTATTAATAAATCGTAGGCAAAATGCGGTAACGCGTATTAGTTTCGTTAGAGATGAGTATCTTTCTATGATCGACAAATCGTACCTGTCTGTAATTACGTGAGATACTGTTCGCGCTTCTAATAAAACTTCGTCCTCTCTACTATAGATATTATTTTCTTTCGGCCAATCAGAAACATCTTTGTGCAACCACATAGGTCCCTTCCACCACAAATTTGATTCACCGATTTTTGTAGGACAACAGCCGCGAGAAACTATATCTGCCGGGTTATCCTTGGTGCTGACGTGGTGCCACTGCGAAATCGAAGTAGTTTCATGTATTTCGCCAATGCGGTGTGCAACAAATGTTTTCCATCTTGCCGATTCCGACGATATCCAAGATAAAACGACGGTAGAGTCAGACCAAAAATATTTGTGTTCAATTGGTATAGATAAACTCGTCGCGTACTTGGCTGCCAGCCGCACTAGTAGGACGGCAGCTAATAGCTCTAGACGTGGCAATGAAATTGTTTTTAATGGTGCGACACGTGATTTCGAACAAATTAAATTAGTTATGACCTCACCATTATAGTTTTTTACGCGGAGATATAGGCAAGCGCCATATGCTGTAAGTGATGCGTCCGCGAACCCATGTAATTGTATATCCGCAATGTCACCGTCACCTACGAGCGAACGCGTAATTTT
Organism: Diuraphis noxia; assembly: GCF_037042655.1. Taxonomy (NCBI): domain Eukaryota; kingdom Metazoa; phylum Arthropoda; class Insecta; order Hemiptera; family Aphididae; genus Diuraphis; species Diuraphis noxia. The sequence continues at coordinate 69,616,696 of NW_028301712.1, read as the reverse complement.
TAACGTGTTTAAATGCGTTAAATTTGCACGGCACTTGCGCCACTCGCCTTCAATTTCTGTTGGTAACGTTGCATCCCAATCTACCCGCGTTTGCCATATTTTTTGCATTATGATTTTAAAACAAATTATTACAGGGCTTATTAAACCAAGTGGATCGAAAATTGCGGCGATCTCGGACAATATCACGCGTTTTGTTGGTCGCGCCTTGTTATTGTACATTAACACTTTGTATTGATATGCATCAATGTCTTTATTCCAATAAAGTCCCAAAATTTTTGTAACATTTTCCGTATACTGCAAATCTAAGTCATTGTTGGCACTTGGTACTGCTTCAACACCAATCAACAAGTCGGGATCGTTGCTTGACCATTTGCACAGCTCTAGACCAGCGCCCCTCAAAATCGTAATTAGGTCATCACGTAATCTTAATGCAGACTGTTTTGACATGGTTCCGCCGAGAAAATCGTCTACATAGAAATCACGACTTAGGGCCTGACAGGCTTCGGGAAACTTTGACGACTCTTCTTCGGATAATTTTTGTAAACATGCCGTTGCCAGGTATGAAGCGGTGACTATGCCATACGTAACAGTTTTTAGTCGATATATATTTAGTGGCTGGCTCGGGTCTTCACGCCACAAAATGCGCTGGAAATCACGTTGGCTTTCCGACACCCAAATCTGCCGGTACATTTTTTTTATATCAGCTGTGAATACGTATTTGTGTATACGAAATCGCGTCATTATAGAGACCAAATCCTCTTGTACGGTAGGTCCCTTTAGAAGCACATCATTTAGACTTACGTCAGTACTTGTTCTCGCCGACGCATCGAAAACCACGCGCAGTTTAGTACTGGTACTGCTTTCGTTGCGAACTGCATGGTGCGGTAGATAATAACCTTTATCATCTGGAATCGTGTTTTGCGTAATTTCCATGTGTCCAAGTTCAGAGTACTCTTTCATAAATTTGCTATATTCTTCCTTGAGCTTGGTATCGGTTTGAAATCGTCGTTCTAATGATAACATTCTGCGAAGGGCTACGTCATGCGATTTTCCTAATCTAGGAGCATTGTCACGAAAAGGTAGACTTACTGTAAAACGCCCGTCTTCACCACGCTTTACATTTAACTCGAAATGTTGTTTACACCTTTTTTCCTCTAATGTGTATACGTTGCAATTCTTTACCTCCTCTAAGCGCCAAAATTCGGCAATTTGATTTTCTATATTTGCGAATTCGGACATTACGCTCGTACATAATGAAAATGTTGAGTTTTCGGCTTGATTTGTTGGCGAAGGGATGGGTCCCGCGATGACCCAACCTAAACGAGTGCCCTGGAAAATTGGCCCCCGTGAAACTGTCTGAATTTGTTCTTTAGTTAGTAATTCAAAATATATTTCGGCGCCTAAAATGATATCTACTTTTTTAGGCACGTGGAAAGATGGATCCGCCAAGCTTATATCCACCGGGATCTTCAGTTCTGTCAGATTAACCGGCATCAACGGTAACTTGCTCGTTAAATTGGGAAGTGCAAAAAATTCCAAATTTAATGAATAGTCGTATATACGCGATTTAATAGTAGTTGTTACTTTGTACGTAGACGTATGCGATGCATCATTAATGCCGATTATCGAACACGATGACTTTATTCGTTTTAAATTTAAACGCCGGGTCAATGACTCGGTCATAAAATTGTGCTGCGATCCACTATCCAGTAACGCACGGCACAAAACCGGTTTATTTTGACTGTCGAATACGAGAATCTCGGCCGTTGATAACAATACCTGACCTACTTCACTATTTTGACGTGCATGAGCATTTACCGATGCGGGTGCGCTATTAATCATTGCCTCATTAGCGATATCATTTCTATCGTTCTCCGCAGGTGGAGTGGTGTTGGACGATTCGCCGCCGTTCCTCGCACCGCCTGTATGTATATTATTATTATTAGCGCGCGACAAATGCAACAAACCATTATGTGGACGCGCGCATTTCGGACAATTACGTGACTTACATTTGTCGGAGTGTGCGCGTAAGCATATGTTACATAATTTTAAGTCATTAATTCTTTTTATTCTCTCTAGTATTGTGAGTGCTAGAAATTTGGTACATTTATAAATTGAGTGCGAGCCATTGCAATTATAGCATCTGAAAGATGTGGTAGTTGTAAATGATGAAGACCTGTCGCCTGATTTCTTGAACTTTGGAATGTCCGTTAGTACCTGTGTATTCATGTTTTTATTTGATTCTATCGCCTCCAAAATTCGAAAACGTGATTTTAAAAAATCTATTAGTATTGGCACTCCGCAATCTTCCATCTTGGTCGCTTCGCTTTCCCATGCTCGTCTCGTGTTTGCGTCCAGTTTTGACGTTATTAAATGAGATAACAATGCGCCCCAACTGTCTGGAGTTTGTCCTAAAGACTCAAGCGCTTTTAAATGACCAGATACCGTGTCAATTAGCGTACGCAAATGTACTGCCGACTCTTTTTTCAGTGGCTCTAGATCAAATAACGCTTTCACGCGTACCTGGATCAACACCCTTTTGTTGTCGTACCTTGTGATTAAACTTGTCCATGCTACTTGATAATTTTCCGCCGTAGTTTGCAGACAATGTATAACCTTTTCCGCATCTCCACTGAGACACGATCGTAAATAAAAAAATTTTTGAATGTCGCTCATCGATTTATTATCGTGTATTAACGCCGTATATATATCGTAGAATGCGGCCCACTCTGTATACACTCCTGTAAACCTTGGTATCTCGATAGCAGCTAACTTGATTGCCGACTGTACGGGCTGTAGGCTTACACGACCATTTGCTTCGTCGTTGCTGGATTCGTTCGAAGTCCGATTAGGTGACGGATTTGAATTAACGCCTGGCGACGCGGCTCTAATTATTTTATTGCATTTAGCTACGTTATCATAATACAACTCCTCGAACTCGCTACGGTATTTCTCGCTCTCATTAGTTGTCTCGGTTTCTTCTTCAATTTGCAATTGAACTTGTTGAAATTCATGCCATGTTTCTATGGTCTTTTCCAATCTTACCGTAATTTGATCGATATCTGGACTACCTTTATTATCGCGGATGTAATTTGCTATACGAGTTAATTGGCCTTTTAGCTGGCCCCGGCGTGTGATAAGGTTCGCCAGCTCACTCATTGTATTATCTATATTGTAGTGTGTAGCTATTCTATGCACTGTCTAATTCTACCACGTACTTTCCACTGGCTATACTTATATACGCTAATATATAATTTCAACCGCGACTCGAGAGTGTCAGAATATTAGGAATAGGTAAACGGGAAAAGGAAATAAACCCCGAAACACTAACTTATAGACTATGTGCTATTAACAGCTCGCTTACCTTGCCTTGGATGACCTTGACGAAGTTCTTCCTTGACGAAGCTCTTCCTTGATGAAGCTCTTCCTTGATGAAGCTCTTCCTTGATGAAGCTCTTCCTTGATGAAGCTCTTCTTAATACTTCTCTATAATGAAGTATTGTGCACGCACTTTGGATTTCGCGTTTAAAATCACTGGACGATCGATTTACGCGATGAGCACTAGACGCTCTTATTAATTTAACTGCGATATTATGTAATATTATTTTGCATCAACTAAATAATCCCGGCCGAAGGACCATGTTTTTTAGATCATGTTACGTAGTTTGGGTAGGTACTCATGAAACTAATTACTCGACTTGGTTTTTTTTTTTTTACTTTGGGTATAAATTTATTTAGCTGATGCAAACATAACTTGAAATATTACAATTAATAATACAAAATAGCTTAGAGGGTCGAACGACGCACACTCGGTCTCGCGGTACTATGTCGACTGACTTAACAATAATTTTATAGATCCGGTGTCTCGGTCGAATCACCGATAACAGTACAACCGATAATAATAATAATATATATAATGAGTAGTGACCGAACACTTTATTTATTGGCAATAACTAATATCGTACAATTGTACCTATGTATACATCTCAATATTGTGTTATTAAATATTCGAACAATGTGTCGAATAAAGACAATGCATACGTCATCTGCAGTAGGTAGGTGTTAGTTTGTTAGTATAAAAATAAAGATAGTTAAGTAATATATTATGCTCTTATTTCCAATCTAAATCATGTGAGATAAGTTTAATCCCTGCACGTACTAAACTGGGTTTCATTAATTGCTCAAATAAATTAATGCGAGAAGGTGTTATCTGATAAGTATATTAAGTAGGATTTGTAATGTTTATTGATTGTTCGATTTTTTAAACCACGATTCCTTTAGCTTCAATGACCATTACTTAGTTATATTAGGTATACTATGCCTAATAATTTTTACTGGTACTGCAGTTAATTATGCAATTAACGACATACGACGGTTATAATTATCAATGAAAATAAATAATAATAACAATTCGACATCGGTAGATATACATTCGATAAATGTGGGTAACTTTTTGTAAGTCACAATATTAGTTTGTTAAAAAAAAAGATTTCAACATAATATGTGTGTAGGCGGGGCATTATTGTGCTGTCCATAATAATGGGTCACTCATTATAATATACAACGACATAAAGGCAGCCATCAAAAATACACGAAAACAGTACGTATAATAATGTATTGTACACAAGTACTTAGAACCCACGTCATTATAATCACCACGCCATTTATAAAAGCACACAATTATTATATTTTGATTATTATATTATTTTGTAAGTGACGTTCTTGTACATGGTATACATTGATTATATTATAAGTACAACAAACATGAATTTACAATATATGACGTATCGCTATATACCTATACACCTAATAGACTATCCTGATAATATTATTATTATTACGAACACAATAATAATAGTAATATTTTATTTTTGTTTTATTTTATATGCCCAGTGGACATAAAGTACAGAAATTATTCAAAGTTATATCAGAATACATAATAACAATAGATTTCAAAGAGTATAAGAGTCAAGGGATAGGAAAAAACAAAATATAAAGCTTAAAGCTTAAAGCTATAAGTCCCAAATATTTTTTATACTCATACAATGTTTCAATTCCGAGATAGAATGAAAAACAAATCAATTGTTATATGTTTATTATTTAAAGTTAACATTCGGTTAATGGGCACAAAAATACATACCGCTTGTTGGCAAGTATATAGTTTTGTTTTGGATATTTGTATTAATTAAAACAAAGATATCGGAAAAGTCAATTTTGAAATTTAGTAGGTGATAAATCCACCGAAAATCATTAAACTGCCTTCTAAATTCCAAATGTTCAATATTAAATATTTAAGCTAACAATTACAATGGTAGTTCAATGGTGATAATAATATGCGAATTTGAACTGTATTTTTATGAAAACAATATTAGGTATAAGTTTATTTGTCAGCATACTCTATGAAAACGTTTAAACGACTCGTGACAGTTACCTAACGAACGTCAATTGCGTATAACACATTTTTAAGATTAAATTATTTTACATAAATTAGGTACGGTATAACGCCATTCGGCTAAAGGCTAAACCATTGTAGTTATTACCCACTCAGATATTATAATATTATTATAGAACTTCTTAAAATGCTCTTAATAACAGCTAAGAACCAATTAGTTTATGATTATAAGTCAAACTCTGCAGATACCGAATAAGTATGTTATTATTGTTATTACACGAATTAATTTAAATCGCTACATAAACCCGTATTATTGTAATATTATTAATTTCTACAAAGTTTATCAAATTTAATATTCTGGTCTCATACATTCCTTCAATCCTACAATAAAAGGTAAATCCATATACTTGTAAGATTATGAAGTGTGATATCAAATTTATAATATTATGACATAGTTAATATTTTATACAATAATAACTAAAATAATACGTCTGGGAAACAATATAGCACGATCATTGATCACTAAACGACCATTTATGTGTATATAATGTATATAATACGTACACCTCGTAGACGTCATTAATATATTGTAGGTACATAAATGGCCACTTAAATATGTCGATTTAATTGACACATTAATTAAAACGATTAATATGGTACTAATTAGTAATTTGTATATAATTTATAAGCCCACTAATATAGTAATTCCGCGGTGTCACATCGTAAGAGAAGAAAGCAAATAAGTCTCTGCTGTTACGGTAGAAATGATTTATTATACAGTAAAATAACTATAAATAAGAATATTATGTTATATATTTAATACGTATTAAAAATCTATCTCATGATGCAGTATAAAGAGTAATAATAAAAGTACAAAAAACAATTACCACACATTTTGTGAATATTTTTTTTATTACTATTCGATCACAAAACTTTTGTTCATACATACATTGTAATATTAACAATTATAAACTATTATAATTTAATTAACTTCCTCAAGCAAACCAATATTTATAACCAAATCTAAACATGTAAGCAAACGTAATGTAAAAAATAAAATAACTAATGGCCTTTGCCGCCGAAGTTGTAAACGATCAATAAAAAAAAAAAAACTATTATATTACTGATAACCTATTATTGTTCTTTTATAATTAGCTGCAGATACTCGAAAAATTAAATCTACATAAATTATTCGTCTTTTCTAAATGGTCGATACTGCTGAAAATAGAATTTTAATTTCTATATAATAATAGATATAGAACTATATTAGTTTCAGGTTTTGTGGTATTTATTTATCAACACATCGAGTCAGTTGTAATACATAATATTATAGCTAATCAATGATACTATGAAACATAAACAAATATATTGGATTATTCTTAATAATTAAATTCACTAAAAAAATAACGGTAGTAAATAACCTGTTATAGGAGCAAATGTCGTACTGTTGCTGTGTGATGTTTTCAAATTTCCAAAACATAACTAATACCTACGTCCTACATGCCACATAGTTGCTTTTCTCGTTTATTATATAATCATATTTGGCATATCAATCTATAGGATAGAACATAACGCCACCACTAACTGTCATCTTGAATACTGAATAGGTATGTGTCACGAATTATAACGAAATTGAATAATAATTAATTCACTGAGCTTCTTGACAACATAATGTAACTAATATTTTATTAAATACTGTGTACAATGTGCATTGTACATGTAAACTGTATTTCGCGCTATTCAATTTGTCGTTAAAAAAAATGCATTAAAATTTAATCGCAAACCTTGATTAAATACCTTTTTTGTGCACACGGAATCCATTGTAAGTTAAACAAATTTCATGTTCTAATATAATATTATTCAACTATAGGTGGGTGCCTAACGGGAGTAGAAATATTAAGTAACACAATAATGTAAAACACGACTTATTATCACGTCATCAATACAGCTGAACATAATACAGATGAAACGTCTGGTCTGCAATGACAATATTATGTGATCATTTTTAGGACAAAAGTTACATTTTTACAACAATAGTACATTAAACGGTATAGGAAATTTTACATTTAATTGAATTAACAAATATATTACCGTTGTGATGTGTACAATTTTGGTCATATCATTCAATCATATTTATACATTAAATTAATATAATATTAATAAAATCCTACGGAAAAGAAAATGTAAATATTATAACGTTTTACCTATTCAAAATATATATAGGTTCTTGATACATTGTTTTCCTATGCCTGAATATTATGTCAAACAAGACCTGAAAAACATTGCAAATTTTGAACCTTAGAATGGTCAGTTAGAACTATAACAATAATATAATATCAAAATTATAACTCATGGGCCATGGCCTATGTCGTGAAGGGTAAATTTTTGTTAAACAAAGAAAATAATAATATAATGGTGTGTGATTTAGTATATGAATTATTTTTTGCGTTTAGGTTATTAGATTATAGAGCATTAGATACTGAGATACAGCAACACCTACGACATGCAACGTCGTATGCGATTTAATGAAATTAGTAATATCGTGTTTTCTTTTTTTAAATTGAATTTTTATTATAATTAATTCAAATTAGAGTATTAAAGATTTCCAGTAAAATCGAATTGACAATTCTGTATATTTTTACATTTGATATATATGTCGTAATGCTGAAATAAATATTTCTACCTTCTCTTTAGGTAGTAAATGAGACGACTTACTTTATGACCGTCTGTGTAAATATTGATCATTAAATCTTCGATGGACCATATACGAGTGTACCTATTTAAGAAAAGGTCGTGGCTCGTTTAAGCGCATTTTAAAATTCTATCGACAATAAGCTTAGATCTATAATTGCAATAAAGTTCGTACGCATATCAATAAGTTAGATTACCTTATCGGGAACACTTTACAATAAATTTGAGAAAAAAAAATACAGAAAATAATATAATAATAGTATTATTGTATTGTTGTTGTAGAACTAATACGCTCATATGGGTAGGTACTCGCATTCGTAAAAAGTAAAAAAAAACCACGAGCAAGCCGGCGGCTTCTTCCTCTGCTCTAAAACGGCCGTTATCGCAAGCACCGTAATGGTGTTCACACGATAATACCCCCTCTCCCCACCCGCCCATCGATCATCTATACGATTCAATGCCGATGCAGCTGAGCTAGTCGGATTTGACGTTCCTTTTGTGTTTGTCAACCCGATAATCCGATCGGTGTCGCTGCCGAGAAGTATGTGCCGCGGCTTTTGTCAAAAGACATACGCGAATCTTTTTTTTTTTAACTTCAGTTGTAGCAGTAGCAGCAGCAGCATCAATTATGGCCACGAGTGATTTTCATAACACCTGCAACTAAAACAAAAAATCACGAAATAATGCACCAAAGCTCGCAAGTTCATTATAATAATATAATATAATATGACGTAGGTATAATACTTCTTAAAAATAAAATAAATATTTAATTTATTTACGAAGGAAGTGATGTTTACTATAGTGATTATATACTATGTTTTAGGTATATAGGCAGGGCCGGCTCAAGGCAAATGCAATCGACACACTCGCAAATGGTAGCATTTTGACCTTAGATATTTTGGACAAATTTTTAATCACATCGGGCCCAATAAGACCGACACTGAGTATATAAATAGGTACTGTAAAACCTATTTCCGGGTTCTCTGCTCACAAACATATAGTATTGTTTTGAAGACAGGTAGGTACTAGTGTATGAAAATGTCATAAAATTATAATTGTGGATCATTTCTTGAAATATATTTACGAACCATTTCAAATGAATTTGTAACATTTTATTTTTTTATATATTTTTTGTTTTACGTACAATTTTCATAACTTAACTTCACAATATCATAATATTAGGGAAAACAATTACTAACTAGTGAGTAGTTGTATATAAATATAAATGATTATAATTAATACTTGTATTAAAATTAATTCAATGTTTCACGTTTTTGTGAAATATTTCTACTGAAAAATACTATATTATTATTGTATACACTGTAGATTTAACCACGTTCTGGAATTTTTTTTCTGATGAAAAATGATTTAATGAAGGTATTTTTCGTTCAATATAATTTCAATTTTTTTGTCTTCGTTTATATGACACCGTCACGCAATTTCGTGATTTTCAGGTCAAAAATCGTAGAATATGCATATTATCAAAATAGAAAATTACAGAAAACGAGAATCCTCGTGGTGTATTTACATTTAAGTATGTTTAAAATTAAATGATATGACTGTCGGGAATCGTGTAAGATTCAGCACATTGCACAACGCAAAATAATATTACAATTATACTCAAGAGTGTACTGCTGTCACGGATCTGAGGATCTGACACGAAATTACGTTTCTTATACCAACAGTGACGTACGCAGAGATAAAGTTCTAGGGTTTTGACCCCCCCCCCCCCTTAAAATGTTTTCATTTTATAAAACAAATTTGATTTACCCCATTTCAATACACAGTCGATAAATTTTCGGTAACTTTTAATAAATATAAATTAAATTGTTAATTTATTATTAATTATAATCTATTATAACTAATTATAAAAACTGTTAAGCAAACTATTTAAATTGTTAATTATTACATAAATTATTTACTCAGATAAAACCCTAACTGAACTAAAATCCTGCGTACGCAACTGTAGGTATACCTGCCTGCCCTTAGTATGGATTTTACGAAAAAAATATGAATACTTGATGTAAGTCTCAACATACAAAATATGTCAGATATATTTAATTATCGCACTTCTGACAATAGTTTTAAAAATATATAATATTTTACAATGTTTCCAAACATTATTGCAGACAGTTTTACGACCTAGGCTTTACAGACTGACCGCATAGGCACCATATAACACCCGTTGACATTTTTGAAAAGTGCTAAGTTAACGAGTTCCTCCAGTGGACCCCTTTTTATGTTGTATTATAGTCTCTTATTAGAGTGGTGGCTATAATATGACTATGCTAAGCGGCCGATATCGAATTTCCATTCGAGTGCTCTGCCTTTTGGTGGCCCCGAAGGCGGTGCACTAAAAAGGTCTAAATGGACATATTATTATTTTAAGATAATTAGGAATGAGTGTCAAACTCTGGTAGCTGTATCATAATATTGTGTGTTTGTTTTGCAAATGGCTGAACTATAATTGTTATTATTAATTTACATTATTATCGTAATTAATATTTTTTTCTTTATAAATATTGTTTTTTTTTATTCCGATTTCAGGGTCCGTAACAGAACTTTAACATTATTAGATATCATTTGAAAAGTTTTAACAGCTATCCTAAGACACATCGTATATTTATTTTTAAATTGAATGATAATATTTAACATCGATAATATAATCCTAAAAAAAAAGTTTTGCAATGCTAAAGGATCAATGCTGACTTTGGGACTTAATCGTGGGACAGTATAGTCTTACCGCACACTACAGAGTTACACGTTACATAATCTAAGTGCGCTCTAACTTATAAGTACTTGAAAACAACTCAACCAGATAATCTTGAACACAAATGTTGTATTTTCTGTCAACCACCATGCGGATAAATAAGAACGTTCGACATTCCGATGATATTATTTTTTAATTTCCTTCAAACTCAGTCTATGTGTGTGTTACTCGATTTCATAAAAACCAAAAACATTCTGATTTATTTATTTTTATCCAAAAACACGAAAACTGGTAAAGGAGTATCTATCTTCCGATCATAGTATACCGAGCTTTTATTCGAATGCCCCGGAAATAAGATAAAAATATCTCTAAGCGGAACTTAAATTACACTTCATTACCCCTATAACCGGGCCATATATCATTTCATACTTACATAATTTATCAATCATTATATTCAGTATTTAAATTCCACGAAATGAAATAATTTTACATTTCTTAAGTATGTTCAAGTCTTTAAAGTTAGATCACAATAACCTTGAGTTTGAACTTCAGGTCTCCGTAGGTGGAATTCTAAAATATTTATCAAAATAAACATAAGATACCATCACTGTAGTAAAATAAATATAGTTTTCCATAATTATTCAAGCTTAAGACAGTTTTAAGTGTGTACTTTCGTCCAACGTTTTTGACGTAGAAATTATAAGTTGTTAAAAACCACTACTCAATGAATCGTTTATTATTTTAAAAATAACTCACCAACAGTCGTGGTATTAGACTATAAAATTAAAATAACATATTGTGTTATTATTTATTTATTATTGCTACTTTGTGTATACTATTAGACTATAAAGGTTATTATTTTTTTTTGTTAAGGCATCAAGAATCGTGATACTATGAGCCTACTTTAAAATCAAAAACAATTTTAATAACTTATTTTGAACTTTGTATTAAATTTACAAGCCTTATTAGTTACAAAAATTGGAGAATTTCTACATTTTTAACTACCTATTCATTTGAAAATGTGACTATAGTTTTATCAGAATTTGAAATTAAAATTCTTATAGAATATTATTGCAACTATCTGTACTTTTGATTTTTTTAGTTGGTATATAAAAAACTTATAAAAAAAAACTCTAATTATTTTCAAATTATTTAATAATAAATATTATAAATTTTAAAAAAATCACATGTGTGATAAATAACTCTAAAAGAATCAAATGTGTTGAAAATTGTTGTTCGGTACCGACTCTAGCGGTGACAATAGTTATTTGGTCATAGATCTCCGCCGATAGAGCACAGAATCTTCTAGAAAAGAATCCCACTCCCCGGCCGCTCCTGTACCGTACAGAACCAGCTCCCACCGCCGGAACAAAGGTCTATCACTTATACGTCACATATCTTAGTAGTATTCAGTCGTCATCTGTCGAATCTGTCATCGTATCTACTACCTAAATTGTGCCCACCCGTTGTTGTTGTCGCGGTGTATGTATACATAATATATTTACGCGCCGCATTGCCGCACAAGTTCGATTTAGTTGTCGTTGGTGGCATGTGGTTTTCATTCCGTAGGTAATAGGTGCAACGAGCATTAATAAACGTGCACCCGCGTGCACGTAAAGAGTAGTGACGAGTGAGTCAATAGTGGTCGTGCACGGGTGCGATCCAATCGGTTACCAAAAGGACGTCGGACATTCGGAGTTCGGACAGCCATCAGCGTGTGGGTCGCGGGACCTGAACGAAGACGAGCAGACATTGGGGTGGTCTTCGTTATACATTTATATGAAGCCATATGCAGTCGAGCGGTCTACAATAACCGGGACGCAGTATCATAATACTTGATACTCAGTTTTTATCTATATTCCATATTATCCCATTAGTATTTGCGTATAGATATGTTGTATTGGCATTATATCAATATTTTTCTATTATGGCCTTTGTGATGTTTATCGTATCATTATAATAAAATTACGGTCTTATTATTTTATTATTATTATTTTCGGAGTAAGTGATTGGTCCAATATTCATATTATTTAGTAGGTGGGCGCCTATACACCCCTATGTGCATATGTGCTTATTATTATTATTATTATTATTTATAATAAATGTATTCAATTCATGTTCTATTGTTATGTCGTGTGAGGAAATATTATAATATAGTCCATTTGATATTATTATCAGCCCAAATTTGTTGATTTATTATTATTAGTGTTAGCAACCTATTAGTTTATAAATATTAGTCAAATTATAAATATTAATCAAATCTAAACGACAGTCAACAATTGTATTATAAATAATAAATAATAACATAAGCATTTTGTGGAAATTTCGAGTAACTAAGGTAATTCGTTTTCTAAAATACTAATTAAATTAATGAATACCAATAATATAATTTCATTATAATTAGATAAAACAATGTCAGTTTATGTGTATAATTTATATTATACTTGCGTAAGCTAATTATTATGAGTAATTCTTTATCATAAACTACGGAAAGTTAGAAGTTTTTCATGCTCGTTACGAATGATGATTTTGGTAGGTATTTATATATGTATTATTAATAATGGGATCTGCTTTGAATGCTTTCATTCTTTTAACTCCAATCTCCAACCAACTACCTGTATTTAATATGCTACGGACTGTTTAATTAAAAACAGGTAGGTTTAAAATTAAGCTTCCTTGTTTTTATAAGTACGAACACGTTTCCGGATATTTGGATGTGCATTGTTGAGTGTTATTGACAAGCCTTATAGGAACGAACATTATACCTACAAACCTACTACATTTTTAGTTCTCAATCAATTTTTGTGTAAATATTTGTATGGCGATATCGAAACTTTTTGATGATACAGAATAATAATATACAAACGGTTTCTTTCGATTCTAAGCTTTGTTTATGTTTCATAAAAATGATTTTATCAATTTATTTGGTTTCCAATAAAAATGTATGTTTCTTTGATTGGGACGAAAAAGTTGTATTTTATTTTTATAGTAATTCTTATGTTATTTATTTATTTATACATAATAAACAGGTAGGAAGTACAGATGTATAAAGTTTCAGTATCACAATTTAAGAGCTAACAATAATCAGGATAATAATAATAATAATATAATATGAATACAATAAAATAAAATAGTATAATAATAGTGAATAATAATTAATAAATATTTTATGAGTTGAATTAATTTATAACATTTAATACTGTACAATTTGGTTAACAGATAATAACACATTTCAACTTTAATATTGAACTTAATCTTAATAATAATAATAAATATGGTATTTAATTTATTGTTAGATTTAAACCTTAGTATACATTTTGTTTGAATAAATCACGCCTGTGACATAAAAAAGAAATCTATGCGATCGGCTATAACATTACATAATGAGAGAGCTGTGGGGAAAAAAGATGTGGAACTGTAGTTGTTTTTATAAAATGGTAGGTACATGAAACAAATTCGATTTTCTTAAATAGCGATTTGGTGTTTTAAAACCAATTATAGATAGCAATCCCGGGGAATCAATAAGACCGTTTAGTAAATCAAATAACAACATAATATCTGCAACATTCCTTCTTAGTTTACAATTTGTAAATCCGAAAACCGAGTTTTGCAAACTGGTTATAATAGGTATATTCAATTTATAACATATAAGTTTTAAAAATGATTTTTCAATCGTCTATTTATATGAAGAATAACTTGGAGACCAGACTATACAGAGCCAAACTCAAGATGAGATCTGATAAGTAAAAAGAATAATGTTTTAAATGTATAAAGAATTTACTATTTATAATAATAGTTTATGTTATATTATATTGATTTTTAATAATTTTCTTGAATTATTTTAGTAAAGTATAGTGCCATACACACAGCTTCATAATAAGACATAAATTGATTTTTCATTTTTGTACTTCTACGTTTTAGGAGTAACATACAGGACACACAGCATAAATTAACATAAATGTTTTGAAAATGTCATTGTGTACGCAAAATATAAAGATAATTTACGTAAAATGCTATTACAAACATATTATATGGTTTTGTGAAGAAAAAATCCCGTTTTTCCCAAGTTATAGGTTTCAAAAAATACTGGGCATTTTTTATTTTAACATCCTAAAGTAGGTACCTACTAACTAGATTCACTTATTTCCTACCAAAAAATATATTGAAGTTGAAAACCAAAATAATTTCTCTCCTATAAATTGTATACACAATAGACATGTACAAAAAAAGAACACTGGACCATTGGGAAATCAATACGTACTCAATTATCGCTCCGCTCAGAAAAAAAATAAAATATATTTATCATACATTAGCCTAAACATAATCACAATTCATTTTTTTCCACGTAAGATGGCATTGGACATTAATATATTATGATATGAAATTATTAACTTTAAAGAAAATCCGATATTAGACGTGATTAAAACTTAAAAAAAGAAAACATGAAACTTATGCGTCTGAAAACGATGTTCACATATTTTATACATAGATTTCTGTTCGATTGTTTCCTTATTAGCACAAAATTAGTAAGCTTTTGACACCTTGCAATAACTTCATAAAATTTTCAACCAACCACGATGGTATTCATGACAATAGGCGCATATACATCATATATTATACAAACTAACCATAATTAATATTATGTGTTGTACTCATAGATATTATTATGTTAAATGTAATATTATTTATTTAATCATGGTGTATTAATTATCCAATGTTAACTAGTTGTTAAAATAATAATAAAATAAAATATAGATTACACAAAGTGAAAAAAAAAAATTAAGTAAGAAAAACAATGACTTCCGGTTCCATTTCCTGTCAAATTAATAATGACGCGTTATGGATACCTGTGTGTACAATACGCAGAACGTGTACCTTAATTTGAAGGATTTTTAAGTACTTATTGTTTTTTTTTTCTCCCAAAATACATATTTACTAATGTAAAATCCAGTCCCAGCCACAAGCCATTCAAATATAATACCGCGTTATACTAATTACCAATCTATTTTCTGATAATAATATTTTTTTTTAATGTGGTCTAGTCTCATTAATAATATAATAAAATTAGTATCATAAAATAATAAAAATTACGACAAAAATTATTAAAATTTATTTTCCTATGGTAGACCTAATATTTTTATAGTACCCTTAAGTTTAGGTACTTACATAGTATTTACTATTCATAATATTAAAAGTTACTACACAATATTATAATTCTTTATAAACTTAATAAAAATTAAATTACTTAATTTATTTTATTGATATTTTAATACTTAAACTATATATATATATATATATATTAGTTTTATTATTGTAAACACCTTCGGTAACATGAACCATTTGATTGATAAAAAGGTTTATTTACGTGTGTATAGTTTCTTATTCTAGTTATCCTACTGAATATTTTTTACATCTTGGTTTGGCATTTTATGGCTTTTATGTATTTGATGATATTGAATCTTGAATGCAGAGGCAGAGGATGATTGTAGAGTATTTCAATTAATTATTCCGGCAAATCGGAGTTTGATCTGATATTTTAGGTATATTCGGCATTCGGTGAGTATATGATTGACTTGTATTATACCTAATAAACAATAAATTAACTTAACATAACATGTTCAGTAAGAACCATTATCCATAACACACAAATAAAAATAAAACGAAAAAAAACATTTACGCTTTGCGCTTTTAAATCTTGAACATTATTCATTATGTATATTGATTGCTATGTCATTGCGATATGGACATCATTTTAAATTCTGAGCGGAGCGATGATTTTATCGTGATGTGTGTTTTTTTTTGTGTCTGTCATAACGTTTTTGGGCGGTAAAAGTACTTCGATTTTTAACTTCAGTACCTCGTTCGATCAGAAAGTGAATCTAGTTGGTACTTTGGGGGGTCAATAGTGAAAAATTCTTAATAATTTTCTAAATAATCGAGAAAAACAAACTAAAAATTAAGCGAAAAACGGGAAATTTTACGAACACTTATTTTTCGACAAAATCGATTTTGGTTTTTTATGTAACTTTAAAACAAATGACCATAGATACATGAAATTTTCACCGAATAATTATATAATTTCGACTTAAGTTGAACTATTCATAGGCATTTGAAATTTTCGAATATTATTAGTTTTTAAAAAATTATATATCGATAAAAATGTATTTGTTAGTTTGAAAAGCTTGAAAAATTATTACAAGGCTCTTAACATATTGTTACAATAGCAGTTGAAAAATAACATAAATTCATAGTCACAATTTTTATTTACAAGCATTCAAATTTTGAATTTTGACAACACGTAAAAATCATGAAAATTCGTAAATTATTTTAAGCTAGAAATTCATAAACAATTTTCATTTTATATCTAAGATTTGAAAATTTAATACATGGCTCCTATCATATTTTTACAATAGCAATTGAAAAATAAAAGAAATGCGTGGTCTTAATTTTATTTTTACAAGCATTCAAAGTTTGAATTTTGACAACATATTATGTAAAAATCACGAAAATCACGAAAATTTGCAATTTATTTTAAACTAGAAATTCATAAAAAAATTTCTTTTTAAATCTAAGATTTGAAAATTTTTAATAATCTATAATATATCCTAGACAGATAAACCGTCTTCTCTCAGAATCGTTTTTCGTATACAATGATATAATATCATTGGATTCAAATTTAATTCCATCCATTACAGTAACCCAATGGTAACTTACTGTACAGCAGAGCGACATCCACGACTTACCCCCCCCTTTTTTTTTTTTAGTGATAGTGCTTAGAAGAAGGTCTTTGAGTATATGGGTAAAACACGATTGCGTACGTTCGTTATTGGCATTACCTTTTTAAGCAACACGATTGCGTACGATTTTACCTATTTTTTAACTACATGATTGCGTACGAAGTTTTAAGCGTTGTTGCCAATTTTCATATCGATATACAGAGCCCCCACAAGGGGGTCTGATGGACCTTGAGTACAAGGGCCCGAATACTTTAAGGGCCGGCGGGCCCGTTGAAATTTATTTGTAATTTTTGAAATTTTAGTAAAAATACTTATTTTATATTAATTAATATTGTAAAATAACATTTTAGGTACTTGTTTTTTCTTTTTTAATTTAGATAATATTGTAATAAAAAAATAGAAAAGACATTATTAACGTTGGACTGTTTATGAACGAAATAAAAATGATTTTTTTAATTTTTAGTGCTTTTTTTTTGTTGGATTTTTGAGACTTGCTTGGATTTTTAACTGTTTCTGAATTAAAATCGGTCTTTTTTAATGAAATTATATTTTTTTGTCAATCGAATTATCAAGTAAGTTGTAAATGTATAGATTAAGTAAATAGAACGATTACGTTGATGCAACGTCCTTTTTTCACATATTTTTTTATTTATTTATTTATTTATTTACGATAATTTTATTAAAATAATAATTGACAATTTATTTATTTATTAATTTCTTTATATTATTAAGTTAATCTCATTTTATTTATTATTTTATTATTATTTTTTTTTATGTATTATTATAGAACTGTAAATGTATTCGATATTTATTATATTATTATTTATTTTATATAGGTATGATGAAATATGGTAAATTTGATAACGTTGCATACAATTTCATACGCAATCGTGTTTATTTTTTTTTTTCTGAAAGGTACTTTTAACCCATCTACAAACATACGCAATCGTGTTGCCAAAAAGGCCAAACGTACGCAATCGTGTTCTACCCGAGTATATATTAAAAACGTATTTTGGGTAGTTTTTTCAATTAAGGTAATAATAACAAATTAGTGACGCTATCCGCAGCAGTCACAAATACAAAAAACTATTACTTCATCGGACAGCTGACGCTCGTCAATCGTCTCATTGGGACACAAACAGCGTGATTCTGTCGACTCTCCCAACTTACCCGATCAAGGGAGAGGTGAAGTCGGAGACAGGCAGCAGGCTGTAAGGTAGATACAAACCTTTGACGAAGGTGACGACTTGCTTAATCGGTGACGTTTTACGTATCACCAAGTCCTTGACGACGACCACCGCGACCATTACGAGTAAACGGTAGACTACCAAAACGTCCGAGGTAAAAAAGTCCGAGTAAAAAGTCCGTGTTTAAAAAGTCCGATATAGGTACGTCATATAATTAAGTAAAAGAAAAAATTAATACTTAATTTAATTAAGAAATAATTTTAATATATGATTATATTTTATTTGTATGATTAATTATTTTGATTGTTTTATATTTAGTTATATATTATAATTTTTATCATTGATTTTTTTTGATAATATAATATTATACCGGACTTTTTTATCTCGGACTTTTTTCCTAGGACTTTTTTACTTCGGACTTTTTTTCCGCGATTCCGAGTAAACATATTATAGTTAATTTTGTTAAAATAAAATCTAAAATTTCACTGTACATTCGATATTGCATTCAGTGTCTGTGTATTATTTTTATATCTCACCCAGCACAGATTTTGACCGAAAACGGCAATTGTATAAAATGTATAATTATTATTTAAAAAAATGACTGAAGTCAACGCAATTCATGTCAATACGTATAATAGGTGGTAAATTACTGTTTTAAAATATTAAAAAATAAAAAGTGAAACCTTTTAGAATATTTATAATATTATACAATTATGGTTATGGATAAAATAAAAATTGTCAGAGAAAGACTGTGTAAAATCAAAGATTCGGTTTTTCAGATATATTTATGCGTCGGACACAAAATCGCATATATACATTTGGTAATTATTGGTATAATTTAGGTATTACATACAAATAAACCACTTATATAGTTGTCACCTACGATCGGATTTCATTCGTTTATAGTCGTAGGGGATAATCCACATCACATAGCATTGCGAATTCTATACGGTCATTAGTTGTGTAAAATCTCATAAGCAGTTAATATTATAACGTGACTAACAATAGTGAAACTAATACGTTTTATCTTATGTTATTTAGTGATATTAAGTATTCGTCTGAGGCACTGTTAATCATCATAATCATAACTCCCTTTTTGGTTTATCATTTCATAATGTAATTTCACGTAATAAAAGTAACATCGATAAAAATTAAGTATTATTTTTAAGTTTTTGTAAAATCATTTTATTTATGTCTAAAGGAGACAGACCGAGTGTTTCCCAAGGCGACAGATACACGAATAACGTCGACTGTGTTTGACTAAAAAAAAAAAAAATACACTGCAGAATAGCGCCTAATAAGAGATAACAATATAATGATAAAATATTAAAAGTGCCATAACAAGGATTATTTTCAGGACGATTGTTATAAACAGATAACAGACAATTTATTTGATTTGAATAATACCAGCTGTGCATATAATATAATCACACGACGTTGTACAGATTACTGGCGGATACTAATAAAATATAAAAAAAAAATCTTATCTAAAAACGTACGCACGTAATATAGGAGACACCTATGGATGCGGTTTTTTATAGTCACTGCGGGTACATACAAATGTAGCACCGTAGTGTAAAGGTATTAGCCGGTAAACTGCAATAGCTAATATAAGTGTTAATAGAAAAATTAAAAACTATTATATTATAATATTATGGTTTTTATTATTATAATTTTTTTTTTTGCTCATAATTCCGTATTGACTGCACACTTAAACCTCAGCTCTTAAGAGGTAAGTAGGTAAGTACTAATGCGTGAAACATAACGTTTAGACCTCGATTAATTGGATTTTTTCAATGGATATACGACCACTATTAATTAGCATTTAACGAATAAAACAAAACATTTTTATAAGCATCGCGATTTTAAATTTTCTTCCCTTTTTTGCACATTTAAATCCAATTATTATTTTTTTTTTTCATTCGCATTCGACTTATAATACGCTACGACGTACATCAACCACGATGAAACACGAACAGTACCAACCTAACGCATTTATATTACATTACGTATACACTTGCAAGTAGCCTTGTGTGGGTCTTTTTTTCGTGGCATTTAGGAAGCTGCTACTGGTACCCCCAGGAAGTTATTTTAGGCACGTAAAATTCTGATTAAAAAATATTCGAATTTAGAACAATAAGAACAACTGAGGTAATAGATAGTAATAAAAATAAAAATGAAAATAATACAAATAGATAAATATAATCAGAGCGTCGAAGCCTCCCAGTGAAGGTACTACAATAAAAAAAAAAAATAACACGAATATTAAGATTGAATTAGATTGTCAGTAGCCAGTAGGTTTCTACACCACTTGCGCTTTAGCCGTTTGGGAGGATTTTCAGGGATAGTCAAGGAAGATATATCATGCATGAGTGGGTTTCTGTGGTTTAAGAGGCAGTTATGGAATCTTTTGTAGTGTGTTTTAGCAAGTCTACAACAAAGGGTATGGAGTGGTCGTGATGGGAGTGTGTGAATGGAAACGTAATAAGGTGTTTTAGTGATTTTTCTTAGAGTTTTGCAGGATTGATAGATTTTCATTCTATTGATATTAATAGGTAACTATTCGATGATATGTAATTTTTCAAATTGAATTACAAAATAAAAAATAATAAAACTTAAAATAGTTCGAGTAGGTAATCCATAGAATCATACAATTATTGTAAAATTAAACAAAAATATGGTCATATAAATAAAAAAAACAACAACAAAATAAATTTGATACAAATTATAATCGCTCGTAACATCATTCTGCACTGGGTAGAGTTTTTGAAATCATCAATGATGGAAATAATTATAGAAAAATTCATAAATTATTGGTCGGCTGGCTGACACGTCGTCGTCGTCGCTATCAGTGTTTCTAGACTGTTATGATTTTTATTTATTTTTAGTAGTTTCTAGTGGGTATGTGTTCAGAGTATGCAGCGACCTCCTACTAGCGACAACACACTACGGGACGGTCATACGCAGATCGAGAAGTGCTTTCAATAATTATTTTCAATAACCATGTGGAAGTACTGTTTACGTTTGTTGTCTGCCTGCGACTGTCTTCGGTAAAGCACGATTCCGTACGATTTTGATCAAATAATGGATTGTCAAAATTACCTCAAAAACAATATGATTCCGTACGATTTCATTTTACAATGTTGCTATTTATTATATTTATTTTCAATTTGTTATTTATTTGATTGTCAATAAAAAAATTTGATGAAAATTTGTCAATTAAAAAAATATGTAAAAGTATAAGTTGTATAAAAAAATATGTAAAATAAGCCGATATTTATAGCGATTAAGTAATGCAAGTGGTTTACCTATTTTCCGAAAAAATAAACTTCACTTCGTTAATGACTTCCATATTGACTACTTAAAAATTGTATTTGCATAACACACCGCATTTTACAACTTAACATAAATGACAAATTTACTAAATGGCGACAAGCGACTGTAGTTACGAATACGCACAATAACGTACGTAAAACGCTATAAAAGTCAAATATCTACGTAATCTTATGGAAATTTGGCAACATTACACTAAATCTTGGGCACAAAACGTACGGAATCGTGTCCTATCCACTGTCTTAATATTAACCAAATTCATATTAAATATATTACCCTTCAAAAACGGTAGCTCCTATACAGTATCGTGCTCCAAACACACAAGAATGGTAAGCACCTATTATAATAGAATCAACGTATATATTACACTTTTACAATAACTTTATATGTATATATTTTTTTACTTATTTATTCACATTTCATACACATATATAAAACTTAGTAATGGTAACAAAAATCCATAAACATTTAGGACTTTGTAAGTTATGGAACAACGTTGTTTAAAAGTTCAATAAATTATTATATTTACATATTACGCTAGTTGTTAATGATATTATATTATACTATCCATTACTAAGAATTTTAAAGTCTTACAAATTATAAAGAAATGTGTCATAATCGTTATGAAAAATTCAACAACAATGCGTGCGTACATTGTAATATTATGTACATAATATCTGTCCTTCCTTCCATAGTAATACTATTCGTTTAATCATTATGCTATCAAAACAAACACGAAGTTATATGGAAAGTCATAAATATAATATGATAAAAGACGTTAAGAGGCTCATAATACCTACATTTTTTTTTTTTGTGGTGTGAAGAGCGTGGCATATGATGATGGTCGTTATGGGTATAATTTAATAACGGGTCTTAATGATAAATTTACTAACGAAAAAATACGTGATCACAGTTAAAAAAATTGTTTCAACTTAAAATTATATCTCAACAGAGAGTGTGCTGTCAATATATTATTATTGTTTTCGAATTCAATTGTAACGTTTTCCACAAGGGGGAAACACGACTATACCTATAAGTGGCTAAGTATACATACATATCCATAAAATATTGTGTTGTTAGTTTTTCAACGATGAACTGCATAATTTACGTGATGTATTGGTGTTCAAATAATTCCTAATTTATTTATATAATTATGCGTATAATATAAATTACTAGTTGGAGATTACATGTCTCGGAACAAGTAAAAACAATGCATAAAATCTTTTATAATCACAATAATTCGCATACATTATAGCGTCCCATTTGGCATTTTGTATAATTTGTATAGCATAATATTGCGCACAAACATTTAAATACATTTTACGCATATATTTAGACCTTATATTATGTTGTGTTCCGTTATATTTATGCTTTCACGAGAAAGAAATGTAAATTAATATAAAAAGTGAAACTTTTGTCAAATGTGCAATACTCATAGTGTCCACCTTATTTATTATTTATATTACTGACCAATATCTTTTTTTTTTTTTTTTTGTATAAACGAATATGTATAAACGAATACGTTTAATAATAACCTAACCTTACCCTATTTTTATACATATATTATACTGTAATTTATATTTATTATTTACAAATTATGTGTTACAATTTTGCTTATATTTTTCACTGTACTATACTTACATGTTTTTATTTATAGAAATTAATGGTAAGTGTGCATTTACGAGCTATAATATTGTCCCACGATATATTTGTTTCGATTAATTTAATTATTTTACGTACATCCTGCTGGTGGTATAATTACAATCAGTGGGTAGGGCAATAATGTACTGGACCGATTAAAATAAATTATTATTATTATATTACTATAATTATAGGTTGTATTGTTGAATAAATCTGACCGTGTCACAGATTTACGAAGTACATTGTATATTCGCTCGTCTCTATGATTAGTCTCGCTAGACAATTTGAATAAAGATAGATTATAAAAACATGAACGAAATAGGGATAAGCACAATAGCTTGTTGTATCATTTATTTTTATAACAGTTTATCATATTCAATCGATCGTTACGTAAATTTATCAAAAATAATATTTTTATTGTTATTCTTATGTTAAATAAAAAAAAAAAACTAAAATAGTTATATTTATTAAACGATTATAAACATGTCAATTGTTAAATTAAGTAAAATTATTTATGATGATTGTTAACCTATATTCTATAAGGTCATCATAGCAATGATGGATTTTCATTTTCATTTTTTTTTTCGATTAAAACTATTAAATGCCAAATCATGATTAAATTGCAGTTTTTTCTTTTAAACACCTACGCTTCTATAGGAAATTTATAAAAATTATTGATATTAACCTAAGTTAAAGGCACAGCAATAAGCATATTTTTATGACGATAATTGTTTTCATTTTCAATTTTTAACAGGCAATATTTGTTATAAAATAAGATCACAGAGTGTCTACTATCAAAATAAATTTAATTTCCTGCAAACATATTGTGCAACTCTTAACTTTCCACAATTCATTGGTCTAATATGTAAATTACCTTAGTTTTCCACATTTTATTTCTACTTTCCATCTGTATTATATCACGCTATGCTAAACTTTGAAAAAAATTTTAACAAATTATAATTTTTGAATAGTATTAACTTATATTTTAATTAATTAAACAGGGTTTATCATTTTTTTTCGCAACGAATACTATTAAAAAAAATATATATATATATATATATATATATATATCAAAATCTCAAATGTAAGTATTATAGAATAAGACAGATAAATATACAATGTTTGTCTACATTTTAACGACACTGAAAAGTTGTTATATATGACATAAAAGTAATGAGATAAACTTTTAGCTCAAGTCTTTACGACCAAAACTGTTTAAGTAATACCCAATAAAACAACAAGACATAATGAACACTTCAGATTTCTCGAGATTTCACTGAAAAAGTGAAAAGCGACATGAGATTATAACTCGTACTTTTAATTTATATTATTTTTCACAGCATATAATACTATTTAACATGCGAATATTTATATAATCTAAATAACATGGAACAAAGATTTAGGTAGGTACATAATAATATAATGGGGTTTATTTTACTGATTTATATTTAACAGATTCAACGTGTACTGTGGTAAATTCTAAAGTAATAAAATATAACTTTGTAAAAACAATTATACAATATACACATTTAAAGCACTAACTTCCTGCTTGAAAAAATAATATCAACTTATAATTTGATTCTAATTTATATAATTTAATTTTAATATCACCATATTTAGCATAATATAAAGTTGAAACTAACAATATTATAGGTATTTTGTTTTATTATTCCTGAGAGCCCATGGAATTTGTCTCAGTAATGACTTATTTCGTTTTTTTTTTTTTTTTTAACTACTGTCCCTAATAAACATTCAGGTATAACTACATTTAAACTTTACAAAGACGTCGAGTAAATAATTTCAACATTTTTTGAAATTTCAGCGACATAGTGTTCCATTTTTGTCTATACATTAATGTTAAGTTTTTATCAATTTTGATAAAATTATACAAACATTAAATAAAGACATAATTAAATTAAATTTTAAAAACAAGTGGACAAGTACCTAGGTAAACACTCTAAGGTATAGTCTTATTAGATGTCAAGTTTAACTCGTCATTGAGTAGGCCATTGTAATATATATATATATATGCATTAAATTTAAATCCAATAACGATTTCAAATGCCTATTAAACTTGAAATTAATCTAAATATATTCAACAATTGATTGAGCGTAGAAAATAATTTATGTAACAATGGAATATCGTATGTTTCTACGATTAATATACCCATTGAATTACATTATCTAAAACCATTAAAATTGTTATACTATGCGTAAATAATATAAGTTTGTAAAAATTTAAACGTATGACACTCGTAATCAATATTTTTTAAATAAAATTTAAGTCATTTTTTTTTTTAATAACTCTTGTAAGTAAAACTATTGAGTATAGATAGTAAAGATAGTACTTATCTATACTCAATGGTAAAACTTTTATGACACCTCATACCTATTTCATATTCAAATTTAAAGATATATTAGGTATGAATAATTAAATATGTCATACATTTTTACGATTAAGACGGATTACATTAACTATTTAACTTCATAATAATATGCTCTCTTAAAAAAAATTATTGTTGGATTATGCACAGATTTTCTTTGCAATTCCAATTTATTAAAAATATGAAATTTAATTTTTAAATTTCAGACAACTCATGTAAATTTATCTTTAAAATTCCTTGAATATAAAATTTCTGAAACTTTACATCACTACAAATATTATTGGTATTACCTAATTAATAATAAATTATTCTTGTTAATAGTAGCGAACACACAGGGAATAGCTCAGAAAACGTTCTTCGAGCCTATTTATCATCGACTTCAAATTTAACATAATAATAATATACAGTTTGAAAATTATTACAGTGTTCTATCTTCTATGAAAGATAAACTCAATAACTCAAAATCTCACATACAGCAGAAAGATTTCTCTACTATTTTATATAACTAAAAATCAAATATATAACATTAAGTTTACGTACTAAATCATGTTTCATATTCAATAGGGTGTTTTAATCGCTTATAAATTAAAATAAAATAAATGAAGTATATTTATAAATATAAACTTCTTAATTGAAATATTTACATTAGTTTTTAAATTAATATGAAATAAATTTAAATTTCTTCATTGTATACCTACGTTGTATTCAAATGCATATTTTATATTCAAATTTATAAATGTATTTATGAAAAAAAAACAGACATGTATCGAGAAAAAATATTCGATACGTACGCAATGTATAACATATACATATTACTATTTTGTCACATAAATTGAAATCGAAATTTTTTTAATCCATTAGTTCATACATATTATACGATCGGTAAATGCAATAACAGTAGAGTTTTTCGCTATCGTTACTAAATATAATATAAATTAATAATAACGAAAGAATCACCAAAATCTTGACTCGATCTCCTTTTTTATAGATCTCAACTAGGATCCATAGTATACCATATTATTCTATTTTTGCATAGCAATATTTATGAAAATTAGCTTAAAAATATATTTTAAATATGTCACTTATCACTTATAGTCCAATGCAAGTATTATTACTGCTTATAAAACAGTTTTAAGATTTTTTTTTATAGAAGATTAAAAAACCATTTATTTTACTCGTGGTATTTTTATAGTTGTTTGTTTTTTATGCTTGACTTAGAATGTTCTGTGTACACGGTATGGGTTCAATTTCGTTGTTCAAAATGAAAAAAAATAAAAAAGGTTTCATGTCCTATATTTATTGAAGCTTAACCGATTATTTTGAAAATTGAAAGTTATCAGGCTAGGTTTTCGTGAAGAAAATTGAAAAATAATAAGATAAAAATATTAATTTTTCCAATGCTCAGTTTATTGTAGATACCTATTAGTTATTACGTATTATTGTTATAATCCTCTAGAAGTCATTAATAATATAAATTAGTAATTATTGCATTTAATTAATAATTTAGCGATTTCTAACGATGGTACTTTTAATTAACAAAAAAAAAATCATATTATTAATAAGCTACTTATTAGTTATTTATTATATAATTTCGTTAGTTTTTAGTTTAGTCACTAGTTTATTTTGTTTTATAAGTCATATGTTTAAAACAATTTTTTTTTTTTTTATTAAGAATAAGACGTCAACAACTAGGTCATTAGCCTATGTATGTTACAGATATTAGTGAGGTATTAATGTATAAATATAATTAAGCTATGGTTATAAGTTTCATATTTACAATTTTTAAGTGATACAGTATTGTTTACAATGAATTGGGTATACATAGATTTGACTTAATATTTAAATTTTTTTGTCAATGCCAATGGATTCGAAGAAACTATGGATCAGGTGGGAGTTGTGTTCACCAAGTGCTTCCTCCATTGAAGAAGGTTGATTGAGAATGCTAAAACAATATTATTTACATAATAATTTTAATGGTTTTTTATAGAAAATCTATGCCTATA
Organism: Diuraphis noxia; assembly: GCF_037042655.1. NCBI lineage: Eukaryota > Metazoa > Arthropoda > Insecta > Hemiptera > Aphididae > Diuraphis > Diuraphis noxia. The sequence continues at coordinate 69,588,618 of NW_028301712.1, read as the reverse complement.
AATTGATTAAAAATAAATTGTACTTTTAATTGTTTCTGACAATATAACAAAATTATAAAATAATATAAAATTATTGATAAGAATATTTAAATCATACGAATACAACAACTAATTTTTATACTTTATAACTAATACAGTAAATATTTATTTTTAGATTCTGAACGGAGCGAGGAATGTATTAGTTTTACAATGATGTTTATTCTTTTATCTTTTTCTTTTTTATTCTGTAAACACTTTTTCTCCCTCTAAAATTGCTCAAAAGTACCATCTGTTCTAAAAGGTAATGTTCTTGATTTGTTGCTATAAAAACGTTATTTTTCGATTTTCGAAAAGGTACTCGAAATAAAAGTGGTTTAAGAAGAAAAAAACGTACAATTTCATAATTTAAATATTTTATAATATTAAATAATTACGGACGACGTTTTCTCCCAGAAATATTGCTTCAAATGAAAAATGACAAGAGATGTTTTTTGTTATATTTCTGATTTTGTTCCTTATGGTTTAAAGTTTGGAAAATTTTAACCATTTTTTAGCTATTTATAGACATCTTAATTTTGGGAGTTTTTTGTGGTAATTTGGTTAAAAATATTCGTAAAAACTTGAAATTTGGGTTGTTTACTTATATAAGCCTTACCTAGACACGGTAAAATTTTCAAAACATTTGAGCGACTTTTTAAATCTAAGATTTGAAATTTTTTGATAATTTATCATATTATTATATCCTAGACAAATAAACCGTCTCCGCTCAGAATCGTTTTTCGTATACAATGATCAATGATGTAATGTCATTGGATTCAAATTTAATTCCATCTATTAAAGTGACCTACTGTACAGCAGAGTGACATACACGACTTACCCACTTTTTTTAAATTGAATTACAGTTTTGATGTTAAATTAATATTAAAAACAAAACATGTTAAGCCAACACTTACCAATATGTGCAGTTGTTCATTAATATTTAGAACTAAGCTCTTAAATGAGAGAATTTTTTTTTTATGTATACATTATTTATATATTATAATATTCACACTCGTATATTCCATTATACTCTTAAGTTACGTTAGAAATAGGTGCATAATATGCAATCATATTTCGAATAAAATGTTCTACCACTTCATGTTTTTACTTAAATTTTGTGAGTGCAACTTTCCTTTTTTACACTTCATAACGTGAAGAAGTGAGATTTTATATTCAGATACGATACTTTGAATTCAAGAAGTATAGTTTAAAAATGAGGGACTATAATCTATATATTATTATTTAAAAAATTCAGAATTTGCAAAAAAAAATAAAAAACAAAGAGTTGTAGGTTACTTTTATACATGATAAACCATTTGCCTAACCTAAATTGCCAATGGCTGTTAATTATTTTTAAAACAAATATTAAATTGTCAACTTCTGAAAAAAAAAAACACTTATTTCTGAAACTCGATTGTATTGTTTATGAACTATGGTTCATTACTTGAATTACGATAAAGACGACATTTAATTAAATTAAATTGTTAATTATTTTATAAAACACGCCGTAATTATTTTTTTAGGGACGATGAGTTCAATTATTAATGAGTTGACGCGGTTTACACAAAATGTTATACTATGTTATTAGTAAGTTTGCTTGTGATTAGAATTTTTATTTTTTCGTACAGGTAAAAACCTGATATTTCAATGTTCTCAAAGTTTCTAGAATAATTAAAAACAAATCTTAATGATGAATGTTGTTTGCCGTACATAATAAAATTAACAGACGAGTATAAAACGATAATACTTATATAAACTGTGTGATTAACTTACTGAGTGCATCCCGTGTTGTTTAGTATATGAGATTAAAAATTATACCTTTAGCTATATATGTGTAACATAATTAATCGGATTAAACATTTTCAAGTAGACATGATCACAAAAGTACGTGTATTATCGTGTTACGTGTTGCATTATGATATAATCAAGATAAAATAAACAATACACAACAGTACAATAAATAAAAATAAAATACATTTTTCATATGCTCTGATGCAATATTTTTAACATTCGAATAAAGACGACCGCCAAATTTCTGAATTTCTTATCAATATCATATCCCTAGGAACGTATATATTCAAAATTCTAAGTAAAATATTCCTATAGGTACGTGTGTTATCGACATATTGTGACAAGTTTTTGGTGTAAAAATTATTTTCAAGTTGAGTAATATATATTGTATTTTTACATCATTAAACTTCAACACAACTATATAATGTAAATTGTGTTCTTCTGGTTAAATAATCATTATGAACATTTTATTTTAGTATAATGTGCTCACCCATAATTTTATAAAAATAATATGAAACTATTCTTCACTTTTCCTAGTTGATGTGTTTAAATCTATAATAATATTAAAACACATTATCTGTTTTATAATTTTACTCATCTCATTTACTATACTCATAATAATTATAACATGTTACATGTTTTGAATAATTTTAACGTTGGACATTCATCATATTTCACCTTATATAGCCACATTCGTTTCACTTTTAAATATTATTAGTATTGGATCATTAACATAAATTTAAAATATTATGTTACTATAAAAGCTCAAAATTTTAATAACTGAATTTAAAAAAAAATGTATTTATATTTGATTTCCTTAATATATTTTTTGGAAACGACCATTATCAATAAAAAATGGCGAATGAGTCATAATATAATAACCATTTAGTTCAGCCGAAATCAATGAATTATGTTGAATGTTGATGCATTTGATTTGTATAGTACTAATATTATCGTGTCATTTTTGTTTTTTTTTTACAGAAAATATTTTAATTATTTTTTAAATCAACGTCTACATCATTATAACGGAGAAGGTATTCATGAGTGTTCAATATTCAAAGTCACTGAGCCACGTGAAGTTGAGGGAAAAACAAAAACAACTATATTTCAGCTATTTTGAAATTATATTGAGAGAATTGAAATGTAAATAAACTAGATTTCTAAGTATAAGTTATATAATGGTTCTAATTCTACACAATGTGATTTCAAATTTGGAAATAAAGCCCTGGTGATTGTTAACAGTAAACACTCAAACACTCATTATCTCTAAGATTATAAACGTTTTTCATGCTAAATAGTTTTTTTACACTATTTGAGGCAACACAAATAAAACATGTTTTTTCAAAACAAATTGATGGACTATACATTTAATACTATACATATGTATAATACACGTACGTTTGTATCAAAATAACGCTTATTATAAATTATAATATGGTGTTTCCCCTTCAGTCCTCACTCTCATCCAAGCACTAAGATAAGTAGTTATCACAAGGACTTGAATTTATTGGTCACACGCCTGTCCCTCAAATCAAAAAAGACTGCCCGATATGTGAACTCCGTAATAAACAATCAACCATCAAATATATCACATTTGAATACCTAAAGTTCAACAGCCTTAGACTGCACTTGACGATGCAAATTCTAAAAATATTCGCAATTTTTTTACAAACATAGGTTTAGCAAAATTAGTTTAAAAAAAAAATTAGCATAAATAAGAACTTATTTACTGTCTTACTGTCCAACATAATGTCCTCCCCCACCCCTATAGCGTTGAAACTAATTTGTAAATATCGTAGGCTAATGACACCAGTTGTTGAACCCAATAAAAAAAAAAAAAAATGGTATTTCAAAACTTTTCAAATAATTTAGACACGGATAGAACGTAAATAACGGTATGTATATATTATTATTGCAATCGGAAAGGTTAACTGCAATAGGCGGCTGCTAGATTTATGAGCGGAATCACAATTTATATTATTATTACGGTAAGGTTCTACAAATGGCTTCACTTTAATTTTGCATATGAGTTCGGTAAGTCTACAAACGTCATTATTTTCTTTTAAAATAAAAAAAAATTATCCCATAAGTATATGTAAGTTTTTTTTATGACCGAAACGTGGTTATAACATAATATCAATGTTATTTGTTAATATTTCAATCAGAATAAAGTTTAATTTTTCTAGCATGTACTGAAGAAGATTTTACATAGGTAACAACTGATCAAAATAGTAAATAAATAAACCCAATGGCCTATATCGCCGAGGGTATATTTCGTTTTAATAAAAAAAAAAATAATAAATAATAAATATAGAATGGATATACATCAAAAGAGTAAAAATATCCAAATTATTTGCATTCGAATAAAATATAAAATATAAAAGATAATTATATGTTTATATATTAACGATTTACGCATTGAACTATTTTCATTTTAGTAAATTGTAATATTAAATAGTAAAAATTATTTTAGGATTTTATATTTTTATAAAAATATCATACTTATCACTCAAATTTTAACGTGACAACAGTTTGATTATTCACTATAACTGTTTATTTACAGATCTTGTTCAACAGGTGAAAAATCTATGAAAAACAATAAACGTTCCGTATTTTGTATGTGTTTGTATGTTTTATGAGCGAAATTTTGGAAAATAGACTTCACAGAATACAATGAAAAGTCACCAAATCCTTTAAAACCACAACACTTTTGTGGTCCATCATGTCATGCAAATCTAAAATGTCAACAATAAAGAAAGTAAATTCAGCTATTTTGTTATATTCACACGACTTGTTCGGATGCCTTATACAGAGAAATGTTGTCATGCGAATTCAAATTTAAATTCAGTTTGTGTTGTTACATTTAAAACTTCCAACCGAACACATTTTGTCACAATTTATGTCATTTAGATAAATTCTTACACGATTTAGTCTTAATTGTTCAATTTATTTTGTATTTGATAATCATGTTTCTAACATCCTTAATTTATCATAGTGTCAATTCAATGCTCACAAATAATTATCGCTTTATATTCTGGGATATATGTATTGAGCATAGTACAAAACAAAAGTTTAAGCATTTAAGTTATTTGTTAATTTTTCCCAAACTTAAAAACATTATTAAACTTGCTTTCAAACTTAGAATATTATTAAATTTATAGATATAATATTGATCTTAGAGTATAATTAAGTCTATGAATGGATGATTATTGTCTTAGATAAATGTATTTACATATATATTAATTAACCATCACTGCAATGACATAAAAGCGTATTATTTTATGTAGATATTTATACCAACAATAGAATATGGTAAAATCACCAAGTACCTATATACTCACTGAAGGTCACTATATAGTCAAGCTAGTAGTAATGTCACGTAGATATTATAATATAGGTAATTGATTATGTATTTCAGGTTTGAATATTATCATATTTTGTGGGCAAGTAATAATTATTCAGTTGTTTCTTCAGAACCAATATAAAACATTATTAAATTAATACATACGTATGAAAACATCCACTAAAGTCATACCGTCATATACAGAGTGCAGGTTTGTTCAAAATGTACACCATCAATCATCATAATATGCACACCACGGAGACTTCAAAAATATATCGTTCACATTTAATGAGCGTGTATTAAACTATGTACCTATATAGTTATACGATACAAAGTTGTACACTACATGAATATAATATTATTTATTATATAGCTTGTATAGTTGCCATGTGGATCCGACATTCATGTATACTTAAAACCCACCTAATACTTACCTAATACATTAAATAATAATATGCACCCCAAACAGGTATATATTTTTAGATATTTATAAATTTTTATTCATTAAATGAGTTTGTGTAGTACTATAATTCCATTTCATAATTTAAGGCGGGGATGTGCAACTGATGGCGGCGGACCGCGAGCCGTGTTCTGCCAGCGTACCTTTTATCTCCGACCCGTGCTTTATATTAATTCTAACATTTAAAATATAAACTGATTTACAACTTCAAGATAAAAAATAAACTTTTTATAAAATTATTGGTTTTTAGATGGATTCAGAAAAAAATTGATTTTTTTTTAAGAAAATATGCATTGTTGAAAAGAAATTAATACTTTTTCTGTGCTGTAAGATCATAAAAATATAATTTGATATTAAGTTGAATTTTGAACTATATGTATTAAAAACCCACTTAAACGAATTAATAATGTAGTATTCGAAAGAAAATTTTAAGAAGTTGAACAATTGCGTCCTCAAATTAATTTGTTTAATAATCCTAATAATTCTATATGACAGTTGAAATTTAAAATAAAGATGCTTTCATTTCACTCTGAATTATATGAGTTGCAAATAAATCCATTTTTATCTACAAAACAGATTTATGTTTGGTCTTAGAAAACATAATCTGTTGAAAAAATATTCACTTTTACGAAATTTTTCATTGAAAATTTATGTTATCTTTATTGTTTGAGACAATTTACGTTTGTGATTTTACATTTTCTAACATGGAATATTGATCATATCAAATTGAAAAAAAAATCGTTCTACAGATGAAACATTATATTATCATCTAATTCGTATTTCCATTTCAGAAATAGAAAATTGATTTTGCTACTTGCGCAAACACACATTCTCAAAACTCTCATTAAATAAATTGTAAAAATTATACAAAATAAATGCTTATAATTAATTGTTATTTTTTGCGTTTTCCATTAATTTAAAGAATACAATAAGTGTTTAGAATAATTATTAATTAACAAGGGTAGGTATAGATTTAAATTATATAGTTCCATCGACACTCGCAAATAATGGAACAAAATCGTATTCATGTTTACGTATTAAAACTGTTTACCATATACGAAGCATTGAAAAGTTATATATATCTAAAAATATAACAGCATTGAGTTTTCACCTTTTAATACATCATAGGAACTCGTTGCATTTTAAATCCAGTACAGAGCAAAACCTATTGATTTACAGCGAATTTTTTTTCAGTGAACACGTGTTTTTGATAGAAAAGATTGCACCAAAAGTTTCATAATATCCCTATATCGATTGAAAATCGGACAGCACAGATGGTATTTCATACAGTTTATTTTTTAAATTCCCAGTATACTTATCAATAAGATATTGAATAACTTAAAAAGGTCAGTGAAATTTAGAGGAAACCCATTTTTGACTAAATCCTTCATGTGGTTTGAAAGTATAGAAAATAATAATGTTAAAAGTGTTTTTTAAATTTTAAATTTTAGTATATATCTGCTGCTAAGCTTAATAATAAAATAAAAAGCTTAAAATCAATAATCAGTATTTTTTAAATTAGTAATAACAATATAGTATCTAATGAAACGTGGAACTTATATTTAACAGAATAGTACCATGATAACTATGTTAAAAGAGGGTGCAATCTAATTCAAACTGACTCCATTGTAAAGATAGATTGTATTTTTGTAACTTTTAAAAAAATTATAAAATTCATGCTCTGTGCGCAACCTTGACCATAAGTAGTATGATATAGTCTCACAGTACCAACTGGCTAAGTTTTTATTACTTTACTATTCATTAGTATTTTAAACTAAAATAAATATAAATAATTATCAACATAATCGCATCACTTGTGTAGGTTAAACAAAAAATACAAATAAATAATTATTTTTATTCTTTTAAATATTTTTTACTGAAAAAAAAATAATTATTTTAACCCGGAATATTGTCGTATCTCTTAATAGTATATTGCATTTTTCTGAAAAATTGCAATTATCAATAATACATAAAAAAATTATTTAGTACAAAAAAGCACGTAATAAAAATAAAAACATCTTCATAAAAGCAAAATAACATGCACTGCATACACAATATAATAGACTTTAGATTGTTTAGAATAACTTTTTTTATTTCGAAACATTCCTTTCAGTTATTCTAAATAACGATGTTTATTCCTCAAGATTAAGTTTAGCAACTTGATTTACTGTAAGTATTTACTAACCAAAATTACAATGAACAAAAAATTTACATTGTGAGAATAAATAATTAATAAATTTAATACAAATACAAACGGTAAACGACTATTTCTACAAATTGTTTAGAAAAATCGTATCTGATTTATAAAATTTAATTCTAATAAAATTAAAAAAAAAAACATATTTTGAAACCCAATAGTAATTTTACGTCAACATTGCTGGCACAATATATCCTAGGTATGAACTATATTGCATCGTACATTTTTGATTTATATGCAAACATCAAATTCACAATAACATTGAATGTCTAAAAAGAGTACCTACTTATTCATTTTTAGGAGTCAAAAAATATTTGTATCGTACATCAAAGTTCGAGGTAGGTTGGCACCTATAGGATACACTTACACTGTATAGGTAACTTAAATAAACAGTTAATTTATAGCTCCAAATATTTCTCAGGCATTATATTTTCTTAGCTGAGCGTTCCTGAGAGTTATTTTCTATTTGTTTCACTTTACTAGTTGGCGGTTCTCTAAACAAAACTTTAATATTTTGTTTGTGACGTACTATAAGAGTAATTAATAATGGTGAAAAACACTGTATCAGCGAAACACTTAAAGGTTAAAAAATAACTGTCTCTCTTTTTCGGCTAAAATATACTTCTTACCACTTGTTTAATGATTTCAACATATATAGAACCATTAATTATAACGTGCTTATCGTTGTGCGCTACGATAGTAGTATAAGTACCTAGTTAGTCCTTATTACATAATTTAATATTATGTAAAATGTGCATGTTGTATAATTTTATAAACATTTACAACCTCTTGAAATATTAAGGACAAATTATTAAACTATAGGCACTGTACCTATAATATTTTTTTTATACGTCATATAAAATTTAGAAGTGATCATTGGTTCAAAAATATTAATTAAGAACTGTCTAGACGACAGTAGTCAGTAACTATGATCAACTAACCAGATAGAAGAAAATGTTGTATTTAGCTCACTTATTATTTAAAAATGAAAACCATTTTCGTTCACAGCATTTTCTATTTATTCAAAACATAAATTAAATAATATCGTGAAGTTATTTTGAGACACCACAAACCATTAATTGGATAACAAATAAAATATTTCCATTAATAATATTAATTTAGATGGTGATCTTGTAATTATCTATGTATCCAAAATTATATTTGCAATTTAATTAATATTTTAATAATATAATTTCACTTCATAATTGTGTAATAATATACAAAGAAATTGGCAGTTAGATGAAACTAATGAACGGAGGAAAAATAGTTATTTAATTTTAGATTCCGATTGATGAAATGAATCAATAGATTTTACAACGTTAAATGTTTTTTTATTTCTGTAACTGAAAACTGAAGACACTTTTTTTAGTAAAAAATTTTTTTTCGGGGGGTGGGCTGATCAATTTTTTACACAGCGGTGCATTAAATACCTATTAGCACGGCCGAAGCTATAGAAAACTAAAAAAATAAAGATGACAATTTAAAATTAGTAAAATAAAATTTAAGACTTTTTGAGTGAATATTGTACACCATTGAAATAATTTTTAAATTTTATTAACATTTCGGGGGGGGGGGCTGCAGCCCCATCAGCCCTCCCCCTGGCTATGCCACTGACTAGTATGTATACACTTAGATCTATTTTAGTACTTTTAGGTGATTAGAATTTAACATTTTCAATAGGTAACTACTTTTTAAAATAATCAGGAAAAACTATTAAAAAAATATGAACGTAAATTGTTTGAATGTTATTATAATTATTGTCAAAATAATTATTTGATAACCAAGATTACCAAAAGTTAGACCACCTTCACTCTAAATCTTTTTCATCATATATACGATATGATTTATCATTAAATTCGAATTTAACACAGTAAAAATTACAATGTCTACTTAATGACGAGGTACACACTACTCCTACTGTGCGGCTATCGGTTACCTGCCTCTGCTTTATACTTAAATAAACTAACTAAAATTTAATAATTAATTCACTAAATGATATATTTTATTTTTAATTAATTATGAAAACAAAATTTCAAAAGTTATTCGTAACTAAAAATTCATTTAATTATATTCTCAGTATTTTAACTAGGTAGGTATCTTCATAAAATATGTTGTGAAAACTTTTTCAAAACTTCAAATCTCCTGATAAAATGATATTATAATTCGTATTAACTTGTATGAGTTATATAGAACTCTGAGAAACAAATAATAATATAAAACTGGAAAACACTATGGTGTATTGTTGTATATTACTATTATAAATTATGATTGCAGGTATCTTATTTACAGTGTTCAAGCAAATTTTGATAAATAATTAAACAATAAATCTAGGTAGGTATAGATAATAAAGATCAGTAAATATGTTTTTATGAAAATAATTTTTAATCCAAAAACAATGCATTCCAGTTAATTAAATAAAAGTAAACCACAGAATTTAGTTATTTACATGTAGATAGGTAGTTAAAATTAGGTTTAGTCATTTATGTTAGTTTTTTGTAACTTTAAATATACTTAAGAGTTCAAAATTTGAGTTATAGGACAAATTGTATTGAATATATTCCTTTCAAAAACTTAGAAAATTATTTTTTATTTATTTGTTTAAATTTATGATGAGATCCACATGTTGTAAGATTATTTAAATAATATTTGATCTAATAAAGAATTAATTCATAACTACTTTTAACTAAAACAATCTATTTCTTTTGCGTACATATTAAATATCTAATTAATATTTAGAACTATATGAAAATATTGGTATAAAATATTATTAAAAAAAAATAATAATAAATAGATACCATAAAAGACATTTTAATGTAAAACCTCTGCATATCCTTTAATGATCTCAAATTATAATTTAAATTAATTAATTTCGTTTAAAATAAAAATATGAAGATTCAAACATTTATTACTTAATTCCATCATGTTTAAAATACACAATGATTATGTTTCATACAATAGATTGTGGTGCTTATTTTTTTGTAAGGAACAAATACAAGTTGTGTACAATTATAATAAGTGTAGGTATATGGGATATATAAATAGTTTAAATATACAAATTATACGTTATTATTCTTCATAATGTAATAATGGACTACTAAATATGGGTATATCTAAAGACTTACTAAGCTTTATTTAACTCGCAAAACACATAGCGCTTACTGTTCAGTACATAAAGTAATAAGTTTAGTGGGAAACCTACCATATTCCCCTAACTTACTTAACTCACTGAATATTTTCATTTTGTATAAAATATCCATTCATTACTATTTTCCTCATAAAAATATAATATTTAAAAATAGGTATATAAATTTGAGCATCTATTATTAATTCAAAATGTATTATATAAGAAGAATTACTTACTTGTATTAGGCATATTGTAAATGTACAGTATATTTTTATCAATAATTTAGGTTAAAAAAAGTTTACATAAATTATTTTCATTAGACTAGAATACAAGTTCATTAGAACTTGATTATAAACAAAGTATTAAAATAACTAAATTTATAAAAAAATTATTGAATTATAGCCTATATCCTATTTTTATTAGAAATTATTTCAAATGTGTTTCGTATATTCATTATTTGTAGACTGCATATTGTAATAAATATTTATATTTGTATTAGACCGGAAAGTTGGTAGACAACCTCAATATTCTTTTTCTTCTAGGACTTAAAGCGGTCCATTTAGAACCATCATCGCCTACAATGCACTTTTCCACCTTTCCCTATTCAAAACCACTTCCATATCCAGAAATGAATTGATTTCCTTCAGGGTTAAAAAAAATAAACCTCAATCACTGAGAAAAATTACTGAGAACATATACGTCTAAATAAATTATTAATACATACATTTATTAGTGGAAATTTCAAACAGGTAAATCAAGTTATAAAATATAGTGATTTGAATGCTATTGCAGTAGATGATATAAAATTTAGTTTGAATTTGTTTAAGATTTAGATTTGTTTCCGTCAATAACTATTTACTGACTAATATATTTTATCAAATAACATTTTGGAGGAAATTATATCTTCTTGCTTAAAAACAACAAACAATGGGCTAAAATAATTTAGCGGGAGTCTAGTTGGCTTTAATGTATACTTCTTATACACATACGCATACAATCAATTTCAATTATACAAACTATCGTGAACACAAAAATAGTTAAATATTATAATATAAATTTTGATTTTATTGATCGAAAACTCTAATGTTGCATCATTTGAAAACCCATTGTTCTTTTGGTTTCAAATTTTATGGCATCAAAAACAATATATTTTTATGTGATACGAATTTTACTGCCATACGTGCACAAACTATAATTAAAATTTTAAATGTTTTTACAGCAAAAATGTATTATATTATAGTAAACACAAATGACCAATTATAGGATAGAGCGAAACTATTATGCATTGGTATCTTTAGATATGTGTACGCATAATCAGTTCTTTACAAAGTGTTGTCATAATATTATTATGTTCGGTCTGACGCGTAAAATCAACCAAGAATATGGTAGGCATAATATTATATGACACCGACACGGTTGCTGCCAACCACTACAACACACCTACGCCGACCCACGCCAACCGCTGTGTTTGCCGCCCTGACATCCACACTCTCCCCAGAATCCCATACTATTTGTTGAACAACATTTAATTATATTAGCGATGTCATGAATCTAGATTTTTACCGACAAACCAAACCTGAATGTAATTTTTTTTCTATTTAACGAACTCTAATCGAACCGAACTTGTAAATTGTAACTATAATTATATATAAATTTAAAAAAACTATTTTAATCTTGTATTTAATGTCGTACAAAATATTATATTGATAGAACTATAGCGAAATATACGAAAACATTCAATTTACACACTAAAAATGCCGTATTTGTTTTTTAAAATACTTTATTCATCAAAGTCAATACTAATTTTAATTTCGTCGGTTTGATTTTCAAACCAAATTAAACATCCCAAGTTTCATTCAGTTTGGTTTGAAGATTGATCAGTTGGTAAGCATCACTACACCATTATTTTATAGGAAATATAAAATGATAATAGTAATACAACAATAGTTAATGTGTAATTTGTTGTGTCTACGTCAAGTTTAAAATAACTATAGATTATCAAGTGCCTCAATTGTATTGTTCTGAGGCCAATGAAAATATAAAAACTGTAAAAGTACTATAGCAACTTGATAATAGTTGCTACGTATTAATTATTTTTTTTTTTTTTTTAAATCATTAAATGCCTTAAAAATAAACCAATAATTTATTAAGTTACATCAAATATGTTTTTTTTTTTAGAACTGTTAGTGTTCAATAGATAAATAATTAAACAAAAATCATTACTTTTATTTATTAAACTGCATTATAAGTCAAATCGTACTGAAATATTTTATTTATTTAAGAAACTAAACCAAAAGTCTACTTATGGTTGGTAGGATAAAAAATAAAACAGAGCACAGTGGAAGAAATAACTGTGGTATTGTTATATGTTAATAAATATTCTAAGAGTGCAATATGTAGTAACAATAATAATTGTTACATTTCAAAATATTTTCACATCAGATCTCTTATTGTGGTAATTTTAATGAAAGAAATAATTGCACAATACTAAATGTCCACCACGTTGTCTGGTATTATAATATATTAATATCATTTAGCTGTTGGCACTTGGTAGTAACACAATATGAAAGGGCGTTGCTCAATAATTTATTTTATTTTATGATAAGAATAAATGCTGACGATCACCCCAAACGCCACGCCTGCATTGAATTCACTGCCGACAAATTATGTTTCGTAGATTCTAAGAACGAACGACACATTTCCAGAAATAGTACAGTTGTTACTTTGTAAGACATTTTTTTTTATTAGAGAATCCGCCAAAAACTGACAATGTGAATTGGTGATCATCGAGCAATAATAATATTACACAATGCATTGGACAGTCCTGCAACGCAGTATCTATTATATCGTAAAAACGTGTACCTACAAAGGATTGGTCACAAATGTCGAGTGTTTGGTATGTTTACCGCGGGTGCCTGCACGCCCGCGGTCCTCACAATAATATTATTATTATACGTGATCAAAATAACTCGACCATGGTGTTCAGTCAAAAATAAACGTAATAATATATCATGCAACTCTGGAAAATGTGTACAATTTTTACCGAGCTTTAAAACAAGTGAATTCCTCTATAGTATAAAATATATGATTTTAGCCCGTCAAAATCTTTCGTAGAAAATTAAATTTTAGCGAAAAATCCATCATTGAAGTATTTTTGCATAATACATATTATAATAATATGCTTATATATCCCATGGGATTAACTCAGTGGACAGCCAAATACGTCGAGTCCATCTCCCATTTGATATTAGCAAATCGTTTAATAAATTATCTGCATTGTAAAAATAATATACTCTAGGGTTGTCGTATTTTATTCTGCTTAAGCCTGGGCAAATATATTTTTTGCATAACTTTTATGTGAAAAGTTGTCTACTCCTTTATGGTCAACATCCAGATTTAACACATTTGTCCATAACTGTTGAATACCACACAAAATGGTTAGCACTTAACGAAATTTACGTTTATAAAGCAAATACTAACGCAATGTTACAAATCGAAATGAGTAATTATTGACAAAATCATCAATTATTAGTATGACATGACAACTCTAATAAGATCTAATTAAATTACACATAGCTATAATTTTATAACAATGTAACATAAAGAATAAGATAACATAAGAACATAAATACCTAATTGTAAACTAAATAAGTATGACGTATCTAATCAATTTAAGATTAAACTTTTCTTTCGAGTAAAATACAAATCATAACATTTTAACGGGAATGGACTAATGAAATATTTTATGGATTTCTACTGTCACCGCAATCTTATACCATTCTGCTTTCTTATCAAACTATATAAATTTATAAATGAAATACCATATTATATTACAAATTTCATATACTACACCGATGTCATTCTTGTTGTGCCTCTGAATTCGTAACGAAATTCTATCGACAATCGCTGGCAAAACATGTAAGGCTAAATAGGTTTTTACGTACCGTAATCTATAAGTTGCCTACAAACAATGGTAATTAAGTTTGACTATATAGACGTCCACAGACAACCACGGAACAGTAAAAGTACAAACTACGAGTTTGGACCACGATAATGCGAACCATATAGTTTTAATATAGGTAACAGTTTTTGGTTTATATAATACAATAGAATATAGTTATAGTCGCTACAATATGATACAGGCTTGACTGTTACTACGGAAGATAAATCGTGGTAAGAAAAGATTTCACGGCGGTAAACGGTGACCACGTCAACGGTATATATTACCTGTGAAACGCAATTAGGGGGAAGGCGCGTATTTCTTACATCTTCAAGGAGGAAATTTCTTGTCTACGATTGACGGTGTAGGTGACGACCGCGACAGTTGGTGAGCTACGACTGCAAACCAAACATGTGCACAGTTCGTGAAATAAACGATTCGTCTACGATACCTTCGTCGTTTACGCATAATCGGCAATAGGTTTCGGTGAAGAATATTATCGAGAGACGTCGTCGTCGGTTTTCGGAGAGAGTGAAAACACCGAAAACCTAATTCGTGTACGGCTGTGGCCGATCATACTGCTCAGGTTATTTGTTCCCAGCTAGTGATTTTCGAACCACATGTCCGGGTCGATCAAAACGCCACCCATAAGTCATGAACCGATTAATTTTTTTCCTCGTATACGTAATAGTAATAATTAATTAATCACGGTTCCTTAAGCGCGAACATTTAGCGGTACGTAATTTGGGTTATAAACGTTGAATATCATAATTTATTATTTCACACTAATTGAGTATAACAGCGTATAAAATTATAATAATTCATAGAACGACCACACGCGTTCATAATTTTTTTCGTGAGAATGTGGGAAACCGAGTCACTCAGAATACAAATAATTAAAGATATACCATATAATATAACAAAATGGTTTTTTTTTAATTCGTTACTTTGATTTTTCAAACGAGAATACATTTTTTTTACACAGTGCCAGTGCAAAATTCTCTTTTTATATAAAAAGTGATAGTTTGGTTTTTTTTTTTTACCGAAATCCGTGATCTTCTCGGGCAGGGCTTTTTTTCTATATTTCGGAACAACCGACAATACCTCTGATGTGGGTCCGAACACTCCGAACTTTTAAATGACTTTGAGTGTTAGTACTTACATTTTGTAACTTTAAAAAATATGATACCCGCCACAAATCGAATGACGTGCTCTGGATCATTACTAGTAGGTAAAAGGTTTTTGTTTCCAAAAAAGTAATCCATGGCCGAAACTTAAACATTTTGATACACGGTGAGGCACTTGGCCATCGCTACAATCTGATTTTGGATTGACTCATCGTGCACGTCATCGGCACGTAATTCCATCTGCAGGCCATCATTTAACCACTAGAACTAGGTCTGATAATATAATACAAAAAACGCTATGAGTCTAACTGATGCATGTTTTTTTTTTACACCGCAAACTGCCGCTCCTTTGAATACGTCACGCATTTGTGGAAAAAAATAATATCACGTGCAGTGTTAACTTTTCGAATTATTCGCATATATTATAATTTGATCATACGCCATATACGGCCGAGATCGCTTTTCCCCTGATTTTCACGTGTTTGGAAATCGGGAAGTCATGGTGGTCCTTCCAGTTGTACACGAAACAGCAATACTATTATTATTATTATTGCCTACAGACATTGTGTGTATGGATTGCGGTACTACTGCCCACATAAACCACTTATATATTATATTGTTATTATTATTATTATTATTATTATTATTATTATTATTATTATTACATAGTAATCGTGATGATAATGTCGACGGCGTTACCGCGAGACGGTGGCGCGCGCGCCATTGGCCGACCGCCGGGCGGCGCGCGTGGCCGTTAAAAAGTGGCGGGCGAACGCGGCGTGCACGTCTCGCGAGGATTCCGACGAGGAACGCGTCGGCAGTAGACTTGTACGCGGAGGCAGCGACGACGACGACGACGACAAAATTATTATTGCAGCGTGCTCCTTCGAATCCGTTTGTTAGTTGTTTTTTATTTCACCGAAGATTTCACCCTTTTGGCTTCACACGGTCTCCGCGTCCAGACTATAATTTAAAATAATATTATTTAAATATTACCATATAAATATTATCTGAAGCCATCGTCATCGCGGCGATTATACAAAGCGACACCGTGAGACGCGATCTCCGCAGACGACGACGAAATCGTTGTCGTCGCGATATATGACAAAAAATAATAATAATAATATCAAAATATTAATTGCCGCTGAAGGTGTGCGAAATCGCGATTTTCTCGTTTCGACGAGGAGCTCGCGTAGTACAACAGTCGTACACGGTGTCGCCGTTGACCGCGGCCAGAAGACGCGCACGGAGTAGACCGTCGTCGTCGTTCCGCGATTTCATCGCCTTCATTAATTAATAAGTAAGTATTTTACATGAATACATCAAAATATTAATGATTGTACTGGGTATGGGATTGTATTTTTGTGTTGACAATTCACACGTAATAGACCGTCGTTGAAGCTCGAAAGTCCACCACACAGTTGATATTATTATTTATACGCAATCATAAATAGTTTATTATTAAATTAAATAATATATCAAAAGTAAATAAGAGCGAAATATATTTTATATCACAGCACTGCGGTTTGGCGTGGGGTAGTAGTTAATAGGTGTATCAGCTCTACCATTTCACACGATTTTTATCTAAGCTTTAAATGCTTTTTAATGATTTAATATAACATTATATGATGTACGATTTAGATACCATTAATACATTACGTGATGCGATTAATAGTATCACTATATCATACAGCATGCATATAAAAACACTATTACTTCATTATTTATTATTATTTATATGCAACTATTATTTATTTTTTTTTTTTTAAATGAACAATTGTCGTAATAAAAATAAGTAAAAGAACTAGTTTTTATTTTACATAATGTATTTTTATTATGCACCTATCTAAAATATATAAAAATTAAAAATATATTATTTATGAAACTAAAAATTGTTTGGGGTGATGGATAATTTAATTTAAAAATAATCACCAAGTTTTTACCAAATATCGGTAAGTAGTAAACCCAGGAATTGTCAATGCGTAAGTTATATGATTTCTGTGTCCACCAAAATATATTTTTGAATAAAGTTAAACAATTTTGAACACTAAATGAATAATAATAAGACGATACCACGCATTTATATTATACACAACTAATTAAATTATTATTTTGAGGTAAATATATAATGATATAGATTACCAATGATAATGCTAATTCCCAAAAATGAGAAACATTATCTTAAAGTTCAAGTTCAATTTCTTTGAATAGCTACTATGATTAGAATTGTTATTTAATCTGTGTAAGAACCATGAAAATGCTTGAATTCTAGTTCTTAATAGTTATAAACATAAAATGGCAACACAATGATTAATAAAACGTTTGAAATAAAATGTAAATACCTTTAATCGAAATTACATGCTTGAATTTTTAACTAAGTACCTACCAACTATAAAAAAAAAAAATACTCACTTATTTGATAAATAAAACATTAATTGATCATAAATACTGCAGTATTCGTCCACTAACAGTATCCAATATATTACAACAATATAATTAAAAATATCCTTTTAAATTAATTTCATAAAACATCGCATGGTGTTGTAAAACAAATAAAACAAAACATTTAAGAAAAAAAAAACCGATCACGTTTAAAACGAAAAAATTGTAAAACATAATTCAATTACTCTTGGTTGGGATTTCAAAGAAGGAATTCGAACATTTCGCCCCATCACATCGTACTTTTCACCACGGTATTTTTCGGTGTACTGGACATTGTATACAGCGTTAAGGTTAATGTTTGGTTTTTCCATTCTATCTAGGGTGTTTTTTCATAAGAAGTTGACACTTATTTTCGATTTAAATTTTAAACTATCTGATGGAACGCTGCAGTGAGCTGGGGATATAATCGGGTGTATCGGGTGTAAGTGTGTAATGTATACACAGATAAAATAAAAAATCATTACATGCGAATTGTATTATGTTGTTTTGTGCCTGGATAGTTCAATAATTTGTTTTTTTTTTTTGGAGTAAGCTTCTCGCTTGTTTTAAAATTAAAAACTTATGGATTATAGTTGAGTCTTTATTCAATAAATTTACCATTTTTTCTTGTTCAATATGACATGTGCAGTATATCATTATATGTCTGTAATACAAATACATCAAAAACGAGTGAAACATCTTTTCAGAACATAATATTTAATTCTAAAATCTAACAATAATGTTAAAAAAAATCACATGAGAAAATAAAAACAAACTCGCTGATGATTACAAAAGTACAAAAAATAAATTACCTAATGATGTTCATATTTTCATATTTTTTTCTTGAATACAAGAAGATTTTTAACAAAATACTTATAATAAATTAAAGTAATGAAGTTCGAAAATATATTGAGAATTCATATGTACATATAGCTTAAATATTATAAAATATAAATTATAAATTTTATGTCATATTTGAAATTAATACGCAAAAACAAAATAAATAGAAACATAAAACGGTGGCCAATAAAGATACAAATGTTATACGTTTTATGTGAAATGTAAAAGATTTTATTCGTAATATAAATTAAAATAATATTATATATTATAACTGAGATATAATTTATTTTTATCTATGCTAGCAGTGTTTTATTGATATGCTTATTAGTTATGCAGCCAAAGTTTACTAAACTTAAATTGCAGGATATCACAATATTATTACCAGGGCTTAACAACTACAACCAGGGTAGTTGGGGCTTAAATATTCTGTCAACCCAATATTGAAGTATTTCAAAGCGGTCATCTTTATAAAAATTGTATAGAAATATTATAATTAAATACTTAGTAGACCTAATATTGATTTACATTGTGATACAAGTGAGATATCGGAATATTGGTTTGTCAACATTATTATTATTATTATTTTAATTATAAGAATATTTTTTTTTTTATAAATAATAACTATTATTAAATTAAAAACTTTCTGGTTAAACATTGTTTAAATAGCTTTTATTACAATTTAAATTCGTCTATAGTTGCATATTTAAATATTTATAACTAACTACAACCACTGTTAAGAAGAACCATGTAAATTCTATAGAATATAGAATATAGCAATATAAAATTTACCTATAAACATTATTTTTAGATAAGATTTTGGATAAAATAGACAACACGATCAATTCTATAATACAATTTTAAAATTAAATATCACACAATAACTTATTTCTATTAAATATTTTTCAATGAATCCAAAAAAAATAAAAATATTTTCCAATTTATTGGAATTATTTATTTATAACTTTCTGTTATAATCAGATTTTTTGTTTCTCCAATTAATGTGATTATGTATGATTTGTTAGTATAAATACATAATTGTAATTACTTATAGTTATTAATTGTATTTTTATTATTTATTCGATAAGTTGAATTTTCGTGAAATTGAAAATTAATAAACATTAATTATATTTCTATTCACGACCATCTTAAACAATGATATAAATTGATATAATTTTATTTATGCAATTTTTAATGAACACAATTGTCTATACTTACATTGCTTATATTGATACACTATTGTTAATTTTCATTTACAATTAAAAAAGATAATAACTTAGTAGGTAGATCAATATTATCAGTGTGACAATTTTAGCTTAATATTACTTAAATGATGGGTGGTCTTAAATTGTATATTTGTTTGAACTTAAATCATATTGAGTTAAATAAAAATATTAAAAATATTTTGTTTACTTTCGATGTTTAAATTTAAACACAAAATTAAATAATATTACTATTTACAATATATGCCTAATATGCAACTAATCATAAGTATATTATATTAACTCCAAGTATCTGGGTTAATGCATCCAAACAATCACGTATGGTTTATACATCTTTAAATTGTAATACAAAAATATAAATGTTTCTTAATAGTTTTACTACTTATAAAATTGTGTACTTACTAACCCACTATAGTTAGTTGCTAACGTGAATAATATGTACACAATAAACCAAAGGTTAGTTCTATCTTACCTACAGTAATAAATTAGCCATAAACATTTATTTTTAAAATAACTTTTTTGTCTTTACTATTTATTAACTCATTCATAAGTAAATAAATGTTATAGTACTTACTTGTCTTAAGAAAAATAGATTTGTTGAGTTATTATGAAATTTTAATAAAAAAAGCCTCATGACTAAAATCATTCAATTTTCCATTCCTATTTGAAGTTCAAATGTACTAAACTATTTTATTTTTTTAATAATTTTAAAATTTAATTAATAGTGATTAAGAAAATATTATCAAAAACGTATTACTTCGTAGAAAAGTTTTCGGTGAACAAACCAATAACTTTTTACTATTTTTGAAAAATTTACAATTTACAATTGTTCCTTAACTGTGTAAAGTGAATTATTGAGTTTTTGAATAAAATTTAAAATTTAAACAACATTAAACTGGGGCGATAGGTGCATAATAAAAACGACATAGGTTCTATACTATACGTATACCTACCTTACACAATAATATATAATATGCAAATATACTCTAAATTATTCAAAATATGTTATAATCAAAACAATGATAGGAAACTCATTATACTTTGAAAATAAATATTTTTTTCAAAGTTTTAAAACATTATTGGTACATATATTTTTAATTTGGTATGCATATATGACTTTATTCGATAACGGTTGGTCATTTATAAGTATTTAAACAATATATTTAAATTTAAAAAGTAATTATATCTCAAAAAGAACTTTAAACCGTAAATTATGATAATAACAATATAATTTAACTAACGCAGTATTGTGATATTTAGATAAAAGCAAACATTTATGTGTAGAATTTTACTCCAAACCTTTATTAAATATCAAATAATAGACTAAAAACTAATAACAATCGTTGTATCAACAAAACGAAAAAAATATTTATACTTGACACATTATAAAGAATCATTGTTTACCTGGTTATTATAATATTAGCAAATTGAAAATTTAAATTTTTATCAATATTCAAATTTATTTTTATTCTTAACCTAAATATTATTCTATTAATACAATTTAATGTAAATTGTTAAATCTCTTGTCTTATAATATCGTGTAAAATATGTCAAATAATTTAGATTGAAACCCAAAAATGTAAGAAGCATATTATGTATACCATACATATGCCTATATGTATATAAAATGTTTTTTGAGTTATATTCTTAAACTGTTATTTTTTTCTTTAAAATGAATCTAGAGAGCCATTACACAATGTGTTCCATAAAAAGACATTCGATTTTATCAATTATTTGTAATTTTATGCTATATATCTAGGTAACACCTTATAAAAGTCGCAACGAATAATAATAATTAATATTTATCTACTCAGTACTCATATTATATTTTACGTGTATACTGTTAACCTATAAACTACTATATATCATCCAGTTTTTCATTTATACTATTTTTGTTGTTTATATAGATTAAACGAAATCGTAAACAATAATTTTTCTGATGTAAACGTAAAAAATCAATTTTCTATTAATTTTTGTATCCAAAATATCAACAATCCCAACAAATAATATCGTAACTCGATTTTACTATGTTTTTTTCAGTGTTACTGTATTTCTGTAAATCTCACGAAGATGGTACCTAATTAGTAACCAAAATCTTTAAAGGATTTCTTGGAAGAAATTTTGGATAGTAACTTCCAACTTTCCATTAATGCCTTCCTAATTGGTTCTACAAAAATTCAATTTCCTATATTATAAACTAAGATACATAACATATTTAATTATTTGTACAAGTAGGTACATACTCAAAATAGTCTTATAATAATTTATATTATAAGTTATGTAGGTATGCGGTATGTCATAGTTTTCAAATTATATTATAAAAAGCGGGTAAGTCGTGGATGTCGATCTGCTTTTGCTGTACAGTAGGTTACAAGTGGGTTACTATAATGGATGGAATTAAATTTGAACCCAACGATTTGATATCATTATATACGAAAAACGATTCTGAACGGAGACGGTTTACCTTTCTAGGATATTATATTATAGATTATTAACAATTTCTAAATCTTAGATTTAAAAAGAAAATTTTTTATGAATTTCTAGCTTAAAATAATTTTCGAATTTCCGTGATTTTTATGTACGTTGTCAAAATTCATACTTTGAATGCTTATAAAAAAATTGTGACTATATATTTCTTTTATTTTTTAACTAAAATTGTAACAATATGTTAGGAGCCTTGTATTAAATTTTCAAGCTTTTCTACCTAACAAATAAATTTTTATCTATATTAATTTTTAAAAACTAATAATGATCGAAAATTGAATATGACTATAAATAGTTCAACTCAAGTCAAAATATTTTTAAAACTGCATGGTAAATAGAACATACTTATATAAATATTCGGTGAAAACTCCATGTATCTATGGTCATTTTTTTTAAAGTTAAATCAAAAACCAAAATCGATTTTGTTGAAAATTGATTTTGCGTACAATTTCCCGTTTTTCCCGATTATTTAGAAAAATATTGAGAATTTCTTTATTTTGACCACCTCCCCCCCCCAAGTACCAACTAGATTCACTTTCTGATCGAACGAGGTACTGAAGTCAAAAATTAAAGCACTTTTACTAGTTTTCAGTTTTACTGCCCCAAAACGTGATGACAGTCACAATAAATAAATTAAATAATTTAAAAAAAACACACACATCATGGTAAAATCAATACATTTCTCGCTCCACTCAGAATCTAAAATTATAAATTTATAAATCCAACAGATTAAGCTACCTCTATTATATGTCAAAAAAAATAAGTTATTTATAATGTCTACAGTTTTACCCAAATGGTTATAATTCTCGTGAGTTGTAAAGTCATTTTTACTATATCTAATACTACAGATAAAATCATCGAGTGCGTAAAATATCCCTTTTTACTATTCAAATTGAATAGATTACGAAAGAAATACGATTTTTTCGAGAAAAGTTAAGACGTGGAAAATGCATTTTTAAATTATATCTACATAGAATTCATTTTTGCATTATATAACTTCCAATTCAGAACTTACCTTATACAAAATTCAGAATTTCTAATTAATTTAAAATGAAAAATATATGTTGTATATAAGCCAATAAATCCATAACTTATTTATATATATTATTATATATCATCGGTAGTGATTAAATCAAATAATTATTTTGTGTAATATTTATAAGAAGTAATAAAATGTAAAAAAAAAAAAAAATACTATGCTTTTAGTGTTTTATAACTTTTTCAATGATAAATAAAATAAATAATAATTATGAAGTAAAATGCATATTTCTATTTATTTACCATGTTCATTGGTAATAACTAATAAATATCAGGTTAATTGTTTCATTTTCCTACTTCAAAAGGTTTATTACAAACGTAATATATTATAATAGATATAAATTTTAGGTATATTTATATAAATATGTTTATTAGTATAAACATTTTTTATTCTATATTACGATACAGATAATAATTCTTAATGTGTTATTTCTTTTGTATATTTTGATGATTTAATGGGATATTATACAATTATTATTTGAATAACTTTTTATTACCAAAAAGCAATGCTATACAATGAAAAATGTTGGGGAAGTAAGAGGCTAAAATTAATTGTGTTTTTGTAAAAATATGAACTAATATAAAAATAATCGTGCCTATATGTATCGTTAATATATTTAAATAGCTATAAAAAAAATTTATGACAAACCTGGAATTAAATTTTTAAATTTTGACCAAATAAAGAATTACTATTGCCATATTTAGAAAAAAAACTAAAATCAATCAAATAAAATTCAAGCAAACATGGTCTAAGCAATTTTAGCAAATTTTCATTTACTTATTGTTGTTTTTCCGATTATTTTAAAAAGTACTGAAATTTTACAATTTCGATCTCCTAAAAGTCTCAGCTAAATCCAATTCGCTTCCAAAAACCTTCATTGAAGTTTATGATCAGAGCATTTTTCTATTAGAAAATTTGAGGAGTTGAAATTGTACAAACATTTTCAAATACCTCACTTAAACGTGTACAATTATTTGGCTTGATAAGTTGAAAATAATTTTTTTAAATTTATTTCATGATTAATAATAATAATATACATTATTTTATACAATTATCTAATTTGGACGTACCTTTCAAATCTAATACACTACTATGATATTTCTATGTCTTATCACTTATAAACCGTTTATAAAAGTGTCTTATAATTCTTCATCCACTCGCTCATCGTGATTTACTAATCCTCTTGATTACTCATGGTGTTATACATATTTTCTCTAATCTTTCTTGTTATATTTGATTTATACTTTGAAATTGTAATCTTATTATTTAATTTTATTGCATATAAGTAATTCAAATACATTATACTCTATTTCATTATTTTCCACTGCTTTTTATACTTAACTCTAAAAAACAATGTCAATTATTATAAGTATACGAGCTATTAAAATTAATTTCAATTTAATACTCCTAGATAAGAATTACGAATAAACGTTAAGTTTAAAAAATAATTAATAAAATAATCGAGAACTTATGACTAGAAAAAATGTTTATAGAAAGTTGAATACGACACAGCTGGATTAAATACCTATAATACATAGGACACTCGTCTCCCTTCACACACCTTAGTACGGAATATGGTGTATTCAGTATTTAGATATTACACTTTAGACATTAAGAGCTATAATAAAATATTGCATTCAAACAGTTTTTCCGAGTTCGTTGTTAAACTAACACATCCTATACCACACAGAATTTAATATGAAAATATTATTTATTTATGTGGTCATATATATGATAAAATTATATTCTATGAAGGTTTTAAAGAAAACATTTATTTTATTTGAAATTTGTACACATAATAACTTATACAAATACTTTTCTATTTTAAATAATAGGTATATTATTTTAACCATTTATTTAAAATATCATATTACTAGTACCTACCTACATTGTCTGATATATTTAAATCTAAAATCACACACTGTAGTATTATAACATTAGGTAGGTATACTACAAAATTGATTTCACGAAACTATTCTAAAATTTATAAGGAATAACATTATCTAAATTACTTACTCTTGAGTTTATTTTTTAAATTCTCATATAAAATAACGATCTGAAATGCTTGAGTTCTACTATTTGGAAATCCCTTACATCTTTGTAAAATCAAAGTATCATATCAAAATAATACCAAGATATCTCTATAAATTGTATAATGTATACATATAAATATAATTTTCAACCATGTATTTCAATTTTTGGATATAAGAAATCCAAATTTATTATTTTACGTAAAATAAATATTAAAGATGACATATAATTCGTGCTGTTTTAGGATTAATTTATACTTATGGATCAGTCGTTACATTAGATAATTGGATATTAAAGTAGAATCATGCTCAAATTATTTACTTTTATTCTGAATATTATTATTTTATTACAACAACTACACCTTAATTCCTAAGAAAAAAAATCATAAATACAACTTTATTCTTCAGATTTCGTCAAATGTTATTTATGAATGCCCAAGAAAAAAATGTCCAATGATAATAAAATAAATGTTGAAAAATATGTACATTGTGTTTTAGACAGTTAACAGTTCTCGTTAATAAAGTTTGTCTCCAAAGCGATCCATTTTTTTGATTATTCCATGCAGTAAATATCAACACAAAAAGGGACTCACCGATTTGCGATTTTACCGTTAAACAAATATATAATACTATGTATTACTAAATATGTATCGAATATATTAACAAAAAAAACCCTATGTCAACATTAAAAGTCATTTTTAATGTAATAAAAAAACTCTTCATTTAAAATCAGGAACCAGCAGTCTGTTTGTTACTTGATAATACAAACTGTCAATAGAGTGTTGTTATTATTATATTGCCATTATTATTTTTTTCCGATGGCATAATTTACAGAGGTAAAACACAGTGTTGTAACTCACACCGATTGTTTTTTTTTCTATTTTCAACATTTTTAAATAATTTATTACTATTATTAATTTTTACTGAAAAAAGGGTGAGGTAAAACAAAAACAATAATTATTATTGTGCTCTATGTGTAAAGAAGCAGACGACTGAGGTCTGTCAGAATGTTAGAATAACACAAGTGACATATAATCGACCCTTCCGGTTCATTGGACGAACATAATACATACATTCGGTACAACAATACCCCCACGGGATAATTTAAGAAAAACGTTTTCCTCGATAACTCACAAAAATATTACTTAACTACAAGCACAAGTCTTTGACCCCTTATCCTTGCTCATGTAATATAATCATTAACCATTCCAATGCATTTATTGAACTACTTTATATTTTTATTTGTTATTGAATGTACCTATAACATTTAACTATTAAACAGTCTAACTAACAATACTTAGGGGAGGAAATTAATGAACGATAAAATTATCCAACTGCGTTTACTCTTTGGTCTCTTTTACATTTAATTGCAACCACAGACATTTAATATGCTGATAAATTATTGTTAAAAATTAAAGTATTTTTTATTCCCGGCGTATAGTTTATATTACGTGTTGAACCCCATTTAATGAACAAAAATCAACTATAAATTATATATAACTTGTAATAAAAAATTAAAATTATTGAATACATTTTATTTTTGTTTGAAGCTCAGTCTCATCTTATTTTTGAAAATTTCAAATGTAAAGCTTTAATATTATTTGTAGTTATATTTTTATTTTACAGATCATAGTTGTTTAGATATTACAATCATGTACAATTTATTTTATACATAGCTAACTTTTTTTAAAATATTTTTTGAGTCTGTTGTCATCTTTTGGAACAGTGATAAAATGCATCAATTTTCCACTTAACGGTTATTTTTGGTGTCAAAATTGGTTTTATAAGTGATACATTTGGAATTTAACGTAATCGGGATAAACTTAAAAATAAAAAATATTATAAACCGGAATATTTATGCAACACCAGTTTCGATAAAATCAATTATTTTTTGTTTGCATTTAAAAATTAATTCCCTCAAATACTTCAAATGTTCACAAAATATTTATAAATACAGTTTTTTTTAAACATTTTAGCTTTTTTTGAACTATGCAAAGAAATTTTAAGTTTTCTTAGTTTATTTTCATAAAAAGTCAACAAATTTGAATTTTTTACCAGGTGATACTTCCTATGCTATTCTTACAGCAAATAAAAAAAAATATTATATAAATAGAACAATTTATTATTTTAAATACCAGTAGGCTATATAATATTGTTCTTTTTTTGGTCAAGATTAATTTAAATGACTATATTATAACTAATATAAGACAAATAAATTACTCATAATACAGTTATATGAATGAATTATACAAAATATCCTTAGAAATAAGCATTGGGCATTGCGTATTTATAAAGATAATCGTTATGTATGTTATATAATATGCAATGAATCATTATAGAATTCATTATTTTAACACATCCTATTCAGTAGCCTACTCAATTACGATATAAAATTAAAATCATACCATAAAAAGTGATTTTTTTTTTAAATTAGGTATGTAAAAAAAAAAATAATAAATTCTTCCACAAAATTTTACTCGCCTTTTAGAAATAATGGTTAAATCCAATAAAAGAAAATCAATTATTCATTATACTTAAACATTCTAAAAGGGTTCATTGAAATAAACAAGCAATAAGTCATGCTTAATAGTTAGGTAATTCTAAACTCGTGAAAAAGTAGTTTAACCCAAAGAAACTCATTAGTAATATACATTAATCTTATATAATTATTTTAAGGACTTTAAAGAAATCATCAAAATATGATTATTTCCAATAATATTTCTAACTATGTTTAGAATAATGGAATCTACGAGTTCAATTATGTAGAATAAAAAGTAGAATAGTGGATAATGATGATTTAAAAGTATCATAATATCTAGTATTACTATATGCGTATAAACAAATATGTAACTATAAAATTAAAATAGTATTTTTCATTTATATATTATAAATCTTTAATATTACTTTTCTATGTTTGAGAATTCCAAAGTCAATAAATTGTAAATGGCATTATTGTTCATCAAATATTTCTTAGGACTAAAACACATTTATGCGTTTAATTTAATAACGCCTATGTTATTAATTATTATCATAAAATACATTTAATCTAGGTAACATAAAACCATAGCTCAATTAAGATTTTTATAAATCCAAATCAATTAACACAATTTAGTTTTAAACAGTTTTAAAATTTTTAAATATGTTTAATTCATTTAGGAATAATTGAAAATAATGGCACGTGACACACCGGACGAATCAGTTCCACTAGAATTAATCATACCGGGCAATACAACAAAAAGAGGATCATTGGTCAGTAGTCGTTTCGTTGATTTAGCCACTGATGGATTGTCAAACGGCCATTCGAACGTCCCTGTTCAAAAACCATTGAAATTGAAGAACCTCATATCCAAAGGAGAAGCATTCGATTCCTTGCATCACAATTCTACCAAGGTTAGTGTTTTATTAATTTTGTATTTAATGCATACGTATTTATATATATTTTTTCAAACAGAAATATATGTAGTACCTATGCTCAAATAATTGCATTTTAATTAAAACAAAAAAACATCCGAATTGAACAATGTTCGTGTATTTGAATGGCTTTAGGGACTGCTAATATAAGTAAAAAAAAATAAACGACAGATGCTTATCTGACTTATCTGCCGACAGAATTTAACGTTCAAAAGCCAACTCATCTCAAGAGTAGAACGAACCCTATTGTTGGAATCACGTATTTTTTAACGGTCAAAAATCAATATTTGCTATAGTTACATCGTATACAATTTTTTTTTTCTATAAGAAATCGTCTAATAATTCTGATTGAATCTTTAATTTTTATTATTTTTTGATCAATAATTAAATCATTTCGGATAAGATAGGTTGACAGGTAACTTAAAAATATATATAGATACATTATCATATAATATTAATTAAGTAATAACACTAATAACAGTTATATAGTTTTAGTACTTTTTATGGACATCATATATAGTTAAATTACTAAAAATTCTATTGTATTCTGTAATTTTTGTTTTAGTAATTTTTAGTATTTAAAAACTCATAAGAACACTTGTAAGATATCATCATCTACATCAGTAATTCTGTATACAATATTCTGTATATTTTTGAATAATTTTAGTTATCCGTTGTCAAACACATTATCGGCATAAATCCTGTTTTGAAAATATACATAATACTTTTTGTTTGCTCGTGATATATTATTATATTATTTTTTCATATATTTTTCTTAAAATTGCCTAGTGAAAGGATTTTTACAGACAAGTTTTAGTGATTAAATAAATTTAAGTGAATAAACAACAATACAGTATTTTGAAATCATATGCATTACTTAATTCATAAAATCATAACTATACGCATTTATAAAATTCAAGCAACAAAGCAAAATCAAATAACAATAAACAATATTCTATTTGAATGAATTTAAATCTTGAATATAATATTATATTTAACAAAATTATTACATAAAATACCTTATGTTGTTATAATCTAATAATATACATACCTAGATACTTATTCTATAAATAGATATTAAATATTTCCTCATATTTTATCAACCATCATCTACATAATTTATTTAGAATTTTTAGATTATTTAATAAAATAATTATCTATCAGATCAGTTGTAGTTTACAACCTGTTCTACAACACCAGGTTCGTTTTAAATAATAATCTCTTACATTTTAAGTTCACAACATTTTCTATTTTTAAATGAAAAAATAAACAATTAGATATATTAAAAAACACACATAAAAAATGCTTCAATATTGTGCTAGCTTATTAAACAATATTTATTTATTTAAATAATAGTTACTAGATTTATGATAATCAATATCATAAAAAATAATTTATTTGGAAACGGATTCCTATTTGTTATTTAACAAAACGAAAATTTCGGCTTACCTATTTTTTTTATTTTATCTCATAGATGAAACAAGTATCGGTATTTTAAGTGCAAGTACTTTATTAGAGATGTCCAGATTTTATATATTTTAAATAAATTGCCCATTAAGTACTTTTAAATAGGATATTATATTACGTTAGTCCAAACTAATTCAATAATATAAATCAAAGTAAGTTAAATGACCCATAAACTTATAATCTAAAGAAAGAAAAATTCAGTATATTAGAAAATAAATACTATTCGATTTTTGCTGTCATTCTGAAACTGATTAACGAGTTTATTCCGATTTGACGCAAATAAAGGAAAGTCAATTCCGAATCAGTTATGCTGTCGTTTTAGATTAAATACGACTATCTCCATCATTAAATCATAATAAAACTTAAAATTTAAATTTAAAACTTGAATCTATATTGTTCTCTAATAATAAAAAACTTTTATTCGATTTATCATATTGTAAATCTATAACATCGTTATTATTTTTAGTACAATCTGAATTCTATAGATGATTTAAATAAAAACTAAAAAGAACGAATAAGTATTTTGTCCAAGTTGTTTTAAATGTGTAATCTTTAAATATTTATTTTACTGTATCAATTAATATCTATACCTAATGATTCTATGATGCATAAGTAAATGACTCAAAATGATCATAATATATAACAAGCCTTTGAGAACCTGATATTCTTACTACGTTCCTTTAAAGAAATCATTAAAACACTATAATATATTTTAAATTATTTTTTTAAAGTATTGTTATTTAAATCTTGAAATACACTGTGTTCCCAATAATCTTCAAGACACATTAAAGACTTTAACGTAAATTCCATAGAGTCGCTATTAGTTAGATGCATAATATGAATTATCTAACAATCACAAATTAAATATATTCATTTTTTTTTTTTTATGTATAATGTAATGTATAAATTATTTTTAAAAACCTATCTGTGATGAGAATCATTTGTGTTGGGTGGCTTCTCTCCTCAGAGTTTGTCCATTTATTTGTATGTCTTGTTTTTTTTTTTTTATATATTATGTATTATAAATTGTATAATGTGTTTTATGTATCATCTCTGTAATAGTCGAGCTGTCATAGTTGTATACTAATAGCTAATAAAATAAAAAAAAAAAAAAAAAAAATGTATTATAAATCTTACACGTATGGCATATTATTATACTTATTGTATCATAAGTATAGATTGTATTTATTTCATACTTTTTTTTATATATTGTCTATTTATAATAATATTTAATATTAGGTACACCACCACTGATATTTAAGTATATTATAAAAAAAACGGAAAAACGGTAAAACGTCATATAAAAAATATCATCAACATTGCGAAATTCCTAAAAATTAATGTCATAAAGATTATAATAATACGTACGTTAAAAAATCAATACACATAATTAATGATTAGTTCTTAACATTTCTTTCGCTTTTTACGGAACCAGATTATAACATAATCGCGTTGGAGGAGAAACTAAATTAATGTCAAATTTAATTTTGAGATGACTTGTGGCAAAAAAGCGTCAGAAAGACTAATTTTTTCTTATTAAAAAAAATGTATTATCAATTAACATATTTATATCATACACTATGCCAACAGATTTTCAGAATTAATTAAAAATAACACTTTCGTTGACCTATTCATTTCCTAATAAAATCTCAGTATAAATAACAGTTGAAATAACAATTTATTTCTAAACTATTATTTTAATAACTCAGAAGTTTTATTAATTCCATGTTTAAAAATAATTACCATTCATTCAATTTAAATATTAAGTAATCTTGAGCTCATTGAATTTACGTTTATAATAAAGTTAGATTTATATATAAAATGTATTTCTGAAACTTTTAAGTTAAAATTTCAAATTATTCATATATTTCATATATTATTATTTATATTACTAATTTTAATTTATTATTTTAGCAGTATTTTGTTCTTTAGAAATAAATTTATAAAAATTTATAAATAAATATTTAAATACTGTTTTTTAAATCTAGTATATGGTAGTTATTTAGAAATAAAAAAGACTTATCCTGTCATAATTTGTATCAAGTATAAAGATATTGTAAGGATCAAAGGATATATCAAGGTTTTCGATATAATATAAAAAAGCTTTTTAACTCAAACTATACTTTCTTTTCATAATTTTCCAGGAAGTTCTGCTGGAGAGTTCAATCGAATTATATATATTATTTTTTTACACCGTTAAACCAATATTGTGATTATAATAACACCTATGTGCTTTTGTCATTTCATCTAAAATTTATGGTTGTTAATTTTTGTTTTTTTTATATTAAAGCTTTGGAAAATGTTACATAATAAAGTTTAAAATGAAAAATTTTTCTATTGATAGTTTGAATAGTAAAAATATACAGTGTCAAGCAAATACATAAACAAAAAAAAAAAAAATTAAATTAAAAATGATGATTATAATATGGCATTCACTCTATAAGAATTTTTAATTTGATAATAATATATTTATTGATATGGTCCGATAGTCCGTTCGTTTGACCTTAAACAAACACTTCATATATATATATACGAGTATGTCGCATCCATTTTACGTTCTGACCAGTTTCGTGAAATGGATAGAAATTTCATCCAGTTCACGAAACGGAACTTAATTTTTTACAGATCGCGTAATTACACAATTTGGATAACTTTTCACGAAATGGACACGGATTTTAGTAATACGGAACTTGTTCCGTAATCTGTACATACAAATGACGAAACAAATAATACGTGAATGATTTTTATTAATAGAAAAAAATTGTCGTTATGACCTGTGGTAATAATTATAATAATCATGGAATTCTAGTAAACTTTAGGTAATGTATCTTGTATAAATTATCAATAAAAAAAAAAAAAAATATGAAAAAAAATAATAATTATGACTTTAACTATAATACAATTTTAGGTAAATTTAAATTGTAAACAATTTATGTATAAAAAAAAATTATTATTATTAGGTATTCCGAAAAAAAATAATAAAATGTAATTTTTTTATATGATTGATTTATTTTAAAACATGTTTGATAAGAATCAAAAATATAAAATAAGTTTAAAACGAAAAACTAAACTTAAATAAAATTTTAAAAAATTAAACTTGAAAAGAATGTCATGCTGTCACAAAAAAAAAAACTCATGTACAAAATACTTAATACACGTTATACATTGTCATAAATATATTACTTGTAATTTTTATTGTGTATATCAATCAAGAATTTATGTCTTATGTGATCCATACAAGAAAATAATCTCTTTAAGTATCAGTTTTAATGTTCTTAAGAAATAAACACAAGGGAATTAAAATAAGATGTAACAATAATGCATTATTTTCTTAAAAATATTTGAATTCGAAACCTAAGCCATTTGTTTAAAATTATTGTGTAGTATAAAAAGTGAAGTATATTGACGTATTGTGAGTTATGATGAATCCACACACGTGAACTGATGTGCCGTGGTAATATTATATTATATTTATAATTTAC
The DNA here is from genome assembly GCF_037042655.1 of Diuraphis noxia. Classification (NCBI taxonomy): domain Eukaryota; kingdom Metazoa; phylum Arthropoda; class Insecta; order Hemiptera; family Aphididae; genus Diuraphis; species Diuraphis noxia. The sequence goes on along the minus strand of NW_028301712.1, from coordinate 69,554,224 downwards.
GTTTAAGGATTTTAATACTCGTATAACATTTCAATTTTTTTCTACTGATATTATATTTGATTACAATACGGCATTCCAATACCCTCTTTATTCACAACACGATAAGATTTTAAAACTATATTCTTAAATTATACATCGATTAAATTAAATATAAAGAAAAAGTTTAAGCTAAAAAAAAATTTATCGAAAATATTTCGAATTCAAAAAAGTTCTTGTTTGTCCTGGAATCTGATTTTTAATTGTCAAACTTAATAATTAAAATTATTCTAAATTGTTTCGAACTAGAGTATTTTTTAATTGGAAGATATTTAATGATATACATGATGAGGTATTGCATATATTGTATGTATTACTGTGTATTAAATACATTAAACAAAAAACATCTTATACTTAACAATTAGTTAATAACAAAAAAAAAAAAAAAAATGTATAATGTAGAAACAAACAAAACTTGTGTCTATTATTTTCATGGACAGCATTTTAACTATAATATAATAAGCTTAAATACAATAGATCATTGGAATTTGATTAGGTTTAATTTTTATTAAACTTATGTTAAAATTAATATTTAATAATTATTATTAAATATAGAAAATAGATTTTTAAAAACCTATTAAAATAATTTACGTATAATATCTAGACTTCATAGACATTAATTTAGTTATTATGCACAAATTTTAATAGATAAAATGATAGATTATAATATATTTATAAATCATTTATATTTTCAATTTAAAAATATATACAGAGTAATTTACCAATCATACTCATGCATTTTTTTCTGAAAAACTTAACCAGAATCAAAATTTCCACGAGTAGATTTTTATTTATTTAATTTTGTTATTTAAAGATAAATGGTTCATGGGAATGGGTTAAAATATGGTGATTTTAATATTTGTAGTTATTAATATTAATCTATCAGCATCAATTATTTATAAAAACAACCCGAGTACAATAAATACTAGTTCTAAAATTAGGTCTATTTTATATTTTTGTAAAACCATTTTTAAGGGCTATTACCTATCATTAGTAGAAACATTTTAATAACTAAAAAACAACTCATTTAAATTTTAAATTAAGCATATCAAAATTTAAAATAATTTACAGTAAAAATTAGGGCTTTCATTTTTAAAACATAATTATGTTTTGCCACTGCTAAATTAGTACAAATAAATCTCAGGAATTTGAAAATATGATCTTTGAGTTAAATTTAAAATCCCAAAATCAGAATTTTTTTTTTTTAATTTGCTTTTTATTACAAAATAATTATAGCAAAAATCAGAATTTGAATACAGTTATTATTAAAGAAAAAATGGGGTTTAGCATACTTGATGAATCACCCTGTATACTTTACATAAAATACAAGAGTACTAAATATTTAATTCATTTTGTCTTAATGTTTAAGTTTTTAATTGTTTATGGAATCTATAGTGATAATCATTATCATTTCCGTATAAATAATTATTTTGAAGTCATTAATATTCACCGAGTCCAAACTAATTTCCAAAGTTTAATCTTAATCGAATGTGTAACATTTCCGAAATCAACAACAATTCTATGATAAATATGTATTTAAAATTGAGTAAACTAATTTATAAACGTTCAACTAATTACATACAAAAAACTATACACGCCGTTCGGAAAAATTTATTTATTTAATTCTAATTAATATTATCAAATTTCCAAAATTTGAAATTGAATATCTTTAACAGTCGATGAAAAAATGATTTTATTTTTATTTAATTAATATTTCCGATTCCATGCTTTGATTATTTTTTTTTTTCGTGTTCTAAAAACCAAGAACGGGTGGGAACTGTTTATTTCAATACTGCCATCCATTCCTGTATTCTTTGATTACCTACTAAACGTGATTCATTTAACGTATGATACTCACTATTTCAAAATCTATTGACTTTTAAGTTAGATTTTTTCCAAAATTGACTATTAAGATTAAAATACTCTAAATAATATTTTGCTCCGGAATATAAAATTAAAAATATTTATTGTCATTTAAAAGAGTAAAAACTTATCAAATGAGAATTATAAGGAATTATGATTTTTTTATTATTTTCCAATAAAATTTTTTTCTAACGGTTTAAAATTATATAAATGAAATATTTTTAAAAAGTGATGATAGTGTTTTCTAAAATGTCGATTTTATTACGTTTTATATAATACCCTGTAGTTAACTAAAGAAATGAATTAAATAGGTGTTATACAACTGTTGTTGAATAATATTTGTTATTATTATATTTATTACCATATCTATAAATTAACATGTTTATATTCATCTAAAGTAATGTATCTCTGCAGTATAAAATACATTATATTATAAGCATTTAAAAATTTAATCAGATAATAATGTAAAACTTTCCTTATTTATTAAAAAAAAAACTTGGTTAGGTAGGAAAATTGAAACGGAGATTTAACCATTACAACGTTTATAAAACGTACATTTATTTTGTTTTTAATAACTTGGCAATGGTGTACTGTGAAACACTAAAGTATAAAAACTCGAATAAGAAACACATTTCCATAAAACAAATTATACACATTATATTTGAGCGTTATTATAATCAAAAACAAATATAAAAAAAAAATTCACTAGGAATTTGTTCAACAAAAATATAGTCAGCTCTTTTATCAGTATATTAATTTTACTGGTTATCTTTACGAAACATGTTCACTGTACATTACTAACAATAGTGTTCATATTTGTTTAACTTTCACAGGAATCGAAAGTTGTAGAATTTTTATATAGTACTATAAAGTAAAATCAGTTATTTTTTGCACATTTTAAGCAATAAAATATAACTTTGAAATAATTTATACCTATTCTTATCTATGAACTATGTTAAATTTGATAAGTTTTTTTGTTCAAAGTAAAATTATAATTCTATATTTGAACGTAACAATGATAACTTATTTATATATTTAGAAATAAATTAATAGTTAAAATTAAATTATTCATCAATTATTGATGTGGAAATATCAATATTATCCCAAATGGCTTAAATTAAATAATTTCTGGGGTATAGTGGCTGGGCGGATTAAGGCGTCGGCTGCGACGCACACTGTCACCGGCTTGAATCCCGCGGTCATGGCACAAACCTACGAGTGCCCATTCGAAATTCTTACAAAACATCCACGAATACCAAAACCAACAGTTCCCTCCCCGACAGTTCCACAGACTAATGGCCCTTGTTGTCGAAGCCTCAACCCTCAATAAAAATAAAAATAAAAAAAATTTCTGAAAAAACTTATTATCTTCATATACACGTCATTAACTAAAAATAATTTGTCTTATTCTTAACTACTATTATACAAGTTGTTTCTGAAATGGTTGAGGTAACTAGAATATGCGTACTCAGTGTGATGACCCAATGACGATTTTTTTGAAATTATTTTTGTTGATTAATCTTATTTTTAGAACATTATCTTGAATGTGAAAATTAAATTAACACTAAAGTTGAATTTTTTGTAAATTTCTCATACGAATGGAGGTGTCACATAATTTTTACGATTGTCGCGCGTTTTTCACGCTCGGATCGCCGACTAAAAAAAAATGGTGTGACACGTTGATTCGTATGAGAAAATTACAAGGTAAACATTGGTGATGGTTATTTGTTGTCATTTACCATAAGTACAAAATTAAATCTCTTATCTTATCGAGTTAAAATAATTATGTTACTGTGATATCCAAAAACTGGAATTTCAATATAAATAGGAACACAAATAGTTTTTTTTCATTTATCTCTAACTTATGACATTGCAAATAAAAATTACCATATTTTATTACCTGTACATCTAAAACACATAACTAACTTAAATTTTATCCTTTACAACTCTGTTAACACTATTTTTGTTATTATTTTATCATTTTGATTAGTTGACAATGTAAAATAATGCACCAATTTAATCATGAAGGTATGTTAAATGACAATAAATAACTATCACCAATGTTTACCTCGTAGTTTTTTCATACGAATCGACGTATCAAACCATTTTTTTTCGTCGGCAATTCGAGCATGAAAAACGCACGACAAGCGTAAAAATGATGTGATACCTCGATTCGTTTGAGAATTTTACAAAAAATTCAACTTGAGTGTTAATTTTCACATTTGAGATTATGTTCTAAAAATAAGATGAATAAATCCAGATTTTGAAGATTGAAAAAAAAATTCAAAACAATCATCATTGGGTACGCATATACCTATATACCTATATACGCATATCACATTGAGTACGCATATACCTACTAGTGTTACCTCAACCATTTCAGAAACCCCCTGTATTTTATACCTACCTATGAAATCATTTTAAATTTCGAAGAAAAAACAATTAAATGAGTAAAGAATACAAATGGTTCATAAAAATAATATCTCCGTGTGACTATTGATATACTTAAGTATAATACAATTATTGTATATTATTTTTGGTCAGTAGGTATATCATACGTATCGATATTGTTCTCTAAAATATTCAATTTTTTTATTTATTAAAAAATGTATAACATAAATTGTCTGGTTAGCACAATATGCAAATTTGATATCAACAAATATGAAATCACAAGAGTAAAAATAGAACATATAGGACTGAATTAATTGATTTTAATAATTTAAGTCATCTTCACACCAGTTTCTTTGGAACAATGAGTTGGGTTATCGAGAGAAAACAAATCCGAATGAACTACTCGAAAAAAAAGAGTACCTATAAAAAATAAAAATCTGTATACATTCTTTAGAAAAATTATTTTTCCCGTGCAAAGAACACTTGACCTAAAAGGTAATGTATTCCTTGTTTACTTGTAGTTTGTTACATAAAATATATGTTTACTTTATACTTGAAATATAAATTTAAAAAAAGTTCACACAAATTTCCAATTATTATTCCTTATGTTTGAAAGAATTTTGTTATACATCATATCAAAGAAATAAGTCAATTTTATTAATTTTCTAATGTTTACATAACAACATGTGTACATCATAGATTGTTTATGTAAAAAAAAAATATGTTTTTAGTGTTTTTTCAAACTTATAGGTATTTTTAGGTATAGACATTTTGAATATTTATAATAATTTCATCAGGCAAAAATTAATGTAATATGTAACACTAATAACAGAGGTTATTTTCATAAAATAAATATCTAATTGTATTTTTTTATAATTTTTAAAATTCAGATATTATTATCATATTAGCTATCTAAATATATTGTCAAATTTACTAACTAAAACTGTTATAGATATAAAAAAATCATCTTTATTGATGTTAAATTTAAGAGGTATAACAAATAATATCGTTTGCTATGATTTACAAAATAAAAAGCAAATAAGTACCAAACTACTATATATTAGATGCCACTAAATTATAGACATTATAATGGATGTGTTAAATTTGAATTAAATGATATAACATCATTATATACGAAAAACGAATCTGAGCAAAGACGGTCTGTCAGCCAATGATATCACTTAACATAGTATATTGATACTATTATGAGTTAATTAATTAATTTTACTATTAAACATTAGTACTACAGTAGGAACATTTTATTTTATCAACATTAGTCTTAAGAAAAACTAATAAAAATGAAAATTATATTTGTCTATAAATAATTCAGTATGATTCAAAATATTTTGAAAGTTTTATGATGTATAGAAATAGTTAATACAATCATTCAATGAAAATTTCATAGGTACAGTTAGGTACAACAAAAACCAAATTCAATTTCGTTGAAAACCAATTTTGCTTAAAAATTCTCATTTTCCTAAATTTTTTTTTTTTGCTCTTCCTGGAGTTTATAAAAGCAACCGGGAATTTATAATTTTTACCTCCCAAATAGGGAGATACTTATTAAACGATGTTTAAAATCGAAGCATTATTTCAACTGCTTATCGTGTACTTATATGTATATTAATAGTTACATTAATAAACACACACACGCGCGCGTGCGTCACACACATCATTGTAAAATCAATATATTCATCGCTCCGTTCAGAATCTAAAATGTTCATTCAATGATATTTTAATACACAACAACTTGACGTCTTATAAAGTTTCATTTAAATATATATAATATTATATTACCTATAGTTAATATGGCAATATTAATATCTCATATTCCGTGATACAAAAACTAGATATACAATTCCTAATGGAGATTATGAAATGAATATGAGGAGTGATTTATACTTCATAATTTGAAACTTTCAAATAATTGAATACAAATTCTAAATAAGTTGTATATATAACAATGGGAAATGAGAATAATAATTAAAAAATGTTTTAAATTCCCGCTTACAGAGAGGAGAGAGAGAAAATGGAAGAAAATGAGGAAAGGAAATAGTGATAGCAAATCAGAATTATTTCATTGGGATGCTTTGTTGTCAATATTTATTTAGCCATCCTCGAAGTACAATTTACCAAAAGTATTAATAGATGCTTAACTAAGGTGAATGGTTGCATCAAAATACTATTCTTTTACATTTGATTTTAATCCAAAAGCTAAGATAAATATCATATAAAAAATGAAATCCCAATAAAGACAATTCATGAGTCGTCTCAACAAGTCACAAGTCACAACTAAGATCAACTAATGGTTGATTACGACTTTTTTAATTATTGTATTACATACCTTAAGGAATACCATTAGATTTTTCAGGTAGCTTTATGTATAATTAAATATTCTTCCCATTAGTGCAGATAGAAAAATTGTCAATTTAAATGTTTAAATAACTAGCAGTTGTATAACGTAAAAAACAATCATAAGTAAACTGTTTTGTTATTAACTTTTTTAATTATCTCGTTAAATACTTGTTATGCAATTTTTCAATAAAACTCAAAATTCATCATTATTGAAATTAAAACTAATAAAGTAATAACTATATTAAGTGTTAAAAAATATCTAATTAAAAATGTTAACATTATGTTATCTAAGTATCTATATAATATGTACACATAAGTCTTATTCAAGTATATTTCACAAAATCATTATAGAGGAACTAATTTAAATATCCGCTGTTAAGATTCATTTGTAATTAATTAAGTAACACGAAGCCAATGACTATTGTTTCCAGGTGCCTTGCGTTAAAGTCAAACGAACACGCTTTGAAATATTATACTATTTTCTAAAATACCTAGTGTTCACAATGGTAAAATAATGAGTGAATAATATCATACAAATTTAAAAATCGTTATTAACTATTAAAAACTCAATAATTTAACTTATAGTTGTAATATTAAAGAATATAATGAAATAAGAAATCAATAACTTTAAAATCGAATTAGTTGAACTTGTGCTAGAATTGATGATAAATACTAGTATTTATTATTACACTAATATACGACGAAAAACTGGAAATATAATGTTTTCACTTTTCACACATGTGGATCAAATTGTATACCTTGTAACAAAAAAAAAAAATCATTCGCAGCACAAATAGATACAATAATGTCATTCCATATTATTATAATGCAATAAATAATATGATTTATAATTAATTGTTAATTTTAATAATAAACATTTTTTCCTGACTTTTTTAATATAGTATAAGCTATAATATTGATTAGATTTTATACATTTAATTTTAATAATAGTTTTCAGTTCTTAAAAAATAAATGAATAATATATTATTATATTAGTTTTTAAATGTCAAAGATAAAAATTCTTTATTCATCAATAAATTCATTATTATAATCAAAAAATTTAGTTTAGTTTTATTAACGTGTAAACATAATACGAAAACTTGAATACATAGTATTATTTCAAGTTAAGGCGTACTCTGGCATTATATTTGTACACTGGTAATAAATTATGTTCATAATATACTCCTTTACGTATTAACATACAAAAATTCAGACAATGCATATATCATATTTCTATACCTGCTAGTTAATGTATTGAAGGTATTCGTTGAAGCGAAAAGATTTGAGAAAAAAGCAAAAGCATTTTGATAGACTGCCAACGTACGACATATGTATAAAATTTACAATTGTTCCGATCATCTATAGTATTTGGTAACATTAATAAACAGCAGTTTTAAATACACGAAACACTTTAGTAAAAGTAAAGAAAAAAAATAAAGTATAATAAAATGGAAAAAACAAAATAAAATTTTTATAACTCGCCGTTTTAAAGACATTATTATTATAGAAGATAAGTAAATAGTGTGCCAGAGTATAATATTTAAATAATTCTAATTAATTCTAAATTTATTAACTATACGGAAAACTTCTAGTATCATATTCCAATAGTCCCAATGAATGTAAATCGATATCTATAGGCCTGAATGCCTGATACATTTTTGTACAATATTATAGGTGCCTACTTAATACAGTTAATTATTATTTTTCAGTATCCTACTTTCAACTGTTTTTCAGTATTAATTGACGCTACGAATTTTATTTTTTTTTTTAAACATAAATAGGCACTCTCTGACCATTTTTACTTTAACAGCTAAAAGTATTAAACATTCAAAAAAAAAATGTTTGCTTAACGAATAACAGGTAAATTATTTTATTTTATTATAAAATAAATGGGACAGTACTGTTGACAGGTATTTCTAAAACGAAAGGTAAACTTTGAATAAATTTGATATTTTGAAAAGTTGTTATTAATATTTGGTTTATATTTTAATCACGATGAGTAAACAGTTATAAATGAATTACAATTTAAATTATTCATGAAATTTTTTCATAATATTAGTGTAGATTAAATTTGAGCAATGGAATTTATTTAAAATTATTTTCATGTTTGTAAATTAAATAACGTGTATTTATACCTATGATAAACATCGTTGATTATGCATTTAATTGTATTTTATTTTTATTTTATGAGTATTAACAATATTCAGTTAATATATTGATAAACATAAATGTTTTAATTACTCGTATTAACAAAATATTTACTGATATTTTCAAATCATTTAATATACTACCTGTAATAACTATAGACAATCATATCATAGACTAAATACATTAGATATTCAAATTGTCACTAGTTAAAACTATTAACTATGATACTTAGAATAACTTACATGCAATCTATCTAATTAGTAATAACGTAATTATTTAATATAATTATGATTTTATTATTTTACTCAAGTTTCTATATTATTTAGATTCAAATATAGGGCATAGGTAAATTCTTATTAAATTAAAAATTTGAAAAAAACCTAAACATTATATTATACCTATTCAAACAATTTAAAATTATTATACTTATGGAGGATACCCTAAAATATAAATATTTCCTACGTATCGATATTATTTGAATGAATTATTCATTTTATTCATTAATTTATACTGTAAAAAGCGGGTAAATGGATGTCGCTCTACTGTACATTAGGTGGTGGGGTGGACCTCTGACTAGGGTAGGTTAGATTTGAATGAAATGATAGGTATCATTGTATACGAAAAACGATTCTGAACGGAGATGATTTGTCACTCTAGGATATATTATATTTAAATATTGTCATATATTCTATTTCGAAACAAATATATTATTTTTCAATTAGGACGCATTTTGAATAAGGCATGGTTAATCAATTTTTTCAAAAACATTGCATGTAGTTATCATAATTCATAATACCTTATATTATCATAGTTATTATACGTCATATATACCTGATTTCATAAAAATTTTAAACTCAAGCGCTCAAAACATTTTTCCTATAATGACGCTTCAAATTTTCTCTATAGCTAATTAAAGCAAAACTTATATAAAACTTGGTGTTGAATTTTTCAACCTTAGATATAAATACAAACAATTTTATGAATTTTGAACTACAAAATAATTTCCAAATATTCATGATTTTGACGAATTTTTGTCAATATTCGAACTTCAAATGCTAATAAAAAAAAAATTGTGCATATATTGTATTCTTATAATTTTTTAATCACTATTAAATTATTGAAATTATTGAATATCACGAAAAATTATTTTCAATGAAGAAGATCTATCTGCGTTTATCCTATACATATTACTAAATACTTAGTTTATTTCATGAAGCATGTTTTATATTGCTATTATAATAATATATTAGACTATTAATTTGGTAGGTTGAAATTATTTTTACTGAAAATATGGCATTTATAATATTTTCAATATTTAATTGCTATATTAGAATATAATATGTATATTATATAATATTATGCTATTAAATTTCTAATCAATACCAACTTACCTTAGAACGGTGTTATTAGGTTCGTGGTATAAACAAACTATAGCATACCTACAATTTATTATTCTAAATGATTTTAAAAAAATAATTTTTTTTTTATAGAAAATATAAAAGTACAGATTAATTATATAGATAGTTTCAAATACCCATGAAAAATGTTTTTTATAATATAAATGCATTAATATTCAAATTAAAAAAATTGTTATTATTCGTTCAAATATCTCGATTCGTCCAAATTTTAACTTAAAATGTATACAGGAAAAAATGTTTTTCTTTTTTTTTAGATTTTATTGAATCAGTTTGAACTACGACGTATAAGGAAACTTTTATTATATATATGCTATAAAAAATAATCATTTTGAACATTTTCAAGATTTTGACTGTCAATAGTTAGAAAAAATAAAAATGTAAAATCTTCAACATTCTAATAAAGGTATAATAATAACTTATGAAGTAACCTTGCGTATTACTTTTTAAAGCTTTTCAACCCACTAGAAAAAATTGGTTTTGTATAAAAATTCACATCTTCCTTTTTTCATTTTTCTAAAATAAGAAAAAAAACAACTGGGATCGTCTTTTGCCCCCCTCCCTAAATTACCAATTAGATTCACTTTCCCACCATAAAATATGTTTTGAGATTAAAATAGGAGTATTTTTCCTAGTGTTCTAGGTACTATAAAAGTGACACCAGACAAAAAAAACTCACACAAAATTGTAAAATCAATACATACATCGCTTCAAATCTAAAAGAAGGATTTTTTATCTCAGTAACTATTAAAATTAATACTATTTTGAAATTAATACCAAGCTATATCAGTAGGTATCCGTTGTTCGTTATGTTAAAATACTTAAATTGTTCGTAACTAACATAAACAGCTAATATATTATTTTGAATGTGGCCACAGAGGATTCAAATCCGTCCGGGGGCTCCCTCCGAGTTAATGCATGTGAAATATTTTTTTGCATTTTTTCTGGACACTTTGTGAAGTCTATGAGAAGTCACTGTGCTGGTATTGGGAAATCTCATGTGTCTCAATCTGATTGCTTATGGAAGTAACATTGTGATGAAACATAGAACATTGTTTTGCGACATCTCATTCAGTAACTTCACAGGTAGGGATATTAACGGTGCCTAAGACATCTCCGCGATAACCATAGGCATTAATATTAAACTTCACATGACACAAAATAACTGCCATATAACATCTTTGAGAATGATTTTTGCACACAGGGAGGGGGGGTATATGTATGTTCTATGGTAAAATTAGTTTTAAAAAAAACCAAAAATTTAAAAATAACACATAAAAATTTTATTAATTGCGAAAGATCGTGAATTTTATTTGTAATAAGTATATTCGTTATAGGTATACCTAACTATTATAATACGATATCAGATTTCATTGTATTATACAAATAGACAATCGCTATTACGTAATACTATGTCGAGATGAATCGACTTGATACTCAGCTTTCACCTTAAACATTTTTAGTACATACAATGTTCGTTGATATTTAAAAAAAGTACAAGATTTTTTCTAGACATGTTAAAGATTAATGTGTGCCATTTCTTATTGATTTCATTATTTGATCACATTTTTTGGAAAAAAAGTGTTACATCTCATTAACTTATTTAAATGAGGTTTTAAAAACATAAATATGTATCTCTCCGAAACAAACCTTCTGTACTTGCATATAAAATGTGAAATGACTGTGGCAAACTGTTACCATTTTAATAAAAAAAAAAATGATTTGTATTAGTTTAAAATATAAAAATGATTGCTAATTATCATAAATATGGATTATTCAAAGAAAAATAAACACTAAATAAAATATTATATATATATGTGATTTTAATACAATCGTTTACTCTACGAAGGTTTATTTATTTAATGTGTTGAAATATAAATGTTTTAATTTAAAAATCTTTTTTTATAAATTATACAAAATAAATTATCAGTAATGTAGAATTCATACTATCATATGCTATACTTCGTATAAAAATGTTGAAGAAATTGTATAGATGATGAATGTGTAATTATAACTTTTAAAATTAGAGTTAAATATTACGTACAGAAAATTTCACAATGTAATCGATAATAGTGATAATAATTGATAATAATTGAAGATATACAAGAGTACCCCAGCATCGTATTTATATAGTTGGTTCATTTAAAGTACATAATTATATTAGGTTACGAGATATTTTTGAAATGAAACCTTGAAATTTATTCAAACCTAAATCCTTAGAAGACTTAACAATAATATTTTTTATCTGTTCAAGTTTAATTTACTTACTTTTAGCAGTTACAGATTTGTGGAATATCTGAGGTGTTGAATATAAATCAGTATAATACCAATCAGATTTCTAATTTCCACTTAAGAGTGAACGGCATACAACACGAAAGAGAAAGAAATAGTCTATAAGAACATATTATTATGTGATTTTGTGAAAAAAGGATAGATGAGGGAAATTGACCGGAATAAGAGTTTTACGTTGCAATTCTATAGTCTATAAGACAATAATTCAATGTTGCCAAATGCGTTACGATTAATACACTTCGAACTTTTTGGAAAGAAAAAATGCTGATTTCGATTTTTCTCGTAAGGCTACCTTGTGACAACTGGTCCACTTTCAAAATCACATTGTTTAAAAGTCAACACTATAATTATATGATTAATCTTTGTACCTACTCTGTTAAATTAATGTAGTTTTCAAAGAATTGATTGTAGACCACACATGACAAGCTTTTGTTTGATTAACTGACACCGAAAATACTTAACTTAAAATAAAAAGTATATATTAAATACTTAAAAATCATAATAGTTGTTAAACGTATATATTGACTGAATACATAATATAATTGCTTTTATGATCATTTAAATCAAAGTACATTGAATTATATTATATCACTTTATAAATTGAATTACGTTCTTATTTCGATTAACGGAAAGTGGCAAAGTACTTTTTAGTTTTTATCTCCATTGCATGTAATAAACATCTACTGTAATAAAGTACGATTATATATAGTATATTACAATATAATACATATTATATATAATTAAAAAACTATTAAGAAATATTTTATTATTATTAATCTATTAAATTCTCTATTTTTTTTTATTAATTGTCTTTTATATAATATTTGCATTAAATAGTTAAATAATTAAATAATTAAATATAACATATATTTCAAAACCAATAATTACTCTCACCTAACTCACAATAATCTAAAAAAAAAAAACGTGCGAAACTATATTGTTCAAATAATAAATTGTTGATAATAAAATACAGTTAGGTAGGTGTTATATAATTTTTTAGTTATAAATTAAATGTACACAAACAACAGACATGAATTAATTTCACCGTGTTATGATCCGTTAATTTCAAAATAATTTGGACAGGTGTTTTATTTTAAGTTATTAAGTCGATTTAACATTTTAAATGTTTTAATTTATTCAAATTTGTTCAATCTAGTACCTATAATAATATTATGATTGAATATTTAGTATGTATTATAAATTATTAAATTATTCAGTTTTAATGTAAACAAATGATTTTTTTTCTGAAATCTGAATAATCTAGGTCCAAACACCTACATACAATTATTATAAATATTACTCTAAGTATTTTTGTTTTTTTCTTTTTTTTATTATAATAAGTAAGCCTCGACAGCGAAGGCCACTGGCTGAAATCTCAAAGTATTTATACGTTTTATGAATAAAATAAATGTTTTTTTTTTTATTTATTTTTGAAAGATATTGATTTGTACAATTTAGGTAATATAAATTATCAGTATCTGTAAAAACAAGCCAATCGTAACGTTACCGAGGCTTTTTTCTTAATAAAAAAAAAAAATTAATTAATTAATATTAAAATTAAAACTTTTTACATAAATATTTTTATTCTAATATACTGATGTGCAATCATCAAAATAGGATAAAAAAAATGCAATATTTATTATATAAATTGCTATTATTTAACATATTTTACTAATAAATAATAATATTATTAAAAACCAAATATTTCCAAAAATAATAAATTAACATAAATGTTATAATTTGATATTTTTCGAAACTTATCAAATGGCTAATAATATGTTATAGATAGTTAGCTTATATAGGTGTTAAACAGTTCTCACTCGGTCATAATTTTTTTCTGATAAAAAAAAAAAATAAAGATAGTTAGCTTCTATAAAAAATCTAATAAATATAATGTGTAACAAATTTTATTTGTTTATTAAACATATGAACAGAGTTTGTGCTGTATTGCATTCACACATTTATGAATAATACCATCATCAATATTAGATAAAAGCAAATATTGAGCAGAAGTATGCGTTACGACTTCATAAATACAAATTATTCAAATTATGAAATGACCTTACTAAATCTTAATAGATGAGGATAATTAGATAAGTAATTATTTAGGTCAGTTTACAGGTAAATAACAAACTTCATGGGCAAGATTTGAAGTTGGATTAAACACATTTTGGCTATTGTTTTCATTATAGAATTGACACACTACAAATATCAATTTTGAGACAATTTTATAATGTTAACTAATTTCGACTGAAATCATGATAATTTAATAATAAAGAAAACAGTCAGTGGAGTCAGACAAATAACTAAAAAATATACCAAGAAATTATAGATTACATTGCATAACGGTAAACAAGCACGACTTGATCCTGACAAATTTAGGTCTCATAACTTTTTGAAACTAATTTAATTCCTGCCTCGTCGCTTACCACATAATACACTTTTTTTAAAGAACAGTTAGTTTTTCGTATTTTTTTTTTATTCCTTAAATATATTAAAAAGTTTAAATTATTATGACCCAACGATGATGCATAAAGTATGTTTAAGACATTAAAGGAAATTGATTCAATGACTACATAGTGCAATTAACAGGTTGCGAGTCACTATAATTATTACATTCTGTATGGAAATCACACTACTTATTAATCTATTTTATCTTGTGTTTTTAACTGAACCCGCTAAATAACGTCGGATTAATGACAAGAGAAAGATAAGCCTTTCGCCAGAATATGTGTCTCTTGTAACCTAGCTGCCATTATATTATAATGCACCTCGCAAGATGCGACAAACTAATAAATTTACTTTTTATACACAAATCATGGTTTCAATTAAAATGATTTCCTCTCCAGACACGAAATTAATCCCCGTGCTTATAGAGCTTTTCGACATCCAAGTATTCGAGGTGGGAGTATACACCAGACAAACTTCTTGTGTGTACGCGCGTACGCTTGTGTGTTTGTGTGTGTGTGTGTGTGTGTGTGTGTGTGTGTGTGTGTGTGTGTGTGTGTGTGTGTGTGTGTGTGTGTGTGTGTGTGTGTGTGTGTGTGTGTGTGTGTGTGTGTGTGTGTGTGTGTGTGTGTGTGTGTGTGTGTGTGTGTGTGTGTGTGTGTGTGTGTGTGTGTGTGTGTGTGTGTGTGTGTGTGTGTGTGTGTGTGTGTGTGTGTGTGTGTGTGTGTGTGTGTGTGTGTGTGTGTGTGTGTGTGTGTGTGTGTGTGTGTGTGTGTGTGTGTGTGTGTGTGTGTGTGTGTGTGTGTGTGTGTGTGTGTGTGTGTGTGTGTGTGTGTGTGTGTGTGTGTGTGTGTGTGTGTGTGTGTGTGTGTGTGTGTGTGTGTGTGTGTGTGTGTGTGTGTGTGTGTGTGTGTGTGTGTGTGTGTGTGTGTGTGTGTGTGTGTGTGTGTGTGTGTGTGTGTGTGTGTGTGTGTGTGTGTGTGTGTGTGTGTGTGTGTGTTTATTATAATAATCTGAATTCAATGGAAAGCCGACAGTTCAAGCGCACGGCTAATAAACACGTCGATGCTTTTATCGAACACTCTATTAATAACACGCGTATAACGATAACTGAGTATAGGGAAACAGAATGAGAGCAACTTTGGGAGGTTGGGTATAAAGACTACCTGTGACCTTCAGCTAGTTTTAAAATGTGCAATCGTTATATTATTATATAACTATGCCCAGTACCGTATCTGGGGGGGCACGATCCGGGGCCCATGCGCCGGGCGCTTATCACAGAGGGGCGCAAATTTCAAATTTTAAACTCATCATTTTTATGATTTGGTGACTTTTAGGGACGCTAATATTATGTTGTGCCCCGGGTTGCATAATTTGTAGATCCGGTACTGACTATGCCTATAATACATCACGTGAAAATCGCGTGATTTAATGCATGCAGATTATTAAGAGATATTGTTCAGAATATATATTTCTTTAAGAAAAAAATAAATGTAAGTCGTCAGTAAGGAAAGTTTTTAACTGCCTATTAAAAACTAAATATGATTAAATAAAATAAAAATTAACTTTTCGTTGTAAAACACAACGTAGGTATATAGAGATATTAAAATCGTAATAAACCATTGATATTTTTATAATTTGAACCGCAAAAAAGGTCTCTCCTGTTTTATATGAATAAATAAATAATATTTGAAAATTGCTTTCAATCAAATATACGTTTTACACAACATTTTTCTCCCTTAATTCATAGTATAAAACGTTCAATGACAGTGCAAAATAATTGTTGAAGATTTTTTATTGTTTTTATTACTATTTTTGTTTCTAATTCACCAATAACACATAAGTCAATAATTGAAAGTTATTTATTATTTATTATATTTTTTTTTTGTTGGATAAAAAATTGTTTGCTTAAAAAATTGTATTAAAAATAAAATTGGATTCTAGGATATTACCATGACT
Source organism: Diuraphis noxia (assembly GCF_037042655.1). NCBI lineage: Eukaryota > Metazoa > Arthropoda > Insecta > Hemiptera > Aphididae > Diuraphis > Diuraphis noxia. The sequence continues at coordinate 69,537,317 of NW_028301712.1, read as the reverse complement.
ATAACCGACAAGGTACAACGTTGTCGAATGTCTATCGATTTAAAAACACGACTTTAGAGTATAAAATATTTGTGTTAAGATAAAAGTAGGTATATTAAAAATAATTTAAAGATTGGCTCGTTGCGTTTAAAATAAAAAATAGTTAATAGCTTTTACGTTTATAAACGATTTGAATTTATCAAATGTTTACATTCAGTCGGTATTTATTGAGTAGTCAGGTTGTCTATTACGAAATAATTACACGTTATTAAAAGTCTCTGAACCTCATCTCGTTTGACTGTTTATACTATTAAAAGAAATTTTAGATAATATTCTAGTACTTAAGTATTTTAATTCCTGCAAAGGTAAAAAAAGTGTATGATAATGAATTGATTCCCGGTTTATTGACTCATCGGAATACGGTTTTAATAATACCTATCATTTGAAAAGAAAATTAACAACATTAACATTGCGCTTAATTGATATTAATTTACGAATCATTATATTTATAATAATATTAAATAATTTTACCTAATTTATATACCTCCCAATAATATTATACTTCGTTCGTTATTTAATTTGAATTTGGGTAATTTTATAAGTCATCAGATTGAACCATACTTACAAACATTTGATAGATATCTATAACAGTGATGTTTAATTCCCTGTTTAGGCACTCATTATGAAAACATGGACACATTTTTATGAGTCCAATGACCTAAAATTTATACATACATTTTATGATTTTTGTTGACATAGTTTGAAGTATTATTATTTTCATGAGACAATGTGATTGTGAATAACTGACAACTGTTTTTTCGTAACTGAGAAACTCTGATATACAGTATAAGCACTCCAGTATTTTCCTCTCAAGAGAACACTACCCAAAAGATTACAATATATTTTGTGATAAATATTGTCCTTATGTGTTTTCATATTCTGTAACTTTATTTGTGTTTTTTAAATTTCATCAGTCTATGTACTTTTCTTATAAAATAAAAATAAATATAAAACCTACCTATGAAATTAGGACTATCTTCGGTATAACAAAATTAAATTAAATAAATAAATACAAATAATCATGGTATAGACTGAAAAACCTACTATGTAGATTTACATAATACATAAATTATACTGAGAAAACAGTGAAAGGATTTTAAACAAAATGTTTAAAATATATAAATTAGTCATAAAAACATTGTGAACAAATTGTTAATAAGTGATGAGGGAATTGATTTACATTTTCAAGCATGCACATTGGTAATTGTTTTTTTTTTTTTTTTGTACCTACCATTAAAATATTGTAATCAATTTGTAATAAAAAATAAATAAAAATTGAAGGTACAATCATATTTAATATAATTTATTGTAATTCATTAAGAGTCATAATAGGCATAATAAGTTACATTAAGATAAAAACATCCAATCATTGTATTGATCAAACAGTTAAAGTAAAATATATACACCAACTTATTTGTTTTATTGTTCATAATTAATATTTATTTATGCTTAAGACAATAAGTTTCACCCTTCCATGAAAAAAAAAACATTTAGTTAAAGATTTATTTGCATTGTTTTTAATAATATACACTTATTAAGCAATACATATTATGTATGTATAAGATATAATATGTAGATTGTATAGTAATAACGTTAACCCATTATTAAAAACATGTCTTATTACAAAAAAATAACAGATTTTTTAAGTTCAATATATTAAACATTTTATTAATAAAAAACACAAAGGATAAATGTTTGTTTAATTTTTCTAAACATTTATTTAAGTCAAGATTAGAATTTTTGTTAAATCATCACTAAAAATACTTTTATTCTAATTAGAATAAAATTAAAATGTTCTTATATCTTTTCGTCCAGTTTTCTAATTTTTCGAACATAATTTTTTTACTTAAATACATTTTAATTTGTAAATTGATAGAATAACTGATGTCTTAAATTGATTGTAAAATATATAATGCAATCACAAAACTTTTCAATTAAAAAAAATAATATATATCAAGAGTAATGAATAATAATAATATATTTAATAATTGTTATTAATGATTTATTTATTTATCAAAAAATTATAGCACAACTAAAATAATAATGTACTTAATAAATAATATGAACAAATTGATAAATAAAATTGTTATATACATTATTAATTTGTACCATACTTTAGTTGCGACTGGTGTACCAAGTAAAAATATACTTACGAAATTAGTAAATTTCATCATTATAAAAAAATAAGTTCAATGTCTAACAATATAATATGATGTGTATTATGCATATTTTATGTTACTTAAAATCAAAGCATGAAAATCAATTGTTTTTGTATATACCTATCAAGAACCTTTTTTAATAAACGGAAACATTATATTAAGTAGTATTTATGTATTTATATGTACTTCTGAATCCATTTTCATATCTTCCTTGGTAACTAAATCATGTTTTACGGGCAATACTCTGTTCAATACATTATAATTTACCGCGTAACAGCTCAGGAAATCCACATAGTTACTATAACTGTGACCATCAATGTTGTGCCTCAAACAAAAATATTTAATGTACTTATTCAAAACTTTTAATTTTCTTACACTTTTTTATTCATAAACTGAAATATTTTTTTTTATTTGTATAAAAATATAATTTAGTGGGTAGAAAAATAAATTTCATTTGATATGAAGTTTTAAAAATTAGTTATATACACAGTTACTATTTTTTAGTGAGTGAAAAAGTAGACAGTCAAAGATTACTAGGATTTTCAGATAATATTATACGACAAATTGTACTTTTTTAGAACGAATTATTACCAGTAAAACCTGAAGTAGTTACCGCTGAAAGAAATGAAAATAGTGTCAGAAGCAATAAATATATAATATTATTATTATAGGTTTACTATTTTCTTTAAAAATATATATGCATATATAAAACGTTTTTATTTAAATCACAGATTTCTGTGTAAAATGTATTATGCCATAAACTATAGACGATAACGAATGATAAAATTATCAATCCGAAATATACACAACTGATTACTAAGAGTACCTACAGTGTTTAATATTTCTATACAATATGCTTATAATAGTTAATCTACACAGTTTAAGCTAAAGAAAATCCCATTTGAAATTATTGGATTATGAGTAGGTTTATGGCATTTTTTTAACACCCAAAGCCACACTATTTGTTCTGCACAATTTCACCTGTGCACTTTAACTTAACACGTAAAACAAATATTTATCTTGAAAATCCATGATTTGGTTTTTCATTTACGATACCAAATATTTTAGTTTCAACAGAAGATACAAAGATACCTACATTAATATTATTATAAACAGTGTTTCTTAAAAGAATTACAATTCATAAATTACATTTTCAATTTTCAGCTTAACATAATAGGTATTTATAATTTTATAAAAAATAAACATATCTTTATTAATAATTTATTTTTATAGACCGAAAGAAATAATATCAAATGTTTAGTAAATTCTATTCAACTTGCAGTTAATATAACGTCATGTGTTTTAATGTATTGCATTATTGTATATTGTACGGATGCGAGAATATTATAATCCATTCAAGCTATTATTTTTTTACATTAAATCGTGATTACTGTGTTCATAATGTTTTAAATCTAACTAAAAACTGTAATGTTTTCAGCCCCCGCTGTGTAATGAAAGAGCATGTCTGGGTAGCGTTATGCTTCCACCGGCATTCCACAACTCAACAGTAAGACCAAAAGCTGAAGTACTAGAACTTGCTGAAGATTTTATGAAACAATATTTCGCCTCCATTAAAAGGTAAGATTTTGTAGATACAAAACAATTTTTGGATTTGCGATTTGTGTCGGCTTGAAATGTGATAACTGATAATTGTACTGATTAGTAGTTTGTAACATGATGTATTTCCTTATGCAATAAACATATTAAACTATTAAAGTATGAGACTTGTAATATAGAATACAGTATAAAAAATTATATGAATACAATAATATTATACTATAAGCCAAGATATTATATTTTAAGTTAAACAAGATCGTGATTTATAGAAACATGAAGTGATTGAAAATAACAATTATTTTCAATATTAGAATATTGATTTTATAATTTTTGATAGACATACGTCAAGGCTATCTTCTAAATTTTTAAATTTTTACTCTTTAACCATTATTAATTCTGTAAATCTAAAATCTAATATTATTTTTTAAATTAAAACTAAAATTATATTAATAGAACTGTGTTGGATACATTATATATTGAAATATATTCAGGAAATTAACTCATGATTATACTTTAAAAAAAGCAGAATTTATCGAAATTATTGTTCATATATTTTATAATTTAAATTAAGCTAAAAAATTGTAGACAAGAAAAAGTAAAAATAACTAAATATTTTACATATTATATTATTATATTTGCGTTTAGCTAGAGTTTTGAAGATTATATTTTAATCACAGCGATAATTGTGTAATACTTATTATTGAGAATATCTTTGACAATTATCGACGGCAAGCTTTTTGTCGAATTTAAATTATTTTATTTATGATTTTCATACTTGTTACATATTTGTTTTGAAACATTTCAGTCATCTGTAATCTTCCTCATGGCTTAGTAGATCTACCTATAAATCTATTCAATATGGTTTTTTCATTCGTCATCTATTAGTCCTCTATCATATAGGTATTTTTAATACTTCTTATCTTTACTTTGATTCTTACAATACTTCAAATTTCGTACTGCATTGTTACTTTTCAATCAAGTTATCATTTATAAAATAAAATCCATAAGCCTACTTTTGTGGAAATTTTTTCGCCCGTAATAAACTTAATCGATCGATGTATACAATAAAATTATTATATACCTGATGTAGTTAGATGCGAACGGATGAAATTACAAATTAAATAATCCAGAATAACAATTTTAGTTATGTTGTTGTAATTTAAAATATTATTCGTGGGTAAAAGACATTTCTATAGTATACATTATATTCCAATTGAAATAATTAATGTTATTAATGACTTATACTAACACTTTATAGTACCTACGTCTATTGTTTATACTAGAATGACTGAGTGAGTCGGCCAGTCGGGTACATACATTTTTTTTTTTTTAAATAACAGCAATTTAATAAATAGTACCTACATAATATCATAGACTGACAAACCACCTTAGCTCAAGATTGTTTTTCGTATACAATGATATTATATCATTGAATTCAATTTTAATACCATCCATTACATTAACCCACTTGTAACCTTCTGTACAGCAGAGTGACTTCCACTTACCTACTTTTTTATATTTCTACTGTATAAACCACTTTAAAAAGTTCATTATTCTTAAACATTTTTACTTTCGTGTAATATTGCTGTCAAAAGTTTTTGTTAATTTGATTTAAAATTAATTAAAATGTAATAATCGGACCGATTTCAGGGCTATGCTTTGTTAGGCCTTTAATCACGTTGTTACATAAACTAAAGTTTAGCTACTGAGACCAAACGCAGGTATAACCGATTTTCCGGAAACTTGTGTCTCCGTGTCAGACTGCCAGATTGTATTTAGCCTTTTCGGAGTCAAGTGTATAGTATTACACGAAGAGTTTTAATCGCAGTTACATTTACTGGTTAACTGGATTTAAATGACCCAACCAAAGTTTAAAACATATGGTCGGGCTTAGATGTTCAACAAATGAAGTCGATGCCATACTTTAATATAATGCATATTAAACAGATGTTATTTTACTTTTGAGTTGCTTTTGGCCCGCGAACGGCAGATGCGTCACGCGTAGTATTATGCGAACGCAATAAAATCGGAAATCTCTTAAAGGTGTGTCTTAGCCGTTAGTAGTTAATTATATACTCATCCGATGTTGTTTATTATTGCGGCCCATCGGGCGAGCGTTCCGAAAATGTTACGACCCCAATAAAAACCATATCCTGCAATGTGCACAGCAGCTAAGGGTCGTTTCGTGCGTATTTAACCGTATTTATATATATATATATACACATATGTGTGCTTGTCAATTCAGACGAATTACGATTCGGATTCATTTGTTTGATTGAAAAAATAACGCGGCTTTATCGAACAGATCGAATGTTTATATACGTATAAAAAGTAGTAATAAACCGTGGACGACAATAATAGATCAGCGAATGTCAAACGTCCGTAGTAAAACGATATTAGGCGCAGTTTAATTCTATTGTATGTAGTCGCTCGTGGCGCTTGAACTAAAGGCAATAATATTATTACAATTGTATAGACGCATCAGATGGACGAACGTTTTGATGATGGAATGATAAAAACAGCTAACCAACCCACTACGTTCCTCCGTATAAGCCTCATACTCCGATAAAAAATAAGAGAAAAAAACTTCTGTCGAATGAACTTCGAACTGGCTCAATTACTATACAAAAGATACTATTATTATTACACATCTTTATGGTACCAACAGAAAACAAATAAACTCTGTAGAAAATGATTCTACGTAAAATGGGTATAGGTATTCAACAACACATTTTAACTACATGATCAAAAGTTATTCGACAGGAACTTTTAGTATGTATTCTACAAGTTTTTCAGATGTTTGTTTTGACACGTGTTAGTGATAATTGCTACCAGAACAGCTTACATGTTTCTAAATTATACAATATTGTAGTATTATACTACACTAATAGTATATATAATATTATATAATGTTTTTTTCCCCGACCAAACGTGTAAACGTGTTCAAGACTTCAGGTTTATAAATAAAAATATTTTACAGCAACCAACAATTGTGAAAAATGTTATTTATAAGATTGATAAAATTATTTTAATCGCAATATTATAATATTAGAAATTACTTTAGTAAAATTACCTAGGTACTTATATTTCAAAAACGTATTAAATTTAAAAAAATTACAATAAAACGTTTATGTATTAAACTCGTTTAGTTTAAGCTACTACATTTAGGTATAAGACGCACCATATTGTACGTTTTGCTTTAGTTAAATTGCCTGTGACAACTTCATATAATATAATATCAGCTTATTGTATCATGATAAGCCGATTAAAAAGTAAATATTACTCGAGGTGAATAACATTAGCCTGCTAGTCCTTTAAATTACTAAGACTTATGACCAACATCATCAATTTCACGGCTAATTTGCGTAACTCAAAGATATTCACAGTTTTATTAATTTAACTTGAAATGTTTTATGATTAAGTATTAATTTTTTAAATAAAAATAATAATTAATACTTAAAATAAAAAGTGGTGTAAATTATTGGATATGATTTTGTTGATGTTTATATGATGTCATGATGTCACTATTTTTCATTTAAATGCTACAAAAATTTTGTTTTTTCAAAACTAATTCAACTTAAAACTTATAAATTACGATTATACTGAAGGAGTCTACACTTGTTTATTAGAAAATTAAATTAGTATTTTTTTTTTTTTTTATGAAGTCCGTATCATTTAAATGACAGCTGATTTAACAATCAACACATTTAACACGCAATATCATCCAGTATATTACGTGTACAATGCTTAAAAAATTAACAATAACTATCTGAGAACAAGATTTTGACAGCCTATACCAGTCGTCGGGTAAAGACTACTAAAATGATATGTCGAAAAAACGCATTAAATTTGCATTTATTATTATTGTTTAAACGTGGACATTAAACACGCCGAGCACAATGTCGTATTAAACCGATAATGAAATCGCTATCTTTAAAACAATTAATTATTTTACTTTGTAAATGTGACACACAAAATCAAAAATATTTATATAGTTAAATGATTTATGGATAAAGCAGAATCCTAAAAACAGCTCTCTTACACAGTTAGACATAAATTTAAAGTAAAGTATAGTTAGTAACGTAGGTACGTTCAAATGGTTTGGTTTGAGTAGGTTTACGTAATAATTATATAAACTAAACATATGTATTTAAATAAAGGAAAGGTACGGAAATATTACCGGTTTAGCTTCTGCTAATGATCCGTGCAAGCTATAAGCGCTCTGTTAAACATTTTAGTTGCTAATAACGCAAAGAGATTAAGCCGATGGATTTTCCCTATTTTTTTCCTCTTTTAAGTATCCCACCCATTTTAGACTAATTTTTTTCCATAACATAAATTTTTTATTTTTTTTTTCGCTTCTTGAAATTATTTTATACAAATAACGACTTTAAAAAGTCGCATTTCCACCAACCAGATACGCAATAACAGGAAAAAAACAAAATTACTTGTGCAGTCTTATAATAGCACTTAGGTATCTACATATGTCTTGCCGTATTCGATATTGAAAATTTGATAATTTATTTTTATTTTTTTCAAGTTCACTATGTTTTATGTACAATTTCGTTCAAAATGTATATCGATTTCATCAACAACGTCAATATCAATGTAACTTGGTTTATTTTTTTATAGAATATTATTTACTATTAAATTTTTTGAAGAACAAATTATCTATTAAAATTTTCAATTAGCGTGATTTTTTAATTGGTTACAACGTCGCGTTATTCACGCGCGTGAAAGCACCACGCCGACCAGTCATTTAGCGCTTTAACGTGCGTTATACACGTTCTGTTTGACAGCTTTAAGTCGTACACAGATTAAGAAATGTAAAAATTGTGACGTGTTCGGGACATTTTCAAGCCAAAGAAACCGAATTACATCTAATAAAATAACAAACAGTTTCATAAATTTCGTATAAATATAAAATTCATAACAAAATATGTGCACACTAGTTAGTTTTGATCTAATGGATTCTACGTTATTTAAGTCATTTCATAAATAAAACAATTTTTTTTCAATTCAAATAAATTTTATCTACTCTTCAAACATGAAAGTACAACTACATAAAAAAGTTTAATATATGCTACCTATGTATCAAATGTCAAAATTAATTATTAATTCATGCACAGCTTAAATGTTGTCCTATAGGATTAAATGAATATTAATGTCCTCTAGTGATTAGTATTAATATGATTAACTGCATTATAATGTTCAGTAAAATTGGTTTAATTTTTAAGGCGGCCAATGGTACTTAAGCCAGTATATCCAAAAGGTACTTAAAATATATTACCTACACATATTTGGTTCGCTGTCAATTCTCCCTAAAAACACACACACACATTGTATTGTATTTTAAAAAAATAATAAAGGATAACAAAAATACGATAGCCATGAATATCTGTCTTCTGCTATCTGATATTATTGATCCAGATGTTATATTTTACTCATATAGTATATTTAATTCATATTTTTTTTTTTTTAGTTAATCAATAAATAAGTTAATAATATCAAGCTACCAAGAACGAATATTACATTAAAATAGGTATTTCTACACTATATGTATGCTACACATATTGTAAATATCCAACTTTTTGATTTGTTATAATATTTATAAAGCCACTCAGAACTATATACATATATATGTGTATATACACAATTTATTTTTTGATATATATGTAAAGATACATTTTTCAGTGAAAATAATAGTAATAATACATATCGTTATTTTTTGAAATATACTTCATACTCATGTTATTGTATTGTTCTCGAAAATGCATTATGTTTATAACGTCGAACTACGCTGTAACCTTATCATTAGTCATATTTTTAATCTTTGAATACATGCATAAAGTATAACATACCATTTTTCAAAAGTTCTTAATATATAAGATACCTAATACAAATTATTCATCTATAGATAAAGTAAGACAACAACTTTAATCGAATCTTATAAAAACACAAACAAATATACTAAATATATGTAGGTAATCCATTTTTACCCCTTTCAATCAAAAACAATATATTATTATTGAATTCAATATTAATATATTCATATCCTACTGCCAGCTGTATTATGAAAATGAAACAATACGCTTTAGACTGTGTGCTGAGCGAGGAACGTATTTTAATTTTATAAGCTTACGAATAATAAATTTGATCAAGAAAACCATTTGGCCTAGATAGTTTATTCTCATTGAAAATAAAATCAACAAATAATTACGATCAAAAAATAATTTATATATCAGATTACTCGTGTATGGCTGCTGAGTAAATTGTAATAATTATACATATTTTATGTTCATTAAAACTTTAGTATTATTCACTTTGTCGAAGTCATAACACATTTATAATAATATTAATATAATCCTCTCATAAATTTAGTTTACTCGTGGTAATCTATACACTGTTGATGTTTTAAAAATATTCCAAAATTATTATTACATAAATTCTGTTTTACTTTGATTTAGCATAGATTCTACAGTAGATAACTAAATGTAAAAAATCAGTAATATCTACATAACTATACAGTGAATAATGCGACTATTTTGTACGTCACAATCCTCGGATTGGTTTAATTTTCAGAAAAATAATGTCCCCATAAATCTTGTGTATTTACAATGTTTCTGGGCTGCTTGTGTGTATTGTCTCCAGTATCTTTCATTATTTTTCTGGCATATACCATGCACATGTATAGATTGTTCTTGATATTTCTCTCACACATTTCCTCTCAATCATACCTTTTGTTATTAAGTTGTGGAGTGTACCCCACTCCCACATTGGTGAGTTATTGTATTCTTTTTAAAATATGATTTCTAGCAAAGTTATTTTCTCTATTACTATGTGTACTTAATACGCCATCGTTCGTTTTCCTATTTGTCAGACTTTCATATCCAATACCTACCACGTTTCCAGTGCGTCTATAGTAGGTATATATTATACTTTGATTATTTTTCTTTGTTCAATGACCGTATTATGCTTTACTATATTATGTTAAACAACCACTTTTCATTACATTTCGAACATAATATTTTATGTTTGTATTTTTTTTTCTTTGGTGTAAAAACGTTTTTTGAGTATTCTATTTGAATTTTCATTTCATTTGTTAATCTACCTACTATTAAGTTATTTTTTATGCTTGTAAAAATTTTAAAGTACAGAACTGTCGAATAAAATTGCAATGAAAATTTTAGTTGTTTCACAGGACTTACTTATTTTAATTGGCGCAAAGATCATAGATTCGGAAATAATTAGGCAATTAATTATACAAACTTAAATTAAGGTTTTCAAATTCTAATATTATTCATCATCATACTAAATATTTCTTTGAAATGTATTTTAAAAAAAACTACAGTAATTGGCTTACGGGACAGCGTGAACTTAACACCACGTAAGTCTCTTGTTTTGTGTATACGTACTGTTTACAACTATTTTTCCCCCGGAAATAAGATAAAAACATTTTTAAAATTTTATTTGGGTTCCAAAAGCGTAGCTTGGTCAGACGGAAATATACAGCATAACATAATAGTTTAAGCCCCAGGTGGTTTGCCCATTTAGGTTCTATTAAGGTTTGGCGAAATTTAAGTTTAACACGGGCGTTGGATTAGAAGATCAATCGCGACCAAGGTGGCTTACTTAATTTACATCGCACCTAACATATAAATCTAAAAGTTACAATGAATAGACATGGTTTAATTTAAATGATGAAGTTATGTTAAACTTCAAACAAAAACAAATATAAGTATAGAACCAGGACGGAAAAGTTTTAGGATTATTTGTATTTGCTTGTCTGTGCATAGACGATTTATAGCTACTAATGCTACAATATTACTAGCGTTTCATGAGATCTAAAATTTAAATAAACATTTTTTGTATTATACTTTTTAATATTCAGCTAATAGGTTAGGTTTTATTGTAAAGTGAATTTTTTTATAAATACCTATATTTAATACTGATTTTGTGATATTCACAATGTAATAATGTGTTTATTATTCGAATACAAAATTGCAACTTTATAAATACTTTTAGTAGATGTGGTATTTATCATTGTTTTATAATATATTTGATAACAAAAACGTCAAAAACCTTATTATTATGTCTATTGGCTACTGCGAAATATACCTAATTATAATTTAATAAGCTTTGTTTACCTACGCAATATAAATACTTGGTAATTTGTTTGATATAAATTAATAACATATTTTAAACATTTTGTTTTAGAATATATCATGAATAACAATTTCAAAAATTGTTAATGTTACTCTAAATTCAGCCATATTCTATAACTTATAATTGAAAAATATTCTTGAACTCTAATGTAAATTGTATTCTTTGTATGCACGTTCATTAACTATGATTTCACTTATTGTAGAATTTGGTTTCTGCAATAACTTATTCACTACATCTTGCAATACATTTTTTCTTGATAGATTCTAGACCAAAGCCTTCTTTAAATACTTTCTGCCTAATAAATATTACTTTTTTGTTATTTGTGTAATATGTTTATAATATTTGTATAATTATATAAAAAAAGCGGGTAAGTCATGGATGTCGCTCTGCTGTACAGTAGGTTACTGTAATGGATGGGATTAAATTTGAATGCAATGATAGGTATCATTGTATACGAAAAACGATTCTGACAAAGATGATTTGTCAGTCTAGGATATATTATATTTAAATATTGTCATATATTTTATTTTTCAATTAGGACGCATTTTGCATAAGGCATGGTTAATCAATTAGTGTAGTTATCATGTAGTTATCATAATTCATAATACCTTATATTATCTTAGATATACATATACCTTGGTTTGAAGATAAATCGTTATCATTACACGATTTCATAAAAATTTAAAACTTAACATAGGTACTTATATAAACATTCGGTGAAAATGTCATGTATCAATGGTCATTCGTTTTAAAGTTACATAAAAAATCAAAATCGATTTTGTAGAAAACTGATTGTACGTAAAATGTCCTGTTTTTCCGTTAATTTTTAGTTTGTTTATCCCGATTATTTAGAAAAATATTAAGAATTTTTTACTTTTGATCCCCCAAAGTATCAACTAGAATCACTTTCTGATTTAACAAGGTACTGAAGTTAAAAGTTGAAGCATTTTTACTGCCCCAAAACATAATGACAAACACAAAAAAAAAAATATTCATGGTTTTGACGAATTTTTGTCAATATTTGAACTTCAAATGCTAATAAAAAACAATTGTGCCTATGTATTTTTATAATTTTTTATTCACTATAAGAATCACTTATGAGGAACTTTGTATTAAATTTTCAAGTATTTTGATAGGGCCAAAAATATTTTATTGACACTACAAAAAAATTTTTTTAGAAAAATTGAAAATTTCAGTTGTCTATAAATATCACAAAAAAAGTCAAAATATTTTGAAAATTAAATCATGTAAAGAAAATGCCAATCTAAATAACTTGTGAAATTTTCAAGTATCTACGACTTATACTTTTTAAATAATAACAAATATTTAAAACCGTTTCCGGATAAATCGTTATCGTTACGCTATTTCGTAAAAATTTAAAATTCAAACGCACTTAAAAATTTTTCTATAATGATGCTTCGAGTTTTCTCTATAGCTACTTGAAGAAAACTTATGGAAAACTTAGTGTTGTATTTTTAATCCATAGTTATAAACGCAAAAAATGTTATGATTTTTCAACTTCAAAATTACTTGCAAATTTTCGCGTTTTCGACAGATTTCGTAAAATTTTGAACTATAAACGCTTATTAAAAAAAATTGTGGCTTACGATTTTTAATTTTTTTTAGCTACAATAAGAACAACTCATAAGGAACCTTGTATTAAACTTTCAAGTTTTTTTGGTCGTCCGACATTTTTTTACCGACACTTCAAAAAAAAAATTCTCAGAAAAATTGAAATTTTCAGTGGTCTATAAATAACTCAAAAAAAGTCAAAAATTAAACTGTATATAGATAACACAAACATAAACATTTAGTGAAAATTTCAAGTATTTACAGTGATTAGTTTTTGAATTACAACCATATAAAAAAATCGATTTGGTCGAAAACTGATTTTGCGTAAAAATTCCCATTTTTCTATCATTTTTTTTTTTTGTTTTTCTCGATTTTGTTGAAAACTGTTGGAAAATGTTTACTTTTGACCTCTATAATGCACCAAGGATCTTCAATTTTGCATCAGAAACCACCCTCAAAGTTTGAAATCGAAGCATTATTTCGACTAGTTATGCTGTACACAGACACAAAAAAAAAGAAACACTCATCATTGTAAAATCAATACATTCATCACTTCGTTCAGAATCTAAAAATAATGTTAAAATATTGTGTTCCTTACAAGATGACATTTAAAAAAATAACTGACATGACAATTAGTCTAAGTCTGAATAAACCTTGAAAATAAGTTTTAGTAATTGTATTATTACTTATTTAATTATAAATAACAATTTAAACAACTTATAATAAAATGCTCAGCATATGAATTATATTCATAGAAATGTGTCGAAAGTAAAAAAATACAAATTTTATTTTCAGTATAGTTAACTTTATTCAATATTAATGCAAATTTTATAATGATTTAACTTTGAAATATTTTATCACTAGGTCGTTATTCATTTTATTTACATACAAATTACTTTTTAGTCTTAAAATATAATGCACCATTATAAGATGTACCACGGTAATTCAATGTTTTTTTTTTTTTTTTTGACTATAACTATTAAAAACGCTCCATTACCCTGACTTTTGGCTCACCATATACATATTGCCTACATATAAGTATATTACACATAAATAAATGTACCAATTGCAAATTAGTTATGAAATTATTAACAGTATATCAAAATATTCCAATATAGCTGTATATTATATTGTACATCAAAAAATTATTATTAATTTACATAATTTATTTCAAGTTCGAAATTCACAATTTTTGAGATTATTTGTATTTATTTATTTATTTTTTTAAATTGTTTATGGCATCAACATCAACATCAACATCAACTACATGGTTATTAGCCGGCGTTACGTATTAAATTTACATTAATTACTTACATAATTGCTTTCTACATATTACTTATAATTAAGGATTTACATTTTAATCTAAGTTAGAATATTTAAATTAGTTGACGCAGTCCTGTTGAGTTGACGAAATTGAGGAGTTTATTGGTCGTCTCGGGAGTGGGTGATAGCGTCTCGTATACTGTATTGGGTAGTTTTAGTTCAATGCGCCTTTCACTGAATTGATGACATTCTGTTAGTATATGCTTGACTGTGATGATTGTTCCACACGTTTTTGAGATTATTATAGTTAATGCTTGTGAAACACCTTAAATATAGTAATCCACAATTTTGCTACCTATAAGCGTTCAAAAATGTTTATACTATAACACCAATATCCAATAATAAGCTATGTGATTAGAATCATTTTCTTGATGTTTCAAATTTCAATATCAGTGGCGTTCCCATGGGGGGGTTATATCCCCCCATTGGCTTTTTTTTGTTAACTTCAACTTATTAGATATTACCATAGACATATATAAACATTTATATATGGATATGGATATTACTTTTAAAATTATCAGTAATAAGTCATTGCTTATTATAAATCAGACTTTTTTTATGTTGTTAATTCGATATCCAAAAATATTAAGGTAATATTCCTTTATATATCTATTTAACGTTTGGAATAACGAATAACTAAGTTGTTTTTAAGAATTATTTTTCTTTTGTATATTAATTATTTTAATAATGGTTATATATGTTTTTAGTTTAATGTCGTCATTTTATTTAAACAATAGTGTATAGTGTGTGGCTATTTAAATTAATTCTAATTGTAGAATGATACTCAATATGCATGAATGTTCATATGTTTAGCAATTTTTGTGTTTGGATAACCATGATTAATTTAAATGTACTTTTACTAAAAAATGTATAACATATATCCCCCCCCCCCCATTGAAATTTCCTGGGCACGCCACTGTTCAATATAATATATTATATAATACACACAACTGAGGAGAGAGTAAATTCTCAAAATAAATCGAAAATGCTTGTTGAAAATATATTTTACAAACGACTTAATGGATTTTGACCGTTAATAACCAGTTTACAAAAATGTGAAATAAATCGCATTCAATTATAGTTGAAAAAAAACAGGATTAAGAGTTCGTTTGTACAAAATGTAATAAAAAATAAAATAAAACACTATTTTTAATAGAATATTTTTTTCTCAGTTTGTTTATATACAGATACGCTCATACATTACGCTAAGATAAGTTAAACCATTTTATGTGTATTCTATATTTCAATTTTCCTCAAAAAAAAAAAAAAAAAAAAACCGTGAGAGAACTGCAACTATTGTATAAACAATAAAGTGTAATTGTTGGTATTATATTTTTTTTAGAGCTTGAGTATGATTTAATTTAAAGTTTATTAGAACATCAATAAGTGTTAAGAATAATTCATTCAACTAATTTTCCAAGCTGTAATTTATGAGGGTAATAATTTTTATTTTTCCGCACTAGTTGTTCAAATAATCTCAAAAATAAAGAAATAAAAACTAGCCTATTAACTAACTATTAACTTATAAATGCATACTTCTTTTCGCTCGGGATTTAAATTATAATGTAGAATATGTGTCTAATAATACATATTTTAATTAATCTATTTTTTAAATTTATGTATATCAAACCTTCGCTGTAGTAATTGAAATAGAATACCCGTACATTATGAAACTCAATAATGGTTTTCTAAAAATCAATAATACCTATGTATTTTTTTTTATATTAGGTAGGTAAGTAATGAAGTCAGTTACCTAACTATAAGTTTAGGTACTATTGCAACAATAGCAAAATATGTTAGGTCGTATAATTTTGATGTTGATAGGGTGGGAAAATACATGCAAAACCATAATTTGATTCTGAGTGTGTTCTGACTTTAACATTTATACACTTAGCTGCCGTGGGTAATGTTATTTATAAAACATATCATTACAAAACACATTTTACATCACAGTAAAGTTCTTTACAGTTTTTGACATAAGCAAGTTTTGAAGGTATCCATACAGTTGATAAAAGTGGGCAAAAAGTTGGTGCGCGTTTCCTCTATTGGCACTCGAGTAGACTATTATAATACGAAAACTTGGGTTTTCACTGACGAATACACCAGTGAATGGCACGGGGAGGATGTGATATTTTGGCGAAGCTATTTTAATATTACAACACCATAGTAAAGTAAAAGTAGTATATGGTAGAAATTGTGGTTTAAGTGGTAGTTGTGGTAGTGGTACGTAACTGGTATTGGTATAGTAGCGGGTAAAACGTATTCACCTGGGGAACGAATGAGTTATTATTAAGCGATCTAACAATATGATAGCTACAAAACTTCGTGGACGAACCAAAGTCAAAACGAGGTAGTCGTATACGGGCGAGCATACTAAATAGGTAGCTGGTAACTACCACTCCGATAAATCACACACGCATACCCGCTCACACACGTAGGATTCGCTTATATAGAAAATGGATAGGGATCAATGGTTAACGAAAGGAAATGAAACGTAAATGACCGAAACCTTCCGGCGAGAACTTTTAATACAAAAAGCTACTTTCTTTTAACGTTTTTCTGAAAAACCGTTCTTGGATCTTCTCCCAGTAGAATATGTGTTGTCAGATTTTTCGTTCCAAATGATTAAATGCGTTGAGCCGGCCGCCACTACCGGCCGCCCGCACCAACGCCACTGACTAATAGTAATTCGGTGAAAAATAGTAACGTACCCACTGCCTATATAATTTAAACGACACGCATAAGTAAGAACGTTGTACAATCTGGGTTAGTATGTGTGTGTGTGTGTCCATGGATACGTTTTGGGCGTTTGGTACCGATTTATCTGTATGACATTTAGTAACCTATACTCGTTTGAAACTGATTCGTCGGTACAAGAAAACAATACGCTAAAAATAATTCGAGATCAAACAAATCAAATTTTGTACCTATGACAGAAAAAGTAAAGTTATGATTTATTTCAAACCGGTTGATTCGCAGCAATAACATTAAAATATTTATTTACATTTTTTTCCTCACTGCAGGCATTACGATAGAAATAAACATTATAATTTGACCATACAATATTATAATTTTATCATATCGTTATTTTTATTCGTGCACTATAGACCTATTATATGTGATTGTTTTGCATACAAAATATAACGCATAAACAGTAATGCGTCTTGCGCGTTTAAGCAATTTTCTGCTAACCATATATTGTTAGTTTTCATGATATGGGCCTTTCGTGATACTACTTGATACGAGAAAATTATTACGACCCAGTATATATGCAAATATTCTATAGAGCAAAAAAATATAATACTATATATGGGTAATAAAAACTGTGTACTTTAGCGTAGACACCAGCAATTTACCCGATTTGGCACGAAGTATTGTCATACACTCGCGCCTTTATTATCCGATGTATTCATTATATCCGTCTAGAGATAAAACGACCAAACTTAGTCGGTCATGAAGTGATGAATAACGAACCCGTTTACCCACATTATGAAAACTAAGTCGAAAATACTTACGAAAGTTTTATGCTCTTATACCAGTATCGCGTCCATTACAACTTATTATATTAATAATAGTAATACAACTAAAATTAGCCATCAACTACGTAATTATTTTCATCACAAATTCACAACTGTAAATTGACCTAATAAAAATAACAATACAAACTTATTATTTTTTTAAATATATTTATATTTTAATGCGCCTACTTAATATTGTATAATACGCAACATGGTTCATTAAAATATGCTAAATACATTGCAATAATTTACAACCGATCGTTTCATAATATGAATACATATATATGTGACAGATTTCATATTAATACAGTAAAGTCATTAAAAGGAATGCGAATCTATGTTGATGACAATGATAATAATGATATAACTTTAATTGAATAACTTAATGACATAATATATATTTTAATCAAGACATTTCCATGCTCAACAGCTGAATGCGAACGTGGGTTTAGTGTTATGAACAATATATGTACTGATCTTCGTTCAAGATTGCTTATAAAAACATTTCAAATTCAATGTTCATAAATATTAATCGTCCACCTTTACACAAATGGAATCCTAAAGACTATGTCGAAAGTTGGTTGATCTCTCATAGAGATGATGAAGACAACAAGTCAAGAAAAGTTAATACCAGCACCACAACTGAAGACCCAAAATACAAATTAGGGCAATTACTTTAATTGTGTAAAATGTATTTAAAATGTTTTTTAATAAATTAATTCATATTTTGAGTTAAACAGACAAATATACAAAATAGTGAGTACTTGTTTGATATGCTGTCTACTTTATAATTATTTCATTAATCATAATTCTTTGTATATTGGGTTAATATGCTATCTACAAATGAAAATAGTCGTTTTGTTCACCAAACGTATCATGGTTGTCACTGGTAGATAAATAGACGAATACTGAATAGTGAAAGGAGTGCGGGGGGGGGGGGGGTGTTTGTGGCCCCCCGCGTTTTTTTTTAAATAATTAAGACGTGTATTCATAAACTTTTTAGGACTACATCAGTGGTTTCATTACGTAAAATATACACACCGTGATTTATCTCCCATCGATAATCATAATTTTACAATTTTTCATATTCATTGAATTTCCTTAGGGTTGAAACCAATCAACGTAACGATTTTTGACATTTAATATTAGGTATGCCTAAATAATGAACAGTCAGACATAACGATAGTTCGATGGTGTCTACTTGTGTATAGATAAAAATATCATACACGAGTCATTTTTTGGAAAATAATTAAATAAAAGCAAAGTTTGACTTGAATGAACAAGCCGTAATACTTCGGACAAAGTACCAATTCAGTATGCCATTTGTTGTTGTGAAAATATTGTAGTTGGGAGGTCATTTTATGCACCGTTACACTCGTTAAGCGATTACTCGCTACTCATGCGCATGGTTAAATAATATAAGAGATGAATTCATACATCCGTACATTAACGAAGAGCGAATAAAATCATCCGAACTTTTATCGGACTTAAACATTAGTATTTCAGTTTTAATGGATTATTTACATAATCAAGTATAGTGTCGGTGAAATCAATGGGCGGATGTTTTAAATATCAGCTGAAAACATCGCCAGAATGAGAATTCAAGGTTATTCGCAAACTTCACTGGACTTGAGAACCGGTTAATTTGGTTTCAAATTGTTATAAAACGACACAGTATTATGATCATCGTAAGATTTTTTGATATTACAAAATTTCATCTCGACATCTACCATCATAAATACGAGATGACAATATTGTAGAAACATACAATATATAATGTAATAATAATAGTATAATTATTTTGCTGATCTAAACATTCGTATTAAAGAGCTTGTAAAAGATGAAACGATTTGTTTATAGTATTCTACAGCCACATAACTATTACATATAGCTATATTCAAATCTTAAGACAAACCGTCCTCAATTCTATGCGCCTAACATATGTTAACGTTTAGACAGCATGGGAATGGGACCCATATAGATTCCTATATTTTTCAGGTGCGAAGCTCGTTAAGATAAACACAAATTTCCGAGGATCAAAAGCTATTTAAACGTCATTGCGTAAACATCCATTATATATTATTATAATGCTTAATCGATAAACATTCATGACGCGTGAAGAAATGCTTGGAAAAGATTTCAGACACGTTTCACACAATGCTAGTAAAATGTATATGGATTGGATTAAATTGTTGTGGTGTATTTAGGTGGGTACCAGTATTTGAATTCGTTTGTTTTCGATAATTTCGTGAATTTTTCAATACAAATTTCGTCGATATAATATATTTATATGAATTAATTTGGTTGTGGATAGTTTTTTTTACATGTCAACGGAACACCCCATCACACCAATATCAATCACTATGGATTATCACTACGTGGTTATCGCTACCACACTTTGTTCATCTGTTAGGCCATAGATCAAAACATTGATATATGAGAGCTAAATTTTAAGAAAGTCATCAATCATTAAACGGTTATTGTTTTTTCTGTCTAGTAGAGCTCCAGCCTAGCTATCTATAAACGCTACTCGAAACTAGATTAAGCGTGACCTATATTAATATTATGATTCAATGCAAAGTAATAAACAGTTGAACCTTTAAATACCGGATACTGAAATTGTATTCATTATTCCGAGTTATACGCTATTCAAAGGATTCAGTAGCTTGTTCCACAAAACAATACGCTATATTTTGGAAGTGTCCGTTAGGGAAGTTTCACTGTATTTTCAATAATATTTAATGCGATGAACTGATCTGGTGATAAATATAGACGAGTAAACTCTCATATCTAATATTTTCTTTTCACTAGAATACGGAAATAACTTGATTTATAAGAAAGCAAAATATCTTCTCGCTATATAATTGTTTGGTTTGTATATTTGCTAAGCACGATAAAATAATATCGTATGCTATAAATTGTTTTTTTATTCCACTGTCCGGATGTATTTCAAATACTTGGTATTTTGTAAAAATTTACTTGTGCACTATACGTTCAAGCTTGAATACATCTCCGATTCCAAAGTAGATATTTGAAAAGCATTTACATTATTTGTATTCAATGTATTCCTCAACTCGTTTTTTAAAAGCATTTTTTTATGAAACTGGTATGTCACACAAACAAAGTACTATTTCAACACCAAAATATAATTATTATAAATTTAAAATTATCATATGATATATATATATATATATATATATAAATCAAATATAGTACTCTTCGTCACAATATCTCCCACACGGCCACACCCACTACCCCACGTGTAATTGCCGCTGAACGACATGAACCTGGTGGAAGAGGGAACAACGATCGCCAAGTGTCATACGCCGCGAGAACGATAAATTATCATAATCATAATAATAATAATATCTAAACATTAAACGTGCCACAGGTAATCATGTACCTAATCTTGATATAAACCTTCTTAGACGGCGTCGTATTATACGCGTTTCTTGCGTTCGCGAGAATGGAAGAAAAGGACTGTATTATTATTAATACGGGAGAGACCGCGTCGTATCGTTATACCCATTCAGTCACAATAAATTCGTCGCCGTGTGCTACTCGTATAAACTCGCGTATATATAATATAATAATAATATTGCTATAGTAATCCACGCAGAGACGTCGAGAGCTTATTCTCTATTGTCTTCCCCTCCCCAACGCACACACACACACCCTCTAACCCATGTACTCCACCCATCACGTCACGCCTTACCATCGTTGTTTCCGTCATAATGACAAAATAATTATCATTACCTACCTATGTAATATAATATTATTAATAATATCTTTGTATTATTTTACGAGTCTATACGTATATTATGTATGTGACAGCGACACATGTATTTGTACCAACTTGTACACACAATACACGGTACAAGCAAAATAATAATTATAATATTAACAATAATAACAATAATAATTTCGAATACCCAGAGGTAGCCCGCGGCTATATTATAATATTATAATATATTATACGCAGAGTAGTAAATAGTTCTCTTATCACTAAACCACCATTCCCTCAGCAAATGTATGTGTTTTGGTAAACTTTTTTAGATCTAAAAATAAATTGAGCTCATTTATATAACACAACATTTTTTATCGTTATCATTTTTAAGTTTTTTATTTTATTTTAAATGAAAACACATTTATAATTTCATACCCCGAATCAATAAATATTTAAAGTTCAGACGAATGGAGAGCACACAAACGTTTTGGGGTGTACTGCTGTGTTGCTTCACGACTCCACTCATCTGCTGGTTCAGAAACGTATGATATTGTAATTTAAAAAAGTAAAGTACTTAAAAAAATAATATTATTATAAATGTAGTTTGTTTTTTCGAAATTGTTGTGTTGTAACGACTCGAAGAAAAAATGTTTTTCATAACACATAAACATTTAACATACCCAGACAATAAATTACTATCGTTTAACTGGTAAAATATTCATCTCGTACACTTTTATATATTTAGAATGTGTTTGAATGTCGAATACGTTTATAGTAAATCGTACACGTGAATTGTTTATTTGTAAATAATAATAATATATTACTATAATCCTCATCTCGTGATCGTTCGCTGGTTTCGGCAGTACACATTTTTCGTTTATCAACCGAATTGAACTTGTGTGACGTATTTTTTTCAACGATTTCGATCGATAAACCCACCGTAAAGGGAAAATATATTTAAATTTTAAATGACCACATGCAAAAATAAATAGACCTCAGCATCCAAAAACGGCACGATAATCAAACAAATCGTCTTATTATAACGCTATGGTCTACGACGACAATATCATCGACAAAAATCGGTACAAAATCTAAAATCACGAATTGTTTTACTTGGAATTCTATAGATAGGTATGCAATAAATTAGCGGGATACAGCGCAAATGCCTGTACTTAAAATGTGTCGTACAAAATGCACGCGTCTGACCACCACCGTCCACCATCCCCACTAACCGACGTCACCTAGTGATTAAAACATTTTAATTTCAAACTTTTGAACGATCTCAAGGTGTAGTAGGTATACTTAAACTTCTAACCAGGATATCACGAGGTATGAAAACTGATAAGCAATCGTGTTATTTCGTAGAAGTCGTATTCTACCGAACCCGGTGTCCACTTAAATATTACAGTGGCATAATGCTTGAGCGTTATTCTAATATACAAATAATTTATTATTATTTCACTCGATTACTTTTTCCTATTTATTTGTATCGTCTTACGAGTATAGTCTCAAATTAAGGAGATATTTATAATCGTATACCCAAATAATTCTCTTTAAAAATGATCAACATTTCCCTAACACGTGTTTTAAGGTACCTAAATAAATTGTATAATTATGTATCAGCAGCACTCCGAAGGGGTGGATCTGGGTCAAGACACCTCCACATCATTGTAGCATATAGCATATAAAATGTTTAATGAAAAAAAAATGGTATTAAAATGTTTCTTATATACAGCCATTAATATGAATTATAATTTGTAATTTATTTAAATGCATGTTAATGAAAAAAAAATGAAATGGAAATTCATTTCTTAATTTGATCTCTACCGACACAAAAAACTGCTACTACTGAGCTGCGCGAACCCTAGCTGTTAAGGTGAATTTGTATGAAAAAAAATATGTTAGATGCGCAAATAAACATTTCGAATATATAACATTACTCCGTCCAATCACTTCTAATTGGGTTTCATTAGAAATGCGAGTTCATACCATACAAGGTATTATACGCATGGTATGAAATTATCTTATACGATATGTATAAAAAAACTACACACATTAGTTAATATTATTAAAAAATGTATTTGATGTTTTAGAATATAATTTATCATGAATTGTAACTAGGTACATTATTTTTAGTTAAAATCATTTCTATTCATTAGGATTGAAGGCATAACTTCAAATATTAATTGAATCTAAAATAATTTGTGTGGTATTGTGGCTTTAAAATGTTTTCTGAAATCATTAAGACATTTTAAAATTGATCATTAGAGTTATCACCCGGATTCAATTACTTTAATAGTCTAAGTACTATGATGTGTATAATACGGTATAAGATAAAAAAAAAAATTAAAACACCGTATTTTAACATCTCTAAGTTTTAACAGTAAACGCGTTCATTTAACAACGGTTTTCATATTTACAGGTCCAATACACCAGCGTATGAGGCCAGATGGGAACAAGTACAACAAGAAGTTAATGCGACGGGTACTTATCAACTTACAGAAACTGAATTGGTATTTGGTGCCAAATTAGCATGGAGGAATTCTGCCAGATGCATTGGACGAATACAATGGGCTAAACTGCAGGTTCGTGTGTTCATAATATGATAGTTTCCATAACTGTTAAACGCAGAAATTTAGTTATATTTTACGTATATTTACGTTAGGATTATATTATAATAACAATAATAAAATTCGAATATTTCAGTAATATTACGAGAGTAATATTGTAAGGAATTGTTATTTATGATGATGTTTATTATAAAAGATACTAGTAACGAAAATTATTTTCTTACTGCATGAAATATAAAAACGTAAGAAACAAAAATATTTACGAAATCCGATTGAAATATTTTATATTTTAAAGAATAATAGTTTTTAAATAAATATATATTACAATATATTAAAAATGCAATTTTGCAACCGTTCTACACTCTCACTATACGTGTGTCTTATCTTCACCAAGTTATATACAGTTTGACAATAGTTGTATGTCTAACATATATTTAAATGTTCGTGAAAAATAAAAATGTCAATGAAAACATTTTTTAAGCTGTAACTTTAAGGCTACGCACGGATCATTTTTAACCCATTCTGCTGAACACGCTTCAATGGTTCTAAACATCCATTCAATCAAGACTATAATCTTTTTTTTTTACCAAGTCATCCATACAGTTAGATTTTGAACTCAAACCCATTGAGTATTCATGGGTGATTGAGAATAAAACATTTGAACATACGCCGATGATAAGTGAATTGTCGGTGGTTATCTATAATAAAACGTATATAATCTCATTCTAGTGTGTTAAAAATGAATTGAATTATAAACATTTGTCTGGTAGATAGTTCCGTACCGTACTGGATAATAAATATGAATAATATTATACGTAAAATGCATCGTATGAAACTCCTATATTTATGAATGTATCATGTCTCGAAATCAATTGCTTATAATTTAACAGTATTGTTTTTAAACTCTAAACTTTATTTATTGCACATAACAATTTTTCAATTTATTATTAAATTACATATTCCCATAATATATGTCAGTTAACATATTTTGTAGAGTACCACTTAAAATAATACATCGATTTTTAACATGTCAAAAATATTTTTTGTTTTATATTCAAGAAAATACTTGATTATTAAACGGTTTAGTAGGTACTAACCTATGAATTAATAAATTTATACCTTCACATTTATATTTAAAAATATTTTATTTTTTTCATTACCTATATATCATCAACGTTGCCTGGCCCAGGCTCCATAAATCGTTACTATTTGGATTTTCTTAATTATTCTGAAATTATTTCAAATATAGACATATACTTACCCGAATTTGTTCGGAATATTTGATAATTATTGTTTATTTTTCAGATGTTTGATTGTAGATCAGTGACTACGACTAGCAACATGTTCGAAGCTATTTGCAACCACATCAAGTACAGCACAAACAAGGGTAACATAAGGTTTGTAACTAAAATAAACATTATTCACAATACACGGTACAAGTCTTTAACATTTCTCAAAACACAAATGCATTCATCCATATGACCACTATAAAATACCTATCTATGTATGTGTATTAGCATATTAAACAAAATTCTGGAAGCGAAACTTCTCAATTTATTCTTCTCCAAACCCTTATTATATACCTAGCGATATTATTGTTGTTGTTGTTGTTGTTGTTGGTGGTGGGAGTGGTGATGATGGTAGTGGTAGGGATGCTGTTGGTGAAAGTAGTCGAGGGGTTGTGGTGCCAGTGGTAGTAGTGTTGGTGTTATATAAATAGCATCGTCGAGTAGTCCGATTTCAGTGTGCGTTTAATAATTTAATTTGCATACGCAAACCAGCGTGCGATCCTTCTTCACTTCATCCAATAAAGACAGAATTAAATTCTACAAGTTTGATTAAACTGTCAGCTATTGATTGGATTTACCATATGAACCCGTTCGTGTCACCTTTATTCTTGTAGATTTCATTGTAACCAACACATTTGCATATATTGGAGAATAAATCATGTCTTAAATCCAAAACAGATATTTCACGTCGTTTTCTAACTAATAATTTATTTGACTTCCACGTTTGTAAATGATGTACAAGTCGGCTGTAAATATGATCGAAAAAAAAATTTAACTCTAATTAAAGAATCAATAAACTAGGCTGAATATAATGATATATTTTAAATAATATGTGACTTGGAATATTTCTTCATTCGTATCAAAAAGTGAATACAAAAAATATTACTAACCAATATAGATCGAAGAATAATCGAAGATAGCAAATCATCCACTAACGACTAATCGATAAAAAAAAAAATACAATACTTTTTTTTATAGAAGCAAAGGCCGTAGCATACGAATCATGTTTTTATTTTTAAAACTGAATGATCATTATAACGTGTAGTGAGATGTAATAACAATTCAAACGCAGTTACCATTACCATAAAAATCGATATACTATAATTCTAAGAACAAAATTATAGGTAAAAGTCTACGTCCTACGAATGAATGTTTCATCCATTTTTTTAACTGTATTTTAGTTATTCCAATACCATATGATACATAAAAAAAAATTGGTTTTGTTATAAACAGTCTGCCTAATAACAAAAAATAAAAAAATAAGGTGTCATATATCTTATAGCTCCAAATTTACTACTTAAATGAATATTTCATAAGGTTCCATTCTATAATTTTATTCGTATACTCCACGTTTATAATAAAATTATGTTTATTACCTTTTATAACATATTGGCACTTGTACAAATCGAAAAAAAAAACCGAATACATTTAATAAATTAAAGTATTTTATTTTTTTTATATTTCGAGTTTTTTTATTGAGTTCGGCCTATTACATTTTGAGATTTCTTTAATTATAATAAATATTTTTACAGTCATCAAATATATTAAAATATATTTAATTAGAAAATAAATTGAAAATACTTTTTTGTCCATTTATTATAATGTATTATTACTAGAAAACTAGATGCAATAATGATACGATATGATTAAATAAATAGTTTATTGAGTATTTATTGGACTTAAAAGAAATCTTTGTTGAAATTATTGTGTAATAATCCAGGTTTAAAAGTAATTTATACATATTGTTAGACTGGATTTTTAAGATTAAATACGAATATTTCATGGTTGATTGTTGCATATGAAAATTTCATTTTGCGAGTAGATTTTTGTAGTGTTTTTTCAAAGTATTTATTATCTTTAATATATTTGTTTGTATCCTATAATAGGCCATTCCTTAAGGCTTAAATTATTGACCGTGATCAATGACCTGCAGTGATCACGATCACTACGATCACGGTAAGGTATGAAAGTTATGACTTTTAAATATTTTTACAATACTTTTCAGTTGTCTGTAATTTTATTGTTGTCATATCAGACACAACGTGGAATGTAACAGCAATTACGCTAGAATGGCAGATAAAACAACATCGGTGGCATCGGGGATACCATAATGTTTTTTAAAAATTTGAAAATAAATAGAAATATAATAATATATAGACATTTAATGACCTCTGAGTGGTTGACAGTTCACTTGAGCCCACATAAATCAACTGAAAAGTATTCATTTTTTCAGTGATGCAAAGTAATGTTAATGCTATAAGAGATGTATAATTTATTTTTTAACAAATAATTATCACTATAGGTTGGTACAGAAAACCCCAATTTAAATTAATAACTATTAATTATTTTCATTTGAATATTATTATAAAAATAATATTATGTAATTATAGCATAATATATCAATGTAAATACAATCAATGGCCGATTTCCAACCGAATAATTCGTAAGCAATACAATTTTTTGACTTAGTATCACAAGGTGTTATTTAAAAGTTTTATAAACTGAAAATACATCAAATGAGATTTAATTTCCTGCGTCACCTAATGTCGCTAGCACTTATTCCAGCATACGGTATAATAATATAATACATTATATACGTATATAAATTCGATGAACTCAAAGTTGGAACTAAAGAGGAAAGGATTTTGCATATAGGAATACCAATGAATCTGAAAAGTTTCTTATTAAGACAATTTTGCAGTAAACTTTACATTTTATGCAATCATTTTAAACAGAATGAGCGTATCCAAAATTTACATTTTCCACACTATTGTTAATCTTAAAACCTAATATATAAAAATTAAATAGTTAAAACTTCAAAAAAATTAAGCTGATAAAATATACCTCTAGCGTGAACTACTTTATTATCTACTAGAATTTATTATTTATAATATTCTTATTAACATGAAAGTCACTGGTCAAAATACTTTTTGAACAATAAGTAATCCATCTCTGTTCAAAAGGGCATAATATATTCTCGAATATATATAAAAAAAAAATACAATCGATTACTGTTACGTTTTCTGCACATAAAAGATTCCTTAAATTGTTTTCAATTTCAAATTTATATACTTAAATGCTAAATTTATGATTTACGTTGACTGATCTATTAAAGAATTTTCCATTTTTTTTTTTTTTTTTTTTTTTGATAAATTCATTCAAAATTAAACAATGTGTAGCAAACATTTAAATAAGCAGTTAAAAAAATATCAACTATTTTACATAAATTATCAATTTTAAATACTGAATTTATTTTTACAAACACAGACTTTTTCCGGTTAAGATTTTCGGTTTTACAACACTTTATTAAAAAGTTACAAAAACGAATTGAAAAGTTTCAACAGTCACTTACAATTTACAAAGTTTTGAAAGGATAAGTCTATAAGTTTCCCCTTTATAAAAACCACAGTAGGTAATGCGGTTGAAAGAACTTCGTCACATTTTTTTGTTAGTGAACAGATGATGATTCTATTTACACTAAATACTTTGTTATTTAAATTGTGTTGGTTATAATTTAAAAATAAACTATATAAACATGTTTATATTTTTAAATGAACATAATTAATTATGTAGTTATCCATTCATTATAAACCAACAATCAGTTCTTAAGTTCAATGTTTACATAGCACCACCTTCTTTAAATACAAAATGTTATATTATAATAAAATTTTTATTACAACTTTATTATTTTTCGTCTTACTGTTCGATAACAGGTATACTATTAAGTATAAACTATAAAGACACAATTCTTAATTTTTTTTTTAAATTATCAACAGATAGAAAACAAAATCTTAAATTGATACCAAACATTAATTATAAAGTTCATCGTCTGTTATATTATTTTCCATATGTTTTCTATAGTATTGTCACCGGATAATGTCTGAAAAATCGTCCTTATACTTATTTCAAAGCCTTGAAGCGTCCGATGGATCGCAAAATATTAATATTACACCGAATAGTTCTCTCATTTTATTAATTGAACGACATACTGCTGCTTATTCTAAAGCTAAATTCCACTGATTGTCATCTTCTAATAATCCAAGGGCTCTACATGTTGCTTGAAATGTCAGATATTCGGTGTTGTTCACAGTCTTCAAAAATTAATACGATGTTGGGCCTTTTGTGTGATGAAGAAGAAGACGAAGATGGTAACATTCAACATTCTTTTGGTTGATTGTATAAACTCTACCCAAAGCTGTATCTTTCTTAACTCCTGACCAACCAACGACATTCTGGCCATATTTACGTCTGACAAATTTCTTACTTATCCACACATAATACGAAGCAACTTGTGGATAAACCAATGTTATTGCAAAACCATTGGCTTGACATATCAGAAAAAAAGCCTGAAGAGTAGTTATAGGAGGAATTTCTATTCTTTCTGTGACATTATCTTCTGTAAAGTAAACACGTTGTCTATTTTCTAAGAGAACATAAAGATGAGTAATCTTTATAGAGTAGCTGGATACCTATCGTGTATATGAAAACCTAAAATTTTCCAAGCTACTTCGGCAATAAAAGTACGCAAAAAACTGGTTTGTACGGAACAGCCCACCTGTTATCTAAGTCAATCGACTTAATACTTACTTTCAAACCTCCATCATTTGTAGATCGCCTTCTATATTTTGGATGGCCATCTTCTGCTTTTTGATTTTCTTTAATCAGGGTAACTGGATAACGTTTGCTGCAAACACCTTCTTTCATGCAAGGAAAATTTCTGTTCAAAAGTTCACCTGGTCCATGTATCATGTCAGCCTTTACTATCTCGTACAATAAAGGATCTATAACTGGATTCAGAATCTCAGCACACACGAATTTATCTATCATATCTGATGATATTCCGCGATATCCGCGATGGATTTTCAGACCGGTTAATGGTTTCTCGTCTTTTTTTTTAGCTTCCTTGACTTTATTGCTTTGAAGTCTATATGTACATCTAACACGGCAACGCTTCTTACTTTTATTAATTAAATTGTCTCTAACATACATAATTCATAACAAATGATATATTTTTATTTATATATATATATATATATTATTGGTTAAGTATCAACTACTTAGGTTATTAACTTTAACAAAAGTATTACATTTTTACATTATTATATATTATGTTATTGTAAAATTCAATTTTTGTAGATATAAAATTATGTTTTGATAGTTACAAAATGGACTATTTTTATATTTTATAATTTGTATACGACATATTATGTTTGATAATGTTTCAACAAGTATAACATATAGTTAAATATTAAAATTTTTAGTTTGGCAATAAAGGAATAGGTACGATTTTGGTTCAAAAGTATCTCGCCCGTTCAAAGATATTGTTGATGAGTGTATCAATAAATTAATCATCATGCTTCATAATCAAATATTTATGTTTATAGATCAGCTATAACTGTTTTTCAACAAAGGACCGATGGTCGGCATGATTTTCGTGTTTGGAACTCTCAACTAATTTCTTACGCCGGATACAAACAACCAGACGGAACAATCATTGGCGACCCGATGAACGTAGAATTCACTGACGTAATGTTATATTAAAAATAAAAATAATTTACTTTATGGTTTTTAGTTATTATTATAAGCTCCATACTTCCGATTATTATAGCTATGAAAATAATACGGTGTTTGTATACAAATATTTACAAATTATCAGACTGGTATTATAGTGGTGAATCGTAAAACACATTGTATTTCAATTTTAACGACTTCAAATCAATCTGCAGCTAATGATTAAGTTGATTGCAACTATTCATAATATCTTTACCTATCGACTCCACCAAATATTAATTCTCCCCAGCCTTAAATTTCACATTATATGTTATAAATATTAAATATAATATTTGTTGAGTTAACCATTTGAACAAAGCAATGAATATATTTATAAATTTAAGACACAGTGTAATCGATAGATAAATATAGCATGGATAGCAGTCAGGGGAATCAATACCAAATGAGTCGATATATACCTTTTTTTTTGAACAGAATGTTTTGTTGGAATCGATAATTTGCGTATGAACTACTGTTATATTTTGAACCTACCGTCACATTTTGGGCAAAATATGTTATTTATCATTATATTATGGTAATAATGTTTTCTATATTGTAGTTGTATGTTGTATTAATCGCTATTATTGTTACGACAAATTTTTCAATACAATCTAAGGCCAGTTGTTTCTCTTATGTCATTCATAAATTCATCAAAACTCCTAGAGAATGGATGATAATGAAAAGACCTCTAACATAAATTAGTATATTCAAAGCTGTCATTTAGTTCGAAATGAAACTGGACTTCAGAAATTGCCAATTGACTCGATTAAAACTCAAATAATATGTAACAAAAAATAAAACCATTCATTAAAACAAATACAAGACTTTACTAAAATAATAAATAACATTATTTATAATTAAATAGTAAAAACCTAAATAGTGAATATACTGTACGAAATGAAATAGACTGCACTCAAACTAAAATAATTATACTTGTCTATTAGTACCATTGAAATTAGTCTCTATAATATTTAACATTGGTATACTTACCTAGTAGTTTAGACATTTAGTTAATATATTATTGTTTGTTAGTCTTAGTTTATGCCTTTATGGTTGAAAACTCAACATAATATAATTATATCGGTACAAAGCCTCACATTGACAAAACCACATATATTTATTAGTAAAGGCCGGATTTATAGAAATTTTAAATTATAAAATATGCATGCAAACATGTAAGAACTAATAAAATACAATATACAGGGTGTCCAGAGAGGATTTGCCTACCCATTGTGATATCTCCTGAAATAATGGACATATCAAAATTATGGTTTTGTAATAAGACTCACAGGAACAAGAACAACAATTATTTCATACTTTAGTTTATTTTAATGTTTTGGTAAAAAAGTTAAAAAAATTATTTCTTTATTTAATCATTTCCAAAAAAATTAACTAGAGGCATTTGGTTTAATTCTGGTTTTGTTATAAGACTTACAGGGATAATAACTACTATTATTTCATTTTAAAATTTAATTTAAACGTTTTGGTAAAAATTAAAAAATGTATTTTTTATTTAATTATATTCCCAAAAAAATTGAGTGTAACCATTTTGTAGAGTTTATTTTTCTGAAAATATTGACGTTTCAAAATTTTATTTTCATTAATTTTTTGATTTTTAATTTTTTTTTAGTTTCGAGCAAAATTTCGAATTATTTAACATTGTAGTGTTACATGTAACACGCCGCGCCGCAAGGATTCTTGTACGGCCAGCCTAACACTTCCGTCTTCCAGTGTGTCTAGTTAATAGTTATAATCATATTTTATTTCTTCAAAACTAGAAAAAATATTAAAAATCATGAAGTTAGTAAAAATGAAGTTTTGAAACGTCAATATTTTCAGAAAATAAACTCTACAAAATGGTTATAGTCAATTTTTTGGAAATAATTAAATAAAAAAATTAATTTTTAATTTTTTACCAAAACATTTTAATTAAATTTAAAAATGAAATAATAAAATTGTAGTTCTTATCCCTGTAAGTCTTATAACAAAACCAGAATTGTGATATCTCCATTATTTCGTGAGATATCACAATGGGTAAATAATCCTCGCGGGATACCCGGTATGCTAGAATAAAAGGCAAAACACGCATACTAAAATTTCAATTTCTATTGAATTTTATATTTTACTTAAATTTTGAAGTAATAAATTATCATTTATCACTCATAATTAGTTATTAATTTTATTTAAATTTTTATTAAAAATACATCCGACGAATAATTTGGAACAGACAAATCGTTGAAATGACCACTACCACCTTGAAATATTTTCAAAATTTCTTTTAAAACCATTAGTCCTTTATTTTTATTGAAACATTTTGAAATTTTGTTTAAATTATTGTGCTATTTGCTCCTGTAGAAAGTTCATTGTCAGATAAAACCAGTAGAGCCACGTTTCCACTGTTACTTGCACAACCAACATATGTCAGAATATACAAAACAATACAGTATAAAATTTTGATATTTAATCGATTAAGTAATGGTTTATGTACACTCAATGAATGCATGTTTATTATGTTTAAAATAACAAAATGTATTTTATGCAAAATTCAGTTTTTATTTATTACATTTATACAATATACTTTACATGAAACAAATTTATTAGAATTTAAACCCAGATTCAATCGTACATATTATTGTTTTTGTTTTTTATTATAATATACGAGTAATACTATGACTGTTCAAACTAAAATTTTCGGTAATTCACGTACATTGCACGGAATGTGTGGTCACGTGGAGTGGGCATGCGTACACGGAATGTGTGGTAGGCGTTACGTTACATACTTTACCCGAAATATGTTAATATGTTGGTACGCCAAACACTCAATTGGTACAATATGACGTTCTGGACTTAATTAAATTAACGAAGTGACGTGGCTTTCAGGTGTGTATGAAACTCGGTTGGCGCGGAAAGGGCACAAGATGGGATTTACTGCCTTTAGTGTTATCAGCAAACGGTCACGATCCAGATTATTTCGATTTACCGAGGGAACTAGTTTTGGAGGTTTCACTTGTTCATCCTTCGTGAGTACAAACTATTACACGCTATACTTAACACATTAAAATAAATTATGTCATTATGATATTATGAATAATCAAGGATTTTAGAATATCGGTCCATCGTGTACTTAAATATTTAACACGTATATATAAGACAAGACAACGATACAATTATTTTTTTTTTTTATTTTAAATTTTATACCAAAGATACAATTACAATTGATGATATTTTTATACACATAATTTGATTTTTCGAACACGAATTGCGTATCCAAATATTTAAACTAGTAATTTTCACTTAGTTAACTTTGTAAATATTTGTACTGAATTTTTTGCAAATATTTTTTGATGCATAAATATTTGTTTCTTAATTTCATTCCATGAATATAATACAACTAAGAAACATGAATAAAAACGATGCACATAAATCTTAATAAAATTGTTTACTGTGTATAATTGGCAATTATACGTGTATGATATTTCTAGGATTTTTACTAGAGTTTTCATCAAACTACTGCATATTCCGGTATTTAAACCAGTAAAACATTTTATAAAGTAGGTATATGGCATATGGCGTCATAATAAATATGCATGAAAGTTATTAAAATATACACACATAATGACCCATATATGTTTGCTATGAGTTTCATATTTTGATGTATATAACGTGAGATATAGTGTCGAAAGGAAGTAAATAGTTAAGGGATAAAAAATATTATTTTTCTTTTAACGAAGCAGTTTGATTAAAAACCAATAAAATTCCTCATAAAAACCAAAGATAATTTGCTTGAATAAAATATAAATTGATTAAAAAGTGAACTACATTTATTATTCCATACAATAATCTCCAGTTCGGACGATTGATAAAATCGCATAATTACATTTTATTCTCGAATCTTAATATGCTTCCTAATAACTTGTTGATTATTATTGCGTATAATTATTATAACTGAAAATTAATTTAATGTTGATAAACTATAAAAAAAAAAGTGTATTTCATCCAATTTTAAATACGGAACACTGACAAAATATATAGACGTATACTACTTGTCCATACTCTCCATTATCAGCTTATACAATATTGCTGGTGTTACGATAATATTATGTATATTTTTGTATTTAACCATTATAAACTTAACACAGTGTTCCAACACATTATCTAAACATTTTTCAATTATTAGTCTTATTTATGACTGTGAGTGATTACATATTATGTAATATATACGTATATGTTACTGCTAAAGTCCAAAATTGGATAATGTTATTATAGTATTCTTAAAATTAACTAGTTTTGGGCCACGTGCTCGATAAACCCGTACGCTGTCATCTTAAAAATCGGCAAAACCGTAGGACGAAGATCGTTTGAGTGTGAAGCAACTACTATAAGTGTTTTGTTTCATGATTATATTTTTATATTTATACCAATAAAAGTGATTCCAACAGAAATCGTCGTTTCGAACTTAATTTGGTTTTATATATGGCCATATGGGTGATTATTCGACAAATAATTTAAGATTTTAGTATTTTCCTAATTTTTTTTTATGTCATTCAACGACGAAAGTTCTGCAGCAACTTATGTCTCTAAATTTGTAGTGGACAATAAAATAATTTATAATTTTAAATTTTTAGACTAATTATTTTTACCTAATAATTTTAAAGTTTATAATTCATTGGGTACACGTCAGAATAAATTATAAATATCCAATGGCATTATTGACTTGAAAAACAATGACTGTGTTTATTCAGGATAAACGTCGAAATAAAATATAATTTTCACTTACATTTTTATTTATTCTTCGGAAAAAGCTAGCATAGGGATAGTAAAATATTTCAATCAGTGGTAATATTCACATATTGTATCTAATTTAGTGTATAACTAAACTTGGCTAGAGTGACAGTTATCAAATACCAAATATATTGTCAAGTTAGTAGTAATCACTATCTAAACAGTGAGACAGCGGACCAGCGTCTGGAATAACAACACATAGTCTATTGGTATCATGCTTGTTATATATTTCCATATAATAATTATTTAATATTTACACGGTAGGGACTGCAAGAGTCACGGGTGTGACGGTCAGTCTACTAAGGCGGACTGCCGCCGTGAGAGCTAGTAGCGACCGGCACTTGCGTGGTATTTTTTACAATGGTAAATTAAAAATAATATTGTTGTTATTATAAAATGTAATATACATTAATAATAATAAGAGCATAACACTCTATTTTTAATACTTATAAAATACTACATCAAATACTGGATTGAAAATCTGGTGAAATCAATAAAATCTAATCTATCATAAGCAGAAAATTATAGTTACCAAATAGTTTTACGAAAAACAAATGAATGTTGAATACATTGCTTACAAATAGAAGCAGCCTACTGTCACTCTTTGAATAAATGGAGAAGAAATATCACCCATGCGATGTCTGATGTCTGTGACAAGTCATCAATGGAAGTAGCGAATTGACAAAACATCGAAGAACACACACTGGTGAAAAATCTCACACGTATGGTTTTTCTCCAGCGTGTGTTCGTCGATGAGTGTGACAAGTCATTCAACAGAATTAGCGATTTGACAATATTCGACGAACACACACTGGCTAAAAACCATACGGGTGCGATGTCTGTGATAAGCCGTTCTCTTAAAGTTTTAGTTTGACGAGACATGAACGTCCGCACATGGCACTCTGATCGGTTTGATCAAAGATCTAAGATTCAAAGATCATATTGAAATAGGTCAACATATAATGTTTTTACTGATGATGTGTTTTATATAATAAGGCGTTTACAGTTTTCTTCTAAATCCGTAATCTTTTAAAGCCAATTTGTACACGTTTTAGTATTTGTATAAAATTAACTAATAATAGATAACAATACATTTTTGATTAATCGAACAAAATTGTTAATTTATGGTAATATTAATTTAAGTAATTTAGGTACACATTTATACATTTTTAGGAAACTCGAAATATTACTCACGTATATCGTTTTATGTTTTATCATCAAATATGACGTGAAAGAAATTATTGACGCTTGAACTGGACGTGCTGAAAATGATCACGTGTGGACCCAGAAGTACTCTCTAGTCTCTCTTCTTCTCTTTGGAAAAATTATATATAACATGTATTTATTTGTGTAATGCTTGCTGTACCTCTCGGCGTTACGCGCACCAAAATGTATTTTTACATGACAGCCAGGGTTATACAGTATCAAAGATATAAATATATTATTATATCTAGTATCTTGTACCTATTATGATAAATTTTATATTAGAATCATGTATATATTTTTTCCAAAAGACACAAGATATTATCATTGTAAAAATTTGTACTGAACAGTATCAAGACATTTTTGATTTTCATATTTTTACGAAAAATTTTCCAGGTGTAGTCGAGCCGAAATTAACGATAGTGAAAAAATGTACCACAAAATCTTATAACTTGTAAGATAATTTGAAAAACATTAAATTAAATTAGGATTCCGTATGCTTATATACGGTATACATATGTACACCAATTTACAGTCATACAGATAAGCACTAAATTAACAATTTTGGATTCTATAGCCTTGACATTAGGATATGGATTATCTCTATATTACCCCGATAAAGTAGGTAATAACTTGAGCCTCCTTTTCACGGCTAATGTAAAATATTATTAGTAGTATTAATACATAATATATTATATTTATTTCAATAAAATTAATTAATATAAGTTAATAATTAAATATTAAAATATACTTTATGTTACATTAAATTAATTTTTATTACCTAGATATAAAATCTATTTTATTATTTTATTAGATATAATTAATTTTAAATAATATCATAATTACGGTTAAGATTATTTTTGAAAATAAATTACCTATTTTGCAAACAAATTACAAATACGTTGTTTATTTGCACCTTCGTTTAAAATGTTTTGAGTATTACTTCCACAACACTCACACATTTTAGACATTTCTTCATCCTACGAAAAAAAAAGTTATTTAATATTTTGTAAACAGTATTATTTATGTATTATTTAATCTTCTGATGATGATATATGATCTATAGTTTCTGGTAAAAGAATATACGTCGACAATTCAATTTTGATATCATTACCACACTTTTGGAACACCAAAAATACAAAATATGTCTATAATATGTTTTGCAACCTCTTCAGCTTGTTTGGTTTTTAATGCTCTTATTTGTATAAGCTTTGTAACATGGTCTTGGTAAACCATAATAATAATAATAATATTCCGCCCAGTCTACTTGTGACTTTATTATGTCAATAATGTCAACTTGAGCTCTACCATTCATTTCAGAGAATATCATTGGTTTAGTAACAAGACCTTTTTTTTACGACTACGCTTGATTTTTTTTAGTTTTGATCTCACGTTTTTAATTTATAATACTATTTTGAAATATTTTTTTTTATGATAAATAAATAAAATTTTGTTTTGAATACATCTTATTGTGGTGTATGCGTCCAGATTCGAACTCA
This sequence comes from Diuraphis noxia, assembly GCF_037042655.1. Taxonomy (NCBI): domain Eukaryota; kingdom Metazoa; phylum Arthropoda; class Insecta; order Hemiptera; family Aphididae; genus Diuraphis; species Diuraphis noxia. The sequence continues at coordinate 69,498,363 of NW_028301712.1, read as the reverse complement.
ATTAAATTTCAACTGACGTTATAGGTACTCATATAGGTTAGGTAGATACTTTTAATATAAGCTAAAATTGAATATTGGGAAATAAACATCAAACGATTAAGATTAAGATTGCTAGATAATTGGGTAGTGAAAGAATAATATTATTATAATTTATAGTGTATTGATACTACTATTTATTATTATTATTATGACTATTATTGTTAAAATGTCATCTTATATTTGTACGGTTTTCTCGTCATAAAAACAACACCATAAAATTGGTTAGGTTATTTTTTTTTGAAAATATGATATAATACCAGGTTTCTTCTATTTTTCTAACCCGTTACTTCATCCATCCATCAGTGGCTAATGTACAAAATAGCTGGTTATGTACGAAACAATAATTTTACATTTTGAGTGTTTCCTTTATCCCAATAACTGGTATGGACGATATGCACTTCACTCGCACTTCGGACGTTTAGCCGTAACATATATATATATATATATATATATATATATATATATTATATTATACAGAGTGAATCTGAAAGATAATGCATAAATATTATGTAATTTTGGTGTATGATTTTCAAATCTTCTAGATTCAAACTACTTATAAGTATACTCATTAACGCTTCAGACAACTTGCATATTATTATACATACTACATAGGACATAGTTATTGTGCTATTGAGTGTATAAAATTATATTAAATCTATAAATATATTTGAGCCTTCATAGTATGTGTGGTCACATAATGAAGTTATTCCAGTGATAACTCATAGTATGGTGCACAGGGCTACAGGAGCCCGTGAACCAAAAAAAAAAAAATATGCATGAAAAATTATTAGATTCCTATAGTAACATATTATTAATTGGTTATTATATTATATTATATATTATATTATAATACACATTGTCTGTACCTAATAAAAAAAAGTTTTGGCAGCTTTTCATGTTGAGAAGTGTGTCTATAAACTATTAAAATAAAGTTCACAGCCGTGTAAATATTAGCTACATGCCTCGACACATCGATAAGTTATAATCTATAATAAAATGGTAATTAAGAGCACATATTTTAATATGTGCACCAAACCTATCCTTACCGTACCGCAATGTCGCATCGATCGTCGAAACGATATCGCACCACTGTACTTAATTTCTACATGTGTACTCTCAAATCAACTAATAACTACTACATAATATCAACAATATAATATAAAAACGAATTAAAATCATATTGTTACAGAATTAATATTTTTTACCATCCTACATAGGTATCTTATACATTGGTTGTGCACAACCTACATAAAACTCACGAGCCGCCACTAGATTATTCATATATTCTTTTTTTTTTTTAATCACTGTTTTTGGCAAAATCATTTTAATAAAGTGGAAAGGCCTAACTATTGTATATAAAGCCGAACAAATTATTGCTTTCAGTAGAATAAATCAATTTTTCTTTGACCTAAAATCAAAATGTATCTTAACCTCAATCTCAAATATCAAAATTTGGCTTATCTTACGGACTGAAAAATGAAAACATAATATATATTTTAGTATATACTTTTAGTATAACTATACTTGTGAACGGAAAGATAACGGCTCAGTGAGACGAAGCGCGTTTTAAATTTACATCACTTTATTTGATAGCTTCAACTGATTTGTTTGCAGATTCGATTGGTTTTCTGACTTGGGTCTCAGGTGGTACTGTCTCCCCGCAGTATCCGGGATGATGTTTGACTGTGGAGGAATCCAGTTCACAGCGTGTCCGTTCAACGGGTGGTACATGAGTTCGGAAATCGGATGTAGGAATCTATGCGATCCACATAGATACAATGTTCTAGATGTAAGCGATCAATGGATTTTTGATGATAAAGTTTTATATTTAAAAACTATTTACAACTTACAGGAAGTTTTAGAACGTATGAAAAGCGAATTGAAAAATTATGGATTTTTGAAAAAAGATCGCGCTCTTGTTGAAGTGAACTTAGCCGTACTTCATAGTTTCCAAGTAAGTCAATATAATATAAGGTGCTTGTTTTTGTAAATAACTATTTTAGTAAATTTTAACGATCTTAAGTTATAACAATATTTTCACAACAGTCAAACAATATAACTATAATGGATCATCACACTGCATCCGAATCGTTTATGAAACACTACGACAACGAATTAAGAACAAGAAAAGGATGCCCCGCGGATTGGGTGTGGATTGTGCCTCCAATTTCTGGCTCCATCACACCTGTTTTTCACCAAGAAATGGTCAGCTACGAACTTCACCCAATGTATGCTTATCAGGTAAAATCTGAAATTTTATATAAATGGACTTGAAAGATTATGAGTTCAGTTAATTTACCATTAATACATTTACTTTATTTATTAAAATAATCAATGTACTAAGAATAACATAATACCTATATGTAAACATTTATAATGCTATAGGAGCTTATTTTAATCAAAAAAACATACATTGTAAATATTAAAATCGTTTAAGCAAAAAAAGATTGAATATATTGTTGAAAGCACGGTTTAATTTAAAATTAAAAATACATAATTCACATAAATCATAAACCTACACGAAATATTTAAAAAATCTTATTTCTGAAAAATAATATTACAATAACACACAATTGCTATAATTATACATTTATATCTAAAATTATTTCTTGTTTCTTAAATCGCATTAATAAATCACTAAATAATATTTAGTAAATAATTTGTTTAAAGGAACCAGCCTGGAAAACTCATGTTTGGAAAAAAGGACAAAATCAAGGAAAATCTTTAAAAAAACAGAGACGAAAGTTCCACTTTAAACAAATCGCTAGGTATTTTGAGAAAACCATATATATTATTGATACCTAAAAATTTTAATTCCATTTAACTAAATTTCATTTTTTTTTTCGATTAGAGCTGTGAAATTCACATCGAAATTATTTGGACAAGCATTGTCTCGTAGGATTAAAGCAACCATCCTATATGCAACAGAAACAGGAAGATCAGAAATGTATGCGAAAAAATTGGGTGAAATATTTGCACATGCTTTTCATTCTCAGGTACATTGCATGGATAATTAATTTACCAATACGCACGAAATCACAAAAAAAATGTATTATATCAACAATCACTATGTTTACATTATATTATTTTAAAACGACAGTATTTTGATTTTAATTAATATTTGAATGACATTCAAATTAATATAAAAGGTAATGAGCATGGATGAATATGATATGACAAGTATTGAACACGAGGCGTTGTTGTTAGTCGTTGTATCAACTTTTGGAAATGGTGATCCTCCCGAGAATGGACAGGTATGTTTAAGTTATAATTATTATTAATTAAAAACAAATGCTAATTACTAAACAATTAACATAAATAATTAATGACTAGTTAATTACAAGGTTTTTTTAAACATACTTAACTATACCTACGAGTACTATATTACTATACCTCGTATTTTTAATTTTTTTAAATATTTTTTTTTTTTTTTTTTTAATAGAGGTGTATGAATAGAGCTGTAATTGTACTTAACATAAATAAAATATTTAGATAGGAAGGTTTAGATTTGGTAAATTTACGCACTTAATTGAGTAAAAATGATATGATTAATAATAGTGCCAGTTGTAAAGTGCATGTTTTATTAATCCAGATAAACTACAATTAGTTTTTAATTTAAAACACAAATTAGTCGGAGTCCGGAGTCCCTACCTCTCCAAAAATCATAAATATTCCTAGTCTAGCTTGTAAAACCTATGACAGGTAAATGATTAATTCAAAATTTTGAACCCATTCAGGTGAAGATAATATCGTGTAAAAAGATCATAATGTATAAATTAAAGAAATAAAACACCAAACAGCACAACTTTACTAACATTTATTTTTAAATAAAAGGCCACTACCCACAACTTTATGATCCTTTTTAGATTGTGAAAAGTGGCCATTGTTTGTATAAATAGCATTAGATGTGTATGTTTTTCATATGAACGTTGAACATATTTTAAGCTAGAAATAATGCTTCATTATAACTGTATCTATCAATTTTGTATTTGTATAATCATAAGCGTAAAAATAACTGCCAAAAAAAATTGCGAAATTCACAGAATGAATTTCAAATGAACTAGTTTTTGCAATTTCTCGAAATCAAAAAAAATAATAATCCAAATAAACGAACCAGAGTCCTTTCCCGGAATCTAAATGTTATTTTAAATTTACAAAAGGATATTATTGGTTATCGATGGATACTTAAACTAAATGGATCTCCTTTGAGAATTTAACCTAAGAGTTAATGTACTGCTAATGTTATATTTTTGCCATCTATTGTAAATACGTATGTTTTTCCAGGTTCAATTATACTTATCAAAAGTTATTTATAAATAATTTACCCGATTCCGGGGAGATTTTTTGTTTAGTTGTACATACAGTTAGAGGTTGGCCAATATTTAAAAAGAATATGAGGAAACTTTATTTTTTTGACTCCTTAGAAGTTCGTTAATATAAACAAAAAGAAAAACCCTGCAGAAATCATACTTCTATTTTTTTAGCGTAACAAAAACTTATTCAAAAAAATAAAAACACAACTTTCCAATAAAAAAATATTTGTTTTTGAGTTTTTATTATTCACTATAGGAATTCGCACAACAATTGCATTCAATGAAAATGGAACACGAAGGCACTAATTCTAATAAATCACTTGCTGTTAAATCATCGCCTCTCAGGTACTAGCTCTTGGCACATCCAAATGTGGTTAAAGAACAAGAAGTAATCACCAATATTTAAATATTTATTTTTAGCTCCGCGTCATTCATAAAGGCAAATAGTCTTTCAGAATGTTACCATTTAACCGAACTAAATGATTTGTCTAACAAAGATTCAACAGATGTTGATAACTTCGGACCACTTGGAAATGTCAGGTAAACTATTAAAATTAAGTAAATTGAAAACAATACGTGTACATTTAAGTTCAAAAATGCTTGTGGAGTGGATTATTCCATAATTGATAAATTATAATTAATGCTATAACTTGTATTCACAAAAATTTCAATAGACAAAGTTTTCTATAAATTATTTTATAAAAAGTACAGGACAGGTAGTTTTAACTCTAATTGGGAAAATTTAGCTAAAGAGTCAACGTGCAATAGGGTGGACAACTCTAGTTCACTGCAAATACTTCTTATGCAAGGACACTTAATTTAATTTACAAATATACAAAATGAGTCTATTTTATAGATATATGCTATTTTTCTTACCAATTATAAATTAAAACTGTACCTTTTAAATAAGGTTTATAAAAAAAATATATATATATTAATTTTTAATTTAACTCTATTAAGCTTATTTATAACTGAACAGAACGAGTTAAAAAAGTTAATTGACTTTACCAATCTTGGAATTTTATATCAATAAATTACAATATTATATTAAGATCAATGGTGTAATTTTGATATAAAATTTGTATAAACATCAAATTTTCGGTTCAAATTTTTATCAAGATAGTAATACTGTAATACGGATATACCCATAAATTAGAATGAACTAGAAGGCAAAAAAAAACACACACAAATGCACTCTTAAAACTGGTGATAAGATTTAGTTACTCCACTTTAAAAAAAAACCCAAAACTTTTTAGGCTTATCTTACTACTAAATATCTTGATGCCATATTAACAAATGTGTATTATATATGTTTAGGTACTTATTTATTGTAAATTTGGTAGTTATGTAAATTATTGAAATATTATATTCCCGAAATTGGAGGAAAAAACAACATCAAAACTCAATTTTAGTACATAAATATTGGACCTAAGACAAGAAATCACATGTTTTAGATGAATTCAAACGTATTATAAATAATTTATAAGCTGATAAAAAAAAATCCTCTCTATTTTACAAACTGGTGGATAATTATTTTTGTAATAAAAAAAAATAAAACAAAATATCCATCTTCATGTAGTTGTTTAAAAAAAATTAAAACACGTAGAAAATATTTTTTGTACATTTAAATATGTAATTCTTTAAATATGCCTTATGGTGCATGCATAATACATGTTTAGTGAATTTATTGATTTGTTTTTACCTAATCTATATTTTACGTTTGATTTTTAAATTGAAATCTATTTTTAATTCGTACTATTCTATATGCCATTTACATTTAATCAATAGTTAAGTCTCTTTTTATTTTTATATTAAATACATATTAAAATATTATAAATGTTTTAATTATACTTATCAGGAAAAATTGTTCCTTCAACTCTTTATTTATTTTAATTAATCAACTATTAGATATGAACTAAAAATATTAAACTTTGAAAAAAAATCAACTTTTTTTAAGCATATTTTTGAATTTTTCTCATTGAAGTTTAAAATGAAAAAACTTTACAATGACTGTATAAACATCGTATAAAATCATAAATATTATAAAATAATTAATTATTAAAGAATGGAACTATGTTTTCAATTTCATGTTATTTGTTTACTGGAAGATGTAAAAAAATAAAATATGTTCAAATCTAAAATCAAACTTAAAAGGTAAAAATAATATTTACTCGTTACAGATTCGCTGTGTTTGGATTGGGCTCGAGTGCATATCCAAACTTCTGTGCATTTGGATCGTATGTTGATAATCTTCTAGGTGAGCTTGGTGGAGAACGACTCATCAAACTCAATAAAGGCGACGAGATGTGTGGCCAAGAGCAAGCCTTTAAAAAGTGGGCTACAGATGTTTTTCATGTGAGCAGACTTAAAACAATGTTGACATCAAAAGTATTTATTTTATATTTCCGATTTATTGCTTTTCGACGGAAAAGCTTTTGTACTCGGTTCAAACGTGTGCGGCGATCTTTATTACATAAAACTTATAGTGATTTCTTCAAATAAATCATCAAAAGTGTTAAATTAAAATCGATTATTATTCGAAAATAACCATAAGATTACTCTTATCTGAAAACACTGAAATATCGTAATGCAGTAGAATCAAAATAAATAAAACGGTAAGTAGGCAGATAAAAATCCCACGTTGGGCGTCTATTTGTAGTGGAATAAAGAGGAAAACGGTATTGAGGAAATAAGAGATGTTAAAAATATAGTAATCACTTACGTGTATAACATTGATTTGAATTCCTAATATTTTATGTATACGCTCGTGTAATTTTTTTCTCTGCTACTAAATATTACTGTACTTAAGTAAGGACTAATAATTCCGTTTTTGGCTTTAATAATTCCAAATGTAATGCCACTTATCTTGTTTGTAGTGACGATGAATTCTTAGTCTTCGATATCTCACTGGGCGTTAATCGTGATTCGATGTACGTTGTTATTGCAATATTTAATTAACCATAAGTGAACTACTTCTAAAATTACGCATACCTACGTTACCTATGTTATATAACTTAAATTTTATTGAAACAACCTGATGTTACTTACTAAAATTTACTGTCGTTTATAAAATTATTTTCATGGAATATGTTGATGTTTGTTTGTAATACACACGGAATACCTAATAATTATGGATGATTGATTATGTATCTAAGATATTTGTTATACATGTAGTCGTCATACATATATCGATAAATCTAAAATATGAATATCTTAAGGGTGTGTACAAGAAGTTAATCTTTCGGAAATACTGAATGCTACCCGATACTATTATACTGTCGATATACTTTACAATCCAACCCTTAGGAGCAATGAGATTTAGATAGTACTTTTAGAACATTATTATTTGATTATTAGGATTTGTTGTTACATGTAGCTTATTTAGTTTATAAGATGTAAATTGTAAATTTACATAATTAAAATAAAAGCAAGCAAAGATTTTAAGATAAAAATTTCGAATGAGTAATGCATAAATGATAACAAGAGGTTTTTTTTGTTTAAATAATCATAAGCATAAATTTAAACCAATAAGACCAAACCTATACACCAATGCAATAATTCAAATTTGAGAAAAACGAAAGATCAGAAGTTTATTTTTAGAATAGAATAAAAATCAGAAATAGTTAGATTTTTGCAGTTCATCATCTCGTGCACAGGCCGTCTGGCCTTTAAACTCGAGTATTTCAACAAGACTGGACAAGTTAATGATATGTGTTAATACCCAAATACCTATGTCAAGTTGACTTCGATCAACTTAACGAATACTATTAACTTAACTTAACTTCAACTAATAATTTAAGTTAATAATAAAAAAAAAATATGCATTTAAGTATAAAGTAATATTTTATAAAATAAATAGCCATCACTTGAATAGTAATTTATATTCATAGGTACCTAAATTACTATTCGAATAATCTATGGTTATTGCACTAGTAAAAATTAATTTATAGAAATATTATGATTTATGAATAACATAGTTCGTTGCATCGTTGGCTAAAATTGACGTATTTGTATGGGCTAACTAATGTTAGCCCTATATCAATATTTATTAATACCTAACTACTACAATTTATTAGTTTTTAATCTATAAATACAAATAGGAAATTATTCATAAGAATATCTTATTTTTTTCTCAAATAATATTTTTTATATTCTGCAAACTTATAATGTTATAAACCTAAAACAGCGAAAACCATTGTTAATAAAAATATTTTTCTGTGTAGTACAAAAATTCAAAGTTAACTTATTTGGGAATATCAAAAAATATGAGATGATTTTAAATTAACATACAGATGACAAATGAATTGAGTTAAATTGAAATTAATTAAAACAGCGAACTAGTATGTTAAGTCAATAAGTTAAAATTAACTTGATTTCTTCATTTATATTTATTTGTACTTGTGATTTGCTTCAATATTTGTGTATGTATGTATCTAAGCGTGACTTAGCGTACACGGACGTGCTTTAATGTGACTTGTTTGTTGACATATTTGCTTAATGGCTCTTAATGCATACCTAAGGTATATTTTTGCATCACGAGAGATGTAACATAAAAGGCAATTATAAGTTGTTAAGTTTATAAGTTAGTGTATTTTCGCGACTTTTTGATGCCTAGTCAATGTATAATATGTAAGCCTATTTTTACATTAATATATCTATGTGTATATATATATATATATGTATATATATATATATATATTTGAATAACTGTGTAATCATTTTAGTTACCTACCATTGGTGAAAAAATTGATGATTTAAATTAATATTTTCATTTCTTTTGATGTTGGCTGCGCAGCGCCACAGTGACAATTTTTTAATCGATAGTGGTTTCATCATATATCATTTTTTTTACGTCATTGTTTCCTCTTTGTCGGATGTGTCAAAATATGGTCATAATTTGTACATGGACGGCTAGGAATTTCGGTGTGGTTAATATCTTAATATTATTTATGATTATGATAATATAGGTATAGAAGAAAATTATTCAATATTTCATATTTTTCTACACTCGTATATTATGGTCATTATCGGTATTAAATCATTTTATGTATTTATAATGTAAAAATTAGATATACAATGTATTACAGTAATATCATAAGTTTAGTATAAAATATATTTTTAAATGACTTTTAAACCATTGTATAACATTTTTGTTTTAGCTTCTGTGTTCCGTTTTTGGGGCCAGCCTTGCTACTAACACTGTTCACTTCTTATAAAAATAAAAAAGACTAATACATTGAAAATTATTAGGTTGCGTGTGAAACGTTCTGTTTGGATATGGACGAGTCTCTTAGCGAAGCGTCACAAGTACTTCATAACGAAAATCTATCAGCGTCTACTGTTCGATTCGTGAATAATTCTGAACCGGATGATCTCCATTCCGGTACGGACAAATTACATTAAAATTAAATGTTATTAATATCAACGATTGGCATGTCCATACAATTGCTCATGTATTTTTTTACTCTAGCATACGCACACTATCACAACAAACGGGTTTGGACATGCAGACTCTCCAACAAACAGAACTTAATGAGCAACAGTGAAGATGGCAAAAGTGATCGAGTGACATTGTGGCTAGAAATCGATGTGGATGATTGGGCGAAATCGGATAAAATAATGTACCAACCCGGCGATCATGTGGGCATGTTCGCCACCAATCGAGATGAACTTGTATCAGGTATTATTCCGTTTTTACAATGTGATCAAGATCCCGACGAACCGATGGAACTTCAAATGCTCAAAGAAAAACATACATCTTCAGGTAAAATGATTGATAAACTTTAACTTGTAAGTCTTATGTATAAGTATAATATGAAACATATTATATTATATATGTGTGTGCAGTTGTAAATTTTTATTACGTCTTAGAAATAATAATATATATACGTATATAAATGTATACAAAATTAATTGAGTGATATGGTCGTTAGATATTTAGATGTATGTACGTTTTCACATTATTTGCTAAATGGTAACAATAATGTATTGGAAGAAAACGTATAATATTTATTTTTTTCTGGCATTAAAATATTTAAATTTTTGTAAATTCGAATACGAAAATATCATACAATCTATTCGTTACGAATTCCATTTATAAAGATAATTTACTTATGCAATTGAGATTTTTTTTTAAATTATTTTCATTCTGAAATAGAGAAAATGTAAAATAAAAACAATTTACTTTCATACATAGTCACGAGTTGAATACCTATTCATTTTCTAATAGGTATTATAACTAGAAAAACTCATAAACCTACACTGCAAAACCCATGCTAGTCGATGACAGTCAACTGCAGAATGCCAGAATCTAAGCCCCACATAATAGACCGTATTCTAAGATAAGTTTCGCAAGTGAAATTTATGACTTTAGAAAAGTAGAAAACTTTAAATCACCGACCGTCCACTTATAACAAGCCCAACGTTTTAATAGTCCTTGAACATAGTTTAGATTTTTTATTCATAATGAATAGTATTACGAAAACTATAAATTACGAAACGTACATTCTAAGCTTGGCATCAAAATAAATGTAAATTTACAGAAACTCATGTTTTGAATACACAGTATAGTATCTATGTATATTATAAAAATTTTTTTTTCTTATGTTTATCGACGTTATTGGTCCTTTAAGGTATTTCAAAGAATTGGTCCCCCCACGAGAAGATACCAAGATGCTCTTTGCGAACTTTATTGACACGATTCTTAGACATCACTACGCCGCCTACACCAAATATGCTACAATTTTTCGCTTCGTGTGCTACTGATCCCACTGATAAAAAGAATCTCATAGCACTAGCAACAGTAAGACATTATCACATTTTGTTTAATATCACTATTTTAAATTTTAATTTTCCGTTTTTGTAGGACAGTGCCGCTTACGAAGATTGGCGTCATTGGAATTTACCCAATCTTCTAGAAATTTTCCAAGAGTTTCCTTCTATTAAACCACCTGCTGCTTTATTAGTCGCACAGCTTACACCGTTACAACCGAGATTTTACAGTATTTCTTCGTCAAGTTTATTACATCCACACAAAGTGCACCTCACTGTCGCAGTAGTGACTTATAAAACTAAAGGTAATTCTATTAAACATTTAACATTAGATTAAAATATATAACTAGATTAATATGTTGAGTATACCTAAGTTATTATTATTTTGATTTATTCTTAATCAAGTAATAGATACCGACAGGCTTCATCTAGAAATTATACGGTTTTAATTTTATTTTCAACTTTAAAGGAGATACATCTATCTGAATTATGAAAAACGTATAAAAAAATAGTATATATCAGTCTATAATGTTAAATTGTTGAATGATATAAACTATTCACGTAAAAAATTGGTTTGAATATAAAAATAATTATCGATATTATTTTTGTTAAGGTGGAAAAGGTGCACTTCACTATGGCGTATGTTCCAATTACTTGTTAGATGCGAACATTAATGACACGGTGTATATGTTTATTCGAAGGTAATAATAATTATAGTAATTGTTATTGAAACCAATATGATATTATCATGCCAACATTGACCAATTACTATACTATCAATCAATCAGTCTAACAACACTGTTCTCTGATTGACCTACCTAATATCATATTACTCTAAACGTCTATAATAACCATTTCTCTTTCAATTCGTAGCGCACCAAATTTCCATTTACCCGAAGACGTAGCGAAGCCATTAATACTTGTGGGTCCCGGCACAGGTATCGCCCCGTTCCGAGGATTTTGGCAACACAGATACGCACAAAAGAAAAACGGAATTGGTAAACACGACACGTTTTCATATCGCCCATTATATTATTATAGCATATAAATTAATATAATAATCTTAAAACGTCCGTTATACAAGAGTTTCTCACTCCCATTATGTCCGTAGCAGATACCAAAATGGGCAGAACCATGTTGTTCTTCGGATGCCAATACAAATCGATGGATCTCTACAAATCGGACAAGATGGAAATGATAAAAGAAGGAGTATTAGACAAGACTTACTTAGCACTATCCAGGGAGCCGTCCATTCCAAAGGTCAGTTTAAATTCAAATATTGACATACCAGTGTTATTAAAATATATACAAATGGTTTTGATCGAAAACTTCATCTAAAACGGTATCGGTTCGTGCAATAATGATCCAGAAATACTGCATAACATACTCCTTGGATCTATATAAGATTATTTTTAAGTTTTAAACTCAAACCAATAAACAATTTTTTTAATGTTGAATTAGAAAATTTTTGTTAATCGTAATCAATATGTATTCAAATTATTCGCAACTTTTTTTTTTCTATTAATAATATTAATATAATACAGGCGCAAATGAAAACCAAAAATATTCTATAAAACAAACAAGTCACCCATAAGACATTATAGATCTTATAAAACCCTCTTGATGTTAAATTCTATTATTTATTTCAGTAAAATACTTTATTTTAATTTAATTCTAACTGAAACTCTTACCGTAACCCATTAATTAAACTACTCTATCCTCTATCTCACTTACCGGTAATGTACGTAGAAGGCTCAAAAGACAGTGGCCTAGAACCCAGTTAAAATTAAAAAAAAAAAAAAAACAATAATAATAATATTTGAAAAGTATATCAGGTCAGATGGTACTGCTGAGTATCTATCCATAAATGCTAACCTCCATACTAATCAGATTTACTCATTAGTCATTACACTTATTTTGTACTGTATAAATGGTAGATAAATTTAATACGAAAAATACATTTTAAAAACTGAATTGCTATTACCACCTAGGAAGTTATACTTTACAATTTATATAACTGTTGAATTTATATTATGATTTTAAACAAATGTGCATCCGAATCGATACGATAAAACTAAAATAATATTATGGTATTGTTATTGCTCGTATAATATATAATATTAACGAATCCGCTGTGTTATAAGACCATATTGTTGTTTACAGACTTACGTACAGGACTTGATGCTGAAGGAAGCGAAAATGATATACGAATTAATAGCCGTGGAAAGGGGACACTTTTACGTGTGCGGTGATTGTAAAATGGCCGAAAACGTGTACCAGACCCTCAAGTCAATAATTCAAGAGCAGACCGGCATGAATTCTACACAGTCCGATAACTTCATGTTGGGATTACGGGTACGTTCATACAAGATTTATGGTGATCGAGGCCGAAAAGTCAGGAACGATATTTTTACTTTTTTAAGCGTGATTTTAAGAAACACATTTAAACGATATTCACAGAATAGCGTGAAATATCTTTTGTTTCATATTTTGAAAGTCACATAATCATAATTGAATAATCGTGGGGTAATCTCAATATATAATCGAAACCAAATCCCCTACAAAAAAATTGTTGAGTAGGTATTGGAGTTATTTTTGAGCACTTATTAGTAATGTTATATAAAAATTTGATATCATTATAAAATAATTTATAAATTGAAAAATATATTTATTTATTTTTAAGTCAACATTTAATGTCTGCAAAAAATTTTGTTTTTGGCCCGATGCGTTTCATTACAGAAATAAAAATATTTTATCCCATTGAAAATACTTATACTCAATAACAGATTAAAAGTTTAACACGTTATTTATTATCGCAGTAATAGCAATATAATCATTAATCATGCTGTATGAATATTAATTATTATTTATAATATGTTTAATATTTTAATCTATTAGTTAATTCCACATAAGTAATATTTAAAACAAAAGAATTTAAAATATTTAAAGCAACAATGGGGTTGAGATTTATTCAAATTCGTTTGCCTGATTAAACGTTAACTAAATAAATTTAAATATAATATCAGCCAGTCCCGTAAATTTACTATTCCATTGCCTATTTAATCATATTTTAACGCATGGTGAATTGTAAGTAATATCGTAATGGGATCATGGGCACCAAAATGATCTACTAGAATATACAACTTTATGCAACTACATGCAAGTAACCGTTTATTATAAACACTTTGCGTTTTCTAAATTATGGTTTAACGCCATAACCATGCAGAAAATAATATGCTTCTGAATGAACATCGCAAAATTATTATACAAGCGCTTTATAATAATGTATAATACGAAATACGAGGTTTTTATTTTTCATCCCATCCCCACAGATAAATTTTTAAAACTCCAAGCCACCCCCCCCCCCCCACAACATGATGCAAAGTCATACATAAATTGTATTTACAGCGTTTTCCCGTTGTCCTAGGTATAACGCAAAATTAAAGTCTACGAGATAGGCACACGTCACTGATTCTTGGCATCACGTTATTACGCTGCCACTTATATATCACATACCTATAATAGTATACTCATCGGCGTATATATGTATAATATATGATAGGTATAAAAAATTTAAAATTAAACTATATACCTAATATGGCTATTTATATCATATTTTATCGTATACACGCCTTTATCGGTAAAAAAGCACAAAATATTTTATCATTTATACGCCTCTGTACAGACGCTTGCCATGGTTACTTACCAAATAGGCGCCTAATATATTATGTGTTCACGTAATACTTTGAAAAAAATTTTTGTATGGGACGTTTGAAATTTTCAAGAATTCGATATGGCGTTGGTCGTTTGCAAGGTGCACCCTCCCCCCCCCCTGAAATGCACGTCATGAATACAATATTTTACTGCTGTGCCATCGTGTTAATCATATAAATATTATTATTTGTTGTGCAGGACGATAACCGTTATCACGAAGACATATTCGGCATCACGCTGAGGACGGCCGAGGTGCACAATAGTTCAAGACTGTCCGCTCGGATCCGAATGGCGTCCGAAACGCTTCCATAACGTTCAATTTGGCCTACAATAGGCAACATGTTGGCTAAGTCAATAGCAACAATACAAGAATTTAGAGACAAAAAGTTGTAAGCATTTTACCCATTTATAAGACGACGCGTATACGTATGTAGACACAAATGTAAAAATATTTTTATTTTTCTCGGATGTTTTCAAACTTGCAATATTGAATATATGATGTATATGCTTACTCTCTTCCCACCTTTTCTACGCTCACCCATACCCACACAACAAGTCACCAACACACACACTATCATTGTCCTATAGCCCACTCGCATTTTTATGTAGTGGGTAAGAACATCTATAAATATGTATCATACACACACTACCCACTCGCCAAAAACATAAAAATTAAAACATCTTTGCATTTTAATTATTGGATACTTCAAAAAATGCGAATGTAAAAATTTTCGTTTTTTTTTTTATGATTTCGTGTCCTCGTTCTGGCGATGTACGTACCTACTACCCACTTAAATATTTTAAAATATGCAACGTTTTAAACGATCTCACATACACGGGTATGCGTGTGAATAATTAATGAAAACATGCACGTTTCCGTTTTGTTTCGATTTCGGTTGATCAAAAAACCATAAATACATGATTAATGGTATTAATATGGCGTAAGTGAAAACAGCGATTTTTGGAACGTCGTCGGACATAATAATATGGTACTGTTATTTATGAATTCAATTTTAATTAACTCAACAACGTATTTTGTAATTTAGGCACTAATATACACATTAGTATATACAATACACTTAAGTATATAGTATTATATAATATGAATATGACTTTTAACCAATACCTACGCTGCTACGCGATTGAAATGTTATTAGTTAGATAATATATTAATTGTATTTAAACTTAGATATAGGTATAGATACTCAGCAAAATAATTATTACACTTTAATAATCTAAGTCAGAAGTTCTTTACTTTTTTTTATATACCAGTACAAATTAAAAATGTTCACGCACAACTTGAAACTAATATAACATAATATTTAATATTAATCATAATTCTAATATTAAATTTTCTTTAAAATCACGTACTTACAGTATTTCGCGTACTATTTATTGAGAACCTCTGATTTTGGTTAACATAACCAAATAGTTGTAGTTTGAACTAAGTAATACTAACCACGAAATTCGTCTTGAATTTGTTTGTAAGATAGACTCTATTGTATAAAATATATATAAATATATTCTTTTACGTTACCAAAATTATTTACATTTAAATCTTTTAAATCTATACTTAATTAAATAACAATACATGGTTTTTATTATTATATTATAATCACTTTAACGCGTCAATTTATTACATTTTCTTTTTTTTAAAGGTTTTATTGCTATACATATTTATAATATTACTTATTATAATATAACATATACTTATTATCTTTGTTATATTATACTATAATGGGTGTACTTAAATATTTTTATCGTTTTTCGATTATAATAATTTTTAAAACAAAAAAAAGTCATTCCTTTATTGCTATTATTATTACTATTATTATCATTATTATATGTAAATATTGTATTGTTTTTCGATTTAATTATATAATATTATATATTATATACCTAGATAATATTCTAGGCGTACGCAGATGTTTATATGGTATCTAAATATTGTTGTTCAGTTATTTAAATCGTATTAAAATTGATCTACTCATTATTTTCTTTGAAACATAATTAGATAATTCAACTAATAAATAAATTTGTTAATTCTAAAAATTATACAAATATGTCTTATGAAAAATTTGCGTTTTATTTTATTATAATGGTAATTCTTTATTTAAAGGTGCATTATATGTTTTTTACGTGTGCCCACGCCAACAGCCAGTCCAAACAACTATACATAATAAGATTGTTCACTTTAAAAATTAATTGTATATAGAAAATATAAAAATAATAATGAGAGGAATTTTGAAAAGTCAATAGTCAACAAGTGATTCCTTTCTGAGGTAAAAAAAAACATCGATTTACTCAAACAATAATTTTGCATGCAAATATAATACATTTTTCCCAATTATTGAAAAATTATGAAGGCATTTTTTTTTTAACCACCCAAGTAACAACAAATATTAGGTAGAATTTTCCATCCGAAAACAATCACCAAAATTGAAGGTTCTTGCATATTATCTGCTCCCGAACCAGACTACAATACAAACACAAAAAAACTCACTTCACTACTTTACCACTAAAAAGAACACATTCTTCAACGCACAAAGAACTTAAACAAAAAAAATAACAATTTAATTGTACAACAAATGCGTAACATATTTGTCTTTCTGAATTTATACATAAGAATACATCCAATCGGTGTATAAATAACATTTCACATATCTAAATTTCACTCATCAGCCAATGATTCCAGTAATCAAAATAATTAAACATATTATATTATTAAAGATCACAATATGTATCGAAAATCCATGTAAATTTTGAGGAAGGAACAAATACAGTCGAGTCTCGAAAACTCAAAATTTTTTTTCATCCCTTGGGAATTCCTATACATTCATTGCAATACTTGTCGATATAAGTCAAATTTAACAATAGTAACTTTAATTCATATGTTAAATTTAATCACTAAAACCAAACTTTTTTTTAAATGGAGAGAATTGTTCGGGAGAAAAAACAGTAAAGAAAGAGTTACAATTTCTTTAGGACCAAATATGACTGACATAGATAAAATTAAACCACTATTAAGTATTAATTAATTAATACATATTATATAGGAAATAAGTTTTAAAATGTTATATTTTATTTGTAATATTGTAGTTAATAAAATATATATATATATATATATATAATATCTAATTCGAATTAGTTTTTACCTACCTTGAAATTCGAATTATCGAGTTTGGCTGTACTGACTTTTAATATTACTTTTTTAACAAGTACAAGGTAAGAGCTTTTAAATATTGCAATAGATGATAGCCCGGTTTAAGAGCTTGATATTATTATACTCGAAATATCGTGCCGACGATTGAAATAAAATATAAACTCACTTGGACAAATATTCAAAATGATTTTATTCTTTTTGTAAGATAAAATGTACAAAATGGAATTTTCTAATAATTGTACTAATCTCCTATTCATATAATTATTAACTATTGTTCTTAAGTCATAGTGTGGTTATGCACTTATAAGTTATATTACAATTTATCAAACTAATAAACTATGTACTCCGAATATAACATTATAATATCTTCATATAACATTTTTTATTATATAAAATCTGAATCAACGGCTAGATAATGGTTCATTAAGTGAAACTAAATAAGTCATGGGTAGTATTTAACTTATTACGTATTTCAGTCACGCGCCGTAACGATATATTATGGTGTTCCCATATTATTATCATTATTATTAAATCAGTTCAGCGAGCCATCTACACGTCTATGTACCGAGATTGCCTATTCATTTCGCCGGTCAGTAGATACATATCAATTTATAATATGTATAAAATGATTAATAAATTATTGTAAAAAAATAATTAAATTTTTTTTCAAAAATCATTTAATTCAAACTACATATACCTCTAAAATCCACCAACGTTAACATATTAATTATTAAAATGTATTTTTTTAATAATAATACATCAAAAATCACTAATAACAGATTAAATTTAGGTAATTAAATAGCTTTAAATTTTGTGCTAGAACAGTATAATTAATTAAAAATTATAATAATATTTAAATCAATAATTATTGTATATAAATCAAAAATGTTGGTTCACTACTCCACTGCCTGATCAAAACTTTAAATCAGTTCGCGTGTTCAGCTCAACGGAGACGGTCGCACATAGCAAAGTTCATCTGCACAACGATAACGTCTCTATCTGTACAAATCGAATATAATCAAACAAAATAAGGTAAGTGAACTTAAAATAATGTAAACCACACCAAACCTACAATGAGCGTTAATACTAAATTGCCCATAAAAAAGGGCCAAAACAACTTCTTTGCCACTAAAGCACCTAATAATCTTCATCTTAACAACAAAACAATCAAAACACCTAACAATAACCTAAAGATCACATCTAAAACCTCAAATGCCAAAACCAACTCAACTCCACAGCTCAACAATAATCCACACCAATCCACACCAAAACAAACACCTTCAAACTTAATAACCAATGAAAACCAAATTTCATTCGCCAATGCAGCAGCTAAAACTCGAAACCCAAAAAAAGAACAGGCGATAATAATCGAAATAACTGATGACATTCAACATCATGAATATATATATGCAATAGCAGAAATAACCAAACCGGAAAATATATTATTCATGTCACGCATATCTAAAGATAGATTCTGCATATTGCTATCATCGGTAGAACTGGTAGACAGCGTAGTTAATCACCCAACACCATTAATAATTAACGAAAAACCAATTAAAATAAGAAAATACTTTAACCCCGATAAAAGAATAAAATTATATCAAACGTATGCCCAACAATACCAAATGAAACAATTTTAAGCGAACTCAGCAACATTGGTATAAACTATAAACCCTACCAGCCAAATAATTCATCTCAGAGCCAGCGTCAAAAAAGAAGGTTTTTGATACATCCTTACTCCTTAGTTTCCGAAGACAAATATTCGTATCCACAGAAACCATCATAAATCTCCCTAATTCTTTACTTATTAATCACGAAGGAACTAACCACAGAATTTTTTTTCGGATGATTCACTAACTAGCTTCATATGTAAAAAAATTGGTCACACTTCCTCCAGCTGCAATGAATCCACAGAAGCAACCATAAAAAATCAGAATAATTTTGGAAAAATAAACGATACTCTCACCATACAACATCAACACACAATAACAACAATCCAAACAAGCAACATACAAAAAGAACACCTGTAGAGAACCCAATTATAACTACTGCAACGAATAACACCGATAACGAGGATATCGACCTCATATCATTCATGGACAACAAAAGACCTCCTCACCAACAATGTCCCGAAACTCTGAGGAAGACACAACAATCGATAATGTACAAAACACAATTGCCACCAAAATCCATAAAGACCTCACCATAAATAAAGCCAAAATATCACGAATCAATCCGCAAGCAACCACCGAGCTAAACGCAATATTAGAACCAGCAAAACAAATTTTTATCGACAACGCTACCAATATATCAATCGGTTTTAAGCAATTCAAAGTTTTAATAGAAAACGCTCAGACCTGCAATGATAAAAAAGAACTATGTGATAACTATAATATCGAACCCAATCAACTATAAATAATTAAAATTATTGAACTCATATACCCGGTTATCAACAACAGATCGATTAAAAACCGCTTAACACGATTCTCAAATGCACTTTTCGAATTAGAGATACCTATATATGAAGATGAATAATTAGAACATCAACAATAATAAACACACGCAATCAAGATAATATATATCCATTCAATTAATTAATGACATCTCAAAACTTTAATTTAATACAATGGAATCTTAATGGATTCTATAAAAAATACAACGAATTACAATTAATCATCCAAAAATATTATGCCTACAAGAAACCAATTTTAAAGATAATAACAATAGGAAATATTCCAGCATATACGGGATACTATAATAATCGTACAAATACACGCCGCGTAAGAGGTAGTGTAGCCATCTACATCTCCGACATTTTCTCCAGTACACAAATAAACCTAATAAAGTAACAACCAATTTAGAAGCAATTGCGATAACAATTCACGGTAAAGAAATAGTTACCGTATGCAATGTATATATACCTAATCAAACAAATTTTAACGATAATGACCTTACCCAATTAATTAGTCAACTACCTTCACCGTACATTATCACGGGCGATTTTAACAGTAACAATGAAATATGGGGCTCATTAACAACGAACAAACGCGGCAAAGCAATAGAAAGATTATTAAAAAACGATAATTTAACCCTTTTAAATACAGGAAGCAACACACGTCTAAATCCCCACAAAGGAAACTTGTCAGCAATCGATCTATCTTTTTCCAACTCAGCACTAGCCCATCGAATCTCTTGGACAGTGGACACTAAAATATACAGTAGCGATCATATCCAAATCTATATATCTATCATACCTAGAAAATGCGACACAAATGACATCCCTAACACAAGATGGAATTTAAAACATCCAAATTGGTAACTCTACTCAGACATAATTTGAAAAAGAAATACAAATGAACAACTCAATAATTAATTATTCAACACCAGAACAACTAATAGATTTCTTCACAAATCTTATTATAAATACAGCCACAAAAACAATCGGCAAATTTACAAATAATAACAAACCAAAAGTACCGTGGTGGAACGAGAAGATAAAAGCAACGATTAAGCTAAAAATCACCGCACTAAACCGATACAAAAAGACAAAAATTTTCAATGACTTTATAGTTTTTAAAAAACACAGAGCACATACCAAATACTTAATAAAAAAAGCAAAATTAACTCTTGGCAAGATTTTACATAAAAACTAAGCTCGATCCATCCAACGTCTGGAATAAAATTAAATCGTTATAAGGTCTAAAACGCAACAACCAAATTAGCATACTCAACAATGAAATCATAATCCCTCAGCTAGAAGCAGCAAAACAAATAGGAGAATACTTCCAAAAAAATAGTAGTAATTTAAACTATACTACCGAATTTTAAAAAAAAAACTCAATACAGAAAAGATACCGATTCAATCCGAAGTCAACCATAACAATCCACTACAAATTCAACTAAACAAAAAAATTTCAATCAACGAAATAATCCACGCCTTATCCAAATGTAAAAGTAAAATCTCCAGCCAGATGGAATACCTTACTCTTTTATCCACCACCTCCCCTCAAACGGAAAGCTCCTTTTATGTCACATATATAATATTATCTGGAAAAACAACTTCTTTCCAAACTAGCGAAACTGCACAATAATCCCGCTACTGAAACCAAATAAATATAAATTCCAAGTGGACAGTTACAGACCAATCTCCCTAATCAACAATATTAGCAAAATACTAGAAAAAGTAGTAAACTCAAGGCTATCATGGTACTTAGAAAAAATAAATTATCTTTCAACTTTTCAAAACGGATTCCGTAAAATCCACAATTGACAGCTTAGGATATATCCAAATCGAAATAAATAAAACACTTGTCGAAAATCAATCTATGAATCTAATAAGCTTAGACATAGAAAAAGCCTATGACTCCACTTGGAAACATAGAATAATCTCAAAATTAAACACAATATTATGTCACGGAAACTTATTAAATTATATTAAAATTTGTTTACAAACCAGATCATTCCAAGTAAAACTAAGCAACACAACTTCAGAAACATTTTCTCAAGAAAATGGAATACCCCAAGGTTCAAGTTTGTCCCCAACATTATTTTTAATAGCCATAAATGATATAACAAACTGCATTACTGATCCCATCAAGTACACCCTCTTCGCAGATGACTTAAATATTTTTTACAGAAGCAAACAAACACAATTCAAATTCTACTTCAAGAAAGTTTAAATAACCTAACAAAGTGGTCTTCAGAATCAGGCTTCAATTTTTCACCAAGTAAATCACAGAGCATCAGTTTTACAAAAAAAAGAAATCAAAAACCTTCCACTTTCAAAATAAACGAACAAACGATCCCAAACAAAGACACAATAAAAATTCTAGGCATTACATTTGACAAAAAATTATCATGGATACCTCATCTAAAACTAATCAAAAAAGAAATATCCCAAAGAACAAACATCATAAAAATACTAGCACACACTACATGGGGTTCCAAAAGCAAACTACTAATTCAATTACATAAATCACTAATCCGGTCAAAATTAGAATATGGCGCAGAAGTTTACCTATCAGCCAAAAACAGTGCTTTAAAAACAATAGACCCAATACACAACACATGTCAACGCCTAGCCATCGGCGCATTCAAATCCAGCCCGGTTGAAAGCATCTACATTATAGCTTAGTGAACCCCCTCTCTGGATCCGAAGAACTCAAATAGCACTTAATTTCGCCGCAAGACTAACCAGAAACAACTCTGAAAAAATAATACCAGACCACATCAATCAGATTACCACAAAATATAAATTAGATTTTTCAAATATAATAAAATACTCAATTATACAAACACCACCATGGTCCACCAAAATCAACTTAAACACAGAACTTGCAGTAAACAAAAAAAAAGAAACCATCCCAGAAATCTTCAAAAGTCAATTCTACGACCTCAAAAATAAATATTTAGGACAAGACATATATACCGACGCATCCAAAAGCGAACAAGGAGTAGGAATAGCAATCATAATCGACAAAGAAATAATAACATATAAACTGCAAAAGAAATGCTCAATCTATACCGCCGAAGCCATCGCCATAATATCAACTCTTAAACATATTGAAAACTATCCTCAACAAAACTTCAATATATTTACAGACTCCGTAAGCTCCATCAAAAGCATCAAAAATATATTCCAAACCAACGACATTGCCAGCCAACATTATAAATCAAATCGATAATCTAAAAAACCAAAACAAGAACGTCCAAATAATTTGAACACCAGGATATTGCAAAATTCACGGAAATAAATTAGCCGACCATGACCATCACGTAAAAGAAGCCATAGTATCCGAAACTCCCAAACAAAAAAGTAACACAATATTAGACACAAAAAAACACATAAAAATAATCACTCAAAATATATGGCAGAACCACTGGTCAAACCAAAACAACGAATTACGTGAAATAAAACATAACATAAATCCCTGGCCGCAATACAAAATTTCAAGAAAAACCGAAATAATAATGAACCGACTCAGAATCAGACACACACACACCTCACACCATAATATGCGGAGTAACCCTTTCAGTAAAACACTTGATGACAGAATGCCGATCAAATGAAGAAGAAAAAGAAAAACTAAATATACCAACCAACTTATACGACTCAATCGGACCCGACTAACCCATAAAAAATCACGTCATTCCTCAGGACAACCAAAATAGATAAATACATTTAATTAGAATAAATATAGTCAACAGCCCTTATTATTGTAATTAAATTGTCACCAAAAACATGTAAGTTTTAAGTAATAGTATGATGTAAATTATGTATAAAGCTAATGGCCCATGTCGCCGAAGCTATAAAGATCAATAAAAAAAAAAAAAACTTTAAATATTTACCATGCCTTGATCAATACTCGATTTTTGTGTACTAATGATCGTGAAAAATATTCTCGTATGAAATATTAGCTCAGACATTTTGACATGAAACTGAAAATCTAATACGCTTGGAAATAATAATTTCACTCGTTCACTGCTTATTGACAATTAAAAAGATCATCTGACTCGCATATTAATAATTATTATTATAATACTGGTATGTACGTATAAGTGCATATACCTAGTTTACACATTATATTATTATGTAGGTTACTACTAAATAATTAGTGTTTGAAGTATGAAGTATTTCATTTTGAAATATTTTCTGATACAAATATTATAATAATTATTTATCAATAACCTAATCAAAGAATACCATCACTAATGAATACCTAGTTAGTGACCGTTTTCCCTTATATAGTAAAATTGTGAAGGTAACCAGGTAAGTTATGACAGTTAAATCTACGTAAAAATAATTTATCAATAAATATATATATATTATAATATGGAAATATTTCATGAAATGTTTCAGAATTTAAAATTTTATGACATTTTCAAATAATATATAAATTATAAATAGATAACAGTATACCACGCCTTAAAACGATAAAGCATGAACTTTTTATATAATTGCTTACTTGTACTAAAAAAAATAAAAAAACATTTAATACCAACCCATCATCGGTATAATATTATAAACTACCTGTAATATATGCCAGAATTTACTCGATCACTTTCCAAAATCTGACCCAAACGCATTTCCTGCCTTTAAGGCTTTAAATTAGTAATAAGTTGCTCGTTACATAAAACATTTAAATTTTAATACCTATCTACTTTCAAATAATATTAAATTTTAAAGAATATTTTGGCATATCTTTTGCTCAATGATATAATACGAAAACACGCTACTGAAGACAATATATTCAATTTTTCACTTTCACTGTCAGATACTTTATTTATACCTGACCTACCTATATTTCCTATACTAATAAAATTGGATTATTTCATCTATAGTAGTAATTAATAATAATTATTATTTGCATAAAAATTATAATTTTTACTTTCAAAAAATTATTACTACCTACCTATTATATTTCTAAGATAACACATTATTTAATAGTTTGAAATAAAAATACACGTCAGTGTTACTAACCATATAATAATAATGTGACGGACAATTAACTTAGCCAAGACATTCCAATCTTTTGTCCATCGTAGTAACATACTAATCGACATAATACGATAATAATTTTTAAAACTGATTTGAATTTTTTATTATGTCTGATCGAAATCTGTCAATTTTTCCTAATTGTATCCCTCTTCCCCTTCTAACAACAGCTATAAATTTAGTTTGAATCTTTTGAAATTTTAATTATAAATCATAAAAATAAATGTAGATTGACCGATCTCCACACTCAAATAGACATTATACCGTATTCGAATAAGTTTCCATAAATATTATCGCTTTATTAGATCGATCAGTAGGACATAGAACAATATGTACCTATTGTACCTACATTCAAATGAGCATAAATTGTGAAACGCTGAGGCGGTGACTTGTATGGAAGCGCTGTTATTTCATTTACACGCAGTCACGCACATTTACAAGACCTACATGAATGCAACTTGAAAATTGCCTATTTCGAAATCATTAGAAACTATACGCTACCGATTCCCTAAGACATGTATATTATATTTAATTTAATTTTTTTCATCAAAAAAATAAATTTTAAAATTATACTACTTATAATATGTATTGTAATATTGTATTGATAATAGTATATAATTAATTAGTATTCAAAAGTTGATATTTAAGATTTAACAGTGTAATGAGGATACCTGAATCCTGGTATCTCAATTTACTAAAGGTATATACAGGTAATTGAGTACCTAAGCACTAAGCATAAAGTACATATTTTATTAGTATGGCCTGGTAATGATCTTAAAATGGTCTGAAAACATTTGGGCTCCAATAAATAAACTGAGCATGCTTTATTATTGAATAACTGGTAAGCGGAAAAAATGACAACGGAAAAAAAACCCAAAAATTAAAAAAAACCACGGAAAAACCACTACGAAAATAAAAGTGTGATTTATATTATTTTGTTGATTAACTCAAATACCTATCATAATACAATCACACAGTTATTTTATTTTGTGATAAAACAGTACATAATTCAAACTATAATTAATATAATAATTAACAAATGTCATAAGTGATGATATCATCACAATATTACAGATAATAAAACATAATCATTATTCATAATAATAATCGCAATAGTCGCAAAAATAATAATTGTAATAGTAATTGTGTAGGTACAATAATTACAGCCAACAACCAAGTGCATACTAATGGAATACTACATATTATTTTGTTAGTACCTATTTGGATGGATACAAATACCTGTCATTTGTCAATAAATTTCAATTTTATAATTTATTACCCAACTAATATTTTGACTGGTTTAAGCAAAGTTCAATTTATATAAACTTATATAAACTAGATTAAAAATAAAAAAAATATTATACAATAATTATATTAAATATAGATGTATTATCATTTATTTTTAATTTTAATTTTTTCGGAGGGCTTTTTTTCCTTGATAATTTCTTATTTATGTGTTTTTTTTCTATGGGCTTTTTTTCCGTGGGTTTTTTTTCCGTGGGCATTTTTTCCACGATTCTGAATAACTATATACTGAAAAATGTATTTAAGGTACTCTTCATACTACCTATTTAAAAGCAAAATAATGATGACATCAGTGACTTATCTAAAAGCTATTAAGATTTTATTAAGACCATAGTTCACCATTTTTTTTAACTTATGTAAACTTAATTATATTGTACAATATATCTTGATATGCTACAATCGTGATAAGTTATCACTGATAATAATGCACTCATTATCATTATTTTATATTGATGTGTATTAACATAAAAAAACCATATACCAACTTTTTTATTTTAGTAATTTATTTATCAGACATTTAAAATAAACTGTTAATAATATATTTCATTGTAAATAATTGTTTGAAAAAATTCAATATTTTTATTATAATTGTTGTATTATTTATATGAACATAAAAAATATTTTGACATGAATATTATAAATCATGAATTAATAATAATATTAAAGTTTACAATAAATAATGAAACCCATCAATATTCCCAATAAATAAATAGTCACATTTGTGTTCATTAACAACAAGAGAACAATTATATTTATTTCAATAATATTAAATAATTTTGACCAGTACTGCGGCCAAGAAGGTACACACTACTTGTACCCCTCTCCCACGCAAATAGTTTTTAATTAATTCAAATTTAATGTTCTCTAGATATAACACATTATCTAATAATATAACCCTTCCCTCTCTTAAAAATAAGTTCTATACTCCATTCACGTTAAAGAGGACCTAAAAAGCCAATTTGTGCACATAAATGTGGCTTAAACAAGCAAAATAATGGTTGACTCTATAAGGTCAACAAACAGGTGTTGCCTGACAAAAACTAGTTAATGCTGAAGTTCCTTCATAAAGTGAATAGAGTTTAGTTACGCCACTGATTTCAACACTTGTTCAGAATGAAAACAAATATCTAATTATATAATTCAATAAACATAATAAATGGCCAATTAATGATTTTAACCAAATGGGCAATAAATTAGTTTCTAATATTTTCAGGATAAAATATTTATCATGTGGCTATAATTTTTTAGAATTAAATAATATTTGTCCTGATCGGTTTATAAAATATTAAAACAATTAATATAGATCAAGCAATTAAAAATTCAATACACAGATATATGAAATGAGGATTGAAACAGTATAATGATACAATGTTATAATAATACAGTCATAAAAAATGACAAAAGTTGACTGTAAATGTTATATACATTGTCCATTAATATAAATGTCATTGAGAAACATAGCTCATTTTAATTTCATTCGAACATCATCATTATCATACAATTTATAATTTTTATTTTACACTTAACTATTATGTTTAGTAATAAAGCCTCGGAAGTTGATGCATTTTGAATTTTTTTTTTTTAATTGAAGTAAACATTAATCTTTCAAGCTAAAATTCTGATTTGAATGGTCTAAAACTAATATATTCAAATTTATTTTGCATTTTTTATCATTTCTTATTAATATCATTATATTAGCTTTAATCATTTTTTTAAAAAGTTTATATTATCTTTTTCTAAAATCTAGCATAATCTTCTTATAAATTAATTAATTATTTTATTTTAAAATATTTATTATAGGTAAGTGTTACAAAAATAACTACTGAAATTATCTACTGGTTGCGGTCAGATATATGCCAATCACACTAAGATAACAATAATATAGATAAAATGAAGTAAGCAGCTGGTTTTCATCATAATACATTTTAAATGTTCAATGTAATAAATTTGATTAGATGATTTTATTTATTTTAAACCTTTTTTTTTTAGGGAATTACGGAATTACTTTGTTTACATTATATATTACAATTTTTAACATGTTCAAAAAAAAAATGTCTAAATAAATGTAGTCATTTATTTCTTAATAAAGTTATTTTTTTAATTAATGGTAATATTTTGGTTTTATTTTGAAGTCATTTTTTATTATATTTAAATCATTTATTCATACTTAACATATTTGAAGTCTTTAAAAGGTTTTTTCGATCATCAATTTCCGAGCCTTATTAATAATATATTAAAATGTTTCACCAATTTTGATGATAATTTAAAAATGTATGATCTACAGTAAATCAGTCATTTTTACTACGAGTAGAAACTAAAAAATATTTTCTTTTTCAAGGAATAAATTAATACCAACAAAATAATAATTTCAAATATGATTTTAGGGGTTTTTTTTATTAATAAAATCTAAATTTTTGTGCAATATTGCAAGTAAAAAAGGTATTACACCTTAAGTTATTTTAACCTAAAATTGAGTCAAAGCTTACACTATTTCTGTTTAAATTCCATAAAGTTTCAGAGTTCTGTCCATACTAGTAGAAGCAATAAATTGGGAATGTTTTCCAAATCTAATTCCTGTAGCCAATGCTGTGTGATCATTGAACACTTTCAATTCTTGCCATTGCTTACACATATATACACTGAAAATAAAATTGAAAGTAATATGTGAGTAATAAATTTCAATAATTCTTTTTACTATTTTTACTCACCGGACATCAGTTCCAGCAACACCCAGATATATTCCACTTTGGTCAAAACATAAGTCTTTGATTTCATATCCATCATCCATGACGAGAGTTTTAAAGTTTTTTAATTTACGTAAATCCCAAAGTTTTACACAGCAGTCATCTGCTGAAGTAGCAAGATAGTAACCATTTTCAGAAAATGATATAGCCGTAATTGGTCCAGAATGTCCTGTAAGAAAACGAAACAAAATAATTATATTTGTATACTTAAAAAAAAATTGAATATATCCATTAAAAATTAATA
Source organism: Diuraphis noxia (assembly GCF_037042655.1). Classification (NCBI taxonomy): domain Eukaryota; kingdom Metazoa; phylum Arthropoda; class Insecta; order Hemiptera; family Aphididae; genus Diuraphis; species Diuraphis noxia. The sequence goes on along the minus strand of NW_028301712.1, from coordinate 69,468,575 downwards.
TAAGATCAAGAAAAAAAATGTTTGTTATTACCTGAAAAGGTTGCCACATTAGATTGTTCCTTCAAATCCCAAATCACAACATTTGAGTCTGAGGTACCAGTTCCAAAAATAAGTCCATCAGGATGAAATTGTCCAGTAGTTAAAGTGTTGTTAGAAGTTTGACTTGCAACCTATATTTGATACAAAATTTAAAATAATTGGTAAATTAATTTTACTTATATTTAAATTAATTATTTACTTTGGTTAATAGTTTTCCTGTGCGAATATCAGAGAATGCCCAGTTCTGATCAACAGATGTCGACAAAACATAATCCCCAGTTGGATGTAACGACACTCCAGTTACTGGACCTTCATGAGCTCTAATTATTTGAGATAAGGGATTAGAAGCACCAACATTCCATACTCGAATTGTTGTATCAGGTGATCCAGTTATCACAACATCCTTAAAAACAATGATTATTTTACAGTAAAAACATAACATTAAAATTTTTCATAACTGCAACAATGAGATAATAAAAAAAATTATAATTTATAAATTTATAGATTTTACCTCATTTGGATGATAAATAACTCTTGTAACCTTCTTTGTGTGACCTTTCAGAACAGCTATGATTTGTTCAGTATCCTTATTAAATACTGTAGCATTTTTATCATTTCCTCCAGTCAAAATTTTACTAGTATCTTCACTGTGTATGTCTAAAGACAATATTCCTGGTACACTAGCACTATGAAGGCCCTATAAAGTATAATGTAAAATAATACTAGTTACTTAAATATTTTAATTAAATATACTATAAATAATAATTTATCATTTACAACTAAAATTACATACTGGATGGGATGCCAATGTTTTAAATCCTTTTAGTGATTCTTGGTCCATCAAGTCTTCTGGAACTGTGCGTCCTCGTTTTTTTCTCTCTTGTGTCAAAACTGTAGCCTTCTCTTGTAGTTTTTTGATAATATCATCAGTTATACCCGCTTCTTCAGTGGGTTGATTTGGCATTCCAGCAGCTTCCATAGCAATTGCCTATAAAAAAAACAAATAAGGAATGTAAACAATATAAGCAATAGAAATATAGTTACATAATAGTGTTAAACATACTGGTTGTGGTATTGTAGTAGGTCCAGCATTTGCAGATGAATCGGCAACAGAAATTCCAGCTTGAGGTTTAAGTGTAGCCAAAGCCTCACGAGCAGCAGTTACTTCCTTAGTCAAACGGCCTATCACACGACAAGCAGCATCATGCTGATACAAAGCATGACTTAATTCTTGTCGAGCAGTTTGCAACTGTTGTCTTTGTGTAAATGCATGTAACATCACTGCATCCCATTCATCTTGGAGCATTTTCAATATTGCAGGAATGCTAGTGCCAGTCACAGGTTTAGGTTTAACAATAGAGGCAGCTAAAATTGAAAATTAATTAATTACATAATTTATTAACGAAAAAAGAATAGAAATATCATAAATTATGTTATAAAACTATAACTAATATACTAATATTTTGATAAATTAAAACTTATTTATGACATTACCACTAAATATTTCAGTTCGATTACCTTGTATTTAAATGGCGCTTTTGCTGGATGGCAGATTGTACTTAAATACACATTTTTAGATCAATTTCAAATTTTTAACACTTTCAATGTGCGCGCGCGATACAACTAACTTATTTTAGATTCTGAACGAAGTGATGAATGTATTGATTTTACAATGATGTTTTTTTTTTTTTTTTTTTTTGTCGTGTACAGCATAACTAGTCGAAATAATGCTTCAATTTCAAATTTAGGGGGTGGTTTCCGATGTAAAAGTGAATATCCTTTATTATACCATTATAGAGGTCAAAGGTAAACATTTTCTAACAGTTTTCAAAAAAATGACAGAAAAACGGGAATTTTCACGCAAAACCAGTTTTTGACCAAATTAATTTTTTTATACAGTTGTAATTCAAAAACTTATCACTGTAAATACTTGAAATTTTCACCAAATGTTTATGTTAGTGATATCTATATACAGTTTAATTTTCAAAAAATTTTGAATTTTTTTGAGTTATTTATAGACCACTGAAATTTCGATTTTTTTTAAGTGTCAGTAAAAAAATGTTGAATAACCAAAAAAACTTAAAAATTTAATACAAGGTTCCTTATGAGTTGTTCTTATTGTAGTTAAAAAAAATTAAAAATCGTTAGTCACAATTTTTTTTTATAAGCGTTTATAGTTCAAATTTTTACGAAATCTGTTGAAAACGCGAAAATTTGCCAGTAATTTTGAAATTGAAAAATCATAATATTGTTTGTGTTTATAACTAAGGATTAAAAAAGAACACTAAGTTTTCCATAAGTTTTCCTTCAAGTAGCTATAGAGAAATCTCAAAACATCATTATAGGAAAAATTTTATGTGCGTTTGAATTTTAAATTTTTACGAAATAGCTTAACGATAACGATTTATCCTCAAACCAGGTATATGTATATTGTATATCTATGATAATATAAGGCATTATGAATTATGATAACTACATGCAATATTTTTGGAAAAATTGATTAACCATGCCTTATGCAAAATAAGTCCTAATTGAAAAATAAAATATTTGTTTCAAAATAGAATATATAACAATATTTAAATATACTATATTGTCCTAGACTGACAAATCATCTCCGTCCAGAATCGTTTTTCATATACAATGATACCTATCGTTGCATTCAAATTTAACCTACCCTAGTCAGAGTTCCACTCCACCTCCTCAAGTACAGCAGAGCGACATCCACTTACCCGCTTTTTTTTTTTTAAATGGTAACACCAACTTTTTTTACATATTCAGATAGAATATTTTTTTCTCAACAATTATGGTATTAACATTTTTTTTTCTAATTTTAAAATTAGCATATGTAATTTAATATTTATGAGTAATTTGTTTTTGATAAAATTTATTTACTAAATTCAAATAATTGTTACTTATTAGTATCTATTTTTATTGTTAAATAGCTATTTGCACATCACAGATAAGATATTAAAATTACTTTGACGACATTTGCCAGTAATTAAGATAGTAAAATATCCTGTTTGTTAAACATTTATTTTATAAATAAATGTTGATAAATTATTTTCACTAACTAGTAATAATTGTTTTAATAATTTCAAATTAATCATGTGACAATTACTATTCATGTAACATCGTGTTTTTTTTTTTATTCTGGTTAGGTATCACACGGTATCACATCTTTTTCTGAAAAAATTGTTATTTACAAAAAAAGAAATTTATTAAAATTAATAACAATAAAAAAGTTGAACTTATTTTAATTTGTGGCAAATGTAATCGTAGTTCTCGACAAGCAGCTCGGTTTTGATACAGATAGGTTTCATACACATCATAATTATGTCCATAGACTTTTACGAGGATAAAATGAATACGGTCAATTTCCTAACAATCAAAATAGAACGGCTGCCTAGACCAAATAACTTTGAATAAGACACTGAATTTCAGGTAATAGCCTACATGTGTGCTTATCCACGATCATCAAAAAACAATAAAATGCACCAATATAAACCTGAGTTTATCCAACACTTACAAATCAGAAATCATGAACAAGGATTGTTGTCAGGGTTTAGCATTCAATTTGAAAATGACAATTTGTTTTATAAAAATATTTTTTGGACTGATGAATCTAAATTCACAAACAATGGTTAAATTTAGTTTAAAATTCATTAAAAACAAATTACTCATAAAGTCATAAATAGTCATTGTTAAATTACATAATATGTCAATTTTAAAATTAGAAAAAAAATTTAATACAAAAAAATACTCTATCCGAATATGTAAAAAAAAGTTGGTGTTATCATTTAAAAAAAGTAAGTTTTATTGTGCATGCGCGTATTGAAACTTGAAAGTGTTAAAACTTTGAAATTTATATAAAAATGTGCATTTAAGTACAATCTGTCATTCAGCGAAAACCCCATTTCAATACAAAGTAATAGAACTGAATTAGTTAGTGGCACCTCTCAGCGTGAACACACTGTATGCTAAAAAAAAAATGTAAATTCTAATACAATCATACATTTTGTATTTTATTTAACAATCATAATAAAAAGATTGATAAACAAATAACACTATTCTACTAAAGAATAAATATTAAATACCACTATTAATATTAATGGAAAATATAATAGTACTTAAAAGAATGCTATACCCGCATGTGCTGTCTCCATCTTACAAGAGCGTAACGTAACAAAAACTGTATTGCGCAGGAAAGAACAGAGAAGTCTACAGTTATAACTAAGAAACCAAATTTTCACCATGAAAAAAGGAGAATTTTGACTGTGTCACACTGTTTTTATTTATTCGATAAGATTGATATATAAACAATTATTGAAGTTTGAAAAACTTAAAAATATCAGATTTTTAAAAGTATTGTAACTTTTTTTCTTATTAAAGATGTTAAACAAATAAAAAATCTACGACACAGAAAATATTATATTTTACATCATGTTAACTTTTGGTGTTTCTACTAAGAGTACAGACTGATTGGCTCAATCCTGCATTAAACAGTTTTGGCAATGTTATGAACTTGTAAGGTGGAAACGACACATGCGGGTATCACATCTTCTTAACAATACTCTTAATTCTTATACTCATTGATCACAATAATATATTTTAATGTAGAATAATTAAGATATTACACTAGACGATAAACAACAAAAAACTTATATTTATTAGTGTTATTAATAGTCTGATTTTGGTTATTCAAAATACCATCATTTTTATGTATATATACACAAGATACATTATAATAGAGTAGAGAACTCCTAACTTATTTAATCAAGGGTCATATAAAAATTAAAAACTTGTAAGCTATACCATTTATAATAATAATAACATTAACAATTATAAGTTTAAGAGGACGCCACACCCGCATGTGTTGTCTTCGGCGTACAAGTACGTAGCATAGCAAATTTTACGTTCAGCAGATCACGTTTATCTCCGTTATTTTAAAATTTAGAGTGAATTGACCTATTAAAAAAATTAAAGGCAAGATTATTACCGAGTGCATCTCATAGGCTTTTTATTATATTTTAATTTTAAAGCGAGTAATGAGTATTTTAAAATTGTAAATAATTTTTATATCTAAAAATACTCATAACTCGGCTTAAAATTAAAATATAATAAAAAGCCTATGAGATGCACTTGATAATAATCTTGCCTTTAATTTTTATAATAGGTCAATTCACTCTCAATTTTAAAATGAAAAAACGGAGATAAACGTGATCTGCTGAGCGTAAAATTTGCTATGCTACGTACTTGTACGACGGAGACAACACATGCGGGTTTGGCGTCCTCTTAATAGCAATACAATAAAATAAACAATGCAAGTTTTGAACAGTTGTTACTGCATATCATTGTTTATACAAGTGTTAAGAGTAATTAAATGTAATGTAGTGAATTTAGCTTAAACTTAAATTGTATTCAATTTAGTTATGTTTAATTATTGCAAGTAGAATCATTATTAATTAGAAGTATACCCGGATTTTTTTGATTTTTAAACATTGAACACTCGTTATTTCAAAAAATGTAAAATTATACACAATGTCAAGTAATTAATATTACAATATACAAAGCATAACATTTTTTTAATTGATTTATAAAAATTGAATTAAGAGATATTTAAAAAAAATAACTTCATAAGTATTTAAAATGTAGACGAACAAACTATAATGGATCTTCCACTCTACTCCAGGAATGTTAACTTTAAATACTTATGAGATCCGAGTTATAACAAATATTTTTATGTTTCATAAGTGGTATATGTCCTGAATTTATTCTAAATTCAATTTTAAAGTAGGTATAAAAGTCCTTAAAAAAAAATTCAGTTGAATTTCAAAAACATTTATACTTTTTGAAATAATGAGATTTCAGTGATGAAAGAATCATGAGGTATTTTACTTTATAAAAAATAAACAATAAAATATGAATAGCTCATTTTTGGCTTATTTTCAGTATTTATTGAACCAGTAAAAACTTGTTTACAGGCACATGTTATGTAGCTTGGAGACTTTTATTATTACTGATAAAGTAATAAATATAGACTATAGAGCATTAGCTAACGTTAAAATTAATTATAACTACATAAAATTATAACAAGTTATAAACAGTGTAATTTAAAACTGATTTAAAAAAACAAATAATGTTAATTAATTACTTTTTATGTCCACTAACTGTTCAACAGTTAATTCTTCGCCATTTATAGGATCAGTATTGTTTTCTTTGATATATTTTTCTATAAGACGTCTTTCAAAAATTGATCCGGACACTGGTGATACTACAGGATGCTCTGGTACTTCATTAGAAACTAAAAATTAACAGTAAGTATAAATAAATTGTACTTTAAAAATTATTTAATATATTTATGGGTTGTTTTTTAAATGTATAATCAAGGTCATTATTTTGAAAATTTGGTTGATGCCTATCAATATTATTGAAAACATTTTCTTTTTTGTAAATTATGTTGTTAGATATTATATAATAACGGAAAACCAGATTTTCATCGACAAAACGTGGTCTTTATCATAGACACAAAACATGGGACTAAGCCAAATATCTCATTAGCCCCACAAAATGAGTTAATATAAAATAGTAATAACAAAAATAGTTTTTTCTTTATTTATGTAAATTTATAATGAAATAAAATCGATTCAATTAATTTAATAGCTACCTACCTTTTTATATTTTTATATTTAAAATTAAGTAAATACTATATTTTTTCAATAAATTGTCATTCGAGATTCCAAAAGAGAAACTGAGTACACCTACAATTTCAAATTTAATAGTTTTTTTAGTAAATTTCCTATCAATTAAATTTATATTAAATTATATTAATATATTAAATTAATAGTTGAGGATAAAAAGTATGATGATAAATCCTTACTGGCACAAACTAACGACATGTTGAGTTTGTTAATGCGTATGACTTGATCACAACTTTAATATATAAACAATCAACCGGACAATATTCAAACTCTACACTAAACACATTTAAACATTTAATATCGCAATCCTCAGTCGAAATACGTCAACCCAACGACCAAAGTCCCGACTCCAGACACCCAAAATCTGAAATGTGTAAACTGTTTAACTGTAGTTAAACTATAACACTATAACAGTTACAGTATAACTACAACACTACAACAATCTATGCAAAACCACAACATAACCTCAAAGTATAAAAACCGGTACGGTTAATGTTAACCATCGGTGACTAAACGTATGACATCGCTGACTGATAATAACATTGAACAATATCACAATATCACAGAATATAATAGAAAAGACATTCAAACAGCTGATTGATTTGTTTTCATTTTTCCAGTGGTTCAGCTGTTCAGCATGAAGTTGGGAGTGGAGGCTCGGAATGATGTTTTAAACTTATAACCGTATTGTAATTTGTAATTTAAAATGTTGCATTGTTACCATAAATAATAAAGATATGGATAGGCTATTCACACAGACCTTAGATCTACTAAATTGTCACGGATATAGATACTGTATATATACAGGTATATTAAATACTAGATAGCCGACTTCTATACCTGTCCTGTCCTAGTCCATACCATAGAGGTACGACACTGTGTGTATTGGCAAAATCGGGTGACTGTGGCCTTGAACACGGTCTCCGGGAGGGCGTTTCATACGTTACCAATTAAATAAATCATATCAATATTACCGCTGAACATTGATTACCACAAAACGATATTTGTACAATACTTATATAGTAATTTTACCAAGTTTGAATGTTTTACGCTGTGTCCTACGTAAACGCGACGAACGCGGCAAAAAACAAAACAGCTTGTATTTCGTCGCATCGCGTCGCGATGCGAGAAACGAACAGCATGGTCAGGATAAAATTCGTTCGCACTCGCCGCGTTCGTCGCGTTTACGTAGGACACAGCGTTAAAGGCTAAAATAATAAAGTTAAAGGCTAAAATAAATTATTTAATCAGGGCTTGCGTTAGGGGGAGGCAAAACGGGGCATTTGTCCAGGGCCTCGTGCTTAAATATATTTTGTATAGAAATCTTTAAAATAGCAAAAAACAAACCAAGTGATAGAATTAAAAGAATTAATCACAGCCATATAAAAAGCAAGGATTTAAAAAATGATGATGTTGAACAAGATACAGAAGACTTGATGATTTACTATGTTACTTCACAAACAGCTGCTAATTATCGTTATAAAGTGCATACTCTTAAAAAGCATTGTACAGAGTCCCTATGTGTACTACGATGCTCAGAATGTAATGTTTGTATTCATACGCACATTCGTACTTGTCTTGATAGTGTTATATATTTAAATTTATGTAAACATATACACAAAGTTGGATCCATAAATCCTACAATTGAAGAAATTGATGACAGGAAAAATATTCAAGAAAATATTGGAGAAATAGAAATTCTGCAGACTAAACAATTTTTAGAGGTTCAAACTTCAAACAAAGTGGAAGAATTGGAATAGATCAAAACCAAATTAAATACAATGATAAGTTATGTAGAAAATCCATCAGATGAATGTGATACTAAAAATATTTTGATGTGTCTGGAATCTGGATAAAGCTCTTTCTTTTTTTTAAGCCAACTACTAATACAAGCATCAAAAAAGCAGAAGACAACCCTTTAAAAAAAATTAATCATCAGAATAGAAAATGGGCCAAGACAAAGACAAGGAAGACTGCTACTCAATTGTTAACAAAACCTACCACTGCCGAAAAAGAAAGCTGTATTAAGAACATGAAAGGAGATTTATTAGTACAAAATGTGCATGTAGATTTTGACCATATTTATTAAATATTATTACATAATATAAGAAATATATAATATTTCATTAATAATTATTATGTTAATGTAATGAATTCACTAAAAATATATTTTTTAATTTTTTGTTATTAGGTATTTTTTATAAAGTCATTGCTACATGATCATTGATCACTAACTATATCTAATTAGTAATTATAAAATATTTAATTTAGAAAAATGAAACTGAAATACCACATAATAACTAGTGGAAAAAAGTTTCAAGTAAATGAAATGTAACAATTGTTAGTTAACTAGTTTATAGGTGTATGCAGGGACATACGCAGAAAAACATTTTGAGGGGTGTTTTTGAAAATAAGTTATTGAAAAGTAGAACATTTTTTTTCAAATTCTTTTGTACCCATCACATTAATATACAATAAATATTATTTTATTTTATTTATAAATCCTGTTTGAGTATTTTTATTTTATTCAAAATTATATTAATTATTTTAATTTGTTAGTATAAAATTTATATTACAAAAACCAAATACTTCGGGGGGTGTTTGAACAAAGAGATATAAAAAATAATAATCTAAATTCTAAATTAAAAAAATATTAAATTAACTAATAATTATAAAAACATACTTATTTATTAGCAGTTAATGAATATTTGTATAATACTATAATTACTATTTAGACATTAGACTTTAAAGTACCATATATCTGACTCGGGCGTCTATATTTTACTCTATTTTTAGACATGATAATATTTTTATATATTTCAAAAGATCAAAAGTGATAAGAATAGCGATAAGCAATAATAGTGATAAGCATGCGATTCCTGAAAAAAAATCCAAGTCCCCACGCATGCGCTTTGAGTTTTGGTATCGGAAATTATCTTGTCGCGAGACGCCAGCAGCTGTGCCTGGCATTGTATCCGTTTTTAAAATTTCGTAACGAAGAGGGATACACGTTGCCAACATCTTATCAGATTACGGATACGGTACAATTTTTAGAGTCCAATAGTCCAATACTTCTTACCGTAGGGATACGTAATTACGTAAACCTTCAACCATAATTTATATTATAAGCTAATTGACGCGCCTTATCATATGCTTGTATAGGCATTAGGCACAATCACGGTCTTAGAAGATCTTCTAAGACCGTGGGCACAATTATGTCAAGATCTAACAAAATTAATGAATTATAAAACAATAAAAAATTTTTTTGTATAAGTGATATCGAAAAAATAAAAACGAGGTTGCACAGACAAAATTCCCCTTTTTATGTGGTGAACATTTCGTTTCTTAGTTATAACTGTATCTTTCTCGGTTCTTTCCCGCGCGAAACATTTTTGCAATGTTACGCACTTGTAAGACGGAGACAACACATGCGGGTGAAACGTCCTCTTAACGATGTCTATGGTTATTATACAGAAAATTGAATCCCAGAAAGTTTCGATTCTGTAATTAAATTTATATAAAATATCAAACTCCTTGAAATGTTTGTCCTCGTCCTTAATGTATTCCATATTTTCATCCAACATAACTATTCACTATATACCTATACACCAGTAACTACCTATTTGAAAATAATATACTACATTATTATTATTATTATTTTTTTTTTGTAGTACGGTAATAGTAGTAACTATATAACGACAGTAGCATCTAAACGATCTATCTCAAATCCTTAACTATGAACTATAATAGTTATTATCTATTAAATCATGACTTATAGCTTAATATAAATTTAATAATATGTTCTGTGTCCATACGGTTCATTTATTTAATCTATGATACTTAATTCTTTGACTGTGGTGAAAACTGTAGACAGTTAGCATTCTGATATAGTTTTATTATGGTTTTAATTTATTAATAGTAAGTAATATTTACAAATTGTAGATAATCAATAAATATCGAACTTACAGGCTACGGCTACACATGGCAAAATAAAAAAACATTGTCATAAGGTTACAGTCAAGATTATGAATAGAGATATTACGATTCAAACTATATTGTAAGTGTGTAAGTGTAACTGATTATCTATGATCTATTGGTCTAATTAATTATAACTAGGTACTCTGTACTGTGTTTACTGTAGTGTATTCTGGCACGGCATATCTCATTTTTAAATATGAACTAGATAATATATGGTCTTATGATTTTATTGCATTTCGGTTTGAGGGTTATTCGGTGTTAGAAAATTTACATATTAAACATTATTGATTGGTACATTAAAAATAGAATTAATAATTTATTAATGTCATTTGAAAATCAAAATCAAATTATAGTGGGAGTAACTTTTTGCTCCATGAAACATTGTCCGTCGGAACAAGTGTTTCGTGGAACAATATGTGATGTCCCGCTATATTTTAGCCAAGATCTATAATCTTTATAGATCTTGCAATTATGACGTAGCCATCATGTTTAATGATATGACGTCACGTTTGGGCAAAACAGTTTCGAGTTATTATTAATTTGTTTATTTCTTGTTCATTTTAACATATAATTCAATCATGTGTCATCAGCAGGACTCGAGACTTATAGTATTTATTTATTCTTATGATTTTACATAAAATCTAGCAGATTGAGATGTGTATCGTGTATGTCACATACTCTTATATTAATAGAATATATCATCCCACTATTTGTTTTCGCTCCCCCGGCCAACACAGAACATAGACAAAACGCATTTACACAAAATAATTTTTTCTATGTTTTTAAGTAATCTTGGGATAAAATCACCCTTGACCAAAAATATAGACAAATAATAGTTTTGAGGGAATGACTTATTGACTTATCTAAATATCATATTAAAACCATTTGAAAATCACTTAAATTTACATTTTTTATGTATATAAAAAGTCGAACACAAAATCAATGTCAATAAAATATAATATCGATAATAGTCATTCCCTCAAAAATATGACTCTCTATCTTTTTTGTAATAGTTGATTTTACTTTAAGATTATTTAAAAACATAAAAAAAATTATTCTGTGTAAACGCGTTTTGACTATTTTACGCGTTGGCCAGAGAGAAAACAAATAGTGTGCTAACACTGTTAACATTCTTTTAAGCACATTCTATTATGAAATTTTAAGAATTTTTTTTAGAATATCTCAATTTATATAATGAACTAAGATACATGCTACTGACAATAACCAATGAAAGTCAGATAACATCTGTTGTTGTTTTTTTTTTTTTGTTCAAGAGGTAAATCTAGAACTAAAAATAATTGTTCTCCTTAGGATTATAACTCCTATTCTATTTTTTTTGTTATTTTGATTATAGTAGTTTACATTAAAACTTGAGTTATTTGCTTCTTATCAACTAATCAATTTTATTCAAAATATTTATAAAAAGTATAATAAAGAACATTTTTAAAATTCAAAAAGGCCAAGTTTTTTATTACTTTAAAGATGAGATTTTTTTAAAGTTTTTTAATTTAAAATTTAAATGATTGTATTAATAGTTGTTGTGGAGCTTTTTTTTGTCAATTATTTTAATACTTTTAAATACTAATTTGTGTGCTTATATAAGTTATAATGAAGTATTTAATGACTTATTTTGTGTATTCCAAACCCAGATTATCAGTATATTCATGCAAGGTTTGGGAACAAGATGTAAACCTAAATAATAGTTTTTAAAATATTTTTATGTATTTATATTTTTTTGTTGGGATTTCTTCCCAGTAATTTTTATCTCTTAACAATTTGAAGCTGATCCTATTTGCTAACAGAAACCTCTTTTAATGTTGAAAATCAAAACATTTTCGCAATTATTTTTTATGTATACACACAAAACAAAACATATTAGTTGTGACTGAATAATCATATTATGGTATTCGTTTAGTATGAGACCTACCATTATATTGGATATTTGCTTAGTGTTTTTAGTAAAATTAAAAATTGTAAAACTATGTTGTTTTATTTATTAATAACTAATAACTAATACAAATATAAAATAATACAAGATTATGTCATATTTTGGTAATGTCAAAATCGGTAAAAAAAAATATGAATATTGAATGTAAGGTACACGCCATGCTATTACCTATTATAGCAATATGTCAAGATTATTCAAAAGGTATCATAAAACTTATTTATTATAAAAATATTGTTTAATTTAAAAAAATGTTCAGCAATACACTTTTTGTATTTCACTTAAAAATATTTATTTTAATGTACCTGTTAATAGATTGATACGGCTGTACGTTGTCTGTACATAATACCCATATTATGATAAACAATTACAAAAGTGATACAATGTAGTTCCAAGTTTAATATGATGATTGATGAGCGCAATTTTATTTACCTGAATGAAATAGACAATAGTTATGGAGGGGGCTAAGTCCCCCATTAAATACTCCATGCAACCAATTATGTTCCTACTTCATATGTTGTCTTCGTCTTACAAATGTACATTCAGCCTGTAGTGATATTTATAAAAACACTAAACGATTAACAATACAGCCGAGAACACTTGACTGTGAAATATTGTTTTCATTTTTTTGGTATCCCTTAAACAATAAAGTTCTTATTAGAACTCAAAATCCATTATTTTTTAAACTTGAACAACTTTTATTATAGTTTATATTTTGTTACTCAAAAAAATAAAAATGTTATTTAACTGTCGAACTTAGCCTTTTAAGTGTTAAAAACGTTTCACAGTTATGACCGAAGGCTTTTCAGTTCTTTCCCACCCAATTTAGTTTTTGCTATGTTTTACATTTGTAAGGTGGAATCAGGTCACTAACTATCTAGAATCAATACATTTTTTAAACCAAACAATATAAAAAAAAGGCCAAATCATAATAATATTAGTTTTCAAATACGCAAACGTATACTTTGCGTGATCCATATCAGACCACTGAACAGCACATTTTTTAAAGATTATAAATAAATTATACCGCAAGTCTATAAGTAATTATTTAATGTTGATTGACATGAATAAATCGTTTATGACTGTATTACAGTAACATATGAGGGGCTTTGCCACTGGATATGTACCTAATACCTATATATGTTTATTATTTACACAAATATAAACAGAAAAACATACAAACAAAAGTATTTTATTTTATTTATAATCTAATACTAATGTCTTAGTTTATACAAAAAATTATTTTAATTTTAAATATATATATATTTAAAAATAAAGTTAAATTTATTTTGAAAATTTGGTTGAGTTTTTATTACCTAATTCATTCTTTCATCTCAGTATCAGCCTCTTCATTTTCATCATCAACTGATCTAATGTACAGAACATTATTACACCTAGAATTTAAAAAATGTATTTATTTGCAGTTTATAAAATATACTTTGATACACTATGAATAATTCTTTTTGAATTATTACATATAAAATGAATGGTAAAAAGAATATTTTTATCAGTTTGAAAAAACATAATAATATTTTGCGAATGACTTACCTAATCATAATTTCGCCCAATAGAGCTGGTTCACTACCCTCCACAAATTCTGTAGCACTAGCTAATTGTATATTCATATAATTGTCAGTGGACACCAAAAATCCTTTATATTCGTGACCCCATTTAAGCTTAACGATTATGGTTTTACCCATAAGACCATTAAGGTATGGTTTTGGATTTACTGGCATAGTAGCCATGGTTATGTTTGTTATTTGATTATAGTTCTGTGAACATATTTTGTAATTAAGATACAATTATTGAAATTCAAATACAGGAAGATTTCTAAATAATATTATCTAAATATGAGTTTTACCTAAGGAAATGACTATTCTAATGAAAATATTATTACCTTTTACAATAATTATTGAATTCACGCGCCTGCTTGAAAGTTGAAAAGTTAAGATTATCAAAATCAAACTAATATATAAACAAATAAACAATATATTTTCATTTTTCACGTTCTGCCGGCTGCCATCATCTTTTCTATGCATTCTGCCCTCCGATTGGTCGTAATCATGATTCATAAACGCTTTGAATCACCAGCAGGCAGCAGGCTACATTCTGTGGTTCAATATCACGACGCTAAAATATAGCGGGACATCACATATTGTTCCACGAAATACTTGTTCCGACGGACAATGTTTCATGGAGCAAAAAGTTACTCCCACTATAATTTGATTTTGATTTTCAAATGACATTAATAAATTATTAATTCTATTTTTAATGTACCAATCAATAATGTTTAATATGTTAATTTTCTAACACCGAATAACCCTCAAACCGAAATGCAATAAAATCATAAGACCATATATTATCTAGTTCATATTTAAAAATGAGATATGCCGTGCCAGAATTCACAGTAAACACAGTACAGAGTACCTAGTTATAATTAATTAGACCAATAGATCATAGATAATCAGTTACACTTACACACTTACAATATAGTTTGAATCGTAATATCTCTATTCATAATCTTGACTGTAACCTTATGACAATGTTTTTTTTATTTTGCCATGTGTAGCCGTAGCCTGTAAGTTCGATATTTATTGATTATCTACAATTTGTAAATATTACTTACTATTAATAAATTAAAACCATAATAAAACTATATCAGAATGCTAACTGTCTACAGTTTTCACCACAGTCAAAGAATTAAGTATCATAGATTAAATAAATGAACCGTATGGACACAGAACATATTATTAAATTTATATTAAGCTATAAGTCATGATTTAATAGATAATAACTATTATAGTTCATAGTTAAGGATTTGAGATAGATCGTTTAGATGCTACTGTCGTTATATAGTTACTACTATTACCGTACTACAAAAAAAAAATAATAATAATAATAATGTAGTATATTATTTTCAAATAGGTAGTTACTGGTGTATAGGTATATAGTGAATAGTTATGTTGGATGAAAATATGGAATACATTAAGGACGAGGACAAACATTTCAAGGAGTTTGATATTTTATATAAATTTAATTACAGAATCGAAACTTTCTGGGATTCAATTTTCTGTATACCTAATAACCATAGACATCGTTAGGAAGACGTTTCACCCGCATGTGTTGTCTCCGTCTTACAAGTGCGTAACATTGCAAAAACTGTTTCGCGCGGGAAAGAACCGAGAAAGATACACTTATAACTAAGAAACGAAATGTTCACCACATAAAAAGGGGAATTTTGTCTGTGCAACATCGTTTTTATTTTTTCGATATCACTTATACAAAAAAATTTTTTATTGTTTTATAATACATTAATTTTGTGTTTTTTAAGCATGAATAACTTTTTTGTAGTTCTGATATCGAAAAAATAAAAAATAAATATTGCACCGACAAAATTGAAAATTCTCCTTTTTATGTGGTGAAAATTTCGTTTCTTAGTTATAACTGTATCTTTCTCGGTTCTTTCCCGTGCGAAACAGTTTTTGCAATGTTACGCACTTGTAAGACGGAGACAACACATGCGGGTGAAACGTCCTCTTAAGTTAGGGCCAGTTAAGAGTATTATCAGTTTATCGCAGAATATAATAATATTATGTATAATAAGTACTACTTTTGTCTTTTTTTTATAAGGTTACGTTGTTAGTTGTTACGAAACATGATTAATTTAATTTAATTTAATATGTTACGAAAATGATGACGGTCTGTGCCATCAATTTTTGTACACAGATATACCCGTTAAGGAATCCCGGAATAAAGATTTTAGAAAAAAAATCCAAATATTACATTATATTAGACGATTATTACTCACATAAAAATTAAAAATGATTTATATAAATATTTTTTACAAATTGGTATATTATATTATATTACACTTATCGTTCAAAAAATTAATATATTTAGTACCCTGAAAATGTAGATAGCCATAGGCTAGGAACGTTTTATTATTAATTTAAAAATAAAGTACCCTGAAATAAAATATTACTTTTCTATAATATTTTGATGATTATGTATTTATGTATAATAAAAACTTCAAATGTTCGATATAGGTAATTATTATAGATATTTAACTTCAATTCAATAACTATAAGTATAATTATTATCATGATATCATTATTATTAGGTATTATAAAAATATTTTTATAGGAATACTATTTTTTTAACAATTAAAAATCTACTGTGGATATAGATGTATTATTAATTATTATTACCCACCTATATTTTACAAACATATTGACTCGACTCTAGACTCGATCATTCGAAATATTCATATAAATATATAAGAGGTATATTAAGAATTTATTTGAAATTATTTATAATATTATATAATATATTAATTTTTTGAACAATAAGTATAATGTATAATAAAAATTTAATATTAAAAATTAAAATCATCTTCATGCGATTGTGTGTAATATAATATTTTGGTCAAGGAATTTTTTTTGGATCTTTCGTAGGGAGATTTATTTCGATTACTATAGATACAAATGATTAACTTATTACTATTATTTTCACAGTTATAACTGTGTGTTATTGTGTTGGGTGTTGTTAGCTTGTTATCTATGCATATATTCTGTGTTTAGTGTTTCTGTCATTGAACTATATGTTTATATACCATATAATTACTTATAATCACAGGCGTATATAACTATACACGTCTATGCTTAATACTTATAGCTATATAATTATTATATTTATACAGTTCAATGGTTTCTGACGTAAAATATAAAAACTACATTTCGTATTTTCGTGATAGTGTGAATGTGTGATTATAATTTCAGGCTTTCAACTTCCTGGAATCAAAATTTTATACGTAAAATATCTTATTTTCATTTTGAATAATTTGAAAGATTGAAAGAAATTCTGCCAATTCTGAAACATTATGAACTTTTAACCAACTTTTAACTTACTATAGTTTTGTTAGTTTTAGTAGTTAATAGTTATTACTTATTACTACGGACTAAAATATATTACATATTTTGTTTGCAGTAAATTCTAATTATTTTATTTTACTTTCTATTAAATACATTTTATAGGTAACTAACGCTTGGCTAATATAATATTATGGAAATTAAATAAATTCATTATCATTCAGTGTCCATCACGAATTAAGATATCTTAATTCTTAATTCGTAGTGGCCTTAGTCCATACCACGATTATAGATAAGATATAATCGTGGTCCATACATCCCATCACATATACCTGTAAGATCAGCCTGCTGAAGTGCTGACCCAGTGCCATTTCTTCTGCGCATCTATGGTATTGAAATTTGAAATAGATTATTAGATAATGTTATCTAAAAAGTAAAAACCTTGGGTAGTATGATTGATTATTATGATATAAAATGTAAATGCATTACACTTAAAAAACAAGATTAATAAATAATTATAATACTGTCGATAGGTGGTTTGTCCCCGCGTTCTAATTTTGTGCTATTTTATTTCTATTTCGCTCTAACTTTTGGGTCTGTCGGCCATAAGTCTGTTTCCGAACCTCGAAGTGCATGTCCGACAATCGACATACATCATATTATTATTTTACCCATTGAAACCTGTAACCTAACGGACTTATAAAATGTAAGATCAGTCTGAGCAAATACGTCATACATTCATCTAGTCGTAAGTTTAAAAAACAATGTTACATCATTTTTCGTTAATCACATATGACGGTCATGTGTGTGTAGTAGTTGTTAACGTTTTCATAAGAGATAATCATAACCAAAATTATAAAACTGTTTACATCAATTACAATCAATTACCATACATTTAATATTAATTATTCGAGATCTATTTTTTATTTTCAGGTGTGTGTATGACGTGTTTGTCTACTGTATGAAATATTACATAGGACTAATGCTACAATATTATTAATTATTACATTCCAATATTAAGTCTGTTTTTGAATGTGTTAGAACGCAATGGCAACCACTAGCAACGGGTCAGATTCTTCACGAAAGAACACAGACAAAGATAATGATAACAAAGATGAACAGAATAACATGTTTGAATGTAACATATGCTTGGATTATGCAAAGGATGCGGTTGTCAGTGTTTGTGGCCATTTATTCTGGTTAGTACCAATGATAAATTAAAACTTGAGTACCAATTAAATTTATTAGTATTTGTAAATTGTTCAATTTCTCTTATTGACAAAATATTGAGTGCATTAAAAATAGTGATTGAAATTTAGTTAAGTCCCTACCTACCTAACCCAACACATTTTCATAAATTATGAAATATAATTTCAGGAAAGCTCTGTTTGATAATTTGTTCTAGTAAAATATATATTAATTGAACATAAAGAAAAATTATAGCACTATTTTGTAATATGGTTTCCATCACTCTTTAAACTCTTTTCAAGACTGGTCGATAATTTCTGTGTTCGTAATCTTTGATCAAGCAAGATGTGGCCTACAATTATCATGCAACAGAATTTTAAATTTCTTCAATTAAAAAAAATCATAATCTGGTGTATGTACTCACTACTCCTTAGTTAAAAAATGGTTTTTACCTTTGTAGTATTTAATTTAAATAATAGCTAATAATCAAAACTATAATAACATTGCTGACGTGATAACAATAGAAATCGCAACCAACTTTCATGATATATCTTGTATGCAAAAAGTAATTAAATAATTATAAATTAGAATAGTAATTAATAAATAATAAAGACTAAATTAGGTACTTAATCGTTCTGCCAATAGTGAAACAAACCTAAAATTGACCCACCAACCTACTACTAATAATTAGTAAATAAAACAAGTATAGGTCTGGATTGAAGCGGCGAGCTAATGCGAAAATCTCAGATCTCTAAAAAAAAAAGACTGATTGTTAGTGTTTAGGCAATTATTTTAAAATACAAATTTAAAAACATTTATTTAACTTGATACACTGTGTAAAATCTAGGTCAATTTAGAAATGTTCACTTGAAAATGT
Source organism: Diuraphis noxia (assembly GCF_037042655.1). Taxonomy (NCBI): domain Eukaryota; kingdom Metazoa; phylum Arthropoda; class Insecta; order Hemiptera; family Aphididae; genus Diuraphis; species Diuraphis noxia. The sequence continues at coordinate 69,448,982 of NW_028301712.1, read as the reverse complement.
TCCTTTTAGGAACGGTTAAAAATCTAAAACTCGGTAGATCAATACCTAGTCTATCTGGCGCTGCACAAAAAGTAACATTAGCATTACTATTACTATTTGTGCCTCCTATTATTATTATTTAGTAATTGTTTTTTGCTTTCATATTGAGTCACCATCCATCCCTTAACATTAAAAAAGAATAAAAAGAAAATGCTTCTCATAGATCATGTTTGATCTGCCATTACATTCTGCTCATTTGCTTGCAAAAAAAATTAGAACTATTCATTTAAAACATTTAATTAATTTCACATTGGTGAGTAATTAGTTATCATTCAGTTTATGGCTTGCAAGTTATAGAGGCTATAATAGTCAAAATATATACTACAGAAAATATGCAAAGAAAAAAATGTATACATTTATTAGGTATTTATTATTATTATTGTACTGTTAGTATATTATTACATTAAACATTGTTTTATTAAATTAATTAAAAATGATTGACAAAAATCTGATTAATTTTTAAACCCACCATTGTATATGATGGATTTTTAAACTGGATCTGAGTTATTACTATTATTCAGTAATTTAATATTAATTTGTTAAAACCTAAAACTTTTAATGTTATAGCTGGCCATGCTTGCATCAATGGTTAGAAACTCGTTCAAGTCGACAAGTATGCCCTGTGTGTAAAGCTGTTATAAGTAAAGATAAAGTAATACCAATCTATGGACGTGGAAATACCAAACAAGAAGATCCCAGGTAAGTTAAAATTGAAGTTTTTTCACCCTTAAATTAATACAACATATTTTATTAAAATACACATGATGAATTGAATGTTTACTTTTAAATTGAATATTTTATTAATTATAATGTAAAATAAATATAAATAATATAAATCTAATATAATATAATAATATATTATCTTAGATTAATAATATTAAAAATGTTTTAAAAAATAAGTTTTATTACTGGAACCTATACCAACGCTCACATTAATACAAACAATTTTAATTCATTATTTATAGTAAAAATTGTACTCATAAGAGTCTATTTAAATATCAGGTTGTTACTTCCTATTTTTAAAATTATTTTTCTGGTTTCAGAAATAAAGTGCCACCTAGGCCTGCTGGTCAAAGAACTGAACCTGATGCTAATACTGTAAGCTATTGATTAGTAAAAATTTTATTTGAAGAATTCTAATTAGAATCGGTTTAAATTTTGTTAGGGTTTCCCTGGTTTTAACTTTGGAGATGGTGGTTTCCATTTGTCATTTGGAATAGGAGCATTTCCTTTTGGATTTTTAACATCTTTTAATTTCTCTGATCGTCCACATGGAGGTAAGTATAAATTAATAATAGTTTCATTTATGAATTCTTACTTTCAATGACGGATTTAATTTAATTAGTTCCAGTTGGTGGTCAATTACCACAAGATGATCATTACTTATCTAAACTTTTCTTATGGATTGCAGTGGTATTTATTATATGGCTATTGTTGGCATGATTTACTTTTACAGTACGTTCTTTTATATTATTATTTTATTATTCATTGAATTACTTAAGTAAGCACTTCACGGTGGCTTCTTTTTTTATGTTATTATTCACTATCTAGTTAAACCTATTGGCATTAAAACTTTTCAAATTGTCTTCAATTTTTATTATCTGGTGCTTAGTCTGAAATCCTTACTGTGATTGTTAGTTTCATTATTTTTTTATGATACAAAAAACTTAGATTATAGTTTAACTATACAATTTTTACAGTTTGAGAAATATTTGACCAGTTTCACTAATAAGAATATTTTTAGAACAGATAATGATTTAGTTCTGTATTAAATATACTTAATTTGCAAAACAAATATTAATTTTTATATTGTATTATGTTTATTATAACTAAAAATATTTATTTTTACTTCTCTGTCTAATTCTGTATTTAATTACTATTTATGAATATTGTTTTACTAATTATTATTATGATGGTTTTGTTTTGAGTTAATTATAATATTTTAATGATTCTTTATTATTTGTTATGTTAAAACGATATTCGTTTTTATTATATTCATCCCATTTATAATTATAAGGTTATTCAACACATAGTCTGTTATTCATTAAACCTATATCTATTTAATTGTGAATATAAATTTTTTTCTTTATTGAATAATTTAATTATTATCTAATTCAATCAACTAGAAAAAAACATTTGAGATTAGATAGCTTACAATAATGTTGTTAAGTATATTTGATAATGAATCTTTCTTTTAGTTAGTAAACTACCACTGAAAACTAAAAAAGGTTGTATACCAAAAGTGTATTAATTGATTAGGTACCAGTCATCAAATTAAGCATTTCTATTTACAAATATCTGTGGTGTGTATATTATAAACTATACTGGAAAGTGCACTGTGTATAACTACTATGTTATGAAAAACAAGCCGACGTATTCAAACGTTTCCTCCACCACTGCAGGGCAACTAAAAGTTATAAATAAGAAATAAGTATTATTACGTTTAAAAATGATTAAACGGAACCAATAAAAACAATTTAATATAAAATATTTTTTAATAACAGAATTATAATTTATAAGGATACTCTTATAAAATAGAAACAGTACATACAAACTACATGTGTATAAATTATAGTCAACATAACTATACATATTATACAAATGTAAATAGGTACTTATTATTTACTTTAAAAATATTAATAACATATATAATATTACATACATTTACATACACTAATATAATATAATACGATCAAAGTATAAATTATACAAAATAATTTTAAAAAACCAAACACTTTCAATTTGTACACTTAATGAGCAGTTCTAAATATTGTTAAATAAAATCAATTTTGTTAATTTTTGCCTTAATGATGAATTATTTTTAAAAACTTGTCTGGAATTTATTTCTTTAGCATGTTCTTATATTTACAAACTTAACTAAGTGCAGTGAGCCAGTGAATAGGCTATACTCATAGCTGGGGCTAGGTAAATTGAGTCCGAGATAAGTTTGGTACATTTTGAAAGCGGTAAATTGAGTCCCGGGGAAAAATAGGAAGTAGGTAAGTTGAGTCCAGGAAAAAATAAGGTAGTAGGTAATTTGAGTTCCAGGGAAAAACAATTTATATGTATTTAAAATTTAAAAATTTTTATAGAGTATATTTTTAAATTTTAAATGCATATAAATTGTTTTTCCCTGGAACTCAAATTACCTTCTACCTTATTTTTTCTGGGACTCAACTTACCTACTACCTATTTTTCCCCGGGACTCAATTTACCGAGTTAGGGTCATTTGGGACTCAATTTACCAACCCCGTCATAGCTTGGGGAACCAATATTGACATTTATAGGGTGTGAAGATAAATATGCAGGTATTGGGTATACAATATCATTTATCAACTATATAATATCATTATCATAATACAAGAGTATCAAAGCATTGGAGTCATTTAAAATCAATGATAAATAATACATGTATTTTCAGAATCAAGCTAAAATAAATATGGTTTTCAAAACATTAACTTTGATCAATAACTAAAAATGTTTTTATATTAACCCAGATTAGTTCATAATTATTAGCATATTATGTAATATTGAATCGCAGACGTTTCGCCCCCGATAAAAAAGCCATTGTAATCACTCTTATCAGACTTATCACTCTTCTAAACTAGTCCATAGGTCCATTGATAATAATTTATGTTATAGATTACAAAGTTTTATTGCTTTTATAGTTAAGTTCAATTTTCAAACTTTCAATTCTGTGGTTCAATCGCGATGTAGAAAACCCTGTTTATTATATCGTTGACAACGTTGACCAGTGACCACCGTTTTTGGCGCCCAATCTATCTAAAAGTGTATCTGTTTTTGTTTTTTTATTATTGAACACTACTTCTGCACCTACCCGCTGTTTTAAAAATTTTAACAGTATACTAGATACCTATATTGGCAACTTTTGAAGACATATAAAAATAATATTATTTTGGTTTTATTTAAAATGTATTCACCTTATTATAATAATAATTTACACAACATTGTAAACATTAAAAGGCCCATATACCTGACGTACTCGTTTATTAATCATTGGATGCAAATTCGTAAAAAGGTATACTAATAATTTTGTTAAATAGTTAATATCACTTTACTATAAATGATTTATTATTAGAGTTCAGTTATTACCAACAAAGTTGAAGTGTCCAATTCGGATATACTTACTGACGAAACCCAATTTCGTGCGTTGGAAAAATCTGTAACTCCATTATGTCGAATGCCTTATGAGAAACAATTGGTTTTGAAACAACAGTGGACAAATACTGTATGCAAAGAAGTTCGCAGTCGACTACACAGTGCAAAAACCTTGATTACACTACCTAAAATCTTCCCCATCTCGTCATCTGTATGTATTTATTATTACAATAATATTGTATATTTTTTGATTACCTACATAGGTACTTTTATAATTTTTATTTTTTCGTGTGTATGTATTAGCCACAAATAAATGAATACCGCAATAAAGATGAATTTAATTTTCGACCTGGTATCGATGGTGACCCTAAAACCCTTGGATTTTTTGTCAACAATCCATCTGAAGGAAATATCTATTGTGTGTCTGCCATGAAATTAATTAATATGAAACAGTCACATAAAGATATTGCTCAGGTAGTTTATATTTTTGTCTTAATCATGTCTACCAGATGTATTGATATAATTTTTTTCATTTTAAGGTTTTTGAAGCTTTTGTTAGAAAATCTGAATTGCCCGCTAGTTATGATCACATGGATGGTGGTTTTTGGCGAGGAATCATTGTGCGTAGTAATTTAAAAGGTGACAAAATGGCCATTGTGGTTGCTAATCCTAGAGGTTATACCAATGAAATTATGTTAGATGAACAGCGTAAATTTAATGACTACTTGAAGAGTATTAATATTGATTTACAATCTTTGTATTTTCATCCCAGGTAATTATTAATACGTTGACTGCCATGTAGCCGCCGGTGGCCTCAAGAATATTTATCATGGATAAGCCAAAGATATTTTTCAGTGTCATTATAAATTTGTATTTGTATACAAGGTGATTCTTTTAAGTGGGTACACTAATTATCTTGAAAAGTATTGACTTTTTTCAAAATATTTTGAAAGTTGTTAAAAAACCAACGTTTTTATTAAAAAATTATATTTTTAAATATTTTTTATCCTTATCATTTTTAAGTTTTTTACTTTTTTAAATGACAACATAGAGTTTTAATTTCATATTCCAAAGCAGAATATTTTTCTAAGTATTTTAATTCATAAAAATCGAATTTAGGGCTAGTAGTTTTTGAGTTATAAGTATTTAAAGTTTAGATTGGCAGAGTGGAGTGGTACGTTGTTACCCCGCAAAATGTTTTTCCACAACTTCGCTTGTCTAAACTTTAAATACATATAACTCATTAACTACTCGTCCTAAACTCGATTTTTATGAATCAAAATACTTAGAAAAATATTCTGGTTTGGAATATGAAATTAAAACTCTATGTTGTCATTCAAAAAAGTAAAAAACTTAAAAAATGATAAGGATAAAAATTATTTAAAAATATAATTTTTTAATAAAAACGTTGGTTTTTTAACAAGTTGAAACCATGTAAAAAAATATTTTGAAAAAAGTAAATACTTTTCGAGATAATTAGTGCACTCACTTAAAAGAATCACCCTGTATATACTATTGAATTTGAAAAAAAAAATGTTAAAATTATGTTTATTACATTTAAAAAATTGCAATTATTCGCACTACGCCACAGCGTATTTTTAAGATCATTATTGTAGTGCCATGGAAAAGTTAACAATATAAATCCAAATTAACTTACTGCAGCCTGCGGCCGTATGGCCTCCTACGAATGCTATGGTGCTGCAGCCAGCAGTCTAAAAATTATCAATACCTAATTATTTTTATACGGATGCTGGCGGCCGCATGGCAGTCAACGTGTTAACTTATTGTTGTATATGATATGTTAATTGAGACATTTTGTATTAAATATAGATTTTGTTCAACTCGTTTAGTTTGCACACTAGAAGTTCAAAAGATTCAACATTCATTCTTGTTGATGGAGATAAATATATTTATGAGGATTTATGCAGTTTTAAGTTTAGAATATCTCCAGACTCATTTTTTCAAATTAACACATTAGCTGCTGAAGTTTTATACAACGAATTGTTCAAATTGATTAATCCAACCAAGACATCTACCCTGCTTGATTTGTGTTCAGGCACTGGTATAATTTCTTAAAAATACAATCATAATAAACAATTAAAGATAAATATTGAATTATTTTTGAGATGTTAAACAAATTAATTTAATTTCATAGGTACAGTAAGTATAATAGGCAGTCAACGTGTACAGTCATGTGTTGGTATTGAATCTGTGGCACAGGCCGTTAATGACGCTAAAGAGACTGCAAAAATAAATAATGTACACAATTGTGATTTTATTGAAGGAAAAGTAGAAGTGGTAATTACACAAGTGTTCCCTTTACTAACAAACTGAAGCAATTCATAATATATTTTTTTAAAGGTATTAAAACAAATTTTGAGTGAATTGAGCATGACCAGTGATTTATGTGCTGTATTAAATCCCGGTCGAGCAGGCGTGCGTAAGTTGATATATATATTATACATAGCATGTTAAATGTTTTATTAATTGTCTATGTTTTTAGATCCAAAAGTCATAAATGCTATTAGAAATAACAGGTTGATCAACAGTCTTGCATATGTGTCATGTAAAGCGGACAGTCCAATAACTATGAAAAACCTTGTGGAATTAGTTGTTAAAAACAAAAAATCTCGTCCTTTTACATTGAATTCCATAAAACCAGTTGATATGTTTCCTCATACAAAACATTGTGAATTAATTTTCTTGTTTAAACGTTAAATTATGATTGAAATAAAAAGATTATAATTATAAATGAATTTACATTTGTTTCTAGTAAATTATTGTTGTACTAAAGATTGAATCACTAAACAAATATTTTAAATATAAATAATAAATATTATATGAGCTGTCTGGTCTAGAAAAAAATGATTTTAGTTTGTCTAAAAGTATATGAGATTTAATTTTTTATATAGGCTTACAAAACTTATGTTGCATGTTATTTAAAGATAATTCCAAAATATTCACCTCAAGACAAAATGCAATAATCCTAATAATATTACCATATTTCAAAAGGTTTTTGAAAGTATTTTGAAGTTGAGATTTTATGTTCTGTTGCAATATTTACTTTTAACTTACTTAACTAAAAAAAAAAATCACATGTGGAATATTTTTATGAGACAAAAATTCATGAACACTGAACAGAGTTGCATATGCTGGCACATTTTTATGATACAGAACCAATTTTTCAGTCACTCTTCTCAGTTATCAATAGTACATTTTCTCTTAAAATTGTATGACAAAACCTAATAAATATTTATATTTATATTCTGTTAATTGTTGGTTATTTTGGAATTTTTTTACACATTTTCACCACAACATCATTCCATAACATGAGTTATCTTCAGTTGACTGCTGACCATCTTTAAAAACATTCATTCAAAAGTCTTTGAACAACATAAAGAATTATCTCCAAAAAAAGTATAGTATAAAAGGTATAAGCTGGAGATTAAAGTCTAATCCGATTTTTGATCATAAAAAATTACTTATACACTAAACAAGTTAGTGGATGAAGAAAAGAAATCCATTTACAAGCCAACTGTCTCTTTCTTTAACGAAAAATACCATGTAAGCAATTGGGAAGTTCATAGCCTATGGTTCTGGGCACGCGAGACTGCATCGCCTCTGCTCAGAGACTTAAAAAAAAAAATGCATTAGAATTAAGAAAACTTAAAGAAATGTGCTTAGTTGTCATGAGAGACACACTTAACATTATTCATAAGCATTTATACTCTTAATATTATACACATCCATATTATAAAACTTTTATTTTACTTATAATCTTATTCACCATGTTTAAAACATAATGATTTCTCATTTATATTCTATGATCACTCCGTAATTTATTGTATGCTTTACTTTTTAAAATTTTTTAACCCCATTTATATACTATTTTTATCCATTTTTTACAGTTACAAATATGTTTGATTTTTACACTGTGTCACTGTGTTTACCTTGTATAGGCAAGGGCAACCTGATAGACGGGCAGTTCACTATGAATAAAGTTGTTTCTCTCTATAATAATATAACGTATATTTATTTATTTTATACAGACTCTGGGTTTTACGCTTGGCGACCCTAGGATAAATGTAAAATATTTTAAAAAAAAATGTTTACTAAAAAATTAACTTAGGCAGCGGTGCTTAACCGGTGTTCCGTGGAACACCGGAGCTTCATAAACTTGGCTAAAGTGTTCCGACAACATTTCGAAATATGCGAAAAAATCATAAAATTATTGGGATAATTTAATTTTTGGTTTAATCGTTTTAAATAATTGTACTTAATACAACACAATACGAGTATATGTATATAATTTTAGTAAAAAAAAAATGAAAAGTACCTATTGTTTTATTTTACGTCTTTACGACCTAGTGCTCTTCAAAAATCTTAAAAAATTATAAGTGTTCCGTGGTTCTAAAAAGGTTAAGAACCACTGCTCTAAGGCTTAATTTATGTACGACGATTTTAGAAGGTACCTATTGTGTAATCATAATAATTGCTTCTAACTTACAAGAAAGTAAAAAGTTGTTATCTTTAGTTCATTGTGCTAGGTAGATATTATTTTTCTATTACCTACTGTTGAGGGCCAAAGGGGATATTTAATATTATGAATCCGAACTTTGGTGTATTATCTGTGATTTTATTTAATATAGTAAATAGCAGCATGTAACGCGTCGAAACGGTGTGTTTGGTTGGATAGCTATGACGCATTGACGCTACTAATGATAGGTATAAGAAATAATATGCGACGAAGTCCCCTGAACGACGTTATATTAATAATATATATATATATATATATATATATAATTAATATATTATATTACGTTATCGCTCGCTTAATTTTACCGGCTCCAACAATATTACTATAGTAGAATACTTTTCCAGTATTTCTGCTGAAGTTATTTTATAAGCTGCAACATCTTTTTCATTTTTTTTCAATATTTAATATTGATAGGCAAGTCGAGGTATTTCTATTATAGTCTGTATAGATATTTATAGTTAACGATAATGTTCCCAAAGTGTATCAGGTATCCCGAGATCCTGTTTCGCCACTGTAGCAACACCCCAAACGTACAAAACTACAAAATATGTACCTTTATGGACTATGTTATAGTTGCAGGGTCGTGTATATAGAAATGTTGAAGTCTCTTGGAACAAAATTCACGACTGTGATCATATGATTTAAAAAAACAAATGGAGTTTAATGTCAATATAATATTTTATTCCATAATAGTTGCACAGGTATTTTATATGATATATGATATTGAAATAATGTACTTACGTAAGTGATGATTACTGTAATAATTAAAAGTTAACAAAATAATATTATATTAGGTATAACATAATATTTGTCGCTGCTCAGATGTATAGGTATATCTAAATAATATAAAGTAATTAATTAGGTATCATAAATCATAATATAATATTATGGTTTGTCACTTACACTCAAATATTTAAAGTACGCGTATTATACACATGCACAAAAATGACATTTTAATTATCATACAGCGTTTACGCGATGATTATATATATTTGATAACTACATATTATATAATAACACGCGCGGAATCGCTCTACTTGAAATTGGACGAGAATGAAATTAGGCCCTTGGACATGTTATTGTTCATTTTCATGGAGCCTAACATGTTGAGCGTCATGTGGATAAAATCGAAATCCTTGATCAAATGTTTAGGGCACCAATCGATTTTGTTCACGATGCCAGTGATCGCGTCCAGATCCCTGATCATGCTGCCGCTGTTGACCATATTAGTGACCTTCTGTACGGCGTTCGAGTCAACGTCCATCCGGATGCTGGACACCGTGTTGTACAACTCGTTGGTAATATCCTCAAAGCCCTGTACGGCAGTCGGGTTGGTGATGATGGAGGTAAACGTGTTGTACAGCTGGATCTTGCGGTCGGCCCGTTTACTGTCAAAAGTCACAGAGGCATACTTCTTCATCAGCCTCACCAGTGATGACCAGAACACATCGTCTCTGAGCACGTTATTCATCGTGTTCCTCAACGCCCTAATTTCCAGCTTGCCGTTCTCGTTGGCCCGGTTGATGTTCTCAATCGTGTCCCAGAACATGTCTTTCACGGCGGTCAAGTTCGGGTACTTTTTGGATGGCGACGGAGACGATTCTGGTGCCTCGTTCACTTCTTCAATGGTCTGCATCATCTGGTCGTCAGATTCATTGGATTGAACTCCATTATAGCGGACTGAAAACGCGTCCTGCAACAACACGATAACGTCCAAGTGTACAGTTATATAACGTCCGAGAAACGAACAAAATTCGCTGATGGACTAGGTAGGTAGTCGTTTGACAAAAAAACACAAACATCCTAATAAAACGATGAAAAGCTGTGTTGGTACTCTGATATAGATTTGATATACATAATTATGAGTCTGGGCATTGGCGAGTTAAAAGTTAAAATTATTAGTTAAAACGTTAAGTAAATTAACTCGTTACTTTTTTATTCAAATTAATTATTCTTAACTTAATAATTTATTTTTTTAAGATTAACGTGTTAATTTCAAATTAATATTATTCAAAAGTATCTAAATTAAGTTCATATTTTTGTCCGAATAACATGTATACCACTTTTCGGATAGATGGAGTCAAGTATGAATTCAGAATTCAGAATTTCATGATTTTTTTTTAGACAAGTAGATTTTTTGATAGATGGTGCTTATTGATGTAGCATTTTAAATTTCTCCAGTAATTTTCTTGAGCGTGGGAAAAGAAAACTGAAAAGCTATCTAATAAACCATTTTATGTGCTTGGATTTTTTTTTTTTTGCAAATTAGAAAATTTTTATAATAAACTGAGTCTAAGTTACTTTTTTTTCAATGTTAACTTTTAAATTAACGAGGTAACGAAAAAATATATGAATAACATTTAACTAAACTTTATTATTTTAGTATAACTTATAACATAACGAGTAAAAAATCTTGAAATTGGGATCTTTGAAATCCCAGCCTTGCACTTATATTTTATATTTGTATGTAGCTATGTCTTAATATAATAAGACTAAAGACTACTAAGACTAATAAGGGAAATATTGAACTAGCAATTAATTTTATACATCTACTATAAATTGGAAAATCCAAATTGTACTTTTTAATTTACATAGTATTATTCATATCCATAATACTATGGTCGGATCAACCGGAGCGGCGGACTAGCAGAGGGCGTACGAGAGGGGTTCTACTGTATCATACTTAGGTATTTAGGCAAATAGAGATATTTAGTTTTTTTGTTTTAGTTAAACGGGTTAAAAAACCTAGTTGCATATTGTAAGAAACAGACTTGACGCAGTGCACTTACGGACGATAATTGATTACCTATAGTACTTACACTGTAATAATTCATGAAATATATTAGAGGACAAAACAAAACATATAGAACAAACAATAAACAATGAGTTAGGATTTTAACATTAGAAAAAAAAAATTGAAATGCAATGTAATTTTATTGTATCTATAAAGTCACATAGAAACCTTGAAATTAAGCTTTTGTATTTGGGTATACTGCTACTGCTGGACGTTGGTCAGATATAACAGTTACGGTATGGAGGTCATTTGGCGTGCGCAGATTTCTTTCGAAAGGTATTCCGGTGTTTTTAAAATGTATACCATAAACCTAACTAAATATACGAAAATAACTTCTCAATACCTATCAATATAAAATAATTCATCTAATAAATAATGTAAATACGAATCTAAATGAAAATATAACAATGAAATCGAATTAATATATTTTGGTTTCTTCTGAATATCCAATATGTTTATAAGAAAAAAAAATTATCAAAATATTCAAGTTCTAATCATGAGCTAAGATGTTATATTACTATGAGTCCATGAAATATCTTAGTAGTTTATGATTCTAATCAAAAAATTTACAAATAAAAACTACGATTATAATAACTCTACGGGAGATGCCATATTGCGATTGCATTCATGCCGGATCCCCCGCGCACGCCTATATTATATAGGTCCTTTTGTATAAACTTTATTTAGAAGGCGTGGCCTGAAGATATCTCATTCAGGTCTATAGGATACGCAACAATGTGTATATAAAAAAAAAGCTCATAGTAATGATAAATGATTTATTGTAAAATACCTCGCGAATATACTTCAACAATCATCTACATAGATTTTGAAGTCGTCTACATAACAAAGGCACAAGAGAAGGTGGATTATATTAATTTACAGTTGTTTGCTTAATTATTTATATGATATTGATATGGGTACCATAAACTTGTGTTTCTAGAAAATAATACTATATAGTTCTATACAAATAAACTTACTACCTACACTATAATATAAAACGTAGGTTTTAGATAACTATAGGTATATTATACACAGACAATCTAAGTATAAGAACTGAATTTTTGAATATAGAACTGATCGACACGATTCCTGAATAATATACAATAGTCAATAAGTCATAATATATGATGAAGGTAAAACCTAGTAGGTACCAAATACTGAAATATCAGCTATATAGGTACTATTATATAGTCTTCACGTTTTATATATTTAGATACCTACCTAATATTGATTTTATTCTATTTGAATTTACCTGTAAGAAGAAAGAGCACAGCACGAACGCCAATATTTGGATGCAAGCCATCATTGAGCTTTTTTGTATAACAATCGCAGGTTAACACAAGTTCTGTATTTTTATACCCGAATACTGTGACTTGTGCTGGTTATTTACGTTAACAATACCCAACACCTGGCACGTTAAATACCGTAATTACTGTTGTGCTGTGGAAATTGTGTGAAAAAATCCGTAGACAGGTAATCCGCATACGTTTGCATTTATATCTACAGGATGTCTCACAGTTCAGGATAACACTCCTGCAGGCGCGTAGCCAGGAATATTCAACGACGGGTGTTTCAATTTAATATCATAATACGATTTGGGGAGAAGGGGCCTGTATACTGTACATTTAACATATTTTTGGATTATACGGCCGAGAGTGGAGTGATTTAACATAAAACAAAATTCTCCCCCCCCCCCTCCCCCAGGGACACTGTGTTTATAGATGTACATCTAAATGTATAATAATATAAATATACGATCATCATCTGTATCAGGGACAGATAATAACTGGCGGCTCATGGTTCTAAAATTCAATTTTTTTTAACAATTATCTTTGAAAATGTGCGAAAAAAAGGTCTTTTGAAGGACGGGTCGTAAGACTAAAATGTTTGAGACTAACCCTTAATTTTGAGTTTACCTTCCCCGCTACAAAGGTTAAACCTCTTTTTTCGTCTAAATTGTATGAGTCTTCTGAATAATAAAGATGATATCTATTCTGTACACCATCTAGAACTATAAGATAATATCATTTCGCTTGTTAGAAATAACTTAATACATCAACTACCTATTTATAAATATTAATTCGCATACAACTATATGATAATATATATACAAGTTGCATATCATCTCAGCATTTTTCAAGATAACGTCTTGAAACTTATTTTTTTATAAATGTTGGAAAACGAAAAATTTCAAAAATTATTATTAACATATGAAATTATAATTACGGTTAACAACGGTTAAGTTTTAATGAATTGTTAATAAATAAAATGAGTGTTGACGAAAACGGTAGACACCCTCTATATACACATCATCGAAAATAATAATAGAGAGAACGCAAAACCCAGTCTATTATGGAAACCATACATTGTATACGCTTACAAATTTGTTCATTATAATTTTTTTTGTTGAATAAATTGTTTTTCGTAGTCATTTATACTCAAATTTACTTAAGGCCGTCATTATTAACGAGCAATTAACACATGCAAAAAAAAATAACAAAACGTTATTTTATTATACATGGCATAATATATAAGTATTAGGTACCTAGCTGTTTATTTAATATTCAAAGGTGAGCGTGATTGTTATGAATATATAATTTTAACCTAATTATTATAGTTAGTTAATTTTATAGTTAATTTAAGAACTTAACTAATTTAATTGGCTGTTGAGATTATTGAAATAGGTAATTCCACTTTTTTCAGTTGAATTGAATCAACTAAGACCAAGTACCTACCTATCACGTCAAAATTTAAATTATTTTTGAAAATGTTGCTTTTAATGGGTCCAATGGTTTAATATATTAATTACCAAACATTTTTTAAGATAAATACGAAGTACCTATATTAGTTATTAAATATTTAAACTAAAAAAGATAACAACTTTAGTTATTTTGTTATATTTCACAAGATATAAATCGCAGGGACTTAAAATATCATAACCATTTGTAATAACATCAGTGCTGTAGTCCAGTAGTCCTAAAAAAATCAGAGGGTATAATATTAAACATTTATACTATCATTAGGTATCACTTTGGTAGAGGGTAAACAACACAACACACATGCATTAATAATTGTACAAATTAAATTCTAAATAAATTTATTGAAAAATATTCTACAGTACATTGTCGTCAATCGCTCAATATATAATATATTTAATTATATACATATATATATATATATATATATATATAAATTATGTCTAATACAAATTGTCTATCTTAAGTGATTCTTAACATTCTTAGTTTTTCTATCAAAAATATTAATTATAATCTAATGACTTTTATCTTTCTATTATTTGGTAATTTCACTACAACAGAGAGTATACGACCTTAATCAGAAGGTATACGGAGTTTATTAGAAATAACCAGAAACTATATACCGCCGTATATACCCTCCACTACATCACTGAATAACATATTATAATTATTTTTTTTAAGCACAGCAATTTTCAAAACGTTAGACACATTATATTTATATAATTATATCATTAACCTATAGGTTATACACTTATACCTACATCATCATATCGGTATCGATTCATAATAATACAGTATAGAAATCGGTTATAATAACGAATTTCAAGGGACAGCTCTTTGTATGCTTGTTGTAACCGATTAAAAACGGGAAATACAAAAATAAAATCGACTTTTTTATTTTACTTATAATCGAGATTATAATACTAAATTTATACACGTATGTACATAGGTACATTATTTATACATTAATACATAAATTTATTAATAATTATTATAATTGGAGATTTAATACTTTATTTATCAATACATTTGTTACTTAAACATTTGAATTTAATTTCTTAAAATAATCTTTGATCGAACTTTGCTTCATGTATTTAGTGTTAATTGATGTTTCTAATAAAAACTAAGCTTTTTTTTCAGCATCTGTACCTTCATATTTTGTGTAATAAAATCTTTCTAGTGTCCTCGATGCAGAATGAGCTTCGGATATTGACGGCACAGTTTCAAGCTCATCTAGGTATATCAGTATCATCTTGCTCAACTTGTTGGCTAGCTATGACATTGTAGACTAAATCTTCATCCATTTGAATTGCTGACGTTATGAGGTCATCATCAATCTATACGTAGTTCTCATTGATGTAATTAATCAACTGCTTATAACAGTGAAGTATTGATTGAAACGTCACAAAAACCTGCATGCCGAAAGCAATTAGCAATACCCGTCGATGTTACATTACGCCAAGCTTTATCCAGCATTATTATGGCATCCAAAACAGTCGTTTTTGATTCCAATTGATTCTCAATATCCTCAATCATTTTCAGTACCAACTGATTCCAGCAATGAGCTTTAATGGTCCTTATAACGTCCTGGTCCATTGGTTGAAACTTGAAGTACAGTATAGTAGTGTATGCGAGCAAAAATACGAGTTTAATACATTTCAAATGCTGGACCTGGTGTGCAGGACAGTTGTCCACCAATAGTAGATTTTTTTTACGGCGTAATTCATCATCCCAATAATTAAGAGTTTTTTCATAAATTGCTGAAGCCATCCAAGCTTTGGTACTATATTCATTAAATACTGGAAGTGAAGAAACTCCTTTAAAACATCGAGGGCTTTTCGACTTTCCAATAATAAGGAGTATTCTATTATCAGTTCCGGACGTTCCGTTCATGTCGGCTACCACTGAAACTATTATTTTGTCTTTGGATAATTTTTCACGCGAGCATTTTTCCCGCTTGAAGCGAAGAGTATTAACGGAAGTTAATTTGGAAAAAAGGCCTGCTTCATCGGCATTATAAATTTCATCATCACAGTAACCAGCTCGAAGGAATGGCCAAATGTCAGCCAGCCAATTAGAACAGATATACTTATAATATGCAGTATTAACTGCAGATGGCTCACCTGAGATCTTTCCGAAACCAATGTTGTGCCGTTATCGAAAACGCTGAATTCAAGATGCAGAACATTTGAAATTTTCTATTTTCATTTTTTGCTTGAAAAATAGGACCACTTATAGACACATTCAATAACCGTTGTTGTTTGAACCATACTAGTACAGCTTCTTCAAGGTCCTTATGGCCTTATATTGTGCAGTGCGCAGTCGTTTTGCAATATAAGTGACGTGGATTGAAACATATTTTTCAAAGTATCCCGATTCTTCCATATGATTGTGCAACACACCTCCTTCGTTTATTAAATCTAAGTGGTTGTCGATATTTATACCAAATCCTATCAAGTTAAGGAGTAGTCCGCGGTTAGCTATTCCTACTACACGAACCGATCTTGAGAACCGGGTAGTTGGATCGATACAAAAAAAGTTTCCTAAGTTATATTTTACAGGTCCTAGGAACTTATGACCTGCGTTTATAGACTAACACAATGGAACACGATATAGTAATGTAAAACGAGATTTATTAAATGATTGAATAATATTAATATTATATGTATAGTACACTATCACCCGAGTTACCCTGTTCTTGAGAGTAGTATATTGAACATTGAAGATCACAGGAGTAGCGGAGTACGAGCTGAACAATTGAAAAAGTGATTTTTTAAAGTAGGCTTGACTGTGTTTTAGACACGTCCGTGGTTTAAACTCGACTGTCTGGCTATATTTTATAATATACATATATGCTCGTACTCTACGTTCCTGTGTTCTGTTAACCTAAGCAAAATTGCCGAGCGTGACATAAATTACAAGTCAGTAATCTGTAAATCGTTACAATTGAAACTGTCGAACGAAAGTGATGCCAAATTCTTATGCGATTACGCTGTTTTTCTCACCATATTCTAAACGCCTGATTATTCCGATTATTTTGTCCAACGTAAACTAACGAAACGACATGGTGGAACGTCTTCACTGAACTTACTAACGAGTAACGTTTACCACTATTTATAATTTTAATCAACTTGAAAACACCAGAATTTGTAGGAATAACGTTTTTTATTAATAAACAATCCATATCAACATAACTAAAGATAATGTACGTCAATGATTAATCGACCTAAATAATAGCCAAGTTCGTTTTATTTTACTCGTTATTATAGCCGATAACGCTTATAATAACGATTATAATAACCATATACTCATTATAGACGTATATTTTAACATACAATCATATGGGCTCGTGCTGGGACCAAACGTTTTGCTTGTTGTACGCAGTATCTCGTTCTAGGCAATGCTTATTATAGTGATACTGTATGTATAGCCGTATAGGTACCTGGTGCCTACTTTAGGAATTAACGAAGGGAAAATTTTAAGCTTTTAAACATTAAGATAGGTGTATGTATAAATGTATTATAGCGCAGAGGGCCGTCGCACTCCGCATAACACGTGCCTACAGGACAGTCTCGGCCGACGCTTCGTCAGTATTGGCCTCAATGCTACCTGCACACCTGCTAGCAACAGAAAGGGCTAGAGTTCGGGTTCGCCTGGACGACCAGACTGACGTCGTCCCGAACACTGTTAAAAACCAAGAGAGAATAATCAGCATTGCAGCTTGGCAAGCTCGGTGGGACCGGTCTGATAAAGGCAGATGGACTAACCGGCTCCTCCCTGACGTTGGGCGCTGGTTAGCAAAGCCACCGCTAACCCTGACTTTCCGACTGACGCAGGTGCTTTCGGGGCACGGGTGCTTCCGGAGCTACCTGAAGAGGTTTAATCGGGCGGACGACAGTTATTGCGTATACTGCGTCAACCCCGACGACACTGCTGAGCACACGGTTTTTACCTGCCCGAGATGGATTGACGACCGCGTTCGAACGACTGAGATTATGAGGCGACCTCCGAACGCGGGGGACGACGTTGAGGAAATCCTGTGTGGTCCCCTGTCACATGACTTGCCAGAAGATGCCCAAGCCCGAAGGAGAATTATCAAACAGTTCGAAACCAATCGCCTGAAGTGCATCCGCATGGTCGAGACGATTCTGTCGACCAAGGAAAAAAATGAACGCGAGGAAGAGGCCTGGCGAAGGGCACAGGGGAATGTGCGACCGCCCTGATGGAGAACGAAACATCCAGAGTGGTGGACTCCAGTCGGCTCGCCAATCGGATGACAGGCACGCGAATTCAAGGGCGGCGGACTCCGGTCGGCCCGAGAAGGACAGGAAGAAGTCAAGTAAAACTTGTAATGCATAAAATTCAGATTGACCTTTGTTAATGTAAAATTTAATTGTTAAAGCAAAACTTTGAAATGCTTGAACGAGGTAAGTCAGGGAGCTGTCCCGTCTGCCTCCCACGTATGTATTAATATTTGATACTGTCAATAAACGATGGCGGCGCCGCGGAAGCAATGCGAAAGCAGATCCCGCGGCTTCGTCGGTTAAAACGAAAAAAAAAAAAAAATAAGGTGCATGTATTATTCACCTACAAGCTACAGGCATTTATGCTGATTAATAGATTAGATATTTGGCAACACTAATTGAAAAAGTGGAATATTTTTTTGCCTTGATATCATGAATTAATGAACTATATAAAGGCTCCAAGTTACCACAAATTCAAAAAAAAACTGCCCATTTTATAGTTACTTTTAATAATATACTAGAAAAAACTATTTTTAAATTTGTTAAGCTTTGAAAACATGAGAGAAATTCAAAATTTTAAAAATAAAACAAATTCTAAGAATTATAGTTTTCACACCTTTAAGAACATATACTTTTGAGGTATCAATATATACCTAACACAATTTGGTTCATCCGCCTGTGAGACAATAGAGCATTTGATTATATGGTATTTGATTAGTACTATGATTTTCTGTCCAAGTCTAATACACGGGCAGCATAGAATTTTAGATGTGTTATTTTATTTTTTATAAATGTAATAATTGATTTAATACGATTTTATAGATAAAATTCTAAGAGAATAAGAATAGATTTGAATTTAATGTCAAGACTATTTAAGATCAACTTTCCCAAATGTTTGATATTATCCTCCAAATTCTTGAATTTTTCTTGTGGGATAGTCAATTCCAAGTAGACGGTATAAAAAATCGAGATAATTTTGAGAACTTTATCGCTTAACCATATCAATTGGTTCGTTAGTCAAATAATATGGCTAAAATCCTGTCGTATGTGTTAGACTCAATCAGAAAATCTGGTATCGATTACCCTTAATGCAATTATGCTCTGTGAATCTGTGAATCAAAACACAACACACATAGAAGTCAAGACATTTTAAATCAGTGTCTTCGATTTGGAAGTTTTATTTAATACTTCAATATTCCTTGAACACTGTCACACCAGATACATATTTTTGCTCAGGGGTAAATGTCTTATGACTATCAAATAGCATATAGAAATTATGAAAGTTAACAAGGAACCAGAAGTACAAACATACTAATTAATATAATTATAATTCAGTATTCTGTAATAATTTACATAGTAATTAGTTCAATTTTTAATCTTCAGAATTTGATTTTCTCAAAATATTAAGCAACAGTATATATATCATGTGTAATTTATAGAAATAATTTGTAATAAAAACAATCATTTATTATCAATAATTATACATTAAATCAACACCATTTAACTGGCACTTGATAATAGGCTACAGTACAGCCTTTTAAAGTAACTTTATTATAATCCGCATTATTAATATATGATTCTCTATATTGAACACAGTAGTTTCATTTCAAAATTCATTAAAATATCTGAACACTAAAATTACACAAGTTTTATGCATATGGTTTTTAATGCTGTATTATTGATTATACATCATTTTCACATTCATACATTTGTATTTTATAATATATGATTTAGTAAAAATATTAACATTAATATAAAAATATGGAGTTTGGAAAATCACAAAATTTAAAGTATTACAACTATGAGAGACTGATAATCATCATCTTAAAAACAACAATAACATCAGTTATTGTTGTCAAAATTATCTTTTAACCTTACTTCCCTTCGGTACGGATTTTTAACTTGATATAAATTAGATGAAACTACAATATTATGTTCATTAATTGTTTGCAATTTTTCTTAAACACTTGTATCCAATTTCAAAACTCTAATTAATAATTATATATAAGTTTAGTCCACTAAAACAATATTAATGCCGACACATAGCGTAATAGAAAAAAAAGAAAAATTATTCTAGATTATAAAAGTAGCAACCTAATATTTCATATTAGTACAAAATGTTTGCAATTAATTTATAATGTGTTTAATTAGAGATTAGAAAAATATATATATAAACGTAATATTGCATGACTGTAACAGTATGTATTATTAGTACATAATAATAATAATAATAATAAAATAGATTGTTGATAAATATTTAAAGTCTATTCAAGATATTAAGAACTATGGTTTGGTTTATAGATATATTTTCCTATCAACACAGAAGCTTGGTATTTATAGAAAAATAACTTACCTAACCTAGTTCAAAATTTTATTCTAATATCTGGTTTAAACATTTTTTTGGAGGAAATATTACTAAATAATGAATTAATTTCATACAATTATCTAGTTTTCACTATTTACATTGTAATAGGAGAATAAATCTACTTAAATAAAAATAATAACTAAAATAAAACACTCAATTACTAATTTAGCTAAATAACAATAACCTTAACATAATAAGATAATTAAACCAAATAAACAGAATATATTTCTATTACAATAGAAATAAAATGGTCACATTAATATCATAGTAATATTTAAAAAGAGAACTATTTCCTTGTCTGCCAGAAAAAAATATCAAAATATTGTCACCCCAACCACACACTTTTTAAATTGAATGTTGTCCAAGATCAGATAAACCTTGGCTAATAATAATTTACAATTAATACATATAATATAATATATTAGAAATTAAAAAATTTCAAAAACTTATTGGAAAAAAACATAAACATTCAATTTAAATTGTAGTATAACTTAATTATAAAGTTAGAAAATTTCCTTCATTATTGGGAATTTAGACATTTATAACAACTATTGTAAATAACCTTAAATACTATAAAATTTGTAAAAATTATCACTTTAAATCAAGCCAATGAATTAACATAAAAAATTTGTTTTTATAAAATTAGCTGATCTTTAAGGCCACAAGTTAAAAGTAGCCAAGATCTACTAGAAATAGCATTATAACCAACAAGGTAACTATGATTGGTTTGGAAACAGGTCTCTTCTAAACACATTGATTAGCCTATAATAAAAATGTCAAGTGTCAATAATCAGTGAAAATAAAATTAAGCCTTCACTAACCTAATTAATTAAATTTGAGCCGGTATACTAGACGAGGAAGCAACTTCCATCATCTCATCTTGATTCTGATTCAGGAAATTACTACTGTTGACTGTAGTCAACACATGAGGTCTATATGGTTTCCTAGCAGAGTGATTGTTGAATGGTCGAGCACATGCATCAAACAACCTCGATTGGTCTATTTCCCTGTGATTTGTGGTGCTAGCTTGCACAATTCGGGGTTGATCTACTGGTACTGGATTGGATCTCGCTACATTTGGATACCTTGATGGTGAAGATGATTTATCAGTTTCCATTTCTTCATCAATTCGGGTAGCAGAAAGCTGAGCACATGTTGATGCTATTGGTTCAAAATCACTGAATGGATTAAGATTCCGTGGAACATGCTGATTTCACAAAAAAACAATGTATGAACATTTTTGTTTAGACATGATTTGTTAAACATAAATAAGTACCCCTCTTTGAAATTGGTCAACCGGTCTTCTAGATTCACATATACCAGCTTGAACCACAGGTGTGGGTGCCGATTTTTGTATTCTCATTTCGAGTTTTGGTTTCTTTGGCATTACGTTCTTATGGAAAACATCTTCGTCATCCATTTGCTTTTCCATTTCATCTGTTCTACAATTTTGATGAGCATTTAATGCTTGTTCTCGACTCGTACTTGTGCCAAGGGTGTCTAATAATGATGGAGCTATATAAGTAAAACCCTAAAAATAAAAATAAAATGTATGATGAAGTAGAAGATAAATATACTAATTACTAAGTTTACACTTAAAATAAATAGTGACACATTATTAAATATTAATAATGCACAATTCTTATACCTCGTTGAGCGATCAGATTTTTATTTATTTTTTTATTAGAAAGAGGTATACTTCTTACAAGGCGTGTTGAACTTTACAAAATTATAATTTTTGTTTTACGTAATGTAATCAAAAATATAAGTTCAATGCCTTGTAATAGGATTTCCTCTTTCTAAAAAAATTTTTGTTATCAAAACTTAACAATTCTACAGGCCTGAGAAATATTCTTGAGAAGTCATTTTTTTTAAATAATAGTATCAACTACCTGCCAAATAATTATCAAGCAGTAAATTAGCAGAAAAGTATTATAATTAGGGTGACAACTAAAATATAATTTTAAAATTTTATGGAATAGCGAAAAATTTGAAAAACTGAGAATAGGCCTTTTAATGTAAATGATAAATGTTACGTTATAATTTATACTGAATAATATCAATACCACAATAAATTAATATAAAAACAAAACAGTCAGTATTTACATCAAATTTAAATTCATCATTATCATGTGGCATAAATGAATCTTCTACAGGTGAATCAACTGGAAGCTGATTGGTAAATCTGGAATCAAATTGTGTTGTATCGTCTGCACCGTTCTAAATAATAATACCTCAATAAATAAACGATAAAATCAAAAAAATTAATATAAATTTTATTTACTAATTTCGGTTTATATGGAGCTTCACAAGAACGGTTTATTATGTCTTTCCAGACAATTTTTTGGAAAAAACGATGATTTTTTATATCTTCTCCTTGATTAACACCAGATCCCAGTCTATGGCTAACTTGTCTCTGTCAATTTAAAAACAATGTTTACTTAATTGCAATCAATTTAAATAATTATAAGCAATGTATAACAAAATATATCTATTATTTATGACATATTTTTTTTTTCAAGATTACTTTTCAATATTTTTATTTATATAGCATTTAAAATAGAAGTAGATACAAACATATATTATATAATGAGTTTAAAAAATTAAATCATAACAAATTTGCTTTTTACTTACTTTAAGTAATTTTCTCATAAGATCTTTAGCTTCAGGCGATACATATGGTGGCATAATAAGTTTTCCTCTAAGTATTTTTTCAATAGTTTTTTTTCTATTATCAGCACTAAAAGGGGGCTTGAAGGTAAACACAAATGTCATGACGTTCAAATTGCAATACTCATAATAATTAATTAACAACATTACTCACAGTTCCTGTTAACATGTCAAACATAAGAGCTCCAAGTGACCACCAATCAACTGGTTTTCCATGACCGCTTCTAGTTAAAATTTCTGGTGCCCTGATATCATAGATTAATGTTTTTTTAGCTAAATTATCATTTAATTTGATAAATGCTTGAAATTTCTTACATGTATTCAATAGTACCGCAAAATGTATGAGTAACACTAACCCCATGAACATGTTCTTTACATAAACCAAAATCGGTCAGTTTTAAATGACCGTCTTGGTCTAGTAATACATTTTCTGGTTTTAAATCTCTAAATACACAAATACAGGAAAATCAATTTAAGTCATAGCTTATATATTTAAACAATATTAGTATACAAGAATACTTTGTAATCCTTAGTTATAAAAAAATGTATTAATTACTATAAATATTGTATTAAATATCACATTACTTAAAGTTAACATTTAGGACATTCATAAATAAAAATCATAATAAATTTTTTTTTTTTATTGATGTTGAGGCATCAACAGCAAGCATCATTAGCCTGTGGGTTAGAACTATTGGTTGAAACATTTGGATGTTTGGCAGAATTTAGAATGGGCATCCGTAGGTTTCTAGCATACCCAGGGGGTGGGCGGCCTCTCTTTTCAGACCGTGAACTGCCCGGAAAGCGATGCCGACAATGACAGGGATTCAAATTGGCGACGGTGTGCATCTGAACCGACGCCTTAATCCGCCCAGCAACTACACCCCCCTATTTTATTTTTATTTGAGACAGAATTTTTTTTTTTAACTATCAAATAATATTTAAAAAGATCATGATTCAACAGAATATGAAAATGGTATAAAATAACAAGTCTTTCCCGCCATTTATCATTTGTTGGTTTCCATTTATTAGCCAAATACTTTTAAAGGCTTAGGGATGTATTGTTTTATAGTGAAATAAAACAAGTACATGTGCAAAAATATCAAAATCCTAATAATAATTTGTTATTATAATTTTTCAATAAAAATAATAAATATCCAAATACTTTTAATGGCATTATGCCTCAATACTGTATGTATTATGTATGTAAAACATTTTTCATACTTGAAATATTTGAAAATTTAAAAATAATTTATAATAGGTATATTAAATAAATATAATAAATAAATATACTTAAGAATGTTAATGAGATATTTTTAGATAAATTAATACCTGTAAACTATGCCTTGACTGTGTAAATGCTGTATTGCAATAATAATTTCTGCCAGATAAAAGCTGTAATATTAAAATTATAATAGTGTCAATACATAATAAGAAAATTATATTGGTTTATCTTAAACCAACTTTTAGTTTAATTAAATCAGTAGTTAACTGTGAAACCTAAAAAAAAGTGCAAGAAATATTGTATTTATATTTTAGAATGTATGTTATAATAAAAGTTAAAACTCAATTTGTACAAAAAATAATAAAAAAAATGTTATATTTTATAACTTCTTTTTAACCATTATTAATATTTAATACAAATCTAAACAGAAATTACTAACTATTCAATTTTAGAATCTGAACGGAGCAAGGAATGTATCGGTTTTACAATGATGTTTATTTCTTTTTTTAGTATATTTCTGCAGTAATCATTATGTATTCAAACATTACACACACAACCAGATACTTCAAGATATGCTTTGGAAGTATTGTATTTAGGAGTGCACCCACCTACCTTCCAACCCAATCACATAATAGAAGTTATGATAAAAATAACTTTTAACTGATAATAAAAATAATTTTAAACTCAATTAAATTATTGAAAATTAAAATTATACATTATGGACAGTAAATGGTCAACATACCATCTAGTTCACAATATATTGGTGGTTAAATTGACTCTGGATACTATTAATAGAATTGTATAAAATATAAAAATGCAGCTCAAGGTTGAGTTACTTTAGTAGGCCAATTTAGCATGGAATGACCTATTTCTTCCATTCATGATAAAATGTAATATTATAATTTATTACAACACATTTAGTGTTTACACTTGTCATAGTATGAACCATATTGCATACTATTACAATAAAATATAATATCATGAAATAAATCTTTTATCAATAATAAAAATAACAGTTAAATACTCTGTATTACTTTTGTGTAGAGATTTGGGTTCCACAGTCATTACTACCCAATTCATATATGATAACAATTAATAACAAAAATAAAAAACAATTTATAATACCATGCTGTGTCTTCTAGAAATATTCCTTCTCGTTCTAAATGCATGAATAGTTCACCACCACTTAAATATTCTAAAATAAGATAAAGTTTTCCATTTGTTTGAAATGCATAGAACAAACTGACTATAAAGGGATGCTAAAAATATAAAAATATAAAAACATATTAATTATATCCATATTTAAACTCAAAACTTGAAAATAAAATATCCAAGTATTGAGTATTTTGTAAATTTATTTGTGTACAGCTCTAAATAATCATATTGTATAAACAAAATTGAACTTGAACCTTTACAGCCTCGAGTATATTACGTTCTGCTTTAGTATGAGCCATATCCTTGGAATTCCTGACAATTGTGGCCTTACGTAAGACTTTCATGGCAAAAACTTTATTGGTATCATTACCAGTTTTTTTGCGAACCTGAAATACTTTTCCATAACCTCCTTTTCCTAATACTTTTAATATCTCAAAACAATCTGGAGTTAATTTTTCCTTGGTAAGGTTTACAGTTCTGTCTGATAATTTTAATGTTTCTACATCACTGGATCTATAATATAAAAATATATTTTTAGTACCAATTTTAATTAAAATAGGCTCTATTACTTATAAATAAGGCCAGAAACTTGATGCATTTGCACCTTTTTTTCTAATGCTCACATTCAATGCTTTTCTATACAGAAATATTTGATTCATGAAAATTAGAATTTAATAGTACAATTTTTATTCTGCATTTTTAAGGAATTTTTTGCTTAATAGCCATTTTTTAGTATTTTTGGTGTATGTTTTTCATTTTTACACTTTTTTTTACACATATTTACATTTTTTTTTTTGAAAGTTACACATGCAGATTCCATTAGTTTTGTGGATTATCAACATTTACTATCTTTTTTTTGCAACAGAAAATTTTACTAAAAGAAGTATTTTGTAATACCTATATAGTTTTATTTAGTTGAATAAATATAATTTTAATAATAAATAATAATAATTTTAATATTTTTTTTGTATCAAAACTATATTTATCAATTTTTACAGTAAAATATTTTTCATGTATTTTAAAAATATTTTTAGGTCATCAAGTTCCAGGCCCTACTTATGAAGTATATGTATTATAAAATTTGGCTGATAATTTTTTTATTTGAAAGTTCAATGAACTATGAATTATCTTTCCCTATGAATAATAAATAAAAATAATTTATTTTGAATATACAAGTTAGGTATAATAGCATACTACATGCACTTAATAAATTTAAAGACAAATACAAACAAATCATCTTACTTTTCATCATAATCATAAATGTTGGGTTCTTGAGCATAACATGCCTAAAAAAAAACAAAAATTAAAATTATCTCCATTATTTATTATCTATATAATTTTCATATGTTTAATGAGTATATATTTTTCATTTTTCAGGTATTTCTGTTATACCCTGTATAGTGTATATGTATTTTAACTATTAAGAAGTGCCTAAAGTTAAACTCAGTGGCATGGTCATACACTCAACCACTTAATTGTGGAAACACTCGGAGTGTACTTACTGGCCATAGTTGCTAGCTCCCAGATGGGTGACCACTTAGATTTTTAGCAACAAATCTTTGCCACATATACAATACATGTTTCAAACCAACCATTTTCTTCTACAAAAACAACTAATGGCCATAGTTGCCAGTCTTGTGATCAATAAACAAAACTAATTTTTTTTTTACAATTAAGAGCTTTGGAAACTACCTTATTGAAAAATTTGAGATACCATTATTAAGTTTAAAATATTAGTTGTGGGTAGTGGTGTACTTAAAGAGATTTTGATTGGAGGATCAAAATTAGTAGTTTGGTCCTGTCTGAAAATTGATCCAAGACCACTTTTTTACTTTTTTGTTAGAATTTTCAATCATTAGGATATTTATATTTTAAATTTTAATTAATTAAATAAAAGAAAAATGCAAGTTATATTATTATATATGAAAAAAATACCGATTAACATTTAATTATAAAAAATGTGGTCAAGTGGTATTGTTCTGCTATACATACAGGTTTTTAAATGGGTTACATGATAGGGTATGTACTGTATTGGATGTGTAAAATATGAATTCAACTAAATAAAATCATTATGAACAAAACATGATTTTGAGCAAAGAAAGTTTGTCAGTCTATATTACTAAATATATTTCACTATATCATTTCCATTAAAATAATTTATTTTGTTATTAGTAGTAATACAGTAAATTGAATTAATTTTTTTTAGAAATCATTGCATTTAAAAACATTTATGTGTGTATGAAATAAAATTTATATTAAAAACTTCAAGTATTCATATTTTAAAACTACAACAAAATAACTTAAGTTGTTAATCTTTGTTTTAATTTCTTTTGTCCAAATTTGAACTGTTTTTTATGAGAAATCTTGTTTAAAATTTTCATTTTTAGCCATAAAAATCAAACATTTAGTAATTTTTAACTACAAAATAATTTGCATATTTTTGTAATTTTAATGAACTTAGTCAAATTTGAACTCAATTGCTTATAAAAACTGATTTATTTCCAATATTTTTTATAGGAGTATGAATAATCTTGTATGAAAAATGGTCATATAAATATTTGGTGAAAGTACTCATCCATGGTTATTTGTTTTTGAATTACTACAAAAAAAAAAACAATAATTGATTTTGTTAAAAACCAGTTTTGCATAAAAATTCATGGTTTTTGGTTTTTCTTAATTTTTCTATTTTAGTCCTTAAATATAGTAAATTAATTACATAGGGCATATCAAGAGAATTATGGTTGGCTAGTACCTACCTATTTATTTTACTAACATTGGGATTGATAATCCTACTCACCCATAACTTTTAATCAACTTCAGTATCATAAATATTTTAAAATTAAATGGTCATTATGTATAGTTAACCAGTTTTTCATGAATGACCAATAGAAAAACAAATGAAACAAATTTTTTTTGTAGGGGAAGGTATGATGACTACCTTACCAATAACACCCACCAAGTTTACCTTGGCTATATGAAATTATTGATATTGTTATAAATAATTGCTTATATTTGAGATAAATATTAGAAGCTCTTTCTAAAATGTTTACATACAAAATCGGGTACAAAATACTTGTTATAATATATTATGCACAAATGTAATGTTTTCTTTTAATAATAATCTAGTCTTACAATAGTAAAATAAATATTTTACTAACCATTTAAATTATATAAAATTAATTAACATTTAAATAATTGAGTCATAATAGTAAGTAGAATGTTCAATTGTTTTTGTTAAATTATCTTGAAATTATAATTATTATTATGGGCAATCAACATTCAATGTGCATGTGAATAAAAACAATTACCTACATATTTTTAAAAATAAAATGTTGCACAAATAAAAAAATATTGATAAATTAATATTATATTAACTTTAAATAGTAACAACTAACAATATTGTTACAACTAAAATATACTTCTAAAAAATTTACCTACCAAATAAAAATTATTGAAAAACTCAAGTTAATGATTTGTTTATAGGTATCTAGTAGATTATGATGTCAAGTAATTAATCATAAAAAATTTGATATTTCTTATAACACCTACCTAATAATTATTTATTTATACCAATATAAGTCAAACATAGATATATAATCCTACATGAGTAATAATTATATTATTGGTAAATTGGATGAAAATGTCCCTACCATATTAGTTAATTTTTAATATAAAAAAGATAATGTTATCAACTAACTGTAAAATCTACTAATTTAGGTTTTTAAATAAAAGGAAAAATTGAATGATTTTATTATCATTAAAAAATGTAACTAAAATATTTTTAAAGTATTTTATAAGTAAAACCTACATACAGGTATTTATTTAATTTCAAAATCTGAGTTTTAATGAAACTAATGTGTTTTTAAATGAATTCTTTGATTTTATAGAAGTTCAATAAATATATTGGTCAACCAATATCTTCCATTATTTTATTAACAAATTTCAGTTGCTAAACAGAAGATGTAAAAATACAGAAAGGCCACTCTGTTTCTTTTTAATAACATATCATAAATAGAAAAACAAAATTTAACAAAATAGGTATTAAGCACATAATATTCTAAACTAAAAGTATTCAAATAGTTGAAATACTGATTTACTATTTTACTATTCATATTTTATTACAGTGTATATTAGAATAGATATTACATATTGTATTTTATTTAATAATTATAAGTTTTAAGTACCTACCTAATATAACAAGGTACAAATGTACGATATGTAGAGAAGTAAAAAAAATGTCAACAGTACCTAATAGGTAATTGTTATTAACAACATTCAAGGTCAATAAGGTTATAATTCATATTGATAGTGTTTTTAATTTTGAAAGTTTTAATAATTGGTAACTTATCAGTAATCCATTCTCAAATTATTTAATACTAATACCATCTAAGTGCAAAACAGATAGGGCGCTTATACTACAATATTTTGTTCAACAATCTTATCTTATATATTTAGAAGCTTGTACCATTGTAGTATATAGTACCAACATAATATTTAAGTATACCTACTTAAAAAATGTATATTACAACTGTATTTGACTTTGTTATCTATTCAATGTACTAGGAAAATTCAAATGGCTATGAAATAAAGAAGTAATAACAGGGATAATAACTTTAATATTGAATGATATTATGATAAAAGTGAAGACCTAAATATTTTATAAAAAAAAGTAGTATACCTAGGTACCTACTTAGTTGAGTTATAAATTTAAGGATGTAAGATTAAGAAGTAGTATCCCCAACAAATATGCACAAATAATATTTATGATATAAATAATAATTTAAGAAGAAAAATCTTGTTAATATGATATAGAATTTTGTTGTAGCAGCTAGTACGTATAAATTAGAGTACAGAATACCTTATATCATTTATTTTAGTTTATACAAGATACCTAAAAAAAACCAATTGATAATTTTAAATTTTTTTAAATGGAATTAAGGTATAAAAACTTTTTCATTTAATTTTAACTCATTTAATTTTTCTATTAACGAAATGTACTTTATTTTTAAAATTTCATTACCAAAGTCATAATAAATTATTGATTAACTTATATCTAATGGTTTTTGAAATGTTGGGAAACAATAAAACTAAATAGGTACACACATTGAATAAAATTCATAAATGATATAGGTAGGTTGGCACTTACTTTGCTTAGGTTAATTAAGACTTAACATACAGCTGATATAGAAATCTTGAATAATTATAAATGTAATAAAAATATTTTTTTAATATTATTAAAATGTATTAGTTATACCTAGGTACCTAGATAAAATAAGAATTTACCAAAATAGTTAAAAAAAATTTTAAAGTCAATATTTACTGATATTTAATAAAAATCATTTTATTGAATTGTAAAAATGTATAAGAACATATAAGTATCATTTTAAATATATAGGTAGGTATGCACAATTTTATTCTAGAAGTCACAAGTGAAATAATTCTGGCAACATCTTAACACTTATATGAACACAAAAATATTTATTGAATGCTATGAAATAAATACTACAAATAATTTGTATTGTACTGTACTGTAATACTATTTTGGAGGTAGGTACAATAAATTACAGTAACATATATACATAGCAGAAAAAAAGAACCAATATTATTTTAGACTAAGTACATTTTATTCTATATATACCTTACTACCCACTTAACTACTAGTAAGCTGAAAGGTCAATTTTTCTGATTCAAACAAAATTATATGTAACATGCATATATGTACCAAGTGTAAATTACATACTAAATAATAAATAAATTAAGCTAAAGAATTTAAAGTTGATTTTAATAAGTAGCAAGGTACTTATCAATTTGATAAATTCGCAACATATTTAAGATAGTAGGTAATCTTTAAAGATCAATATTTGCAAAAATAAACACGTTTTATCAAATCTTTCAAACAACAAATAATGTGTCTTAAAAGAAGGTACCTACTTAGGTTATTTTATTTTTTTAATTATCCTCAAAATTAAGTTGAAAGTGCAGAATATGTGTTTAGAGTTAAAATTGCAATACAATAGCTAAGTACTGAGAATACATACACCTATTAATATTATATTCAAATAAAGGCCTAATAATAGCATATAATATATTTAATTAATTAATTTTTGTTTCTAATTGATGTAGGTATCATAAGACAATACTACACAAAATGAAACAATACACATGTTAAACACATGTAAGTGATCCTAAGTGATGGTCATGTGGCAAGTACTTAAGTATGGATAAGCATAAGCATAAGGAAATTGAAATATCACGGTATACAAACCAAGTGTGCATATAAGAGTTAGTAGGTTACTAGTTAATCCACAAGTGGGAAACTGTGAGACCCAGTAATTATTGATTTCTGAACAAGTGACAAGGAGAAAAATAAATGGATCCAAAAAGTTGTATACCTATGATCCTAAGCACAACATACACAATTAGGCTAACAGATGAGTGTTTGTCAATCAATGCAGCACAGACATCAACAAAATCGTAACACGAAATTGGTACCTAAATATAATTATTACACCTCACCTTTTCGATTTCGAATAATTCCGAAACAGTTACCTCTCTAAATATAATCATTACGTCTCACCTCTTCAATTTCGAGTACTTCGTCGTCGGAATCGCTGTTGTTCTTCGGCCCGTTGCCGTGATTAGCCTCATTGTTTTGTAATTCCAAGTCGAAAACTACGACCTCGGCCATGGCTTTGGTACGGAAGTGCGATTTCGTTCAATTAAATATTATTTTTTTACGTTTTATACGATTAGATTGTCTTCTACGCGTATTCCGTGGCGGCGCAGGCGACGAGGGTGCTAATAATAATGTGCCGTATATCAAATGCGCGGCGCTTGTAAAACGGACGGCATTATACAATAAATAATATTATTATAGCTCCGTTGGAGCGGGCAAAAAGGAAAATAGGACGAAACGCGAAATCGAAACGAACGACAATATTTTTAGGTATATAAATCGTCTAATAAAACATGTCCGATCGTGGCATAATCGTCATACACTACACTGAGACACACAGCCTTGTAGGTATTTATTTAAATAATAATTTGATATATTTTTATTTTTTACAACAATAATAGTAATAGTAATATTATTATTATTATTATTATTATTATTATTACAGACGACGACGATGATACCGTTTTACGATCAGATCATTCAATCAACGTAGTCACTGGACGGCGAGCGCGCACACGTAGAATGTTCCCGTCGTTCCTGATGAAGATGAACGGATCGCGAGTAGAACGTGTGACGTGGGTGGGGTGGTATAGGTGGTGGTTCCGACGAATTTAATAATTCTATAGTAAAAGTCGTGTATAATATAGTCCATAGTCGTAGTATCACAGATTCACAGCACATGGGCGGTGTAGTTATAATAGTAAATCTGCAGTCGTGGTGGTGGTAGTAATTGTAGTTGGCAATAGTGCACCATGCGATAATAATATTTATCATTATTGCAAAACCCCGGCTGACGGCCATATTAGTGGGAGATGGGTGGAGGGGAACTGGCGTTCAGGGGTCTGCGATAGTGGCAATCGGATCGGAATGCGCCGCGGAATGCAGCCCGCGTACCGCGTACGTCCTGCTTAGAATGTAGAACGACGCGACACGTGAGGTTAGCGAGTGGTTACTGATTGGTTACCGAACGCTGTTATGTAAGTATCCATAATAATAATATATCGCGATGGCGGCCACTATCGAGTACCGACCAATAACAGCACGCTTAACCCTCGATTATATCGACTTTTTGCGCAGTAGATAATATAATCAACATAATAAATTTTATTCGATACTTCGATAGTTGTTGTGATCCGTACAATCGAATGTTCCGGTTATCGTGATCAAAATTTTGACTTTCCGAATTCCGAGTTCGATCTTGTTTGGCAGGCCGAGGTTACTGTAAGAAGTAAGAACGTTTCGTCAGCCTATATATCTTCCAAAATTATTATATTATATTTATATTTGTAGGTAGTTGGTACTGTATAAGTGAATTTATTTTTCCACGAGTAATGGCTCAATTTGTTTAAGCGAATCTCTGATTCTCGTCATGGGCATCTTTTTTTTTCTTGTTAAAAAGTGAATCTAGCTAGTATTTTTGAGAGGTTGTCACTAATAATTTAAAATTCTTAGAAATTTTTGAAAGCGTCTTGAAAAATAAATAAGTGAAAATATTAAATTGTATGCAAAAACATTTCTTGAATAAATCGATTTTATGTAACTAAAAATTAAAATACTATATAATAACCGTAATCATTTTAAATTTTCACTAAATTCTTACAGTAGCATTTTCCATAATATATTACCACATTTCCCAAAACTGTTGATTAATTTTGAACTATTTTTAGCCTTGAGAAATTTTTCGAATTTTGTAAAAAAAATTGAAATTATTCTGGATAAAAACTTTTTCTTCAAGTAAAAACACTTGAAAATTTAAAGCAAGGTTTTTTCATAATTTTTTTAATGGAATTTCATAAATATTAAAGC
Organism: Diuraphis noxia; assembly: GCF_037042655.1. NCBI lineage: Eukaryota > Metazoa > Arthropoda > Insecta > Hemiptera > Aphididae > Diuraphis > Diuraphis noxia. Next base: position 69,414,596 of record NW_028301712.1, on the reverse strand, counting down.
TAAGTATAGGCTCTATTATTTTTTATATGCATTTAAAGTTCAAACTTTAATAAAACTCATCAATTATCAAACATTTTCGAATTATTTTTCAGTTAGAAATTTTTTGAATTTTTTTCCCTATATTTAACATTAAATATTTTAGTGGAAGATTTTTCATAACATTTTTTTCCTTTAACAAAAATAAATAAAAAATAATGCAAATAATTTTTTACACATCTTAGTTCAGATTTGGACGAAATTTAATAGGTATTAAAACGAAAAAATAACGATCTTAAATTTTTGCACAGTTATATATTAATAATACAGGTACCTCCACATGACTTATTAATTTATTATAGTATTTTAAATTAAAAACTTAGAAACTCTAGGGTCTGAAACAGACGAATTTTAAAGATAAATTCTAGAATCGCGAAGATTCAAGAACAGTGACTGTAGTGAGTATGTGGTGGGCTATAACGTCAATATATTCTTAAAGCCATTAGTCGAGTAAGAAGAAGATTATTAATACTTAACAACCGCGTCCATTATGTTATATTCTTGTTCACCAATATTGGATTTTAAAATATTATTTTCCAAATTTAGGAGGTAACTAGTAGTGACACAAGTTTTATTATCTCAAAATAAAAAAATTATAAAAAACAGGATGATTGAGACATTTTGATGACGAGTTGCGGGACTTGGGACAACAGGATAAACATTTTAAATATATTAATTAATAGGTATTGTAATAAAATTATGAATTCGACGTGCAATACAAGTGGCAAAAGTGCGACCACTTGTGGTCATGTAATGACGAAAACAAGCTTGCAAGCTCGAAGAATTAAAATAGTACTATCATACTAAGGGTTGGGCCTAAGACAAGGAGATTCCCTATCACTAATATTGTTCAACCTAATATTAGAGAAGGTAATTTGAGAAACAAATTATTACAACGGAATAGTATTGGGAAACTTGAACATAAATATCTTAGCATACTTTGACGATATAGCGATACTTAGGCGATATTTAAGAAACGGTTAGGTTAATTATGTAGGAAACTCATCATGATGCCTAGTAAGGTTGGATTGGAAATAAACGATGAAAAGACAGAGTACATAGTATTACCTAAGTCTCCAGGACAGAGATTATCAACGAGGACAATGTATGAATGTTAAGAGGCATATATTTAAAAGAGTCACGCATTTGAAATATTTAGGGCACTTGCTAACACAAGATAATTACCTATAAAGATTAAATATAGAAATCAGCTCTAGGATACAAAAAGGCAACAATAGTTTTTTTGGCCTGGGAAGAGTACTGAACTTAAGAACCTTATTAACAAACCTGAAAATACAAATGTATATGACCCATAGTACTGTATGCCACGGAAACATGACCAGAAAAGTAGAAGAAACAGGACTAAAAGTATTTGAAAGGAGAATCTTACGAAAAATCTATGACGCATGCATCGACATTCGACACACACACACAGGTGAATGGTGTAAACGTCATAATGAAGAACTAGAGGAATTATTCCTAAGACCGAACATTGCGAATGCAATTAAACAAAAAAGGTTGTTTTGGGCAGGATTGCATGGCGTAGAGTGGGATCTATAGTCAGAACAACCATTGAGGAGAACCCGGTTGGTAAGAGATCCTTAGGAAGATCACGCTTACGTTGAGAAGACTGCGCAAAAAAGGACGTAGAAACGTCAAACCAAAGATGTCATGGAGAGTTAGTAGTGGCAGTGAATAGAGACGGGTGGAGAGAAATTTGGCGTCATAGTCTCAATGATCGAATACCGAAAAAAAAAAATCGTAATTCATGCTTGACAGTAAGAGAAAGAAACGATGAAATGTGTGCTAAATGTTTGTTATCACTCCCTATGTCGAGGGGGTGACCGCTGTTTTGGTCGAAAAGTAGATTAGATGGTTTTTAAATTAACTCACGCATCACCAATCCGCACTCTCTCACCAACTGTTCGCCTGCCCCACAGAATTATTATTTATTATAATTGACGGGAACGATGTGCTCGTTGACTATAATGTGGCTATATATACTATAATTATTACAACGCTATTTAGTTGTTTACTTTACTTTACAAAAAAAAAAATATATTAATATTAGTAAAGATAATATTTACAATATATAAATGACAAAAATAAAGTGGTATACCTACTTTATAAATTATAATCATATAATATCTACTAATAAAATTAATTGTGATCCTAGTCTAAGATTTTCCTATATATAGTTATTTAGTTACCACTTATATTACTAAGTCTAAATGTCTGTAGTCTATGAGAGTATGAATCAATTATATGTATTTTCGTTACACAACATTTTCAAATAGTTTTACAATATTCATAATGAACCTTATATCTATCATTTTCTTCCTAGTATAACTTTCTAGATTAACCAGATTCTAAATTTCGGAAAATAGCTTTTATATTATAGTCATTGAGAAGGATTCACCGTAACAAGCATGGTTAATTTTTAAAACAAACAGCAAAATAAAAAATGTATGTGACTTAGCTACACTCAATTTGTCGACAAAAAAAAATAGTTTTTAATGGTTTTGCACAAATTTCAAATTCACCGACAACATTTTTTTAAGGTTCACTGAAGCATAAAAATGTATCACGAGACACATATTAAGCTATTTTTTGAAACCTAATATTAATAAATTAATATAAGCACGATTTTATTTTCATAAGCTTTTCAACGTAAAATTCAGATAAAATCACGAATATCTGTAAATTATTTTGTTGTTAAAATTTTATAAAATAACATTTTATTAGGCTTGAAAAACGAATACAAGGTTACTATTAAAGTTATAACAATTTTAATACAAATGTACATCGTAGATGAAAATTTATAGTGATATACTGATAAATTTACTATAGTTAAATATTTAAATAACCATTTTTATAATTAATGCATTCTTTATAACAATTATAATATGATATCAATGATATAATGTAATTACATAATATCTACTATACACGAGACTATGAGAATTGAGAGTTTGAATTATTTGAACTCAATAATCTAAGCTTTTATTTTACACAATAATCGTTTTTTTTTTGTTTATTATAATGACAATTTATTATGAACAGTTAATATCAGAAAAAAACTTATAATATCGTAGTTTAACTCAATGGTTACTTTTAAGTACTTTAGCTATTGCAGTGAATAGTTGTATCATTCAATTATAAATTAGTTGTTATAGTATTTCAAGTTGATACATATTTTGTATAGTTCAGATTAGGTACACCGCAGTATTCAGTACCTATACATGACCTGCAGAATTCCATCGTGTGTTTTTTTGTATATCTTGGATATTAACTTAGACTTATGTTTTAGTCATTATTTCTAGAACTTGACATTTATTTAAAAAAATTGTATTTCTAAAAGTTTTATTTACATAATTGATTAATGAAAGTAAGATTGTATTTCATTTTCTATGCATTAAATATTTGTCGCACTGTAGCTGAGATCCAGCCTTCATGCAGACCATAATTTAATATCTAAATATCTAATCACTTTTTATTTACATATTTCAAATTTGGGTTTTATTGTATCCTCTTCAACTTAAGGGGTTAATTATGTAACTTCAGTAATCATTTTTAAATAATCAATCGTTCTAATCTTTATTCTATTAGTATATAAATTAATTTTTTTTTAGTTTATTTCTATACATTTTTATAAAACTTTTCGATATAAGGTTCTTCAAAAGCTGTTTCAATAGCAATTTAAAAATATTGAAGATAAGTATATTTTTTTTAAAATTAATTCGATTATCATGAATTAGGCATTTAAAGGGGGGGAGGGGGAGGGTTAGAGACAGAGCGCTCACGAAATGCTATATTGAAATATAATGAGTCTTCAACTCTCTTAATATATTTGATCATCCTATTCCGATGAACCTACATTAAATATGTAATTTTTCTGCATCATGGTATTTATATAATTATACCTACATAATATGTTACCTAGTATCTACTCATATTCCTTTTTTAAAAAATAAAAATAATAGAGAGTATTGTATGTGCAATTTTGTTCTTTGCATCTGTAATGCATACAATTATTTAATTTCTTACAAATATCATTATAGACACTTTTTACCAACGTTTTCATGTTCGTTAGAAAAAATAGCAAATTTATGCTCAGCAGATCACGTTTAACTTTGTTTTATTTTTTTAAATTTGTGTGAATTGACTTTTATGAAACTTAATTATAACAACATTTAATATCTGTGTTTGTGTGGGGTTTTCACGATAATTCAGTTTTTTAGTAAGTTATGAACATTTTTGATTTACGTTATACTATTATAATATACACAAAACTTGCTAAAAAATTTAACTATCGTAAAAAAATAACCGATATACAAATTGTATAATACAATCACAATTCACAGATTAATATTCTCATTATCAAGATTCATAATAGGTCGATTCTATCAAAATTTTAAACTAATGTAACTAAATGTGATCTGCTGAACAAAAATTTGTTGTTTTATGCACTTGTAAGATAAAAACAACAAATGCTTGTGTAGCATCCTCTTAAGATTATTTTTTTTTTATGATTTAGTGAACGAGTAGAGTGAAAAAAAGGATTTTTAAATTAAACTATTAAAATAATAAAAATTCTTATGAGTATATTAATACTTAAAAATATTACCTGGTCTATACAATATTCTCGAAACAACTATTTATGAGTTAATGTATTCGTTTACAAACAAGTTATGCTACAAGTACAAAGTACAAAATAAATGTTCTAAATAAAATAAAAACACATCATGTGAACTAAATAGTATGTTTTAATTAATAAGTGAAAGTAAATTTACTTACTATTGTGTATAGTATAGTGTATATAAATATTTTATTAAATTAATTAATTTTGTTATTATAAGTTACATAAGTCATGAAAATACTTCATATTATATTACCTAACTTGATATTTTACAGCAATTTATTTATTTATTGTGATGTAGAAATATTTTGAAGCAATCCCAACACGTGAAATTTAAAACTCTGTTCAAAATTCTGCTTTTATTGGAATATTTATCATTGCTTTCAAATTTAAAATATTAATACACCACTGAACTGGGTGAAAGCAAAACGTGTGCTCAACGCACTTTCATGAAAGAACTTTCAATTTTTTCTTTTAAGATCTGCATATAGTTCAAGGTTAATCGGAAGTATTAGTTGCACCATACATACAAATTTAGATAAGACTTTTTTTTTTATTATAAAAGTGTAATATTAAATATTATGTTGAAATCATTGTACAAATAATTCAATTGATTTCCAATATGAGTATTATATTTATATAATATATATATATTTATATATTTATATACCGGCATATCAATAGAATGTTACACTTGTTAAACCAAATTTAATCTACCATTTACCTTTTTCAGCTTACTTATTTTCACTACCTAATATCCATTACTTACTTATATCTACTTTACTGTATTTTTAATCAAACGCTCCTCAGGCGTATAATTATCAAATAAATAAAATAAATATTTATTTATTTCCAATTCAAACAAGTTTAAGTAATATTTTTTAGGTACCTATGTAGGTAAATATCGTATATGTTTGTATGGTAAGCATATTGTAACATTTTATATATGTAGCCATTTAGGACGTTTAGTATATGATTTCGTTAATATGGATTAAATCTAAAAACAATAAATAAACCTATTTACTGAAAATTAAATACATTTAGTAGGTGGTATTTTAAAATAAAATAATTTTGATTTTAATATAATCAGTGCTTAAAATATAATAAAAAGCTAAATTTTAGTATAAGCCACTTTCAAATGTTATGTAAAAAATCAAATTTCTGAATCAATCTCGGCTGTTAAACATTTTTAAAAATGTTTTATATATTTTATCTAGTTACTTGACTTAATTAAACTAGAAATTAGCCAAAAATTAGACTATTTGTAAATATTTATTTTATATATAATAAAAAATAAAAAATATGTTTACGAATAGCTTGTACTTTTGATAGTATATGAATTATAATGTATACATTTAATGAATTTGAGCGTGAAAAGTAAATTTTGTTACATAAATTAGTTATGATAATTTTATACTAACTGTTTGGTTTTAAATGGATAATATAACATGTATTACTTTTTACATAATTGTAATATGATGAACTAATGAGGCATAATTTAGATTCAGAGTGGAACCATCAATGTATTAATTTTACGATTATGTGGGATTTTGTGTCTTTACACGAAAATCAGAAGAAAAATGCATCAATTTCAAATTTTGAGAGTATTTTTGTCTAGATCTAGATGTTACTCGTAACAGATTAAAATTGAAAACTTCCAAATACTTTTCAAAATAATTGGGTGGGTGTGGGGGGGAGGGGGTAAATAAAGAAAATCGATAATTTTTGTCTGAAACTAGATTTTGGTAACATACTAGTTTTTTAGGCGTACCTAACTAAAAAAAGAAAATAAATCAAGTTACTTGAAAATATTCACCAAATGTTTAAATTAGCATCCCCATACATACTAAGTAAAACCCTTCTTATGCTATTTATACAATTAGGAATTTTTTTCTAATGTTGTCGTTAAAAATATATCCCTCAATCAAAAAGCTTAAAAATTAAATTCAAGGTTCCATATAAATGTTACTATAGCAATTTAAAATATTAAAGATATATAAGCACAATATTCTTCCATTAGCATTTGAAGTTCAAATGTTGGTGTATTACCCACTTGCTCACCTTTTTTAATATTAATTATTAGGACGTGTTATTATGTAAGATGCCCCTTGGTTTTACAATATACCTCACAAATAACTCGAATGTATGCATATAGTCTCATTGATAGGCTATTGATAGACTATTGTATTCTATTTATTTATTGAAATTGATACTTAATACATTACTTTAAACTTATGAAATAATTTTGAACACAGAAAAATGTAAGAAGTTGTAAACATTGTGATGTTGTATTGAAAATCAACACAATTAATTTTACATAATTACTTAAGTGGTTTTAATCAGAGTTAATAATTTATAAAGTGAATTATTTGGTGACAAATCTTGAAGCCACCTGTCTAACAACGCAAAATCAGCGTTTTCCACCTCATTACAGGGATCTTGGGCTTTACTCAATGGTTGCGGAACAAAACGATATCCTGTAAAAATTTTTTTCATAATTATTAAATTAACTAATCAAATATTTTATGTTGACATTATACTACAATCTTGAATATAAATACATAATAAGAAACTTATTACTTATGTTTATTATGGTTTAATTTATTGCAATACGAAGGAAAATATTTTGAACAAAAGAATTTATATTATTTAACTAACATTTTTTTTAAAATTAAATGTACACGTACCTATTTTATAATTATAAAACAAAAACAAATAATACAAAATTAATCAAAATGTTAGTTATAAAAATTTGAATAATTTGAAAGACAAATTACGCATAAAATATTCATAAAAATAAATAAATATATTTACCTAATAGACGTTCTGTCACGCCACACAAACCACACCACTCACGATATGTCAGAATTTGACCACTTGACCATTCAATCATCTGATGTAAATCTGTAGCTTCCTGGTTAGAAAATTGTCTACCCATCACTTCACCTAATGCAGATATGAGTTTCTATAAAAAGTATAACATTGATTAGAATAATTAGTATAAGTAACATTCGCCATAATGAAAATATTATCATATACATTTTCATGAATCGTTCTCGTCTCTGAGTTTGTCTTATATTTTTCAAAAACTCTCGAGTATAGGATTAGACAACTCCCAATGATACTTGTGTTACTTTTCAAATAATCTAACGGTTTCATATCTGAAATATGCATGAGCGCATATCACATATTTTAATAGAAGACCTAGGCGTACTATCATAGCATTAAATATATATTAAACTATTAAATAATTGTAATTAGCTTAAACTAAAATATTATAACCTTTTAAGCTTTTCCTGTCTAATGGTAATTCGAACCTTATGTTCTTTCTAGAAAATGTTCTTGGTAAACCTGGTAAAATTACTTCAGCGTTCATTCCTAATTTACGTTTTAATGTCTCTAACTCATTATTTACTTCTTGATTGATTAATATTGGTTGCATTTTGTATGCTTCTTGTAATGCCATGTGTTTCTAAAAAATAATTAAAATCAATTAATAATATCTAAATAATTTTAATATTAATTTTATACATTTTTGTATCATAAAATTATCACTAAGTTTTTGAATTTAATATTCAATAATATAAATTTAATTGTGTGATTTATATTTTGTAATAACTAATAGATATATCATGATAGGTTTTCTGAATTATCTTAGGAATAAAATGTAATTTCAACTAAAGAATATTATATAGTAAATATACATATAATGAGATGTAAGACTGATTGCCTTAATTTTATTGTATGTATGTATTTTTAAGTATCCGACATTTTAATTGAAAAAATTATTATTCAATTAAAAATAAATTTGCCGAGGTTTAAAAGTTTGTCAGTTATATTTAATTATATTAGAATTATATTGTAACCTTCACATCAAATTCATTTTCGACGTCAAGTAAGTGTAATTCTCTTTGAAGCTCTTTTAAAATATCCATGTCTATAAACGAACTTGTTTTTGGTTCATCGTTAGTTTCTTCTTCAATTTGTTGAGCATCATTTTCAGCAATTATACTACCATTCAATGAATTTTGATTTATGGTAGACACCTATTAATTGAACCAAAAAAATTATAAAATTGTATAAAATGTATCCTTGTTAGAAATTATGACTTGAGTTTCTAATTGGTCTTGAACTCCTTTAAATTCTTTATTATGTTGCCCAGATTTCTTTTTTTCTGATTTTTTTTTATTTTGTTTTCCTGGTTTAATAGGTTTTCCTCTTCTCCAAGTTACTTCTTTGTTTTCTTCTGTATCTTTTTGTACATCATAAGCACCAGGTAAATCTAAATGCCGCTAAGAAAAAAATTAAATTTTTTACAGTGGTTTTTGCTTATTAATAATAATCACTTACCAAATTAACGGCGATGTTGTCTGCTTGTTTTTCTGTAATAGTGATTTGATGTCGAGGTCTTCTTTTTATTACATTTTTCTTAACTTGTACTTTTCGAGCTGAAATACGGGTTGTATAATTTGGACGACAATAATGTGGTATATGAAGTACAGAACCATGACATAAAGATAACGCTTCGCAAAACTCTTGACCTACAACACCCTAAAATCAGTGTTACATCTGTTACCTATATTACAATATAATGTTTTATTAAATAAAAATATTAATAGTACCTTACGTTACACCATATACATTAGACAGTAAAACGTAAAATACGCCATGAATAAACAATAATTATAATTAATTAAACATATTATAATGTGGAGTGATGCGTGACATAACATCTAAATTTTAAATTATATTCTTAGATAAAAATACAACGACTTTAAATTAATTCATTACAAAAGTATTGTACTGCAAAATACGCTTAAATTGATTATTATTTTCGAATCATAAAAAGATTTTTTTTTCTATTCATAAAAATGTCATTGTATTTAATAAGATTATAAATACTTATTATAAATTCAATTATTTTCATATATTCTGATCATTGATCAATAATGATATTTGTATGTTTCAAACATCACATTTAAAAGTTAAGACTTTGAAGATAGTTCTGGAGAACACTGGAGGGTCAAGATGTAAAAATACTCAGTACTTCTCAAAATAGTCAGAGAAAACAAAAACAAAAAAAATAACTGATAACGTGAAAGAAACCACTTTTGTTTTTAATATTGACAGAATTTTTACAAACATTTTTACCAAATGCTTATAATATTATTATAATTTCTTATACCTAATACTATTTAAAATATATTTTGGCTCTTTTTGTTCTATTGGCATAATTCTAAAAATTTGAAATTTTAGATTTATAATTCTAAAATTTTTGTTTGTGAATTAAAATGCTTGAAAATGTACTGCAATAGTACATAGGTCCATCGTGAGTTTTCTTACAGTAATTAAAAATTATCAAAAATAAATGATCAACATTTTTTAAAAGCTATTTGAAATTTTAATTTTAATTTTGACATATTTCGTTAAAATCACAAAAAATATTATCCTTATTTTGTATTTAAAAATCCATAATTTTTATAAAAGTTGTGGGTAATATCTTACATTTGAAAATGTAATTCAAGTTTTCTCATAAGTTGTTCTTGTAGAAATTTAAATATTTCGATGTATTTGTTAAAAATAAATTCTATTTACTAATAATTTATACTATTTTGTTTTCGTATTAATAGAAAAATAAATAAATAACTACCTAATAATTAAAAAGCTTATAATAAGCTTAGAAATATTAATAGATGCCATCTCTGAACTGTTTTTTGTATGCAATGATATTCCATTAAATTTAAATTTTAAATTGACCTCTTTTATTAAAGTGATGACAGTCACTGAATGATTTATACTAGTCAAATTCAGTAAGTAGTAATAAGAAATTCGAGTAATCGAGTGTACATAGTCAGGTACATTTGAAACGCTATATTATATACCTAGCAGTAGAGTGACTTCTGTAGATTCTTATTTTAAAACGTCACAAAAGATTTGGTTTACGGTTTTTTTTTCATTAAAAAAAATTAATATTTATTTAATATTGCCTCACTCAGCTGTGTGTCTAACCGAAAATTTTATCGATGACTGTTGACTTCTACTTCGATTTAAGTCCAATACAAGTCGAGATTTGTCGATTGCTAATTCAGCTGGTGTTTTTTTTTGCACTACTGTTGTAGGCATAGGACTGGTAGCTCTGGAGTCTGTTTCTGTGTATTTCCTGAATAGCTCCTCTGGTACGATAATATTAATTGCATCGACATCGGGATAGCGATGTGGTGACTTAGGGTCCAATGCCTAAAAAGTAAACAAAAATAGAATGGTTTTCCTAACCTATTTTATAATTTATTATATATTAATTATACCAAAGCGTCCTTAGCCTTTTTTACAAGATCCTTAATTTCACTATCCAGTGGATGATTGCACAATACTGAACAACCATATGGATATGGATTGTACAACGATGCCAATGGTTTCAATACAATTGGCGCTGGATTACACGATACTCCGCTAATATCAATCGTTTCATCTTTCTACATTTTAACAATTTAACAAAACTATGAATTAATCATGGATGATTGTTTAATTATATAAAATAATCAAAGTTTTGGTAAAGCAGTTATTTGAATGATTTAAATGCTTTTTTTGTTTTAATAACATACGTGAAATGTGTTAAAAGTTACAGCAGCTTATTAAAAATATTGTGATTGATGTTTGTACAAATATGAAAAACCGGGGATTTGTATAGGCAATTTAGTTACTTTTATGAATATCCAACTGTAATTTTATTATCTTGTATAGGAATTTTAAATTAGACAGTATAATTTAGGAGTTAAAATTAAGATAGGTATTAGATTAGGTATAAGTTAACACGTATAATATACACGATATGGTAATAAATAGTAGAAAAAAAATAAAGAGAGTATATTATGCAACTATTTGCTAAAAAATGAACTCAAATAGTTTTATTTTATAGCCATTGTTGTAAATTTTAAATTATTTATCCAAACGAATAACGTTACATTCAATCGTTAATAGTTACAAAAAAAGGACATTGTAACATAAATTATTATAATATTATTTAAACATACATTTTCAGTTAAACACTTAAATGTATTGGCACATCAGTTTCGAAATATTTTACAGCTACTACAATAATCCACTATACTGAGTCGATAAGTGGAGTGCATTAACCGAGTAATTTGTGTAAGTAATAATTATAACTCTACCTGATTTATATCTTTGAAATCATCCTTCACCACGCTGGCATAAAGCCCAGTCCTACTTACCATGGTTATTATATATAATTTTGGTCTGTAATGAGTGTTATAATAATTGTTATTAATAGGTAAAAAAAAAAAAAAATAGTACGACCGATAGTTTTTGCTTTAGCCGCTTGCTTTGTTTTTATTTACATTACAATATTACGTTACGGTTATATAATACTTAGCTATAGCGAGTTATACCACGTCATATCTCTGATCGGGTGGTGTTTTATATATTATAAGACATCGTGCTTTGAACCAACGCCGTAACCTCGGCAACTCTATGGTTTTATCATTATGATAAGAATATTTTTTTTTCAATCGTTTACGATTTGCTTGAAATAGAAACTCATGTTAAAACAGTTCATTGTTGTCATACATTTTTAATGAATACGAAAACTTAATGATTGCACATTACGACTGAAACATTTATTTTATTATTCGTACAATTATGTATAGGGAATCATAATCGATCTTGTAGACTACCTATATATGTTACTCAACAAAAATAAAGAAATCGATAACAATAATTTATAACACGTTACTTAACCATAATACTATATATATACCTATATATATATAACCGTACAAATTGTATAAGGTGTAAACAGCACCGATTGTATCGAAATTTTGTTACAAAATTCTCAATATAGGCAATATAATTATACCATTTATACCGACATTCCTCACCGAGTATTTTTATTTTGAATATTCTCTTTTTTTTAAATAGTATTCCAAAATTGACTAAAAATAAAAATCATCTGCTGGTTTTATAATCTTAGTTACGTATTAACAAATGTTAACTACGTAGGTAGTTGTTACGCGTCACGCGTATATCTATAATTTGTTAAGACTAATTTCTTTGACTCTTAAAGTATTTTGGTTGTTGTCGTTTTCTTACACGTATATAATATATACTAAAATAAGAAAGCATTTTCGGCTTGTATATTTGTATTTTTTTCATACTAATATTAAGTTATGCTTAATAAAATAAGTATGAAAAAGAAAGCATGTGATATTCAAAAACATTAAAATAATATTATTATTTACATCAGTGTTTGATGTTTCTAAACCTTTTTTAAACGACGACGTCCTACTTTTGATCCATAAAAATGACAATTTACTTAATTGATTAAAAATAGATGGCCCATTTTCATCCAATTCATAATGATAATTTGATAGATTTTGTAAGAACATAATATAAAATTTAAATACTGAATAAACAGTAATGCTTAACCGTTAAAATTTATATTTAAGAAACTTATTAATTTTTTAATAAGTACATATTTTTCTTGTCATTTTTGTCGTAGAACAAGAGTCTAGACGTTTCATAAAAAAAATTTTTTTATTGCCTTTGTCAGAAGATCTTAATAATATAATAATCGAACAGATTTGTAAAATATTCAAAGTTCAAGCGGTATTGAAGTTTCAGAGTTCGAGACCGTCCTCATTTTTCACTACATTTAGGAACAAAATAATAGTGTCGTACTAATTGTCATGATACTGTTTTATTTAATCATATAATATTTAGATGGATAATTATTATTATTGCAAAATAATACTCTAAAGAAATATATCAATTCATGACATTTTGTTGAATTATACATTATACAGGGTGTAACAGAAACATATGACAGATTTGTGTAAGATTTACATGTAAATCTGTCATATCTTTCTGTTACACCCTGTATAGTATTAAACCATAATATGCTTGGTTATATACATTTATAGACTAAAAGGGCCGGTACTGCTCTTTTTTTCTATTTAACATATAGTTTATAATTAAGTATGCAAGAAAATGTGTACGTATGTATATTGTATAACGATAATATTCTGTAGAAAAAATGTTCGTCTATTTAGTTTTGAAATAATTTTACCCGGTAGATAAATTCGATAACATTTGTTAGTAAATCGAAAAAAAGTTTATTTAATTAGTTAGATTTATTACTAATACATCACGAACTGCGTTCAATATGTAATATAGTAGATATATAAAACAGAGGTTCTTATTTTTTAATGATCATTAAAGTTATGTATTAAAATGTATTCAATTAAAAAAAATAGCTATCAACATGTAAACAAGGTACCTAAAAACACATTAATCATTGTTACCTTATTTGATTAATAAACTGGTTATCAAGATTTCTAATACGCTTGCATGATGTGTTATTGTCAAGATGATAGTATGCAACTGGAGTAGTATTTTATTCAGAAATATCATATTATAATATAATTGAATGCATTATTATGTATAATATGTTTTTGACACGTTATAATAGCAGTAAAACAATAATATTATTATTGTTAAAACAAAATTAATCATATCTATATCAATCACATAAATGGGACTTCTTGTTTTTACTTTTACATATCATTGGGCTAACCATAAATATGTGGTTGTATATTTCTGTTTTAATAATAAATAAATAACGTAAAATATTATAATCGTTGCAGTACGCTCGAGTAAAAACAATAATTATTCTAAGTAGGTAACATAATATTACCAATGATATATTGCTGCTGATTAATAATGATATTAATTATAAACGATAAAAAAAATAACTCTCAATTTAGCAATGTTTTTCATTATTCAGATCGAGAGTATTACACAACTATTAAGCATTTTGTTCGAGTTGTCCACTGAAACATCGTTAGCAAGTGAAAACCGCGTAGTGCTGAGTGTGTTGGTTATAAGGGCGGTGGGAGATGGTGGGTCAGACGGAGTGCATCTGTACCATCGATATACATTTCATAACAATATAAGAACCGGTGTTTTGAGGTCGCCGCGTGTAGTTCGCAATTATCATTTGTCGAGCGCACTTCGGCCTAGACTCGGGTTTACTTGTTTGATTTTACACTGAATACAGGCTGAATAAATCATCCGAAATGATGAACGAGAGGAGTAGCTTGACAAAAATAGCTGGCAAGACCAAGGGAGTTTTTAAAAACATTAAGTCGTACGGATCGACTAACGACCAGATAAAAGTCATCGACACCAAACAGAAATACCAGAAATTAAAGTAAGTCTTGTGCGGTATTGCTTGAGTTTTGTTTATGCCGTTTTTGACGCTTTTTATGTTGCTTTGTATACACACGTGTTTGTTTGGGCTAATATATACTAATATAGTAGTATAATTGTAAAATAATGGACATTTATTTTTATTTTTTATTAACAACTTTATCTTGCGTCGGGAAAAAGCGATCACGTTAGGAAACAATTCAAAATACTAATCGTAATAGTAAAAAAATTTTAAAATCATCCAACAATTTTTTTTAAATTTCATTAATTTTACATAATATATAGTTATTATAGTAAACAATATCCTGTACAGTGGTTTGTCGATTAATACATTTTAAAATATACTAATAGATATTGAGGATTAATATAAGTATATAATTTATAAGAAATAAGGTTTTCTTTTGAGTATCAATCAAATAAGTATTTCTAATTTTTATATTAATTTATATTTTCATATTTTATTTTAAATGTTGATTACTTTCTTTATTTTAGCATTTGAGGCGAATTTTCTTTTTTAATTATTTTCTTTTTCGTCCAAATATCTATGTGTATTTTTTCAGTTTACAGTTTTTCGGATTTGAAAATCTCAAAGTTTATATTATTATACAGCACTTTTGATAGAGAAATAAACACGTTTTGTAATAAATAAACTTAAAAAAAACATATTTTTTATTACTACATATCTTAGATAAATCATTTAAACAAACTTCTACTTAAAAAAAAATGTACAATATACATGATGTGTTGTATTATAGCAACCTGTATTGTTAGGCCCTATCATTTAAGTTTAAAATGTAATTTGCTCCCTTAGATGACCTTAAATAGTTTAAGCACAGAATACAGATTGAGAGTATACCTATGAAGAACAATTAAAAAAAAATTGTTATGTAACACCTAATCACAAAATGAATCACCTAATACACACTGCACAACGCTAGAAATTGTTTTGAACTAATTTTGTCTTAAGATTCGTTGTTTTATCTAAGTGACTTTAAAAAAAGACAGCGCATATTGGTATATAATGTTTTCCTATATAATTTTACATAATTATATAATATAACACTGTCATGAATGACACATTTAAATAAGACTAAATTATATTTTCTCGCGTTGAATATTTACATATTACCTACATTAAATCGAATTTATATGTACTTTATAATGTATTTTAAATTCTGAAGATCTGTTTCTGAATGATCTTCATGTGTTTCATGTAATCAAATTATTGAATTTTCTATATTCTATGTAACTATGTTACTTGTTGTATATAGTTATGTAAAAGAGGTTGTAACAATATATATTATAATACAAACAAACATATTAATGTATTAAAATAATAGTGAAGAATTATCTAAGAAATAGTTAATAGTGAGACCTAAAAGTAAAAAGGAAAATTATATGTTGTATTTATAAAATAATATAACGTTTTGAAAAATATTTTGTTGTTTTTACATTTATTATAATATAAAACATTTCCGTAAGTGTACTTGGAAAAAAATTATAAAGGTATCTATTATAATGTTTGTCTAATGTTTTTATTGTGTATAAACCGGATGTGAAACGATTGTTAGTTAAATTGTCAACGGACGTAAAATTAGGTTCAATGAACAAAGTTATATTGGTAAAATAATTTATTATTCTGTCTATTAAAAATCGCATCCTTTAACCCACTTTCTGTTAAGATACTTTTAGTATTTTTCTATTCTTTAGGTAGAGTACCAAGTTACGACTAGCAAAGTATATAAAGTTGAGCTTATAAGAGTACAATTTATTTATGGAAAATACTGTGAGATAAATTTTCAGTTTTTACATTGATTAAGTGTACTTAATGTATATTAAATCAATGTTTTTTTTATCTAATTATTTAATATATTATTTCATTTAACACTTTAAAAAAAATCTCAAGAGATAAAAATTATAATAACACGTTGTACCAATATGAGCGTTGTGTAAATGAAATCGATAAATTAACGTATAGGTACCTTATATATTTCAATCGTAAAAGGTTCAATTGCTTAAATTATAAAAATATGGTATATTAATTATATATAATTAACACCTAATATGATATGTACTTGAGTATAACTAAAATACTATGATATATAGATTTATTTGAACATTGTGCGTTGTTATAAATAGTTTTAAAAATGGGTTTTTGTTCTATTTTATAAAAATTATTAGGTATATAAATGATGTTAGAGTTTACTTTGTAGTTATACATAACATGCAAAGTATCTATAAATTATGTTATCAGATATACATATACCATATAATTACTTATTAATTAAAAAAATATGAATTTGTTGTGAATACTTAATTTCTTATTTTTCACTATTATGCTTTGTTTAAAAAATAAATTACATTCGAAAAAAAAAAATATAAAGAACAATTCACAGAAAGTATTGTAATTGTATTGTTTTATTTATTTTACTATCACAAGCTGGTTAATATAGCGATTCATTATTAATCCTATTGTTTTATTTTGTAATAAAAAAGAAACATATACATGATTTGAAAACGGCCTTGAAAATTGTTTTTCTCGTTTTCATTCAAACAAACTTAATATCGAATTTTCTGTTGAGTGCAATTAATTGTATCTAAAACATAACAACGATAAATGATAATGATAATCTTCTGTTATAACGTCATCCTGTTAAAAATATTATATTAAATATTAATTGATTTCATAAAAATTAATAATAAAAAACTATATTTAAATATATAAATAACTATGATATTTTTGCATTTACGAATGTTATGTAATACTAATGTTTTTGTTACTTATATTGTTATTTTCATAAAATATATTTAATCGCCATGTGAATAATAATATTTAGAATATCAGATAGGTAGGTAATTTAATATAAATTTACTTTTATGTTGTTATAAGATTAGGTATAGTAGGCTAAAAACCTGTGTTGTTGAAGCCTTAATAAACTTATATAAAAAAAAAAAGATTTGGTATATCTAAGTTGTTTTAGTATTTTGAATATCCAAAAGGATTCAATTATCATACTATTATATAATATAATATGATATATCTTGTACAGAAAAATGTATTGAATATAAAATAATTTTTTTTTTTTTTTTGAAATTAATTAAATTAAATATAATAATTTATCAGGAATGTGAATATTTTGATTAAACATTTAAACACACAATATTATTTTGGCGTTTCATTGAATTTTAAACTGATGGTTAACGAGTAATGATTAGGGTCAGAATGCTTATGATTTCGCATATTTTTTTTTGGTTATCCTATTGCATGTAATATTATATAAAAATTTGATTTTTTATGTATAGATTCAAATGTCAATATTTTATTTTGTATTTAGCATATTAGTGCATATTTTGGCGATGTAAAACATAAAATAATGTAATGTACAATAATTGTAAATTTTAACTTTTTATACATTTAAAAATTTGTCATTTAAGACATTTCATCTAATGGCCCTGTTATCCAATTTTTATTTAACATTAATAATATGTATATTCAAAGAAAGAAAAACGCTATTAACAAAATCTGAATCTAAGTTTGTGATTTGTTTACATATAACTGTATATTATGATTATGCAAAAATTATCATTTATCACTTATTTGAGTTATTTATGGAAATGAATTCTGAATTGAAATTCGACGATATCGATAGAATGTTTGATAAAGCTTGTAATTAAAATGTTTTTTAAACAACTTTTATGATATTGTCATTAATTAGTTAAATTATAAAAAAAATAATGCATATTTTTAAAATTTATCCGAGCATACTTGACTATTTCTTAGTGCATAAGCATACATATTTATACATATTTATTCATTTTTTAGAGCATAAACATCCTTACCATAGTTTATTGAATATTGTAAGATATGCTATAAATGTAATAAAAATGAAAAATATCTAGTGAAAATTTCTGAAATAATTTTAGGTACCTACTTGTGATACAAACTGATAGTTTAATTTATTATCCTAATCTATTTACATTTTTACTAATTACACCAATCGCGGATAAACTGGTATAAATAGTATAATTATAATTTTCTATGAATTGAATGGGATCAATGTTCAAAAAGGTTTAATCTTGTATTCTCGTTAATACGTTGTACATAATATGTATGATTTCACTATAAAGCCCTATTAGGCGTTTAGATTTTAATATTTTGCTCCCATTAAGGAGTAGCGGAAACGTATCGAAATGAATTTATGTGATTTGATAATTTTTCTTATTATTTGTATTGAGTCTATAATATGTTTTATTTGTTATTTATGTATTATGTTGTATTACTTATGTAGGGACCTAGTATATTTTAGTGATTGCTGATTTAGCTTTGGTATTTATGTCCTGTACATTGTTAAGTAATTGTACCAATTTATTATTTAATACAATGTAATAAAAAATTAACTGTGATGATGAAAAGCTTATACCTGCAACTCGCAGCTAGCGCTTTGCACTAGAACTAACCTGATATCCGTTATATTATTATAATATCCAAAATAATGATGCCATCCAATAATATCTGAAATTAAAAATCCCATACCAAAAATAAATTATGGGTATTTGAACTCTTTTCCCATGCTGGGATTTAAAAACTGTAAATTATTATTTATTCTATATAACAATAAAGAATATATTTTTAATAATTCATAGTCAAAAGAGTGTGGATATGATTAGACGTTTGGTGTAGGTACACAATGTATAATAATTAAGTAGAATGTGTAGATAGGTGATAGGTATATATATTATGTAATTGTTATAGTTACATCTTACATAATTGAACACAAAACATGATAGTTTGGTGATAACAATTTTATCACAATGTTGGTTAACATTCAGCTTAATTTTAAATATAGCAGTATAGATCATAATTTATTTTTGCTATCGACTATAAAAAATCTAAAGGCTTCAATTGATAGGCGACTATTGAAATATCTTATTATATTTTAAGTAGGTACTGAGAAATAAAAGCGAATATTTTTATTTGTTTAATGACAATTGACAATACAATATTTTTGTACACGACTAATGAATTTAATATTTTTCAATTAATCTTCTAGTACCCAATTACTTATTATTGTTTTAAATTTTAATATCGTTAAAAGCATTTTTTATTAACATTTTGTTACAGTGTAATATATATATATATATATATAACATTATTTAAATTTTGAAGTTTTAAGATTTTAATTTGGTGACTAGTTAAGTAGATACTCATCGTATATCTGTATATTAATTATAGATCCATTTCTAAAGCTAAAACTCCCGAATAAGTGTTAATAATTATTAATTAATTATACTGGTTTTTAAATAGGTATACCTACTATTGAATATCGATATTTGACTGACACACTAAATAAAATAACTGGTGCCTATCACTTAGCCACAATCGTCAGTTAAATAAATTAACAGTATGAGAGTTCAATGGTTCCTAATTGACAAATACTAATATAACCGTTAGTTAAAAATATTGCAAAAACATACATTGCTGTGGGCTGCAATGCAAAGATCATAATTAAGACATTTTTTTTAACTAGGTACAACAATTCTATGCTCAATTTTTTTTGAGTAAATATGTACCAAATACGATATAACTTAGATATAGGTACTAGATTTACTTATAATATATCATATTATAATTATACCAATAATGCTGAAGTATTTATTATGCTACAATTTGTTCTATTTTACATTTAGAAACTAAGGAAAGTTGATGATGCCATTGCTATCAATAATACATTAAATAAGCATTTTTTTTTTTTTTTTTGATGAAATATTATTAACCAAACACATTTTTATATAGCTTTGTCAGTGAAAATCATGGATATAAAATACATTCGAATGCACTTATTGCATTGGGAAATTATCACGGATGCAACGAATGACGCATGCCACATGGGCTAAAATAAAATAATTATTTATTGGGATTTTTAGATTTTCATTGTTAGGCTATCGTGTGATTTGTATGTTTCAGTGAAGATGATATGTATTATAATTATGAGGCGGATTTGATGTTAGATTCAGTAAACCATAGGTACAAGAAAATCGTGTTCACAACATATTCCATTGGCATGGCTATGACCATTATTGGATGTTTATTGGTGCTTTGAGTTTAATCTAAAATTCAAATAAAACTGTATACGAACAATATTATAGTATGGCGTCTAAGGAAAATGTTAACATTTAATTTTTTAGCAATGTATCGAAACTATTATAATATAATATGACAATGTGTTTTATATGTATGAAGTAAAGCGAGGCAAGGGAGGTATGTTCGTGATACATGTGCAAAATATCTTATATTACATTCTCGATATTTTAGAAATTATTAGACCTACGTATTCCGTGCATCCATTGAACGTACGTCAATCGATATAGTGGCATCACAAATAATGTTAGGCACTTAACTTAATTTGAGGTTCGTATAAAAGTACCACCTATAAAGAATTATACTAAACATAGTCTTGATCACGAATATGCCTAACTTTAACCATCGCAATTGAATATCTTACGTTATTTAATATGTAACTTTTACATATAAAAATTGCCAAAATAAATTGTCTGATAAAAACATTTTTCTACACTTGTTTCCTTATGTTATTTATACATACCATGTGCCATATTGGTTTTATTATAAAATGTTGTTTCATTCTTTAAATTAAATTTGATTTTTTGTTATTTACGTTTTTATAATAAACTGTATTTATTTTATTTATAATATTTAATAATTTGTTTTTTTTTCTTCTGTTCGTTTCACTAAGTTATATATTGATTAATGGTTATATTTATTTAATATCCATTGCTTTGTCACGCTTAATTCCGCCCGGAAATGAAACAATAACACCTCCATTATTTATGTTAGTATGACGATAGTAGGAAAATATTAGAACTATTAATTACTGATGTAGTTCTTCCAAACAACTAAATTTAAAATAAATTAATACAAATCATCCTAAAATAATGTTATGCCAGTGAAATTGCTCCCTTTGCTACCAACTCCCTTTAGAAGGCACTGATGTTATTTGACAACATCTAATTCTAGTTCTATACATATAATATTATCATAATTATCA
This sequence comes from Diuraphis noxia, assembly GCF_037042655.1. NCBI lineage: Eukaryota > Metazoa > Arthropoda > Insecta > Hemiptera > Aphididae > Diuraphis > Diuraphis noxia. The sequence goes on along the minus strand of NW_028301712.1, from coordinate 69,392,633 downwards.
TGATTATTAATTCAAAAATTGTTTACGATTTTTGTTTATTTATAAACCAAAATCAAAAAATAAGGTTTTAATGTAAACATTATTATAATAATATATGCTTTAATAATTTATTACTAATGACTAAAAAGTAATATCCAACTTCAACAGGTGTAGGTAGGTGTATGCTATGAATTATGATTTGCTGTTTTAAAAATATATTGATATGTAACAGTATATACCTATCTAGGTAATAAGCATTATTTTAAAGATGTAAAAGTTCAAATTATTGAAATACAAATTTATTGTCTTTATAAATCTTGTTTTTATTTTTAAGGTTTCGTAAATTTACTATGATTATTATAAATAGAAATTAAACTGCATCAGACTGCTTTTAAAAAATTAACAAATATAACCATTATACTATTGTCAAATCAAATAAATAATTAACTAACTTTAATTGTCATACTAAAATATGTACCTAATACCTATACGATATTTACTTCGGTTAGTGTAGTCTGTCTTGTAAAACATGAATGCTTGTGGTTAATACGTTATAAAAAAATATCAAATAATCAATACAAGATAAATTGATTTAGAATTTAATGACTTATTATGGACAGTATAATATGTGCAATTTACAAAAAATTTATACATTTTGAGGTTCTTGATACAATATAATATTTTTAGTTACTTTATATTCATGAATTCATTCAACTGTCCCATCGACCATCAATGTCATAATATCAAAACTATAATGTTATCCTTGAACATGAAAATCAAAATACGAACATTTATTAGCCTTGAATTGGACATAGTTACAATGCACCGTAGAAATATTGTGTATTGGATGTATAGGGTATTGATAATAATTAGTGGTGCAGTATATTGTGTGGTTGACCACATTATTCTGTATAATATACCATAATATTTTGTTATTATACGTGTTCAACGTATGGGTTATCTTTAGTTCAAAAGATCATTTTTATAATATCATTATGTAAAAAACATATACTTGTGTATTATGTTTTTACTATTTATAATATCGTAAATTATTATTATTTGTTAAAAACATTAAAACATCTTTTACAGTAGATAAAACTATAAGGTTTCTTCTATTGATACGTCGAAGGCAACAAAATATATGTATTCACTTGCAGCTGTACCTATATTTTGTTATTCCATTGCACTGGATGTAAATAAAGATTAAAAATGAGACTAACATCAAGCTAATACTTTGATATTTGTGGCTCGGGTATTCTTACATGGCTTAAGATTTCATTACGTCTATAGAACAATGTGATCTTTTTGAGTGAGAAAAATCATTCAAGGTTCTTCATTTTGTAGGTATTAACAATGTCTCCGCTAACTATACGTTTAAACTTTTAAATAATTATATTTTTCTGTTTGTTTATGCTTATTTTTATCCATGTGTATCTACTACCTATATATAATTGTATAATATAATATATAATATATGAGCTACTAGATTTTATAATTAATGTGTTTAATATCTATTGATTAAATATGTATAGAGTAGTCAATATTTTATGCAATATATAGATATGCATGATGTTTTATTTGGTTTTAGATTTTTAAAGAAGTTGTGGAGTCGGTGGTTGAATTCAGAAAAGAAAACCAAAGAAGAATTGTTGGAAGACGGTCCAACTATTGAACAGAACAAAGTGACGGTAACCACATACGCACTTTGTTTTATCATGATGCTGGCTGGTCTGTCAGTAAAAATGGATTGATCTCAGATCACCTATTATAAAACCTATTATAAAAATTTACATTTACATTTTTTTTTTTTAATACGGGTACACATATTATTATGCAATGTGTGTGTGAACTCAAAGGCTGATTTTAGCCAGGGGTGCATTTTAGTTATGATAATATTTTGATGCATTTTAAGTGGCCGGGTGACTCGATATTGTTGTTGTGTTGTGTAGTGTCTTACCTACGTAATGAATCAACGAAATTTGAACAACGATAATATTATTATATTATTACGCAATGATTACTATAATTGTTATTTTACATGATAAATTCCCCAAAATTCTTGTTAGACGTTTTTGACTTTAAACTTTAATTGAATCTCGAATTAAATTCGAATTTTGATAAATGCAAAAACATAATTGTGTACTCTAACTAGATATCAAAATCATTTAATTTTGATTAACGCTTGAATACTTGCTCAGTTTTTATAAAACAATGATTCCAATAATGATTTTATCCATCTAAAATAATTTCTCATAGTATTATAATATTAAATAATTAAATATCAATAAAATCTAATATTCCGTCTCATGCAAGACATTTTTTATCTTAAAACTTACCAAGTTTTCCATTTCATTACATAGGTACTATACTCTATACTAGTGTGTTATATATTTTTTGGGATCAAAAACATGATTCGTGTTTTCAAAAGTCACCCTTAAATATTAACTATTAATTTGTACTTAAATAGCTTAATGGAGTAATAAATAAATAGTGGACTATAATATAACTGATCATAATAATTTATGATGGTAATTATTGTTATTATTGTAAATATATTAATTAATACTATATTGAAACTCGTTTAAGAACACTTATTATGGTAAATTATATATTAAGCGTATATTTATTTTTAACTGTTATAATTAGTACACAGATTTACATAACATTACTAAAATAATGAGAAAAGAGATACACTGATATACGATTATAAATTATACCTATAACAGTTAATAAGACATTTATTATTAAATTGTGTGTTATATTATAGGTATTTATATTATTTTTATATTATTTAATTGTTATACTAAATAATCATAAATATAAATTCTTGTAATAATGATTTATATTTAAAAATGTATTTGCTGTTTAATGAATTATCTATAGAAAAAAGATTTTTGTTTAATAGTGAATAATTTTGTTATTTTATACTTTTTTTTGTTTTTAATTTTTATTGATTTTCGTCTACCTATTTGAAATTAAAAAATTGAACTCATATTTTGAATATTAAGGCACATTTTTCGTAGGAATATACTTAATATACTTAAAGGTGATCAAATACAAATTACAAGGTGTTTATGAGGCAAAAACATACAAACAGTTGAAATGTTTTCACAATCTTAAATTAAATTAATTTGGTAAAAGTTTTAAGTAAATGCGGATTTTCGCGTTTGACGCAAAAAAAAAATACATATATAGGTAACTGAAGTTGTTGAAAGCTGGTTTAAAGTAAAAATTCCTGTTTTCTGATTTTTTTTTGTCTTTGACGCTTTTGAAAGTGAAACTATTGAGAAATTAAATGTTGACCTCTCGAATGCATCAGTGACAATTAATTTCCCTCCAAAAAAAATGTTGAAGTTTAACTTGAACCAGTATTTTGACTATCATGTAAATCTGTACATGTCATAAACAAAAACATACAAACATCATTGGATATGTTGTGTTATGTAACCCACGTAAAAATGAAATACAATCACTAATTGAGAATCAATGCAGTTTTTTTAACTGTAAATAATATAATACCGTCTATTGATTATTTTAATTTATAGAATACAATATAAATTTCAGTTTCACTACTACACTTTCACCAGTATATTTTAAACACAGAACGTCATCGAACATAAATCGAAAACAATAAGCATCTATAGGTGGATAGTTTACAAAAATCTCCGGGAAATATAAATACAATATTATGGTTGATTTAATAACAAACGTGGTGACGTGGTAAAATTGAGATGACGCAGATACAAAGGTTCTTTGGTACATACTCTAATGAATCGTGTGAGCTTAGAGTTGTTTAGTAAAATAAAAGTATTAAATGAAAAAATAATGTATATTTTTTTAGAAATTATTCGTGTTTTATATTTTTGACTTGAGAAACAATAAATTACTGTCTATTTTCTTTATCAAAAATCAAATTATATTAAAAATGTAAACATACTATATTTATTATTGGTAGTTACTTCCAGTAGTGTGGAAAGCTATTTTAGTACAAGATTTTTGTCTACCCACCAATTCAATATTTTACAGATCTTATATAAAAAAAAAATGTATAAAACGTATTATATATAAAATAAAATAAACATTAAACACTTTAGCGTCAAATTAAATTATGTATTCATTTATAATTTGTTAAATAACAATTAACGATACATTTTTTAAAACTTTGAAGTTAACGCTAATCTATTGATAGTTTTTTCTAGATACTTAAATCATCATATTTCTAATTATTATTTTATTTATATTGGCGTTTGATTACTTAAAAAGTTATAGTTAGTACATATATGTTAATAAAATAAATATAGCCTATTAATATGTTTTTTTTTTTGTTCTGTGCACCTTTTATTACAGGGAAATTTCATCAATTTCTACATACTCCACTGTGTAATACACAATTGTCGAATTTAAAAAAAAAGAAAGGTTTTTTAAGGTAATAATATTATTCGTTAAATTGTTTAATGTGAAACAAACCATTTCCAGCATATTATCCGGAATAATATACTTTATTTACATCCAGATTAAAAATGTATGGATTATTATCACCAACTATACCTCAAAAGTAAAAAAAATATTTTTTGTCACGCCTGCACCGAAAGTTTGGTTTTCGACAACGGTTGAAGCGTTCGAAAGCGTCCTTTTTCCGTCCAGCGGGCGGTAAAGTGGAAATCCCCAAAGTGCCGGGTGGAAAAGAGGAAATCCCCAAAAGTGCCGGGCGGAAAAGAGGAAATCCCCAAAAGTGCCGGGCGGAAAAGAGGAAATCCCCAAAAGTGCCGGGCGGAAAAGAAGAAATCCCCAAAAATGCCGACCGCCGGGCGCGTATCCCCTGCACAACCAGAAATTAAAATGTATACCTACCACGGTTCTTACAAAACATAAACTTTTGGTTACATCTTAAATGTATAGTATAACCTCCTTGCATGACGCATAAACATTTAAACATATTTAATTTGCACTGTTCCTAGATAAGTGCGTCGAACGATGCGTTAGTAAATGTCTTCCATGAAATTGTTTTTGTAGAATAGTCTATAATTGTTGCATAGATCCCTGCATAACCTTTTCCATGAACGCAGGGGCGTGACAAAAAATAGTATGTGTGGCTCGCGCGGGAAAGCCATTTCAGTCTTGGGCGAAATGCGGCACTCGCCTACGGCTCGTGCCGTACACGACGCCCGCGACTGAAATGGCTCACTTCCCGCCCTTGCCACACAATATAATATATTAGCTGATTGTGGCTTTATATACAGAGAACCGAAAGGATTTTATGTTACATGGTGGAAGCGTGTACAAATGATCGCTGAAATTGATGAAATCTCCTTGTAAAAAAATGTGATCAGAACATACAAGAACATACGATTTACCTACCCACCTATCCAAAATTTGGAGAAAAAGATCCTCTAGACCATCTTCACCTCGCCATGGGTAGTCCTCATTAATTTACTACAACTAATTGTTTGAATTAAATATACACTATACTATTGTACTGTGTGTCTGTGTACAGTGTATAAAGTGATACAATTAATAAATAAGTTTTAAAAAAAATGTATGATATTTATTATATCGAAAATTTCATTTTAAAATAAATTACCTGAATATACACCCAAAGTAACTCCGTATTTCAGATACGAGCTTAGTATATATTATCAACTCTTATTCTATAATTTTCCATAATATGTTATTGAATAATGCTGAAATAAATAAATAAATGTTGATTTGACATCGAGTTTAATAAATAATAATAATATGTTTTATGTAGACTGTAAACTTATTGTTGGACACTGCATAAAATAGTAGGACGAATGGACACGTTAAAATAAACGAAAGCGATGTATACCAAACTGTTATGAAATTGATTATTTATATTGGTATGTGATATGAATAATATTATAAGTTTTATTTTGCGATGAACAAATTACTAAGTCTCGTCTTTACTGAGGTTGTATTATTTTCAATAGTTTTAAGATTGATTATATTTTTACAACGTATATATAATATTATTATAACGTTAATATATTTCTAGCCCTAGTTTTAATGTTTCTATACAAATATACAGTATAACTGTTGGTTAAAATGGTACTTTGAAAAAAAAAAATACTTATCTGTATTCGGAAAACACCAACTAATAATTTATTATTTCTAGAAACATCAATAATTAGGTCAGCTTTATTATTTTATTCATTAGAGTAACGAGTGGCTTTTAATATTAATGGAACTCTTATGTAAAAATATTCGTTACAGCCTGAATAAAAATATGATCGTATATTGAGTACAACTTTTATAGCAACTACCTATATAAAGTAAAACGTAAAAAGTATCAAAATACGTGATCGTAGTTGTATAAGACTTCAGTAACACTACCTTCATCAGTTTAGGTATCATGTATCAGGTACTTTTACATTGTAAGTTATGGGCAATGGAAATTCCTAAGCCTGATATTCATTCATATAATATTTGTTTATGTGATATATATATATATATAATATATGATATAGGTAAGTGTGTTCATTTTGTAACAATATTTGTCTGCATTTAAACCTGAAAGTACACAATATTTAAAAAAATTCATAACAATTGAGTTGTGTTAAATAATTATGTATTATTTGAGAATACGTTATGAAATACTTATTTTTTTTGACCCAATTTTGACCATATAATGATATAGGCAGTAGCTCTAAACAAATTAATAATTAGCGTTCGTATAATGGATATGGGGGGATTTGTAAGTGTTTTATGTGAATATTTTAAATTATTTAATTATTACATTATGCAGACATGTTCCTGTTGTCTATATGACAGGATTTTAAGTGTATGGTTTATAATTGTGTAATATATTATGAACTAAGTTGTAATAACCGGGTTTGGTAAATTGGGTTCCTAATTACCCTTAAACGATAAATTGGGTCCCCGGAAAAAAAGGTGGGAGGTAAGTTGGGTCCCGTGAAAAAAAGATTGTAAGCCCCTGCTATACTAATTAAAACAGTGATATTATTTATAAAATATTATAAATTATATAATTGTTTATTTCCAAATATAAAATAACGATACACTCATTAAAAGTCAATAATTTTGTAATATCGTACCTTTAATTAAATGTGAGGAAGATACGGATAAGTAGTGCTTGTTCGGGTAAAACACGATTGCGTACGTTCGTTATCAGCGATACCTTTTTAAGCTACACGATTCCGTATGATTTTACCTGATTTTTAACTACCTACAGGATTGCGTACGAAGTCTTAGGCGTTGTTTCTAATTTTTATACCGGTATATACCATATATGACCAGGGTTGAGATTTTATAGCATTTACATATTTCTTATGAGATGCTTCAAAAATAGCAGAGTAAGCTAAAAATGTGTTTCATGATACAGAGAATTCAAATTAAACATTTTATTTTGCTTTTTTGGATTTTTTGAGACTTTTTGCATTTTTACCTATTTTTGAATCAAAGTCGGTCTTATTTTATGAAATTAAATTTTTTTTATCAATCGAATTATCAAGTATTTTTAGTACAACAAATGGTCCTGAAAAATTTCATAGGACTTAAAATGGAAAATTTCACACTGCTCATCCTCCAACACATATTGTTATTCAAATATTGAAAGACCAGATCAATTATGCAATTGGTGAATAGAGAGAGTTGGATATGTGGTTGGATATGAGAGTAAAGAAAATGGCAAAAAAGAATTAAACAGAATTCGAATTACAATAAAGGATATTGATGAGTATAAAATCCATAAAAATGTAATTCAATATTTAAAATTAGTAAGCTATAGATGTCAAGAAATTTAAATTCAAGCATCTAAAAAAAATTTTATTACGATAATTTTATTTGTTTACTAATTACTTTTTTATTATTTAGTTAACCTCATTCTATTTATTTTTTTTAATTAATATATATTATATTATATTATTATTTATTTTATATACGATGAAATTAGTAAATTTGACAACGTTGCATAAAGTTTCATATGCAATTGTGTTTATTTATTTTTTCTTAAAGGTACTTTAACCCGCATCTAAATACGCAATCGTGTTGCAAAAAATTTATGTATAGTAATGAAATTTTTGTAATCTTTATTCAATATAAATGTATACAATAATTTAATGTAATATATTATGTAATAATAATAAATTTATTTTTTATCATTTTAATTAGTAGCCGGGATCTAAAATCTTCTTTTCCCGGGACTCAATTTACCGCTTTCAAAATGTATCAAACTTATCTCGCACCCAATTTACCCATTCCCGTAATAACTATGAATGAAAAATCTATATTATTATACATAGATCTTCACCATGTATAAATTATACGAAATCTTTAAATTAATGCCGATAAAATCGTGTAAGAAATTGTATTTGCAACTGCCAACTACTGATAGTAATTTACCCACAGCTATTCATAATACAAGTAGAATAATATTTTTATTTAGATACCTACCTAATATATTTTTATTTTACTTATATTGTTGGCTTTCGAGAAAATTTAAGTGTTTACATATTATTGTCATTTTTTATGAATACTTACATATCATGGTTATATTATTATTATTTTCTAACATTCACAAAGCGACTAACACCCCATGTTCTCTTTAAAAATAAATTTATTAAAATAATAATTTTTGGAATCTCAAGGATATCAAAGGACCATATTTTTAAACGCTTATATATACATAGTAGAAGGTTTGATGCTTATTCAACTAATAATGAAACCAATTTTAGATTTCTAGAATAATTTATTTCTTAAAAAATACACTAGCTTATCAGTTGTTAAATCGTTGGTACAAAAAAAAAATTATGGAAAGGGCTACACATTTACACAAACACGATGCTGTAGTACAAAGCAAAGACCTATAATATAGAAAAGAACCATTCATTGTGATTATAAATATTTACAATACGTCAATACTTATATTTCAATGCATTTGAAATTATCAATTATTATACTATTATAGTGGTTCGCTTAAATATAATATATTACATAGGTACAGATATAAATAACTTATAAAAATAAGTAATGCTATATATTTCAAATTACTTTTTGATCAACATATATTAAATAAGCAAGTAATATTGAGCACACACATAATCACGATCGGTACGATAATTTAATATCTTCGTATTAATATCCAGATGAATTGCCTTTCCGCCGAAAATCAGGCATAACCTCGATCATTCCTGACGAAGACCTGGCAATAGCTGATGCTGCTGAACCACCTGAACCACCATTATCTTTCAATCTAACTACTGTGTGACCGATATCTTTAAGTTTTTGCACTACATCCTGAAAATATAAAAATATGACTTTAATAATAATTTTATATAATTTAAGACGAAGAATATAATATCTATCATAATTATATTCTACCTTAGTCGTTCCGTATTCGTATTGAACTTGCATAGGCATAAGTTGGTGATAAATTCTAGGTTTGTCTATTACTTCTTTCAATGTTTTATTGTACCATAGTTTTAGAGCGGAGGCCTGTAAAAAAAACATTTTTTTTTTGTTGTTGTTGTTACGGTGGTCATATTGAACTAATATCGATTTTTTAATAACAACATATCAAATTAGAAATAATTACTATCAAAATCAATACATTTTCCTAAAACTGCCTGAGCTAATATTTTATGTCTTATTAAAGTATAATGAACAATTATTTTAACAGTAAACCCTATTTTTCTTAAAAGAATCGTGTTGTATAAGATTGCACGCATACATTATAAATATTGAAAACTTTTTAAAACCAAATTAATAAATCAAAAAAATCTTACATAAGAAGTAGCAAGAGTGATTTTCGAACCCCCTGCTGCTCCTGCTGCGAGAACAAAATCACCATTTTTGTCGGTAAATATAGTTGGACACATAGAAGACATTGGTCGTTTTCCTGGTTTTATGAAATTGGACGGTGACGATGGAATTCCGTAATGGTTGGAGACTCCCGGGGTGGAAAAATCGTTCATTTGGTTATTAAAAATAATACCTGTGTTAGGGGACATGAAACCACTGCCGAAACTAAAATAAAATATACAAAATACGACATGTTAATACATTATTTAATTTTTATACGTAATCAATTTCGGGAAATTCAGAAAATCTATACTCACTGTGTGTTGATTGTGTTGGTACATACGACAACGTTTCCCATCGAATCAATTGTGGCTAAGTTGGCGGTTCCATGATTGTCTGGCATAACAAAATCTGCACCATAGTATTTAGGGTCTGGCGAAGTGAAATTATCGGATATTTTTTTTTGTATGCTGTCCATGTAAGTATCCGACTTTACTTTATTGTAAATCTGAAAAATTAAATTTATTCAAATGTATTATATCATAATATTGCACTTTATTCGATGGGACTGCTAGATAAAACACACTTGAGACACGTTTACAAATTTATGATCTCCTAAATGGGTTCTTTCGCCGTATCCAAATTTAAATGCTTCCACCAAACGATGTGCGTCTAAGCCAGTATTGGGTGCAGGTAAAATTCCGTCCAATATACGGAGAATGAATGCTAATATTATGCCAGAACCCGGAGGTGGCCCGGCATGTATTGTATATCCACTCTTCAATTTTACGGAAAAAGATTCTTCGATTTCAACACTGTAAATTATGGAATTTATTTTTATTAGTTTTTTATTTAAGAAATGAGTAAATAGTATTTTTATGTAAAAATAATTAAAAATGTATTGTAATTGTAAATATATGATGACAATAACACTGTACAACATTTTATTTGAATAATATAAACTTACTAATAATTTGCTAAATCTTCTTTTGTGATTATACCATTGACATTTTTCAGATCGTCTACTAATATTGATGTTAATGATCCATTATATATGGCATCTACTCCTTCTTTTGCTACGGTTCTTAACGTTTCTGCTAGCTTTGGTAATTTATAAATTTCTCCAACTTTCTTCGAATGTCCGGTATTTTCATCAAAGAATGTTAGTCTACAAACAAATTATGAATATTTTTTCATCTAATCAAACAATAGGTATTATAGGATACATTGAAATATATCTAAATATTTTTATTTATTTATTTTAATGTATATAATTTAACTCGTATATAAAAAAAAAAACATATAACTTAAGATATAAATTATAAATATATAAATGAATATTCTCGTTATATATTATTATACCTGAGCATTGGATCAGCTTTTATTATTTCTACATCATCTTTCAAACTTATTTCTAGATGTTTACTGATCTTTATGCCATCTTCACATAATTTGATTGTTGGTTCAAAAAGTGATTCCCATGAAACTCCACCACCGTATAATTTATAAATATCTGAATAACCCTTAAATGCCCCTAGAACTCCAACAGCCAAACCTCCTGAAATGTTTTAAGTAAATATAAAAATTAGTGTGTAATTGAATGAATATTTATAATTTGTTTATTTTAGATTCTGAACAATGGTGTATTTTTTTTAAACACTTTTTTTTTGTTTTTGTCATTATGTTTTGGAGTAGAAATAATGCTTTGGTTTTTTACTTAAATCCCTCTTTGAAAAAGAAAATCCATCTTGTTGGTACTTTGGAGGGGATCAAAAATAAAAAATTTTCAGAAGTTTTCAAAAGCGACAGCAAAAACCCTAAAAAAGTAACGAAAAACAGGAATTTTTACGCATAATCAATTTCGACAAGAATGATTTTTTTATTTTTCTGTAACTCAAAAATGAATCATTGTAAATACTTAAAATTTTCACCAAATGTTTATAGTAGCGTTATCTATTTACGATTAAATTTTCAAAATATAATTTTGAGTATAAGTTAGTATAAGTATACTCGTAAGTTAATTTTATTGAAATGTCTATAAAACAAATTTGGCTATCCAAAAAATCTTTAAAATTGAATACAAGGTTTATTATAAGTTGTAATTATGAAGTAGAAAATTCATAAAATCGTTGTGATTTATACCTAAGGTTAAAAAACCTAACACAAGATTATCCATAACTTTTTCTTTAAATAACTGTAAAAAAAAAACTCCAGAGTCAACATAGAAAACATTTTGTGAGCGTATAAAAATTAACTATAATTTAAATATACGTAGGTAATATAATATATATGTTAGATTAACAATTCATCTCCGTTCAGAATTGTTTTTCGTATACAATGATACCTGTCATTGAATTCAAATTTAACACATCCATTATAGTGACCTACTCTTCATCTCTACTATACAACAGAGCGATACCCACTTGTCCACTTTTTAAATTTTTTATAGACATCTTATTTATAAAGAGCAAATAGCTGAAAATCATTGTTCACACATGCTAATTTCCTTTATTGATTTATTGATAAGCTACGAATGTAAGTACATTTTGATAAGCATATCTTAAAACTTTACAGCCGCGAAATTACGGGGGGGGGGGGGATTTGGATATCGTCGTCCCTACCCCTCACAAAATACTATTTTTTAAGCTGCCAAATCATATTGAAGTACTTATTTAACCATAAATAATATTATATTTACATATATTAGGTACTATAATATATTTTGTAGAAATAACAATACATAAAACCCGACTCCTCTTTGCTAGCTGCATGTAACTGAGATAATATTAATTTGTAATAAACACTGTAAATTTCACAATTATATTAAAACGTGATATAATAATGTAGTTGAGATAGGTACCAATCGATTTTTAAAATTTTTGTTTTTTGTTTGTCACTGAAACCTTATCATTCAAATATAGTATATACAATAAACTTATGTTTGAATTTACATTATTAATAGGTTGGTTGTAGATAACCATTAATTAATTTATGATACGAATATTGAATGTCTATAAACACTTAACGACTAATAAACACATTTTATTTTACACACACATATACACATGTACATAGTAATACACTGTAATTTAGTAAGAATTTAAAAAAATTAAAGGTAATTGTGTATAGTATATTAGATAATTTACAGTAATAATTGTATTTGATTTTTTTTAAATTTGTAAAATCGTCTAGTTAATTTGTTTAAGATAGGTATATAGAAACTCTTATATTTATCAAATTAATTCGCTATTAACTATTTCCTTGGAAAATAATCAGGCAATTCTCAATATGCTTTTAATTTTGACTATATTTTATAAAACTATGCAATAAAGAACTTATATTGAAATCAAAACATAATAATATAATGCAATTTGGTATAATATTGTTAATGCAAATGCATAATATGTTGAGTAACAAATAAATAGACTTACAATTATATTAGATAATATCAAATTCAAAATTTCAAAGAATAAACTAGAGGTACTAATTAAACTAAAGCCATCAACCATTACCCCTCCCAATTAAAAAATCTAGTTTATATTGCTTTATGTGAGATTAAAATTTGTATTTTTTGTAATACATACCGTTTATAGAACTCATTGGATCTTTTACAAACATGTTCGTAGTCGCTGCGGCTGGAGCTGTTTCACGTGCATTGATTGACATTACTTTTTTGGTTGTGGCATTGTAAAAACTCATTATAAATCCTCCACCAACACCCATTTGATGAGGACATACGACACCGTCACATAAAATTGTAGCTATTGCGGCATCTATGGCATTTCCACCTTTTGACATCACATCCCTGTTTAAAAAAAACAATCGAAAATGCAGGGATTTATTATTGACAAGCATCTCAAATGTTTGAAATCTTAAAAAAATAATAACGAAATTGTATGATTATTTTTACTCTAGGTTGTGCAGTATGCGACTGACAGCTGAAATATAAAATACTACAATGTCCTAAATTTGTTTTTATAGATGTAATAAACGTGAAAGTTTTGCAAAAAAGGCAAGTTAAAATTTAAAGTAGAAAAAAAATTACATGGTTTTATGGTATTTATTATTAATAAATAAAAACACATTTTTTTAAATAAAAACAAAATTGAAAGTTTATTATTATTCACAATATTTTACTCTATAGATTATTTTGAAAATAAATAGGGAGGTAGATATTCTAAGTAATACACACGATATCGTGATCGCCTGTTTAAAACTATATAGATATGTACATAAATATAAGTAGTTAACATGCAAATACTATCTTCTTTAGGATAATTTAAGCCATCAAAAATCAAAATATTGTATCTGATCAAATTATTATTATGCTTAAAATTAATAATTTATTGATTTGCATTACACTCCGATTTGTGCACATGGTCCACCGTTTGATACGACACCGACATTATGGTACAAGCCCATTGGCATACTTGACGGTGGCAACGGGAATTCCGGGTCAGGGGTTCTGGTGTTGAAGCCAAAGTATTTTGAGTATAATATTATGGATGTAACTGAAACACCGAACAATAGCACCACTCCAACTAGAACTAGAATAACACATCGTTTTGATAGTAATCTGAAAATAAACAATACAGTTCCACAGATTGATTTATCAGGTGTAATACAATTAAAAGTATTTAATAAAAAATAATGTATGATAGAATGAGAAATAATAATTACAATTTGATTTCATTAGAAAAAAATCAATGTAGGTGTACGAAACACAGTTCTGAACGAAAATTTTTTTATATTATATTAATATAAGTATATTTCATGATATTGCTGCTATTAAAATATTTTATTTTAATGTTATTATACGTAAATTGAATTAATTTACTTAAATACTTAAAATATATTTGTGTATTTTGTAGTTTTGTTTGTATGTAGTTAACTAATTATTTACCAGAACTATGTTTTAAATTTACAATCCCTAGCCTTATGAAATTTGTTAAAATTTAAAATTAAAATGCTAATAAAAAAAATAAATAAAAATTGTGTCTATGTATCTGTATCTTTTAATTGTTTTTATAAAAACATATGAGGAACCTTGTGTTAAATTGGTTATTTAGTCAAGCTTTTGTCTAGATAAAAACTTTTCTTCAATACTCATTACTCATAGAAACAAATTAAAATTTTCTCATGCCTATCAATAGCTCAAAAATTGTTAAAATATTTTGAAAATTTGAAGTATTTTTTTTTTGAGTTAAACCAAAAATATTTTGCAAAAATTTTGTTTTTTTTTTGATTCTATTGCTTTTGAAAATTTCTGGGAATGTTTTATTTTTGACTCTCTTTCCCTATCAAAAATAAACAAAATCTAAATTCACTTTCCTACCAAAAAATATATTTAAGTGGAAAATCTAAGCATTTTTACTGCCCTAAAAGGTGATTAATGACAGAAAAAAAACACAAACATCGATGATCTGGAAATTATTCGCAATTATTCGCAAGCCATAAAAATTGCTGACGCCAATGAAAACCGATGAACAAAAATGATAAATTACACTTCTGGTGTTAGGAAAATATTAACAGTTTTTAGTTTTTTTTCTTATCTGCTGGCCGCTATTTGTTGACCCCTTATATAAAAATGGATTTCTGTCTGTGTATTTTTCCTTTATGCATTCCTAAACGGCTGGACCAATTGCTACGAAATTTGGTACAGAGATATATTAGATCTATGGTCAGAAGATAGGCTTAATTAAAAGTGTTAGGCCCAAATATCATTCAATCGAATAATCAGTTTTGACGAAATCAATTTTTTTATCTTGCTTTAACTCAAAAATGAAACATTGTAAATACTTGAAATTTTCGCCAAATGTTGATACGGTCAAATTTGTATATAACGATGACGTATACTCGTATACTATATAACGATATTCCGGGTAAAACGATTCCAAGCAATGTATTTGGTTGGTTTTATATATGATGTGTAGTACTTTTATTGGTTTATAACGACATCGATTATAACAATAATCTGGATATAGCGATGTCATTTTAAAACGAAAATTGGAAAATAACTTAACCTAACCTAACCTAGCCTACATTGTATAGTAAATTTGATTTATCGATAATTCTTAATCTTATCTGTAACAAATAATGTGTCTTGTACGGCCGTATTATATATATACAGCATACGTTAGGTTAGGTTAGGTTATTAGGTTTACCCTACCCGCTCAAGAAACAAATTTTTTTTTCGAGGAAAAGCTACGATAACCGCGAGTTCTATGAAATCTTCGTCATCTGTCAAATTATCATCATCATCTTCGTAATACGACATAGTTATATAGGTACTAATTAATACTTAGTTAAAAATTTATATAATAATAATTTAGGAGTTAAGATTTAAGAACAATATTCTAAACTTCAAAAGCGAAAAACCACAAACGCGAGAACCAATTTCTTATCATAAATTACCTTATCAGGCAAGATTTAACCTTATCAATTGTAGAAAATTATCTATTAACCACAGTTCAACTGAACCGACAAAAACCTGAGATTGTGAAACCGCCGATAACTTAAACTAAGATCAGTTGATGAACCAAGTTTCGCTGAACACGAGTTAAATTAGCTATTGTAAAACGGGCCCTTAGAGCCTGCATTACAATAGTTGAACTCCGGTTAAACGACGGAATTCGGCCGGTAAAATCAGTGGTTCAAGCATAACCGAGGTTTAAACTATGATTGTAAAACGGGTCTTTAGTCGCCGTTTTGATTGGTATCCGTTTAGACACGTTCCGATTAAGTTAAAAATGTCAAATAAAAGAAAACACTGTTTCACTATTGCTGAAAAAGTGAAGATAATTGAACGTTTAGAAAGTGGTGTTTCTAATAAAGATCTTTGCCAAGAGCTAGGAATCAGTCAATCAACACTATCTACCATATGGAAATCAAAAGACCAAATAAAAAGCGTTTTTCAAAAGACGTGACATCTAATAAAAGATTACAATTTAGCCAACATCAAGTCGTCGATCAGGCTCTCTTGGAATGGTTCAAAATACAACGATCTAAAAATATTCCAAATTATAAGCAAACTACTATTATAGATTATTTTTCAAAAAAAATCGTTAACATATATTATATATTATATTATATACTTTTATTAAAATTTATATAAATACCTTGAATGTTAAAACATGTAATCTTAAATAAAATTAAAAAGTAAAAAATGTGTTTGATAAATGAATTTTTAAAAAATTCATGTTACTTGTTTATGATCCGGATATAATGAAGTTCGGTTAAAACTATCAAATTTCCTAAGTCACCAGAAGATCGTTATAAGCGAATTTGACTAAATTAGCGTTATCTGTTTACGATTAAGTTTTTAAAATATTTTGAGTATAAGTTAGTATAAGTGTAAGGTTTTTTTTATTGAAATGCTTATGGAAAAAAATTGGCTATCCAAAAATCTGTAAAATTTAATACAAGGTTTATTATAAGTTGTACTTATTGTAGTAAAAAAAATCAAAATCTTTCTTTACAATTTTTGTTTATAAGCATTTAAAGTTAAAATGTTTACGAAATATGTCAAAATCACGAAAATTTGCATGGAATTATAAAGTTGAAAATTCATAAAATCGTTGTGATACCTAAGTTTAAAAAAACCTAACACAAGGTTCTCCATAACTTGACTTAACTTAAATAACCGTAAACTCCAGAGTTAATATAGAAAATAGTTTGTGAGCGTATAAAAATATATTATAATTTAAATATAGATAATATAATATATCCTAGACTAACAATTCATCTCCGTTCAGAATCGTTTTTCATATACAATGATACCTGTCATTGTATTCAAATTTAATACATCCATTAAGAATTGTTAGTGACCTACTCTCCATCTCTACTATATAACAGAGCGATAGGTACCCACTTATGCACTTTTTTTTAATTTAAACTCTTGTTATAACAATTAATTACAACAATTATTTACAATATATAATTTTATATTTTTGATTTGTGCGCATTCATAAAATCGTGGTTCCAATTTGTAAGTAAGTTCCCTAATAAATCTGTGCTAAAATCAGTATGTACACCAAAAATTATCAGGCTACCTAGTAGGCTACCCTGATAAATTAAATAAAAATTATAATCAATGAACAAAATTAAGTACATAGAAATAAGTTTTGAATAATAATATCGAGTAATTTGGGCGAACATTTATTAAAAAAACGAAATTCAATAATTATTTATTTGAATAATCAATAATTAATGATTTTAAATAATGTCGAATGTGTTACATAATTTTAATTATAGGTCCAATTAGTCTAGTTCAAAAAATAATCGATCATACATGGAGTGGAAATAGAACCATATATTGGTTTTTTTTTCAAATCCATAGGTGGAATAAGTAATCAACAAGTAATCGGGTCAATCGTGCATTTATCAGTATAAACTAAGTGATAAATCCAATTAACATTGAAGAATACATTTTGATATTATGTATATATAATCTAAATCTAAATTTAAAATGTTATATGTATTTACAATTAAAAACCTCTTTCTTAAAAGTCTGAAGTTATAATATAACAATATCATTGAAAGAGGTACGCGTTATTATTAACTTATTAAATAAACGTAAAATATAACATATGGATTAATTATAAAACTATATAAATATTAAATAGGTATTGGATAGTCAAAAAATGAAAAAATTAACTACAGTGCGAGACAGAAATTTAATTTCTTCCTAGGTATAGTAATTCATTAATATTCAATGAACCTAAAAGTATTAAGCTAGGTTGCTAGGTAGTAGTTGTAATGGGATGGGAGAAACCAAATTCAATGTTCATTGTTAAAATTGTATGTTATCTGAATATAATTATGAAATTATTAATAAGCCACAAGAAGATCGATTTAAATTTTCAACGAGTAATATATAGAAATGTATAAAATACATACAGTAACAAATAATAATACAATAATTATAATATTTATCACCATCTAAAGTCTAGAGTATACTTACCTATTATACCTATAATCTATACTAAATAACGAATAAAACATAAACTATAATTTTCAATTAATATATTTATCAATCTGGTAGTACAAATGAAAACGTGGATAAATAATAGTATAAATAATTATATTTACTATCAATATACCTACAATTAATTTTCGTATTTAAATTACTAATTAAGAAGATGTTGTACCCTCATGTGTTGACAGTTGTAGTTGACTCCGTTTTACCAACGCATAATGTAGAACATTTTACGTTCAGAAGAATCCATATTAATCTATAATTTTCAACACTATAGAATGAATTCACCTGATGTGAAACTTACAAGTAAAGGTAAAAATATTATCTGAAGCTTCGCTTAGGTTTTTATTGATATTTAATTTTCAAATAAGTTAAGAGCATTTAAAACTGTCAATTTTATACACAGGTACGACGCGCAACTTTTCTTTAGTCAAGCCGTATAAATTAATTTTCAATAAGTATCTATGAAATATTAAACCAATTTTTTATAATAAACTATAAATATATTGTACAATATACGACTTAGTTATAAGTTATCATTATACATTTAAAAAAAAATTTCTAATTCTACAATTGCTTATACGTACAAAACTGTTGATTTCAAAATAATGCATTATGATGAAGTTTAAAAAACAAATTATTATTATACCTAAGTCATAATTGCAAATATCATAATCAAATAATAGTATATGATGAAATAAACTACCTACAAGAATTATAATAAAAAAGGATATTTAGGTGTTTAAATAATTCATGCGAAATGTATCTTCTTTAAATTCATATAATACAAAAATTGTAATAAAATATGTAACCCATAAAATAAACTTTTATAGTTTTATTATATCTTGTTTAAATTTAATTCAAAATAAAACATTGAGTTATATGAATAAATCAGTTTTTAAATGATATAAATAATTGCTAATAATAGGAATTATTAAAAAAATTCAGAATCAATTTAAGATGTAGATACAACTCATATTGTTGAAACTCGTCTAAAAGAAAAGAAAATAGGGAATTGATTATTTTCGTTAGTATGTGGTGTTATCAATGTATAATTAGAACATTAATATTTCTAATCGATTACAATAATTGCACTTTGTACTTATACGTGTTATATAGTCACGTAATAACATGCCAAACTACAAAAGTATACATATTAATATAAATTACAGCTAAGTAGGTAGTTACTATATTTGTACAATAAATGAATGGACAAATTTTATACAATTTACTTTTTAGTTTTTAATTAGGTTTTTCGTAGAATTGGTGTTTTGTAGTAAAAAAAAAAAACAGATTTAATTGTTATAAAAATAGTCAAATATTACAATTCTGTAATAATTTATTACTAATAAGTATCCAAGTCATTTCATAATCAAATGTACAAAATATCTGTGTACCTGTACCGGCTGTACCAATTTAAACATATTTTATAGTTATGGTGATATTCTGTAGGGGAACACAATAAATAAGATAAAATATTTTGTTAAACAAATCAATCAATCGGGTTATCAATAATTGGTCATTTAATTAGTTGACTACAACATTTGAGTAAGTATAGGTATATTATTTGTAATTTTTACAAGGTAGATCAGGTCCAAGACTGATAAAATGAATCTAAAATATGCCACGTGTATTTTTCACAACATGTAATTTTATCACGTGAATGTTCACATCATTTAAAAAACTCAATGTCTTATAGGTTAATAAAAATGCACGACGGTATAAAACATTAATTATTTAATTATTACCTATTGTTTTGTTTTTAATAAAAATAATATCATGTTAATAACGTCGATTCTTATAAGCGGCCAGTTGTACATTTATTTTTCATAGGTAAATACTGAATTGTTCAAAGCAAATTAAATTAGTTTTGCAATATATACTGTATAGTCTTATGTTGCAGAAACTTCATTAATAAGAACTATATCGAAAATAGAAATTGTTTATTAAAATTACTGTCGAATATCAACTTGCCATATGCCTGTATATAGGTAGTTCCTTAGCTTTGTTGTTTTTATTTGGAATTTTGGACGTAAGCCAACGAGTTTAAATTATAAAATATACCAGGCGTAAACTAATAATGTTTTCATTTTTTCAAGACTATTATAAGTAACATGGTGACAACAATGGCGTTTACACAACATAAGTTTATTTTTATAAATTTAGCAGAAATATGAAATAAATTGTATAACATTTTATAACTACGTACATATATTTGGATTATTATTACTTATAACGATTATTTCTTATGAAAATTATGAATTTATATTATCTAACTATATTATATAAATTGTTTACTCTTAGCGGTTTGTAATTTTGATTTACTTTTGGATTGTTTTTGATATATTTTATTTAATATTCATTATTTACCTAACTATTATATTTTAATGTGAACTAATACTAAAATTATGATTTTTTTTAAAATAATAAATAGTATTAATTTTATACGGCTACTTGATTTTCTTCACTGGCGGAGATCAGTACCGTAACTAGCTTTATGTGCGCCCTTGGCAACCAACCAATGTTATAAATTTATAATGAATTTTTAGTATTTAAATTACATAAAAATTGCGCCCCTAGTGCGATCATTTTAAACTGCGCCCTTGGCCACCGCCCACCTTGCCAATGCCTAGATACGGCACTGGCGGAGATTATATGAACATATTTTTATCTGTTTTTTTTCTGGCGGAGTTGACTTGTGCCCATGTAAAAATATAATACCGATGGGTAGAATTTATTTATGTTCATAAACACTACACAATTTTCTAAACATTTTAAAAGAACGATTGGAGATATAAATATCATACGAAATTATTTGAAACTTGTCAAAGACAAATTAATTTGTGATATTCTGTTAATGTGATGGATGTCTGAAGGAATAATGAAGCATAATGAAATCTTAATTATCTTATTTTATTGCAAATCGTAAAGAATCATAATCACATGAAATTTTTCCCGAATATTAGCATTTTTATGCATTTAATAATTTTTGAAACATATTGTTTTCTCTTTTCAAGCTATTTATAAACATTTGAAATATATAATCTATAATTATCGATAAAAAAATATTCGTTTGGTCGAAATTCTGGAAAATGTAATACAAGATTCCTAACGAGCCAATGTAACCAAATAATCAAAAAATTAAATTAATACGGTTTTTTTTTAAAGACATTTGATAATTATGACAAAATCATAGATATTTAGACGAAGAATAATGAAAAAAATTTTTTTTAGATATTTGATTATAATTTAATAATATTGAATGAAACATTTAAATTGGGTATATCATTATATTTTAAAATCACAATATATTTTTCAAATACGTTTTCTCTTTTCCATACTATATAGTTACATGTCTCTACTTAGTGTAACAACTAACAATGTATCCCTAAATGTATAACTATGTAAAATTTGTAATAACCAATGACTTCAGTCTCCGAAACAGTTATAATCAATCAAATTAAATGCATTAATTTCGGCGAAAATTAATTTAATCTACTGTGTATAAATAGACAATAGAAAAGTAAATTACTTTATAGAAATATTATTATAAAATATATTTAGTAATCATTATAGGTACCAAATTCACTCCCAACTGGTTTTTGGCCAGTAGTTATTTTCCTATAGTTAAATGAGATACCATATTTCTCCACTGTCCACAATTTCCTCGAAAAAATAAAAATAAATTTTGACCGTTTTCCCCATTTTCCATTTTCCTCCAATAAAGAATGTATTAAGAATATAATAATAATATTTGTAAGTCATTTTATAAAAATATAAATAAATTACCTTGATAATTAATTAACAATTAAATTATTTTATAATTATCTAAATTATCTTTTTGTTTGGTAATTTATGTTTGATTCAAATAAAAAACTGAAATAATGACTGAATAGTTTAATATTTGGAGGGACAAGAAGTTAATCTATTTTTAAGAGTAAAACTTTATCGTATTATTAAGGAAAACGGACCCACTCTTTTTTCTTAAGCAATGATTAATCGTTAATTTCAAATTAAACATATCTATAACAGTAGAAAACATGACACCCAAATTTACAGTGGAGCGGTATCC
The DNA here is from genome assembly GCF_037042655.1 of Diuraphis noxia. Taxonomy (NCBI): domain Eukaryota; kingdom Metazoa; phylum Arthropoda; class Insecta; order Hemiptera; family Aphididae; genus Diuraphis; species Diuraphis noxia. The sequence goes on along the minus strand of NW_028301712.1, from coordinate 69,369,828 downwards.
TCGTGCCCGTCTTTTTTTTCTTTCTATATTCGAATGATAAAAAACAAAGTATTTTTGGGCGATTATCAATATAAACAATATACTTTTATGTTAAATTAAAATATATATTCCTGCAAAAGCAAAAAAGCTAGGAACAAACGAAATTACAAGATGTTTTATTAAATAGTATTAAATAATAATATGTAATACGGAGAAACCACAATAATAAATATAAAAAAATTATGATTGAGTTGATAAAATTAACGACGTCAACCAACAATCAAAAAATAACAAACATTTATTTTATCTAAATTTAATGATAACTATTTAAACTCGTTCCAAGCATAAAGTGTATAAAAACGTCTCTGTCAACTCACCTAGAACGGTTGTCATGCGGAGATCCTAATATCGGCGTCTTGTCATTTACGTCGAAGGATGATATATTTACGTCGGAATTGGCATCATAGCGATTTTTATCCATTTGATATTATTTAATGAAAAAATAATTATGATTATGAAGTGTGAAACAAAATAATAATTATCACAAAAATCAAACGGACAGCCAAAACCTGACGACCGTTACTGTGTGGTTTTCACAATCAATTACTTATTAATCATTTAGCTAAGTTCTGCGATAGTGATTATAGTAGTAGACGTCGCAAGTAAAATTATTTTTCATTATTACCCGAATAATTTATTATTATTATTACTATTCATTAGATAAATTCTACTGCCATGTTGCTCGTGGTTGTGCATATTACGCGAATGTATAACATACCTACAACTGATACTAATTAATGCTCAATAATCGAATGTTACCTGATAAGTGATAACCAATGACCATACTACCTATTAAATTTTCGAGCATGATGCTAAGAATATGACCGTTTAATATATAGAAAAATAAAACAATGACAATAAATACAGTATTAGTAAATGAAAGTTATTGTTCATAATGAAATTTAAATATTTAATTGTTTGCTCTATTCTGATGATTTATTCGGAAATTTACTCGGGTGCAACTTATTTATGTAGGCGTACAAAAATAAATTTAATTTTTTTTAGTGTATAATTTCTCAACTATTCTCATTTAATGATTACATATTATCCAAAATCCATTGCTGAATTTTTAATATAGGAATATGAGATCGAGATACACAAATCCCAATAATATCTGATTTCAGATATCTGGGTATTATACTCATAATAAAATAAAACTAACTTAAAGCCCCCACTTTGAACTAAAAAGAAAAACCACTGCTGACTACATTTACTTTATCCTATTTTAAAATCATAGCTTCCAATCCACACTCATCTATATAATTTATTTAATGTAAAGCTAAAATTACAACAATGATAGAAAAAACGATAACCTGAAGGTAAAATAAACTTTTTTGGGGGGGAGGGGAATGTTTTGCACACCTCCTTGAGTTTATGAAATACCTTTAAAACTGAAATCTGAGTTTGTATGCAATGTTGATTCTAATGATACTAATTCGTATAAATTGAGTACCTTGTAAACCAAAATGCTAAGTATTGACAAAAAAAAATTGCTAAAATACAATGGGTTTCCTAATTTTTTAAAACTATTATAAGTTATAACTTTATAAAAATTGTATCTCAAACCTATTAATTTTTGATATGGATGCTGTATATATCTCCGCTAATGCTACCAACACAACCTTTAACGCAATCATATTTTAGATTCTGAGCGGAGCGATGAATGTATTGATTTTACCATGATGTGTTTTTTTTTTTTTTTGTGTCTGTCATCACGTTTTGGGGCAGTAAAAGTGTTCGATTTTTGACTTCAGTTGGTACTTTGGGGTGAAAAAGTGAAAAACGGGAAATTTTACACACACTCATTTTTCGACAAAATCGATTTTGGTTTTTGATATAACTTTAAAACAAATGACCATAGATACATGAAATTTTCACCGAATGTTTATATAAGTATATTATATCTACCATGCAATTTTCAAAAATTTTCGACTTAAGTTGAACTATTCATAGGCATTTGAAATTTTCGATCATTATTAGTTTTTTTAAAATTAATATCGATAAAAATTTATTTGTTAAGCAGAAAAGCTTTAAAATATAATACAAGGCTCTTAACATATTGCTACAATAGCAGTTGAAAAATAAAAGAAATTCATAGTCACAATTTTTTTTTACAAGCATTAAAAGTTTGAATTTTGACAAAATACGTAAAAATCACAAAAATTCGCAAATTATTTTAAGCTAGAAATTCATAAAAAAATTTCTTTTTAAATCTAAAATTTAAAAATTTAATACAAGATTCCTAACAAGTTTTTCAATCTTTATCACAAATAAAAAGTCCACTGGAGATTCAAATTAAATTTTTATGAGCATTTAAATTTAAATTTTTACAACATTGGATTTTCACTTTTAGCAATTTCCTTATTTTGGTGTAACTCTAAAACAAATGACCGCAGATACTTGAAATTTTGACTGATTGTTTATATAGGCATTTTATATATTTTATTGTTTTGAGCTGTTTACTGACATTTTAATTTTTCAACTTTTTTAGTTTTTTTTTTTCTATAAATCTCGATAAAAATGTATGTGTTCGGTAGACAATCTTAAAAATTTAATACAAGGCTTCTAGCACATTGTAACAATAGCAGTTAAAAAATATTAAAAATACATAGGTACGATTTTTTTTTATAAGCATTTAAAGTTCAAATTTTAACTAAATACGTAAAAATCACAAAAATTCGCAAATTGTTTTAAGCTAGAAATTCATAAAAAATTTTCTTTTTAAATCTAAGATTTGAAAATTTAATACAAGGCGCCTAACATATTTTTACAATAGCAGTTGAAAGTTAAAAGAAATACATAGTCACAATTTTTTTTTATAAGCATTTAAAGTTTGAATTTTGACAACATATTATGTAAAAATCACAAAAATTCATAAATTATTTTATGCTAGAAATTATTAAAAATTTTTCTTTTTAAATCTAAGATTTGAAATTTTTTAATAATCTATAATATATCCTAGACAGATAAACCGTCATCTTCGCTCAGAATCGTTTTTCGTATACAATGATATAATATCATTGGATTAAAATTTAATTCCATCCATTACAGTAACCCACTTGTAACCTACTGTACAGCAGAGCGACATTCACGACTTACCCGCCTTTTTTTTAATACTAATAATTATTATAATCTATGTCTACGTAAAATGTACAATATGTAATTTTAATTGAAAGGTCAATGTAATGATACTCCCAACATTTAAAATAATTTTTTTACTAATGTTACACCTATATTTATTTTCTAAATTAATACATCAAAATAACGTATAATGCTATAACACAATATCTATGTGATTATAATATTACTCTAAAATCTAAATTAAAGTGCCCTTGAATTGCCTATCCAAAGCGCCGTCCAAAATATTTATCATGTTATGAATAACGACGATGATAAGTTTGAGATTTAAGTTTTACAAACCACTATATATGTTATAATTTTATATATTGCCAAATTTAAGCACTAGTTCGTAACAATCCCCATTTACTTAGTTTACGATTGAATTATGAATTCTATTATTATCACATACACAAAGGTTAAAAATATATGAGTAATATAGATAAAACTACAGAAGGTAATATCAAATATCATAGAAGTTTAGAAATTATTTTTGATTAAATTTGTCATGACTATAAGTCTTTAATTTGGTTTGATACATTTCATATTATTATGTTGTATATTTCCAATTATTTTTAAAATGTTAAAAATAAAAATACGATTTATAAGAATGTTTCACACAAATTTATCTTATATACCAAGAAAACAATTTCGTAATTTTGTCACAAATAGATGCTGTACATTTGTATTTTTCAACACCAGACTCTAATATTCGAAATAAAGAGTTTAATTAATAACAACCACCAACATAATGCGAGTATAATATTATGAAATCGGTAACAACTAATCAAAAAAATCAAACAAATAAATTCAAAGTTTAAGAAAATTAAAGTGATTTACGTAAACTTCTATGAAACATGAAAAATAAAAAAAGCGGGAAAGTGGGTATCGCTCTGCTGTACATTAGGTGGTGGGGTGGACCTCTGACTAGGGTAGGTTAGATTTGAATGCAATGATAGGTATCATTGTATACCTACGAAAAACGATTCTGAACGGAGATGATTTGTCAGTCTAGGATATATTATATTTAAATATTGTCATATATTCTATTTTGAACTAATATTTTATTTTTCAATTAAGACGCGTTTTGCATAAGGCATGGTTAATCAATTTTTCCAAAAACATTGCATGTAGTTATCATAATTCTTGGGGGCTGGAGGAGAAGTATTGGCAACATAGTTCCTTCTCCGGTCCTCGATACCATAAGGAAAAAAAAAAAAAAAGTTATCATAATTCATAATACTTTATATTATCATAGATATACATATACCTGGTTTGAGAATAAATCGTTATCATTACACGATTTCATAAAAGTTTAAAACTCAAACGCTCAAAACATTTTTCCTATAATGACGCTTCAAATTTTCTTTATAACTATTTAAAGCAAAACTTATGGAAAACTTAGTGTTGAATTTTATAACCTTAGATATAAATACAAACAATATTATGAATTTTGAACTACAAAATAATTTGCAAATATTCATGGTTTTGACGAATTTTTGTCAATATTTGAATATTTGTATTTTTAATCCTTAGTTATAAACACAAAAAATTTTATGATTTTTCAACTTCAAAATTACTTGAAAATTTTCAAGTTTTGATAGATTTCTTAAAAATTTGAACTATTATAAACGCTTATAAAAAAAAGTTGTGACTAACGATTTTTAATTTTTTTTAGCTACAATAAGAACAACTTATAAGGAACCTTGTATTAAATTTTCAAATTTTTTTTGGTCATCCGACATTTTTTTACCAACACTTCAAAAAAAATTCTCAAAAAAATCGAAAATTTCAGAAAATTAAACTGTATATATATATCACTAACATAAACATTTGACGAAAATTTCAAGTATTTATAGTGATTAGTTTTGAATTAAAACCATATAAAAAAATCGATTTGGTCGAAAAATGGTTTTGCGTAAAAATTTCCGGTTTTCTGTCATTTTTAGATTCTGAACGAAGTGATGAATGTCTTGATTTTACAATAATGTGTGTTTTTTTTTTGTGTCTGTGTACATCATAACTAGTCGAAATAATGCTTCAATTCCAAACTTTGGGGGTGGTTTCCGATGTAAAAGTGAATATCCTTGGTGCATTATAAAGGTCAAAAGTAAACATTTTCCAACAGTTTTCAAAAAAATCGAGAAAAACAAAAAAAAAATGACAGAAAAACGGGAATTTTTACGCAAAACCAGTTTTCGACCAAATCGATTTTTTTATATGGTTGTAATTCAAAAACTTATCACTGTAAATACTTGAAATTTTCACCAAATGTGTATGTTAGTGTTATCTATATACAGTTTAATTTTCAAAAATTTTTGATTTTTTTTTGAGTTATATATAGACAACTGAAATTTTCAATTTTTTTGAGAATTTTTTTTTGAAGTTCCGGTAAAAAAATGTTGGACGACCAAAAAACCTTGAAAATTTAATTTAATACAAGGTTCCTTTTGAGTTATTCTTATCGTAGTTAAAAAAAATTAAAAATCGTAAGTCACAATTTTTTTTAATAAGCGTTTACAGTTCAAAATTTTACGAAATCTGTCGAAAACGCGAAAATTTGCAAGTAATTTTGAAGTTGAAAAATCATAAAAATGTTTGCGTTTATAACTAAGGATTAAAAATACAACACTAAGTTTTCTTTCAAGTAGCTATAGAGAAAACTCGAAGCATCCTTATTAGGAAAAATTTTAAGTGCGTTTGAATTTAAAATTTTTATGAAATAGCATTACGATAACGATTTATCCTCAAACGAATTTAAATATTTGTTATTATTCAAAAAGTATAAGTCGCAAATACTTGAAAATTTTATCAGTTATTTAGATTGGCATTTCCTTTACACGATTTAATTTTCAAAATATTTTGACTTTTTTTGAGATATTTATAGACGACTGAAATTTTCAATTTGTCTGAAAAATTTTTTTTGAAGTGTCGATAAAAATATTTTGGCCCTATCAAAATACTTGAAAATTTAATACAAAGTTCCTCATAAGTTATTCTTATAGTGATTAAAAAATTATAAGAATACATAGGCACGATTTTTTTTTATTAGCATTTGAAGTTCAAATATTGACTTAATACGTAAATTACGGCAATTTTCAAATTATTTTAGATCGAAATTCATAAAAGTTTTTCTTTTTAATTCTAAGATTTGAGAATTTAATACAAGGCTCATAATATATTTTTACAATAGCAGTTGAAAAATAAAAGAAATATATAGCCACATTTTTTTTACATGCATTCAAATTTTAATTTTGACAATATACGTAAAAATCACGAAAATTCGTAAATTATTTTATTCTAGAAATTCATAAAAAATTTTCCTTTTATACCTAAGATTTGAAAATTGAATACATTGCTCCTAAAATAGTTTTGCAATAGCAGTTGAAAAATACAAGAAATGTATAGTCACATTTTCTTTTTACAAGCATTTAAATTTAAATTTTTACAACATATGTAAAAATCACGAAAATTTGCAAATTATTATAAGCTAGAAATTCATAAAAAATGTTCTTTTTAAATTTAAGATTTGAAAATTTAATACAAGATTCCTTTCAAATTTTTCAATCTTTAATCACAAAAAAAATTTCCACCGGAAATTCAAATTAAATTTTTATTAGCATTTGAATTTCAAATATTGACAAAAATTTGTCAAAACCATGAATATTTTCAAATTATTTTGTAGTTCAAAATTCATAATATTGTTTGTATTTATATCTAAGGTTATAAAATTTAACTCCAAGTTTTCCACTAGTTTTGCTTCAAATAGCTATAGAGAAAATTTGAAGCATCATTATAGGAAAAATGTTTTGAGCGTTTGAGTTTTAAATTTTTATGAAATCGCGTAATGATAACGATTTATCCTCAAACCAGGTATTCGTATATATAAGGTATTATGAATTATGATAACTACATGATAACTACACTAATTGATTAACCATGCCATATGCAAAATGCGTCTTAATTGAAAAATAAAATATTTGTTTCAAAATAGAATATATGACAATATTTAAATATAATATAATATAATATTATATAATATTATAATATTATATCCTAGACTGACAAATCATCTCCGTTCAGAATCGTTTTTCGTATACAATGATACCTATCATTGCATTCTAATTTAATCCCATCCATTACAGTAACCTACAGTACAGCAGAGCGACATCCACGACTTACCTGCTTTTTTTTGTTGTTTTTCTCGATTTTTTTGAAAACTGTTGGAAAATGTTTACTTTTGACCTCTATAATGCACCAAGGATATTCACTTTTACATCGGAAATCATTCCCTAATGTTTGAAATTGAAGCATTATTTCGACTAGTTATGCTGTACACAGACAAAAAAAAAACACACACACATCATTGTAAACTCAATACATTCATCACTTCGTTCAGAATCTAAAAATAATAATAAATTATTGTCAATATCAGTCTTACTTTTTGAATGTGTTATACTCATAATATAAGATTATATTTATAGTTTTTATTAACTATATTATGTTAGTATTTTTTTGACTTACAAATTATTTATTAGATTTTATTCAATGAAAAAAAATATTTCAAATAGTTAAGTGTTGATATTATTAAAGTTTATTATACAAAAATGTACAAAAATATTCAAAATTCTTAGTATGGTTTTAATATCCAGATGAATTTCCTGGTCGTCGAAAATCTGGCATAGCTTCTATCATTCCGGATGCCGATTTGGCGATAGCTGTTGCTGCTGAAGACCCGATACTCGACAGTCGGATCACTGGATGGCCAATATCTTTAAGTTGTTGTATTACATCCTAAGCAATAAAACAAGGTAGGCAAGTAAATAATATAATCAGTAAAATGTTTTGTAAAATGTAATATTTCAATATTACTCTAGTTGTTCCGTATTCATATTGAACTTGCATAGGTACAAGTTGATGGAAAATTCTTGGTTTGTCTATTACTTCTTTCAACGTTTTGTTATACCATAATTTAAGAGCAATCACCTTAAAATAATAACATCTTATTATTTGAAATCATGTACCATTCAGAATAACATTGTATTTAATTTAATATTTATAATAGAATGATAAACTTGGTTCTTGTATTCGTATATATTTTTAGTTGTTATACACTTATACAATACCAATGCTATAATATTTAAAATTTCTTTTTTTTTTAATATATAATCGAAAAATACATAAATACATACATTATTATTGAGTAACATTTTCGATTATATTTCTCCTTTAAGCAAAGCTTGTTTTGGAGAAAGAGAGTTATTATATAATATATGATACAATTATTAAAATTATAGAATTTAAAAGATATAGAGTATAAGTTCTAAATGCATATAAGCTAAATATACAAATGTAGTTTAGAAATATTATCAAGAAAATGTACATGATAAAGAAAGAAATATAAAATAAACATATTAATCTAAGATACACAAATAAAACCTCATAGATTAATATTTATAAAGCTTAGATATAAAATAAAATTATAGCAACTCATTATTTAACTCAAGAAATAAATATTTATATACCAAGTCTTTACTATTAATCCTTTCATCCCTAAGTATTTTTTTTTAAATTCAAAAGGCATAGAATTGAAAAACGTTGGTCCAAGATAATCTACAAAACATTGACTAAAAGATTTATTTGTATAATTAACAGTCAAATCAAATTTCCTCAATGCTTAACTCTTTATGATATTTATCTAAGTTAAATTTCTTAACCAAGTACATAATAGCAAATTTTTTATACAAAAACCTTATCGGCAATACACCATGTTCTTTATAGTTGGCTTTCGTAGATCCTTCTAGAGTGAATTTATTTAGGCAAATTCTGACTATATTATTTTGATTAACTACTAGTACATTTAACATGTTATCCCGAAGGCCACCCCATACCAATAGACCATATTAGCAATTTGATTGATATAGTTCAAAATATACTATATTTGTCATTGTTTGTTTAGGTACCATGTTTTTGAGTTTGATCAATTTAAATGTAATCATAATTACTTCCATAGGTTTAATATCCATTTTAATTTTTAAGACGACAATATTGAAATCTATAAAATATCATTTAAGATTAAAATAAATGACTTTAAATACATTACAGGAGAACTATAACAAGCGTTACAAAAGAACGTCAATAACATTCGTGATGTAAAAAGAACATTCCATGTGAGTGTAGAATTTAAGATTTTAACACGTCGACATCATGAGTTCAAAAGAACATTTTTAATTTAATCTATAATATTAATGTTTTACAGCCCAATCAATCTCGCAATATTTCAATTAACTTATAATGAAAACCACATCTTAGCTGCACGTGATTATAGTAACATTTTCGTACAAAATATACATTTAATTATATACAAGAAAAAAAATATTTCAAAAGTTGTATAATACGTACAAATATAATCGTATATGTTAATAAAACAATAAAGCTATTAAATTGATAAAGACAATGGTTAGAATTAACCTACGAGTTTAGGACAAAAAATATTGTGAAATGGTATTTGAATGTTATTTTGAGAACAAAAATAGTAAGTACTTAGAGTACGAGGAAATAAAGTTAGGATGGATGTGATGAGTAATACAATAGAAATTTAAAACTAAATTACTATTATGATATAAAGTAACATAATCTTACGTAGGCGGTTGCGAGCGTGATTTTTGATCCTCCCGCTGCTCCTGCTGCGAGAACAAAATCTTGATTTTTGTCTGTAATTATAGTCGGACACATTGAAGACATTGGTCGTTTGCCCGGTTCTATGTAATTGGCCGGCGAAGACGGGATTCCATAATAGTTGATGACTCCTGGAGTAGAAAAATCGTCCATTTCGTTATTCAAAAGAATACCGGTGCTAGGAGACATGAAACCACAACCAAAGCTAAAATAAAAACGAAATCAGTACGTTAGAACGGTCGTGAGTAGTCGTGTAATGTGTAATTTATATCTCATGTTATATTATAAATGCTGTGTAGATCATAGATTGGTGCTCACTATGTGTTTATTGTACTAGTACTTATGACGGCGTTTCCCATCGAATCAATCACGACCATATTGGCGGTTCCATGATTTTCTGGCATATCAAAATCACCTCCATAGTACTTAGGGTCTAACGATGTGAAATTATCGAATATCTGACTGCGTATTTTATCTATGTAGCTATCCGATTTCACTTTGTCGTAAATCTACGAAACAAATTCAAAAATTTGTAAACATTATACGTCAACGGCATATGGTCGTAATGTAGGTAGTTCATCGATAAAATACATACTTGAGACATGTTTATGAATTTGTGATCTCCTAAATGGGTTCGCTCACCGTAACCAAATTTAAATGCCTCCACCAAACGATGTGCATCTAAGCCGGCGCTGGGTGCCGGTAATATACCGTCCAACACTCTGAGTATGTACGCTAAAATTATACCAGAACCAGGCGGTGGCCCAGCGTGTATTGAATGACCACTTTTTAATTCCACAGAAAATGATTCTTTGACTTCAACCCTGAAAATGTTTAATGTTTAGTTTCGTTTGGTTTTTGAACTATTTCGTACATTCTATCAATGGGATCTAATTCGTTCAAGACTGAAATAGCCTCAAACTTTTAATTTTGTTCCAATTAGTCATAAGTAATTAATTTAACTGATAATATTATGTATATTTATATTGACTAATTAAGATAATCAAAAATATTACCAAAAGTTTAAATTAATAATTAGAAAGCATATAAAATCTTATTATCATACTCACTTATAATTGGCTAAATCTTCTTCTGTGATTATTCCATTTATTGTTTTTAAGTCTTCTAATAATTGTTTCGTTAACGAACCATTGTATATAGCATCTCCACCTTCTTTTGCTATGACTTTCATAGTTTCTGCTAATTCTGGTAACGTGTACATTTCTCCAGCTATCTTTACATTTCCAGTATGTTCGTTAAAGAACGATTTTCTAAGAAACCGTTTTTTCAATTATTTGATTTTGCAATTTAGAACATATGTGTTTAATGTCTACTAGTAAATGTATGATAGTAAATGAATGGTTTTCCTCAATAATTATATCAAATTTACTAATGGCTAATTAATAACAATCATCGAATCTGTCAAAAATATAGAAAGCTTGGAATTCAATTGAAAATACGAACCAATGGTATCGGGGCAATAAGCTCTGGCATCTGTAATCTGTATCCTAATTTTTTTTCTGAATCACTTTAATGTTATTTAAATATCTAACAATATTCAATGATTCATTTTAAGACCATAAGTCCAAATACAATTAAATGTTTGTATTAGTTAGTTTGATAGTTGGTTTTGTTAAGAATTAATAGGTATTTACATAGGTAAGCACATAACAAATAGTATTGGCTTTCATTGTACCTGAGCATGGGATCATTTTTGATTAAATCTTCTTCATTCTTTAAACTTGACCCTAAGCGTTCGTTGATTACCATGCCCTCTTCACATAATTTTATAGTTGGTTCAAATAGTGATGACCATGATACTTGGCCACCATATAATTTATAGATGGTCGAATAACCTTTAAGTTCTCCCGGAATTGCAACTGCCAAACCACCTACATATTTTTTAGTTTAAAAATGAATACAATTATCCAAATAAGATGTTTAAAAACTTGCATATTTAATATACATAGTTTTTAGAAACATTAATTTAATTTTAAAATAATGAACACAAATTTGTATGCTTAATATTTATTTTCATATTGATTGATAATATCGGTATTAACATAGATAAAATATAGATTTTTATTTTTTATTCATGTTCATAACTTTTATAAGGTACCTACCGTAAACAGAATTTTTAGGTTCTTTTACAAACATCGACTGAGTTGCCCCTGATGGTGCTGTTTCACGTGCGTCAATTGACATTACTTTTTTGGTTGTAGCATTGTATATACTCATTAAAAATCCTCCACCTAAACCCTTAAATTGAGGACATAGAGCACCGTCACATATCATCGTAGCTATAGCAGCATCAACAGCATTTCCTCCACTAGACATCACATCCCTTTTACAGAACGAACGAAATATTAAAATTTTCATATTAATCGAGGAACTATACATTTTATTTTAAGTAATTAGGTGCTCAAAGTCAAGTAAATCAAGCACATAAATAATATAAAGCTATTTTCTATAGACTATGGTAAATAGGTACCACATAACGTCCTTTTACAAAACAATTCAGAAAACAAATAAAAGCGTTTGCTATTATTTTTAAATGCTATAAGTTTCAGATGGACTTTATGTATGGATATGACGTAATTAATAATTATCTTATGTAAAAACCGTTTTATAGTTAAAATGTTAGATTATGAATAAAGTTTAAAGTTTAAAACCTAAAAGTTCTTTGTGGGCAATGGGCGATTTACAGAATCTTAAAAGTTTAAAATGATAAAAAAATAAAATGTATAAACTATATGAATCGTTAAACATTTAAATGTTATATGGCTGTATAATATTATTTTAATTGCTATAAAAATAATCATATTAATGTTAATATTATTTTATAAGCTGTTACAATATTATTGTTCAATTGAAAGGACTTACGATCAAGTTGGGTCGTTAACAATTTTTAATTATTAAACAATATAATAAATAGTAAAAAAGCGGGTAAGTCGTGTATGTCGCTCTGCTGTACAGTAGGTTACAAGTGGGTTACTGTGATGGATGGAATTAAATTTTAATCCAATGATATTATATCATTGTATACGAAAAACGATTCTGAGCGAAGACGATTTATCTGTCTAGGATATATTATAGATTATTAAAAATTTTCAAATCTTAGATATAAAAGGAAATTTTTTTATGAATTTCTAGCTTAAAATAATTTGTGAATTTTCGTGATTTTTACGTATTTTGTCAAAATTCAAACTTTAAATGCTTATAAAAAAAATTGTGACTATGTATTACTTTTATTTTTCAACTTCTATTGTAAAAATATGTTAGGAGCCTTGTATTAAATTTTCAAATCTTAGAATTAAAAAGGAAAACTTTTATGAATTTCTATCTAAGATAATTTGAATATTGCCGTAATTTTTACGTATTTTGTCAAAATTTGAACTTTAAATGCTTATAAAAAAAAATTGTGCCTATGAATTTTTAATATTTTTTAACTTCTATTGTTACAATGTATTAGAAGCCTTGTATTAAATTTTCAAGCTTTTCTACCGAACAAATACATTTTATCGATATTTATAGAAAAAAAAACTAAAAAAGTTGAAAAATTAAAATGTCAGTAAACAGCTCAAAACAATAGAAAATGCCTATATAAACATTCAGTCAAAATTTCAAGCATCTGCGGTCATTTGTTTTAGAGTTACACCAAAATAAGGAAATCGCTAAAAGTGAAAATCCAATGTTGTAAAAATTTAAATTTCAAATGCTCATAAATTATTAATTAATTTAAAAAAAACTAATAATGATCGAAAATTTCAAATGCCTATGAATATTTCAACTTAAGTCGAAATTTTTTGAAAATTGCATGGTGGATAGAATATACTTATATAAACATTTGGTGAAAATTTCATGTATCTACGATCATTTGTTTTAAAGTTACATCAAAAACCAAAATCGATTTTGTTGAAAAATGAGTGTCCTTAAAATTTCCCATTTTTCCCTTAATTTTTAGTTTGTTTTTCTCGATTATTTAGAAAAGTAATAAGAAGCATTTTTACTGCCCCAAAACGTGATGACAGACACAAAAAAAAAAAAAAAAAAAAAAAAAAAAAACACACATCATGGTAAAATCAATACATTCATCGCTCCGCTCAGAATCTAAAATGTGTTTCATTCAATTATACTAAGGAAGTAAATCAATCACGTATCAATAATATTATAGTAATCACAGTAAATCCACGATTAACGATTGGTATGTTTTTATACATCAATACAAGATAGTGTTTATTAACCACCATTTTCTTCTTTCTGAAATATATATCGCGAAAAATTGATAAAAATTGGTCGTGAGTCCAACAAGGTTGAAGACACTGCGCTAATAAAATAAATCACATTATAGATAATGTCATTGCATATAATTACACTCCGATTTGTGCACAAGGTCCACCGTTTGACACTACTCCGACTTTATTGTACAAGCCCATCGGCATACTCGACGGGGGCAACTCGAATTCCGGGTCAGAGATTTCGTTTTCAACGTCATGTTGCGAGAATACGAACAAAAGTGAAACTATAGCGATCAATATCGCCAGTCCTACAAGAAAGAGAGAACGGTTTGATTGTAATCTGAAATAGAAACAATATTAATAATATTATCCTTCCGCATGAGTGATGAACGTCTATGACTATAATATTATTTAAATTATTCGGTTTTTTTTTTAGCTTGTGAAATTTTAATAATATTATACACTATATACGATTATGTCGTTAGTGAAATGGTTTTATAAAAATATAAAATAATTTTATTATAAATAAAATGAAATAAACCATACAATTAATAACTTCAGTTAAATAAACACTAATTATTTTATCATCATTAGATGAGTGTAATTTTTTATAAGAAATTGTATTTTTTTTTTTTTTTCCAAATAAAATATAGTATTTACATCCGTCTTATAGTATCAACATATACATTTCAAATTATATGGTATCCTTAATAGACAATAATAGCTGGTGAGATAATTAAGTAATACACCAACTTAAATAACGTACCTGCAAATAGCCATGTTTTGGTCTGTCGTCTAAATGTTTTTCATAAAGCTAAAACAAAAATTAATGTTCTTACTTAAATTGTATTACTAAGATCATTCGTCAGACAAATTTTTACCTAATATAAGCGTATTACCATTGGTGCTACCAAATGTCAACTGAATATGTAACTGTCTTTATGATTATGACAAACTAGAAAATACACATTTGTCGTATAAATTCTGTGTATGTGTTGTAATACTTTCAACTTAATTATTCACTTCACACTTGTCTGTGTTTAGCACTTTTACAGGATTTACATTCACTTTTTATGTGATAAGTATTATAAAACGATATAGATAACGAAAATTAAGACTAAGTAATAACTAATAAAGTATTATATGTACCTATACTTAGGAAGACGTCACACTCGCATCCCGTGTGTGTTGTCTCATCCGTCTTTTGTATTTATCAGCCTTCTTGAAATATTGAAAAATATAATATTTTATTTTTTATTTTTTGATATATTTGACAAAATCATCACTAAGTTACGCTGATTTCATAGCTGATTAGTGATTATCGGTTCACGATTATGTTTTTCTTTAATATTTATATATTATAATGATAATTGATGATACTAATATTATATTTATATTCATAATATATCAATATACAAATATGATATTAGCCCTATTATAGGCTGCAAATTATAAATTATAAAAATACTATTATACTTAGGATTTAATAAATGTAAAATTTTAATTTTATTTAAATTTAAACAGGAATACTATAAAAGGTTTTAATTCATAGATCATTATAAAAGGGACTCTGGTTATTTATAACTATATCTAATTAACAATTATAAAATATTAAATAAACATGAATTAAGAAATTTATACAAGTATGTAATTCATGTGTTTTGAAACTTTTTTAAATATGTTTATATGAATCTTTTGTAATTTTTATAATGTAGGTCTAGGTATGTAAAAAAATTAATTTCATGAAATTTTAAAACCCTAGCTATATTATAGCAATTTTTTAATATTAATTATTAATGAAATATTAAAATTTTGTAATAACCAAATTCACAAACTAACGAGACAAAAGCAATAAGGAACAGAGGTTCTCAATATTTATGAACGAAAAAATGTTTACATAAAATACTATAATAATTTTATATTATATATTAAAATATGTATTTTTTTTATAAAATGTTTTTTATTGCAAATAATTTTAAATAAAGTAGTTAAGTAAGTGGATGTCGCTTTGCTGTACAGTGGGAACCTCCAAGTGGGTCACTGTAATGGATGATATTACATTTGAATCCAATGAATAATGAAATAATATAATATCATTGTATACGAAAAACGATTCTGAGTGGAGACGGTTGATCAGTCTAGGATATGTTATACTCTTATACTATATTAATTTATTAGATTATTTAAAAAAAAAAAAATTTAGATACCTATAAAATAAATTCTAAATTAATCAAATCTTATTTATTAATCCCAATAACCCAACTCACTCAGTCATTCATAGTAGGTATATAGAAATTAATATTTATTATAAAGTATTAATATAAGTCATTAACGACATTAGCTATTAATATTAGAATGTAAAGTATACTTTAGAAATTTAAGTGCCCACGAATGATATTTTTAAATTACAACTATCACTAAAATTATTATTCTTTATTATTTAAAATGTGATTTCATCCAAATTTGAACTTAAAATATCTATAAAGAGAACTGTGTTTGAATAGTTTTTCTTTTTTTGCAGCAGCAGCAGCAGCAGAATTAACTACTTACGTGGAACCTTGTTTTAAATTTTCAACCCTTAGCCATAAAATTTAAACGTTTTATAAATTAAAACTGTAGTAAATTTTAAATGCATTAAGTTTTGTCAAAATTAGAAGTTTAAATTGTTATATATATGGAAAAAAAAACATGCCTATGTATTATTAATATTTTTCCACTGCTATTATATCAACTTACGGGGAACCTTGTTTTAAATTTTTAAGTTTTTTTACCCACTGAATATAATTTTATAGATATTTATAATACAAAAAACTAAAAACGGACAATTTCAAATGTCTATAAATAACTTAAAAATTGTTGGAATATTTTTAAAATATTATCAAGTATAGGAATAGATAAAATAAACATATGGTGTAAATTTAAAGTTTTACAGTTATTCGTTTTTGAATAACAAAAAAATAAGAATATCGGGTCAAGAGAAATTGAGTGAATATCCATTGTTGTAATTCAAATGCTCATAAAAATTTAATTTGACTTTCTGGTAGACATTTTTTATTAGATAAAAATATACGAACCTGTGAAGAATCTTGAATTGAATTTCCAAATCTTAGATTTAAAAAGATAAATTTCTATGAATTTCTAACTTGAAATAAATTGCAAATTATCGTGATTTTTACGTTTTTTCTTAAGCCACCCCTATCAATATCAAACTTCTCTTGTATAAAACCTTATTAAAACCCATTTGGACATACGGATTGCAGCTATGGGGAAATGCTAAAAATTCAAACCTGAATAAGATTCAAGCTTTCCAAAATATGACCTTAAGGAAATTATTTAATGCCCCTTCATACATATTCGACCATACCCTACATTTAGATTGTAACTTAAATACTATTATTATATTATTATAATAATTATAATTATTATTATTATTATTATTATTATTATTATTATTATAATTACTATTATAAATACTATATTCATGACGAAGCTAAACGTTTTTATAAAAAATTTCATAACTGTCTATCCTCTCATTTAAATCCACTCATTAAAAACTTATCATCCCTCACAATCCCAGGTAGCTCTCCAAGGCGACTTAAACGTAAATGGTGCAGAGATTTATTACTTTAAATAATAACATATAAGATATAACTAAATTTATAATATAAATACTAACATATAACTAAAACACTAATATGATTAAACCAAGACGAAAGTGTTATCAGTGGGTGGCTTCTTTCCTCAAATTTATGTAAATCACCCTATTGATTGTTTCTCTTATCGCACATATACTTATTATGTCTAAGATATAGATCGTATATTTTCTTCTAAAAAAAAAAATTTTTTACGTTTTTTCTCAATATTCAAACTTTAAATGCTTATTAAAAACAATATGAATGTATTTATTATATTTTTTAACTGTCGTTGTAGAGCCTTGTTTTGAAGCTTTTTTACGAAATGAATACAATTTAAGTGTCATTTATAAAAAAAAAAAATAATGCTATAAAGATCGACAATTTAAAATGTCTATAAATAATTTATAATGTTTTGAAATATTTTGAAAGTTTTATCATATTTAGAAATTGTCAGTATAAACATTCAGTGAAAATTTTATGTGTATTCAATACTTAAAAGTTGCACCAATATCAAAACTAGTTTTTCTCAAAAATTGATTTTGCGTGAAAATTCCCATTTTTCATAAATTTTTTTTCCTGGTGCTTGTAATAACTACTAGGAATTTCAAAATTTCTTTCAACCAAGGTACCGACAAGTTACCATGTACACAGACACACAAAAAAAAACTAAATAAATAACACATATCATTGTAAAATCAATACAAATCTAATAAAATGTAAAATATCTATAAGAAGGTAACTCAAAATGGAAAATTCTTTATTTATAAAAGCTATTTCATGTCCACAATGTGTTATCATAAATATTTGCTTTAAAATTTCAAGAATTATTCAATATTATATCGTTACTAAATTACAACAAATAATTATCGAAAACCAGTTTTTGCTCGAATTGATTATGTTTTTTATTTGGTATAACTCAAAAACGAATAACTGTAGATCCTTGAGATTTTCTCTCAATGTTTATATGATCATTTTCTATACATGATACAGTTTCAAAATATGTTGACACTACTTTGTAATATATACGGTATTCGAAGTGAAGAGGTGGAGTTCCCATTTTCATTTATAGTAATATTATGCGTCCTCTTTCATTTATGCCTCCAAATTTCGGGGGGACGTTATAGAAGAATTTCATAGTAAATCAACGTGGCAGCTAATTTTAATAAGTTTTTAGAGTTATTACTCGGTCACTTGTATAACCCGATACGCGGCAATACCGAAGCACATAAGGTAACGTGTATAGTAAGTTATTAGTATCAAGTAATTTTGTTTTTTGTATAAATAATATTTGATAACGAATATATTCTGTTAATTATCGATTACACTGACACTTTAATATCGTTAAGCATGTGATATTTAAGCAAAATTAGTTTTTATTCGTATTTTTAGCGAAGTATTTAAAACTTAACTTAAAAATTTAAATAAGTTTATTTATAAAAAAATTCAGACATGTATTGCAATTTATTTTTAATCATCAGTGATAATTATATATTATACTATAATAATTAATAGCAACAACATATGTATATGATAACAGGCTTACAAATGATAACGTAGACTAACTCTTAAAATTGTTTTTTGCGATGTATTATTGAATTCAAATTCAACACAATATCTATTATAGTTAACAACACGATGACGAGGTTTGCCTGATTCTTACTAAACAGCTGAATGGTTACCTATTTTTCTCTTTTTTTCAGATTGTATACAGCTCTCTAAATTGTCGTTTTATCTAAGTTACGTTTATTTAGTTTTGTGTTATTGCAAAAATTAATTTTCCATCAACAATTTTATTACATTGCTTGCACCGTTAATTTAAATTTTTTTAAATTATTAGACTAATAATACTCTATGATATTTTTTTTCGAAAACATTCAGAGTTTTAAATGTATGAAAAGGCAAATTTTGTGAAACTATTATGATAAATATAAAAATAATAATATTTTACCTTTGCTGTAGACTACTATTTAATCTGCGACAGTTATATTCTGTGGAATGAAATAGGTATCTATTGTATTTAACATCGTAAAAATGTTGTTTGTAAAGATTCAACTGATAGTCTGTTAAATATTTTGACCTATAGCGTCTAAGAGTTTTCTTTGACAAATATAAATCATCTTGAATACGTTGAAACTGTTGAAAGGTTCATATGAAAGTATGGTGGACGTATACGTCATTTTAAATCTATACTGTACTATAGCATAGGCATAATCTTTGACCCACTGATATGATTGTTATTTGTATTTCATTAGAACAGACTTGAGTAGTTATCATAGACAAATTATTTCGGTGAGATAAAAAAACTAATTATTTTAAATTTATGTTCAAGGTGGACATACATAATTCGATTACAATTATATATTAATATATATGAATAACCGAAGTGACTGATGTAAAACCAATGTGCCAATATGGTAAATAATATTTGTGAAAAATTGTTGGTGAATCAAAACTAGGAAAAAAAAACAAATAAATTGTATTCAATTATGACATGATACCTATATACCTATATAATTTTTTTTTTTATTATTACCTATTTATAATAATAAGACATTCCTAGCCTATAAGGCTATCTACAACTATTTGTATCATGATTTTTTTTTAGTTTTTTTTCCATCAATGTCAATGAATATTTAATTTTTTAAATGTAATACATAATCCTATATACGCTTAATTTTAAAATATTAAAAATATATAGTCACAATTTTCCTATAACGTAATTAATATTATACACTTGTATTATACCAGAGAATTGTGATGTTATATATTAATTTTTCGTCAAATTTCAAGGAATATTCTAGATGATCACTGACAGTTATACCCCATTCGCATAGTTTTATGGTTGGACCAAACAACATTTCCCATCCAACTCCGTTAATATACAAGTTATACGTATATAGTCGAGTAGCCTTTAAGGGCCCCTGGAATTGCGACCACCATTTCTCTTAGATTTTCAAAATTAAAATTGATAAAAATAAATTTTATAAACTACTTAATATATTATTTTATTGGATATTTATTTAATTCAAACTATGACATTTATAATACGGATTTACCACTATTAAATTTAATAATATATGTATTATGTATTATATTGTCAGTATTCATGAGATATTCGAGTACAATTTGTCAAATGTATAATATGTACTTAATTCACTATTTATCTTAAAACATTATCCACATCAACTATTTGATTTTATATAATGTGATATTTCTACTTAAAACTGTTTTAAAAGTTATAGTATTTTATTAAAATATATTAAAGTAGATATTTTTCATTGATGAGATGTAATAATTAAGCTCTCTATTAATAAAAAAATCATTTTCTAATACAATTAATTAAGAATAACAGCACCGTAAGTATGTATGTATCTGTCACAGCATGAAATAGATATTACAATAGTTGTGTAGTTGTGTACCAAGAAATATTTTAATCTAACCTATTCGAGCTTAAAACCGATTTTAAAAAAAAATCTGTTACATTTTACAACCGGTTAAAACCTCCGGCTTTCATAATTTTAATTGTTAACCAATTAATGCGTAACCAAAACTGATTGCCATAGAAATTTAAATAAATTGTATGAAAAACCCAAACGAAAACTAATAAACTCAATATTGGTTTTAACTCTCCATCATTATTGCATTAAATTATTTTAGCCATCTTACGATTTCATGTTTAGTATTTAAGAAAATAAATTGAAAAATGTATAGTTTTTTATGAAACAAACCCAATCTAAATTTAAAGCGGGTCAATTTGTAATTTTGATTTTTTTCTATGGTTTCATCTATGCCTAAATTTAGTCCTCGATTACAAATTCTGGAAAATATGTTTTACATTATTGTACCTTAAGCTTATTAATACAATTCTTGATTTTTAAAGATTATTACTCATAATATAAGTTATTTGCTCTTTTAAATCATTATATTGTTGTTAGTGAAGTTCATTTTCGAACGTGGGTCCGTATTGTTTGATATCTATTGGATTTTTGAGACTATCTAATCTAATGATTCAACGAATTCTAAAAAAATTGAGACTGTGTCAGAGAGAAAAAAACGAATATAATATTGCACTGAAACCCTCTTAAAATCTTAGATTATTAAATTAGTAATTTATTAGACTAATTTTATAGTATCTATTTCAAACTTAGAAATTGAAATGTTTGATATTTTAAGATGTTTTAGACCCGATCGTGGTAGTACAATTTTCTTTATAATAGGTAACCAATTATTTATTATTTAGTTCTGATCCTTTTTTCATTTTAGTTGTATCAAATTATGAAATATACATATAATACATTACGTATATTCAGTGACATAGTCTGTGATGTGTTATTTATAATTATTTCCCATATTAGTATTATTATTACTATCACTTGTTCCAAAGAACAAAACTGGACATTTGAATTGTTTAAAATAGCATTGTAAATACTTTTTTTTATAGCTGAAATATTTAGATTTTAAAATACAGTCAAAGTATTTAAATTAGTATGTATAAAGTAAACATAAAGTTACTAAAATTAAATTTATAAAGTCAATATCCAGATATGTTCCCTTGTTGTCTGAAATCAGACATTGCCGTTATTATTCCTTCAGGTGTCTTGAAAATTCCAGTTACAGCCGATTGATCTTTTTTCATCATTCTTCTCACTTTGTGACCAACATATTTAAGTTTTTCAACAACAGGCTATAAATTAATAATAAGCCGAATGTGTGAGCATATTATTAATTATAATGCATAGACATAAAATTAATTTAATTAATATTTTATAATCGACCTTAAGCACTCCGTATTCGTAATCGACCTGCATAGGGATCAACTGATGGTATAATCTTGGTTCTTCAATCGCTTCTTTCAGTGTTTTGTTATACCATAAGACAAGGGCAGATACCTATTTTAATGCAATAAATCCAAAATTATTTTATGTATATAAAAGCTTATATAATTGCTTATTATGGATATCATATTGGCACTTATAAAACCTATATGGTATATATTATTCATTTAAGAAATCGTTGTACACTTAACATTTTTGAAATTAAAAGGTGAATTTTAGTTACTTATTATATATATACAGGATGATTCACCAAGCATGCTCACCCTTTTTTTCTTTAATAACGAAGTTATTCAAAATCTAATTTTTGGAATTTCTAAATATACTCAAGACCATATTTTCAATTTCTTGAGATTTTTTGTAACACTTAACTTTTGTTTTCCAAATGAGAACTCCAATTTTTTACTATAAATTATATTGATACTTACTAAATAAAATACAATTCACAATATTTCAGACTGGGGACTTATGTGAAATGATCATTTATTGATGGTTTATACAATATTACAACGTTAGTAAAATAATAATTGGAAATTTCTAAGGTATAATTAAGTAAGTATATTATAATACGTACAAACTTTCATAAAAATGTATAGTTAAAAGAAAATATTAAAATATGATAATTCTGTAAATTGTAATGCACAACTATTTAAAATGCAATAAACCTTTAAAATTGTATTGGAACGAAGTTCTGTATTTCAATTAACAATTACAGCTATATAAACAATAAGTATCACGGCAAAAAACTTAAATAATTCGATAACATATTGATACGATCAAAACTGTTATAAATTTATTTTAATTAGTTTATATTTTTTGATATGTTGATGAAATTAAGATACATCTTGACTCTACAATAAAATATTATTGTGGTTGTCTAAAAATAATTAGATAATTATTTGATGTCGACTCACGTATGCTGTAGCGAGTGGGCTTTTTGATCCTCCAGTACCTCCTATAACCAAAACTGTGTTCCCTTTGGAATCAGTTATTACCGTAGGACACATAGACGACATTGGTCGCTTATAAGGTTGAATAAGGTTAGACGGCGATGGTGGAAACCCGTAGAAATTAGTAGAGCCTGAAGTTGAAAAGTCGTTCATTTCATTATTAAAAATAATTCCCGTACTTTCTGATACAAAACCGCTACCAAATCTAAAGATAAAATATTATTTAATTTAACACAATCATTGATTTAATCCGAATCATTATCATATTATTACATATTTATATAACTTTTTAATAACAAATGATAATGATAGCATAGTATACTATTTAAATTATTATGAATGATTTGTTTAAGACGTTTAAGTATGTAATCAAAATGTTTGGACATTAACATTATTTTTAGTTAACTAAAAACTAACTCTTCAAATAATTTTTAAATTATCATCATCATGAAGCTATATTAATAAAAGACAATGATTGTGTGTGTTTATGTATATTCAACAACTATAAGTCTACCACACTTGTGGTTCTAAAATTTGGTATATCATATTGGTACCTTGGAAAGTGCACCAGGAAGCTAATTTTGAAAATTTTGCATTTTAAGGGAATTCAATTTAAGGAAAGCTACACAGGACTTTATTGGCTCACGAAAACCTATCATATTTCATTTATATATTGTTGTCGTCGGATACAAAAAATAAAATAGTTATTATGGAGCAATAACTTTGACTGTATCTTATTTCTGGTCGAAACAACCCAAATAACTCTGTTAAAAAAAAATTTGCTGTTTACATTTTAACGCTGTACAGTTCAGGATTAGATATTAAATAACATTAAAATATTATGAACCTTTAATTATTTAAATTCCAATTCAATTTAATTTAAAAAATGTACTCGATATAATAATGTAAGTAGGAAATTTCTATGAAAAATATTTGTTATTATTTATATTTATTTTGTTGAGATAAAATAATAACACTGCGATGAAATGTGCAAATAATAAAGGTATCGGCAGTTTTTTTTATCCTAAACATACCAATATTTTCTTCTTCATATACCTACTAATCGAAATTGTAATGCAATAAAACTTTGATTTTAATTCGTTATTATGTCTACTTGAGATTGATCAGTCGACTAGAACCAATTTCACCCCCCACTCACTAAGAACAATAAATTTAGTTTAAAATTAACTAAAGTTAGTGCTTCCGCTTATTAAGCCCAAGTTGAAAAAAACTGTTATGTATGTACTTTATGAAATAGCTTAATGCACCAGCTATACATAATAATATTATATAGAAAACAAAATGTTATTGATTATATGAACATTAAATTTAATATAAAGCTACCTATTTATGGTAGGTATGATAATTTGATAACTTAGACTCACTCAGTGTTTATAGTACTGGTGACCGCCACTGCGTTTCCAAATGAATCTAAAACAGCTATGTTTCCTGCTCCGTGGTCTTCAGACCAACTGAAATCGGCTCCGTAGAACTTAGGATCTTTCGATGTATATTCATTAGAAATGCTGTTTTGTACACTATTCATGTACATATCTGAGGTCACTTTTTTCAAAATCTAAAAACGTATGTGAATTACATCATTGTCAAGTCCTTATTAAATAGTAATTATTTTGGGCACGATAGACTAACTTCAGATGTGTCTACAAACATATGGTCGCCCAAATGAATTCTTTCACCATATGCAAATTTGAAAGTTTCTACCAATCGGACAGCGTCCAAATCGGCATTGGGCGTAGGTAACTGTCCGTCTAACGCTCGAAGAATATAAGCTAATATAATACCAGAACCAGCTGGTAAGCCCGAATATAATTTGTAACCATTTTTAAGACTTATTTCAAAACTCTCTTCTACAAGAACACTACATATAACATGAAAACATACATTATGTAACACTATAATAATATAGTATATACGTTATAATTTTATGGTTTTTTTTATATGGTTTTAGATGTAGGTATACATGAATTATTAATTATTTTGTAATTATTACAGCCTAATGAACCCAATTTTTGAAGCCTTGTTAAACCAATAAAAAAAAATGAATTTACTATTAAGTATACTATATAGCAGGGGTCACCAACTAATTTCTATGGGGGTCCGTTTTGAAACTTACCAAACTTTACGCGGTCCAAACAGTTTCAATGACATAATTTATAAATTTGTGATTATATTTATTTATCTATTCACATTGTATTTTACACACATTAATAAATAGGTATATACATTTTAAAATTTGTATTTGTATTTATTTATTTATTTAAATTGAATTTACAAAAAAAAAGATTATGTTTGAAATATTTCATTTTTAATGTGAAAAATTGGTCAAATTCATACGCGTCACTCCGACGACGGCGCGTTTCCCTCGCCGGTTTGGCGCGTATGAACTTAATCAATGTAAAATGAAAACGAGCTCGCGGTCCATAAAAAAAGTGCTCGAGGTCCGTATCCGGACCGCGGTCCGCCAGTTGGTGACCCCTGATATATAGTATACTATACTAAGTACGACTATTGTTTATATAGTATACAAGAAATTTAAATGTCTTGAGGTTGTGTAAAAGATTATTTTTTTAAGTTGTATTATGCTTTTATATAACTCACGAGTAATCGTTGAAGTCTTTTTCTGTTATAATTCCGCCTGCACTCTGTATATCATTGGCCAATTTTTGCGTTAGTGCGCCATCGTATATAGCATTTGCACCCTTGTTTGCTATAACTCGTAAAGTTTGACCCAGTATTGGCATTGTATAAATATCACCTGGCTTCATTAAATTCCCCGTTTTATTATTGAAAAAATATTTCCTGGAAAAAAATTGTATTTCGTTATGTAATGCGGTCAAATTCCTAAATTTAGTTATATTACATGTATGAAAATTATAAGCAAAATAACCTATCATCGAATTTAGGAACATATTTGAATGCATGTCTTTTTTTTTAAACAAAATTATAATTTAGTTACCAAAAGTAAATTTAATATCTAAAACAAATATTTAACAACATGAATTACGCTAGGAGGAAGGTCTACCAGTGCATAAACTCTCTGACTTGATGGTAGAGAAGTTTTTAGTTATCCAATACCGGTTGGGATTCAAGAGATCACGACACTATTGTCTTTTTTATCGAGATAGTTTACTTGGGATGAATTCACTAAAGTTGGATGCTGCTAATGATATAATGTGGAATTTTTTGTATTAATTTTTAGTTGTATTAGAGACTATTTCAATTTTTAGATATTTGCGTAGTGAGATGTTTGAGACGTACCATGGCCATGAAATGTTATAATCTCATTATTTAATGTATTTAAAAAAACCACTGTTTTGAAATAAGCTTACTTCAATCCAGTTTTAAAAATAAGATCCCTCGCTGCATTAATATTGGCCCCTAAACGTTTATTTACAACGATTCCTTCTTCGCATAGCTGTATTGTTGGTTTGATCAGAGAAGCCCAAGAAACTCCTCCTCCGTATAAATTGTATGATACCCAAATGCCTCGGATCATACCGGGGATCGCGATCGCCAATGCTCCTGAATTAATATTATTTTTTTAATACCTTGAAAGAATTGCACCTTCAAGTGTACGTATTCATGTATCATATACTGTAATGATAATATAGCTACTTATAACTATAATAGTAGCATCATCTAATACATATACACTCAGCGCATGTCTATACTATTATATACTATTATATACACAGTCACACATATGTTCGTACGATAATAGACATCAGTGGTCAGATATTGTTATGTCCATTGACCCTATCTAAACAAATTACCCCACCGACTCAAAGGACATCCATCGACCATCGAGCTCTTGGACACAACGACGCTCTCCCAGCGTGTGCCTTTGGTGATGGTCATACGACTCATACGTGGAGAGCTAATGTATATTTAAAGTATCTTTGTGTTACAAAATAATAAAATATGTGTTAACTCAATATCAATAATATATCACTTGCGTTTTTGATTAACATTATATTATAAGTGAATTAACATTACACCTACTTCTTATTCCTGCATTCATTGAACACTTGACAAATCTACGGTCAAAATAGGGTGAGTTAATTTACTATAGTATAAGTATGAGTCCTTATACGTATATGTGTATTTGTGTGCACATAAACATATGAGAGGGTAGTAATTTAGACTGTGTGCGCAATATATATGGATGATAAATCACATAGAAATGAAAATAAAATAAATACAATGATAATAATATATAATATACAATATATATTGCGCAATCACATTCTTTCCGATTTACTACAATACATAATATTATTATTGTATATAATATTTAGAAATTACATACATCAAAATTACCATTATGATACTTTAACAACTGCATAATCCTTATTTATTTACTAAACCACTTACAATATTTGTTTATTATGATTATTTTTTTTTTTTTAGAAAGTACGATAACTGCAGTGTCAATCGCAAGCTTTCAATAGGTATGTATGTATTTCCATACCGGTTAATGATTTCGATGGATCGTTGTCATACATAGTGTAATTGGCGGCACTTGGAGCAGTTTCTAGAGCATTTATAAATAACGATGTGTTTGTAGTCTTGTTGTATATGGTCATTAGGAAACCTCCACCGATGCCCGTTAAATCAGGACATACAACACTGTCACACAACAATGTACCTATTGCTGCGTCTACTGAATTTCCACCGTTTTTCAAAATGTCACTAAAGTAAATATGTATAATATAAAATCGATTGTTTAGTAAGTTTTAAAGTAAGCCGTTGACACAAAAACATTATGCTGTCTAAAATTTGTCGTATTATATTGTTGAAAATATTCATTTTACGTTATGAAATTTACTAGATTATTTACACCTAAATTTGTATTATATCCATCTTACGACTTATAATATTTTTCTTCTTTTACAAAAATAGTTATATACAAGCTGTAGAAAAAATAAAAACAAGTTTAACTAAATATATTATGAAAAATAATTTATTTTAAATGACTACATGAAATACGAAAATATAAATTAATATTTTCTACAGTCTGTAATTCTGTATGATGCTTAACATTTATTTAAATAAGTATTTTAAAATATTTAATCTAAAATACAGACAATCCCTTCATTTATTTTATTCTACATAATATATACGTATACCGACAAAAATGTATACCTATCATATCGTTTAAAAACGATCGATATATCAAACAGAGATATTTTAAACTTAAAAAATCTTTCATTCTGTTTCATTGTGATCAATTAAACAAATAAATAAACCAAAATGTACTAATAATTATACTGAAACACATAAAATGTTCAATAATAATTTTTCACTGGAACAAGGGCCTTATGAAGAAAACATCAAAGCAATTTATAAAATATGCTTCCACAAAATAACCAATCCAATAAATACTATCATTAGCATTAATATGCTATATAAATTGTATGTATTTTTAAGCAATAGTATGCCGATATAACAATTGATATTGAATCTCTAACAAATAATAATAATGAACTAGACTTACAGTTTTAAGTTGAGTATATTTTCGAACTAGTATTTTTCAAATAAATTAACATAAATTGAATTTTACGATTTTTTAAATATTATAAAGTGTTCGTAT
Organism: Diuraphis noxia; assembly: GCF_037042655.1. NCBI lineage: Eukaryota > Metazoa > Arthropoda > Insecta > Hemiptera > Aphididae > Diuraphis > Diuraphis noxia. The sequence goes on along the minus strand of NW_028301712.1, from coordinate 69,340,725 downwards.
AGATACTAGTAATTTGTGACGAATATAAAATGTATGAGTTAATTAGTCAGTATGATATATTTTAAATGCTTTAAACCCATATTAATCTTACGTTCCGATTTTTGCACAAGGTTCGCCGTTTGAAACGACAGCCACATTATTATACTGACCCATTGGTATGGCAGATAGTGGCAATGGAGTCATTAAATCAATGGAGACGTCGATCAAAGATAAGTAACGATATGAAAGTATTGCTATAATACAAAACATTACCACACTTTGTATAAGAAACAATTTGATTGATTGAATTCTGAAAATTGTAATTCAAAATATTATAATGTGTGCATGTTTGTACTTTATTTTTTAGTTTATAAAAATTAATTTTAGTCTAATATATTATAATTTATGGGAAAATAAAATAAATTTATCGTTACTATAGGTAATCCATCGGTTTAGTATTAAAGGTTCTATTCGATTTATTAAATAGTTCAGAAAGAGGGTCATCTATGATTTTTATCATATTTTTTGCCGTTCGATGTAATTTGAGTCTTCACACGAATTTTTTCAGTGAGACCCAGTATTCTTAAATTGTTTTACTTAAATAAATAATAATTATAAAAAAATATTAAACAATATACCTACCATAGATGATTCAATTATACATTATACAGGGTAATTTTTTTATCATGAAACACTCATTATTTCAAAAAGTATCAATGTTTTTGAAAATATTTTTTTACAAAGTTTCATGATGTTAAAAAAACAACGTTTTTATTAAAAAATTATGTTTTTAAATATTTTTTATCCTTATAATTTTTTAAGTTTTTACTTTTTTGAATGACAACCTAGAGTTTTAATTCCATATTCCAAAGCAGAATATTTTTCTAAGTATTTTGATACGTAAAAATCGAATTTTGGTAATTGAAAAAATAAAGTTTCGAGGGGGGGGGCAGGTTGGTATCACCCCATCAAACATTATTTTCAAAAAGGTGATAAGAAAAATTAAGTAAATATAATGAAACGCCAACACACAAATGTTAAGAACTGTTGGATTAGAGAATACCTATTTACAGTTTTCATTCAGAAAGTAACTTACTAAATTGTATAAATGTTTAAATTTTTTACTCCTCTCCATATATTAACACTGTAAAATGTAATCAATCAATCAATGAAGTTAGTTTTAAAATCATCGAGGAATATTTTATATTGACACTTGTAGAATAAAATATGTTTAACAATAAGCTGCAGTAGATCTAGAACTTATGTTTGTAATAAACCATATGATATCTAGTAAGGTACTATCTAAAATTCTAAAACACTTGTTCAATTTGATACGTTTTAATAATTATTTTTATTCTTCAATTTAATTGTTAGTCTTATTATTTATTAATTATCACAATTTATATTTTTTTCTTTAAATTTATCATTAATTTAGATATTTTGAGTTCATTCGAAATATTAGCATTTGATTTTAAGGAATTTTTTTTAATTACAGAACCATAATTTTTAAATAGCAGACCGGGTAATTTCTAATTGAGTATAAAGTTTCTATTGTATTCTAAGACTATGAAATAAAATAATCATACCTAAAATGCATTCTGAAAAATATAATATGTGGTATGTACAATATGTATATTGAATAATGAATATACTAAATCATATAGTTTAATTCACGACCAAAAAATTACAATTTCCATCTGAAAAAAAGAAAAATAACCTAAAATAAATTTATAAACTTAATTATTTAATATAAAATTAAAAAAAAAAAACATATTTATAAAAATTAACTCACCAGGTGGTAGGTACTTTCCTAATAATCGTAAATTTGTATATCTTGGTATTATATATTTGAACGATTTATTTTATTATTGGTGGGCGATGGACAATACTGGATATTTTAACACTGTATATTTTAATATTTAAAACTACATTTTAAAAATCGTATACAATCGAAAACTATATTTTATCATAATTTAATTGCCGTTAATTGTTAAACGATACCGATTTTATATCGAAGGTGCGCTAATTTTTCGATTAAAATCCTATCTGATCTCATCTGATTTAAGTCGTTATGTTAAATAAACACACTAGTCGTTTTACGAAACCAAATAATTTAGTCAAACTGAACAATGAAATGTAATAACTTCTTAAGCCGGACATTTTAACTACCTAATGACTTTGTATTCCATTCTGAACTTACATGTTAAGCATTAATAATTTAGTTGAACGAAATGACAGACCACCACTCACCAGTAAATTCAATAGATCTATATTAGAACTAATTCTTATTCAGTAGCAATATGAAAAAACCGTATATTTTTAATAATTATTTATGAAAAAAATAGAAATGCTAGTACCTACGTGATAATTTAAAAAAAAAATTAAAAGCTTTGAATATAAATTTGACACTACTCATTTGAAAGAGAAATTATTTATGAACATTGTACTTATATAATAATTGATACGTTTGAACAATTTTAAAATTCAGCTTAAGTACATAATATTTTATGTATATAGTTTAGAGTATCTGAATCTGATTGAACATAAAATAATATCATACCGATTTCAAAACTATAAAATAGTAAAATATAGATTTTTTTAAGAAAATTTAAATGAACATAATGAATGAAGTCACGCTACTGTACTACTAAGTAAATTCAGAAAATCATAATATAATATCTCAGTACTTTTTTCGATACACATAATATTCTTATACGTGCATAAGTTTATTTGAGATTAATTAAAAAATAAATTTTTTTTTAAAACACACTTTTCTAAAAAAAATAATGGAAAATTTAGTGATGAAAAATTTAAAAGTGTGTGGTTCATCATACTAAACATTAAAAGCCGAGCTAAGTCTCACATACACTTCTTTGTTCAATCCTGTTTATAAGATAGTGACTGGGAGTATATTTCAAGTGTAAGAGCACCACACGCTTTTAAATTTTTCATTATTTTTTTAAATATAATTTTTTTTAAATGTTTTTTTTAGAAAAGTGTGTTTTAAAAAAAAATTTATTTTTTATTTTCTACTTCTTAGTTAAAAGTAAATTTTTTTATTAAACGTTTAAAAAATATTTATGAAAAAAAGCTGTATCACTGCAGAAGCACACAGTGGAAACGGGGTTTTTACGGCGACGTCGTGGGGACAATACGTTGCTATACGGGGATCTGCAGCTTGAGCTGTACAGTCTTATTCTGCTGTACCACTGCAGAATCCGTGTAGGGGGATGTCAGTTCCTCTGCAACACTACCTTTATTTCCTCGGAGATGACTTTGCACACCCGTCATCGCCTACCTGGAGGTCCGTGTCCCAAAACGACAACGGATTATTTTCATCCAAGACCAAGGTCTATACCAATTTTCAGAATTTTTCATCGTCAAAAAGTGCCTCAAATCGAGCGCGCAAGATTTGATTACAGACAAACAAACAGACAAACAGACGTGAAAGCGACCTCAAGAAAAGTGTGTTATAGAAAAATGTTCATATTTTTATAATTTCAATGTTTAGAAATAATTTGTATTATTTTTAGTCTTTTTTATAATGACTAAGAGTATTTATATATTTCATTAAAAACAAAATAGCAGGACTGTATATTATTACTTTGTTTTATTATAATACAGGCTATATATAAAATAACCTAAAATATTATATTATACTATTTGAATACAAAAACAAACTTAATAATGAAAGCACTGAGCAAGATAAAAAGCTTCAAAAAAATAATTGTTAAACTAGCTTACAAAATATACAATAATGTTTTTAAAATAAGATCAATTAATTTAGTCAGAATTTATCGCATTAATATCCACATGAATTTCCTGGTCGACGGAAATCTGGCATAGCTACAATCATTCCTGCTGCTGATTTTTCAATAGCTGTTGCTGCTGAAACGACATTATTTAATCTTATCACAGGATGACCAATATCTTTAAGTTTTTGAACAACGTCCTAAAATAAATAAACAGATAGTTAAAAAATGCCAAAATGTTTTGTTGAATATCGATGTATCGCTATATTATTTAATCTCATTATATTGCATTATATTTCTACAATCACCTTTGTCGTGCCGTCTTCATATAGAATTGTCATAGGAACAAGTTGGTGATAAATTCTAGGCTTGTCTATCGCTTCTTTTAATGTCATATTGTACCACAATTTAAGGGCTAAAACCTGGATAAAATAAAAAGTAAATAAATGTTTTTTCTACTTACACTCAAATATCAAAAATAGCGTAAATAATTATAGCTAGCTTAGTTGTGTGTAAGGTATTAATAAGTCTGATGGTTAAGAATAAATATATTTGAACAAATTTATTGAAAATAAAAGCTGTTAATAATGACCTCAATATTTATGAATTTTAAGATTACTATGCTCATGTAAGTATAATTATTTAAGCAAAAAAACTATTTCACAAAACAGTGTGAAAAATATACGAAGCCAATTATATTAGTACGAAATTTTTGCTGTCTGAATATTGAAATTAAAATATTTAAAACTTGTTGATCATATTTATTAATAGAGTACTGCAGAGTACTTATATTTATAAGACCATTACATTTCTAAAGAGAAAGGTATTGAAAAAGATATCTAAAATTATCTTAAACCCCCAAAACTGGATAATGTTTTAATATAGTAGTAAAATAATTCATACATAGGCAATCGTAATAGTGATTTTTGATCCACCCGATCCTCCAATAGCAAGAACAAGATTGTCATTTTTGTCGGTAATTATAGTCGGGCACATTGAAGACATTGGTCGTTTGCCTGGTGCTATGAAATTGGCTGGTGAAGACGGAATTCCATAGTTGTTTACAACTTCCGGAGAAGAAAAATCATTCATTTGGTTATTAAAAATGATACCAGTGCTGGGAGACATGAATCCACATCCGAAACTAAATCAAACACAAACTCAATACATTACGAGAATTGCGATAGTTTACGCGAACCAATTAAACGGTTTTAGATTATAAATTATTATTCCTCACAATGTGTTTAGTGTACTAGTGCACACGACAGTAGTTCCCGATGAATCCGTTACCACTATGTTAGCAGTCCCGTTATTCTCTGGCATATGAAAGTCAGCGCCGTAATATTTAGGATCTGATGAAGTAAAAGTGTCAGACATTTTACAACGTACACTATCCATGTAACGATCCGATTTGACTTTATCATAAATCTAAAAAAAAAAATCATTACATTCAAATGTAATAAAATATATTTTGTTCATATATGAACTCGTTCATACATGATATTGTGTACCTGTGACGGTTAGTCAAAATATCCCCGACAAAATATAATAACTGTTGCGATTAGAAGTAATAAAATAATCGCACTTAATCTAATATAGTATTATTCCTTTTTTTGATAATGTTATTATAGTGTTTCATTTCATATCATTACCAGCAGTGCGTGTCGTTTACAGCCTTAAATCGAATTACATAACTAACACTTTTTATTTAATTAAAAAATGCTAGAATTCATCAAAAGGCAAGAAACATACCATTTCAATATAATATTTTTTAAAATGTTTTAACTAATTTTTTGTATTATATAAATATATTAATATCATTATGTACCTAACTTGTATAAAAAGGTTTAAATTTTTAATTAATAGTTACGCAGGATATTTTGTCATGGAATACATTTGTGAGGATATTTTGGTTTAGGAATATTTAGTCAGGGATATTTTGACGTGTCAACATATTGTGTACCTGTGACACGTCTACAAATGTTTGATCTCCTAAATAGGTTCTCTCACCGTAACCAAATTTGAAAGCTTCTACCAATCGATGAGCGTCCAAGCCTGCGTTCGGCGCTGGTAAAATGCCATCCAACAGACGGAGTATGTAAGCTAATATTATACCAGAACTAGGTGGTGGTCCTGTGTGTATTGTATGTCCACTTTTCAACTTAACGGGAAAAGATTCTTCTATTTCAACACTGATAACATGGCAATTATTTATTTTTATTGAGTTGCAATGCTTTAATACTTTTTTTTTCTTTTTTAGCTTTTAGTCAGAAACTATTACAGCTCAACAATTATATATCATACATTTATAAATAAAATATTGTACATTATAAATAATAAGAAAGCAATAAGTTAGATAAGGTATATACTATTTAGACAGATAATGAAATAACATTACTATTATGTTATAAGGGAAATTTTTACAGAAATAGCTATGGAGATAAAGAAGTTTTGGGGATTAATGTGTAAAGAACTGAAGAGAAGAGAGTAATTAGAGGACTGATTAGAGAATTGACTCTTCGCTAGATAGGACTGTAGTATGGTATTATAGAGTTAATACCGAGAACTGTGTGAGTTATCATGTGTTTTTAAAATCGATTAAACTCGAGTTGATTGATAAAATCAATTATTGTGTGCATATTAACCCGATCAAATATAATTTAAAGTTGGAGGCCGTATATGCACACAGAGAATTACCTGCCGAGGATAGGGCTTTTAAAACCGTGTCGAGGGAGGTGTATGTTCATAGTGATGTGAGTGCTATGATTGAGGAGGACTTCGCGGCCCTAATGTCTGAGGAGGACAGGTATATGAAAAAAGGGTCGGGCTTCACCCTATCCACTATCGATGGCTTGCTGCTAGATATTTATGAACATACCCCTCTTGGGGGGTCTTCGTATATTCCACTCCCTGAAAACATCATACGGAAAAAGGCCGTCATAAATCCAATGAACATCGATGACGACTGTTTCAAGTGGTCTATTCGAGCCAAACATGTTCCAGTAGGTCACCATAATCATGTAGGGAAAAATTATTATAATGAGGAGCATCGATACGATTTTTCCGAATTATCCTCCCCAACTTCAATATCGGAAATCGATATATTTGAACGACAGAATAAGGTGGTGTCGGTAAATGTATATGGATTGAAACTTGGTAAAGTGGGTAAGGGAGGTAAGATAGTAAGGATGGAAAACTGAGGTAAGGAGGATGTAGTGTATCCAATCAAGGTTATTGAGAACGAGAAGGAAGATCATTTCGACCTTCTCGTGATTGAAGGTTTGGAAAGGATGCACTATACATACATATCTAATTTTTCACGGCTGGTACGGAGTCAGAAAACATCACATGAAAGCCGGCTTTTTATCTGTACGAGGTGGTTCACCTCTTTCGATGAGCGGGTTAAAAAAAATAAATTGCGTGGTAATGAGGCACTCCAACAACACATGAGGTTATGCGGACCGAATAAACCGATTTTACCAGTTATGCCTAAGGAGAGGGAAGTGCTCAAGTTTAACGGGTGGGGTAGCATGCAACATCATCCGTTTGTGATATACGCTGATTTTGAAGCCCTTATTGAAAAACAGACGGAGCGTGTGGGGGCGAGCACTGACGGAATACACACACATCACCCGATGAGCTACGGGTACTTTGTCAAGGCGGCTGAGAACGTGCCTGTAGAATTGTTGGAGAAATACGACATACCGCAGACACCGGTCATATATCGCGGTTCGGAATCGCCCGACGATTTACGATACGTGAACATAACGTGAAGAGTGTGTGTGATATGTGTAAATTACCATTCACCGAGACCAGGTGTAAAGTACCAGACCACTGTCATCTATCGGGACGACTGAGACATACGCTCTGCTCTCAGCTCTCAGTGTAACCTCAAGCTGGTCACACCCAAGTTTTCAACATGCTTTCTACACAATCTCTCGAAATATGACGCGCACTTTATCGTAACCGAACTTGGTTACGATAAGGAGTCGATAACGGTCATTCTCAACAGTGAAGAGAACTACATCTCGTTCTCGAAGCGTGTCATGCCTGACATTAGTGTGAGGTTCTTGGACTCGTGTCGGTTTATCATCTCGAGCTTAGCAGAGTTGGTCGGTAACCTCCTAACGAATCCCGGTGTGTTTGAAAAGTTCCGTGAGACCGCCAAGGTATTCCAACCCGCTAACATGCCACTCGTAACGAGAAAGGGTGTGTTTCCGTACGAGTATACCGACAAATGGTCGAGGCTCGAGGAGACCTCCCTACCGCCGAAACGTGAGTTTTACAGCATGCTAACTGAAAAGCATGTAAGTGATGGGGACTACGTGCACGCGACGGAGGTATGGGAGCATTTCAATTGCAAGACCCTCGGTGACTACAGCGACCTATACCTGAAGGTTGACGTTCTCCTTCTGGCCGACGTGATGGAGAACTTCTGCGACCTCTGCATGTCAACGTACAACCTCGACGCCGTGTATTATTATACAGCTCCAGGGTTTACGTTCGACGCAATGTTGAGGTATACAGGAGTTTCGTTTGGGTTGCTAACCGATTACAACATGGTCTTGTTCGAGGAACAGGGGATCAGGGGAGGGTTAGTCCAGGCCAGTGAACGGTACTGTCAGGCAAACAACCAGCCATGTTCAAAAACACTTGTAAATTTTCTTTTTAAAATAGTGTAAAAATTATTTTAAATAGATAATAAAATGAGAAAAACGACTTGACGGTTAAGTGTTTGTAATAATAAATATTATAGAGTTGATAAAAAACATGATTTTTTTAAAAAAATCAAAAAACTGTTTTAATCGTTTAAAACATGTTTTTTTTTGTTTAAAACATGTTTTTTTAAATGATTTTTTAAACTGTTTTAAACATGATTTCATCGAGTTTAAAACAAAATATGAATTTTGCTAATGAAATTTGCATTTATTTGCTGGATGAATAACTGTCAAAATTATTACAGTAATATTGAAGTCCAGCGCATGTGGAGGTGGTAACTGGTCAGTCATTTTTGAATAATATTCAATGATCATATTATTTTTGTATACTTATAATTAATATTGATATTATATTATTACGCATAAATTACTATTTTATAAGCACTTAACGTGTTAACACCAAATAATATTTTCTTGACAAGCATCGAAATATGAATCACGTGTTCGCATACGTACGTATTGATTGTACATTGTACCAATTGTACCTAATATTGTATTACTGTTTAGTATCATATTTTTTTTATTATTCGTGATACCAAATTTCTCGGAAAAAAATAATTCAAAATCGATAATCGTTGTAGTACTGATAAATAAGAAATAAATTTGAATTTAAACAAACTTTAAAAATTGTTTAAAAATTATTGATTCAACCTTAGTAAAACTTTTGAACACCATATTTTTTCTAAAAATTGGATTTACAAAATAGCTATCTTGATTTTTTTAAGTATCAAATAGCAAATTTTTAATTTTTAATTTTACATACAAAATGTTTTAAAAAAATCGAAAAATATTTTAAATGTAGCGCAGACGACAATTTATATTTAAAAAAAAAAGTAAAAAATGTTAAATAGATCAAATGTTATTGCAATTGTCAGTACATCGTGAAACACCCTGTATAAGTAACAATTAGAAAATTGTATACTTTATTCATTTATTGGTATTTGTCCACTTAAAATATGTCAGTTACCAATAGGCAATAATATAACCTAACACGATGCGACATTCTGATGTCTACTTACATTGGATCTCATTAGAATTAGTACAGCTATAATTTTTATTTTTATTTTTGTTGGAGGACAACTAATTATTGATTATTATGTTATTTATTCTTACCTATGTCATTTTATATTAATTAGAAGATTTGTTATGAAATGTTATTTCAAGTTATATTAATAAATAATAATACAATATATAAGACATAATCTCGGACATAATTGTCAATTTTATTCATCTTTATTTTGTTTAAATTGTTTATTTATTTCCAATTTAAATTATATAAATTATCATGAATTATCAATTATATTTTTCTGTTTTAAACAATTGTTTTTTTTATGATGTTTAAATCATTTGTTTTAAACGTTTTAAATAAAAGTCCGTGTTTGATTAATTTAGATATTTTAAACATGTTTTAAACAAGTGTTTAAAACAAAATGTTTAAAACATCTCAACTCCGTTTTGTATCACTACTGAGTATATTGTAGACACTACTCCGATTTATTTATATCTAAAATATTCTGATGAAAGAGGATTTTTAGGAGGGGGGGGGGTAAGTTATAGGTATAGATGGGATGGGAGGGGGACAGAAGTGAAAGGCATTGATGAGAGGGGAAGGACACGTAAGTGAAAGACATGGATGGGAGGGGGCATGGCCGAGCATGGCCGCGAAAGCATAGATCTATAGGCTGGGTGCGGTAGCCAGATTCTCCAGATTTGCGGGGGGCACAGAACCTACCAAAACATACTACTATTGCGTTTCGAATGTTTTGAGTTAGTAGAATTAAGTGGCGAAACGGGCCACATACTCGGATCCGGAATTTTCTCAAAGACGTAATTATCGCCAACCTTGGCCAAACGAGTCAACTGGCTCATTTGTAGGTCTATAACTACCGATTGTTGACAATAAAATCGTTTAACGAACGTACGACAGAGATAACGGAACGAACTTAGTGCGAAGTACGTGCGTTCATATTGAGCGCTGCGACCGAACTAGAGCTTTAATACTTATTCAAGATTAAAAACTTAATCATTTTGTTAACAAAATTTCTAACAACAAATTAAAAATCTAAGACACCAACGTACTAAATAAGCTATACTCACTTATAATTTGCTAAATCTTCTTTGGTGATTATACTTTCTACTTTTTTTAAATCTTCTAACACTTTAGACGTCAATGAACCATTATAAAATGCATCCACACCTTCTTTCGCTATTGTTTTCAGAGTTTCTGCTAATTTAGGTAACTTGTAAATTTGTCCAAGAGTTTTAACTCTATTAGATTCTTCATCGTAAAATGATTCTCTAAAAACAATATTTCATTTCATTGAATAACTAAAGTGTCTAAACTTTAAAGTTTGGTTACAGGAATTACAAAGTATTAACTAGTGTTAGCAGTGGTACTTTCGTAACAAAATTAAAATGACCTTCATTTTATAAATTTAAAGCAATAATGCAGGTATACAACGAATATCATAATTTTATAAATACTACACAGCTAATCGGATTCAAAAAGCCGCTGGATTTATTTGTAAACAATTATTTTACAAAGCTTTTACGGAATACATTCACAAATTCGTGTAAACTTTACAAAAATACATCTTTTATAAACCAGTTTTGTTCATTTATATTTATTTGCCTACAAGTGTTATTAATTATTATTAACTATTTCACCAGTCAGATTTAACATCTTATAATATTTGACTCTTGATAATTCTCTTGGAAATTACTATTAGATATTTTGTTATAGTGGGAATTTGAACATGCTTTTATCAATAAAATTGCAATAACCATGGTTGTCGGTCACGTGGACGATGATTAACTATATCAATTATTATAGATACACTTAAACGTGATAATAACCAATATTAATTAATTGTTACGCGGTTCTAACTTATAGATGATTGATAAATTTCATATGGCAATAAACTACATTACATACCTAATACTAATTGCTTAGTTAAAAAAAAAAAATAATAAGGTATAGGTACGATCGCATACATTCGCATTTGTACAATTTTTACAGAGTATACGCTAATTCACAAAATAGTAAATAGGTTTACGCCATATACCCACAAGGCCACAACCCACGTATGCCCTACAAAAACACCATCATATTAGTTATTTATCTATATATATATATATATATGTACACTGTACAGTGCATACTATGTTTATACATAATACATACAGCTGTAACATATAAGTGCATATATACATAGATATTAAAGTATAAAACAAAGAAATGTACCTAGCTATCATCTGTATCCCTACTTCTCCATACTAAAATACTTTGGTCTAACTTGAACTCAACATTAAAGCGAAAACAGATTATCCCTAAAAAGTCGGCTACGAAAGCTTAAGCGTGTAATTAGTAACAAAGTCACCCCCATTAATATCAAACTTTTCGTGTACAAAACCTTATCAAAACACATCTGAACATATACGCACTCCAGATATCGTTATCCCAACAGCAACAACCCGTATCTCCAAAAGTACAATTTTACAGGAAGACCAAAAAACTGTTTAATTTTGAAAAGTTTAAAAATGTTAGCAACTTTTGATACTGAATTAAGTTTTAAAGTTATACTTACAAATTTATACATAACAAACACTAATTTGTTATTGTTATTAGATTATTTAGTGTAGATACGAGTTATTAACAACTTATTTTCCCTTGCGTGTAATCGTTACTAGTATCTAAGTGTTGTTGATACATACATTTGAGGTTATAACTGCACGTAACTGAATTGTATTAATTATTTAAATTAATAATTAATTACCTTATTTTGTTGAATAAAATGCATTAAATTTGATTTTCAAGTTAAATATTTCATCAAAAATATATAGCACATTAATAAGAGCTAGAAAAAAATACTAAAATGTCCAATATAAGAAGGATACAAGTTATTAAAAATATAATTTTAAGAAAGTTAATAAATGCTCTTCCACATATACTAAACCATACTCGACAAATAAATTGTAGCTTAAAAATCAAATCTTGACGAAATATTTCTGTGAAAAATTTCATAACCGGCTATCTTCTCATTCAAATCCACTCATCAAGAACTTGTCATACCTTCCAATTCTAGTTAGGTGCCCAAGGGCCAAGATAACTTAAACGTCAATTATGAAGAAATGAATTACGTTGAAACAAAAGAATATGAAATTAAAAATAAACAAAACTGAATAATTAAATAGAAGGTGTCATCATTTGGTGGCCTTTCCTCATATTATATATTATGTTCAATTGTTTTCTTACATTTATTTATTATGCCTAAAATATTGGTTATATATTTTATCCTAAAAAACAAAAAATGTACCTTAGCGCTGGATCATTCTTAATCATATCTTGATTGTTCTTCATGTTTTTCTCTAGACGTTCACTGATATCTATACCATCTTCGCATAATTTTATAGCTGGCTCGAATACAAAATCCCAGGGAACACCACCACCGTATAATTTATATATAGCCGAGTAGCCTTTTAGCGCTCCTGGAACCGCGATTGCCAATCCTCCTTCACATATTTTGTTAGTTAAAAAATTTTTTTGTATGAACAATAAATACATAGATTTTATTTAGTAAAATTTGGTTAGTTCCGAATTCTAAAGCATAAATAATTATTCATGCGTTTATCATCAATATACACGAAATCCATTGTTCTACGACATTACGCATAATTTAAATAATAGATCAAAAATAAAATTTATTTAGCAAATTATTTGTTTTTGTTATGAATTTTTCAACATAACTATAATTACTTTTTCTCACCTAAATATTTAATTTATAGAGGTAATTTTAATAATATACAAATTAATTTAAATGCTTTATAACCTTTTTCCTTATCATCTTCGGCTCTGAGCTTATGAAAACAAATAAGCTCGTAAATAAAATTACATAGATATTAAGCTATTCACTGTTTTTCATTTCTGATTACAAGCCGTAAAATTTTAATTAAGATCGGTCAAGTACAATAAATTTTCCTTTTTACACACATTTAACTTATACTTTCAATATTTACTCAATTAATGAGTTAACAATATTAGCTCAACTTAACCGTATTTAAGGTTTTAGTACCTACGTACCGTAAATAGATTTGTCGGGATATTTAAGTCTAAATTCCTACTGTATTTTCTACAAGACCAAAAAAAGTATAATCAAAGTACACAATTTATTATAATTTCAATAAATCTATCACCTAAGTATTCTTTTTTAAATGTGCCTAAATATTGTAGTGTACTCACCAAGCATTGATTTTTTGGGGTCTTTTACAAACATCGAAGTACTTGCTGCGGCTGGAGCTGTTTCTCGTGCATTGATCGTGATTACTTTTTTGGTAGTTGCATGGTAGATGCTCATTAAAAAACCTCCACCAATTCCCAAGTATTCTGGACATAGAACACTGTCACATAGCATTGTAGCTATCGCGGCATCTACGGCATTTCCTCCCCTTGACATAACATCCCTTTTGTAAAACAATCGGAATCGAGCAAATTAAATGTGATCAATTTATGGTTATTTTTAAAAATTATAACTTTTTAAAGCATAAAAAAGAGCATTAAAGATTAATTTTAATATTAAATTTTAAAGAAAAATCCAAATTTTGGCAATATTTTTGTGATTTTAATAATTTTATTACACTCCGATTTGTGAGCATGGCTCACCGTTGCAAACGATTCCGACTTTATTATACAATCCAGCTGGCATACTTGACTGCAGTGGTACCTGAGGTTCCAGATCATTAATTTTGTGGTCGGTAGTATGTGGTTCTAGATACAAGACTAAGAACGAAACTATGATAATTAGTATTATCAGTGCTACTAGGAACAGGCAACTCTTTGATTTAAATCTGAAGAAAAACAATAAATATCGTTCCAGTGTGAGACTAATTAATAATAATGTCGATCGCAATTTGATTAAAAAAATATGTCATCTATCATTACACTACTTACTGTGTGAATGGTTCGACGTTGGTTACGTTTCCGACCTTGTTGAACGAGACTGATCTCAACATACTTGGCGGTGGAAACTCGAATTTTAGGTTAGAGATTTTGCCGACAGAATTGTTCTCCAAGTATTCCTGGTATACGACTTGGAATGAAATTATGACAGTCAGCATCACCAATCCCACTTGAACAAGGCGACTATGTTTTGATTGTAATCATAAATAAACAATTATATAGACATAAACGCAAAAACTATGACAGCATAACATAACAGCTTAACAGTTCATAGTGGAAATTATCTGCCCCAACATAATAATCTACCAATATTTGAGAACACTCAATATCTTTAAGTAGAGCCTTGCAATTTGAATTCTGTTCCAATAGTTGATTGTTATGATATAAAAATACCCATTTTTATGATCTTTGAATTTGTTTAATTTAATTAAACATGCGCATGCGCAGTGTAACTTTCATTTTCTTGAACGGCAACCACTTATTATTTTTGCCTATTTTTTGTATGGATATTGGTAGTTCAACCAAATTTAAGTGCAAAATTAATAAATTTAAGAATTGCTGCAAACTTTCATGGATTTTTTTGTTATGAAAATTGTACCCGAAGTATAGATGTTAAATTCTAAACAAGCTAGCCAAAGAAAACTTTTCATTTGAAGTATAATTATTATTAATAATATAAGAAAAATTTTATATTACAAACAAGAAATCGCGATAATTATAAGTTATTACAATGAAGGTCATGAACGGACATGAACGGTCGATTAACGTTCAAATAAAATCGTGGGATTCTGGGCTCATATTATGAGTATCATAATACTTAGTATATCACAAAACTAATTAATTATTATTTATTTGGCTAGTGGTAGTATATATTTCTTTAAATTTTATAATAAGAGTAAAATAAACTTACAAAGTCACATGCATTGTGTTTGGCTTTGTATTGTACAAACATAAATTCGATGACAAAAATTTGATAACAATATGAACACTCGAGGGGTAATAATATTTACTACTTCTTATTATTTTAAGCGTATTGGTAGAACAAATATTAAAATTCTTTTAAATTTAAAACAACAGTAATAATAAATAGAAAATTAGAAACAATGCCACTGATCTCTAACATAAAATACTGAGTTTAATCGGGTTATTTATAATTATGAAACTCGTAGTGAAACGAATACTAAACGGCAAGTAAATATTTTTGTTAATAACAAACCAATCGAAAACCTAATCTAAAGACGACTGAAGAGTACAAATATAGGTAATAAATAATATATATTTATGTTGAAATACTTGACATTTACATTGATAATGCTAAATTGAATTATACTAATCGTAATATTATCGTATATTTTCATTATAAATTAAACCGGTTTAAAAAATAACCTAAAGAAGTTTGGCAAGTACAGTGATTAATATAGATAATAAAACTTATTTAAGCATATTATACTAAGACATTTGAAATAGTTGCGTTTTGAACTACAGATTATGTATCTATCATTAATAATTATTTATATGATAATTTAACATTCAGAATAATATAAATAATTATTTATATTTAATATTTACTATAACTACGATTTTACAAAATGCAAATAAAAAAATAAAAAAAGCGGGTAAGTGGGTATCGCTCTGCTTTAATTGGGGGTGGGATGGAACTCTGACTAGGGTAGGTTAAATTTGAATGCAATGATAGGTATCATTGTATACGAAAAACGATTCTGAACGGAGACGGTTTATCTGTCTAGGATATATGTATTATAGATTATTAAACATTTTCAAATCTTAGATTTAAAAAGAAATTTTTTTATGAATTTCTAGGATAAAATAATTTACGAATTTTTGTGATTTTTAGGTATGTTCTCAAAATTAAAATTTGAATGCATGTAAAAAAAAAATTGTGGCTATATATTTATTTTATTTTTCAACTGCTATTGTAAAAATATATTATGAGCCTTGTATTAAATTCTCAAATCTTAGAATTAAAAAGAAAAACTTATGAATTTTCATAAGTTTTGTGTACTTATTATTACTATTAATACTGGGTGTATTAAACATCCAGAAGATAAATAGCAAATTAATATCTGAGAAATCTTGCAATAGCGAAGCACATACCGAACACTGTATAATAATCATGATTATAGTTAAATTTTTGAGACAAAAATGATTCATCTGCACATATTTAAATTCAAGGTTAGGCTATTGACTTATAAAATAAGTACCCATTAAAACATTTCCACTTTAAGCTTTTCTAATTCTAAGATTTATGATTATTATTTTTTTTCTAATGATAAATAAATCGTTTGAAAAATATTTAAATGTTTGTTGATTTACATATAATGATAAGCAAGTTCCTACAATCTGAACATAGGTATTTATTGACTTTTAAACATCAAATGCATTTAGGTTACCCACTTAAAATTTTGGGCCTCTGAACTAAATATTTTTGCAAACTCTAAAAAATTGTATTTAATTGGAAATAAATATTCCTATCAATATTTTAAAATTTCATACATTACAAATTCATTTCAACGTGTCCCTAAAATAGCTTAGCCCCTCTACTCCAAATTTTAATGCGCATCCCTTTTGAGGAGCGCTGTGTGCATTATACATACGAATGATAAGTCAATAATCAGTGCTATTGAATTGGAAAAAAAATAGAAGGGGGATGCAAAAGTATAAAAGATATGTGCGTCCCCGAACATTTAAATGTCTTACTGTTAAGTGGTAGCATATGCCCCCCCCCCCACTACAATGACATTTTATACCATACAACAATAAACAAATATTCATTTTTATTTAAAAATTAAAAATAAAATATTGTAAAATACATAATAATAATTGTTATTTGTTTTATAAATTTAAATATGCCCATAAATGTTTATAGGAATGATCTATGTCATGTTCGTCTCGTTTTGGACATCTTGTTTCTTCTACACTTCTTTTACCCATTTTAATCCAACTTTTTACATAGTGGTCTGGTTTAAACAATTGAACAGGTGGTCCAACACAACTAATAAACACTAATGATGCTATGTGTTCAGAAGTTAGTACGTTTCTTTTAGGCGTTATTATGTTGTTCATGGAACTAAATGATCTTTCACATTCAGATGAAGATACAGCAATAGTTGAAATTGCAACATTATACCTTTATCATACCTATTATATTTTAGCCACAAATCATGATCGTTATTCTTTTTGCACTGATAGGTGATAAGTGATAACAGTGATAAACAACAACATTAAAATAAAATAAAAAATATTTCCATTAATTTAGTACAATTTTTAAAATGATTCCCGTCCCCAGCGTCCCATTAAAAGAAATTAGAAGGGGTACGCTAAAATATTTTTAAAATAGAAGTGGGACTCCATCCCCCCGCGCCCCCCCCCAATTCAACCACTGTCAATAATAAAGTAAGATTTAGGTAAGATTATATAGGTATCCGTGTTTTACGAGTATATCGACTCCATACCACTTATGCAGTTTTTTTAAATAATTTGTGCTATATATTAATTTAATATATTTTACTAAATCTAGTTAGTTTAATATAAAGAAACTTTGTAAACCCCCACATGTTTCATGTGGGTCCCCTCACACATCGGGATACCCGGAAACGAAAAAGCAGACACATCAGCCTATGAAGCCATTACATCTCCACAGTCCATTAAAATCAACTATACGTCCTCATTTGAAATCTTCAGCACAATCCATTGGAAAATAATGGAAGAATGGCAACTTTTTTGGGAAAATATTCCCCTTACCAACAAATTGAGAAATACTAAAATACTCGTCAAGAAATTAAACTATCCTCCCGGCACAAAAAGAAAAGACGAAGTAACAATTACTCGAGCCAAAATAGGCCACTCTTTCTTAACCCATGTACATCTCATAAAAAAAGAACCAGCACCCATATGCGATACTTGCAACGTAACTCTATCAATTGAACATATCATAATCATCTGCCCCAAATTCACTGAAGCACGCAAGATACTCCAAAATCCAGCATCACTCTATCAAGCCTTCAAAGATGAAAACACAGTTGCAATCAGTACATTTTTCCATAATATAAACACTAAATACCCATTGTAAAAAATAACTATAATAATGTAGTAAAATGTATTCCAAAATTTAATGTATACATATATATATTTTCCTTTCTTTTTCTTGTATAAATTTTAACTAAAGTAGGCTAAAAACCTGTGTTGTTGAAGCCTTAATAAACTTTGAAAAAAAAAAAAAAAAAAAAAAACTTTGTAACTATTAATGTAGTAAGAATTTGTTTGTGTTTGTTTACTCCGAATAGTAGTCGAAATGCTTCCATTTTTAACTTCAGTATCTTTTTCAATAGTTAAGTTAATTTAAGCACCGAGGCTACTAACACAAGCCCAGAGATATGTTTCAAATGTATTTCTCCACAACGACTTAAAAATAAGTACTACCACTCAACTAGCCAAAATAATGTACTAACGCTTCCATCAAAATCTAAGAACGCATACCAACACTTTAATATCCCGCATGTCCACCGTCACCCTCCCAAAAAAATAGATTAACTGAACTAAAATGATGTAGAAACCTATTAAATTAGTAAAAGAGATATTACCTATGGGTTTTTCCTCTACACGTTACTCATGTCGTTTTAATCTTAATTGTAAATATCAAAGTTACTTGTTGTAATAATATTGTATACAGATTGGAAATTGTCTTAATAATTTTAAAAAAAGTTTATTTAGTTGATGCATTTGCGTGAGAGATCAAAATTTAAAATCCACAGTAGTTTTCAAAAATGCCAGGGAAAACGAAAAAAAAATAAAAAAATAAAACCGTGAATTTCGATTCGCAAAATTGGTTATCGACATAAATTTTTTTGTTTATCGGTCTAACGCTAAAACAAATGACCGTAGTTATATGAAATTATAATAATAAATAATCATCATTTTCTATACACCATTAAATATTTTGTCTACTGTTAAACTATATTTATACATAGGCATATGAAATTTTCGTGAAATTGAAAAAAGTGAACTGACCGATCTCAAGTAAATACAATTATGAATTCAAATCAGTTTTAAAAGGTATTATATCAAATCATTACGAATTCAATATGTACAAATGTACAATGGACAAAATATTGTTATGTTTTGACTAAACTATCTATCCGCTACCGATCCCTTTAATATATTATTTTTTTTTTATTTGAAATATGAGAATTATTTTGAGATCAGATAAAATCCCATGTTTTAATTTAAATAGTGCTAAAAACAAAATACTATACACTGTTAAAATAACGCATATTTAGCTCTATAATTTTGAAAAACAAGCTTTGATCAGATCTACAAAATGTTCTCTTGTTTTAAATAAAAATAAATTACCAAAGTTCGGATATTCTACATGGCGTGAAGGTATTTCTTGTAAGATATTTATTTTATTTATTTAGGGTAACCCAAGGAAACATAGGCCATTCGGTGTGGAGTGGTACGGTAGAGGTTATTTTTTTGTATATTTGTTTGTAGGTTTATAATTTGATATGGTTATAATACGCATTTATGTATGTGTGGCAACGATATGTTGCTAAAAACCCCGGTTGGTCATCCATCTGAAAGCTAGCAACTTCGGTGGGTACGTACGCTCAGTGTGTTTAAACAGATTGAGCGTACGACCATGCTTCACCAACCCCGTAAGATATGTTTTCGTACTAAATATACACCGACTCCGAAGCCCTTAAGTAATATTATATGTTGAGCTAAATATTTGGGTCTGGCTAATATTGTCACAAATTATATCTCCGTATTTTATAAATTTATAAGTGCAGGTATCTGAAAACCATATATACAAACAGACTGAGGTTACTGCCACATTTCTTCGAACGATAACGTGAAAACATGAAATTATTTTAAATAAAACTCTTATAATATTACATTTCTTAAAACAATATAATGATTTAAAATAAATATTATGTTAACAATAATTACAAAAAATAAACTTATTGGTGTAACATACAATTGTTTTTATAAAGTACAAATAATTAACATCATTAACTAGATTTTATACAGGGGTTTGATCACAATTGAGGAGAACTTAAATTATCAAATTATCTTTTATCTCAATAGTTATTGTATACCAATCCGTCAACATAATTTATGTTACCAACACTTTAACACGATAGTGTTCAATGCTAACATCATTACCAGCTAAACAATAAGCAATTATGTTTAAAGTTGAAATAATATATTATGTTAAGTTAAAATTATTTGAATGATTATACACATTAAATATACCTCATATTTTCATCAAAATAATTACCATAGGTACATAAATATTTATACCTACCTATATACTGTACATTTTATAAGAAAAATTAGAACTTGCGGACAATATTACCTAAAAAAAAGTTATAACACGGTTGTATAATATATTGCACATTAATACATATTATTCACTGCAAGTCGTTCGTAGTAGAACCGTTATAATCGTTTTAGGAACTTACAAGGTACACTTTACAACAACAATTTATTAATCGTAATTTATTATCAACATGATATTTTCCTGTTAATATCCGGATGAATTTCCTGGTCGCCTGAAATCTGGCATGGTTTCGATCATTCCTAAGGGTGATTTGGCAATTGCTGTCGCTGCTGAACCTATGGTATTCTTCAACCTAGTTACTGGATGACCAATATCTTTAAGTTTTTGTACAACAGACTAAAAATCAAAACATGTATATATGATCATTGATAAATGAAAAAAATGTTTTGTCAAATATTATCTTTTATTGCATTGTTTTTATAACAACCTTTAACGTTCCATATTCATATTGAACTTCCATAGGAATAAGTTGATGGTAAATTCTGGGTTTGTCTATCACTTCTTTCAATGTCATACCGTACCATAGTTTAAGGGCTGACACCTGAAAAAAATTGTATTTAAATGTTAATCTATCTGTATCTAGTTTAAAATGGGCGATTGTAAACTCTCCCGATTTTAATGACATGTAAACTCTCCCGATGGTAAACTCTCCCGGGTTTAGTCCAATACTACCTGACGGGAACATGTAAATTCTCCCGGGTCTAGTTCAGTACTACCTGAAGAGAACATGTAAACTCTCCCGAGTACTACTAAGCTAGCTGGGGAGCATGGCGTATTATTCGTTTTACATAGTTAGAATTGGTTGAGCCACTATAGTCGATATCATTTTAAATATTTAAATTAAAAATACTCTAACGGTAATTAAATATTTAAATGACAAATACAGGTTAACACAAGATAAATACAGATTAAATACGGTAATATCATAGACTATAGACATAATAATAAATGGACTGCGCCTCCCACACACCCCGCCTATGTAACCGGGAGACCAACATTGTTAGAAAGAGATCAAAGATATTGTACATGAATGTGAAAGAGATAGAGTATAGTTTAAGAAAATCTTAGAGAAATAATTAAATATCATGGAATAATAAGCAAAATTTTGAGGTGATAACATAATAATTTGTCTATAGATGATAATATAAAGTAATAAACTATTTATTTATAACATTGTTTTTGGTTTTATTTTATTTATAATAATTGCAAAATAAATTATTTTATACTTATTAGTTAGTTCACTACTGTGATATTACAGAAAATATTCAAATGAGCAATACTCAATAGTATAGATGAAACGGATGAATGATATAGGTTCAACAGTGCAATAGGTATAAATGTAAATAATTTGTATTTTGTTTTTGTGACAAAACAAAATAGAACATTTTCAAGAACAAATATTAAATAATATTTATATTATTGTATCATTATAATGTATGTATTGTATACACATTTGACAGGGGCGGCCAAACAGTTATTAAATACGTTTAATATAGTAGGTACCTTATATATTTATTATATTTTAAAAACTCAAATACACAAAATTGAAAAAAAATTTATTGATATTTTTAATTTTTGTTATCTACCTAAAAGGTTTTAAATTGATTACAATGTTTTTAGAATCTGACAAAATAAATCATCTCCGTTCAGAGTCGGTTTTTTACTCCATGCTATGTAATTTATTCTTTTATGATCGTCTTAAGTTGTATGCTATCTCTTTCTAGGTAACAATGTTGGTATACGGACCTCTCTTTCTACGATCAGTCCATTTATTATTAATATGTCTATGGGTAATACATTTCATAATAAAAAGTATAATCACAATCTCTGCAGTGTAGCCAATTCATAGAGACTCGGGAGAGTTTGCACATTTCTTTCAGGTAAACATAATATTGACCCGGGAGAGTTTACACATTTCTTTCAGGTAAACATAATATTTACCCGGGAGAGTTTACCATCGGGAGAGTTTACTAGTTTTAAAAATCGGGAGACTTTACCATACAATCGGGAGAGTTTACCACCGCCCTTTAAAATAACATAAAAATAAGGTTTATTTATATCTAATCCAACTATCTAAGTCATAATATATATTATAACTAATTAAATTATCTAATTCGTTTTTATCATAAATCAATCGGATTTTCAGATTTTCAACATCTACTAACGATAAAAAATACATTTTCCAGATATTGGTATGATTTAAATAAACATAAACACAACATTTAAATAAATATTCGTGCAATTTTAGGTTGCCAAATAAAATCATAAATGTTGGACAACTTAACTATAAAAAATAAGTTTATAATATATATATATATATTATTCAACAATCAATCATAAATCATACGTACGTAGGCAGTTGCAAGCGTGATCTTCGATCCACCTGCTGCTCCTACACCTAGGACAAAGTCTCCTTTTTTATCTGTGATTATAGCTGGGCACATAGACGACATTGGTCGTTTTCCTGGTGCAATGAAATTGGCGGGTGAAGATGGAATTCCGTAATAATTAGTTACTCCGGGAGTAGAAAAGTCGTCCATTTCATTGTTTAAAAGAATACCGGTGCTAGGAGACACGAAACCACAACCAAAGCTGAAAATAAATTTGAATTTAAAACGTTACTGAGTTTATCGGTATTTATTGTTAGCCGACATTTTGATAAATTACAAATTTTCCACTCACTATATATTTAAAGTGCTGGTTCCCACGACAGTATTCCCCAACGAATCGGTGACGACCATGTTAGCAGTCCCGTGGTTCTCTGGCATATCAAAGTCAGCACCATAGTACTTTGGGTCCAACGAAGTAAAACTATCGGTTATTTTGTTTCGAATACTATCGATGTAACTATCTGAATTTATTTTTTCATAAATCTACAAATAATATAGTTTATTCGAACATTAATATGTTAATTTAGTATTAACAGCAAAAAACATACATTGGACACGTTCACGAAATTATGATCACCTAAATGTGTTCTTTCGCCAAATGCAAATTTGAAAGCTTCTACAAATCGATGTGCGTCTAATCCAGGATTTGGTGCTGGTAATAATCCATCCAATATTCGGAGTATGTAGGCTAAGAGTACACCAGAACCAGGTGGTGGCCCCGAATGTATTGTATGTCCACTTTTTAAATTTACGGAAAATGATTCTTCAATTTCTACCCTAAAAAGTGGCGTTAACTATTGTAAATATGTATTGTAGTTTTTTTTTTTTTATTGTTTCCGCATCAACAAGTTTATTAGCTTACAATTAAGGTTTAAATTAAAATTATAATGTAAATATGGCGATTTTTACTATGGTCTAAGAGTTTATTAAGTTGTATAATTCGATCTTTTTTTAAATGTTAATTATTTTTTTAACTGTCAGCATATTATTATTCTATTATTATTATTATTATTATAATATTATTATATTATTGTAGTTTATACACAATTAAAGTTAAAAATGTTTGTCACCAATTTTAAGTATATTATTTATTGTCATTTTACTATGATAATATAATGTACATATGCCTTGACTATCTTTAAACAATATCAATTTAAAATTCTCTTTGGTAATTTGTATAGTTCAAAAGTAGGTAAGTACTAACTCATAATTGGCAAGGTCTTCTTCAGTTATAATACCGTTGACTTTTTTTAAATCTTCTACTAATTGATGTGTTAATGACCCGTTGTATATAGCATCGGCACCTTCATCTGATATGATTTTTAAGGTCTCTGCTAACTTTAGTAACTTGTACTCTTCTCCAACTTGTTTTACATGTCCGGTTTTTTCATCGAATAATGCTCCTCTAAAATACAATATCCCCGTTTAATTATGAAAATTAGTTTCTCGTAAGTTGAAAAAATATTAAAATAAAACAAAGTGATAGATTTTTTCGTCATGCCTGAGAAATGGGTCATTCTTTATCATGTCTTCGTGATTTTGCATGTTTATCTGTAGACGTTTACTGATCTTTATACCATTTTCACATAACTTTATAGTTGGCTCAAATAACGATTTCCATGGAACTTTGCCACCGTACATGTTATAAATTGTTGAATAGCCTTTTAGTTCACCCGGAATAGCAACCGCCAAGCCACCTGATATTTTAAATAGATATAAATTCAAAATTATTGGACGATATTATTGAATTTTCATACATACCAACTGACTACCGTTTTATACGTATCAAACTGATAGCATTATATTATAACATGATAAATGGTTAATAAATTCCCATTTAATTTTTGTAATAGTACCTACCTTCATATCTATGTATAATGTATATAATTAGGTAGGTAATAAGGATATTAGATAATTTATGTTTAACCTCTGATTTACCATATTTTTCGTTTGTAAAAATCCAGAACAGATTATAAAACTACAATATTCATTTGGGATTAGACAGATTTAATTTATGCCTATATCTTAGAATTTATCAAAATCAATTTATCTTACTATAACATAATCGTAGCAAAT
Source organism: Diuraphis noxia (assembly GCF_037042655.1). Lineage (NCBI taxonomy): Eukaryota > Metazoa > Arthropoda > Insecta > Hemiptera > Aphididae > Diuraphis > Diuraphis noxia. The sequence goes on along the minus strand of NW_028301712.1, from coordinate 69,315,490 downwards.
AATATGAGTGTTGAATATTTAAGTCTAAATTCCTACTGTATTTTCTACAAGACCAAAAAAAGTATAATCAAAGTACACAATTTATTATAATTTCAATAAATCTATCACCTAAGTATTCTTTTTTAAATGTGCCTAAATATTGTAGTGTACTCACCAAGCATTGATTTTTTGGGATCTTTTACAAACATTTCAGGAGTAGCCGCGGCCGGTGCAGTTTCCCGTGCATTGATTGTAATTACTTTTTTGGTTGTTGCGTTGTAGATGCTCATTAAAAATCCTCCACCAACACCCATATACTCAGGACATAGAACACCGTCACATAACATTGTTGCAATAGCGGCATCCACGGCATTGCCTCCCTTACTCATCACATCCCTTTAGCAAAACGATCGAAATATATAAATAAAGAACATTATTTCAAGTAGTTAGGTACCTACTTAAAGTCTCTATGCTAAAGAGCTAGTAGGTACGTAGGTTATGAAAATTCTTGAATTAATGTTTTATTTTTTTATAATAATAATATTCAAATTCACAAAAAATAAAATGTTATAAATATTATAAATGATGTTTAAATTTTTTTGAAACAATATTTAGACAAATCGATAGATATGGCATTCCCTCAAAAATACGATTCTATATCAATTTTGTAACGGGTGATTTTACTCTTGGGTGATTGAAAAATGTAAAAAAAAAATCTGTGTAAATGAGTTTTGTCAATGTTTCACATGGGCCAAAGAGAGAAAACAAACAGTTTACTAACACACTCTTAACATTATTTTGCACGTATTAAATATCTGTAATAATTACACTCCGATCTGTGCGCATGGTCCACCGTTGGACACGACGCCGACGTTGCTGTACAATCCCATTGGCATGCTCGACGGCGGCAAAGCGAATTCCGGGTCTGGAATTTCGTCATTGGGTGCATTTGGCGAGTATACGATTACCAACGAGACGACAGCAACCAATATCACCAATCCTACTAGAACAATGCAACTTTTTGATTGAAATCTGAAAAAATAATATCGTTCCTACGCGTAAGCCATTGTTGACCGTGTTCGTGTTGTAATATATAATTTACGTATAGTCGTGGGCAAACTTTGTCCAACAGGGAGGGGGGGGGTTTGTGTTAAGGACTACGAAATACTATGTATAGAGCATAATTAAATATTAAATTGTAAATTGTACAAAATACTTATTTATTTAATTCAATAGGTATGCAAATATAAAAATAATCTTGTATACCTAGTATAGGTATCAGATATCTACACATTAATTAAAGAAAAAGACAGGGACCGCGGCCTACCTCCCCTCCCATTACTATACGTATAAGCTATTTAATAAGGGCGCTGCACTCTGTACACTTCTGATCACTTTCATATTATTAGGGGAAATTACCACTATAATACTAAGCCAACTCACGGGTGTGATGAACCCATATTCTATAGCAGCATTTCTTAAAATGTGCTCATGAGTGATACACTAAGAAAATTTCCCTTTGTAAAAAAAAAAAATGGAATGAATCATTGTTTCCATTGAATTTTATTCGATTTGCTTGTTTATATTATTTATTTATTTGATCATTCAAAAAAAAAAATTAATACCAGTCTTGTCTCTAGCGGTAACATAATATTACCGGTACAATATTCAAGATTGTGGGTTATCGATTAAGCGATAACCGTTTTAAAAAATCGGTTTTTTTTTTTAATCGGTCCTTATATAACACCTATGTAGTATGATTTAAGAATATTTTTAATAAGTTATTTATCATTAAACTATTAGAGTAACTACAATTTTATCATTATTTATGTAGGTAAAATAAACTAAAAATATTGAAATGTATAAGTAACAGTAGTCGGTAGGTACTTGGTATTAATTAAATATCAGTAATCGATTATTAACTATTCACACAATTTTATGTTATTATTACGTTTTGTGTTACCTAACTGAAAAATCGGTAACCGGTTTCAAATTAAACCCTGAATATCTGTATAGTAATAATAATTGTCAATATTAAATTTCTTTTTATTCATTAAATGGTTAAGGAAAATATTACTATTATCATTTATAAAATATAATTCAAATACCACTTGTCTATAGCCTTATAATGATGAAAGTCACCGACGAAACAAGTGCGTGATGCAAAATGCAAAATAAATAAGTGATAAACATCCTATGGTATTGTAATGATATGCTCACACATCATGATTGTATGTTGTTTAAATATTCAATAAAATAAATAACAGTCAAGTTGTCGCACGCAGATAACAATTAAAATCCAACAAAAAAAAAACACCATTGTCCACTGATGAAAGGAACGATTTGTATTATTTAATCACATGGGAACTTATACGTAGTTGTGACTATCTGGCACAACACGTGTGAGCTATTTCGTGTGCCACCAGAGCAGGGGATGGTCCAATGAGGATCTCTGTTGCCAAAGACAATGCTAAGTCTTTGGAAACGCAGAGGCCTTTGGTGGAGCCAACTACAACCCTGGCTGGCTGGACCACGTCGTCTCCTTCCATCAGTGCATGAGCACCACTCTACAGTGCATGAGCACCACTTTCGAGTGCATGAGCACCACCCAAAACTAAAACAACCTCAAGAGTGCAGGAGCACCTAAAAACTTTTCAACACCAGACATTGCGAGCGACAGCTGGACCGTTTCTTTTTTAAAATCGAAATTTAACAGTGTTGTTTTTCTTTAATCTGAGTGTTCAATAAAAAACCTTTATTTATTTTATTACGTCAACTGCATATCAAAAACAGCTGCGAATAAGGTAAGGTGCATGCGCATCTATATTCATATATTTATATAATTGCATATATTATATTGTATTTATTAAATTTTTATAATTTAATAATTAACATTTTATTACTACGGTGTACTTGATCGTTCTCGAATCACGACCTCGAGAACCCTCCGACGATTAGGAGGAAGGTAATAGCGCAATTTTAATATTTATATCTAGTAATATATAACTATTGGCAGGAGCCTTAGTTATATAACAGTTAATATATTAACTTAAATATTTTAGTTAAATTATTACTTATTTTAGAGTTTTATTTTTATTTATTTGAATTTCTTTTCTTTTATTTTTGCGTTATTACAGTATACTCAATTCGCATAAAAATAATCAGTACTGTAAAAAATTCTGAGATAGTAGGCCAATAACTAGATAGTAAGAAATACGAGATTTACAAAAATAAAAAAATATCTGAAACTGTTTAAAATATATTATCAAATATTCAAGGAGGATGTGTTTTAGTTCAAGTGTAATAGACTATTTTCTTAACATCAGAAATATATCAGATTTATACATACATAATTATACAATATATTATTCATCTATTTTTAAATTTAAACGTCTAGACTTTAATATACAAAGATTATGATTTATTTAATAGAATATAAACTGAAAATATTTAAAAAACATATTCAAAGGTTACAATAGAAATCATGTAAGTAATATTATATAACGTATATATAATATAGATTATGGTATAACTATACCCATCACAATGATAAACTTTCTTTATTATTGTACACTGTATGTCTGTATATAGCATATGCTGTAACCGCAAAGAATCAGAACTTATATAAAACACACCTAGACATAGTAGACATTAAAATATTTCGCAAAACTTTGATTTTTACTTGCGTCCAGTCATCCGTCAAAGAATTATCGAGCTCTATGTTTATTGGATAAATTAAAATCAACGAATGAGTGTTGTACTCGCGCCCTGTATAACATTATAAATTATGATATTATAAAAAATAAAGCCTGCATAGGTACTTGAATGAAAAAATGTCTCTTCATATAAGACATCATTATACCATATACCTATATCGGCTATATCATATTATACATTATATAGCTCATTAATAACATTCTTATGCCATAACGGTGCTATTGGTAGTTAAGATTGATTTTTACTTGCACAGTTTGATAATACCTATTGTATGATATATATTATATTGAAAAGGGGTTTTATAAATAACATACCAGAAAAAGTTTCTTCTTCATTAGTTGTCATTTTTAAAAACAATTATGCATTTTGATACATTATAGTTATATATATAACTTACCTACCTATTCGAGTAATTTTGATAAATTAATTATATTAATTCGATACAGGAAGTTCATTTGATTAAAAAAAAAATTGAATGTGCACAATACACTTTTAAAAACTATTAAGAATTTAATTTAAACGTTTATTTAGGTATAAAAACAAATCTTCGTTACCACGTAAAAAAATAATAAACACATGGCCAAAAAAATTGATTGCTGTTATGGGACACCCGATCGAAACGTAGTTTCTTTGGCAGTTTTATAGGTTACAGATTAATTTCAGGTATGGAACTATTCGAAATGAAAGTAAATAATATTATGTTATCAGTTTTTTTTTATTTAATTCATTGAAATTACGAACATTGAAAAATGCATTGAATTATTATTATTATTGTTCATATTCACTCATCGAAAGCAAATGATACGTTGTCATTAAACGATCGCGAAAACTGAGCAACATTGTCAACACAACACGCACCGCGGAGAAAAGGTCAATGACATCGGAGCCCGATGAGATCAAACAAAACAACTCGAAATAATATAACAGAAAAACCGAATTCGTCAACACAGTCACTAAAGTGATTTTATAATATTTAATGTTATGATCGGTTTCTATTGTAATACTATAATAATTTATTATAACAATAACAATTAGGTAACCTGTAACCTGACCTTTTTTCTTTTATGGGTGTTTTATCGGGGACGACGTGTAAATGTATAATAACAGCGTACCGTAGAGCGAGAGGGACAGGAGTATAGAGAAAGCGGAAAGAGAAATACTTTTATTTTCGTTACACGTGGTTTTTCTGGGCATGGTCCCTCCGCTCACATCGCGCCATAAGAAACTACGTTTCAAAAATAACCTAACGCGATGTGTTTAAACCAAAAACCCGCTATAAGCATTCTTTTATTATACTATACTTATAATTTATTGACTGTTCAGTTTATACTATTGTTTTGAAAAATTTAATACATTTTTATTGGACTTAATATTATCATATGACGTTATCATTAACACCGACGATAATGATGGTTACGTAGGTAAAACGTTACACTATTTTACTGGAATTTTAATTCTATTAATTGTGTATAACCAAAAAATATAAGAGGAAATCGTCTGGATATTACTAACGTACAACACAGCAAGAGAAGAACACATAGAAATTCGCTTAAAATGTTCAATCTCACGATTTAATCATGTCAATGATATAAGTTTAGCTCTATACTGTTCAAAAATTAATAGAAAAAAACAATGAAATAGCTCAGCTGTACAATATAGACATCGAATGCATTTCCGATCAAGTCGATCACTGAATTAATGTTTTAAATGTTAATCCAATGATAAATCTTTTATATTATTATTGTATACGTGAAAAACGATTCTTAGCGAAGATTGTCTGACATCCTATATACCTTATATTTCTAAGGATATTTTATTATATATATAGATATATTTTATCATGTAAATAAATTGGAAAAAACTAAACAATTTCTAACATCAAAAAATACCAAAAAAAATATTTTATTATCTGACTACTCCGTTGGTTATTCATTATGTTTAGAGTAGGTACTTCTGTGTGATACAGCACTACATTGTATATCAAGATTAATGAGTGTTTTCTGGTAATTGTGGTACCTAACATTATTATTTTAAATTTTAATTATTTTATACACATAACACGCGCATGTCATAATCTCAGACACACCAAAGTGTAAACTACAATTATGTAGGTAGGTACAACTCAGCTACCTATCTATATTATTAATAATGATTTATGAATAATGGGTGTAAATGGGTAATGATCTTTTCGTAGAAGATACTAATAGTACATTTTTAAATGCCTATGCAAGTACCTATTATACCTATTATGTTTTTTTAGGGGGGAAGGGTTAGAGGTTATTTCATTACCGTTATTTTAAAATGTTTTCTGTACTATTCGGTATTTTAATTTATAATATTTATCCTTATATGTATATCAAACGACGTAGGTATTGTTATTAAATAGTTACATCATTTTACATATTTTTTTCGTTTTTATGAGATAGCCGGTAAATCGTACGTGGCGTATACCGTACACTTACACATCATAATAATATACACTTCAGCAATAGTGTTGGGTAATGCAATTATAATACTATAATCGATCTATGCAAAACAATAATTTTAGTAATTTATTGAAATCAATTGGTAAAAAAATAGTTGTGAGTCATTGGAAGACTGAAATACTGAAAATTCTAAATTATTGTAATAAATTATTACGTCCAATTGAACCATGATTATAATATAGGTACCTAATAATGTCCGGGAAAATATTTTAGTTTGAAATTCTTACAAGTATGTTCTTATAGATACCTACTCGTGATTTTATTCGAGATTCAAAATGTACAAACCTAGTCAGTACTGTTGACTTATGTCTCTCTTTTGCACTTCCGAGTATCGGTGTGCTTTCGGACATATCTACCGACGCATTCCTTCCCGACGCAGAAACGCCATCGGAACCAACTCTGACCATTTGTGAATTTCACGCACAAAAATAAACTGCAACGGAGCACGAACGCGGACTGCAGTCGCGTAAGTGAAACTGAACAAACCACAGGGCCAGACAATTTTGTGATTAGGAATCATAACAATATTATATTATTATTTTTATTCAACACTTAAAAACCGATAATAATGTAGGTGTACTATGCACATTATAATGTTCCGTGATCGGCATTTGGCATGTAATAGAATAGTATCTGAATTATAATAATCGCGTAGTAACTAATAGTAGTTCCCTGATTCCCTCGGTTGGTAAACTTTTTTTTATCATTATATAATGATATTAAATTATGCTAATATGCTATCATTCCACTCGTGTGTTACAATCTGGCTGATTCGTTACATAATAAAATAATGCACCATTTTAATAACATTATTGTTATACATATACATTATAATAATTAAAATATAAAATTAGAACGCACCTGCACTTAACCATAATGCACGTATCGTGTTCCGATCCTGTCAATGAACAGTTGTATGTAGTCTGTAAAATATAATACAGTAACGATGAATGAAAAATTAATTTGACATCACTTCAATATTAATTATCTATTAAATAAATTAACATTAAATTTTTAACAGGTTTACGTTTACTTTATTGGACGGATTAAATCGAAGACGTTCCCCACACCGCGGACAAAAGTAAACTGAACGGCGAACGTGCTTCAAAATTTAAAATGTGTTTTAAAAAAAAGATTTATGAGTGCATAGTACATAGTATAATGTAATCGTTAATTATATAATATTTTTTGAATACAATTATTACAACACTTCAGATTTGAAGTCGAAGGCTCGAACTATGTGTTAAATACCCGAGTACGGGATAGATTTAAAGAATATATTTATTATATTATGACAATAGACTTAACGAAAGTTAAATTTTACGTAAGAATCTAATCAGTAATCACCACGAATGATTCACCAAATTATGTTATAGGTGTCGCTTTTATTTAAAATACCTACCTATTATTATATCTGACAACCAGTAATTATTAATTATTGATCTTATAGGTAAACTACTTATAAAATCAAAATCAAAACTTAAGAGTAATTAACGACGCGTGACGCTTATTTTGTAACCCACTCTAAAATTTTCATCATAAGTGACGAAATTATACTACAAATAATGATAGGAGATGGCACAATAAAATATTCTCATTGTAATTGGCTCTTGAAAACTTAATTTTACACGTTTAGGTGATATAATTTTAACGTGTTATACGATGTGTCAATGTCGATAAAGGTGACACGAAATATTTCAAACGTATAAACTGAAAGATAACTACCAAAAATCAAAAAATTGTTTTTATAACATATTATACTAATTTAAATAACACAGATCTTAGTAATTGCTTTAATTGAATTCCTATAAAAAAATTATAAGCATTAAACATTATAGTCAATACCTACCCTTAATATTTATAATATAAAATGTAAACGATTCATTTTTACAAACTTTGTAAATATATCTACATATAATAATGGGTAACTTCCTCTTTTCGTCACTCATTCAGTCACGCCTCTCGCAATACTATAACCATTGATTAAATATACTAAATATATTAAGTATATTTAATCAATGCTATAACTATGATATAAATATAATAATTCGTCGTACCTAGCTGCTTATTGTACATATAGGTTTTATTTTCATTTTAGTAACATTTTAAAATGATTGAACCGATTAATTCAAAAGATGTTCATCGTAGGGACTTTTAATAATTACGACGTTACATTTAATATAATTACTTTCTAACAATAGTTAGGTACACCCTATGCTGACTCACAAAAAATCATCACTTTTTAAAAAAAAATTGAAATGTACAACCTAATTTAACTTTATTATTTTTTGTAATTAATTTTTTTTGTTCTTTTCTCTTTCTTGCTTCTCTTAACAATCATGTAAAAAATCCATGTATGTAACCTAATAAATTGTAAGCTAATAACCACGATGTTGATGCTGTACCAATAAAAAGGAATAAAAATAAAAAAAGCGGGTAAGTGGGTATCGCTCTGCTGTACATTGGGGATGGGGTGGACCCCTGACTAGGTTAGGTTAAATTTGAATGCAATGATAGGTATCATTGTATACGAAAAACGATTCTGAATGGAGACAGTTTATCTGTCTAGGATATATAAAATCTTAGATTTAAAAAGAAATTTTTTTATGAATTTCTAGGATAAAATAATTTACGAATTTTCGTGATTTTTAGGTATGTTGTCAAAATTAAAATTTGAATGCATGTAAAAAAAAAATTGTGGCTATATATTTATTTTATTTTTCAACTGCTATTGTAAAAATATATTATGAGCCTTGTATTAAATTCTCAAATCTTAGAATTAAAAAGAAAAACTTTTATGAATTTCTATCTGACATAATTTGAACATTGCCGTAATTGTTATGTATTTGTCAAAATTCAAACTTTGAATGCTTTTAAAAAAAAAATTATTCATATATATTTCTTTTATTTTTCAACTGCTATTGTAAAAATATGATAGGGTCCTTGTATTAAATTTTCAAATCTTAGATTTAAAAAGAAAAACTTTACTTAATGAATTTCTATCTAAGATAATTTGAACATTTCCGTAATTTTTACGTAATTTGTCGAAATTTGAATTTTAAATGCTTATAAAAAAAATTTGTGACTATATATTTATTTTATTTTTCAACTGCTATTGTAAAGATATGTTAGGAGCCTTGTATTAAATTTTCAAATCTTAGATCTAAAAAGAAAAACTTTTATGAATTTCTATCTAAGATAATTTGAAAATTGCCGTAATTATTACGTATTTAAGTCAATATTTGAACTTCAAATGCTAATTAAAAAAAAATTGTGCCTATGTATTCTTATAATTGTTTAATCACTATAAGAATAACAAATGAGAAACTTTTTGTTAAAATTTCGAGTATTTTGATAGGGCCAAAAAAATATTATAGACACTTCAAAAAAAAATTAGCAGTAAAATTGAAAATTTCAGTTGTCTATAAATATCTCAAAAAAAGTCAAAATACTTTGAAAATTAAATCATCATGTAAAGAAAATGCCAATCTAAATAATTGGTAAAATTTTCAAGTATCTACGACTTATACTTTTTGAATAATAACAAATATTTAAATTCGTTTGAGAATAAATCGTTATCGTTACGCTATTTCATAAAAATTTTAAATTCAAACGCACTTAAAATTTTTCCTATAATGATGCTTCGAGTTTTCTCTATAGCTACTTGAAAGAAAACTTATGGAAAACTTAGTTTTGTATTTTTAATCCTTAGTTATAAACACAAAAAAGTTTATGATTTTTCAACTTCAAAATTACTTGCTAATATTCGCGTTTTCGTAAAAATTTGAAATTGAAGCATTATTTCGACTAGTTATGCTGTACATAGACACAAAAAAAAAAAAAAAAAAAACACACATCATTGTAAAATCAACACATTCATCACTTCGTTCAAAATCTAAAATAAAATATAGTTAGGTATATAATATTGGGTCGAAGTATAAGTAGAAATTAATCAAGTATGTAAGAAATTAATGTAAATTAAATATGTAACGCCGGCTAATAACCATGCGGTTGATGCCTCAAACAATTAAAAAAAAAATTTAAAAAAAAATAAATATTACATCGAGTTTCACAATCGTATAATGTTTCTAATGTTTCATAATATTATAAATTACAATATAACATTAATGTATAATATTTGAATGTTTTTGTACTTCGATTTAAATATGGTATTTCTACTCCTTTGTTACACTCTGATGCATCTTAATATACTTTTTGATCATTTTAGTAGTGTTTGTTTAGGTGTTAAAGCGTTTCAGCTTATATTATTATCTTTTAATCCTTCACTGGATGTAATTTGGTAATGTTTGTGCCGAGGTAGGAGATAAAATTATTTCTTATTATTTGAATATGAGAATTGTATTGTTTTTATTGGGATACGAAATCATCAAATGATCATAATTTGTAATTATTTAATTGTATGTATATAGATTATTGGAAAGCACATTTGTAAACATATAACTTAAGTAAATAACACATTTATGCAATTTATGCTTAATTTGTAGAAAATAATATAATCATAATTTAACATCATAAAATTGATTTCGATGACTATGTACTGATATTTATTTATTGGATGCATTGCACAATAATTAAACGAATTTCTAATGCTAGAAAAAAAAAATAGCTTTTTATTTAAATTCTTTAAAAATAGTTTGTTTTCAGTCATGAAATATTTACACAATATGAATTTTTTTATTATTTTACAAGAAACATGCATACTTGAATGTTTCTTGTAAAATAATAAAAAAATGCATAATATAAATGTTAGAGCTGTTTTAAAATACTAATAACTAGTATTATAACTATTTGAACGCGTTGCACATGTGAACACAGCATTTCGAAAGTCTTATCTTCTAACTTAAAAAAATATATTATTTGTGTTCCAAATTTTAAAGTTTCCTCTTTTAATGTAATGTATACTATGATCGCGAAAATATTTTTAACTAAGAAAATTACAAATGAACTATGAAGTCAAGTCATCAAGACAGTTGTCTTGAAAGTCATGCATAATAGTCATGCACGTGGCTCGACGTGGCACGGTTCTGCAATCCGTCATGTACTCTTGCAACGTGATAGAAAACATCAACTCTCGCTGCCACTAATAGTTCTCAGATGGGTGACCACCCGGGATCATAATGACAAAAACCTTGCCACATTTAGTTACACGTGTCGCCGACCAAACGTACCAACCATATTAACCCTTAATGTAACCCTTATAATAACTAATAAACATAGTTCCTGGGCTATAGAACAACAAAAAAAGCGGGTAAGTAATGAATATTCCTCTGCTGTACAGTAGGTTACTGTAATGGATGGAATTAAATTTAAATCCAATGATATTATATCATTGTATACAAAAAATGATTTTGAGCGAAGATGGTTTATCTTTCTAAGATATATTATAGATTATTAAAATTTTTCAAATCTTAGATTTAAAAAGAAAAACTTTTATGAATTTCTGGCATAAAATAATTTACGAATTTTCGTGATTTTTATGTATGTTGTCAAAATTCAAACTTTGAATGCTTATAAAAAAAATTGTGATTATATACTTCTTTTATTTTTCAACTGCTATTGTAACAACGTGTTATGAGCCTTTTATTAAATTTTCAAGCTTTTCTACCAAACAAATAAATTTGTATCGATATTAATTTAAAAACAATTAATAAAAAGGAATATTTTAAGACTATTGTTAATTTAATGACACGCATATTAAAGACATTGTTAAAAAGCAAAAACAAAAAATTATTGAAGACGTTATACAATCATTTTTTATGCAACGAAGACGTATACAACTTTTATTTGATAATTAATATAAATATAATTAATTTGCAACATCTACATTAACATGTATTCAAAAAATATTAATATTGTACTGATTCACTTTCTGATCTAACGAGGTACTAAAGTCAAAAATCGAAGCACTTTTACAGTTTTACTGCCCCAAAACGTGATGACAGACAAAAAAAACACATCATGGTAAAATCAATACATTTCTCGCTCCACTCAGAATCTAAAATAAAACAGTCATGCACATAATTATTTTATGAAACGTAATATTATTAGTTTCCATTACTAATGTTTAAGTATGAAGCTAGTAAGTAATAAATACATACCTAAGTATAGCCATATTATGAGATGGATCACAATACTAATAATTTTTGATATTTCATTGATTACAATCGTATTTCAAAATAAGAGAAAGGTGATCTTACTCGATAATGCAGACTGTAGGACGTAGGTATCACTGACCTACGATTACCAATGTTATTAATGACAAATCAACACTTTAAATTTTCCAAAATGGATTTACTTATCTTATTATATAAAAAATTACATAACACTGCAGTTGTGACAATTAACTATGTGCCTACAATACAAATTGAAAATGTCTTAAAAAATTTAAATATTTAATGTATTAAATGATATGTAGGTAACTATAAAAGTCTTAACAAGCATAAAATAAATACTGAAATATAATTTTTAATTATTCGTTGTAAGGATTGACATTTAAATATACAGGTTGATCCATTCAAGTGGGTACATTAATTATCTCAAAAAGTATAAACATTTTTCAATTTTTTTTTTTAACTTTTAGGTTTATGTATTTCTAAAACCTTATAATATTTTAATTTTTTTCACCTTTATATTTATCGGTGAAACTACTATCAACTTTTGATTTTCAAATGGTAACATATAATAAAAAATATCATGAATTGATAACATTTTTATTCTGAATTTACGCACTAACATTTTTATTTTTCGTTGATTGGTTTGCGAGATAGGTACAGCTCCTCAAAATATTGGTGGTTCTTACTATTTTTCCAATAATTGCAAAGATCAGAATTTAGTGATAAATTCGATATCGTTGAATCCAAGGTAACAAAATAAATAACAATTAATTAAAGATTACTATTATACTTTGAATCCTATTCATTAATTAACTTATCGACTAGGTTAATAGGACATTCAATTAATTAGGTGCAAAATTCAACAGTTATCCTTATTATTAATATTGTTATATTGTGAATGGTATCGAATTTACCAGTTATAACTTCTAAGTTCTAGTTATTACAAATGAAGAAATAATATAAACAATGTCGAATTTACGGACTATAACACCTCCTTCAACCACTAATACTTTGAGGGACTGTATCTCGCAAACCAATTAATGAAAAATAAAAATGTTAATGCGTAAATTCATGGTAAAAATGGTTTTAATAATTCATGATATTTTTATTATATGTTACCATTTGAAAATCAAAATTTGATTGTGGTCACACCAATAAATATAAGGGTGAACAAAATCAAGTATTATACGGTTTTAGAAAAACATAAACATAGAAGTTAAATAAAAATTTTAAAAAGTCAATACTTTTCGATAATTAGTGTACCCACTTAAATGTATCACCCTGTATACATATAAGTACCTAGCTGTCCTAGCTATAGCATTAGGTGCTAGTAAATGAAAAATATATATTGATAATTATAAAATTAATTAATTTTTTTTTAACTGTAGACAAGTGTTCTTATTAATACTTTTATTAATCCGTCATTCGCGTTGAATAATATCGTATCTTTTTAAATTGATAAATATTTTAAAAATCTTAAAATATTGTATAATATTAATTTGTCGATGGCATCATCACGTGTTCATGTAGATAAAAAATTTTTTACAAACAATTATGATATTAAAAATACATTTTTAAAAGGAATTTAATTTTAAATCATGTGACGTTTATAAAATATGTACATGATCGTAGTGAACAAATTATTTCCAAGCATTACAGCGTAAAGTGGTCAGTACTAGAAAAATTTAAAAAATTTAAATTTCTTTATGTATTATCGTGTATTAGAAATAAATAAAAACATATCAATTTAATTCTTCAATATGTACTATTATAAGTACTTAATAATAGTTTAAACAACTGAGAACTCTTAAAGCTGTTCAAGAAACAAATTGTTCACCATAATATGCTCACGTGGTAATTTGGTTAGCGTTTTATGAATGACGTGAAAATTGTATTAATCTAGTCGAACAATTCAGTAGATATACATAAACTTAAAAATTTAATTCAATTTTTAAATTAATAATAATCACTTTATGTCCATTAAAGTTAGCATTTATGTCATAAAATAATGTCAATATCACTGTACAAACTACTAAACTCTCAAATAATTTGTCCAGAACTACTCATCAGCCAAATACCTTTAAATGTTCTTCAAATTAATAATCGCGCGTTTGTCAAAAGCATTTTATGTACCTACTACCCACTTATTGTAATAATTAAAAGTCAATTCGTGCGATCAATAGAACGCTAATATTTCTGGTATCTAACTCAAAATAATTTCGATTTTTTCCATGACAATTTAACCAGGTTTAAATCAATATTTAAATGTTAAACATTACTATTAAGTATTAAATACTCAAATATGTTAAATGGAAAATAGATTTAATATTATAAGATATGCTTATGTTATAATTTATATTATGTTTTATTTTTGTTGTATCTAAAGAAAAATAACTGTTCTGAGCCCTGATTGTCGGGCGTATCGCATATGCTTATAATAAATAAATAAATTACAGGCACGTTCATACTTTTGGATTGCCTAGAATTATTATTATATTTTTTTTTTTTTTTTTTTTTTTTTTAAGAGAACCCGCGGCAACATAGGCCATTGGGTGTATTATATTATGTCATATATAATAGAGCATAAGATTGGTATATATCGTCATAAATGAAAAAGCCTATCAAATAACAAATAAATTTCAAAAAATAAAAAATATGTAGATACTTTATTAGTTCTTACTTCAGCTACGATTAATGGTAAAAAATTAAAAAACCATTAACAGATTGTCAGCTCCATCGTTCTGAACAATAAATCTGTATGGCGTAATTATACTTAACTATTCATCAATTAATAACAAAATATAATATTCAAATTATACACATCCGCAAAAATTTCCAATTCAACACAAATAATAGAGGAAATGTATGGCAGGTACTCAAAACTTTGAGTAGGTATAAGCATAACATAAATGATTTTATGTAAAAAAAAATTATTTTATTATATTTTAAATAGTAGCTAAATTAAATATATAAAATTATTGTATTGCATAGGTAAACTAATATAATAAGCAGTTGATTTTTTTTTTTTTTTTTAACGTAAAAATAATTACCTAGTTGGTTATTTATTTTTTTCAACACAATAGGTACTAATATAAAATAATGTTTTGCAAATATGCAATAAAGAACCTATACAAACACGTTTTACCCATACATTAACTCATTCGGATGACTTAATATTGTGCATTGTACCTACGCATAAAATTTGTTAGTACCTACACTGGCTACACTCTATGACCTATGTTGTATTATATTATAGTTTTTTATTTATTATATTTAACTGCATTGATGAAACTGATGAAACTATAAAACAGTAAAAAGCCTTTTTTGTAAAATAAATAAATTATAAATTATAAATTTATTTATAAATCACGCAACAAACTTAATCGTCATTACAGGTACCGTATATTCGACATAACACATAAATATATATATTTTGTACAAACCTACAAAAAAATGTATTTTAAATTTTTAAAAGCATGTTGCATGTTTAATGTTAAATACCTATATGTCATAATAAATAAGTAAGTAGACAAACGACTGAATCGAAAAATATTTAATAAATTGTATAGTCTTATAGGCTATTGGCTCAATAATATTCAAATTTCAAGTTAGTTTAGAATAAACATTAGTATTATTTAGATGTAAGTATAGCTGTATACTAGGTGTAGGCAATATTTTACATAATATTTTTGGTACCTTTAATTTATGCGTCCAATTCGTTTATTATATTGTATAAAAAAATGTACAAACATAATAAAACATAACACTCACAACATGAAAACAAAATTAATCGAAAAAATATGTATTTTTAGTGAGCCACAACGACAACGAACTGTGCAAGTTGTAATACCATCACATTCTATTTCGTACTGCTGATTAAAATATAACGCGCCAAATAGGTAGGAAACTAGAAACATACGCGCAACTATACACTGGAACGAAGAGAGAGCGCGTCGACAGGTTTGGTTCAGTGATGACCAAAAAGTTATGACAATTAACGTCCTTGAATTATTCAAACATAATAATATGTACGCTTTTATGAGTGAGAATGAGCAACGAATAGATTAGTAGACACTCAAGTACATATTGAGCGTAAGTATATTGCAATTGCACATAATGACATGGTTATACGTATAATTGTCGATGTAGGTTGAACAGATGAAATTCCCGACAAAAAACGTAACAATTTTAACAACTATTCTTGTCAGCATTTATCCGAAATGAATTAGGTATAGGTACAATAAGGATGACGTTTTATACTTACATCTATAGGTAGTAATTAGTAATTATTTAATATGTATTAGATACTACTTAGTACTTACATATTTTATTTTTTAAAGCGAAAATAATTATTGGTTAGGTGCTTATTATGTATCTTATAACCAGTGATGTACTGATGTGCCCAAAAAGATGTACTAATAAAAAATATTTGCGAGTGTTATATTGTTAATAAATTAAACAAAATTTTAAAAATAACCGATACACGCAACCGTGAAGAGTAATATAAGTGAATTTGACACCAAATTTAGAACATTATGATGTAAAATTGCTACAAAGATCAATGTATAAACTATAAATCGAGAGAAAAAAATGTTTTCACGGAGCTTGTTAAAGTGAAAAAGAAAATGTGTAAGAAAACGAGTTATGATTATGACACTAGGGATTTTCGTCACAAGTAGCCAAAATATATGTGGGCAATCGAATTGTTTTTTTGCGCAAATGAGTTGTAAAAAAAGGCAAATATTATGCGCTAACGACTTGTACACCGTGTATGGGGTTTGACTTTAACTTTTATTTCGACAAAACGTTACTATAGCACACCGTTAGTTTTTAAATAATCAATAATTAATCATTTATTATAAAATAAAATATGTCTTATTATAAGGTTTAAGATTCAAATAGTTTTTTTATATATATTTTTTGACAGAATATAAATAAAGTATAATTGCGTACCTATATAAAGATTATTGTATTACGTAAATAGGTACCAATAATGATATGAATCTTGAAAGAATCAATTAAGGATCAATTCAATTTGTAATGCCTACTACCACCGTGTAACTAATTATTATATCTAGATTTTAAAAACAAATAAGAACAATAATTCTTACACAGTTTTGACCTCAATATTATTCGACTATAGTACCTATTATATTATTGAGAATGACAACAATAGTTTATTTATTTATTAGATCCGCAACAACTAAGGTTATTGGCATTTATTTATCTATATAAAGTATGAATAAGCAATATTATTATTTTGAAAATTTTAAATTACATAATATATATTCGAACATTATCACGTAGGTAATTATGGGTTAATTTCCCACCAATATACTAAAGGTGCTTTGGGATGTTTGGGACATTATTCATAACTCATAAATATTATACAGTAAAATGGTGGGTTCCAATAAACAAGAATGGAAACAATTAAAAATTAGAATTTTCCTATTTTAGTTTAATATACTCGTACCGGTGTGAGAGGGTTAATGCTGAGACAATTGGCTTTAGTCTAAAATAGAAAGATAGTGGGCAATTGCATTGCAGTATTGTGTAGGTAGTTGTTTTTTTTTTTTTGTAATGTGTACCTACAGTATTTAGATTAAGATTAAAACAATACCTATTTATAATATTAATTTACATACGCAAGTTAAGTATTTTTATCAATGCAAATGTATAATGATTATTAATAATATAAAAAAGAGAGAAAGTAGGTAACCGCTCTGATATTATTATATCCTAATGTACAATAGGAATTGGGCACTTTAGTATACCTCGTCATCGAGTGGGTCAATATAATCGTGATGGATATATATATGTTGTTTGAATTCAATGATAAACAATCGCAAACGAAAGACAATTCTGAACGGAGACGGACTGTATTCCGGCTACATAGTCTATTATTCATATATAAACACATTGCTATTAATTATTATGGTAATTTACAAGGCTGAGCAAGTTAACTAACTTTTTTAGCTTGTTAAATGTTAAGTCGAGTTAATATGGATGCATCTAAATTACATTTTAAGAATTTCAAATATTTGATTTTTTCCTCATATTTATTGTCAAATGACTGAAGAATTATTATTACAACGGATCGGGCACACACAAATCATTCATAGTCATCTAATGAGTAAAAATGATCCGCCAATATATCCGACATGCGGCACTGATCTTACAATTATTAATCACTTAATGACCGAATGTCGATCATACACCGAACCAAGATTGGCTTCAAATCTTCCAGAACACCTGTCAGAATCACTCGACCACAACAGATCCTCACTCGCAGCCAGCTTCAATTTCATTTCAAAGGCAGAACTCCAAAAATAAAATTTTATAAATATATTCACTAATCCATATAGTAATACCTTTATTAATAAATATTTGATATAAACAATAATCCTTGTATCCCAATGGACAATGACCTACGTCACCGAAACTAAATTTTGTTATTAAAAAAAAAAAATGTATAATAGTAATAATGGCAACAAAAGTTGCCTGGACGAAGTGATGAATGTATTGATTTTACAATGATGTGTTTTTTTTTTGTGTCTGTTTACAGCATAACTAGTCGAAATAATGCTTCAATTTCAAACTTTGGAGGTGGTTTCTGATGTAAAAGTGAATATCCTTGGTGCATTATAGAGGTCAAAAGTAAACATTTTCCAACAGTTAACAAATCGAGAAAAACAAAAAAAAAAATGACTGAAAAACGGGAATTCTTACGTAAAACCTGCAGTTTTCGACCAAATCGATTTTTTTATATGGCTGTAATTCAAGAATTAATCACCGTAAATACTTGAAATTTTCACCAAATGTTTATGTTATTGTTATCTATATATAGTTTAATTTTCAAAAATGTTTGACTTTTTAAGATATTTATAGACAACTGAAATTTTCAATTTTTTTGAAAAAATTTTTTTGAAGTGTCGATAAAATTTTTTTTGGCCCTATCAAAATACTTAAAAATTTATTACAAAGTTCCTCATTAGTTTTTCTTATAGTTATTAAAAAATTATAAGAATACATAGCACAGTTTTTTTTTATAAGCGTTTATAGTTCAAATATTGACAAAAATTCGTCAAAACCATGAATATTTGCAAATTATTTTGTAGTTCAAAATTCATAAAATTGTTTGAATTTATATCTAAAGTTATAAAATTCAACACTAAGTTTTCCATAAATTTTGCTTCAAATAGCTATAGAGAAAATTTGAAGCGTCATTATAGGAAAAATGTTTTGAGCGTTTGAGTTTTAAATTTTTATGAAATCGCGTAACGATAACGATTTATCCTCAAACCAGGTATGTGTATATCTATGATAATATAAGCATAAGGTATTATGAATTAAGATAACTACATGCAATGTTTTTGGAAAAATTGATTAACCATGGCTTATGCAAAATGCGTCCTAATTGAAAAATAAAATATTTGTTTCAAAATAGAGTATAATATGGCAATATTTAAATACAATATATCCTAGACTGACAAATCATCTCTGTTCAGAATCGTTTTCGTATACAATGATACCTATCATTGCATTCAAATCTAACCTACCCTAGTCAGAGGTCCACCCCAACCAGTGGCGTATATAAGGGGGGGGGCCTAGTGGGCTGCAGCCCCTCCCGAAATTACAGTCTTAACTGTTAACTATATTGTAGTCTCTAGGTGCTAGATAATTATTGTTAGTCGCTATATATATTATAGCCCACCCCAAAAATTATTTCTATATACGCTACTGACCCCAACACCTAATGTACAGCAGAGCGACATCCACTTACTCGCTTTTATTGCAACTGAGGCCATGAGCTGTAGGTTGGTTGGCACTGTCGGGTTTTGGGACTGTAGGTTTTTGGAACACTTGTGTGTTTAGCAGAATTTCTAGAGGGCACCCGTAGGTTTCTGCCATGCCTGAGTGGGCCGATGGCAGCGATATTATTAATATTATTTATTGTAGGTATTTGTTATTTTTTAATTAATAGGTTAATATTCCACGCCACATTTTGATATTTATGTTTTCAACCAATTAATTGAATTTACATTATAATTGAATTTCACTGCCACTGCTTTGAGAGATAAATATTACCACTTATAACATTAATTATGTACAATACAAATTTTATAAACTATGAAACATCAAAAAAGTAAGTAATTAGTTTACATAGACTAACGTATATTATATATCTTAATCCATGGTAGTAGGCACATTATGACGTGTCAACGTATAACCATAGTCCATAATAATATCATATGTTCATATTATAGGTATTACCCTCAGATTCCATAGCATAGTAATTAGTAACAAACGCTTCTATTTATTCAACTTCAACATGAGAAATTACTACTTCAAAACACAAACCATCTCTTTTGTTACGTCTTTATTAAAGTAATATATACAAGCATAAAAACTGTACACTTCTGTATATATAAATATTTCATAAAAATAAATAATTGTAAATGGATGTGGAACTTAAGTTTAATCTAAATTGCACAGTAAAAATACGTCAATAAATATTTTTAAATACACAACAAAATTACAAAAAGCCGGATCATAGTACTTTTTTGGTTAGGTATAATAATATTTTAGGAACATACTAGGTGTACTTCATACAACAAATTTAAAATTCAATCAATATAAAACATAATATTGAATTAATTTCCAGATGAATTTCCTGGCCGTCTAAAATCTGGCATGGCTTCAAACATCCCTGAAGAAGTTTTAGCTATTGCTGTAACCGCTGATGCTCCATTATTCAACCTAATGACTGAATGGCCAATATCCATAAGTCTCTTTACTATATCCTAAAAAGATACAATGGAATTATAGTTAAAATTGTACTAGTATTATGATTAATGAATAAAGAAACCAATATTCTATTTTTTCTCATACCTTAGTTGTTCCGTATTCATATTGAACTTCCATAGGTATAAGTTGATGATAAATTCTAGGTTTGTCTATCACTTCTTTCAGTGTTTTATTGTACCATAACTTGAGAGCAGACACCTAAAAGCAGCAAACATTTTTGAAATATTATAAAATTTCATAACATTAGAAGTATTTTCTGAATCCCATGGATTTGTTCAATTTTTAATATAATATCCATATAATTTTAATACCTAATCTGAAGTGTGTTAAAATATATTTATGTACATTAATCAAATAAATGGTACATACAGATAAATGGGTTTTAAAGGCTATTAAGCATGGAGACATTTAATGACAAACCGGTAAAAATGCATTTCAATACAATTATTTGGAATAATAAATTAACTAAACAGTACACACCTAGCTATACATAGGTAAATTTGAAAAAATTACCTTGTAGCAATAGATAAATTTTTAATAATAACTATTATATGTATAAATAATAATAGAAAAGTAGGTAGGTAACCATAATCTATGTAAATTATTTATTCACTTTTTCTACAACTATTTAAATTTAGGAGCTAAATAAGATATAATTCCAAACTTACTAGAATACCCATATTAATAAGTTAGATGACCTTGTATGTCAGAAACACTTTAATTTAATAAAAAAAAAAAAAAAAAAAAAACTAGAATACTTTCAAATCAATTTAAAAAATTTTTACTAATATAGATATATCATAAAAAATCATACATATGCAGTAGCAAGAGTGATTTTTGAACCTCCTGCAGCTCCCACTCCAAGAACAAAATCACCATTTTTATCAGTAAATATAGTTGGACACATTGAAGACATTGGTCGCTTGCCTGGTTCGATGAAATTGGCGGGTGAAGATGGAATACCATAATAGTTGATAACTCCAGGAGTAGAGAAATCATCCATTTCATTATTTAAAAGTATCCCAGTACTAGGAGACATGAAACCACAACCAAAGCTGAAGTAAAAATGAAATTGGTATGTTACTAAATAAAATAATTATATCAATTAAAAATATAAAGAAAATACTTTAATACTTACTAAGTATTTAATGTACTTGTAGCTACAACAGTATTGCCCATTGAATCCGTTACAACAATGTTAGCAGTTCCGTGATTCTCTGGCATATCGTAATCAGCTCCATAATATCTTGGATCTGACGAAGTAAAACTATCAGATATATTATTTTGAATACTATTAATGTAACTATCTGATTTTACTTTATCGTAAATCTAAAAAAGTAAATCTATTCAAGTATTTATACATTAAAAATAGTAGAAATTTAAAATATTACATGAGACACATCAACAAATTTATGATCTCCTAAATGGGTTCTTGCCCCAAACCCAAATTTGAAAGCTTCCACAAATCGATGTGCGTCTAAACCATTATCAGGTGCTGGTAATATCCCATCCAATATTCGGAGTATGTATGCCAATATGATACCAGAACTAGGCGGTGGTCCCACATGTATTGTATGTCCACTTTTTAAGTTTACTGGAAAAGAATCTTTGATTTCAATTCTAAAAACATAACATTTAGTTCTGTAAACATTATAATGAATTTTAAAGTACAATGTGTACACATAATAAATTGATTTAAAAATTACCAAATATTCTATTTGACAGTGGCGTAGATAGAATTTTATCTGGGTAATCACAAAAAAAACAGAATAACTCTACATATATAGGTAAATACAATTTTGCATAAAATATAAATTTAAATATTTTATTTTATTAACTATAAAAAAAAAATCAAATAAATTCCCAAAACTTGGATAATATTATAAAATAGAATAAATAAAAATTTTATTTATTTTAATAAAAAGAAATATATTAAATACAATATTTTTAAAGAGAAAATTCTAATTAATTGTTCTTCATTGAAGCAAGCTCATTAATTACAGCAGCTGAATTGATGCTATACAAAATAGAAATACATACAAACTTGAAGAACAAACTTAATTGAAATCTTAAAAATGTGTAAATGATTTTACAGTTAAAATTTGTAAAATTTTCGATTTTTATTACCAAGAATTGAAAATAGAATACAAGTTATCTCATAAATAGTTTTTTTTTAAATTATTATTATTATTAGCTTTTTATTATACATCTAGCTCAACAATTACAATACGTTAGAATAATCATAAATAGTTATTAATATTATTGTTACCAAAAAATCTAAAAATAAAAATAATATAAACGGCAGTTTTTTTTATAGACATTCGAAGATTAGATTTTGTCGAAATTAGATTTAGATTTAATAATTATTATTAATTATCATAATAATAATTTATTATTATTATTTTAAACAGCCATATTTTTTTTTTTTTAGAATTATACTTTAGCTATTTTGTTTTATTTTAAATCAATTATTTATGGGTTCTCAAAACTTTTAACATTGCTATATTATTATATTTTAAACATACAATGTATTCAGCAAAAATTAATTCAACCCATCATAATACTTATAGTAAAATGCATAAAGTAAATTACTTACGTATAATTGGCTAAATCTTCTTTTGTGATTATTCCATTCACTTCTTTTAAATCTTCTAATAACTTAGATGTTAACGAACCATTATATATGGCATCTACACCTTCTTTTGCTATAATTTTCATTGTTTCTGCTAACTTTGGAAAAGTATACTGTTCCCCAGCAGTTTTTACATGTCCAGTTTTTTCATTAAAAAACGCTTCTCTGCAAAATAATATACAACACTTTTATTAATTTATGTAAATAATATTTATTTTATGACAAGGTATTATATGTATATGTTACATATAATGTCCGGAATTGTACATTTCGCAATTTGTACAATGATTTTTGTACACATCGCGAATTGTATAATGAAACTTGTACAATCTAGTTACTTTGTACAACAACATTGTACAATTCGCGATGTGTACAAAAATCACTGTACAAATTGCGAAATGTACAATTCCGGACATTGTATGTAACATATATACGCACTAAAATAATTATAAAATCTAATCTTGTTTTAATGTTCACTTAAATACTTAATGTTTTATACCTGAGCAACAAGTCATTTTTTATCAAGTCTTCGTGATTATACAAGTTCATTGCTAAACGTTTACTGATTGTCATGCCTTCTTTACACAATTTAATAGTTGGTTCAAACAACGATTCCCACGAAACGCCACCACCATATAAATTATAAATTGTTGAATAGCCTTTGAGTTCCCCTGGAACTGCAGCTGCCATTCCTCCTAGATTTAAAAATTAGTTAACTCATTTTTTATAAAAGTCTTTGAATTTCAATGACTCTCGGTTAATTACACTGTATTGTATACTTTATACTATGATTTGATAAAAGTTAATACTTAAAACTTGAATAGACTGGGTATGATTGGCTTAGATATGATTATTATGATTTATTATTTCTAAGAATAGTATAAGATAAAAAGGTTTTACTTTGTTCTTTAAAACATAAATTAATCAATGCCTACTTGGCATAAACTTAAATTACTAATATTTAACAATTAATAATGACAAGACTATTAATTAAATTTGAAATCAAAATAATTTTTGTAAATAATGCCATATTGTGTCCGCTAGATAATCTTAAATGATTTTTAAAAATCAATATAAATTTTACTCCATTTACGTATATTATACCTAAAATTTACAAAATCAGAAACCAGTTTACAGATAAAATGTTTACTGCCTAAGCCTCATTGAATGGCACTCTAATAGTTGAATTATTTATATATATTTCATAAATAATTCATCTAGCTGTATAGTTGTTGTTTCAATTCCATATTTTTTAAATGTTTTATTGAATATGTACGTAGGAATTACCGTATATAGATTTCAATGGATCTTCAACAAACATTGATGTAGTCGCCGCAGCAGGAGCTATTTCACGCGCGTTGATCGTCATCACTTTTTTGGTCGTCGCGTTGTAAATACTCATTAAAAATCCTCCACCAATACCCATATACTCGGGACACAGAACTCCATCACACAACATTGTAGCTATTGCTGCATCAATGGCATTTCCTCCTTTTGACATCACCTCCCTTCGAAAAACAATAATATTTTTGAATTACTAAAATATTATTATCACTTTGATGTCCGAGAATTTAATGAAATTAATTGATGTTTGTTTTCATTACAAAAGTCACACATTTTTTTTTATAAGAGTTGTATTTATTAATTGTAAAAAAATAATATTAGATAAGGTGTACACTGTACAGGGCAAGGCAGTGGCAGGTAATTGAACAATCAAAGGAAAAAAACTATCTAACTCTCCTACTACGAAATACACAAATGTTTTTGTGATATTTCTTTAAAATGTTGTTCACTTTTTTTTTAATACTTCAAAAATATTTTATAGATATTCTATAACAAAAAAAACTTTACACTGTAGCTAGTAGCTACCCATCAATTTAATGTTCCATCTAAAAGATAAAATATTTATTAATTATTACACTCCGATTTGTGCGCACGGTCCGCCGTTGGATACAACACCGATCTTTGTGTATAAACCCATCGGCATACTCGATGGCGGAATTGGAGATTCTGGATCGGGAATACGGTTGTGGTCGTTGTGGACATGGTGGGACGTAAATACGAAAAAGAACAATACTACAAAGCCTAAAGTTATCAGTCCTGTTAGGTAACGCGTCGATTGTAATCTGAAAAAAAAAATTTTATGTAGGTACTTTTTATGTTGAAGATATAGATGATACTGTATACTGGCATACAACCGGGGGGGGGGGGGTAATAGTATATTTTCACTAGGACCATAGTCCTATAATGGTAAGTTATAACTTATTTCAAATACATAACATAATATAAAAAAGACATATATCGGATTATAGCACTATACACAAATGTGGTATACCTAAAAACAAATAAAATTATCAAGAAGCAATAAATAAACAAGTTTAAAAACAAAACAAAATATTACTTTGTAACCTTTTAGGAAAATATACTATTATTAATTTTTATCTTAGCCCATACTTATAAATACTATTTGGCAATTATTGTTATTTGTGTTTTTACGAATGGCTTATAAAGATGAAACACAAATTACAAACAATTTATCGCGGAATTACCTCGTATCATATTTAAATATTAATTATAAAAGTAATTTAATATGAACTTTTAATTGAACAATCAAACAATGTGCAACGAATAACGATGCTTACGTAATCGATATTTCTTTTAGAATATAAGCAAATAAGTCTTTCATAAATTGCTTTTTTATGTGAAGTAAAATAAAAGACTTGTAGATGTTGAAGTTTTATTTATATTGGCTAAATTAGTTTTGAGAAGTTGGGAGCAACGATGTAGTAAGGAATACCTAAGATAGCATGGTGCTGGCTGCTTGGTTATAACAATTTCTTCAGAAATTACAATTTTAAAATAGTAAAAATATTACTCAAAATATTTATTATTTTAAATTGATCCTCCTTTTCATCGTTATGAAAACATACATAGTGTCTGTTTTTGAAGTGAACTTATTAATACCAAATATTAATCAGCATTTAGCGTGGTATAGTATTAGATCAGAAAAAGCCTATTAATTTATTTATTTTAATAACTTTTAATTATACACTAAAAATAATCTGTAATATAGAATAATATTATAATAGTGATTTATTTAGTTGTAATTAGATTATGTATGTTTTATTAATATTAACTATTATAATTTACATTATATTCCGATAAAAATAATATTATATATTTAAATGTGCTATTGAATAAAATAAATATTACATTATTACTAAGCAGTTATTTAGCACAATTTGTCTATCAATCTTGAAAATTATCAAGCGAAATTGGTCTGTCAATCCAGCAAAAATCAAGCCAGGCGATTGGTTTATTGACCCCGAAAATAGAAGAACATATTTGATACATAAAAAAGACCATTTTAGGCGCAATTGCAGGTTAACTCCTTAAAAATATTTCGAGGATAACATCTCAAACACAGCCTCGAACACAACTGGTTGTGAAAATGGGTTCATTACAGACATTGTTTTTTCCAAGTACCTACAAATTTATACTATCAATCAAACAGTTGGCGTTAACGTAAATCTATTGAACTAGGTTTAATATAATTATTAATGAATAATATAATATAAATATAGTCTTATAGGCTAATAGTAAATATATTATTATCTGATCGTAAATAAAACTAATATAAACATACCTGATATTCATATTGCCAATTCGAATTTTGTTTGATTTGATAAACTGATGTACGATCTAAAAAATAATAGTATAATAAACAAATACTTTATTAGGTGCATATCATGGCGATTTATATAATAATGATACTCACATTGAAACGATCTAAAACAAACTGAATATGATATAAATATTTCGTTATTATAACTAATTCATACTATGCCCAACAAAGAAAAATAATATGTTACATTCAACATTTAATTGTTGAATAATGCCATAAAAATTAAACCGAACATGATCAGTATTAAAAACAGTATGGATCGAAATTAGAAACATTATAATAATCTTATCAGTACAAGTTTTAGAATTAGCCATGATATTATTGTAATTATTGTAACTATTACATTAGATAGTAGCTACAATTATAAATATTATAAATTATTAAAATAATATAAAATTAATATCTAAATGAACCCGTTATTCATCACTTAAAACTATATTATATAATCTCTGAAACTGTATAGAAGGTGTAAACGAAGTTATAATTAACTAATTAAGGACCTCATCGGATAACTTGAATTGACATAATATTTTATACATTGATACACAGATAATATTATATACATTGTAGTGAAACAAATATTGTAGGTCGTAGGACGAATTAATATTTACATTTAATTTATTCATCACAAAATAGTTGAATTATTTTTTGCCATGAAAACAAAATCGATTTAAATGTAATAAATTAACTTAATTTCTTAAAATAAAAACTGAATTTATAAATTTCACTTTAATTTAAGAAAACTACGATAAGTTAGTAGGTGGTTAAACTGACAGAAACCCAAAAGTAACTAGTTAAGTTGAAAAGTTAAAATCAAATTAACTTTTAACTTTTTGACTAGTTAATACCTAGGGGCTAGGATTGGTATTATTAAACAATATTTATGAGGTACTCAAAATTGTTTAAATCCCACCTAAAATGTGTGATTTATGTATTGTGTTCATGTTATTTATTATTGTAGTTTCCCAATGTATCATAATATGGTAAGCATTAAAGTATTATAAGAGCACAGAATTACACCCATACGCTAGTTGAACACTACCTCCTGCTATGTAAATAAATACAAACCCATTAAACAGAAAATATTTTATGAAACAAATTTTGATTTGAGAGTAAATGTCAACAATTTTCCATTACAATTTTTCAATTTACTAATTTATCACCAAATCAAGATCTTTATAAAATTTATACCTATTATAATATTATAACATGCGTATAATTAGTTATTTCATCAATACAATTGTCTGCTGAACATATATTAGTTCAGTGGCGTAATTAAGGGGGGGGGGGGATTTGGGTGTCTTAACCTCCCCCATGACCTTTTTTTTTAAGACTGGTTAACTACATTCACCTATGTACTTCTTTATCTAATAATATTATTATTATTTTTTTTTTTTATGTATATATATTGAAATCAAATACCTCGGCGAATTAATATTATTATAAATAGTCTATGTTTTATACTTTATAGAAATAATATTAAAAAAACAAATCCTATATGCTAGTTGTACATAAATACTTCGTACCTAGTTCGTTTTAAATGCAGCCACGCAAGTTTATAAGTATCACCATTGATTATAAATGCTAGTATTTATAATCAATGGTATCACTATTCAGTGGCATCATTTGGGGAGTGGCAGGGTGGGCATTTGCCCCCCTTATCATTAGCGGGCCGAATATGGGCCCCAGGCCCGCTATAAATTAACATTTCAAATTATTTCTTTAGCTTCACTAATATAGATTTAAATCAAGGTGTTGACATGTTTGGTACCTACTATGAAGACTAGAAGATACCCAGTTAATGTCTAGCATCTTACATTCTAACTATCTAAGTTGCACTTCAAAAACATAAATTAATAATAAATATTTAATAGTTTATTGTAGGTATGTTTTGTTATATTTTTTGTTTAATACATTTATACTTATATTTGACGTAAATAGGAGACATCATTGGCGGTAAACGGTAAATTTCCTTTTAAAAGGTCATCATATAATAGCTAATAGGTAACATATTGGGTTGGTGGCAGTATTGTGATAAACAGTTCCCAACCGTTTTCCTGGTTTTTGAACTGGAAAAAGGTAATATTGGGTATCCCTCTACAATCTACATAGTAAATATTATTATATATGTGTATAATAATATATTAATAATTAATATGTATTATTTAGTGATTGTTATCCCTAAATAAAGTGAATTATTTATGTCTTATCTCAGATAACCGTAATAGTAACCTAACCTAACCAAACTAGTATGTATAAAATTATGTAAAAAGGCTATTCTGTATTGAGATGAAAATGTAATTGTTAGCGAGCGGTTTTAATTTTTTTTTTGTATTATGGGCTGGTCAAAACTTTTGCCCTTCCCTCTCAAAAACTGAAATGACGCCACTGTCACTATTGCAATATGTTTTGTGTATGTTTCATGGATCGACGACGCAATGAGACATTGTCTATCCAAAAATATCAAACAATTTAATTTTAAAAATTAGTTGTTTATTATAATATGATACCTACTATATTATATGTATTTTATTTCTTCATAATTTTATAAATAAAATGTTATTAACACTGATTCGTCTCTAAAGTGTCTGTGTGAGTAACGAGTATGATAAAATATATATAGTATAATTTTATTTATATTTTATCTATACCGTAATCACTCCGTTGTCG
This sequence comes from Diuraphis noxia, assembly GCF_037042655.1. Taxonomy (NCBI): domain Eukaryota; kingdom Metazoa; phylum Arthropoda; class Insecta; order Hemiptera; family Aphididae; genus Diuraphis; species Diuraphis noxia. Next base: position 69,285,379 of record NW_028301712.1, on the reverse strand, counting down.
CCGTCAAATCGGACGAGACATATTGAATTGTGTCTCACTATTGATGACGGGCGTGTGACAAGGTAAACGGGGGACGTAGTGGGGTATTACCAAAATTATATGTATGGAAGAGACATGTCTCAACGTAATATTTTAATAATTTAGGCACATGTTTAATGTTTATAATTTTTTCTTAATGGAGTAATATACGTTTAAAACTTAATATGTCAGATATTATTGATATTATTTTAAATAAAGGTCTTGGTTCTTTTTCGTATAAAGAAAAATGCTTTAGCTATTGAAAAAAAAATGTTAGGTGAATTATCAAAAGATCCAACATTTATAAACAATGTAATAGATGTGTTCGCAACAAAACAAAATCGGCGAATTGATTTAAATGATATCCAAATATAATTATTTTATGTAATTTACTTTTTTATGATTATCTAATTTTTAAAAAAAATTTTATATAACACCATATCTTTGGTTGTCTTGTAGACTGTAGTCTACCCTATAAAATGGTTCACGCGCCGCCACTGATGATCTAAGATAGGTACATATATCTTAAATCATGGTAAAGAGTGGGTAAATAACTAAACTAGCAACATGGCGGAAACTCTTTTATCGGTTATTCTATAAATACATTTTATCTAGGTATTTACACCTACGAGACATTCGAATAAATGATTTTTAATTATTAAATTGATGTGCCAAACATCACAAAGTATTGTAGTACGTCGCCGGAAAAAATACTATATAGTAGTATAGTATACCTTTGGCCTTTGGGTAAAAGGAATTATTATAGTTATAGGTGTAAATAGATTGAAAATAAATTTCAAATTAAAAATAATATATATATTTCTACTAACTTTTAACATGATCAACTTAATATTATAGGTAGGTACCTACCTGATTTTTGGATAGCTGTATAGGTTCCTCCATAGGCACCAACTCATAAGTTAGGTATGTACACGTTAAAAAAACTTGATCGAATAACAGCTAATTAAAATATTTTCATAGCCAAATAACTTTTTGATGATAGCATTTTTAACGAATCAAATAAATCTTGAAAAAGGAGTAGATCATTAATATTAATTTTAAATCTATAACGATCACGATACTGATGTTGACATTGATATATGTATTATTAAAGATAAACCACGTTCTGCGACTGCAGCACCTCACAAACTCTCAACTGAGTAGTGAGCAACAGAAACTCACAATAATTTAGCGAATAATAATATCGTGTCACCGTGTCAATGTTGTAGACGTTTAGTAAATTCACTATAGAAAAAAAAAAAATGGTTCTGTTGTAATGTCAGTGACTGGTGAATAGTGTGTACGAACCACAGAAATGTCAATTATTGTTTGAATGTGAACCTTTGTAATCTACGATAGTAAATAATGTTATCAATTATTATCAAATTATTCTTATCATTGAGCCGGCCATGTTATCTGATAGAGTTTATGATTGATAACAATTTACAGAAGATTTTCATTTAATAATTCAATATCTTTATTAAAACTATCAATACTCTGAATAGTCTAAATATCTAAGTACCTATATTATGGCTAAGTATTATTAAAACTTATAAATGGCTTTTCAAAGTCAAAACTTTAAACTTCAATTCAACGTAATTTAAAAAAAATAAAGTTTTACTGTAATAAATATTTATTATGTTCGTTTAGACTTAGTTTAAACTGTGATTACAATTTTACTGTAGCGGATTGCAATAGGTAAATTTATTTTTATTTCACATTTAGCCACTGAAAATGCCAGGTTCCAATCGCCTGTCATGTGGAGAGCTTTTTTATTTAGTTTCATTAGACGTAAAATCGTGCTGTCAGTGATTTTTGGCTGCTCATTAACATACTGTATTGTCAGTTTCTTATTGATTGTAAGTATAGTGGCCTGACAATATAAGTTAACATGGTCTTAATCTAGAATCTAAGTCCTGTAAAAAAAACCAAGTTAATCATTTTTTTTAGTCACCCAGACGTACAGACACATGGCGTGTTCCAAGAAAATTAGATCACAGTGCTTTTGTTTGGATGTCAGCCGAAGTCGATTTGAACAACTCATCACTTCAAAGTTGTCGGAATACTGTACAAGGCAAAGAATATATAGCAGATGACAGAGGTAATTATCACTTGAAGTTAAGCATAAATCACATAATAGACTATACTGAATACATTTGATTATATCATGTTCATAAGACGATAATTACTAAAACTATACTATTTTCCATGATTTATTATACTGCAACCTTTGGTTTAACAAAATACAAATCTACCATTTAATGAAATCTAAAAAAATGTTAAGAATATATAATCGTACATAGGTACGCCAGTTGTAGTTATATTTAAGTATTGATGTATTGTATTAATAAATATATATATAATATATAATGTAGGTATATTAAACAATTAAATACTTGTAACATTGTTTTGTAATTTAATTACCATTTTTGCATAATGTTATGCAACTGTAATCATTATAATTTTGATAATATAAAACTTAGCGCTGCTAAATATATTTTAAATATTAAATTAGGACTTAGAAACATTTAAAAATAAAATAATTGCTATAGGTTATCTTATATTTATTTAAAAATAGTTTTTAGTTGAACATGGAATCCTCTGAAAATATAAATAACAAATTTACAAAAGTGTATTTCTTTTAAGTCAAATTTTTGTTAGATAATTTATTTTACTTTGTTATTAATTTTACAAGTAAATAGGTAACATTGTATGATAAGCAAAATATTATTTTATTAACTTACCTTTTGAAGTTATTTATATACTTTCTCTGTTAATCATACACAATTAATTTGAATAAAGCCTTACATTATAATTTTTATTAATATGAAATTAATTTTGTAGCCATTTATACGATTTATTGATAAAATAATGTGCGTACAATAATAGTTGTATAAATTCATATAGTTTATTTAATAATTATAAATCAAAATGATCATACCTTCTAATTATATCTTCTTAAGAGTGTAAGTTAATATTACAATAACCAATTTATAATTATAATTTTTATTTTTTTGATAATTTTTTTAAATTACTAAAAATCCATGTGAAATCTTCAGTGTACTTGCCTACTAACTAATAATCTAAAAAATAATTCTTCTTAAGTAGGTTTAATTAGATGTTAGAATTATTAATTTGTATTGTTATATGTTGTTGTACATATGTTCAAAATACATAGTTAAAATATCTATAGACATATCTTGTAAAAAATTAATGATGTAGGTACCTTAAATGTGAGATAACAAAACCAATTTTAATTACAATATCTGTGTATAACTTGGATTGTAATAATTGATTAATAATTATCATATTATACAAAATTCAAATAAGTTATGTTTCATTATGTTTTATAAATAAATATTAAGTTGTAGGTAATGTAATGCAGGATTAAGATGTATACACCATTTAGGTAATTTAATAATATTCATATGACATAATATAGGTAAACAAAAGTTTTCAATTTTCTTAAAATATTAAAACAAAACTAAATTTAATATTATGTATTGTATGTAGTTGTTTCTGTCTTTATCATTTTCTAGATATTTTAATTTGCTTACCTTACAACTATGTTCGGGAGTGCCTTGACATTTTTTCAACACTGCCAAACTTAAAAAAAAAATTTAATTTTTCATTCACTTTGGATCAATACTTGTTTCATCAATTACACAGATAACTAATTTTTAATAATCTGTTCTTGTTTATATAATATGTAAATACTGTATCCTTAAAAATGTTAACCTTAAACTCCTTGTATGCCAATGGCCATAGACGCCGAGAACTATATTATATTTAAATTAAAAAAATAATAATAAAATCTATCTTGTGTTTTGTCGTTTTGATAAGTTTTTAGTAAAAATTTAATAAATATAAAACGTAGTAATTTGTTGCGTATATATTCTTTTTTTAGTGTATTGGTTTGGTTAGGTACTATTTTGGTAAGGAACATCTGTTATCCAATTTCATATCAATGTGCTAATTCATACTTATTATTACCTCCGTTCAATAAAAATAAAAACTGTTATTGTAATTTATGCGTTTTTCAAGAAAAATTCTAAGTAGGTAATCTAACCCTAATGAAGATCAAGGTTTTAGAAATATTGAATAAGCATCAAAAAATCATTTTATTCTTGCTCAAAAATGCATTATTTCAAAACGGTCGTACAAGACACACGCTCCGCTCTTATTAAAAAAAAAAAATCGTTATTGTTTTCGTACCCACGCATTTTCAATCGACTAGAAACTGTTGTGTGATGATGGATATTTAAAATGACAATGCCAACCATAGCTGCAGCAATCATTGTTGTGTTATAATTAATTATTAAATGTGTTCCGATGACAGGTTACATATGTCGAAGAGACGATCTCCTCGCGAACAACTGCTGCGGAACCACCGAAAAACGTTATGTGTGCGACACGTGCAACGCGGATGGCTGTTGTGTGCTATACGAACAGTGCGTGTCGTGTTGCCTCAATCCGAATAAGGTAAGTGGTAGCTAATTTATTAAAATCACGAACATAATAATACTTATTGTCGATAATCATACCTAACCGACGGCCGACATGTTGATATAAATTTTTTTTTTAACCTTTTAAATAATCTTCGAACTTTGATTTTTGTGCATCCGATCACAGAGGAAATTGTTACAAACCGTGCTGGGCAAGGCTTCGGAGACCTTCCGCGTTCTTTTTTCGGTGATCAACAATCACTTCGAATTGTGCTTGGCCAAGTGTCGAACGAGTTCTCAGAGCGTACAACACGAAAACGCCTACCTAAAACCGAACAAACACTGTTACACTACCGCCGACAAAGTACCCTGACCGCAGCAGCAGTTGGACGACATCACGCCGAATTTTTTATCGACTGCATTCCTATATTATGTGCACGTCATACTAATCGTGCTGGGTAAGTGCAATAAATTAAATCGCAAACTGTTCTTGATCATCCACAGTGATCACGACGTAAAGTTTGACATATCCTCCCCGTGTCCAGCTCATCATCTTGATTGTTTTTTTTTTCTGTGACTCGATTTTGTCAAGACTATATAATATTGTTACATTGGCATATTATGTCGTTGAAAACAAGTTGGTGTATAATGTGCAATTAGGAAATAAAAATTATTTTATTAATTTTAAAACATTTTTAGAAGTTATATTGATGATTATATATTTTATAGTAATAGATTATAATAATTTTAATTGCTGGTGTCATTTATTTGTTCAGCAATGTAAATAGGTACCTAATATACTATAGTTTTGGTACAAACAATTTTTAATTGTTGTAATTATTATTGCAAGATTGGCATTTAAATAATTTCAAAAAAGAATTGTTCAAAATCTAAATATTTTAATTATAATACCAAACGAGACTGGATATCAAAATAAAATGTATCATATAAATTATTATAGATATAATTTGTGTAAAAATTACTCGATTTCCTGTGAAAAAAATATTGGTCATACAAAAATATATACTTATAGTGAATATATACACACTAAGTTGTAACTAACATATTTTGTGTTTTAATTTTATTTTCACTTCATCTTTTTGGAAGAATAGTATTCTTGTCCGTATATTGAAGATCACAAGAATAGCAGAGTACGAGTTGAAAAAATTTAATTATTATGATTCATTTATGAGATAGATCATTAAACCTCAAATAAATTCAAATATTGATGTAACTACAGTCTGTCTTCGTTTGAAATCGTTTTTCGTATACAATAATTATTGGATTCACATCCATTACAGCGACTCTCTAGATACATAAGAAGGTACAGCAGAGCATTACTCATCACTTACCCGCTTTATTTGTCTTGTATGTCAATATATTTTGTTGAACATCTAATAAATATACAATAAGACTATATTTTTATTTTTATCCACTTGTTATAGTTTTAATATTGTAGTCTTATCGCTATTCACAGGTTGAGGTGAACTTGATGATAATATAGTATGATACAATTATGTTATTATATTGTTTATGATACCTATATTAAAAGTGGCCAGACTTTACCTTGCGGGATGAGGCCCATGGATTGATTGGTTTGCAGAAATCTTAAACCTCAAAAATGTCATCTAAATTGCATTGTCGTGTGTTACATCTAGTTTATTAAAAAAAAAAAATGAGTTGATTCATGATTGAAGACGCGGTTCTTTAGACATTGTACTGTTTATTTCATATTGGGTTATTAGTTTATTACCATACAAATACAAAAAATATCTTAATTCTAAGGAATTTAGTGTTCTTAATTGTTAAATGAGCAATAATTTATTCATACAATATTTAATATTACAACAATACACTGTTGAGTATAAAGAAGTTAAATCGTACATCTAAGTAATGCTTAATATCTTTTTAAGCAATAATTTCTTACACTTAAGCAACTCTAAATTTTTGTACGCAATTTTAATGGTAATCGTTACCAAATTATTACTACACAATTACAAGATACAATAGTCATTTAATATTATAACTGGATCGATGTGAAAAATACAAATAAAAATCGATATCTTTTAAGGACAGCAATAGAATTAATAGTAATCCGTTGTAACTATACGATTATGAAAATAAAATGTTTACAATACATTGAACGAATAAACACAATAATATTATGTTATTATATATATAAGTAGTTCCAAAATACATATTTACATTTTGCAGGTTAAAAAAATAATATAGGCCTAATTATAGTTATAAAGGGACGCAATTGTATGGGATTGCGTCTTTTGGCACTGAAGTTGATCTTAAAAATAATTTATTTCTATTTTCATAATCAACAAACAAAAATAAATCAAAACATAAGTAGCTAAATATTGGTTCTACTTAATATTAGGTACACTTTTAGAATATAATATATCTACTATACATCTAGTATAAGCCAAATCTATCCGATGGTATATTTTTAATATTTATACACAAAATAATAATATTAACAATATATATATATGTTATAATAATAAGTAGGTACTTGTTATATTATGTGTTTCTGTCGTGTAATAAGTATATAATATATACATATAGCTTTTACATAGATAACTGCTTACTTATACATAATAATATACTAAACTGAATACATTAGACATACATAGAAATATGTCTATATTATTGTATAGACATATGTTAATTTATTGTATCTAATATAAAGCTAATATATATATATATATACCTAAGAATAGTTATTAAATTTAAAAAATAAAATATTTATAAAAAACACGTATTAAAATTTTTATCCCGAACGAATATCATCATCGTCGCGATTGTAAATGGCATCGAATCTTGTCATCGGAACAGCGACGAGCTAAAGCGCCGGAGCCGTAAGTGTGGGCACACAGCTGGTATAAATGGTATACATATTATCCGAATGGTATCCATGATGCCATGTGGCGTGTATGTGTTTTTATATGGAATTTAACGAATTTCTTTCACGTATTGTTATAAACGTTTGGTACGGTGATCGTATAGTAGTGATAAACGCGATATTACATGAAATCGCTGGTAAAAAAAAAAAAAATCGGTAGATATAGGTGTATTTTTCACTATGACCTGTAGAGGTATATAATATTATGATGATGGGAAGAGGACGAATTAACCTATAATACGCGTGATAACGTCTTGTTCGGAGGATCAATGATTGTAATTGCGAGAGATCATGACACACGTCCGCTCTTGCCGGTCTTGTGAGTATTATAGTGAATAGATATATCATTACAATATATGATAACAATATTATTACTTAAAGATGGTAGGTATATTACTGCAGTTGCGCACGGTATTCTGTGTGGGACGTAGGGCGCTGTATTGTGTATATATATATATTGGTAGTTCTTAACATTCGTTTACGCGACTACTATAAAACATAACCTATGTATATATGTATAATATCTATATGTAGTATTTAAATATTTTATAAACAATAATAATTTTTTAAAAAGAATATAAAATCGGGAGAAAAAAAACATATGGTCAATTTATTATATAGTATTCACTTAAACAATAATCAGTACATCATTCCGGGATGGATACCGGAACGGTGGAAAAACACGTTGGGGTTGTTGGACATGGTCGGCTCCATCGTAGTGTAAATGCTGTTGTCCATTCCCGAAAAGTTGCACATGTCTGCAGAGAAAGAGCGAAAATAATAAACAATTAATTTTTTGGAAAAATTTCACATTGTTATTGAGTGGGGAGATAATATATACCACCCTTAAATAGTTTAAAGTATCTTTTCAAATTATGAAATGATGACTAAAAAAGGATTATCAATTCATGCGTAAATTATGACACTCCTTTAAAAAAAATCCTACTTAAGCCACTACCTACAACACTGCACATGCGTGAAAATACGAGCGAAAACGGTTGGACCGACAACCAGTCAATCAGAGCTATAAAATTTGTTTTGGAATTGGGTAAAAAAAAGTTACAGAACACTTCCCCCCTACCGAGTTATGCGAGCCAATAGACTCATACTACTTGGGTGAAAATTCTGAGGAGCTATAGGAAATAAAAAAAAAACTATTAATTTAAAATAACCCATAAAAAGGGGGCTTATACTAAATCAACATGGGGTATTCTCGTAGTCAGAGAAGGCTAAGCCCCCCCCCCCCCCCCCCGAATCACTCCACTGCGGCGATGGTGGGCATCTACTTGCAGGTATGTACCTAAAGCTACGTCGACAAAACGAAGGTATACGCAGAATAGTTAATCGTATAATATAGAAATATAATAATATACCGGGTGGACATCTCGAATAGATGGGCTGCTGCATGTGACCTCCGTGGTGGCCGCCTCCTCCACCTCCACCGCCGCCGAGTCCGTGGTGCGGATAATAACAGTACGGGTAATAGTGGTGAGCGTACGTCGGCGGGGCAACGAGCGCCACTCGGTCTGTGAAACAAACGAAAACGGTACAGATAAATAATGATAATGTTGTGATTATTGTACTATTATTATGTAGACGAGATAGTTGATGAAATTTAAATTGCCACCGCCTTTACTATACGTCTTACTGCACATCTGCTCGGGCGGGCATACATTATTATGTTATATTATTATATTATAATAATTACGAATAAATATGCTAATAATATTATAATTATACGACGTACGATTTTCACGTACATTATAAATAATATTTATATTTGTTTTCGTGAAATGCTAATTATTGTTAATGCGTAATATCAGATAGGCAGATGCGATGTATTTTTTTTTCGTCTTAGAGAAATCGTTTTCAGGTGTACTCAACTATGTTTTCACTTTTTGTCTTTTATTTAGTTTCATATTCATCTGGCATAGAATTTTGTACATTTGTCATTCGATCTGGACTCTGGATCGAAATCGCGAGCGACGTAGGTAGTGTAGGAAAATATGTGAAAAGAACCATGTTTTAAAGAATGCCTTTAAATGTGTTATTAATTTATACCACTACAATTTATAAAATGGTCGAAAGGTTGTACCTATACACTTGTACGAATTGACGGAGCGATACATCAATTCACGCATAACCACTATTATATAGGTAGGAATACATGTGATACACGGATACACCTATGCCATATACAGGGTGATTCTTTTATCAAACAACACTTATATGGTGTTTGTGTGTAAATGCCACCTAACATACACCTATAACACACAAACACCACCCAACTTTGGGAGGTTATATCTCTTAAACGGATTAACGAAAAATGAAAATTTAAATGTGAAAATTCATTGAAAAAATAGCCTTTTTAGTTTATGAAATTTTAAGTAAAGGTTGTCATTTGAAAATCAAAAGTTGATAATAGTTAACCTGATAAATATAAGGGTGAAAATATTTAAAAAATATATAGTTCTAGAACAAGATGGTTCTAAAATGTTGAAAAAAAAAATAAATAGTTTTTGAAATAATGAGTGATGGTTGATAAAAGAATCGCCCTGTATAATATATTAATATGGATGAAGTATGTTTTTTAATATTGAGGTATAATTTAGTGGTTAGGTATCATTATAATTTGATATTTATAACACGTTTATGTTTATTTGGTGAATGGTAATAGTATGGTGTACTGGTAGTACTAATGGTGTACCCATTTAAAATATTATAATATAACTATGTAAGTAGATGACATCTTCCACCTACACAGTGTAATCGATTATAGCAAAATTAATAAAACGTGTTTTTATTTTATCAAAACGTTAAAATCTAATGGTAAATTAAATATAGGTATGATACCCATACCTAATAGCTTTATATATTATGATTTATATAATAAAATTAATAACTTGGTAGTTGAATATTGTCATATTACACGTTATTTGTTAGGTACCTATAAATCATAAATGTGCACAAATTATAGCTGGCGAATTTATCTTTAGGTACGTCTGTTTGTATACAGTCATACGGAAGATTACACGAGGCGATTATATTATCACAGAAATTCGATATAGGTATTCCTACAACCAGGCACTAACTAGGAGGGAAAGCGGCCAATGGTGCGCGTTCCCAATGCCTTCAATGTTATGGGGCCCTTCAGCTCAATTCCAATGCCATAGAAAATAAATTAAAAAAATATATTAAATATTTAAGTATTTTTTTGCCACGCGGTGTGTACCCGATAATATTTGTTTTCTCTATCAGACTTATGCGCAACATAGATCAAACTCTTTTACCTAAGATTGTTTTTATGATTTTTGAGTAACCTTAAGGTAATCCTTAAGCCTAAGGATCACTTATTACAAAAATGATATAAGATATAATATTTTTAGGGTATGGCAACAGTACATAATATGCAAACATATCAGTTTTATATTTTATTATAATTTGACTTCGCATTAGACTTAGGAATGTCGAGTAAATAATATAATATATATGAATATGTGATATCGAAAAAAATAAATAGATATTGAACCGACTTGACCGAGACCGAGAAGTCGAAATGAACAAATTGTGAAGCCCGGAATACTGGTTTACCAGGTTTAAGCCCCGACACCCTGTATTAAGTGCATGTACTGTTAATATTATGGGTCGTAAATATTGTAATAATTATATGATCGCAGGTGGGTTTTACTATTGTAAGAATACATGCAACAAATTTCACACGTTTGTCGTCGGAATTTATCAAACAGTACCTAACCCAAGTCACATATTGTACGAGCGATAATGATGGTTCGCTCCAATAAATCGTAAATATACCGAACCGGTTGGTATGCGCGATTTAATGATTCCGGAACAAACTCATTCGTTTGACAAACGTCGTGACACCACACGTCATACGCGTTAAATAAATAATTATTATTGTTTTTGTCTCTTGGTCCCCTTTCCGTGTTCCCGATTACCCCCTCCACGCAGTAGACGTGGATAATAATTATATTACATATTATATCACGTTGAAACATCAAAATAGCAAAGTCGATGATGTATTATAATTCTATACTGCGTTTTGCACTTTTGTTAATATAATATTAGAGGTACCTACATAGTTTGACATCGATACATCGTCGTCGATACGACATAAAATGATTTAATATTCCGTTTGCCTCTCACATGCACTGAATAAACTCGGGTTTATTCCATTGTAATACCTAAGTACAGACGTGCGAAAACCGTTAGCCGGAAAACAATATTCTTCACTTTGTTTCCAACACTGTTAAGACTAATTGTTGTACACTTGTACCTATATAATATCTATCTAAGTATTTAGGTATTGATTTAAACAAATAGTTATTATAAACGTTAATCACAATGTTAATTTTTTAACTCAACAATATTATCATTTTTATACTCATTTGCAGGTATAATTTGATTAGTATTAACTAAATGTATTTTACTCTCTTCAAACAAAATTCGTTCTCTTCTTAATATCGTAATCAGTTATATTTTGTACGGCGCGTCAGAATAATTAGCCTTAATTATCCTAATTCCCAACATTCATTTCCCAATTAACAATTTTTTATAAGGAAAATATTTTGTTTAGGAACGTCTTTCAAACGTAAAAATTATTGAAAACCTTCAATTGATATGATACACGTTGCACAAAATATACTTAAACAACACATTATGATATTATCAAAATATTGTTTAAGTGATTTAAGGAACAAATAACAACGCATTATAGTTAAACTATTTAAGCGTGAATTAAAAGCGTTTGAATCTATCTAAAAAATAAATACACAAAAATATACAATAATTCAACTGCAGGGTGGCGTTTAACCTTATTTTTTATACTTGTGATCAAAGGTGGGGCGGAATTTTAGGGACGGGATGCAAAACGCATAACATAAATACATAATAATATGATCTAGCGATCATATACTATTTGTATTATTATAAAAATGTATATACAATGCGCGTATGGATGGTCTATTCACATTACGCATAACACAGAGATCGTCGTGAGTTTTAAGATATTAGCCTGCCTACGAATATTATATTTATATTATTATCATGTCGTTGAAATATGTACCACGTATACGGTTATTTTTTGTTAGCTTTAAGTGTTTCCATTGGTATATTATTATTATTAAATAAATAAATTATGTACATATAATAAACTACGTTAAGCCCGACGGAATGCGGTACATTACACGTTACCATACGAACAATAAACGACGTACGGAATCGTTAAAAATAGATTAGAGAAAAAAGTATCGTCTCGAGTTTGACTGGATCATATTATAGTGCATATGTCATAATGCAGCAGCAGCCAAACAAACGTTTATAATATAGTCACTGACGTCGATGGTGTGTCGGTGTGGACGAATGGGAGAGTTTAGGAAAATAAATATGAAATGGTCCACCAGAAACGCTCTCGGATCGCCAAAACATCTCTGCTACAAGTGTTTCCACGAATAATACGCTTTATATACCCACGGTTTTTTAACACATATTTTATAGCAGCACTTCGAGACCGTATAAATCTATGGTGATTGCATAAACGTAAATATACGTTTAAGAAATAAAAGTTAAGCAAGATAATATTTTATGGATGAGCTCTCTTTTTTTGAAATTTATCACCTTAATAATATTATGATCCTTACAAAATCTATAAGCTAATATTTTAGATTTACGAATATGTGGGCAATGTTTTTTTAGCGTTTTAGTTTTTATATTTTCAATGGCTGCTTAAATATTCTGTAGGTTAACCAAAGTTAAATGTTTCACACCTTTGATCAAAATATAATTTTTTTAGGGGCCCACGTGCCCTAACCTAACCGGGTACTTCTAAATTGTTATTACTCCCATGGCGGGGCTTACCTCCGAACGTGTTGATCGTCGACGTGTGCTTCATTGGCGTCATGAACGGCTTGAAGTGGAAAAACGACGGAGACGCGGGCCTGCTGAGCGTGCTGAGTTTGTCCTCGTCGTACAGGCCGTCCCGGCCCATGGCGGCCAGCTGCCGGCCCTTGGGCATGAACATGACGAGTAGCACTAGCGCAGCCGTGGCGCCCAGGCCCAACGCCAGACATCCGTCCTGGTCGCCTGGCTGAGTGGCCCACAGCCCAGCTACGGCCCAGCCAACGCACAGCGGCGCGGTGCAGCCGACGGCCAGCCCGATGTACATCGCTTCGCGGTAGTTGTCCCGTATATGTCGCGACTTGATGGCCAACACGGTGACGGCCAACAGCAGGCCTGCCGCGTACACCAGCGAGCCCAGCATATGCTGGTACTTGGTGTCACAACTGTTGTCCAGGCTGCTCGTCCACTGCAACAAGCACGGTATGATTGCAAATTGTTATAGCACACAATTACAATTTTTATATTCACCAATACATATTTCATTTTCATTATGATTTTATCCTTCGATATTTTTACAATAGCAAGTTTTTTTTTTAAAACATTGAACACATTTTTTAGATGGTATGATTTTTACATTTAGGAATTTCCACTTTTTAGGCGTTTTTATACATAATATATATATATTAAAATTTCTTTGTTAATTCATTTGAATATTGAATATACTGCCAATCATACTCAATTAAAGATATAATATTCACACTTTTCCGCAAGTTCTAAATGATTGTTGCGATGATTAAGAACGTTATTAGAAATAATTTATAATAAATTAAGGTTGGTGACTTTTGCATTTTTTTCTTCAGCCCTATAAAATGCTATTTCAGATAAAAATTTGTTTCATGCACCTTTGATATTGACTACCTATACAATCTTATATTGTAATTACGGTTTTGCATTTATAGCTATGAATGTATTTTTATTTTTACATAATTGTTTTATGAATGGAATATTTTTTTGTAGTTTGTATACAATGCGAAGCATTTTTCTTAAAATTTAGATTTATGGGTTTTTGTTGTATTAAACTTAAAATTTAAATGTTTAATAGTGTTTATTAATTTTACAACACGTTATAATCATTATTTTTAAATTAAATTAAATTTTCACTTATTTGAGTAGATTTTCTTCGGTCATATTTTAAGTTGTTTTTTTTAGCATCATCCATCCCATATTAAATGATAAACATATAAGTAAGCAATTACAATTAACAATATATTGACTTACCTGGGACGATAGAAGCTGCGGGGGTGTGTAGATGAGCCATTGGACGCCGATGGCCAGCTGTATGGCCACCGCGAAGAACAGCAATAGCGCCTGGTACGGTGCAGGCAAGTAGACGCCGCCGTTGAGACTGATGAGGAACACGCACTTGACTAGCAACGTGCCAAACACCATCGAGTACCCGAGCCCAGTGCACAGCCTGACGGTGGCGCACGTCAGCACGGTCGGCTGTGTGCACATGAGCCCGCTGACAGCCGCGCACACGAACAGCCCGCCCAGCAGAGCCTGTCCTAGGAACAGGTGTCTCCTGCTGGGCTCCGTTTTTCTCGTTTTGCACAGCACGAACACCTGCAGATATACAACGACAGTCATGTCAGTTTGGTGCATTTTCGTCACTTTATTTATTATATAATATATATATTATGTTGTATACCGATTACCGTACTAAGATATTCGGTCAAAGTCATAAACATCGTAACTCCATTACTTTTTTCGATTTTGGGGTTGTGGAGAGGAAAAAACGTATCGAGTGATTAAGTCATAACTCTGATTTTATAATTATTTATCCTACATGAAATCGATGAGTAATGATAAATCGTCGTAATTCCGATGTAATAATTTTAAGACTTAGAAAAAGTCGCATATCCATATAATCTCATAGTAATAATTAATGGAGATGCAACTTTTGTGAGTTAGAGAACTAAACTGATGAGATGTTTGAAACGTTTTTATCCTCTCCTGTAATATTTACTATTTTGTACTTACGGCTTTTATGACTTAGACCGTCATTATTGTACATTATTGTCATTATCGTTATTATTGTACCGACATTGCATAACAATAACAACAATATTATTGAAATAAAATTATAAATATTAAACTTAAGACGTAACATATATCTTCTTTTTTTAAAAATTTTTACCCAACCACATAACTTTGCGATTTCAAGTTCAAGCACTGTGTTCGATTTCATGTATATATATATATATACGTATTGACAGGTATTAAAAATGACTTGATGGAGATTTGAAATGTTTCGAAAGTATTGATTTAATTAACAATATAATATTTTAATATTATGTGTTGATATAAATATACGAGTGTAATAAGTAATAACGAAGTATCGCGAGAGACCAGAGACCTGATGACAATAGTATTTGATTTGTTTACATAGTATTTTCTCATGACATTTCTTCGCATTCAAATAATTTATTACAATGCTGAAGGTTTAAACAAAATCTTATATAGAAGCATAGCATCCCAATATATCCTAATAAATCGAAAACTGGTGCTTTGTCGATCTGGATCTTATTGTAGGTATTATATGGTCGAACAATTTTATTATAAATTATAAGTGGAATTCAATAATCTTGTCATTTCTCTAGATTTGTATTATTTAAGATCATCATGTTTATTATTTGTATTTTAAGGCATTACAATTAAATTATATTTCAGGATGGTATATTTTATAGCGTCGAACGCTCACTTTCGCAGAGCCATCGACTTGGAGATGACAGCCAGGTTATATACTATAGCTTCCAACTGACCTATGACATAGTATTTAATATTATGTTTTTTGTCCAAAAATCCAATAAATCCGAACTGGCAATAATCGAGAAACATTTTTCACTAGAGATTTTACAGCCACGACATTCTCTGACCACGACCAGGTTAGGTATATACCTAAATAACCTAACTGCAGACCTGCACCGCGGTATCGTGCGATAATGTTCAATGATAATTATTATACCTATAGGTATAAGCACAGGAATAATAATGAATGTATACCTCGAAAGTCATTATCAGCGTCATGGTGAGCACCGAAAGTATGAGCACCGGAAGCACCCAGGCGTCGCGCCGCAACAAGGTGAGCGTGGCCGCGGCGTACTGGTGGACACCGGTGTTCGGTGGACCAGTCGTGACGATCACACCCGGCGGCGACGTGAACGGCCCGTAGGACGGCAACAGGAACATGTCCGTGTTCATCCCCACCCGTCCGCCGCCTCCAGTCATCTGTACCACGCTGGCTGCCGCCTCCATGTCATCGCTGCCTGGTCATCATCGCACCTGTTGACAATACTCGAATTTAATATTTAGGAATTATTTTCTCGACAACGGTTTGTGGTAAATAAAAGTTTGTAATTATTAAGTGATACCTGCAATACTACCAATATTGCTCTTAAAAATCTTAAATGTCAATAATATACATAATTAAAAACCAAAATTCAAAATATAACTTTGTTGGAAAAATATATTGGCACTTAATATTATTCCCATACGGATTATATATATTACATACCCAACGCGACACGACCTCACATAAAATTACAAATTTGTCGCTTAAACTTGGGTGGTAGGTATACTTGGTATAGGTTTGCGGTAACCTATACAGTACAATAATCTCATTGCCTCGCGTCATTATAGGTACGTTTTTTTTTTTATTATAATTATTAATTATGAAATACTGCAGCTGCAGTCGAGTGAGCAGCATTTTCTCCGATACGTGTTATTTTTATAGTATATTATAATATAATACTCTCTAATGCAAAACAGATTATATTATATTGACGGATGCGCGCATGAACAGAGTAATTATTTATGTATATACCTACGTCTGTTGTGTCGTATATCGTCTATATGGATTTATCGTTTTATACATCTCGTCGGTATAAAAACTTATATATATATATGTATTATCATACATATCTAGAAGTGAAGCGCCGTTAGGGTCGCGATCGGTCGGATTGTTATAAATTAAATTAATATATTATTATTGTATATGAATTCAATCGTACATCGATAATGGACGTTTAATGGACTATTTAATGCTCAAGCCGCCGATTCATTTCCTACAGACGATAATATTACGTATATATACATATATTACATAATTATTAAACGTGTGAGTGTTTTTTTTATCATCGATCGCCACTCGCATATTTTTACAATATTATAATATCATTGCCATACCACCCATAACTAAATAATACTCCGCGGGACATGTATACGCGAGTGCCAGAATCATACAGAACACGGTTGACCTAACCGAAATTAATATCAAGGAAATTTCAAAGAATTGGGAATCGTAAAATCCTTCCAGATCGTAAATTAAAATGATATAAAAAAGTGCAAATAAATGTTTATTTCGATGTTTATACAAAAGCAACGCAATTGAAGCACTGCGGGGAAATAATTATAAAATAGTAAAAGTACATAATCCTATCTATCTCAAATATTAATTTTCTTCAATCTTTCAATAAACTTACGGTTATTAGCTAAAGCGTCATATGGTACGTTAGCAACAAAACTCTTCACAACGACCTAAAAATTCCTGCTCTCTCTGTACTTGCATCCACGGACTATAAAAAATTCCACTTCAACACATTAATTCACCCAAACCCTCTAATATCTAATTTACCTTTTCTTACTATCCCAGATAATCCTGCCCGTTCCTCAAAACGTAATTGGCCACGTGACTTCCTAAATCCTTGACTAAGAGAGAAATAAAACTCATTCTGAAGTAGTATTACTGGACGCTCCATTCAATCACGCCGTCAATCCTTGTAATTATTTTATATAAATTACTACTTATAATATTTAAAAAACAATTTAAAATCAAATACGTGAATTTGAAATCTAAATCTTCACGACCAACCGTAATTTATACTTCGAAGACCGTTCTTTTTATTTCATTATACACAATACGTTTTTAAAGTAGGCGTCTAAACTTATTTCAATAAAAAACATGCAAATTAAAAAAATACAATAATAATAATAATTAGTGTTTATTCTTTAGAATTTTTGAATCCACATTTTTACGCTTCACAAGTGCATAACTGCTTTCGTTTTTAGAGCCTTAAAATTATATGCAAGTTTATTATTATTATCGTCGCAATAGTGCAATACCCTATGATATTATCGACGATTTTTTATTGCGATAAGTATTAACATTCGATAAGTGAACGACCCCCCGGACGGCGAACCAAACAGGGCAATATAATAATAATAATCGTCGCTTTATAAATAGTGAAATAGCTGAATATTATAACATGGTTAAATAATAATTCCGCGCAGTAACCTGGTATCCTTACTCACTACTCGTATTATAGGTATAGGTGTATGGTAATAATAATATCATTGCAAATTGCTATAATAAAACTTACCTACACAATCGTTCGTATATATGTACCTAATAATATTCTCGACGCGATATCATTGCGCGCCGAGAGTGTGTGTACACAGAGGTAAGTACTTCACTATGCATACGACTCGCTTTTTTATGTATTATATATAACATGATATTATATCATAATGTGTGTACGACGTGTACGTATTAGTGTTAGTTATTAATTATTATATAAATGCGATACACGCGATGATATGAGTCAAGGAATCGTTCGTATAAAATTTAAGCCAACAATAATTATAGCACGCGACCAGTCAGCCGCACACATGAACGCAACGCTTTATGCATATAATGTAATGTCCGACATAGAGATGGAAAGTTTAGTTCAACTAAAGTTAACAGATCAAATTTACTATTCACGAGTTCACATAGTTCACTTGTTTTATTCATCGATGATCATACTATATTGCATTCGAGCATAAACTAATTCGTTTGATCACTATTGTACACAGACACACAGCTGTTTTCAGGATTTTGAATTTTCGGACTACAAACAACGAAGCGCATACGGTATATTAAGAATTTAAAACACCAATCACAAATGTTCAAAAGACGTTCACGAACAATTAACAGAAATACACAACGCTACCCTCTACTTATTGTTTTTTTTTATTTCTTTTTGAAGTTACAGTAAGTCTTTTTAGCTTTAAATGCGACATGTTATACATTAGGTACTGCATTATTTTTTTAGTATAACAAGCCAACAAAAAATACGGAGACCGTTCTCTTTACACCTAATAATAATTTCTATATTTATTATGGATAGTAGGTACATAAAATATTATTATATTATTATAATATCATCGTCAATTACATGTCTGGTTATACTAAACATATAGGTAGTCAGGTAGATACACTTGCTATAACTTTTGTGTTATATTACCATAGCATAATATTATGTCTCATCACTGGGAAACTTACTGCTCATTAGTCATTAGGATTTCGATTTAGGCATACATAAAAATTTATGTACAAAAAATCCAAGTACTATAGAAAATACAGTTTTTTTTTCTTAAAAATTTTTAAATAGGAATTTAAATAAATGTATAATAATTGAAGGATAAAATTGGAGTGAGCACGCTCGGTAAACCACCCTGTACATAGTATAAATATACGGTATCGATATTCGCGCGCAAGTAGGTAAACTTACCGTAATTGTAGCGGCATAGACACTTCATGATGGGTTGACCACATTCGACGCGGCGACCGATCACGAACATCAGTCGCCGCGACGTGTCGCGCCTTGGAGACCGTACCTTTAACCGGTCGTAACTACAATCGTATATCATTATATATCCCACATGACCATATAAATATAAAACTATATTGAATTTAAGTCAGCTCAGCAGAGAGCGATCACATGGGAAAAGAATTCGTTTTGAGAACAGATTGCATCGAGGAGGATGAGAAAAAAATTGATGCAAAAAAAAAAATGGACAGTGGGAAATCCACATTTTTATTTGAAATGCATCACGCACGCGCCCGCGTGGGAGTCAGTCGTATATAATAGTCCACGTGCGCTTAATGGAAAGACCTATACGCGGCTCCTCATCTGTTGGGTACCTTTCTATATATAGTCGTTTCGCCCTCCAGTCGATTGTTCTTTGTCGTTATCTCTTTCTTCTCTTTTCACTTTTCGGACATATTCAAGGCCGACGGGAAACGTATGTTGTAATTATACTTTTTATAATTCTAGCGCGCATATTTTTCAACAATTTTCTAAAATATTCCAGAATGATTTATCGTTCCAGACATGAGAACGAAATTCAATTTCCCATAAATATTATTATATCAAAACGTTAACCACACCACGCCGCGCCACATACGAGGAACATATAATAATATATAATACATGCTCTATAAGGTTAAACGAGGCTGTTAAATGATGTATTTTATTCGATCATTGAAATATCATTCTATTATTATTAATTATTATTAATGCAGCAGTGTGAATGTACAACGTACCTACTCACGATAATAAATAATACAATGAAATTATTTTATACTCTATTATATTATTGGAAAAACAAAATAACAATATTATACCTACACTATCGTTTTAATTGCGTTATCTCGACCGGGCAGATTCCGAGTGAAGAGGAATAATTCGAATTTCTAACGCGGAAATAATAATATTTTCTAGTCAAAAAATGTAAACACAATTATTATTATTACTATTACCATGTCTAGCTTCACAGTCTGTGGTTGGTTCGTCGGGCCTATACGTCAATGATTCATTTTTAAACGATGTTTTCGATAGTTACTTAATGGCTTAATGCATTTAACATTTTAATGGTTCAGAATAGGCGTTTTAACTTTTGATGGTGTCTGCAATAAATATTACTATGCGCGCACGAGAATGGGTATTTAATTTTCATTTTGTAAAGGATTCACACGAGAAACAAAAATACATGTTAGTCTGAAACACTGGCTGATTGACGGATCGAGTTTAACTCGCCAATAATATTATAATATTAAGTACAGGATTTCTCATATTATGTATGTAAATTAAAATCTTCATTAACGTTTTGTCGTAAATAAAATTACTATCACACTTCATCCCTGTAATTGTACTTATATATGTTTATGTATATACTTTAGCTATGTATAGTATAATCGGGTTTTGTGAAATATAATATATTTTATAGGTACACAATATTATGTTCTAGTGTTCTACTCCCGACCACTCGTGTACCTGTATATTTATTTCATTATTTGTAATAAGTCAGTAGCTCAGTATATATCTATAAAAAAAAACTCAAGCGAAGGTAAATAATTTAAACAACTGTTTTTTTTATGATCGAATGCCGTGTTAATTTCAAAGTATAAGCAAAGTTATAGTATACAAATATATTTGATACCTACTTTTGAGATTTGTCCTAAAATAAACACACATCATATGATGCTTATAAAACATTTAAATTAGATTTCTTGCGAATCATCACGAGGAATTGTAGCATTATGAAAATAATTGATTGACAAAATGATATTATGAAGATAGAAGCAGGAAATTTATCGTTTTTATGTTTTCGCGAAAACTGATATAATATGATATGTGTCACGAACACGTATTTTGTTTTTTTTACTAAAGAAAGTGTATACAATACAACGTTTGTACCTACTTGTAAGTATTACATATCTATCGAACATATTTGCAAGCTGACCCTGTTTCTTTCTTTCACTAATTTAATGAAAATTACCGATTTCGTGGTGTGAAATCGAAATACAATACATAACGAAAGCCCAATGAAATCGATTCCTGTTAAATATATTATTGTATTGTGTTGAAAAATTAAACGGTCTGACTACCTAATCGGAAACACAGTCTTAAATTTGTTATTGTTATTACCTATTATAATTATCGTATACTAACCTACATTTTCTTAAAATACGTACGTAATTATAATTACCATCTAGGAATCGTGCGTACCTATTTGGCTATTTATCTACATATATTATCTATTATAATTTAAAATCGTTACCCATTCATTGTAAATTTAAATTTCACAATAGTTATGCCAAACCAATAACTATACTATCGTTTTGGACTAAAATATTTTGATTTCGGTTTTCAACGACCGAGTTTTCGGATGATATATAGATATATTGTATTCAACAGGAATGATTTTTGTAAATCGATTTTCAATAAATATTCACGTAGGTATATGTAACTAACGAAGTTATATAGTTTCTTCACTTCTGTCATCTAGAACTTCTGATAAAATGCGTAGACCACATTATATGACATACCTGCAGGCTGCAACTGCTTGCTGTCGAAAATGATAACATAATATTATATGACATTGGCTGATGGGCGTAAGAGATTTGTCGACTAGGCCGTAAGAATGTTTAAAACAGGGCCGTACTATGTGAAACAGAAAAGAAAACTTACAGGGGCAATTTCAGTATCGTGTTAAGATTTTTGGCGCCCAGGGCACTGATATAAGTTGAGGATTCACCAAGAGCGGTTTTTCAAGCTCGAGGCCCCTTGATTTTACCAAGCTGAGGTGCATGTGGGCAAATTCCCCTCTTCGTCCCTCCCCCTTAACACGGTCATAGCATAAGAAAAATGAACATTTTTACACTAGCGGGCTACAGCTATCACGTATACGATCTACCCAACCAGCTCGTATCATAGGCGCGATTAGGGGGAATTATAGTTAGAGGGGCTTATCCCCCCAGTTTTTTGATTACATTTTAATTAAAAATATCAAGATCTGTGCTGCTGCAACCTGCAACAGAAAAGTTTTCCTAGTTGCCGCCTATGGCTCGTATGTATTTATGTCGGAAAAGCAACTATTATATCGAGCCTCAGCCGTCAGTCCACCGCGTTCACAAGACACATCATTTTCGTTCAGCTGACACGATCGCCTGAGTGCGACTGATTGTGTCACCCGATGGCGGCGACTCATACCTATACACCATCAATTCGATATTATATTAATCAACTCGGCAGCGACCTCGTGCCATATTTTTTTACCTGCGCGCAGCAAACAATATTATAATATTATAAAATAAATATTACGCACGTACGCGGATATTTTCTCCGTACAAGCGCGAATTACCCGGTTTTGCGTAACATTACGTCCGAGTCTATGTTGATATGTTATTATATATTTAATATTATAATCGCATACATATTAATGTACATAATGCAAAATTAGACGAAAATTGTATCATTGCAATGGCCGTTCAACTGACGACAAGTGACGTAATCGGGTGGGTATAAGAGATATGTATGATGTATTATAATAATATAACTATAGCGAGCTCAAAATAATATAATATACGTCATGTTCATAATGTGTGTATACTACGCGTCACACGTATAGGTATATTATGTTTTAAAGTATGTTGAAAACCAGAAAGGTCGACGCACCGTCTGAATTTTTGGCGACAATAATAATAATTAGCGACGAGAAAAATCGTAATTATAATCATTCGTTATTACGCTGTATGGGCAAGCAAGAATATAGGTATATCTCATATAATTATAAAAATAATCATTATTATTATTGGTGATATGACCGTGAACAATGACCAACACTTCCCCCACTGATGCTGGGACTTCCGTGTTCTTAATAATATCAGATATAGGTGGTGTATAGAGTATACAAATACTAATCGAGACTGGACAATTTGATAAATTATTTCGGTTCATTAAATAAAATATCAAATCAAATAAGTTTAAATACCTAGTGATGAGCAGTCGATTACGTTTAAATTTTTAAAATAACTCATAAAAGCTAACTACTAATAGTCTATAATAGATAATATCAATAATAATGACGAGGTTGATTTTTTACAGTCGATAGAAATAAAAATTATCAATTTTGAGTAGACAGTGCAGGTATGACAAAACTTTTGGAAGACAAATATTTTCCAGGGGTGTATGCCATTTTTTTTTGGGTGGGGGGGGGGGGGGGTTAGAGACCCCCAATTTTTGTATAGATTGATTGTCTTATTTAGTGAATCAATGATACAGGGACGGGTGGCAGTATTGTGCTGAACAATTCCCACTCGTTCCTGGTTTTGAACAGGAAAAAAAAAGGGGAGTGTATGCCATAATAAGGTAGATTAATCAACAGCCTATAGTATAATATTTGAATAAACTAAACCATAGGATTTTTCAATTCAAAGCAAGCAACTATAGTCATGTTGAAATACGCGCTTGACAACTTACAATACTTATAGTAACTGTATAACACCAAATACTATATTATACGATAATACAAGACACGCAGTACTAAATTAGAGGTGAACAAATTGTTATCATTGCCTCCCGAGATTCCTATTAAATTATCCAATTTTACTCCTTAAAATATGATTATAATACCCACCATCATTTTCAAGTATCATTATTCAATATACGTAAATATTATTTACATACCTCATCGTACGTAATATTATATTCATATTATTAAAGTAGGTACTTATATGGCTATGTTACAATATAACATTAACATTAAGTATATTTTACGTCTACTGTTAATTTGTTATCAATTAACAGAGCTCGTAACTTCATAAGTTAGCATTGTAGGCGTAGTTATTATACTTGCTAACTCTATACTTGTATGTTATAATTTAACATTTTAACTTTTGTTGTATAAATATTATGAAAAAGTACATAATATACCTACTACCTATAAAACGTACATAATTATAACATTATATTGTCTATCGTATTTGCTAAAAGGATTTATGAACAAATTGAAATTTGAAATACATATGAGCAAATATAAAAATCTATATAATCTAAAGTCTAAATAATTTAATATTTCTAATTAAAAATTAGACAACAATATTAATCGGTGTCAAGTTAGGTATATAGATGGGTGTTACAAATTAATTTGTTTTCATAAACATTTCAAGCGAGTAAAATATGCAACTACCTTAACTATCTCGGGAGGCAATGATAAGACATAATTTGTCAGTTTTTATATGCCAGTGTGCTGCATTATCATAAAATATAGTATTTGATAACACCCAAGTCCTTGAGCTCAACATGGATACCGTATTTACCTACTGCAGGGTATAACAGAAAGAAGTGAAAAATTTAATTGGTAACTAATATAACTTTTACTTTTCAGTTTCATTTTTCTTTAAATTCAAATATTATGATAATGCCTACCTAATTGTAACAACAATATAATTGTAATAATAACTGTAAGTACAAAAGTTATTCTATATAGTTAGTTGAATTCATTTGTCAGTTATTTCTGACTGCTTACGTCCAATATAAGTCATATCATATATTTATATATCAATTACTATCACTATACCTAAGTCATACCCGCGTATATATAATAATATAATAAAATTCGTCACGTATACAACATGATGCATAGATACACATATATAGATATTCTATATTGTGTAATATACTTAATAATTTTTATTTGAATAGTCGAGCTAGTGTATAATATTTATGATGAACGAGTGTCGAGTAATCCACAGAAAGAAACGTGTTACGCGTGGTGTATACATCGTGTAAACCGATGATCTCTCTCTCTTTATAATATAAATAATAATATGTAGGTAAGTAAACGGAATATAAATCTCGAAAAATAACGCCGTAAGTCGTATATATTATACTAGGTATATGATTGATGAACGGTTATGATGGACAACTGTGTAATGTGGATCATATCATATATACGCTCGTACAATATCATCCAAGTACATAATAATATGAATACCGATAATAGTACGCGACGATCCGAAAGGGTAGAAAGATTATTATTATTATTATTATTATCATTGTTATATTATGCTCGTGACCACTCGGCAATGTGACGTGGGCATAAACGGACTATATAATATATATATATATATATATAGGTGGCGGAGGCGGCTTGAAGATTATTATTACATAATATATATATATACATCACGTAGGTTGGTATATGCATACCAAATACACATAATATAATATTATGTGCCACGAATCTCAGCAGCGTCTCCTCTGGTGAAATGAGATATTATCGTTCTCCCTGCAATATCCCGAGACAAACGCCGTTGTTTTTCTCATTCTTCCTCGTATTTATTTCATTATTATTTTTTATTATTTTAATCTTTCTCTTCCCCGCGATGCCGCCGTAACGGACGTCACTTAAATTACCATAAATAACTCAAAACGCGCACACATTCGGAAGAAACATCCTATATGGTAAGTATTTCTAATATAACACGCGCGCGCCAGCATGAGCTGCAGTTTCTATATTATAATATTATTAGTCTATTACTATAGCTTTGTAAAATATATTTTATAATAATAATAGTAATACGCCTCTTCCGTTACACGCCGCTCATCGTATATGGAAGAGACGAAAAAAATAATAATAATAACGACGGCCATCAACAACAAACCCAAGTTCACGCCGTCGTCAACGTCGCTATCCGGAATATTCATCGGGTACCTATATACACAGTTGGTTCGAATGCACGCGGCTTTTATATTATATAAATATTGTTGTATTAGGCATTCACGTCACACACGCACTCGGTATACTATACATACATAATATAATACATGTATAATATGAAGACAGAGCTGCAGCCTGCAGTATATACATACGACAATACCGCTTCGGCATTATTTGTATGTTATATTATACCCGGTGTAAATATATATATACATACTATACATAAACATTATGCGTGTATTATACGTTTTTATTGTGCGTCTGCGCTTTAGAAGGTCAATCGGTGCAGGATAGAACGCGATGTCTCGTATCGATATATGTCTACCTATATGTGTGTGTATAATAATATATACTAAGTAGAAATATATATAACGATATTATGTAAATACGCGTAGTGTATGTACGAATAATGATTTTTCTTATTTTTATTTAAGTCGTCAAAACACCAGCCATAAATTACCCATTTATAAAATATAAATTATTTATCATAATACCTATATAACGAAAATAACAGTATTTATTCAATTATCATAATGATGTATCTATTTACAGTGCGTGAAGGGATTTGACGGATTTTTTTTATGCATCGAATTATCATTGTTTTTAATTGATTTTATCTGATATTGTACATGAGATATTATGAGTGTGCAAATACGTATCATATTAGATTTGTTTGTAATTTGTAATTTTAATTTTATATGATTGAAAATCCGTATGAAAATTTGACAAATCAACACACTGCAGCCCTACTATTATATCATTCAGCCAACACGGCTTTGTTCGATTGCATCAATTTTATAATATATATTATACAATATACATATAATATAATATACATGTACATACATAATACATATATTAAATAACGCGCGCGAGCACTTATAAATCAAAATTGTCTCGGATTATTATTTTTATCATTCTTATTGCATTAATAAATAATATAGTGTTCCAAGATTAATGGATGGAAAATATGCTTTCTAATGTGATATAATATTATAATGTCCATAATTTATAATTAATACGATTTTCATGGGATATAAATAATATCTAAACGTAAATTAATAAGTAACACGAGTCGTACTTACATATTATACACACCATTGGCGTCTGTGTAAGACGACTAAGACCATCACTTTAACCATATTATACCATGTTATGAATACGTAGGTATGTCGTATGTGTACAGAAGCCTATGTATAACCATACGTAACCACTAACCACATATGTATATACGACGCCAGTGCGTTATTATTTATAGTCTCATAAAGTTATAACTATATATCCTATATAGCCTATAATATAGTATAGACGTATTATAATAACCATATAGGTGTATAGCAATATAATAGACCGACATCGGATACTCGTCATTTTTGTCAACATTTTCCATTACAATGTGATTTATTTCAAAAGACCCTGTGCATCGTAAGCCGAAGGTCGTCGCTGTCATTAGTTTCTAAATAAAAAAGATCAAATATAATGGTCATTCTCGGACCTCGACCGTGACCCATGCCTTTGGGTCGTATACGCCTAATATATAATGTGTTACAAAGTTCGTGATAGATTATTGATTACATATGAATTATGATTAAAACTAAATTTTATAGTAAATTTTGGATCCGGTTTTATTCACAGCGTGTTTTATCACAGACAGGATGAATCAAATATTGAAATAAAATAATATATTATAACATTATTATTGTAACAGAACAAATAATTAAATGTTGCTAGAACTTTAAAAGTTCATTTTAAGCAATATAAATTTTTTATTTAATCTCAAAAATTCAAAAGTTGATTAAAACCACAATTATCATATAATGATATAACCATAACAGCATTATAGGTACAAGCACACATTGTAATATAATATTAGTTTAAAGTTTGGGTACCTACTCAAATACCGTATACGGTATTATGCGATGCGTATTGGTGAAAAGGCTGCTTAAGAGTAAAAATTTAATACCTCACAACCTATTTATAATAATTAAGTATGTTATAATAATAATATTATCTTAAACGACTTCAACTGATTCTAAAAATAGGTACAAATTGTATACGTATATCGTGTGTGTTGATGTCGTGGATACATCAATATTATATTGAAATTACTGTTCAACTTCTGTATGCTTTGAGTAAACAGCGTGCTAATTTGTATCGAGTAGGTTATAAGATTTTTTTATCCATATATATTTCTTACCACTGTGTTTGTTTGTTATTTGTTATATTAAGTAATCTAATTAAATCACATGTCTGTACTGTTACTCCTTACACCACCACAAGCGTAGCTTAAAGGTGTAGATATTTTTTATTATTTATTTTAATACTTTGTAATATGTTATTCAAATAACAGATAAATCTCTTAATTCAAAATTCAAAATACCTACCTAAAAATGTGTAGTCCGAGAAAATCACGCACGTCAAGAAGTGTGTTAGGTTACTGTATTGAAATAATATAGGCAATGTCGGAATTTTATCGATGAAAAAATATCATTCCTAAAAAATAGACGACATTATGCATGATTAATTAAATAAATAAAATAATTAGTGCGCTTTTTCGCCTATGTTAGTATGAAAATTTAAGTGCTTTTTTAATATGATTAATTTGGTGATCTTAATATAAGCGTTTTGAGTTCAAACCTTGCAGATGATAGCTAATATATGAAATAATATTATATTCGAACACGATGATCAATTCGCGAAACACGTCTGATTTAACCAGACAGTTTTCACGAGTTGTTGTATATTGAAATAAATCAATGTATACTCAAAATGATAAAACATATAATTACCTAGGTGTATATAATATAATAGTTATTATTATTATATAAGTGGACAAATAAAGTGGTTATCATTTGATACTTTGGTATAATATACAGCTGCAAGACAGATCTAACACGATGTCACTGCGGAGGAGTTTCTGTATATGACGGCCCTATAAACGAGCAGACCTTTTGCGCGACGACGACGACTTTATCGCGGCAGGACCACTGAGCGTTTATAATGGCTACATGTACCTGCGTAAGGTTAGAGCCAGACTTAAATAATATATATGTTTGACTTCACAATACGTACACGACTCTTTTGTCCCTGAACGCACTCCAGGTATACCTGAACGAGTATAATATAATAATAATATGTAATAAGTATATAATAAGGTGCGCACGTCTATATTATTTATACATAAATAGGCAGTATATATAGGTATATAGCCGCCCACACGGTCAATCACTAAACATATACACATACAGTCTGCTGTTTTCTACTTGACACACACACATGCGCGCGCGCACCTATGTGATGCCGACAACAATGATGCGGACCCCTCCCCGCAATAACCCTCCCCCACGCCTACGATGGGGTACGTGTAAAAAGAATGGAATTTAAAAAAAAAAATCATGGTCTACACATAATAATATTTATACCTACGTCCTACATAGATACGTGTGTACATAATAAAACGTATATATTATATATGTATCACATTATTATGTGCGCGCGCGCTCGATGATAATAATATATAATATATAATGAAGAAATGTAAAAAAAAATCATGTGCGTTAACGGCCGTATGTCATACATCGGCGTACGATAAAAACGACCCCCTTCCGGGTTAACGAACCTGTCTCATTGTCTTTGTTTATTGTTTTTTTTTGTTAATTTTTTGATTTTTTTTTTCCACAAGCTGATTTTCTCGCCCGACCGACGCGTAATAATTATAAGAAAAAAAATACCGAGCACCACAACAATGTTTTATATTACGACATGTTAATAGTGCCCTGGCCGTATAGTCGATGATGGTCGGTGTAGAGCTTTTGTGTGGTTCCGACTGCCGAGACATACGCGGACCTACAGCTATATCATCGGACTGCCATGATGATGACAATGGCATCAGAGAGCTCGGGACAGACTGCCGATGGGGTTTAATTAAGATCGATGGTATGACCGCGATCGCCATGAATGTGAATATAAAAAAAAAAAAATATGATAATAATTATAATAATTATAAGATACCTATATGGATGGCGGTTTGTCCGTACGGACATACAGCCGAAACACAGTCGACTCGCGAACCTTTGCCTGCCGCCTGCGGTATTGCTTCCTATAGTGGCGTCAATGAGTTCAGATCAAATATTATTATAATGTACACGCGTGATTGGAGTGACCTATAATTTCGATACGCCAACCCACCACGCGTAAATGGAGTTAAGTGTGCTAATATTACGAATTTAATTCCGACCGGATATCTATCGCAGCTAGACAACATTATGTATACTGTATTAATGTAATATTATAACTTGATATAACTCCATCATCATGGACATAGGCGTAACTTGGCGGGGGGAAATGGGGGCAACTGCCCCCACAGCCTAAAATTGGTGGGGGCATTGCCCCCATAAACTGAACTATAATATTAGTTAATTTCAGGCTGTTCTGAGGCCTATAATAAATAATAATACCTAAAATGACGTATATAATAGCAGCTGGTATGTAAAGGTTCTTTGGCTACAATCACATATACTATATAATAATATAGTCTATAATAGTTTAGTGGTATATACTTAATATGTGGTTACACTATGATGTTCACTATCTTATCAGTTATTCACATTATCATTGCACATTTGCACATGTCATAGAGTAATATTACTCTATGGCACATGTAAGAATTTTAAAGCGATAACTGATAACGGTCGTATAGAGTATGTCATAGGTTCGGTTCGGTTATTCGTATAGAATATATAGAACTATGATAGAGGTTTTTACAACTTTTTTTTAACTTCTGAAATGAAAATGTGTAGAGGTTTGCAAAAATTGTTTTTGCCCCCACGTGAAAAGAGCCCAAGTTACGCCTATGATCATGGAATTGATAAATATACTTTTGTAACGTCTTATTTCCACCGATAGCGAGCAACACAACCCTTGCACCCGCATGGAATCTATATTCAGGGCGCCGTCGTTTTATCCCTGCATTATTAATCTATATTATTTTATGTTTATTTCTTGCCAGCATTATATTATTGTAACATACTCAGCACTCAATATTACACGACGTGACACATGGGCTAAATACCATTCATATATTAATAAATTTCTGATAAATCAGGGGGAAGGGTGTACGGGAAATCGTCTAATTAGACACACGTCATCGTCATTCCAAGGCGGTTGACTATCCGAGTCTGGTCGAACGCGTGTAATATAGTATGTAAAGACAATTATTATTTATGTGATAGTATTGTCCACGTACGTAAGTTCGATTATTGTTTATCGATTTTTTTTTCATTAAACACACAAAAGGCGAATACCTATTAACTTCCCATTTACAAAGTATATGGGTATATAATCTATCTGCAAACAATGCACCAAGGTTGAGAGTTTTGTTTTTTCCTCGTCTTTATATATTATAGCCTATAACTTGGAGCCCTGTCCTTCGATCATACGGCAGATTCGTGTTATTAATCCAATAGACATCGAGCAGCACCGCACTCGAAATTTTATTGCCAATTTAAGTAGTCGAGTGTTTACTGTTATGATAATATATAGTTATAGGTACCTTTAAGGTGATCCACGTTGGTCCACCTATAAGTATACTTATTTATATACTTAAAATATTAAACTAGTCTAATATATTGACTGATGAACTTATGATAGTAGCTAATTTACTTATATTTTTTTATGTATCTTAAGTATCAATATTCGATAATAAAGTTAGTTTATTGCCATTTACCGATACTTGAATAGTTATATCTTATATTCACATATGTGTATTGTACCTAGGTACTCTAGGTATGTATTATATGTGAATTATAGTAATAAATGATAATACTAGTAAGTATAGTATGTAATAGATAGGTACTATATCTATTAAATTGCAGAAAAAAATATCATTTTTCTCAGAAATAACCATCGATATTTGAAATGCTTTAAAATATATACATACGTAATTATTTAGCTTTCATTAATGTGTGATTGTTTGAAAACATTTGTAAAAAATATTTGTCTCATAAAACAGAATTTGTATATGAAATATATAGCTAGGTTGACAACTCGGCGATTTTATAATAAAATCTGACAGTGATTAAACGATTTAGTATACCGTAAATAAAATTTAAAACAAAAAACAAAAAAAGTAAAATAAACATTCTGCATTTTTAAACCGGTAAACGCTTTAATTTTATCGAGTAAATTTACATTAAAAAGTTAAACTTGGCACGAATAAATTATAAACATACACAGAGAAACGGGTTTCGACATAAAGCGTTATAATTTTTCTTCCTCAGACCACGCAATACACGCAACGATCTCGAATCGTAAAACGGACACGTTTTAATATAA
The DNA here is from genome assembly GCF_037042655.1 of Diuraphis noxia. Taxonomy (NCBI): domain Eukaryota; kingdom Metazoa; phylum Arthropoda; class Insecta; order Hemiptera; family Aphididae; genus Diuraphis; species Diuraphis noxia. The sequence continues at coordinate 69,252,430 of NW_028301712.1, read as the reverse complement.
TAATAATAATAGTAATAATTGCACGGAAATATTCGACTCGTCGGAGCAGCGAATTTCAACGCGAGCTGGTATGGCCGTATGGGAGGATGAGGACTGCAGTGTGTGAACCTGTTTCGGAAAACATAATACATATCGACGAGAATTCAAAATAAAATACATAGCTATTATAATCAACGTACCTATAATACCTATATACGATGATGCGTGTTCTGTCGGTGAATTATATTATTTGTCTATCTTTCTACAACGGATCTAAGCGGATTTCTCAATATAAAATAAAAGTCCATATAGATATAATATCGACACATCGTAACAACCAATATTACGAATTACGATATCAACTCTAATCAATTTGTATCGTATATTTTCGGTTCGTGTTTTTGCTAGGTACCTATTATAAGGCAAGTATTAGAGAACGCCGAACACGTTTACAGTTTACACGTGTCATATGAATATTTAAAAACAAACAATATCAACTGTGCGTTAATAGATTTTTCTCAAGTTGACTTTATTATAATGATGATGGCTTCCGGGGGCTAGTGAGTGGTGAGGGGGAGGGGTGTAATTAAAATATACGCGAGTCGTGGCGTCATCCTTACGCGGAGGTAACGTAACATAGACACATAGTACGCCATCGTGTGTATCGCAGCGATAATTAAACACGCTGTGCAAAACTTATGTACATAATATAATATAAAGCATTACAGAGCATGGACACAATATATGTATAATAATAGTACGAGATATAATATATTATGGTACATTATATTATATACATACAGCAAACGATGAAAACGTATATTATAACGGTAAATAATACGGTGCGCTTCGTCGTGCACGGGTACTCGTTTTGCCGTAAATTTCGATAAAAACTTTTTAAGACAGTAAATTAGTATTACAGGCGCGAACAATATTATTATACTACCACCCTCCATGCATAATATAGAATATGTTTGTGTGTCCTATACGCAAGTGAAATAATTAATATCATATCCTCAAGCAACCCTGGATTGGGTCTTCTTGAGCAGCGGCTTTCAACCTTTTTAAAATTACGTTTCCAGACTCCAAAGTTAGATTTTAAATGTTTTCATAAATATTTCTAATACATCCATGCATTCCATGCATGTTGAATCACTGCTCTAGAGGCCAAAGACCTTGATCGTCCTCTGCATCAATTTATTAAGAAATTATTACGTTACCTATTGTTTTTATCAAAGGTTTAATTAAGATAATATTATAAGCAAATAAGTTATAAGTTTATAATATCGGCGTACCCTAAACTTTTTACTTTAAAAACCAGCTATAATGATGATAAGCAATATATTATACTAGGTATACCACAGTTGAATTTAGTAATGCTTAAAAGAAGATTAAATTAAATTAAAGGATACACCTTTTTACTTAAAATTATAGGAAAGACCCAGCTCTATATAAATATAAAATGTAAAATGTAAAATATAAAAAGAATATATTATATGAGATTAGTATATTTTTAAGAAAAATATATGGAGAAGTCGCCAGACTTTGATAAGTCAAACAAATGAATGGGGAAAATTGCATAATTATGAACTCTAAATACAGTTTCAGTGACCTGATTAGTTAAGGAAATCCCAAAAAAAGATTCATTTGTGGGGGGGGGGGGTCATGCCTGGCGTAAGCAAAGATCTCTAGTTAGACAGCTAATAGAGGAGGATCCTTTAGGGAAAAGACATCTAGAGAGACCCAGGTTGAGATGAAACATTGAGTGAAAAAGGATATAAAAACGATAGGACCAGGAATTAGATGAAGAGAAGCTGCAAAGAACAGGGCAGATAGCTAGATTTGTATTTAGCGTCATGGTCTAAGACTTAGAGGACGAAACTAAAAAAATAAAAAAATAAGTACGCAATATTCGTAAGTTGCGGGACACGAAACGTTTTTCGCTTATTTTCAGACATCGACGGCGAGACGCGAGTGATATATAGTATTATATGATAAAATATTAATATATTTATTATGATTTATTTATAACACATCGGTCACGGCGTCTCCTCCGTCTCGTCGCGAGTACACCGACAGAAGTTTCTTAGAAAATTATACTTACCTATAAACAATATTGAAAACCCTTCTGTAACTATATAGCCGTATATTATATACGTATATTCGTATACATAATATGTGAACATAATGTAAAAACACGAAATGCCGTAACTCATAACGGCTGTAAAATAAAAGACAAAAACGTGTAATAAAAGTATTTCTCGCACAATAGCATATTGTGTGGCAAGGGCGGGAAGTCAGCTATTTCAGTCGCGGGCAACGTGTACGGCACGGGCCGCAGACGAAGGCCACACTTCACGCAAGACTGAAATTGCCTTTCCGCACAAGCCACACGTACTATTTTTTGTCACGCCTCTGCGTTCATCGATCATGGCAAAGGTAATGCAGGGATCTATGCAACAATCAAACAGTTCTACAAAAACAATTTCATGGAAGAAATGTGATTTCCTTTTGGTATGACAATCATGATAAGTTAGGTATAAACGGGTTGAAAAAACTCATTATGGGTAACGTTCGACGCACTTGTGCGCGGAAACGCAGCGAAAATGTATAAAATAACAAATTTGATTGAAATGATTACGAGTCATGCAAAGATTAGCTTATAAAATGTAACCAAAAGTTTATGTTCTGTTAGGGCCATGGTATAGATTTCAGTGTTTGCAGCTTGTTGTGACCGCTCATTGGACGGTAAAAGGTCGCTTCTCAACGCTTCAACCGTCATCGAAAACTAAACTTTCAGTGTTCAAAAGTGTTTAACACGCGCAATAATATATATACACGAAAGCGAATGAAATGTATTCATATATACCTACGATTACGTAACGTGTGATGGCAGGACAACAACGTATTTAATATGTCGCTCTAAACGGGTGTAAATAAATTGTTTCGCGTTAATGTCACACCACTAATATAGTATATAGCACGTAGATACTTACAAAGAATTCGTGTCTTTTTTTATTGTTTTTTTTCCAATAGATTTGTATCTCATCTCTACCACAGGACAAACGCTCACCTCTATATAACCGCTTAAATCACAGACGGTATGTACCTATATGTATAATTTACATGATATGGGTTATTCGATACAGTCGTTTCTGATCGTATTTCAACCAAACAGTTTAACAAAATAATATTCTGTTATGAACACTGCAATGTTGTTACATGCACGAGTATACAGTCTGCACGCGAATATGGCATTGCTCGAGAAACGTTCATCTATTATAATATGCACCGCAATGTTATAATAATGTGTTAAAATGTTAAATTATAATATCGTATCGCTGCAGTATTATATATTAATTATTATGCACTATAGGTGGACACGCACGAAAAAAATCGACTCTTTTAAAGCAGTTTTAGTGTCAGGCAATAAATAATAAATAAATAATAACATATTATGACGTTAAAACCGTATAATATGTATATATCATAATGTATGCAGAGTATCGCCGAAAAACGATGAGACAAGTTATGTTTGTAATATTATATTGTGCGGGCGTGTCAGCTGCGGCATCGCGGAAATGCGTCGTCGCAGTAATATATAGAAAACCAAAATACATGCACCATCATCTACACATGGGTATATAAATATATATATATATATTACTAAATTAGGCCATTTAAAGTACAATTTGTCCAGTTTTGGCGCAATTTTATGTAATTGGAGGGCACATCAGAGTTGTTTAATGTCATGCATATCAAGCCCTACAAACATCACATTATAATACATTCGCGTACATCATAATTTGTTTAAAAAATAAAAGTCGGATGGTGGTATCGTATTATACAAAAATATTACAATATTATATCTACAGTTGCGGAATAATAGCTCATATTATTATGCATAGACAAAAAATAACAATAATAAAACATGTGTATGATGATTTCCGCAGAGATTTGCGTGTTATTATCATTTATCTTTACTGCAGAGTGCAGTTATACCTAATAAAAATCATATATACCTCTATAGAGCCAACAAATATATAGGTACCGCACGGGCGTGCCAGTTACGATGGCGGGGTTGTGGTGGCATATATGCAATAAGTCTAAGGAGAGGGGTACAAAAAACGAAAGTTCGCCAAGTATTTTCCTGCAACGCGTACAACACAATAATAATAGTAATAATAATGGTATATTAATGATAATATACAGACGGTGACGGTGACGCCAAACCGATGTGCAAACTTCGATATTGAAAACGCAAATTGGCACCGGACACAAACCCTGAAATATGGCTGCTATACCTAGCATTATAATATATATACGATGTATAATATGTTTGTATTTCAGTTACACGCACACATGCATTATTGCACAAATATATATTATACGCTCGTCGTGGCGTTCATAAAAGTGTATTTTATTTTTATTTGTTTTTAATCGTGCCGCCGACGTGTGCGCGCAAAACAACGGGTGAAAGTCTGAGGGCGTGGGGTGTAAGTTGACTAATAGACTTACGTGTTATATACATATATAATACCGGCACTGTGGTATAAATTATAATATTATTATCATGTCGGAAGGTGATATGCTTATATAAAAAGGTCAATCGACCGGGTTACTACGTATAATAATATAATTCGATCGTTGACGTGTACCGTTGTTTTTTTTTTTTTACTTAATACGACGCGCGAGAGATCACGAAAAATAATTATCTATGCGCTTGTACAATGTACACACACACACATATGTATAATGTATACATACCATTATTGTAACGTAGACTCACGTCACATCGGTGCGACTGCACGCCGCCGCCGACCGATCGAGTTGTCGGGAGGGGTGCCAATTACATATTATACATACACGTATGGGCAATGTAATAATAATATGTGCAGTGTGTTTAAATGTCACACTGGAGATCCCCCCGTGAGTTGACCCACAACCGCGTGCGACAATCCATATGTACGAGACGTAGGCGCCTAGAGTCACGTGGCCACGATAGATACCTTAAAGACAATATTACATTACGTATGATAATAAGTAAGTACCTACTGCAATATTGTAAATTATATTATTCTGGTAACGAAATCCTTCATCGAGTCTATCGTACTACTGCGTTGCTAGCGGGTAGATTCGCGGATAAAGCAGTCAAAAACGTATTCGGAAGAATCTACGGACCACGTACCCAATAATAACAATATTATTATATAAGCTCTCACAAATTTTTTGTACTCGCTGCGGAACGCACTACTATAAAATAATATCTACAGACTACATACCTACAACATGCAGGACGTTCATGATTATTATAACATTATAGGTACGAATATGCAGACGGATCGGAAGGGCTGCAATCATTGAAGAAATAAAATTCTATATAGTGCACCGTTGAGCATCGTTGAGTCCGAGAAGAGTTGAATTACGAATGCGAAGGGAGTATATATAACAGATTCGAGCATTAGGAATCAAGGCCTGTATGAGAATTTAAAGCTCTTCATTATTTTCGTGACGTATATATGCGTGGAAATTTGTCAAAAGTCGAATCTATGTTACGGTGGCAGCGATTATTATTGTATAGATTATAAAAATTACATATAGTTAATGAAAACGTTTGGTTCGATGATGGACGAGGGTATATTATTCAACAAGTTTAAGGGAAAATCTGCTATATGCGTCGCATTATTATTTCTGTTTTTCTTTGGGAAAAAAACTTCACGTTTAAATCTGTGGTTATATTTGATTCCTGTCACTTTCATATAATTGTATTCCTTAATTTTTTATCGAATACGTTTTTGCGATACCAAGACACTTTGGGGCGAGGCGAGGGTCAAAATCTTACTGGCGCGACTGCGGTTTTTCGTACACACAGAATAACCAACGAAACATCTCTTTATTATAGCAGCAAACACGCAAAAAGAATTCTCTTTAGTCCCGATAACAATATAATATTGTGTAGATTATATTATACTCTAGAATATACTATTATAATATAGAGACTTAAACGTCAACCGCGTTTGTGGTATAATACTGTTCGCGAAGTGTAACCGGCTTTCGCTATAATACCTATATAAACGCAATAATACAATAATCAATGTACACAGAATACGATATCGTAGTTTGGTTTTTTTAACACACTAAACTATATTTTATTACTATTACAACGTTATATATTATTATACACACATATAATATATTAATATATATATATAATCCACATCATTTCTCGTGGTGTTTTTGGAGCGTCCCATTTAGGATTTCACTTTTTCAATTTTTTGCAATGTTATTATTTTATTTTACAGTAAACGTGTGACTTGTGTATATTATATGATTATAATTATTATACATTATATTAAGTGAATATACATTTATGAGCGCATGTACCTACGGAAACCACTGTTTAACGATCAACGACGTCAAACAATCGACTTTTAAATGCAAACGTCCACAGATCTGTGCAGGACGTAAGAAAGGTATATAAATAGGGAGTCGTAATATTACTCTATACCAAAAAATTTTCAAATCCTTTTGTTTCATGATCCGACAACCTAGATAATGTTTTAAGCGGTAACGGTTTAGCGGTTTAGCAATCGAACTGCAGCATATTCTATTATTGTTTTTGTTATGATTATTATAACTCGACCTATTAAACGCGATAACGTCATTGCTGGGCAATTTACGACTCTGGTCGACGCCTACATTTAACATAAAGTTTATTATGATTAAGCGCATATGCCTCGGTCAATGTTGATACTCGGCGCCTAAAATTTCTCGAATTCTGTACTGAACATACTGCAGGTATAACTAAAATATATGACACACATTGTATAAGAGTATAAAGTATATTTTATTTGCTACCATAAAATTTGGTCGAGCAATTATTGTACATTTCCAAATGTCCTAAATTATTCCAGAAAACCACTTTGACCATTGTTGTTAAACAATGTTGTTACCAGTGTTACCATTAGTGGTCGCCGTCAATAATCTGATGAACGTTTGTTTTTTATAATATGTCAGTTCAACATTATACAAGATGTGATCCAAATTATACAGATTGCGTATCAGCCGTATCAGTGAATATGATATATTATGTGATGACGGTTTCCAAAACATGATAATCCAAATAATATTGTTTTCTGACAAATTAAAATTATGTAAAAAAAAATATTCTAAAAATGTAAATAGTTTTTGTCATAATGTGTATCTTACGTTACATGGATCACCCAGTATTTACTTATAGAGAATGTCAAGTAATAAAATATGTTTATCTAACAACATCCTTAAAAATAATAAATATACTCCGTACAGGTCCATAACAGACCATACGAATTAAAAAAATCGAACACTTTTTATAGAAAATAAAATTCCCGATCGTTCGATATATTATTAACTTGCGTTTTATTAGCATGTACCACGGTAATCTACCTATAACCATCTATAAACTATTTTATAAGTTAATAGGTAAAATGTTTAGCTGAATTGATCCTTTCTATAAAGAATATTATGTTCTTAAAAAGATTAAATACTCTATTAACTGTTATAATAAAAATATATATAATTATCAAAATTTTCGATAACAATACTTACTCTCGCCCATATCATATAATTTAACGTACTATATATTTTATAAGCAAATTCTATTAAAAATCATTCGTGCATAGCGACTGTTATTCGAATTAATTATTTGCGCAATAGTCGTTACCGGCATGACAGCTAGATTGGATGATGTACTAGGTATTTTATGTAGTGCACTAGTGCTTTATATTAAACCATAACTAAAGTATTTGTAATTAAAAATTTAAAAAATCCATATTATTTGACACCGCATTTGAATATTTAGTACAATGATGACTAAGGAAAACATCAGTTATTTTGCTTCTGTGGCGGTGGAACTATGGATGTAGGATGTGCACATTTTGCAAAGATCAACGAATAACTGCGAAACCGTCACTATGATATCATACAGAGTGGTAACAAAAACAAAATATGTATATGACGCCGAATCTCGTAGCGTTCAAATGTATAAGTTGTAAGAAAGTAAACTCCGGTATAACATAAATCGTATTATCTTTATAATCGATGATTAAACATTTAAACTTCGGACTTATACATCCTCAAACGGATGTTCCACATATAACAGCGTACGAACTTAAAACCTTTTCAATTTTTATATACCATCGTATCGATATAGAATACAACTATATATTAACTGCGGTAAATTATCATCGAGGACATAAAAATATACACGCCTGTGACGAAACAAAATAATATTGTAATAATTATATATACTGCAATCATAACAAGATTTTCAAGTAAACTTAATTTATATTATTTTATATATTTGTTACGAAATGAAAACGGAATGCAAAACAGAAAATAAATATCACGTATATACCTATTATAAATTATAATAAGAATAAAAACTTTAACAATACTAATATTTTATTTTATAAATATATATAAATACAACTTGCATTTTTGTAGTACAATTTATTTTGTGATTTTTGGTGCAATTATACAATTTTATTATGCAATATTTTTGAATGTGTTTAATGCAATAAAATCCGGTCTTTAATTATAATAATATTCCAAATTCCAACCTTTGTGTGTGTGTGTGTGTGTGTGTACACGTCATTAGTTCGGAATCTATCGATGAGTCGATAATTATTCGCGGAATGAGAAAAACACTACTCTAGTATAATATTATATACCAATACAGACTACAGTTATACATTATTTTATCATTTATTATAAATTTTAATAATATTGTACATTATAATAATATATAATATCATGTGACTTGGTATAAGATGAAATGACCTCTGATTCTCAGATTCTGTGTGGACAAAAAATTTCCGATATTTTGTCATAGCGTTATTCCATTATTTAATGTGCATATAGTACTTTTTCCAGATATTACGGTCATTGCGTTCGTAATAGTTATTTATTAGTGGTTAGTAATCACACCATCAGACTGAATGCAAAAGGTTTACTATATATACTTACTATGATTATTCATACACATTTATTAAAATATATTGTATTATTATTTGCACAGTTTTATTCGACTTTTAAGAAAGACGATTTTAAACTAAAGCAACTAACCATTAAGGGTACAATTAATTTAAATATCATATAACATAATAATACGAAATTCAATGAAATATTATTACAATTGAAAAATATTTATAAAGTAGTTGGAAAGTAGGTATATAGGTATTATACTTACATAATTCGTTTATTTAAATAGGTATAGAGAAAAAACGGTATCGAAAAAAATTAGATACACTCCGTGTCTAATCCCAATATATTGCTATCCAAAATTAACATGATAAATTAATAATCTAAAAAATGCAAATTATCCAATGTATGTCAATCACCAACACCTATTATCATTCGTAATATAATATTGTTTACTTTTAAAATTAAATAACTTTAGTATATATCTTGTGTATCTACTAATCGAAAAAATATAGGTAAACACGACCATTAGGTACTTACCTACTACGTTTATTTGAATATTTCTAGTTTTTCTTTTCAATTCAATATATTTCTAAATAGTTTGAATATAAATTTAAAAAAAAACATAATATCAACTATTTAACAGAAACTAATGATTATTAAACACATATTATATATTAAATGTAATTTAACTGTACGATTAATTACACTAAAAACATTATACGTATAATATAATGGTATGTGTGTACATCATAAATTTATGGTAAAGTATAGATATTAATACTATATATCTTATTCAGTTTTTCTTAATCGATTTATAATCATGTCTTATGAAATCCCTAGCTATACCACAGTTACTTGATGATTCAATATTTATTATATATGACCTTGCGTCAAATAGTTCATAAATTGCAGATTTTTAGACATTGAAGTCTTATAGTCAACGAATTCCTAATTATTTAAACCTTGAAAACTTAAGCTGATCATGAATAAATGCACAGAGTTAATAAGCGTATACATTTTTAAATAAATCTTATTTAAAAAAAATAAACTGATACTGATTTTACAAATCTTAATGCTCGAAAATTAATAAAATTATAATTTGTTTTATGCAGGTATTAGGTACCAATACGTCATATGCCTCACTCGGTTGGGTCATATAATACAAAATATTTTGCTCTTTGTAATATTAACATGTGATTAAAAGTACCGATTAACAATCGATGGTAAAGGGATTGCACTTATTGTCGATATTATGATCTTACTGTACAATGGGATGAGCATCGAATTAAGATGAAAATTATACTAAAAATTAAAAACAGAAAACTATTTTGTCGTATGTATAATAGAATAAAAAAACACAATATACATATACACCTCCTAATATCTTTCTATATTTATCATTCGTGCCCGTCAAATAAACTCAGCGTACACAACTCACACACATACATTACGCCAAAACACATGTGGCGAGAGGTGTAAGGTTATTCTTCGGGTCATCTCCTCTAGTCACTATGGGAGTTAATTCATGTATATGATATATTTTCGTTTCGTGTCCATATTGCATGTACTGCGACAGTATAATGGTATTATTATATGATAAGAAATACGAGGCTTTTCCTTCTGTCGTTCAAAAACCCATAAACAGAAACATTTAGTCAAAAGTTACATTAGTAAAAACAAATCTACGTGCAAACACGCTCAGTTTAGACAAATAGGTACCACGTGTATAATAAATTCGTTTGTCTATCCATCAGCAGCGTGCGTTAAACTTCTCAGAAACATTACCAATGATTTACGCAAGCACATCTGTTAATGTTTTTTTGTCACTACATAAAGATTCGTTGATTGACTATATATACATGCAGGGGTTTTTTTACTCTATAAAATCGGTTGTATAAGTTAGGTAACAAATAAACATGCTGTATATACCTTTATCAAAACGAGTCTCACTAATCAACCCCCTTTTACACTATATATTATGTTGTATTTGTATCAAGGAAATAATAATAATAATACAAAATATGTGTTCTCGAAATGTTTCAAACTATCGAGTAAAGTATAATAAATAATAAAAATAATGGTACCTCTGTAATAGTTTAAAACTAAAAGTTATTAAATATATCTCCACCACACACCTCAGGTTTATCATTTGCATCTCAACTTGTATGTGTGTATAATATAAATTCATTTTTGACCCGTGAAATAATTTATGTTACATAATTAGATACACGTACGATGAAAACACCAGTAGTAACTACATAGTAATAATACGCGTTGCTTCTCACGATTAAATCGAAATACATTTTACGGATCATTATTATTGTTAAATGTGCTTGAAACACAAGATGTTAATGTGAGCGTATATTTTTTATAGTACCTATATATTACTGTGTATATATATCCAGCAACTCCAGCCACGGATATCAACTTCATTGTAACCGAGTTGATGGAAAAAAAAAACAATTATTTAAAAACACAAACCGAAGCCACAAATCAAATTTAATAAAACAATAATTAAATATCTATAGAAGAGGATTTGTCGGGAAAAAAATGTAACAGACTGATGTAAACTATGTATACTGCACAACGCCGACGTTTGTATACGCCGCAGGCTACGCCTACCTGTACGAACACCGCCAGCTAATTACCCATCACTTATTCGACGTTGAGCGACAGTTTCAGAAATAATACATAACAACATGTCCACCGTACCTAAAAACAACCAAGCGATTGAGCGAGTATTCAAATAATATTATATTACGTAATACACAATGGTGTAGGAATTGTACCGTATATATTCGGTTTATATTGCATATTATTTAAGTTTAAAATTACATTAATTTTGGATTTGCGTAAAAATATAAATAAAAAACAAAAAATTATTTGTGATATATAATGATGATATAACATACATCGGCGTATCGGTGTTATGCGACTTATATACAAATAATGGAAAAAAGCGATTATTTTGTAACAGCGATGTATTTTTCGCTAAATGTGAAAGTCATTGTGAACAGAAAATCGTCAAGTAAAACTCTAAAAACTTTCAGAGACCGTTCCGAAATGCGCTGTGTTTAATAATATTCTAGCGGACACGCGAATCGCCTGTGGGAACCAACCCGCGACTCGATGTGTGTGTACGAGACGCGTCGAATTTTCTCTCGCAATTAGCATGGAATAACATAATACAATAACATGGAACACACATTGGCATAACTATTTCGTATATCGTATATGATGATACATAATACTGTATTATCGTAGGTATTGTTGGCAAAATAATAATATTAGGTATATGTGTTCACTTTCACGAGTCTTCACTCTTCTATACTGTGTACATAACATAATACAATAATATTATAATAATGAAATATTGTGTCCGTATATATATATACGAGTACGATACTATTTCGACGGGGTGTGAACCGAATTATAGTCCTTGACTGCAGTTTTTTACATATTATTTTGTTGTACGTGTGCTAGCCCCACGCGGAAGAGACAACCTGCAAAATCACTGACGAAATGATATCGGCAAACTGTCTAGTAACACGTACTTAGTGGTAGTAGTATAGTATAAGTAATAATAGTATTATGGCGTCCATGTGTTATGTGTAACATACTATTATGACACTGTATATGCCGTATATTATAAACTAGACATATATGATACGTATAGTACCTATATATTATATGAAATTCACGACGGTTTTGTGCAGTGAAAACTACTCTGCGTATAACTACATATCCTTGATGGATAAAGGAGTGTCCTTGTCGAGTGCCGCGCGTACAACGGCTCGTTTTGATGGGGTATTGTTGTTGTTGTTGTTATTATTATTACTATTATTATTGTTATTATTGTTATTAACGAACATGTGTCAATATGATATTTTGTGGACAGTTGCTGTAGTATTGATAATAATGATAATCATAATAATATTATTACCTATGTATTATGAATTGAGCATTTGCAGACACGCGGAAACCAGGTGCCATTGTGATTGTATTTTATACAATATTATAATACATATATGCACATGATGTGCGCGTGCAACGTATATATAGTGCAGTGGAAAACGATCGATTTTAATTTCCACGTTTTTCATTTTTATATTAAAGATGGTACCTACATAAGTAGGTACTCCTAGTAAACAACATCAGGCATTATATCTACATTATATTGTATTTTACCCACTATTTTGAAAAACCGGACTACGGAAGGAAGGTAGGTAGGTACAACGAAATGTAATGTGGCTATAATATAATATATTTACCTAGTTATATTTTTATGCAATTTAATATAATTGTAAATCCTAAACATATATTATAAGTACTTTAATATAGAGTATAGACATACAAGCATTGAAGCATACAACGTGTATTAATGTAATATGCATACACGGGATAGAGTCTGTATCTGAATATTAAAATCTAATATGAAATGACCATGCAAAACGTTATTCGAACAATCCTTGATTTTTTATATGTATTTCGATACAATATATTATTTTGACGAATTTGGAATTGTAAGCTGCCACAATTGTGTCAGAAATAATTACGACGACTACATGCGTACCTATTATAGGCAATATCAATATTATGAATTACAATACACTGATTACAGTGCTAAATGTTGAAATAATATAGCGTATTTGATGGTAAGTGATATATATATAATATATTAGTACACTATACTGTCTATGCTATTAACAATTGGTCATTATTGTTATTATTATTTTTTCAAATGAATAAGTGTAAATGTATTATGTAGTATAATACCTAACTGTGCAAATTGTCTTTTATGACTGCGCAACGTGACAAAAAGTGAAATCCCCGAATATTTTGTAATACAATTTTCGTTCTCGTGCGATTAAACGCAGCATAAATATTGTTAAATTGTTTTTCTTTCATATACCTAAACGCATTCCAAATCAATCGAATAACTACAGTACCTACACTTTTACAATGAAACAATAAATAACAAGATATACGTTATTGTATTGAAAATAATGTTTATAATTTTTTCCCCGTTTTTACATATTACTTTTTAGTATAGATAATAGATATATGAATTCAAATTGTCAATAAAAAGAAAGTCCAATCCCGTCAAAAAAAATAAATATGAAACTGAATACAAATATACTATACATTATTGACGTATACAGATATTTATGTACTCATATTGTCGATACAAGAAAATTTGGTTATTTTTATCACATAATTAAATATAATTTTATAAATAATATATTCTTCTATCGAAAATAATGTTTGATTGTCAACCATCTTCGTGACAATCGAACTACCAACTAAAATAGTACAAGCCTGTAATCGTATTTTTCCTATATTAGGCACTTTTATGAAATCCATTTTAATGTGAATTTTACGTAATTATACTTCCAAATCAGTCTGATTTCGAAACAACTAAAAATGCGTTTTGACGGGAAAATAATATCGTAATATCGTCAGAGAAGCCTGTGACCTCAGATAATATATCAGAAATTGTCTTACTACTATGTTAAAATATAAATTGAGTTATTATTTATGTAAGCAGCGACAGCACAAATAAGTAGGTTGCTTAAAATAGTATATATATATATATAGGATATAGTATAGAAAGCAATTTCTTAGAAGTTTCTCGAAAAATCTTGTAAACCCATGCACTCTATAAAATCTAAAATGATTTTATAACAGACCGTTGGCACCATAAAATAAACATAAACATATATAGATGTATATAATAACAATCAACTGTGATCTTCAATTTGAAACGTACCTACTCCTATATGAGCAACATTTTTATTATTAAATTGTATTTACATAATCGATTATTCGCACATGAAATCGTTTTTGAAATATTATGCTTATGCCATCATATTCAATATTGGTATAACATTATTGCTTTTACAACAATCGTCCATGGACGGTCTCATACACATAAAAATATTTTATTATGCGGATCATAATATTATAGGTATCTATGGAATATGAAGAAACCATTTTTAGTTTTGCACTATTATTGTTATCCACTATTTTAGAATAATAATTAGTTTATTTACACAAACCTATAACAGATGTGTTACCTAAAACGTTCTAGTTTTAAGGATAAAATAGAATCCTACAAGTAGGTACTTTGTACAGTGTACTCTCCAGAATAATAATTTAGTAATCTTATTCAACCAATTAAATTGTAAAAAGTTTACATTAAAAGAGACCCGGGCAGAATAAATAATTGTCGAGTACCAATTAAAAGTTAAAACCTAAATACAATAATTATTGCAAACGGTCAATATTTTGCTAAAAATGGTTAAATCATATAGTTTTCTCAATATATATAACTGAGAAATATTTTCTAAACTTCATATAACTAGCTATACTCGTAAATATAATAAAGTAGAAAAAAATCAAAAGTTCATTAAAAAAAAAATGTGATTAGCGAAGTAAAAAATGTACACACGTAGTTGTATAAATTATGTATAAATATAGTCCTATAAAATATAAGTAAATAATAATCATACTAGGTTTTACATTTAAATAACCACCGAATAGAACGAAATAAATGTCTGCGGTTCTATTCGCGATATGAGACTATAATAGTTGTTTGTAGACGTACATAAAAAATATCTATAAGGTAAGTCTAATAGCTAGATACGTTTAATGGTGTTTAATCAATGTTTTTACAATCAAGGTATAATCGGGAGACTTTGAAAGTTTCAATCAAATACAATAATCGGAGATCGTGATAAAAAATAATATTCCATGTCGTCAGTGTATCAATTGTTACGAAACTTATAATAACCAACTAGCAAATATAATGATTTGTGACAATAATGGATTGAAATTGTACCACACTGCACAACGTAGGCATAGGTGCAAGTACTCTGTACTCACACATTATATCACATTGCGAGAAAATTGCCAAATATTACGGCTATAAGATAGTTTTGCAAGTTTTTATTCTGGATGTGTGTATACAATATAAAAAATTATTATAATCTTGTTTATATAATATTAATGTTCACACATTACACAGTACACTGCAGTAACACTGCGCCGCGGTAACTTTTGGACCAAACCCCTCCCTTTGAGCTTATAATAATATATCAAATTAGTCTAAGTACATAAAAAATCTAAATTCTATTTGAGTTTTATTGTAATTGCATAACATTGTATATTACTTTTTTTAATTTGATTGAATGAACTATGTTTTCAACTTTTAAATCAATAAACAGAAATAGTTTAAACTATTCGATATTTGTACTAAATTCAAGATCAATTTTTAAATCATAAATACATCATCATGTATGCTATGCATTAAATGTAACGAATGTATCTATAACTATAGAAAAGTATAGCGCAGCGCTTCTCAACCAGGGTGTCGCGTAGGTCAAAAATAATAAAACGCTGATTTAAAATTGATATTAATATTAATAGGAAGGATATTAAATATATTAACATTTTTTAGTGTTAAAATTTTTACCTATTATAGATTGGGGGGGGGGGGGGTATCGTGAAGTGATCGACCTATTTTTAGGTCGATATATTTTATATAACTATTTTTATTTTGGGGGTCGCGACACCTAAAAAGGTAGAGAAACGATGGTATAGCGATATGGTACTAAAATGTGTAAGATATTTTTTTTATAGTACTTATGTTACTGATATTTATTTTGTTGTAAGCTAATAACTTAGTATAGATGATACTGAACCATAAAAAAAATTTATAAAAAATGTGCTTGACGTGTTAAAAGAGCACCTAACACCTAACATCTCTTGAACAAATCCCTGCTTTACCACTGCAATGCGTTTATATTTGTGTGTAGACTGTAGGTAACTCGGCGGATACACATAATAATATTTATTATCTATAGGTACTGCGTGTGGACTGTGTTGTACATGAGGTTCTTTGCGCCTTACGTAAAGACTGTGCGCCGACGATGACGATGTGTTTATTCGGATGATCGCGAGAACACGGGAAATGACACGATCATTTATTATCTTGACAAGACGTTTAGACGACATGCAATTATTATTATCGTGCACTCGAATAGTATGTAATAGCGGTTTTTTTTTTAATTCACGCATTATATGTAATACAGGTAGCGAGGTAGCTGTACAATATACATACACTTCCATGCAGCAGTGTAGCACGTCATCGCTTTTGGCGTTTCCGTCGCGATTACTATCTACCATTGAGTATTAAACCATTCGTTTTGCATATAGATGGCTGACGAATTATACCTGATTTTAAATATATTTATATTTTCACCTGCGTCATGATAATATTATAGCGACTGATCATAATATATTATGAGATTGAGATAAATATATTAATTCGTATTTAGATGGTACATATAGATCGATTAGAGTTAGGCTAGGACGTTGGCTGTTTGTCAGTCGAATAATATTTTTATCCGTGGCGTGACCAGGACAGACTGAGAGCTTTTTAAGAGCATGCTATACCCACATGTGTTGTCTTCGTCTTACAACGTGCAACATAGCAAAAACTATTTTGCTTGAGACAACTTTACACTCCCTGTATTTATAGTATAATTACCAAAATTCTACAACGCGCAATGAAGAACTTTGTCTAGACAGTGTCTTTTTTTTGATACTACAAATCAATAATTTGTAATAATTAAATGAAAAAAAACAACTTATGTTCTTAAACTGACAAATTTAATTGCATTGATATTATTAAAAAATAAAGACGATGTAGCCCAAATAAAGCTCTTCCCTATGCGTTATAAAATTTTGGTAATTTTACTATAAATACAGGAGTAAAGTTGTCCCAAGCAAAACAGTTTTTGTTATATCCTATGTGATTGTAAAACGGAAACAACACTGCAAGTGTGTCATCCTCTAAAGTACAAAACCTTCGCCTTGAACACGTATAATACTTCGTGACTAATATAAATAGTTTATTTTTCAATATTTTATTCCTTTTTAGTTTTTAAACAAGAATTTTTGTTTAGTAAAAAAATTGTGTCGCTAGCCAAAATTTATCACACCAAAGAAAATTTAAAGTGTTTTCGGTTTTTTTTTCACGTCAATCAAATGTTTTAAAATTGTAGTTTTTGATTTTGTTTGATTTCTCTTCAAATAGTAAACAATCGTATACAGCATGTGTTTATAAATTATATTCTCATCCTTCTTAAAATATATTGCTTGTGTGGGAACCGTTTTCCTTTCAACATTTTGATTATATAAGTACTTATATGTGTGAGAATGAAAAAAAGGAAAATGTTTTGTAAATATTCCCCAAATTAGGTGAAAAACATTCTACTCTCACTCTTTCTCTACACGTGCTAATTATAGATGACACGTGATTTGAACACAATTAAGTATAACGTACTGTTTTCAGTCCAAATACGTATAACACATTTACATTTCGCATAACTTAGAAGTTACCAGCTAAGGTCGTAAAATGTATGATAATACAATTATGAATTTATTAAAATTATTAATTATTAATAAATACAGTTAATACTGTTAATAGGTTCCTAGATATTTTTTTCTCCCTTTTTTAATTAAATTGTCTAGCTGTTGTTAATTAATATTAACGATATTAAAAAAAGAAAAAATACATAGATCATGGATGAGATCATTTATCATTAAAAAAAATCTGCTATATATTTCAAATAATTTGAATATATACATAAATGCATCATTTTAACTACAGTTATATTCTGATTCAATTGTTATGAATTAAAATTAATCAAATTTAAATATTTTATCATACAGTTACTCGATTTACGGTTATACTTTTTAAGAGTAATAATTTAGAATAATTGTACCTGTGACCTGTATATAACAATTGTAGACACTAAAATTAATAATCACATTTATAACTATGAGAAAGTATAATATGTATATGAATGCCATATGGAAATGACATGTAAAGATATTATATTTTAAATCGAAATCAAAACTGTTTTAGATTTAAAATAATACCTAGTCTATAGGTACTCTTATCAGTAAAAAATGATTAAAGTTTGTTAAAAATTCGGCAAATATATTGATAACAAATCTCATCAATCGAATCTGTTGTTTATAATTTAACTGTAGATAAGATTTTAGTAAGATGATATTGGTGGTTATATGTCTCGATGTTATGGAGATAAAAAAAAAACGTTTATATGATTTTAGTAATTTACGGCCTTAAATTTATCAGATAAACAAATATTTGCGAAAAATAAAATTAAACGAATAATAAAAATGATTTATATTGGATGCGGTCTGAATATGATGTTTCTAAAAAAACTACACAAAACAATATTAGGTAGCATATTATGAGCATGTCATATTGTACGCATGTTGCATATCTCATTCAATCTGGAAAATCTGTTAGAAAAGTGAGGTCTCTCTGATATGACCTCGTATTTGACACCATTAGATATAGGAAAATACAAAACTCTTCGTTTCCGGTTGTATTATTAAAAGTTGACGGAAATGGTTATACCGAATGATTAAAAAAATGATATTAATATAATACAAAACTGGGTTTCGACAAATAATATAGGTAGGTATTTTATTGTGTATATTTTGTATGTTAAGTTATTATTAGATTCAACATAACATATTCCTGAATAGTATTCAATATAATATTATACACAAAAAAAAATTGATTACAACATTTATGGTCATATTCCTGATTGTTGTATTGGTTTCGTTTCAACAGCGGTTTAAAATAGAGTATTCCGTTATAATTTTATTTTTGTTATTATAATATAATATAATTTATTCAAATACTTCAATAATCTGTATAAAGAACGAGTAAAACATAACAGCCGTGGCTGAATTACGTTATACTTACCCATACTAAACTGTTACTATACACACACGACGGTATACGGGGACACGGGGCATTATAAATATTACTGTTGTATGGGTATAAGGTATCATATTATTAATTAATCGTGTGTTGAAAAATAAAATTAATGTTAAAAGAATAAAAAGCAGGCGTAAAAAAATGAAAATTCTACACATGTTAGCGTGGTGCTCGTATATAAAATATAAAAACTGTCTGTGCCTATACATATATAGTGATGTATAAATATACATATAAGCTAAGCTATATTAACTATATTATATACTAGGTATATAACATACGCAGGTACGAATAGGTAATATCTATATATACGTCTACACATCAATTGGTCGCGCTATTGGTTACATGCGTGTTACAGCTCGTTATCGATTTGTTTCAAGACTTTCAAGATCATTATTTCCTTATTGGTATATAGAACACACTGACAATATCATAAAATCATAACATATCACATAAAAATGGTTTAGTGTTTTTTTTTCTTTTGTGTAATTTTCCCTATCGTGTTTTTCATATATGTATAAAACCAAAAATCTTGTACACATTATTATATTACATATATCTATATCTACATATAATATATACATCATAGTTCTATGATAGTCATCGTACGTATCGCGTCTTTTTTATATACCACCTATAAGTTATATGTGCACATATGTCAATTTATTAGACTTTAATTTGTAACGACCTCATATAACGGAACTGTGCAATTTATATATTTCCTCGATTAAAATTTAACCAAATATGCCTACTGGTGAAAATGTGTCACTTTTATTTCGGTAAGTTCAATTTTTTACATAACAAACTAGAATATACAGATTTTTAATATTTTTATCATCAACGTCGTCATTACTTAATTAATAAAATAATAAAAAACATCCAAATTCCAATAAACCAATACCGCCAAATTTAAATTTTAAATAATCATATACTTTACTTTTCCGTAATGGACCAACAACCTCATGAGCTATAAAATAATATATGTAATGTCACGAACAGGAATAATATGACAGGACACAGAAGACCTTGACGTAGAACAGTAGTATATTTTTGATAGTAACCCTATTGTTTTTTTAAATGTTAAACATTCATACGTGGAAACTATTATAAGATAAACTCATTTTTTTTTTAACTACTCCTCGGAAATTAGTAAAAATATTGAGCATATTGGGTAAGCTTTTCTTATAGGTACGGACGTCTGTTTGAAACCCATGTGCTAAATGAAAATATTATACCTTAAAAAACCACCACTTTAAAAACAATAATTCACAGATGAGTAATGTATTTAATATATTATTCAAATGTCATTGTGAGAGTCTTACGTAAAACCAATCCCCAGTCTGGCAGACTCCAGATAATGTTTAATGAATTTTTATACAAAACATACATTTTTAATTATATGAATCAAACTCGAGCGATTAATGAAGGTTTTTGAAATGATTATTTACGTGCATTTAAATATTATTTTTTTATCAAATATATAAAGTCGCATCAACCGTTGCACCACTGCACAGCAAGTCGACTGTTTAATACGATATAGCTAGTTCCATCAATAACAATTTCATGTTTATAAGTTATAACGATAAAACAATTATTATATTTAAAAAAATAATAATAATAACATTTGAGACGCCGTTTTTACACCGTTGTTATATACACATTGGTACCTATATAGTGTATATATATATTATATATATGTGTGTGTGTGTGTATACTACATTATAGTAATAATAACAATGATTAATAATAATAATAATAAATAGAACGGTGCGCGTTGGACGTGATATCATTATGATCTGTGTGAGGACCATTACCTCACCGCGCTGAGGCCAGCCAGACAATCACAGACCTTACGCCATCCACACGATTGACACGGAAACGGTCAGTGTTAAGTGTTAACCACAGACAGAAAATAAAATAATTTTATCATCTATCCATGGGATTTGACTCAACGATATAGATTATTATAGGTATAGCTATCAATTATCCATTATGTAATCGTATGTATAGGTCATATAAAATATTATGCTGTTTAGTATAGCTACTAGGTACCACCGTCGTTGTGACTTTTATAAGTTAAAAATAGATAGGTTTAACTTTTAATATTAACTTAAATTTGTCAACATTAATTTAATTAAAAAGTTTAAAAAAATAATAGTTAACTTTAACAGCCTTACTATTTATAGTAATATTGAGGAGACTTTTGATGTTTTTACTTGATCACAAGTGTCGATCATCAAGCCCAGTAATAATTTTACCCACATATAATTACTTGTCTAATAAAGTGATAACTATGAGAGATCAGACTTATAATAATTAATGTTTCTCTCCTCAGACACGAGCCACTACTAAATTGTTCTATCCGACCGGTAAACATAATTAGTTTGGTTGTGAACGACGGTGAATGGTATAGGTATTCCACAATTAGTTATTCAGTATAGAAACATAGAATTATTAGTAATAGTATAGTAAGTTGTAATACGAGAAGTATAGAGTTGTAGCAGTATAGCTGTAGTAATAAGAGTAACACTGCACTACAGTACCTAACGTACCTATATAAGTAGCAGGATCAAACCAAACATGTAATCCAAATTACCTTCATCTTGACTCGGTTCGTATTATTAAGTTTTGAATTATACAGTTGTAAACCTATATAATATATACATATAATTAGTAATTCATAAGAGCAACGATGACTGATAAAAATTACATTTAGATATTACTTCTAAGGTGTTATATAAAACAAATAATACTAAATAATATATTATGTAGGTACCTAATACCTATATATTCTATGTATTATAATATAATTTCGAATAAAAATTGTCGTAACCTGTACAAAATGTAACACAAACGAATGAATAACGGTGATTATAGTTTATAGTGGGATTTTTTTAAATATTCAAATACACGTGGAATATTTGCTAGATAATAAAATATTTTCACTTAAAGATATCATATAGATAGCATGGCCATAATAGGCTATAGGCATAATACAACATTATAGTGATAGGTTTTGTTATCCGATTATTGAGCCGTTAAATGATTGCATATGTAATATATTATGTTGTAGAAATCGATTTGAAATAAACAAATTAATTTACAACATTATAAAATTCATGAATAATAAAAATAAAATAATATACAAATAGTATACATAATATCATAATAATAGTACGTAACAGTGTAATAAGTCTATATGATAAATAATTGTGAGCGAATGTGTCAGAATTTTAATTAGATGTACAGTGTACATTATATTAAATCGCATCGCTTTCTATACCTAGTATATTATAATATTATTAATGCATATATTCAACAATACCACGACCAAGGCAATTGAAAGTTATTACGCGCGTTTATGACTAGTAAAGTTGTACAAAGATAAATTGATAATATATCTTTTTTTACTCAACATTGAATAATAAAATTTTACTCACTCGTAAGACAGTCTTGGCAGTGATTTTTTCGTAACGACAAAATTATTGGTTACTGCCGATTGCGATTACACTCCAAAAAATGGATTTCTAACTTCGCGAAACACACTGTAACACGAAAAAACACACCGTACATGTTAGTTTATTATATTAATGTGTAGGTACTTGCATTACTAAAATATTATTATGTAACTTATAGTGTAGGTACATAAATTATTTCATTATTACACGCACTGCAGTATAATATGTAAAATCGAGGGCAACGTCTCTTTCTGGTCCGCAAAGAGTTCGACCGCCACACACAAAGCGCGTATGAACACAATAAAAAACACCAATAATAATAACAATATAATTAACATGTGTCAGCTGAGACCACGCGCGAATATGCTAATATACTATATGTATACGACAAAAAAATCATTACCCGACGTGTGTGTGGACACTTTATTAAAGCTTATCGTCATTATATTACACACAGGTATAATATATACATAAATTCTTATATATCACCATGTATATATATATAATTACGAATTCTTATAGTTCACACGTGTTAGGCACACCAGTAACTACAGTGACCAGTTCCTGTACCTCCCAACCCCTGCACGCATTTTCTGAAGTTAAGGCTATTCCAATAACGTACTCGTCTTGTACATAATGACCCTCGATGTTTATATCGTACTTACATATGGTAATATTTGCGAATAATAATAATAATAATCGCGTGTAAAAATATATACCAAAACAAATTATCGTGTGTACAGCATATCCGCGGCTATAACACTATATGGGTTGTACGCGGATAGTGGTTATATGTTCTTCGGAATCATTATTTAATTTTTTTTTTTTTTTATAACGCTCAGAGTGTGAAACACGTACTTACATAGATCTACATATAATAGACATAGGAAGTCGTATATCATATTAAAATTTTCTTCGCGTGGCCATAAAAAAAGTTGATTAAAAGTACAAAATATAATTATAGTAGACTACGTATTGTAAAAATAAAATACAATGGAAAATGTATGCATTTTTTTATCCATTACATTTGTAAGACAACAATATTTTTCTAACTGTGAAACCATTTTCTATATTTATTATAAGATAGAAAACTTCAAATTATTTATAAGTTATATGTATACAGGTACAAAACGTTTATTAGATAAAGTTATTTTATTTAACATTTCAAGTCAAAAAATTAATGAATTAATCATCTGGTTAAGTTTGAAATTTGAAAGAACCGTTATAATATTAACCAATGTTATTATGTATACGTATATAGGTTACCTACCTATATACTCATATATTATTTTTGAGATAATATGTTGATCTTATAATAATAATTATATGATTTAAGATACGTAAAAAAAGTACGTATAGTTTCTTATAGAGCAGTCAAACAATTTTATTTAGAACACAATTTTAATAAGACGCCAAAATGTTCGATATTATATTATCCAAAAAGTGAATTGAATTTGACTTGGCCATGAATAAAAATCGTAGTGTAGGTGCTGGCAGCAGAAGCAATATAGCTGATGTTACCCGAATGATTAGAAAAATGTTTAGCTATCATGATGAGCCAGAAAGTTGTAACTTATTTTTCGCTTGACCGCCACTAATTACTACTACTAAACTATCCGAGAACCAGTTTGTTGCTAAGTAAAAAAAAATGAGAGACGGACAGAAAAGTAATTGATTAGGATTGTAATAATTGCCGACAGAAACCCGTTAACGATCGGTCGGAGCACACTGAACTAGATTTTTTCCGTCTTATACCCCATCGAGTTTTTTTGTCAGTATTATATTATAATTTATAAGTTTATAACATATACAAGGAATTTCATAAAATATGACTGTCTTGAATAATGACAATAATATTATTAAGTGATTTTACAAACTTATAATTTTTGAATCGATAGATTCATTTATGCAGTGTGGACAAAATAATCGACTAGTTCCATCGCCTAACTCAGTGATTTCCAAAGGGTGTGCCGTGAAATTTGAAAAATGTGTCACGACAACTTGAACTTTTTTTATTAAAAAAGTATTATAAAAAGATTATATCTGTTATTTTTAAATCATTCACCAATCTAATTGATGTTCTATTATCGTATATAGAATTAAATTAATCTGTAATTGTTGAACAGTAATAATTATACTGGAAGTTCTCAATAAAAAAAAAAAAAGATCATAATATGTATTTATATTGAGATAATATTTATTCAAAGTGTGCCATGACTGGCGTAACTTATAATAACTAATAATAATATGCAGCGATGGAAAAAAGTTTGGAAACCATTGACTTACTTACTAAGCAGTGGTGTACCTGTAAAACATTTTTTATGTTTGGGGGCATAACTATGTTATGGAAGGGTCTAAATTATTTACACAATTTTTTATGGTTATAAATTATAATATAATCTGAAACCGTATTATAAATTATAGTTAAATACTTTAAAACATGAATCATATAACAAAAACTAAATTTCTTTTTTTACTGTCAAATATACAACTTTTAATATCAAACACGATTATAATCAATGAAAATTAAAAATATTTATTACATTATTTGAGCTGGACAATGAATTTGCATTATGACATCAATAAACTTCTCGGGGGGAATGCCCCTGTTGCCCCCTCACCCCACAGGTACGCCACTGCTACAAAGTATCATGTTGTATCTCCTAACCAAAAGTAATAATTTTATAATTATACAAACATAATATTATATCACTGATATTGATATACTAGCAACAAGCCACTACCTATAGGTGAGACATTTCAAAATGAGATTTTGGTAATCTTGATTTATTGTTACATTATCGCATAAAACTACATATTTTAACAGAATAGCCCGTAAAAATTCTTGCTTAAACAAATAATTATGTAATGTCTAAAAAAAAGCGAGAAAGTGGGTATCGCTCTGCTGTACATTAGGTGGTGGGGTGGACCTCTGACTAGGGTAGGTTAGATTTGAATGCAATGATAATTGATAGGTATCATTGTATACCTACGAAAAACGATTCTGAACGGAGATGATTTGTCAGTCTAGGATATATTATATTTAAATATTGTCATATATTCTATTTTGAAACAAGTATTTTATTTTTCAATTTAGACGCATTTTGCATAAGGCATGGTTAATCAATTTTTCCAAAAACATTGCATGTAGTTATCATAATTCGTAATACCTTATATTATCATAGATATTAGATATATATATATACCTGGTTTGGGGATAAATCGTTATCATTACGCGATTTCATAAAAATTTAAAATTTAAAACTCAAACGCTCAAAACATTTTTTCTATAATGACGTTTCAAATTTTTTCTATAGCTATTTGAAGCAAAACTAATGGAAAACTTAGTGTTGAATTTTATAACCTTAGATATAAATATAAACAGTATTATGAATTTTGATTATTTTGAACTACAAAATAATTTGCAAATATTCATGGTGTTGACGAATTTTTGTCAATATTTGAACTTCAAATGCTAATAAAAAAAAATTGTGCCTATGTATTCTTATAATTGTTTAATCACTATAAGAATAACTTATGAGAAACTTTGTATTAAATTTTTAAGTATTTTAATTGGGCCAAACAAATTTTATTCGAGCTGTAATACTTATTGTGAAAGCTAATAAAAATAAAATAAAAAAAAAAAAACAAATTTTATTGACACTTCAAAAAAATTTCAGAAAAATTGAAAATTTCAGTTGTCTATAAATATCTCGAAAAAAGTCAAAATAGTTTGAAAATTAAATCATGTAAAGAAAATGCCAATCTAAATAACTGGTAAAATGTTCAAGTATCTACGACTTATACTTTTTGAATAATCACAAATATTTAAAATCGTTTGAGGATAAATCGTTATCGTTACGCTATTTCGTAAAAATTTAAAATTCAAACACACTTAAATTTTTTGTATTATGATGCTTCGAGTTTTCTCTATAGTTACTTAAAGGAATACTTATGGAAAACTTAGTGTTATATTTTTAATCCTTAGTTATAAACACAAAAAATTTTATGATTTTTCAACATTAAAATGACTTGCAAATTTTCGCGTTTTCGATAGATTTCGTAAAAATTTGAACTATAAACGCATATAAAAAAATCGTGACTAACGATTTTTAATTTTTTTTTAGCTACAATAATAACAACTCATAAGGAACCTTGTATTAAATTTTCAAGTTTTTTTGGTCATCTAAAATTTTTTTACCAACACATCAAAAAAAATTCTCATAAAAGTCGAAAATTTCAGTGGTCTATAAATATCTCAAAAAAAGTCAAAACATTTTGAAAATTAAACTGTATATAGATAACACTAACAAACATTTGGTGAAAATTTTAAGTATTTACAGTGATTAGTTTTTGAATTACAACCATATAAAAAAATCGATTTGGTCGATAACTGGTTTTGCGTAAAAATTCCTGCTTTTCTGTCATTTTTTTTTTTTTGTTTTTCTCGATTTTTTATGAAAACTGTTGGAAAATGTTTACTTGTGACCTTTATAATGCACCAAGGATATTCACTTTTACATCGGAAACCACCCCCAAAGTTTGAAATTGAAGCATTATTTCGACTAGTTATGCTGTACACAGACATAAAAACAAAAAAAAAACACACATCATTGTAAAATCAATACATTCATCACTTCGTTCAGAATCTAAAATCTAAAATAGGATCGGTTTATGTAGAAGGATAAAAACACATACGGAAAATGAACATTGTGACTTGTGAATTTGTAATGCTAAAATATGTGAATTTTCCAATAATCATAAAATTTCTAGAATGCTTGAATTAATTATTATACCTGATAAATACTATAATCTGAAATAATAATGTACTTTCAAATACTTAGTGCGTTTTTGTGGAGGTACAAAGAGTAAACAGTTTACTAAAAATCGTTTTGCCGATATTTTTATGCAAAACTGCTTACTGTTTAATATTTACTTTAATTGTTATTGCTCTTATCTCCCAACAAATTTTTCAATAGTGTAATGCTTCTGATACCCTTGGATAATAAATATTCGTTCTGGCGATGAAAAAATGTCAATATGTATCAGTAAACATTCAGCAAATCGTTTGCTTTCCTTACCTCCGCGGGAGTACGCCTAATGGTCTATTAAAAAATAATAGGCCTAATGGCCTATTTTTATACAAGAAATAAACAGATTGTATATTAATTACATCTTGCATATATTATTATCCGTTTGATAATAAGATAGATAACATAGAAATAACACGAATCATATCTTTAAATAAGTAGTAATGTGTATTAAAATAAGTAGTAACAATAATATAATAATGTTCAAGGATAGGGCAATTATTGATAAATGATCATAATATATAAACGAATATGACCTTAACTTCTTCGTGACCAAAATTGGACTTTAAAATATCTTCAATTAGAAACTGGATATTGAATTTTTTTTATTACACATATTATGTCCAAATTGGGTACATTATTATTAAATACAGTCACGGTATTTTGGTTGTTACCGAATAGAAAATTGTTCTCTAACAGTTTAACCAATAAATCATGTTTATGTCATTCACTATCAAAATCTAATCTTAAAATAGCACTGCTCACTGCAGTATACAAGATGTAATAAGTATTTAGATTTTTCACGAAAAAAATCAAAAAGCTATTATAAACTCGCATAATGTTATTTTTTCAAACAAAAATTTTTTTGTCATATTTTTAATAATTACCTACTTAACAATTGTTTTAATAGATGAATATTCTAAAACTCATGATTATATATATTTTTTCAATAAATAGGTAACACCGAATAATAATGAAATATTGACAAATTTCACTATAATGTGATTATTATATAATGTTTTACCAAGTATAATTAATAATTATATATTATTATATTTGTATTACACAGTCATAAAAGCACTTAATAGTGTTATACACTATATACTTAACATCGTTCAAATTGTTATAGTCGTCATAGATTCCTACGAAATAGTTATATTTGAGTTCGAAATTTAAGTTATAAGAATACCTAATTTTTTCCTGGTAATGCGTTTTTAAAATTGTGACCACGATGTCATATAAATATAAAAGTATATGTAAGAAAAATATCACTGTTAGGAGGGATTTCGCAATAATATTATCCCAGTATTGGAAGATCTACAATTTAGCTATGTAACCTATAACTTCACAAATTGTGTACCTATTGCACCAGTCAGAATAAATAAAATACAATGTTATCACTTATCATCAAAAGACTGAACAAGTACTAATGCGATTTCAGAACCTACTCATTATATCTACATCTATCATAAGTATAGACCTAATACTATTAGACAAATAATGAGTGCATGAAAAACGTAACAATATAGAGGGCACTTTTTGTGTACCGTTTTTATCAAAGGGTAAGATATATAGATATATAGATTATTGTATCTTGTCGTCAAGACAGCTAGACAGGCTATATCACTATTTTTTCGTCAATATAGCCTATACATCATTACGAGTTGTTGTTATGCCCATAGACTTTCTATACTCAGACCGGCCTATCCGATACTAACTATATTGATATTCGATAGTCGCATGCCGACATGGCGCAGTGATTCAGCCCGTTTATATATATGTATATTATACCATATCAGAATAAATCAGTTACCGAAAAGCGCCACCGACCACCTATCTTGACACGGTGAAAATGTAAAAAGGGCCGGTCTATTAGTAAAAAGTCTAGGGTTAGGTCGCGGGCTGCTCGCAATGCTGTTGTCATCATAAACTTATTAGTTATTTATATATGGACTGCTCGTCCCCCATACCCAACGTCTTTACTATAGACTCCCATACAGTGCCAAGTGCCAACACTATCAGAAAGAGATAGTTTATGCCTGTGTAATAGAATAGGACCTAACTACCTAAGGAGTATGCTATATTTTTATATTTTGTTGAACTATTCTTTCTCTCCCTTTCTATTAATAGATTTAAATGGTACCTAAGTTGTATGCTGTCTTTGTATCTACAATGTTAGCCCCTGGACCAGCTCTATTATCAGTCCATTTCTGTATACGGTGTCTAGTCTATGGTTGTGATACACAGTTCTTGTCTAGTAATATAACTGGTATAACTACTTAGTATAAGATCTATGATTATAATACATAAATACCTGTAGTAGTATGGTAAAAAGTAGATTAATCAGCGACAGTGCGAATCGCGTGTTCGTTTTTCGACGTCGGTAGAAATTGTTGAGATATAAATTATTTTATCGTGTTTCGCTTCGACGCTTAAAAATATTGCATCCAAGTTCGAACTGAGTAATAGTAAGCATAATGTACATTATATTATCATAATATATGTATTATAGTACTGAAGATAAGTTTATTTCGATTGTTGGCCGTTATAACGTTATACCAGCTTAAACGTAGTTATTATTACATTATAATACGATAGTGTTTGCTAGCTGGAATAAGTAGCCGTGCAAAATAATCATATTGATCTCGGCACATTTCAGCGGGGTACAGCCGTACAGGCGCACAACGAGCGAGTTATCAAAAACTATCTATATAGTATATTATAAAGTCTTTGAATAAAAAATAGTGTTTAATATGCTAAATAATGTTATAGGCGAGCGGTAACCGGAGTGCGGTATAGACAACAATCGAAGAGTCAACGCGCGGGTATATAATTATAATTATTAACGTTATTTATACAGCTGCTGCAGTTCTACCATAAAATGCATAGCAGCGTAAGTTGTACACGACAGCAAACCAGCGAATCAGATAAGTAAACACAATTTTTTCGTGTGTATTATTATTAAATTATTTATCGGCATCCGTTGGCTGTTACGGTAATAAGGGCCCTAAATAAAGTATCATCGTATAATAATATTAGCTGCTACGGTCCTGGTTTACCTACTACCTAGGTATATTGATAATATTTTATTCCATGTCGTAAACCATAAGCCCCGGAACGAGCGCGTCATCGTTATCTATCCCGTTTTAGTGCGTGCGCTTAAAATGCACATTTTCGATCCGATAAAGATCTGTACACGACCCGAACAAGGGCGGTGAACACGATTTTTACATAATATTATCATCTGAGCTACACACTTTACACGCGCGCGCATCGGGAATAAATGCTTCGGTCACACGACTCGGAAACTATTTGTGTTTCAAGTTTGATTTTAATTTATACACAGAATGCAATCGACGTCGCCGTCGCCACCGCAGTTTGCGTGCGCTCACAATAATAATATGTAATATAATAGTAATATCGCATCTGATATTCTGGTCGTATGTAATATGTATATTATTATATTATTATTAACGCAAAACGATTTCACATGAACATATAATATTATACGTATTATATATATTATACGGGACGGGTACACCGAACGACGACGTATTTCTTTTCTTTCATACTTGGTGCAATAATCAATTACCACTTGACATTTTATTAGCTTGTGCTGCACACGTTTTAACACTACATTATACGCAAATCAGTATAATACATTTTTTTCCAAACAACGATAAAAGTTGGGAAGATTACAAGAAGCAATTTCATCCATAAAAATCGTTTTTATATTCGCATATAATATATCAATTCATTCTTCTACCCAATTTTTCAATATCACCACCATCCTACATTAATAATTCCATAACAATATATTATTATACTATTTTTTTTAAAAATTACTTTTAATGTTTTATATTATTTGTATTACCTAAGAAGTAAGAACTTTAAACAAAATTATTTTACTTTGGTTATTCTATTTTATTTTATTATTTAAAATGTATTGAAAGATCGATTGTCACGATCACATATTATTTAATCATTAGCAATACTGCAGGTACTCGATAAAATGGTCAAAAATTTAATTTAGTTAAGATATACCTTTTTTTCCCCATTCAAAAACCAGGAATGGGTGAGGACTGTTCATCACATTACTGCCACCTTGTGCCACCCTAATTAAGATATGCCTACAATAATAATTAAACAACAATACCTATAATAAAACAAATCGAAAAAATCCCGGATATCATAGTTTAACAACGTAATAATATAGTCTAAATATACTTAATATTAAATGTTTTTTTATTCGATATTTAATTTTTTTAATGAAACGTTAAAAATCATGTATAAATAAATTTTACAAGTTTAAAATTCAACAATAAAGTGTCATCATTCGGTGACTTCTTTGCTAAATGTTTGTATATTTATATCATCTATCCTTTATCATATTATATGCCTACTTATAATATCTATTGATATAAATTGTATATTTTGACTAAAAATAAAAATAAAATTTAAATTGATATTTTACGATTATACATGCGCTATATATTATTTTTAGTAGGTATAGGTGCTATTCCAACATCGGTTTACCGTTTTATTATACACTTGTTTATCTATATATGCGTATAATCACACTTCACACGTGTTGTTTATATTTTTATTTTTATTAAGTAATAATAGGTGTGTAACATCCATTTTACCGCTGTACCGAAATTCGTGAACGTGTACCACATAAAGCTGTATGAAATAGTCGTATGGTTTGTAAACGCATAAAATCAAATCGGGGTCGACACGCAGAATTTAATAATCGACGTGATTTTAATAATAAAAAACAACAAACAACAAGAAAACATAATATATAATACATATGTATGTATATGTACCTAACCTATAGAACTATAGCGATGACATAGTTTGGATACGACACATCTCGAGGACTAGAGCTACAGAGTGGGTCAATTAAACGACCTGCAGATGACATTCGTCCGAATAATGACTATATAGTAGTATAGTAAGCCGGACTTCTTTAGCGACCACTTTTATTACTATACTTACAACGGAAGTCGATACGCATCGCTTTTTTTGTTTTGCTGAACGGCGGTAAAATTAAATCAAAATTAATTGAGTTACTGGTGTATGTAGGCCTTTAATAGGAAGAGATGATATTGTGGGAATTGGTCTCCCTAACTTCCATCACCTTTCAAAACGAAAAATTCTAAATATGCTTTTAATTATGTCAAATAATTATTTGATTCATAAATGGATAGAAACTTATATGTAGGTACGTTATAACATCATCAATAAATATTTTTAATTTATTTTGTTTAACTTTTTTATGTATTTCAATTCGTACTAGAAATAAGGTATATCTTAGAAGTGTGTCAACATTTTAATTGTACCATACACATGCGACGAACGTTTCAAGAAACAGAGCTCAGCGTCACTACGCTAAAAGAATGTTATGATTTATGACGTTGAAGCGTTCGAATCAAGACACGCGCGTATTCTACCACATAGATTTACGTGAATTAGGTTCCGAAAAAAAAAATGGACCCGTTGTTCACGGTTGAATGGACGGACGGACGGAAGAAAAACAAAAACCTATAAATAATAATACAATATAGTATGTATAGCAAAATATACATAGACGAAAATTCTATAACATGATGTAATTACGCATGCAAACAGCGCGCGCGCCACCGGATCGGAGGAGGAAAAGAAATGGCACGAAAAGAACCGATGATGACTCAATTTGCCAGTTTTAACAGAAATCGAAAGATTTACACCGTTGGCCGTACACAGGTACGATATAACATTATTATAATTTATATAATATTATATAATAATATAAACAATCTTCCTTCTCTTTCTCACTCCTTCTCTCCTTCTCTCTCGCACGCGCATGTGTGTGTACATGATTAATTTCCGTTTGCTCGGTGTTATCTCACGTAATGCTGTAGGGCTTTCTCAGACGAGTACGGCCCGGTCTTCCTTGACCTTCCTATACGCCACAGTCGCGCGGACACGTGCTCCGCCACCGACAACTCATCGTTTTTCTGTAGAATTTCACGAATCGTTTAATAAGTGCATCGTACACATGCACGTAGGTGCGCAATGGTATCGCAATGTGCCGATGGTAAACCTCTCTGCGCGGGCGGCCGACAACTACACATACACGACAATATCATTATCTAAAAACCATTTTAAAATCGTCTATATTATTAAACCTATAATCGAATTGGTAAAAAAACAATTCTACGATGGCGACTGACTTGTGCGATCGCGGTGGCCGACGAAACAAAACACCACCGCAGCGATTTTAGCGTTGCGCATTCCGGACGATTGTTTCCCGATGGCTACTGATTGTCCTATAGTCGTCTATAAGGACGCGTATGTAAGTCTACAGCGACGAGTCTCCCTGCAACGACGACAATCTATCGCACGTCATCGTGTCGACGACCTGTTCTGGTAACATCCTCCACAAACATCTCGTCCGAACCGAGAGTCCTCCGAACATAATAATATATTAATATATTATACATCGCACGTAATATCGATTGATCGGAAAATAGAACTGTTCAGTGTTTGGTATAATATTATTTGTATAATAACAATAGTATAATATATTTTACAAGCGCCTACTGTGCAGTAATGAATCCAGTATTGATTTCTCGAGAACTCGTATAATATAGCGATATGTAATAGTATAATATATGATTTTATACCCGTTAGTCATACGCGTAATATATGGATATTTCTAGCTAAACACTCGTGACGAAGGAAAAGACCCATCAAGAAAGATATTTTATACGCGTAGAGAGCCGGTGAGACCGACGTTTAAATACCGATTTCGAAAAACGAAGTAACTAGTAAATACAATATTCTTGCTGTTAATGGGTGGTTATTTAAACCAAAGTAATCCATTGCAAGAATATTGTAGTAGTTTTAAAACATTTAACGTAAAGCTATAATAAAGCAATTAAAAATAAATATAGTATGATCGTTTAGCCGAGTATAATAGTAAGTATAATAAATAATAATATTATATTTTATCGACGTTTCCACTTTGGTAAATCGATATTATAGCAATATTCGTGCGTATTCGATTTCAAAATTTTATTTTAATATAGGTACGAGGTGGGATCTCGCTCTCTGTTTATCCGCAGAAAAACGTCGCAATGACATTTAAATCTCTTCCTGGAAAGCTTTGCTGCGGCACAGACGAAACAACTCTGTCAGATTATTTCAATAATAACTACGAACTAAAAACACGCGCGCCGAGTGTGCGCAGTACTTACATATTATTATTTATTAACATCGCGTAGTGTTATTTTGTAATTATTATTGACAGCCGCGGGTCGGATTTATCGGATGTTCAGCCAAATCGCAGCGAATCCGAAGCGTGTAGGGATCGTAGCCGCCTCAACCATAGTCCACTGCTTCGCGAGCTGGCACCCTCCCCGCGTGTCGAGGTAATAATAATATTATTATTATTATAAGACGGATTATCAGCCGCCGCGGGATTAAAAAAAACGTAGCAGAGCAGAAATACGCGTATATAATATACGATAATAATGCATGTGGAGTTTGAAAATCAGGTTTTCAACAATGTTATAAGCAGCAGCTAGCGGCTGCGCTGCATTCGCGATTTGTCGTAGCCGGGTACATGTATATAGGTACGCGCGCGCGACCGACCCGAACAAAGACAAGTAAATAAATAAACGAGCCGAATGCACGCCGCCGCCGCAGCATCACACGACACAAAGGTCAATGTGTTTTGTATATATTATGTGTGTGTGTGTGTTTTGTGTAAAACGATATAGGCACGTCCGTGATGTAAGGGGCTTAAAATATTATCCTCCACCTCACAATATAGCGGGGGCGAGGGAATATAATATGAATAAAAAAAAACCTTCTCGAATGATACCATAACTGCAACACTAGCGGCAGTCTGCGACATCATCGTACATACACAATATAATATCTAAAGGTATAATATATAATACACTGCAGCTCCGAGACGAATACCTACTTTAAGTCTATGAACGCGACGGGGACGGAATTCTATATATTTATTAATATATATTGTTAGATTATGTCGTCCTATATATAATTATATAATGATACGAGTGAGGCGTGCGATGAACTCATGAATGAACGAACGGATATATTATAACGCCATTATATATATTATGCTGTGGTATATACTCTCGGTTTCGCGCAAAAGATGTCGCCATATATTATTTACAGCGGGACTTCGATGACGATCGTCTCGTACTCAACAATAATATTATTATCATCCTGGTGGGAAGTCGAAAAAACGAATGGAAAAAAAAACAGATAATGGCGCCTATTATATATTACTATTATTATGGGCGGCGGCGAGAGTGTACACGTCATAATATTATTCTCGACGATGGAGGTCCGCGGCGGTGTAATGAACTAGAACAGCAGCGTTGATGTCGAATTATAGCAATCGTCTACAGTCGTTTATCAGACCGTGGAAACCCAGTTGCGCCGGACGCGTCTCGGGATTAAAAATCAGGATGTTTCCGACCGAATCATCGTCATCATCATCATCATCACCGCCGTCGGCGCAATACTTTTTATATGGACTCAGTATATTATAAAGATGTATCGCGCTGGGAATGAAATGTGATAATAGTTTTCAGGGTTACTGCCAAATAGTATTATACGATTAAAACAAAAATAAACTTATATTTTTAATCGATAAGTTTATAGTTCATAATATTATGTTGAACGTCTTTCGTTTTTTTTTCACTGTTTACGCTTTAAAAATATGTTCTCGCGAAGTTATATATCTATATGGTAATTTATTTCAGAAATTCAATACCTTTCAAATTTCAATTATTTGCGTTCCGAGAAATTAAATATATAAATTCCTGTATGCATATTATATTATATAAATACTGCAATATAGGTATGTTATATCGAAACAATGGATGCATAAAATAGTGGTTTCAACGAAGACGTCGAATAGTCAACGAAATAATGTTATCGTCTTTGTAAAATACCTATATAAATAAATATTAAAGATATATATATATTTTTTTAAATTAAGAATAGGACAATCTATAAACTGCTTTTTACAAGCACAAATGATATTAAGGTTAATATAAAATAAGATCTAATAAAATAATTAGCTAATCTAACATCATTTGTAGTTTGCCGGGTGAACTCCTTTGCAGAAGGCGTATTTTTCTGAGAGATTTTTAGATTTTGT
This sequence comes from Diuraphis noxia, assembly GCF_037042655.1. NCBI lineage: Eukaryota > Metazoa > Arthropoda > Insecta > Hemiptera > Aphididae > Diuraphis > Diuraphis noxia. The sequence goes on along the minus strand of NW_028301712.1, from coordinate 69,215,203 downwards.
GAGAGATATGGACGTGTGAATTTAACACATATGGGAAGACATTCATTGCAAGTTCGTGTGTGGACATATATGTTTGGAAATGTTGACACTGTACGGCAATTTTCGTCTCTTGTAGGTGGTCTTCTACTTTGATTTTGATGAGCGAAATATAGAGTTAATGGAGAAAAAGTTTATTTACAAACATAACGAGCGTACGTCCGCAATAAATACATTTCAATTGATAAATATATTACTATATATAACACTATTGCGGACACCTTCTAAGCGTTAGCTTATATTATAAATTACCTATACCTTCAGCTCATATTATAACACCAGTAATCATATAATATAACCAATGATTATATTATTAATGATAAATCATAATTTATGAAAATTATTTTTACTATATCAATGACAATAGTCAAGTTCAGAGAGACAAATTGCGACACTCCGCAATCGACGAGCTGGTTGTGTTGCGCGTTTCTTGTCTCGTAATAACAGTAGCGTCTATAGAGTCAGCCACCCTGTGCGTATATTATGTAGTATAATATTATTATTTATTGTATAAGAACAACACGGACATTTGTGGACGATGACGCATTATATATAGTTATTGTAACTATACGCAATAACGGTATATACTTTGATATTGCCACGCGCAGAGCCTAAGCACACTACAGCGTTATAATAATGCATAATACACGACGATAGTATAACTCTATATACGTACCTCCCTATTGTAATATTCACAGCCAACAATACCGTTTGCATGTATAATATCGTCGTTCGTAAAAGATATTGAAATGAAAATATTTAATAATAAAGACAAAGATATTTACGTAGGGGGCCTGGGGGGGGGATACGTGAGAATTTTATAATTAGAGATAATAATAATTGCACAAAACATTAAGTTAGAATAGTATTATAATAAAACCTACAAAACGCGCGGCATTGGAAAAAATCTCAAATACCTTCAATTTATAAATGTATGACGTGTAGGTAGGTACTATATATTATAAAAGGTAACCTAAACGAATTGTAAATTATTTTACAATGTTAACTCCGAATGCTCGCGTTTATGACTAATATATAGCTGATAAAATCATTTAGAATATTTCAACTCGAAAAACAATTATGGGAATAGGTATACATAATATTAAAATGTACTGCTGCAGTATAGTATTAAAAGCGTTCTATTACACGATTTACGCAAGTAGACAAACTTGAAGAGCATAATACGTCGTTTCAAAAGGTGTAAACGTGTCGAAAGCGTAAAATAAATTAGCATAATATTCATTGGCGTATAGCAGTATACCACATAATCGGTATGCAAATGAGCAACAGTGGCAATTAACCAGCGTTGAAATGGCGGTGGCAAAGCGTTTTCAGGCGCTCGCGCTCGTCAGTGGTTTTCGTTCACCGCGCTTCGTAATAATTATCATTACTGTGAGGGGAATGACCAAATAGTACTATTATTTTATTTCACTACCATCACTAATACTACACACGCACACACACGTTTCTCTCTATCTAATTAATACAAATTAACAGCGGGAGGTATGGGTATATATATGTATAATGTATAGGTATAGTACAATCGTATGCGTTTTCCGACACCTCTTCTCAGCCTGAACGACAACCGGTTGCGCGCATTGACATCGTCCTCTTCCTACTACTCTCATCACCCCCACATAATCACTATCAGTTATCCTCTGCAAGGAATTTGGTTTCAATCAGACAGGGTGTTTTTTATCAACGTCTCGCTAAAACTTAAACGTCATATTTTGTTTGATTTCGTAGTTTTTCAGAAGTCCCAAACAATGATTACCTCATCACTCGTATTGACTCAATACAGTACAAAACGTAGATTTTCTTGAATATTATATAGGTAATGGCGTGGTAACTGCAGAACCTACATTTTTTGTAAGAAAACTTCACATTAATTTGTTTTGAGCTTTAATTTTCGTGCCATTAAATTATTTTAATTACCTACTTAAGTGTTCGCTGATTAACGCCATAATTGAATCATCCGGCGAGTATAATAATATATTATAATATTTATAGGACACTACCTCTGTTCCCATATAGAACATACTTGCAGCACATGCGCATCGCGCTTATATTTCCATGGCTATGCTGCGAATCCTTCGTCATGGCATCCGAATTCTTAAACATTATATTATTATACTGTATGAACGATACGATATAAATATATTGGTGCACAGTATTTAATGTACATTATTTCTGAATTTTCATAAGAAAGTTGGTAAAATGTATGCGCACACACTTCACACTACCACGGCCTCTTTAATAAATTATACTGTTGTGATCAAATTTTTTTCGTTTTTTTTTTTTTAAACGCCCCCGTCGCACCAGAGTTCATATTTTCTACACTCGTTATCGCGATCGAAACATTTCTATACATTGCGTTCAGCAAAAGAATAGAAAGATAGAAAGAACTACGTGTAAAATGTACACACAAATATTATAATATAGGCACAGCAACTAATAACTCATAGACACTTACTACACGTATATATATATGTAAGGTATAGGAGTAAATTATATGATATATATAATATATATTTATGACTTCAGTGTCAAGGCTGCGCGGGGGACGGGTACACGTCGGTTATGATAATAATGTATAAACGAGGGACATGTTATTATTATTATATAATTGTAAAATAATAATATATTGTTCGAGGCGCGTGCGACACCTACGACGACGGTAAACGTACGATAATATGGTTGTATATTATTATTTTTATTATACGAGTACTGTATGGGGCGAGTATGCTTCAGAGAAAGCGTATTTTTTATCATATATATACCGTCAATAAGTCGCATTGTAACAATATGGAATATCGTAATAATACGGAGATTATTATTACTATTATTATTGTTATTGTTATTATTTAAATGAAATATAATATTATTATTATATACGCGCCACAGAGATGTTTACGCACGTACTCTCCATTGTCTCGAGACAATTTTTTTTTTGTCGTTATTTCTAGGTATTTATTATTTTTTTTTTTTGCGTTAAGTGGATTATAAATTATAACAACGTCCCCGAGAGTATATCGCACGCGGACAACCACTGCAGCGTGTTGTGAAACGATCGACGGCAGACGAGGGAGATAAAATCCCCAGACGACATTTTTTTTTTTATATAATGTGTACAGTACGAATATAATAATAATAATGTATGGTACATTGGTATCTACACCTATATAATAATATGATCGGCCGACAGCCATAATGACTGCGTACACAGCCGCAGACGAGACAGTTAGCCATAATACACAACACACACACACACACTCCTGCAGAACGAAATTACAATATAAAAGTCATTGGGCCATTTGACGATGCGATAATTTACAACACAAGTCACGATAACACGTTATACAGCTAGATCGGATACCTAATCGGCACTCGTTACGATGTGGATCGCGTGAACTGCAGCACCGTTAAAATGGTAATATTCGAACGGCTGCGATGGTGGCAGAGGTGTGTAGAAACGAAAAATTTTAAGACCTTGGATGTATATACGAAATAGAAAAGTTAATCGGTAGGTATAATAGGGACCGAAAGAAAAAGCGGAAATATAAACGACTTTATAACGATATTATACAACTTTCCTTTAGGATTAGCCGCCGGGCATCAGACAAAATAAATTCCAGTCGACTTGAAAATTTGCATGTATATACAACATTATAATAACATGCATATGTATATCATAGATATTATCAAGTCAATTACTCTATCAAGAAAGATTCCTTGAAAAATCGTACAAAAAATAACCAATTTGTTTGTTTAAAACTTGATTTTAAGTCGCATCAACATTAATAGGCATGTTTTTGTCAGGACTATACAAGAGATAAATTGATAAATCTCAAATATGTATGATAAACAAAACTATTACCTATACTGCAGAGAAACAATATTCCGACTATTGCTGCTTATGAATTATTCATGGATTTTTACTTTCGTGGTTTTCGAAAATTGAATTACATTATTAGACGTGATGTATGTAGACATGAATTATAGTGTAGAAAATGAGAAGTATAAAGGAAATATAAATTAAATTAAAATTCTTCCATTTTCCTGCGGTATACTCAACATTGTAAAGTGAAATGGTTTTAAAATGGGATACGTATATAGATATTTAAATAATTCTTGCCCAAGTCCCCGAGGCAATATAACATATTATACTCGTATTAATCGTATTATAGATGCCTTTCATAAATTTAACGTGGATAGTAAATTTAAATTGGATAATGGAAAATAATTATTTATTGACCATATTTATACATAATATATAATACCTATTTTATAAGTCATTGTAGTTGCGGGAAAAATATTCTTATACCTGATGATTTTTGCTTCCGGTAGCTGTAAAACGCTGCAGAGCTACACATAAGCAGTTTCCATATTCTCATGAAAACTAAATATATAATAAAGTGAATATTGTCGATAACACAATTTGTCATTTTAACCCAATGTCCCATGTCACAAAGGATATTTTTCGTTTAATAAAAAAAAAAAAATTGTCATTTTAATCAATAACAATGTTTATAGGTATCTACTATAATTTGTTGATTAATTTTTACTTTCCGCATATTGTGAATGTATAAATAATTTATACACACGCCGCTTTATTTCATTTTTTCGAGCAGATTAAAATAATAAAATCGCCGGCGTATATTATATAACCACACGCTGTGGTAGTGTTGAATCGATTAAAAAAACTTAATCTACTCAAAAACTTTAATTAACTATTTTTATAACTACAAAATATTATATCCTCTTAGAAACCTTGGACACCTCTAATCTTCGTTTTTATAATATTATATTATACGCTTTGAATTCAGTCATATATGGGTAACCTATGTATATGCATTGTAGCATTATATTTGAATATATTACTATCATACTAATAAGTGTGTGGGGATTTAATTCTCGAAAAACGTTTCGTTTGACCATACACTATAAATTATTAAAACAGCGTTTACGTGTGTTTACAAAACTGCAGCGATGATATTATCCGTAGTATTACGATAGATTACGATTTTATCACGACGACTCGCCGGACGTCAAATTATTAATCTCCAGTGTTTTACCACGAAATCATCACACACTATATAGCTACTACCGGTGCAGCCGCGGGCCGCCGCCCATCCCCGGCTATGCCCATTCGACCGGGTGTGCACTTGAGTGGTGGCCATTCATATATTACCTTAGGTGTACACACACATATTGGGATTACCATGGGAAATGAGTATGTTGCAAGGTCACCGAGGACCAGATGTTGTGTAACGATATTTTCGGCTATTAACCCGATTCCAAATTAACAAATAAGCCACGCGAACACCCATATACTTCATAATAATATATAATATTTTTCTTTACACATCCTTTCCTATATGGCTATATATATATAAATATATAGCCACTGACCGTCACCCGAAGCCCACTTCCCGAGCACTATATATATAAAAATAATACGGTCTTTTTCTTTTCTTTTCGTGTTATTTATTTATAGTAGGTATACGAGTACATAATAAATATATACGAGCCCGGTAAACACTTTCGGCCGCGTACATAATCGATTTGACTCGGAATGACCACCGACCGTATCTTAGACGCTCTATACCGTGCAGGACAAATATTATAGTAGCTGCAGGTAGTACATCGTCGCCGTCTTCATATTGTTAATAATGGTAGTTATAATCACATGCGATATAAACTGAACCGCGCTTGAAATATTGACGGGGAACAACGGGCTCGAAGAAAGGGGGGTGGGGAGGAGGCAAGATTTATTGTCATCACAAGTCCATTATACTCCTTCTGTGCGCGCCCCAATCGTCTCGGAGTGAACTCAGACGGCGAGTATATAATATGTAGAGTGATCATTGTCCTCGAAATATATGTATCGATTAGGTTTATTTTATTAGCCCGTAACATTATAATATAATATTATGAATGTCCGTACCTACATAGGTATGTTGTGGCTGAGCGCGACTGTGCATATTATTATGGACAACTAATAAATACAATATTAGCACCGAAACTTTCTATAATCTGTTAGCTTCTTTTATGTACAAAAATCACATCAACACATTAATATATAGTCACAATAATTATTAACGCAAACGTTTAATTATTATACGATATAAGACTTGTATAAATCATCTCCGTCAAAAGATAATTGTATATAGAAGAACAATGAACATCCGTGTGTTTTAATATTTTTACTATTATAAGGTGCATAATGTGACAGCACATTATCACAAGTATTAAGTATTAAGTATATTGATGTACATCATAGGCGCAACTAGAGACCAAACACTGGGGGTGCTAAAATTATGTAGATGGAACAGACCCGTGGGGGCTACGCCCCAACGCCCCCTCACCCCAAGTACCATGCTTCAATTTTATAATTACTATAACCGGTCTTAAAGGCATTATAAAAACATAAACACACTAATATTTACCTCATAAATGCATATTACCTATATTATTATTTAGGTGATTCAAATGACCTAGTATATCCAGATAAATAATATTTTATTTTTAATAACTGATGTCAAAATAGTTATACAATTTACATTTTTAGCAGTCACTTACATGAGGCACAATCATCTCAAAGGTTAGGAAATATTACTATGTTTACATAATATATAATATACTATTTTACAATAATACTATTTTTCTTTTATATTAGTGGAATTGGAATATATTTCCAATATTTCTGAAGAAATAATTTTATTAACAACATCTCTTTCAATATTTAAACAACCTAACGAAAACCAAAAAAAACTTTTTCATCTAATTTTTCAATTTTTGGTGTTTTTGATCTAAGCACCCCGAAGCAACCCCCTAGTTGCGCCTATGATGTACATAATGTACGATAAATAAGAAACGAAAATTAACGAAAAATCCACTACGACGAGGATAAACAAAATAATTCCACCTGATATAATAAACTATTATGATCACTTAGTTTTAATTATCATCCGCGATAAGCATTACGTATTATTGTCGTGAAATAATTCTGCAATAAGATAACGTAAGCGTATAGTATTACGTTTTAAGCTCTGTTAGAATATTTTCGTTTCAATACGGCGCGAATTGGTGTTTGTGTCCGAATTTTAATTCGTGCTTGTGTGAACAACCTCAGGTCAAAATATAATATGCCGATCCATTAATCCATTTAAATTAAACGTACACACAGAAAAAATGATGTACAATCAATTTTCTATTCTTATTTAATGATTATATACAGATAACAAAAAAAAAACCATATTTTGATATTATGTAAAGTATATACCATAACCTATGCTACCAATGCACAAAATTGAACTGTATAATATGTATGGAACAGATCGATGACTATAGCGGAACTTTATCTAAAAAATATTTTCAATGCTATAGAAAAATAGGTCATAAACTAAAAATAACACGAGCTAGCACAGCAAATTATATTATATGAATTAAAACTCCAAAACATATATATTAATGTCTGCAGATAAATTGTATACCTATTATTTTATACATTAAATACATCGAATCTCAGTACAAAATAAAACAGTTTAATAAAAACAATGTACATTTATATATATATATATATATATATATATATATATATATATATATATATATATGTAATGTATAGTGGCGGTGGTTAGGCCACACTTCAAATGCGTATAAGTTTATTGACCCGGGTCATAGTCATAGATCCTTTAAATATATATTGTACCTAACTGATATAAAATGTCTATTAGGTGGTGTGATCCTGCAGATGGTATCACAACGGCAGCACCGCGACTTTATTTTTTCACCCTCCGCTCCTCCTCGTCTGCAACTTTATGCGGAGTGGTGATAATAAACTGCAGTATAAGGGAACCCGTATAATAATATATATAAAATAATGGACGGTGAGCGGGTTTTCAACTTTAGAATTCGTGCGCTACTCGGAGCATAATTAAAAAGCCGGAGATGGAGATCGTGAGTGGAGAAACCGCCGGCAAGGGGACTACATCTTACTACTTAGTATAATCGTCAAAGACCATATAGGTAGGCACATAATATTATGGACGGTATTATATATTATTATTATGTTACGTATATATCTGAGATGTGTGTGCCCGGTGTCAATGACTGATAATACACACACACACGCACACACTAATACTACACGGTACCTTTGAAATATTAAAAGAAATAGAAGAAGAAAAACAAATTCTCTGGACCCGAAAAGCCGTTTTGAAGAAACCGACGGGAGATTTGTATTATATGTTTTTTGTTTTGCATGTATAACACGTATTGTATAACATAAGGGAGTACTCTACATAACTCTTTTCATTGAATCCGATTTCATTGTTTCGTAAGAGAAGAAAAAAATGTTTATTGTCGCCATTAAACGCAACAAGTAATTACTTTTCGTGCCTTGGGCCGTTTTTCATCGAACAAAAAAAAAATGAGTATAGTATCTACATGTGAGAGTATCCAACCAATATATAGGTACAGCTTCCTCCGAGAATAAAAAAAAATAATATACATTAAACACAAATACGGTACCGTCGGTACCAATATGTGTTATACGCCTGAACAATAAATTTGATTCCACTGCCAAGCATTTCAAGAGCTACTCTCAAATACTGTGAGAGAATTATAAATTTAAAAAAAAAACTTTACATTGATAAATTGAAATGATAAATAAAAGCAATCCAGTAATGTATACATAGATCAAGTTGGACACTTCCGGCGTAACAGAAAACGTTTGCACCCAGGCGACTGCATAGACGCATAAACGTCAAAATATTTTATTGTCAATGATAAAATATGATACTGAAATGTTAATTTAATTGTTGTGTTTTGTTGTTCTTTGAAGTTCAAACATGTTGTATATTACGAAACAAATTATTTTTGTGTTAACTATAATAAGTAGTGTAAGTAACGACGAATGCCGAATGGTGACTATATAATGTATTTATATTACATTTAATGTTGAAAATCAAATTAAATTTTAAATTATGTTATTCAATGAGCACATACCTACCAATGTCCCATTAAAGCATCAGTAAAATTGTTTATTTATTTTTAATGATTTTTCTGTTTGATATATTTTTGGAGTATTGTAGCACGGTACGGTTAAATAATAATGATATAATATTGTGTTTAGTGATGTGCGTGTGCACATAATAACAAACTCAAATGTATTAAAATATTAATAAAACAAAATGTCGTCATACTGAGGATAATTAAATTGCAATAAGCATTAACCTTTCGCAGTTCATTTCCTGCGTGTAGACTGTATACAATAAATTAATATAAGCGTCTCAACAATAAACAATAAATGCTTGTAAAAAAATAAAACAAAACTCATATAGAATGGTACAAACATAATAAACAATAAACTGACATTAAATTTTAAAAAAAGTTAGTAAATTGCAAATGTTTAATGATAATTTTGTTCTTGGAAACATTCAAATATGTACACCTATTAACTTACAAATATCTACAAAATGAATGTCATTATACATAATTGGAATTTAAATTAGTATTGTAAACAATTACTCCATGCCTATATTATTATTAAATTCATTATTTTATAGAAATTTTATTACTTTTTTACGTAAATAATAGTTGTTTTATTTTTATTGGATATAGATATTTGTTAAAAATTACTTCAAACAATTTAATAAATACAACGTTTTACTCTATAAATTATTTTAAAAATCCACTATATGCGATATACACAAAAAATATATTAATTGAACAACAAACAGGTTTTAGATTTAGATAATCGCAAAAAGAAATTATATACATACTAAGTATTTTGAATACATAATACATTGTTAGTAGGGACAGTAGGGTGGCTCGTATACATACAAATGATCAGCAAAGAACTGTCCGATGTTCATACCGAGAAAATGGCAATATTCACCAAGATCTATTGAAATTATTATTATTTTTATATTTTCAACCCACTTGAATTTGATTTTTTTCCAGATACTATATTGTGTTGTTAACCCAAGTATCCGGAAATGACATTGTAAAATTTCACGAAAAATAATAATTTACAATAGTAATTGTTCAAGGGTTATTGGTGGTACATTATGGTTCTCGTATTGTTGTACGGGAAAAAATAAGGACGAGGATATAAAATCTGAGAACAAAAAATAACAACATAATGTCTCCAGAGCACATATCGATTCGTGAGTTCATTTATCCCCCGACCTACAGCGAGAACAATGTCCAGACCGTATTTCTCTCCCCTCGCCCTCGCCTCCCCTCCCCCTCCACCACCACCACCAGCCGTTTGATATTATATTATCTATTCGTAAAATCTCTTAGTGGACCTGCTTCTTCTCGGTGCCATCATGAATGTCTCTTGATTTATGGGACGACCTCCGGCCAATGCGAGTATTGTCATGAACATTATACACATACCTTTTGCACATACGAACACACACGTACACATTACAAACACGCTGGTAGTTGTCAAGTTAAAAAAAAAGTGCTCGATAAACCATATTGAACTGAATCAACGATTACTATTAGGTACCCACCCATTAACTAAATACGTAATACTTATAATTAAACTCGTGATTCGTATATTATAATATAATATTATGTATGATTATATATACATTTTACGTATAAATAGTTATAATTTCTTGATCTACGAATTTATTATAATTATACTATTTACCTATACTAAATCGTACTACAACTAAACTAGGTAATCATTTTGACTATTCTTATGCGTTTCAAAATATCGGTAATATTTATAATTTATACCAGCGGTCCTCACTAGGATTGTAGAATGGGCCAAATGTAATTTTTGAAAGTTATTTGCGGGCCGCATACATTTTTAATTATTTTTTTAATAATTAAAAAAACATAAAAATTATATATATATATATATTCAATATTGTTAGGAAAGGGTATTGTAGGAAAAAGTACGTGAATGACATAAATGTTTTTCTTGGATTTATAATTACAATTTTAAATTTCAATTCATAGTTTATTTTATACAAAATACAAATTATTCATATTACCTATTATATTAGTTTATTAAATTTATATATTTTTTAAATTATTAGATTAATACTGATAGTTATATAATTAAAATTAATTAATTTGATTTAATGTTGTTTTGATGTTGATGGACGGTACCTTTCTGTTTCTTTTATAATTTTATTTATGTCTACGGTTGTATTTGATGTTGACAACCGCAGCGAATCGTCCAAATGCACATCACTCAAACGATTTCTGTATTTGTTTTTTATAAATGTTACCTAACTAAAAGCAGCCTTACATAAATATGTCGATCCAAAAATTGTTAGAATACCTTTTACGTTTGATAAAAGGGAAGGATATTGATGTTCCTCAAGTGTATTCCAAAATCCCACTGTATTATTTTTACCATTAAAAATAAATTACAATTAAAATTTTGGATTTTAGAATGAACAATTTAATTTTAGTGCGGGCCGCACTAAAGTTACTAAAGGGCCGCATGTGGCCCGCGGGCCGCGTAGTGGGGACCGTTGATTTATACCATAAAATATCCAATATAACAATATACTTTGACCTTCATTTGTCAAAATGTACTTAGCTATAATAGCTATGTATATTTGGGTCGCTTTACCGAATTATATTAGTTACCAAATGTAATTTAACTTTGTAATGCTTAAGGGACTGGCAAATCAATTCGGTGCACAATTCAATTTTAATACATATTATATTCAATACAACGTACTATAGGCAAGTAATCCGTTCATACATAAATGTAACCCCGGGAGAGACTTAAACGCAGTGACAATACACGGAGAAGGTTGACGACCGGTACCTACTAAAGAATATATATTATTTTTTTTAATAGAAAAAAGTCATAAATATACAATTTAATGAATTAAATAATTCAAAAAGAAAATAGTATATCATATCATTCCTACCGATTTACTAAGTCAGTAAATAAAGTAACAGTATAAAATATAAAGTACCTACTGAAAACGATAGACGAAAATGAAATGTAGCGAATATATGTGTCTAATAAACTCTTGGCATAAAAAAAAAATATGATTAGGTATTTTACCTTTAAGGTAATTAGAATTTATCACGTTATTATCATTATTAAAATATCTTTAGTTGAGATACTATTTTTCTAAAAACTGGATTTCATAATAAATATGTAGTTATTATGATATAATTGAACACCTACACCTAGTGTTCAATCAAATTTATTAAAAATCACAATAATATGTTGTTTAAAGATAATTTCATTCTATACACATTGTTATAATATTATACACCAAAAGTGTAAATTTATATTTCAAAAACAACGTACTTCATTATAAAATTATGAATCACTGTAAATTGCGTCAAATTTTTAATTTGTTGTGTAAATTGTGGAACATGTATGTTTTGTATATATGCGTAAATATTTTTTATTCGAACGCGTAAATCACGTCCGTAGCTTTTCCTTGCAAAATCGCAAAATCAATATTTTACAACCCATCCCAAAAAAGTGTATGATTAAAAATGTATAATTAAAGATGATATGTAAATATGAAACCGGTAAAAATCAATAAGGAAATTCCCGCAAAATATAGTCCAAGTAATTCTTTTTTTTAAGTTCATACATTATGTTATGTAGTTAATTCAATGTTTCTTGTCCAGTCATTTTTTTGAATTTTATTGGCTGACTTTTCGGTAGAAAATATACGTATCACATCGCATGATTTTTAAAACGCCAATGAAATAATTATGAAATTACGTTTGGGTGTGATGCATTGTTTAATTTTAGGATAATAATTCCGAATTTGGCCGAATTCAAATAATATGGTAAAAAACCTACGTCATTATTGTTAAATACGTTTTAAAATTTTAAATATGTATAGTAATTAGTCAGTAAATTGTATTACACTACTATATTATAACTGCATTTTTGTATTTAAGACATACCTTCGAATCCTCAAATTGTGAGGTAATTTGTATAAGTCAGTTAAATTAGTTAACTTCATTTAAAATTCACAAAATAATGAATAGAAATAAACAAAGTAGTACGTTATAATTATATAAAGATTTATTTTGAATTTTCGACCGTGAAAATAAAGTATTTTTTAAAAGAAAGAGTCACCATCAGCTAATCGCCACCCAACACAAGGTGCTCGGTCACGCTCTAATTTTGCCGGTAAAACGTGTACAAAACTACAAAAGTAAATTTCAATAACAAAAAAAAATTCAAATAACGAACGAAATAATTATTGACTAATAAAACTATACATGTACTTTTAACAATGACAGAGTTTCATCGACACAATTATTATTTTTAATTCGAATTAATTGAATAAAAATATTAATTACCTACTTATAGATCAACTTTGAAATTGAACAACTCGGTAGTTGTTCATGATTCAGCATTCATTAGTTATTGATATAATTAAAATGTTATAAAAATAGTAATATGGTTTCTGAAACTTACGATCAAATATGTAATAAATTGTCTGAAGTAGATAATACTATTATGTTTCGTCAATCGACAACTTGACCTCTTGTCCTGCGTTTTTTTATTCATATGTTTGAAGAAAAAAATGTTAAATAAAAAACTCATAAACCAGTGACACAAAAAATTACGACTATACAAAAATAAAAATAAAATTATTGAACACGATTCGGCGAAGCACGTGCAATTGGTGTACACTCGGTGGTGGTTGACACGCGGCGCGCGTGTGAGTGGGCCGGCGCGCAAGAAGATACTGAATACCCGAGTACCCGACTGCTCACGCGCTGCGTCAGTTATCCTTAGTTGTGGCTTACCACGAATTCCCCGGTGACTCCCGAGACACGAGACGTGTACTCGTTTTCATTGGACGGTCGTTTTGGTAAAAAAAAAAAAAAAACGTGATATGACATATAGGTAGTCTTAAAAAAATATTTTATTTATTTCTGTACTTACATCAGACCCTTTCACAACAGAAACATTTTTATGGTTTTAATTGAACGTTTAATCTTAGTTTTGTACTTACGGGTTACGACGATACCGCTTGCTGACCGTATACAATATGTTTGGGTATTTCTCGCATTTCCGTTATTAATAATATTTAAGATTATATTTTTCCCGGTTTTGGGTTTAATATTATACAATAATAATTGAATAATATAAAACCCAAAACCTAGAATTATTCCATTCGTTTAGATATTTTAAATCATAAAGTCTATATTCATGTTTCGTGTTTATGTTTAACACATAAATAACACATTTTTTTTCTTATATTTTTATTTTTTATTTTTATACACGATCTAAGTATAATACATTATTTTCTGGAATAATAAGTATAATTTTGTATTAATATTTTTAACTGCAAAATACTATTTTACTAATAAACAAATTAAATTACAGATACCTATTTCTATAATCATTTTAACTAATTTAGTTTATTTATTGATAATATAAACAATTTTGTCCATCAAAAATCACCAATCAATTTCAATATTTTTTCTCCGAACGCAGCGCTTATGCCGGTATACAACTTCCTAGGTACTACTTACCTTTTTTCAAAAACATAATGCACATCGTGATTTGACATCTTTCCTACCCATATTTTCATTATAATAAAGAAAAATCAGATAATATAAACTACCCTAAGAAATTTAATCCATTCTTAAATCAACATTCTTTATAATGTGTATTTACCCAAACGTGTCTTAGAATTGAATCGAAATAATGTCCTGAACAAAATAAAGCCCATATAACTATTGACAATAAAATATTATTTGAAAAGGACACAATATGATGAATAACATTATTATATCTAATCGAACTTAATCTAAGCAAAACTTATATCGTAAACAATATGTTAATACAATAATGTAAACTAATGGCCTGTAGTAGCCAATGTTATTAGGATCAATAAAAAAAAAAACAATAGTTTTAAATTCAAATTTATAAATTATATTCCGATATGAAACATTTTATTATAACACACACAACATAACATAATACTGATATATATGATCTATCGTAAAATATTAGCATTGGTTGCCTTGTCGTATGCCAGACTCCGAGTCGAAATCAAAACTTCAAAATGTTTGATAAATAGCAACCGAACATTAGCATTATAGTATACAAATTTTAGATTTTTTAAGAAATCTAATAGTTTCAATAAAAAAAAATAAATATTGATTTTTTTTAAATTTGTATTAGCTTCAACCAAAAGTTATTATAGCTCAACAATTAGTTGAACAACAAGATAAGGATGTGGCATTAATATGAATCAATCTTATAATTTATAATTACAATATTAATAATAAGAAAATCATAAACTCAACTCCTTAATATAAAAATTAGATATGTTAATAATATGATATGTATGTACTGAAGGTATGATTTGTGTGTGTGTTGTGGAATAGCAGTGGTGGGGAGTGGGATTTTATTTAACAAGGATAACTGTACAATTAGAAGAGAGTTAAGAATTGATTTTCATTGTCGAGGGATTTAGGGATGATGGAAAGGGGTTGCTCGGGTCTCGGGTGTAGGCGTGTGAAATGTAATTTCGGCGTATGAAGATTTTTCTATTAGATTTGAACTGTTGAATAAAAATGATTGATTTTGATTGTTTTACTATCTTTAGGTTTTGTGTGGCTTAATATAATTAAAAATAATTATAATTTGTTTAGTCTTATAGGACATAGTTAATATTTTTAGTTTTAAAAATTAAACATCATAAAACCTTGAATGCAATAATGCGTTTAATGCATTTGCCTTACAATATATTGTCTATAGTTCTATAGTAATGGAAGTATGACTTGTAAGTTGTAGCTAATCATCTATGCATGAATGTCTATATGTTAATCTATAGAAAACGCCGTATTAGTAAAGATTTCATAAATTTGTAATATCTCCATCAGTATTGTGATTAGTTGGCTACATCCGAATTGCCAAAAAAAAAGCGATGTGGTTGACAACCGATCGAAATACCGTATTTTTCGAAACAGGTTCGAATTTCGTGCGTGTATTTTCGGTGATAGATTGGAATTGCACGCGTACAAGTTTTAATAGCCGATCATTTGAGTTTATACTGTAGTAAATATAATATAGTAATATTTAGTTAAGTAGAGTAAATTCGATAATATTATGGATTTTCTCCGAGGAATGAGATTAGATTAGTGAATAGCGATTAGAAATGATCATAATTTGATAAGTATGTAACAATATAAATACGATTTGTAATTTTCGACAATCAGTTAATACAATTAAGTTGGCAATTAGACCAATTTAACGACAAAAAAAAAGATGGAAATTATTATTATATGTTTAGCGAAAAAAAAAAACTATATTTAATTGATGGCTATAAATTTAATTTTAATAAATATTTAAAGTCATGTAAGATTTTACACTGAGAATTACACGAAGGAGATATAAGTAGTCTAACTAATACAGACACAATGCGTATAAGAAAAAATATTCACTATACACGTTCAAGTATGATCACAAAGTTGCCTACAAATTTAAATGAACTAAATTTGGCTTTAACAAATTTAGGTATAATCAAAACATATCGAGATGAATTATTTTTGTTAATTAATAATTCAGAAAAAATACAATAGCATTTTCAACACAAACTAATTTGAAATATTTAACTGAATGTGCCGTTTTATATATTGATGGTACCTAGGTATGTTTAAAAGTTGTACTAAACCATTTTATCAATTATTTATTATTCATGGAGCAAAAATTCAAATTATACTCCGCTAGTAATTTTTTATTAACAAGTAAGACTACAAAAATATATAAAAATTTTCTGATTTGTTTGAAAAAATTGGTGAATTAAATTTGACTTTTACACCACGTATAATTTACACTGATTTCGAACAAGCTAACCTGCACAACCTAAATTAAACTTTAAACTTATTCTTTCTAAATGATTCTAAGTTCTTTACTTTAAAAAACTTGGCTTATAAACCAAACAAATATTTTATTTTTCATATTTTGCACAAAATAATGTTATTACAACATTATAATATCATGTAATTAAGGTAAGGAAATGAGCTATAATACCTATTGTTATGCCACAAAAAAACTAATAAAAAAAAAAGTAAGTAAATATTTCAATTCAAAATATTATGACGATAAAAAAGATAATTACTGTAACGTTAATATATAGGCATCTACTAATTTCTATAAATGTTACAAGAACAATAAATAAAAATGTATCTTATATACATTAATTTCATTATGAATAAATATTTTACGTTTTCCTCAGCAAACTTTCAATTATTTACTGTGTTGAGGAAAAAATAAACTACCAGTTAGTAGCAAACATGTTAAGTAATTACCTCACTTTAAAATAATTATCTCATAGATAATTAGTAATTATTAGAAAATCATAACTTAATTAAAACCATATCGACTATTCTATAATATTTATATAAAACAAAATGCCAAACACTGACTCTTAAATCACTTCACACGTAACTACTTTAAAACAAATAATGATTGCTCTGAAATTGAATTTGATAAGACATCAACTCAAAATAAAATATATTTTCATAATTTTATTATGAACTACTAGGAAAAAATTATCTATATTTGTTAATTCAATTAAAATTCAATTTGAAAAATATTATGATAAATTAAATTAATATATTGCATGAATAAAAAATTATACAAACTTTTTTGTTTCCTTTAAAATTACTTCATTCTAAAATTACAACGGAAAATGAAAAAAATTATTAAAACATTAATATTTTATTACTTTATTTTATAATACTTAATTAAGTACCTATTGTAAATATTTATATTTTAAAGTTTATAATATGATACATTAAAAATGATTTATACTCTATGTTATGATTTTATTAATTACCAGTTCACGCAATATATATATATATATATATGTGTGTGTGTGTATTTAAAAAAAGAAAAATTAACATATTTTATTGTCTTAATAAATAATTATATTGCGTTCCACGTTCTCGATCGTTTCGAAATTCTAGTAGAGAAATATACGAGTATAATATAATATATAATTGGTCCCTCATTAATTTCATTTAATAACTAGGTATTCGAATTTTTTTCACACGTTCTCACGTAAGAAATTTCACTTATGTTCATTAAATTATAACAAATATAATGTTTCCCTAGATTAGGTGATTATAATATAGTACATATTATATTATAGACCGTCATCAATAAAGACTAAACGATTTATGGGATAGGTTTTAAACCCACATTTACAGTTAGCCCATTGTATGCATTTTATACACGTAAACGCTCATATAGGTAAGACTACCGATAATCGTGCAGCTAACGGTAGGTATAAAGGTAGGTGGATAATATTTATTTATATCTAGGGCAGGGTAATATGTCTCACCCCGATTAAATAGGAAGTTATTCCTATTTTGTATATACTTTACCGAAAATTCATTCCTATAATCACCTCGGTCATATACATAATATTTATTAAACAGTTTAAAGAAAACACAATAAGTGTAATAATTTTGGGAGGTTTAAAAGCGTTAACGGGAAAACAAAAATGTGGCCGTATACGACACAACGTATCTGGGTTACATACCTAATTATTTAACCTTAACATATTTTTCGAGGATTAAAAACATCGTTGTGTAACGAATGCTCAAATAAATACGAGCATTCGTTTATAATTGTAGTATATTGCCGGTATGTACATTCTATTCAACGTGATACCAAACCGTAGAATTATTCAAAAAGTTTTTGAATTTTTTATCCACGTTAATAATTTACAATTTATATAATACTTATGATATTTTTGTTGGATTCGTGTATTGTGTAAGTTTGAAATGTAATGTTGAAATGAGAATACGTGAAATAATTAAAAATATACAAGGAAGAACAAAAAAATAATATTATTAAAAAAAAACCATATAATATGTAATCTTAATAATTATTTTGTGTTGCAATGTAAATTGTAAGTTCGAAAGATAGAAGTTATGTTATAATTAGGTCAAAGCTAGGTATATTCATTCTAGTGGCGAAATCACTAGGACTGAAGGATCTGCAACACCCTCAAGTTTTCAAGAAAATTTAAAATTTTCTTCAGTCTACTGTAGTGGCTGTAACCATGAATTAAAATTGTATTTCAGATGAAGGTTTCTATGTATAGTCTAAAACAATATAGACCCACAGCGTTAGCATATCAATTTACCAAACTTATGAAGGAATGAAAGATCCTAATTAAATCTCTCCTAGATAAAAAAATTATCACCCCCAACCAAAAAATCTTTGCTAACCTCTAAGAAAGTTACAAGAATCTGATTAATTATAATACTATAGATGTACTGAAACTGAATTTACGGGCTGAATCAAAAAGATTTGACAAAAAAAAATTATGCTAATTCAACGTATGACAAGTAATATATAGTAGTATATAGTAGTATATATGATAAGTAAATAATTTAAAAAATATACTCATGTCAGCAAATTCTCAAAAATCCTATTTTTAAAAAAGTTATTAGGTTCAACATTAATTTAACCAAAAAATATTTAATTTTAAAAAAATTCTAAAAAATCAACTACTTGACTTAGATAAATCTTTTTAACATCAAAATTATTCTTATAACCAGACTCATAAATAAGCTTTTTTGAATTTATCCAAAAAATTTTTATTAAATTAATTTTTTTTTTCAGTACTAAAAATAAATAAATAAAAAATATTAATTTGAACAAAAGTTATTCCAAAAGTCATTTCTATCTGTTATGCCTTGTATATGTAGTATAAAATATAATACGTTCGTATATAATCTATATACATCTGGCTGATCTCTGCTCTCAGGTGGACACGGATCCCTGGGGAAGACCATACAGACTCGTCATGAAAAAGTTCGGCATCCGCAACCCAGAAACGGACTCCAGGGGCAGAGAAGCCCTGATAGCAGACTCCCGTTCCCTGTGACCGCTGTCACCGACTGGAACTTGGCACCCTCGGCTGCTGTAAATAACATATTCCAGGCATTCGACCCGGAGCGCAATGTACTGGAGTTCCAGAGGGATGGCCACTGACGTTCCACATATCACAGGCGCTAAGGGGACACCGCTGTTTCCAGTCATATATCTACAGGAGAGCCAGGGCCGCCAGTCCACACGGTGGAGCATACTCTATTTGAGTGCTACTACTGGAACACCCTCCGTGACCCTCTGTCCACCCAACTGGATTGCAGACCGTGTACTGCAGGACGCCATTTGACGAGCTTCCAGCAGACCCGGATGGCCGGATGAAAGGTCAGCTGTATTAAGGAACATGGAGGAGTCATTTCGGCTGTTCTATGGGATGGTCGAACGCATCTTCTCACTCAAGGAAGAAGAGGAGCGAGTCCACCAGGCCGCGGAGGTGCGGTGGTGAGATCCTGACGCAGAATCCGGACATCAAACTAGTTAAGCAATTTATCGTAGCCGAAGGCCCTTAGGGAGGCAGAGCCTCCCAGTATTGTACCCATAACTGTAAAATTTTGTTGTAATATTAGTGAGTGGGGGATTGTCCCACCGCTAATAATTAGTGATATAATTGTAATCAATAAACGATGGGAATCAGAGAAGTATATAATGCTAACGCGGTTCCTTCTCTGGCTCTCGATATAAAAGAAAAAAAAAAGAATCTATATACATCTAGCATCTATAGGCCATAGGCGATACTAGACAACTGGGGTGCTATATACTATTAAAAACATAAAATTGATGTTATTTCATTATAATTATACATAATAGTTAGATCTAAAATATCAAGAGGTGCTAAATTAGAACTTGGGGGTGCTAAAGACCCTTTTGCACCCCCCAAGTTGCGCCAATGCTATAGGCTATAGCTATAGATTATTATAATTTTATCTGCCGTCACCCGTCATAATATACCTAATTAAATTAATATGCTCTGGATTATAAACTTTTATTTATAAATAAATAACAAATTTGATTTAGTTTAAAATTTACTACCTAGAATAGATTGACTGAACTTCGATTATAAGTATTAAACAATAATGATTAAATCAAATTGAAATGTGTAAAATAAGATCACTATTCACTACTATAATAAGTGAACGCATATAACAACCCATTCATGTACGACACGTACGTACTATACGTGTATAATGTATTCAATATGTTGCCATGTTGGTATAATTAATTTAATACTGCTATCTTTTTCCCATTAAACATTTCAAACTCACTTTTCTCTTTTCTTCCATTGTGGTTTTATCCCAGCAATAATTGTCGTTAATTTCATATTTTTCAAAAATATATTTTAATACTATAGTATTATGGTTTAGGGGTCATATAGATACAAACATTTAGTATAGACATGATTTCAGGTACCTGTAGTATCGTTTAAAAATTAATAATAATATTCCGACAGATTTGATCGAAACCAACAACTGTAAAGTACCACGATATTTTATATTTAGATAATCTGATAATACGGTATTAAAATTGAAAAATATCCGTCTTCATTATTCTCAATTATGTAATCCGTCAATTATGAAAGAACTCAAAAATATTACGATACTTATTAAAAGTTTTACGATATTTTTGAACAACAATAGTTCAGTACGAAGGAAAAAATAATAAATGATAAAATATAATATAATATTTTGGTAAACTATCGAATTTATGTTATAAAATTAACAAACTTACCGCCATCAATATCATAATAACTAGGTACAAAAAAATATTGTTAAGCGGAGATTTACATAAGATGTCAAAAAAAAAATCAACAATTATATTATAGGTATAGCGCCGTATAGGTATCTCGAGGGCATTGAACTTTTTGACAAAACAGCGATGGAAAAAAATGAACAATAAGTCAACTCGTACCTATATTGCCAATAATTGAAATAATAATCGTAGTCATAAATTAAGAAAATCACGTGCTATCTTTTTACACTTTATTTAAGTTGATCTCTGTTTGAGATTCTATGTGTATTGTAATTTCTTTACGTAGTATTTTAATATAGGTACAGCGATTAAATATTGACAGCATGCTGCAACTATACACTACTGTCTACTACTATACGTCCACATACAATTGGTCTAAGAGCATGTACTTGACTTATAGACATTTGTGTTCTTACAATTGTATGACTCAAGTCGTTGATCACTGATCTCAACAGCGTTCGGCATATTTGGTATCTGACTCACTAAGTGCAGCTGGCACTGGTAAATGCGGCTTTGGATAGTGATAGAATACGCGAGTGGGTGAATTAAACAATACAATGTACCTATACATTTCCATAAATGTTACTATAAAGTGGATGAGAGATTTTTCCCTTCGTTCTGCATCTAACACATTTATATATTTATGATACATGTGTAGTATAATAAATCAACATTTATCGATTCATATCAAACTGGGGTTTGAACTTTAATATAAAATTAAAAATAAGAAGATATCTCCTAAAGGTATGGTATGATTGGAAATCCATACAATATTCTTCCTCGATGCCCCTTATTTAAATCACACGAACTAATAAATTATCTATTCACTTGACTTCAATTGATATCGCTCTACAACTTAGGGCCGTAGCCAGGAATTTTTTCTATACACCTCTTTCATACTGCCTCTTAAAAAAATTTCCAGGTAACCACATATTAAAATGCATTTAATGATTGGAAATAATTTGTCTCTAGGTATCTTGTTTTATTGTTTAAACTCTTATCAATCATTACAATGCACTACAGGCCTATCAATACACCTTGGGCACTATACTATAAATTTAATATAATATTATATTAAGTATTTAATTAGTTTTAAAAAATAAACATTTAAAATTTTACAATATGCTAGACATGTTTACATTTTCTACTTTATTAAAGGAGGGGGTTTGAACTCTCTAAACCCTCCCCGTAGCTACGGCCCTGCAGCACAACTAAATGTGGTACTTAAACATTAAGTAACAAATATACATAGCAATATGAGATAGATATCAGTAATAAATATAAAAAATAAATAACAACTATATTACCTAATTTTTAAATTATATGAATTAAATTGGATTGATCGAGTCAGAGAAGACCTAAAACTACCGGGAATAAAACATGGAGTATTGAAGTACAACTGGGTAAATGCACCAGTAAAGAACAAGACGTACGTCTTACCTTTTTAGAAAACACAATTCAAGTTAACACCAAACGTTCATAATTGCCACATAATGTATATTTGTTATAGTGTAATTATTTTATTCATGAATAATAAATTGTATTCCTTAAATTTAATTAAATACAATTTATTTATTACGAACATTATCGATTTTATCGTACTAAAACCTAAACTTACTGTAAATGGTAAAATTACTGGTTATTTGTATAATACACTAATACAGAGTGGTGTATCTACCTATAGACGTTTTTTATGGGGTCAACGACCCGAATAGATCGTAAATTCATTTAAATGTAGTGTATTACGGTTAGTTACGAAACAAATTTCAATAGATACATATCACATTGTATATAGGTACCTACCTATGTGTATAATAATGAATATTCCCGACCTGGGGCCTAGTTAATCGAATTGCGGCGGCGAATCGGCAATCCCATATAAATTATATTAGAATTTCGACTGGTCCCACTGTGCACGTTGCGGCCTAGAGCTGTTACTGGTAAACATGAATGATAACAGGAAAACTTAGTTGACTAGATACCTACTATAATAATAATAATAATAATAATAATAATAAGTACCTTTATAACAACCGATCCGTCTTTTTTGTATGACATTGTTACAACTGCCATTGTAATATTGTATTACAACCGATATGTCCGTGCAATAATATGTAGAGGGTATTGGGTAATACAAAAGGTACAGTATAATAATAAATGCTACTGGCTATATACATACAATTTAAAAGAATTATTATAATATTATGAAATACTACAAAGTCAATGCATTGTAATTTGTAATGACTAGGTATGAAAATGTTTTAAACGCATAATTGTATGAAAGATGAAACAGTTGGCGCGTTCTCTCGCTGGACAGAGTATAGATAATGAATATAACAAAAAATAGAACGACCAGCTGCTGCAGCTGTTATCATTTTATCTTTATTCTTTGTTATCAGTTCTTCAATTCTGATTACAATGCTCGTTTCCGGTGGTAGACAAATGACAAAATTTATTTAACTATTACGAAAAGTGAAAATATAGAGATTCAAGTTCCATATTTTATAAGACGTTAACTGACTATAGTAAAAAATTATAAAATTCCATATCATTACATTAATATTTTGGCCAATTTACTATGGTTCAATATAGTTTTTTATTCTTGTCAATTACTCAAATAGCTAAGATGTAATTTAAAGAGATTTAAAATCATCAAAAATGTTTATTATGTCTTTTAAACATGTTAGTCAGTTATTACCTTTTCGTAAATTTGGTATAATAAAATACTATTGTCATTCCTCAAAACAATACGATGTGGTCGTTGTTGGTGGTGGACATGCCGGATCTGAGGCATGTTCTGCTGCCGCTAGAATGGGAGCATCTACTTTGTTGGTGACTCACAAAAAATCATCAATAGGTACGTTTATAAATTAAATTATAACAATTTTCATTCACAGATGATAAATCCTAATTTTTATTTGTTTTCAGGTGAGATGTCATGTAATCCCTCATTTGGTGGCATTGGCAAGGGACATCTGATGAGAGAAATTGATGCATTAGATGGACTTTGTGCAAGAATCTGTGATCTTTCAGGCATTCACTACAAAGTAATGTGATTCAATGCAAATAGAATATCTTCTTTAAAGTTAATTATAGGTTTTAAATCGCAGGAAAGGGCCAGCTGTATGGGGTCTAAGGGCACAAGTTGACAGAAAACTTTATAAAATGCATATGCAAGCAGAGCTTTTTGAAAATACTCCTAATCTTGATATTATTGAAGGATCTGTAGACAACATTTTACTTGACAATAATAATCAATGTACAGGAGTGTTATTAGGTAGTATAATGTATATATGTATATATATATATACCTAATATTATGTTATTTTAAAACTACACAACATTAGTAAACATTAGCAACATTAGTTTATTATTTAGTAAAATCAATTTCCTACATAACAATAAAAAAAAATCATAAATTATACTCATACCTATACTATAGTTGTCCATACTTAAGAAATTGTATGTTGTTTAATTTGCTCATATATTTCAATAATTTAATTTTAATTCAATATTTCTAATATGAAACTAGTGAAAGTTATACCTACTTTTTAAAATTTTAAAAAGATTTTTTCATTATTAATATTTTTTCTTAATTTGTATGCGTTTATACTTATTGGACCTGAATAAAAAATGTAGACAGATTGTTCAATGACTATTTTTTGTTAATATTGTTTCATTGTTAACAAAGTAGTTTGTTTTATATTATTATGTTTGTTGAAAACATTTATTTATTTTTATATATTACTTTAAGTCTAAATTGTTAAGTTAGTTTCTATAATCATAATTTTAAGTTTATCTTATTGAACATAATCAAAACATCAATTTTCTATTTACGTTTTTTTATTCAAAAAAACAGCATTATAATGATTATGCATCATAATAATTAGTTTATACTGTTTTTCTTATAATATTCTATATTTTTAAAACTATACTGAAATTAGTGATGTTTCAGTATTTTATACTTTTATAATATACCTAAAATAATGTAATAGAATATATTAGTATTAAAATATTGAAAAATATACAGTTATTCTGTTATTCATGTGTATTAGTTTGAATTTATACGAAAAAAGTATTTTTTGACATTATTTCTTTTGATTTTAAAAATAGAATATATGAATTAAATTTATATAAACACATATATTTTTGGTAAGAGCATAATGTTATTTTTTTCAATGAAAAGCATCCTCAAGTATATATTTTAAGA
The DNA here is from genome assembly GCF_037042655.1 of Diuraphis noxia. Lineage (NCBI taxonomy): Eukaryota > Metazoa > Arthropoda > Insecta > Hemiptera > Aphididae > Diuraphis > Diuraphis noxia. The sequence goes on along the minus strand of NW_028301712.1, from coordinate 69,189,314 downwards.
TTTGAGTTAGAACATTGAAAAAGTTAACTAAAAAAATTAGGACCCTCTTAATAGCTTATGTATATTCATAGTATTAGTTGAACAATATTTTTGTTAAAAACGCAAAAACAAAATTAAAAATGTCTTTTAAGTCACTTAATTAATATTTGGACAATTGTTTTTCTTGTACACAATAATAATTATATTTTTATGCAATATTGATTTTTTAATTTCTAGAAAATGAAACATTAATAAGAACTAAATGTGTTATATTGACTACTGGAACATTTTTAAATGGTGAAATGTATAGTGGAATGACTGTGAAGCCAGGCGGTAGAATAAATTCTAAGCCATCTATTGGCTTAGCCAACACTTTAAAGAGATTAGGATTTAATACAGGAAGAATGAAGACTGGTACACCACCTCGAATTGAAAAGCAATCTATTAATTTTACTAATTTGAGCTATCAGCCTGGAGATGATTTACCAACACCGTTTTCATTTATGAACAATTCAGTTTGGCTGAAAGTAAATAATTATGTTTTCACCCTGTTTATTATAATATATTTTTTTGTTTTGTTAATTTTTTTTAGCCTGAAGACCAAATAAAAAGTTATCTTACATATACAAACAGTAAAGTTCACCAGATTGTAATTGATAATTTAAGTGTAAATCGACATATCAAAGAAGAAGTAAAGGGTCCTCGATATTGTCCATCACTTGAATCTAAATCTCTTAAGTACATATTTATAATATATTTTATTAGTGTACAATGCAATTGTTAGTTCAAATATAAATAATATTTTTAGATTTCGTGATAGAAATCATCAGATATGGCTCGAAGTAGAAGGCTTTGACAGTAATGTAGTTTACCCTAATGGCCTATCCTGTACGCTGCCTGAAGATTTGCAAATTAAAATGATAAGAAGTATAAATGGACTAGAAAACGCTAACATCATCCAGTATGGTAAGGTGCAGTTATTTTAGCTTAAAAATAAACTAACAAGACATTTTCAGGGTATGGAGTTGAATACGACTATGTGGATCCACGAGAGCTTTATCCTACATTAGAAACAAAAAAAATTGGTCGATTGTTCTTTGCTGGTCAAATAAATGGAACAACAGGCTATGAAGAAGCAGCTGCTCAAGGAATATTGGCTGGAATAAATGCTGGTGCTAGTGTGAGTATTAAAAATAATATTTTTGTTTGTTTAAACTTTAAAATGTTCTTAATTTTTTCAGGCCCTGAACAAAAATAGTCTTACCCTAAGTAGAACTGAAGCATATATTGGCGTACTTGTTGATGATTTAACCACACAAGGCACAGATGAACCATATCGCATGTTCACTGGTCGAGCTGAATTTCGTTTGCATCTGAGACCTGATAATGCAGATATCAGACTGACACAGAAAGGTTCTTTTCTAACAATAGAATAATTAAAAGATATAATTAGACATAACTTATAACATATTTTAGGTTATGACATCGGTTGTGTCACTAAGAAACGTTATGATCAAACACTAAGTATACTTTCCAGTTTGGAAGAAGGAACCAAACTATTAAAATCAGTCTCTCAAACCATGTATAGGTGGAAAAAATCATTAGGCTTAAAAACATCTCGAAATCCAGAAACCAAAACGTGTGTTTACAGTGTTTACACTTAAAAACTCTGTTCCCTGAGAGAATGTGGTTGCGCAAAAACAAAACCTGTCATTTACCACCTCAAAAACCAACTTCCCACTCCTTTCTAGCAGTCTTATGCTCAAAGTTAGAGCACATTCTTTCATTGAACGGAGTATAGTTTAAATAAATATACACAAACATGTTTTGTAATTATTATAATGATGCCATAGGGCATTTGAAATATTGGGTCTATCTACAGAGGGAATCACATTACGACAATTGGAAATGATACTTCCTGATAAATTTGGTGGAAAATTTAAAGACAATCGAATTGATGAACGTTTGAAAATTGAAGCTTTGTATCAAGCATCTATTTACGATCAACAAGAGGATATTGAACGTGTAGAACTCGATCAATGTTTACTTGTACCTAAGGACATAGATTATACACAGTAATATATTAGTATTTTATTGTCAACATGAACAAATGCTTATTAATGTCTATATTATTATTCTTTTATTTACAGTTCATCTCTTAGTATATCAAAAGAAGAAATTGAAAAGTTATCCTACATTCGACCACAAACAGTATGGAACAAATAACATAATTAAGTATTTTTGATGATTCATTGATTCATTAATTTTTGTTTTCAGATTGGAGCTGCTGGTCGAATACCAGGTATTAAACCCAGCACTGTATTGCGACTATTGTATTACATTAAAAGTCAAAAGATAAATATACCAATCAATTAAGTATGCATACCTTGTGTAATCATTTATTTTATTTAAAAACTTGGCCGTAATTTATTATTACATTCATCATTAATTTAAAAACTAGCCGACTACATGGAAGTGGCCAAAAAAAATGTAGTTGTAATCATATATGTCTTAAATATGTGTGATATATCATATGTGTGTATTATCTACAAGTTCTACTCTATTTATTTATTTTTATGGTCTACATAGTTTATAATAATTATACTATAAACGCTACCTACAACTCCAATGTAATCAGTGACAAAGATTTTATGAATGACATAAGTCTGATATATTAGTGGATAGGCACCCTTAACCCCCTGTTCAGAATTCCCCTATCCATAAAATACCCCAGAATTTTTAATTATTGTAACATTTAAATATATTGGTTAATTTGCATTATTTGCAGTTGAAAAATATTAGAAATACATTGGCGCGATTTTTTTATAGTCATTTAAAGTCCGCATTTTTTAAATGTTTAACTTATATAGCTAAGGATTAAAAATGTAAAATAAGGTTATACCGTAAGTAATTAATTGTGTAAACAAAAAATTTAAAAAAATATGTTTAAAACATTTTTTTTCATTATTATTTTACATTAAAATTTGGTTAGTTTGGTTAGTTTTTTGTTGTAATTGAATATTTGTGGGAACTTGAAACTTTTGAATTATATTAATTATATACAAATATCATAATATTCAAATAATATTAATCAACTTACCGGTTACTGTAGTTATAATCACAATATGTATATAATATAAAATATCATAGGCCGACAAATTTTCTTGGCTCCGAACAGTTTTTCATATACTATGATTTTATATCATTGAATTTAAATTTAACACCACCCACTAAAGTGACCCACTTGTAATCTACTGTACACATAATAGGTAAGCTAGCCTACCAAAAATCAAATTAAGTTTTCTTGGAAACTGTTAGATTACAAATTGTTTGATGTCGATTACTATAAGTTACTAAAAATTACTCAATTTTAGTATAGGTTAGGTTGAATCTAGGACAAAATATCCAAATTTATCCGTTTTTATGTCAATTAATAGATTACACATTACTTTCTAATAAAATTAACTCAAACATCAAATTATTTAATTATAAAAATATACCTAACATATAATAATTATATAAATTTAATTAATATATTATATAATTAATATATATTAATATATAATTTTTAAATTTTTAGAAAATAGTGTAGGTAGTCATTTTTTAGCAAATTATTCCTGTATTAATAAAAAAAATTAAAAAGGAAAAATTAATACTTAATTTAATTAAGAAATAATTTTAATATATAATTATATTTTATTAGTATGATTAATTATTTTGATTGTTTTATATTTATTTATATACATATTATAATTATTATCATTGAATTTTGAAGAATTTTTAGATAAAGTTGGTCATAATATCAGAACAAGGCCTAGATAAACATTAAAATTATTGAATTTTTTTTTAATATAATATTATATAGGACTTATTTTTATCTCCGACTTTTTGTTAAATACCTATATTATATTTCATATGACGATGTAAATACTTAATTTAATTAAGAAATAATTTTAAAATATAATTATATTTTATTTGTATGATTAATTATTTTGATAGTTTTATATTTATTTATATATTATAATTATTATCATTGATTTTTTTTTTTTGATAATATAATATTATTAGTACCGGACTTTTTTATCTCGGACTTTTTAGGCTTAGGACTTTTCTACAGCGGACTTTTTATGCCTCGGACTTTTATTCCTAGGACTTTTTTACTTCGGACTTTTTTCCGCGATTCATTATTATTAATCAATAACATAAAAACGATTAAAATAATCAATGTTGAACATTTTATAATAGGTAGGTAGGTAATTGTAAAATATATTGTCGAAACAATATTTAATAACTAACAAATAATAATAAAAAAAAACAATAGTTAACTTAATTAAGAAAAAAAAATGATAGTTGTTATTCTGTCATAAGACACTTGACAAACATTTTTTAAAAAGACATTATCACTATGCATAACAATCTAAGTTTTTATTATTATTAAAAAATTATATTAAAGCCTTTAAAGGAAGTATAACAAATCATCTACCTGCTACAATGTTGTGCTAACGTCTGAGACTATGCCCAATTAAATATGTCAAGTTATGGGCCAATTGACATGAAGCAGGAACCCGAATTGTACCCTAAGAGTGATTTAAACAAAATTCATGGGTGTAAGCATCAGGCAATAAATAAAATAGTTCACAAAAAGATATACTAACCGACAAATTATAATATAGGTATATGAGTAGGACCGTGGTAAGATTTTGACACCCAGGGGCACTAATATCAGTTGAGGATTCACCAACAACGGTTTCTCAAGTTCGAGGCGCCCCCTTGGGCCTTGATCTTACTAAGTTATGGCTGCCGAAGGAAAATGCCCCTTTTGCCTCCCCTCCTTAACACGGCCCTGCATATGAGTTGACTTGAATGAAATTCTTTGCATTATATCAGGAGGAAGTCTAAGTGTAAGTACCTTCTATTACTTGAGAATTTGTACGAGCTAGTAGTTACCGAATTACCCCGTGTTACATGTCGTGAAACCAAAAAGAAATAGTACCTATAACAATACATTTAAAGCATTACATTTTTTTTTTCGGTTGTTTTTCTTTTACCGCAGCCATACTGAATGATAAACAAAAGTATAATATTAAAAATAACTACGAAATATGGATATAATAGGAAGCCACATATTTTAACCTTTTTTGAGCTAAATTATACGTTTGGCATTTTGATTTTTTTTTTTCCTTTGTCTAATGTTGATAAAAAATTATTCGCTTGGTAAAATTTCTTGAAAATTAAAAACAAGGTTATTCAAGCCTCTTACGGAACGATTTCAACAAATATGCTTTAACACAGCGATTACAATAGTAATGATATTTAAAAGTCAATCTCGTGATTTAAATTGGGTTTCCACTAGACGCGTTCACGTAAATCCTTTGCTGTGATTGGTTGGTTAGGTAAGGTTACCACACGATTAACCATATTGCCGTGTTGTTGGGCATGCTGAACATTTTACTTGTACACGGCACACGGGCGTACAGCGGAAACCCGCCTTTGCCGACATTTGGATTTCGCCACGTGCAGGGAAATAGGAAGTTCCTACACGACAGCAGCAGGTAAATATAATTACTTTGTCTATAGATTATATCATTGTCGTATATTAGAGAATATACTTAAGAGGACGTTATACCAACATGTGTTGTCTTCGTCTTACAAGTGCGTGGCATGGCAAATGGCAAAAACTGTTTCTCGCGGGAAAAAACAGTGAAGTCTACAGTTATAACTAAGAATTAAGAAACCAAATTTTCACCATGAAAAAAGTAGAATTTTCTCTGTGCAATATAGTTTTTATTTTTTCGATATCAGAACTACAAAAAAAGTTCTTAAGGTAACATGGGTTATCGATGATGTGATCGGTTTTTTATCGGAAAATTTTTAAGACGTACAAACAATTTACAATTTTAAAATACTAATAATTCGCTTTAAATTAAAATATAATAAAAAGCCTATGAGAAGCCCTCGGTAATAATTTTACTTTTAATTTTTATAAGAGGTCAACTCACTAAATTTTAAGCTCACGGATCTAAACGTGATCTGCCCGAGTTGGGTCCCAAATTTAAAATTGCTACACTAGTTGGGTCCCGAATTATTTAAGGTACTACACTAGTTTGGTCCCTGATTTTTATAGTTACTACACTAGTTGGGTCCTGAACTATTTTAGCTACAACAGTTAGTTCTTGAATATTTTTTGGTAAGTACTACACAATACTAACATTTTCCTTCCCATTTTAACAGACTTGGGACTGTCTATAATCTATTTTGACCACAGGTATGGTTAAAAATGTTTTTACCTTTTTTTTTTTTGTTTCTCTTCCATTAAAATATAAGTTATTAGAATTTTATGAAAAATAAATCACTTTTGTGTTGGTAAAAATATTAAAAATGTTAAAAACCAAGTATAAAAATACATACTATATAATATAAATATAGCCATATAGGTGTAAGTGAAAAAATATTAAAAATGTTAAAATGATTATATGATATAAATACAAATAAAATAATATTTTTTGAAAAATCACATGTGTGTTGGTAAAAATTTCTACGACATTAATGTTACAAAGTTTATAGATGACAATATGAATAAAAAAATTGCAGGTATCAATCGATTTGATTTTGTAAAATTAATGTCGTATACATTTTTACCAACACACATGTGATTTTTCAAAAAAATATTATTTTATTTGTATTTATATCATATAATTATTTTAACATTTTTAATATTTTTTTATGTTGTAGCTAAAATAATTCAGGACCCAACTAGTGTAGTAACTATAAAAATCAGGGACCGAACTAATGTAGTACTACTAGTACTTATAAAAATCCGGGACCGAACTAGTGTAGTACCTGCGATTAGCCCCTAGTACTCGGGACCCAAATCGGATGCGTCGGATCTGCCGTGCGTAAAATGTGTGATATCACTTGTAGACGGAGACTACACGTGCGGGTTAAACGTTTAACCCTTTTAATATATTTAAGGATATGATATTACCTTTGCGTCTTTCCTGTCTCGACCAAAACCCTCACAGCTACTGCTTTTTGAACAAAATATTATAATTGATTGTTCTCAACGAGGTCTGCAGGTTCTGTTATTCGCGGGACGCCATCGAAGTGGTGTCACACACTAAAAACGCCAAAAACGGTAAACATAATTATGTGTACCTAATAATATTATATTTTTACAAATTATAAATCCATCGTACCGTACATATATTATATTAATGTCTGTATAGGTAGGTACTCGAGCTGTATATGGAATTTTGGCATTCTTCTATTACCTATACCATAAAATAAGACATTTTTCATCCTTGATAATCGAGCCGGGTAGAGATATTTCAACACTTTCCTGACATTTTTTAAATTTGTTAAATTTTATTCTAATACTGAAATTAATCAATTAAACCCACATTTAACAGTTAGCATTTTTTAAATAATATGTATTGAATCCATATAACATGATATTAAAAATAAAAACAGGTGATGAGTTTAACCTTTTTCCCGCTTGAATAACAAATATTGACTGCAGAATCGTCACAACGTTTACCCAATCAATATTTTGCCGAATATGCATGTATCTCCCTTACTCTTATATTCTTAAATACGGCTCTGGCTCTACAAAAATATGTATACATTATTGCTTAAGTTGAAGCTTCCCAACTCTCTTAATTTAGATACCTAATATTGTATTATATATTCGAATCTCCTTCATTATTATCCCTCTTTTATACAAGTATCCATTCACCATTGTGTAGGTATGTATTTTTTTTAAATAACTGTATTTGATCGTTATTACTAAATAAGATTGTTTACAAAATATGTCTACATTTTGTTAAAGGGTTAAGCCCGTAAATAAAATAAGTATGAATGAATATTGAATAGATTAGTTTACATTTTGTATAATTTTATAATATTATAATATTATTAACTTTATGACTGCAGTGACCGGCACTGTGGTATATGATTAAACTAGTATTGGACATTGGGACACTTTTTGAATTTATAATAATGGACGGTTATCAGTTTATCACATTACTCCAGGGCAACATGAATAGAAGCAATCATATCTCTAACTAAAGTTTCAATGCTTATGTCAAAATCCCCTACCTTATCCTTATCCAATTTAATCAAAGCATTAAGTAGGGGATCATTCTCCACATTAGATTGAGTCCATAAGTTATCTGTGTTAAGAGCAAGTCTTAAAAACTAAGGGACTACCTCTGGAGATCTAATTATTGTACTAGACATATCAAATAAATTCTTAATATTAGTAACCACATTATTTTCCTTTTTATCTCAGCATGTACCTACTCTAGCTCGCTTATATCGATTCTGGTCAACTTGATTAACACCCGTCATACTCGATCAATATAGGTAATTGAAAAAATTAACCAAAATTAAAAGCAAACCTACAGTAGCTAATAAGAAAACTCAAAGTAATAGTAATTTGTATAGACAACTATATAATCATATATTATACCATAGTATAATAAAAAACAAACAATGGAATTAAAAACATCTAAAGAACCCACAACTTTCAACCTCCGTAAACCACGCTCTGCTACCAAATGTAATATCAAGGCAACAACCATTTATAGGATTGCGATTGCCTTGATATAACAGGCAGTTACTGAGGATCGAATATCTCACACTTCACTCATCACTGTTTTCAAGTACAGTCACAAACAATGAAGCGTCTTAAACCATCTCACTGAAATCAAAAAAGCGCTTGGAGAGACCAATACTTTTAAAATCTTCAATTGTTTTTTGATGCCACTATTCACTAAACTATCCAACTTATTATAAACGATTATTTTAAATACTCTCTAATATACATAAATAACATAATATACTTCTAAGCTACTACATTATTCATAATTTAACCTATGTTAAACTTTGCAGGCTAATGACCTCTGTTTTTCAAGCTTGCTTTATTTTGAATAAAAAATAAAATAATATGCAGTATGCACTCTTCGCATACGTCACGCCACATAGGTATTAGGTACACATCACAGACTACGTTGCACTTGCATGAGCACAGGTGTCATCAATAACCTATAGAAATTATAACTAATAAGTATAGGTATACGTATACCTGTATGATGCTAATATTATAATATTATTAATGTATGCAACAACTGTGCAAGTGTATTAGATTGGTAGATTACCTACACCGTGTACCTACAGCTGTATTACATATTATGCGAGTTAACTCAACTGCACAGTCTGTATACTTAATGGGAAACTGGATAGGGGATAGGTACGTATATAGGTACGTAATCGATAGTGTATACAATGTACATATGGACCATGGAGCCGTACGTATCTATCTATATTTGTATAATTTGTGGCAAAACATTAAACAATTTTTTAAAATATAATTTGCACCATTTCCATTTTTCACCTAGTCTAAATTGTAACTAACACCACTTGAAAATAATTATTAATAATGTTATTTAAATTTATCAATAATATGTAAGTATTTTATTTGTCAATCAAGTTCATTTCAAGAAAAATATTAAAATCTAGATACTATATAGGTAATTAGGTATGTGTAAATAAAGTAAAATAAAAAGTGTAAGATTAATTTTGTTAAATATATAGAGATTAAGAATATTTTAATTCGTTATCCAATTAATAAAGCCCGTGTTATATTTATTCCCGTTTCATATGCTATAATACTGATGTGAGCACGGAAAATGTATCAGGTAAATTCCAATAATAATTTAAATTTAAATTCTAGCACTCAAATCAGTAAAATTAATATTTAAGAGTGACTCAAAATATACATTTCATATTTTGGTAAATATTTCAAACGCACCTATTGGTGGTGCAAATTATAAATAGGCGGTATTAAAATGCTTAGATTTTAAACTTTTGTGGTGGTTTATTGATTTCTGGTAGTAAAATGGATATCTATTTGATGCTTTCAGGGGTTTCAAACGTAAAAATTCCCAGTACTTTTCAATATAACCGGAAAAATCAAAAATAAATTAAAGAAAAACGGGAGTTTTTACGGAAAACCTCCTATATTTGACAAAATCCTTTAAAACTTTAAAAGTTAACATTTTGATGAAATTCGTGAATATTTTTTGTGAGCGTTTTAAGTTCACATTTTTATGACACTGAATATTTCGTTATTTATTTATTACTCGTAATCTATTAATTTCACCATCATTATCGATTTTATCATTTTATTGTAATTCATGAACAAATCATCCTAAATACCTACTTGAAATTGTTACCAAATTTTTATAAGTATAATTAGAACTTTCCATATACGATGTAGTTTTAAAAATATTTTGAACTATTATTTATAGACATTAGATTTTATTCATAGAAATATCCATAAAACGTTTTCTGTTAATTCAAAAAGTTTGAAAAGTGAACACAACCCACACAAGGCATCTTATATATATTTAATTAAAAATGAATATAGTGTTCATTTTAAGTTGTAATGTATGGGTATTGTATTTATTGTATTAATATTTTTATTTTAAGGTGAAGCAACCATAATCAGTTATATGTTAAGTATGTGTATATATTAGCGTTTTATTAAACATTAATAAATGATGGCAGCAGAGGAGTAGTAGTGTTCACACAGATCCTCCTCTGCTGTCGGTTAAACGAAAAAAAAAAAAGTTGTAGTGTATGCATGTTGCAATTCAACAATAGCTAAGGATTAAAAATTAATTAAAATAAAGTTACTCGTAAACTAAAAAGCTAAAAAATATTTGAACTTGATTTGTTTATAGGCATTTGAAATTCAAATTTGGATAAAATTAGATATTTAAACAAAGAACTATTACTTGAAGTAAATCGGTATAGTTCTTAAATGCAGAACAAGCATAATTAATTCATATTATTTGTATAGGTACCTTATCTAAGTATGTTTAGAAAACATTTAGGACGAGATTAACGAAAACTATTATAATGAAAAATGTTTACCTCTATTCAATTTAAACTTTTGAAGTGTAAAGAATTTTTGAATTAAACCTTTAACCATCAAGTATTATAGGTACTTCTTAGATAATATATTTTCTATGGACCATTAAGATTACTCCAAAATTAGAAATACCGTAAGCTTAAAAGTAAAAGATATGAGTGTTTGTCGTGTATACAAATTATAAGCTCCTCGCCCACCAAATAAAAATAATTTATTTTCAGTGTGACACCTCGCTACCCTCTTAAATAAGATTCAGATCCTTAAAAGGATATAATTATTATTAATTAATATTAACTGTTAAAGATTTTACCTACACCTATCACTGCAATGTTTCTATAGATTATAATATTATACTAGTCAAGAAGTTATAAATAGTCATAGTCATGCATATAACTAATGTAAATGTATTCGTAGGCTAATATGACCCAGTTGTTGAAGCCATTATTCTCAATAAAATTTATTTATAAAAATGTACTTTCACACATACGAGATACGACCACAATGCGCCGTGAGTCGTCGTTACTCGTTACGTATTTAATTTATTTAGTTACATATATGTATATAATATTTAAATTTTAATATGGGCTCAAATAGTTTGTTGTATTATTTATTTGAAAAATTACTATCTGAAAAAAAATTAATAACTAATAGCCAAAATCATTATAATAGTATAATCATTCAATATATTATATATATTATTCTCGTCAGTCGTCACCTATATTATCAATTAATAACATTTGATTAATTGTATTTTCTTCTTATTGTTTCTTGGTCACAGATTATATTTATTTATGAGAACATATAGCCGTATTGTAAAAAAAAAAACGTGACAAATATTCATGGTAAGCACATTTAGTCTATATTAGGCTTATCGATTGTTATCCTATGGATGATATTATAATATTATTATAGTTTTTATATAAAATGTCTTAAGAGCTAAGAATGTATATGACTATTTTCCGATTTTAATGCAGTTAACAATATTCAATATCCAAGGCAGTTGTATACACAGAGAGGGTTAGGGCGTTTCAAAATCTGTTAGCCTTTTGGTATTTCATACTGTAGGTACCTATATATTTATAGAATAATAATTGCAATAATAATTTATAAGTTTAATGATAGTATACATGATAATTGTATAATTACATATATGATATATAAAGTAACAGTAGTAACACCTAATTTTAAATTTTTATCAGTCTTGATAAGCGTTGCTCTCATTGGTCAACCGCATCATGTGGTCTAAAGGATTATTTCTGCCGTAATTGGGAGTGTAATTGATCATGTGACTTCTACATGGTGTCCAGTGGTGCGAGAAGAAACATTAAAATTGACCAACGAAAGAAGGAGAGAGCATCGATACAACCTTCCAATCATTTTTTCAAAAACTTTACGATGGTGTTAACTCTCCTGTATGCCAGTGAGATGAGACCAAATTCCTAACCGAAGTTTTTGAAGCTTTACAACAGATATATTATTATCGTTTCACTATGACAGTATAGCAGTACGTTCAGTAAGATATACCAGTTATACCTATATATTGTATACCTTTATAGAATAAACGCTTTTTTTGGTATAGTTGACACAAACAAGTGTTATATTATTCTTACTCGCGTAATACCTTACGTACTTTAGTATTTATAACCAATGGTAATACGATGACATACAATCGCAGTTGATCTAATTAAGTACTTATTTTATTCGCGGTAGTGCAATAATGATTGAAAAAAAATGTTTTATAGTCTGTTTTAGCTTTATTACAGCAGTAGACATCTCTATTTTTTAAGGACTGGCATATGTATATATAACAATATTATGTAATATACTTAGGCAGGTCGATTTCTTAACATTAAACACTCATTACATCAAAGTATTTTTTAAATTACTTCTCTTTATATACCTAATTTTATGGTTTTTTTAAATTATGTAAATTTTTTTAATGTTATAATATTTTAGTATTTTGCTCAATTCAAATAACATGTATTTTTATTTCATAATGCTAAGCAGAAAATTATTGTGTAAATTTCAATGTATAAAAATAGAATTTCTTACAAGAAGTTAAAGTGTTTAATGTGTTGAATGTTGATGAGCAGCATTATTAAAGTGGATCAACATCCATGTGCCAATTTACGATTCACCCATTTAAACTTTAAATACTAGTGAATTCTCGAAAAAAACTTCTATGTAATATGGAATTTAAAAAAAATATATCGGTTATCAATGTCATCATTAAAAAAAATTTAATTAAAAAAGTTAAGCCAATGATTTTAGATGTATTGATTTTACAATGATGTTTTTATTTATATATTATATATATTTTTTTTTTCTTGTGGCCATGTAAACGATAAGTTTTCGAAATAATACTTCAATTTTCAACATCAGTAGTTTTTAGTTTTTTTTCTAAATGTCAATACAATCTCAAAAGTTTGGTAAAAAAATTTCAAAATTTAACACAAGGCTCCTAATATATTGTTACAATGGTAGTTAAAATATATTAAAAATACTGTCAGAATTTTTTTTTAGAATTTTGACAAAATACGTAAAAATCACGAACATTTACTAGAAAGTCATTAAAATGCATTTATTTAAATTTAAGATTTAAAAATTCAATATAAGAATTTTTATAAGTGTTTCTACTTTTATAAAGTAAAAAATATCTACCGCAAAGTCAAATTAAACTTGATTTCTCTTGTAGCGATATTTTTATTTTGTTGTTCTTCAGAAACGAATAACTGTAAAAACTTGAAATTTATATCATATATTAATTCCTATACTTAATAACATTTTCAAAATACTTAAACTTTTTTAAAGTTATTTATAGACATTTGAAATTTTTTAAGTTTTTAATTTCATAATGTCAGTAAAATTTTATTCGTTGGGTCAAAAAGCTTGAAAATTTAAAATTTAAGACAAGGTTTTCCATTAGTTGATATAATAGTGTTGGAAAATATTTAAAAAACATAGGTACGTTTTTTTTTTATAACCGTTTAAAGTTAAAATTTTGAAAAAATTGATGAAATTGAAAATTTACAAATTAATTAATTGTTAAAAATGTATAAAACATTTGACTTTTATAGCTTAGGATTGGAAATTTATAACAAGGTTTCAAGTAAATAGTTAATTCTGCAAAAAAAATCTAAAAACTTTACAGTTTTTTTTTTTTATAGTTATTTTAATTTTAAATTTGGTTGAAATGACATATTAAATATTAAATAACCAAGAATAACAATTTTAGTTATAATATATTATTGTAATTTGAAAATATTATTCGTGGGTACTTAAAATTTTTAGAGTAGGTATACTTTATATTCTAATTGTAATAAATAATGTCGTTACTCGTTAATGACTTATATTAATACTTTTAAGTATATAATTGCAGGGGTGGCCAACTTGCGATTCACATCATAGTTGTAAATGGTTCTCGTTTTATTTAAAAAAACACCAATATTTACTCACCTATCAACGATAAAATTATAATAATTATAAAATGTATTTATAAACATTTTGGCTCTTGGTATCATTATATTTATCGATATCACTCGTTGACGTATTCATGTTGGCCACTCTTGGTATATAATTATATAATTATATATACCTACTATGAATAACCGAATGGGTCGGGTACATAATGAATCTGATTTGATTAATTTAGAATTTATGTTATAGATATTATATCATTGAATTCAAATTTAATACCACCTATTACAGTAGCGGAACACGACATCCACTTACCCGATTTTTTTTTTTAATGTTAAAAAAAAAAATTTCAAAAACGTTAACATATACTTTTTTAGATATTGAATGATTACTTACAGAATCACCCTACAATATTGCAGCTAAATAATATTTTCCCATTCACGTAAATTAAAATACTTGTCAGACTAAGGTGTTACTGGGGAAAAATTGTATTTTACAGTCTTGTGAAAAAAACAAGTAGGTAATAACAAATATAGGTTATAAACTTATAATTAATAAATAGAAATAAAATTTAATTGGGTGATATGATCGGGATCGGCCAACATAACGGTCAGTCGACTTTGAACATATTAACGTAATAATATAAGTTTCTGCATGTTGTACAGTTGTGTGTTTATTACATTATTAAACATAAGCATAAGGCGTACCTAATAGGATTTATGAATATTATGGGGCATGATTATATATATCACGTGACTAGTATGCACCGTATCGTTTGGTAGGTTTATACAGACATAGACATTCGTTTAGTAGGTGATCTACCGATGCTTTCTAAGTTGTATTATGTATATAATAACCTGATTTTTGTTCAATTTTAAGCAAACAAATAAATAATTAATAAAAGTATCGATAATAGATTCGTTACATATTATAATATAATAGTATAACATTGATTTCAGTCATTTCAAATTACACGGATGATGTCTTTTGGAGCATACAGTTTAGTATATAATTAATTAATATTAACAAAACGCACAGATATTATTGCTTTATACTTTTTGCAATTTTTACTAGTGATGCTGTACACAGTTTTCGAACGAAGTTTTTCGTAAACATTTTCAGATGGGGTCGACGTTATTTCAATCATGAAAACCGATAATATATCATGTTATGTTAGTATACTGTTTGTTTGTGTGCCTATACTGCCTGCCTAACTACAATAATAATTAATAATATACCCAAGTCCCATGCGTTATTACATCATAATATTATATTAACTATTATTCCATGGTAGGTACATTATACATAACATTTTAAATTAAAAACAACGTGGCCCGCACGTGATTATTCGGTGCTATTCCTATAACATTCTCGGTTGCGGTTATAGGTATTCAATGGTCATCGTTTATACCGTTTATGGGACTTAAAAAGCCTAGAATCCATTTGCACGTATATATTAACATATTGGAAAAAAATCATCTATTAGACTCACACACCGATTAATGGGGTCATTTTGAACCGAAGAAGGGAAAATCCAATCAACTGTGGATGGAATTTTATCAAGAATTAATTATAGGTAGGTAGGTACTTAGCATACATTATACAAGCAATATTTTACTAGTTTATTTTTTATTGAACAATATTTTTTCCTATTAAATGTCCATACATTATTTTTAGTCATTATAAATTAGATTAAATAATAGCTGAAATATCGATAAAAAATGTTAAATAAATAAGTTTGTGTTTAATTTATTTTTTTTTGATACTTTTCGTTTTATTGACTCATTCGGTTAATGGTATCAAATTGCCTGATTTCAAAGCGAGTCTATAATAAGCGGTAACCACTGTATAATTGGAATGGAATCGATAAAAAGTTGAATTTTGAAAAACAAAATAATATAGATAAATTGTAATTTATAATGCAAATCGAAGCGTTTGCCGTATAAATCTATCACATTTTGTTTGGAATAAAAAATAACGATTATAAACCAATACCGACTGTCAAATAGACAGGTTGGTAAGTCGTACCTAAATTAGTATTAAATATTAATACATGCATGTCTAGGATTAATATTTTACAGTGCTTTATAGGTACTTAACATAGGTATACTAACCTGTAATAACTATTGTATATAGCATTAATGTGAGACGTGAGTATACCTGCATGACGTAGGTAGATATGTTTAGCCGTTTAGGTGCCCAGTAATAAATGTTTAATTCATGGTTTTCATTCAATAATAGCACATCATAGTGCATTGTAGCAAATTATATTATATGAAGAAAAATGTATGTTGCCGATTCATGAAAATTTATATTGCTGATTCATTTAATATCCGAACTATTACTATAAAAACAACACAACAATAGAATACATCACAAAGAAGATTTATTCCATAAAATCGTTTCAAAAATATAAAACTAAATAATAAAATATAGTAGGAAGTGTCACGGTCACCGCTATTTGGCTTCTTTTAACAATTAATTTCACCGTCTTATTCAATTTTAACATGATATTCACTAAAGTCTAGCAGTTGTATAGAGAATGATTCACTAATCGTGCTCAAAATCTGATTTTTGAAATTTTCAAATAGGTAATTTAAATATCATATTTTCATATTCTTGAAAAGTTTTCACTGTTTAAGAACTGTTCTTTACTCCTATGTAGATA
This sequence comes from Diuraphis noxia, assembly GCF_037042655.1. Taxonomy (NCBI): domain Eukaryota; kingdom Metazoa; phylum Arthropoda; class Insecta; order Hemiptera; family Aphididae; genus Diuraphis; species Diuraphis noxia. The sequence continues at coordinate 69,172,314 of NW_028301712.1, read as the reverse complement.
CAAGCCCAGATGAGAATTTCACTTTTCTACTGTAAATCATTAAGTGGAAAATTTCAACGAATAGTTTTTGAGTTTTAAATATAATTTTAACAATATTGAACTTTGTATACTTTGAGGTTCTTAATGTTGGAATTGGAAAATATGGAGGATACGATGTTTTGAAAATTTTAGGTGATACTATAGCTGGTTATTATAATATTAATCTATCAACATAAATAGGTAATTTCTAAAAATGGTCCAAGTATAATAAATATACTAAATCAAATATAAAATATTACACATTTACTTTACATTTTTGTAAAACCATTTATAAAAACTATTATCCTTAGTATAAGCATTTTAATAGTTGAGTAACTCTTTGAAATTTTAACTACAAAGTTACAAAAAAATATTCACTATTCAATTTTTAGTAAAATAGGGAGTTCTCATCTGAAAAACTGAACTTTGTATCACAGCAAGGTACTCCTTAAGTATAGTGCAAAACAATTTAAGAGTTTGAAAATATGATCTTTGAGTATTATATATTCAAAACATACAAAAATCGAAATTTCAGTAAGTTAAAAAAAAAAGAATAAATAATAATATATACCTAATGAAAATAATAAATAATAAAAATAATAACAATAATAATAAGTAATAATAAATAAATATTTATACAAAATAAATGTAATAAAAACGAGACTTAGCATGCTAGGTGAATCACCCTTTCCATATCTTTTAAAAAAAAAGATAAAAAGAATGTTAATACCTATAATAATACTGTCATTATCATACTAGACATATTAACAAAAGTAATATGTGCATAATTAATTCATTTTTTTTTTATTGTATCAATCATCAATGTACTATTATATTACTATATTACTTTATTAGGTACTTATTAAAATATATAATATATAATATATTTATTAATGATTATCATGGCTATTATTTAGCTGTTAAAACGCTAAACGTCACAATTATCGACAAGTAGGTAATCATATTATTGTATTAATAGATAAATAATTTAATCTTACTTTGAATATTTCTGTAATATTGCAAAAATCGTGTTTCAACTATAAATTACTATTATTGTATTATAATCGAATTAATAATTAGTTTACTATAGTCTATAATCTCAAACTGATGTGGAATATATATTATTCAGATAAGTTATTCTAAATCTTCATATATATACCTATTATTAATATTGATAAGTTATAGTTATAAGTTAACAACTTATAGTAGGTGATGGTAATTATTATTATTATTATTATTATATTGTATTATTATATTATATTTTTATTATATTGTTATTATTATCTCTATACTCAAAAATAACATAAGGATAAAACAAAATATATAGGTACCTACGATATAGTACCTAAGTAAACACTAAACGTGTAATTATTTTTGGACTATTCCAATTTCGGCATAAATAATAATCGTAGGTACCTATATATTTTGTTTTATCCTTATGTTATTTTTGAGTATAGAGATAGGTACATATACGCAGTGGCCAATATAGGTATTTAAGAACTAAACTGTAAACATAATATGTTTGAATTTAGTAAACAACGAATATGTGCATTGTATAGGTAGGTATATAATATTGATTAATTAATGTCTAAATCCTGTGTGTAAATGAGCAACAAAAATAATAATTAATAATTGACGCAAAACATTAAAGACGATTTAATTGATTTTCATCCAGTGTTTTCCATTTATAAAATATAATAATTTAATAATATAGGTACGATAAGTCAAAAATCAAAACTATAAAATTAAAAATAAATACCTATATCACTCTCAACAGTGTACTAAATGCATTTTCATATTTTCGATCAGATTGAAGTAAACCCAGATTAGGGGGACCGAGGGCTATGGATCTGGGCTCACAACGGATATCGAACAATAATATGGATCCTTGACAGGTATTGCGTTTCCTTTAATACACGGATAATACCATAATGGATATATTAATATCATGATTATTATTTGGCATATGGCCCAAAATTATCTTAATTTGGGCTTGAATAGTTGGTGTCTCATATTTTTAATGTATACGGTTTATATAGAATTTTAAGTTAATAGTTATATGGAAACCTGCAATAAATTAACTTATTAAATTATGTTAAAGGAGGGATTCGATACCCCCTCCCACGGCTCCCACCGTGAACACGCCCTTGACCTATATCATACATATAAGTATTTATTTCTTTAAACATGTAATATTACATGTTAAATAATTATTAAAATATTCCCTTAGTCCGCGGTATTATATGGTATTCGATATGTATTTAATGAAATAATTTTTATTGTACAATTCTGGTTGTTGAAACAAGAATTAGATTAAATTAAATTTTGAATTTACTATTTAATAAATTTGATTATGCTACATGACGCATCACCAATAATAATTTTATTAAATGTATTATTCAGTTATTTATAAATTAACGTAATTTGGATATGATTAAAAGTAACTATTGTTCTTTACTGTTTATGCCAATAAAAATCAATTGAGTTAAAAAAAAAAAAATATATAAATGCAGTTAAGTTAACTTGAAATGTTTAACTCATTTAGTCTTGTATATACCTATTAATAAATAATAGTAATAAAAGCTAAAATTGGAAAATATACATTACCTATATTTATCAAAAACTGCAAAAACGATATTTTTCTTTTCTTTATAATATATTGTCGTAACTACAACTGAAATCAAAAATAATGAATAGCTAGGTGTCTAATAAATCCAATCGGTCATCTGACCAAGATAAGATGATAAGATAAGATAATATATTTATAACGATTCGGCAAATAACCCAATAATTATATACGCGTGCATAAAAAATTGCGAGATTTTTAAAAATCGAATAATGCAATTATTTGCGTTGTGTTCGAAACATGTGAAAATAAGTTGTTCTTTTTAAACGAGGATAATCCGAAACGTGGACATAATTTACGAACCAACGATTTGGACTCAAGAAAAAAAAAACATACAAACGCTTAGAAATCTTAGCTTTACAATAATAATAATGATCGTTATTGCCGATTAGGACAGGCATTTCGCAGTTACGTTAACGCAAAACTATAATGATAATATTGTAATGTTATCGATTGTTTAAAAAAAAAATAAATATTGTCCGAGTTTTATTATTTTATCCAAGTGACCAACGCCCATGCATAATATAGGGTATAGCAGTGGGCGGGTTCAGTGAGTAAAACCATATAACTGACATATCAGCATAATAATGTTATTTGTTATAATCGATGAGCATTATAGCTGCTGTTCTACATTTAAAATCTATTGATAATACATCAAATGCGGATGTGTTATCTATAACGTTAATAAGTAGGTAGGTACCCTATGGGTAGATATAATAATAAAGCTACATATATATGTCTAGGGTTATCGAAACGATTTTCTGCTGTGCACGCTGCCAGCGTTGTCAGAGATCAAATTTAAAACGCGTGCGACGACTGACACGCCTAAATGTCTAATTAAAAACTCGTTTGACTGATCGCCTTATAACTTTAGACTTTATAACAATATAATATTATTAAATAATGGCAGACTCGAGAAAATATAAAATATCATATATCAATCCATCATACATACTGCACCATAAGCTAATAATTGCAGATTGCTACGTTGTTATTTATTTATTTCAGCATAATTCAATATAAAAATACAATAATAATAAGAAAAGCTGATAATACGTACACCAACTGAGCTAAACTCGTCGTACCTGGTAAGTGGTATGCGAAACGGTGTATGGCCCATACGATACGATTTTCATATCTACTTACTTACCTAGCTACAATCCGTTAACCGTACAACACCTAATCTGTATATCTATTGGTGCAATTAATTACGTGAATATATTTTGAAAAAAATCAGTCGTGTACTCGTGTGTTTGTTTAAATAGAACTACTACCGTTTACACACTGCGTATCCCGTCTATACCAATTACTGGCAGGGGCATTTTCACGTGGAATTCAGTAGGGGTAGGGGGGGATGAGAGTGTCATATACACTACCCAATTTGGTTTATTTTTACTATTTTATAAAAAATAATAATATGATAGAGCAATTAAAGTTATTTACCAGGTGGTCTGAGATAGTCAAAAATGTATAACCACCAGCACTTTTTCAAAAAAGCTAAGCACGCCACTGGTCACTGGACTTTGCGCACGTTAATAGAACATGACCAGTTAAAATACGGAAAACGCAGTTCTAGACTGAGAACTGATCGTGTTCTCAACGAGCGAGGAGTACCTATATGAAGTATTATGCATATTATATGAGAGTGGCCATAATATAACTTATTGAGCGTTAAAAATTCTTGGATAATGTGGTCCTGGCACGATGTAGGCACTGGTGTAGTGTCCGGTTCACTACACCGGAAAGTCCGGCAATGATTTTGGTACACAGAAATGGTATATTATGCCATATTATGGTACTACAGCCACTTGGGTTTATGGTTATGTTTTTTTAGGTAATACCTACATATCATTCGTCGTCGTATTATAGACATATATTTCCACTCAATAGGGTCTAAAGTTAGAAGTATATTTTTTAAGATTAAAACATAAATTTGAGAATCCGTTAACCTATCACATTAATTTAAAATTATTTTTTATGACTTATGACTGAATTTAATAAAGTTTTTATTCTAAATTGTGTTCGGCAGTATTTTACCACTGCCATAAAAAAAAAATACCTTATTAGAAAAACTTCAATTTTCTTGATTTGACGCCACCGCATGTATTATCAAGATATTATGAGAATTATTTATTAATTATAATTAATTACTTATTAGATGAAATTTAATATGATTATAAAATCTGAAAGTTTAATCACAATCACAAACTAAGGTACTATTCGTTTAATTGCATAATATTGACATCGATATAACAATATATTGCCTTTATATCACATTATAATATTATGAACTATCATCCAGCGATAATCATCAGTGTTAATGTGTTATTGAACATTGGAGTTTTTGCAGTGATACAAAAATAACTAGTTTTTATTTTTAATTATTAATATGTTAATATTAATAATTAATTAAGGAACCCACCTAGAAGGTTAAAGCATAGCTGAAACCGTGACTTAAAATAATTCTAACCCTCTTGCCAGTAAGTGTTGCCGCTGGGTGATTACTTCATCAAGTCAATCATGTCATTAAACGTAAATCCTCAAACATGCTTATTGTAAAATGTATTTATAGATTGTATGTATTAAAAATAAAAGTTAAAAAAAAAAAAAAAAAAAATTATTAATATGTAAACATGTTTTTGGGCTGGGATACTACGCGTTTTTATTTTTTGACCGATTGTTCAGTAAGGTTTTCGTTGTCATGGTTAAATAAACATATCTATGATTCATAATAGATTTTCCTTGCCATTGAAAAATATTGAGTAGCGTGCTACGGTTTTTGTTTTTTAATGTTTTGACTTCATAATTCCGTACATTCACGATCTAATTAATTTGGTTAGAACGTCAATTATAAATTAAAACCACCAACTACTTAAGTCAGGAAGTTATTTTAAATGTAACTTTTTTATTTAATTTTTACTCTCTACTAGTTAGCGTCCATATTTGTCTAAAGTCGTACAATGACTGGCGACTGCCGTAACAGTGCAAGCGATCTGAGGTGGGAAAAACAAATCGTAGCATATGAAATAATATAACAATATTAGGTGCCCACTCTGTGTAAGTATGCTCGGCGCGGCGTGTGTGATTCCGTGCACAATTATTATATTAATTAATCGCCATAGTGCAGATCACGCATTTTTTTTTTTTTAATTGACTATAATATATACGAACCTTATAGTTTTACAACGGTCTCAACTCATAATACTTGACACTATTGTACACTATCTATTCTATTTATGTTTGCGTAATATGCGATAAAGAACAGTAACAAATTCGAAATAATCATAGATATCATAGATAGTAATTATAGTAATCGTTAATTTTATACTTGCACCTCGAAGTGCTCCAACGCAGACTTTCGAGGACTATTATGGCATGAACGTCTAACTTTTATTTTGATGAATCCGATAACCACACGACATCGAAAACATACGTCAGATCATAAGCGTTTAAAAACACGCTTTGAACATAAAAATAAATATTCTTTTGAGCTCAACAACGCAAACAAAAATTAATGAGACATTATTAATTTTGAAAGAAGACGATTAGCAATACTGACTGCCGTGCTCACGCCGCGGTGTTTAAAATAAAATAAGTTTTGAATAGAATGCCAAAACAAAACGGAAAATGGACTCGGCATAGCTCCAACAAGATGCGTTAGACAATCAAAAAAGCCACGCTAAGTACATTCAAAAAAATTATGTTGGTACCTATTTTATTTTTGTCTGAGTGAAATAATACTTTTGTAGGAAACCGTTAGAAGGTGTCAAATTTGTAGAAATTATTAGCAATTAAAGTAAATTCAAACCATTAGCATTTCATGACGTTCAAGTGCATTACAAATATTGGTACTCGTCGTTTCTTCAATTGAAATTAATCAATACTCGTGGGGAATTCAAATAATAAGTAGTTGTGTTAGATATATTTTAAAAATAATTTCTTATAATTACGTAATAAGATTTATCTAAAAAATAATAAATAAAAACTTACTACCTACAATAATAATTGAATATATTGTACTGGTTGCAAAGAACAAAAAAAAAAAAAATTATAATAATAAAGAAAAAACTAGCAAATATAGATAAAAATAATGCATGTATCATATACATATAAGTATGAGTAGTTTGTGTTATAGACTACATAAAGTACCTAGATTAGTAACTTTAAAATCTATTAATAACAATTGTAACTGGACATTTTGTATACTACTTAACAAAACTTAAAAAAAAAAAATGAATATTATACAATGATAAACATCTAGAAACAAAATTGTAATACTATATTAAAAATGTAAAAGCAAAGTCACTATTTCCTTAGTTTTCCATTTGTATGAATGTAACTAACTTGGTTGGTTTTATGAACACCTATATTTAGATCTTCGTCTGGTCCTAAAAAAAATTTATAAAAATTGCTACAACTATAATATATCTTAAACAAAAATCTAATCCTAGCCTAATTTCACATACCTAAAGTTACTATATTTTACTCCTAAACAATCACTAGTTAAGTAAAAATTACCTTTCAAGTAGTGACAAAAATTTTTTGATTTGTCCCATTCTTCAACAAGTGACAAGTTAAACATGGAATAAGCTGCGTTACCAGTAACCTCAGCTTCAATATCTAGGAATTTTGGTAATCGATCAAGCAGCTCTTGGTCCTCAAGAGCAGAATACGTCTCAAGTAACACTAACCCTTCGCACCTAATACCAGAAAAACAATTAATTTACTGTTGATAATAAAACAACACAAGATATCCAGTGAAAATATAAAAAAGATTTTAAGTCATTAGTCACAAACCTTTTATGACAAGGTTTGCAATAAATGTCAAGCTGGAAATACTGATTGTAGTGTATAAAACATCGCCTTTTTTTATAGATAGGATAATGGGTTTCATCTTTTTGCGATAACAGATTTACATAGTCCCTGTGACTGAGCTGTGTTTTCACTTCTATTACTTGACCACGGACCCGAGGCCTGCGAATCGTATGTGTATAATTCCAATGACCTATATTAAGTAAAATAGAAGTCATAGTCAGATATGTTATGCAAGTACAGATGGATAAAGAACCTTTTTGTCCTCGTTTACGTAAGCGAGCTTGCATATTTTTAGTATATGTCTGCAAGTAATTGTGTACGACATCAAAATCTTGAAATGGAGGGAACAATTGATCATTAGGTAGATACTTCACTAACCATTTACGTTTTTTCGAGTTTGTAGCTAATCGATCACCGGTGTCTAGGCCCAGTTTCTGACAAACAGCCTATAAAATATGAATACAAGAATATAAATATTCTCAGATACCATAAATAATTGATTTAATGTTAATATTTACAGCTATCATTCTGCATATTTTATTTTCAAAATCGGATGAATTATCAATGACGTCAAAATATGGGTGTCCAATCCATGACGCTGACGCTTTGACATCTAGACTTTTAGCAAGAGACACATCCTCTCTTCTGCTCGTATGGTCCTGAAACGGATATTAAATTAATTTATGAAAAATATAATGGAAGAGTTTATGACATTTTTACCTCAGTTGTATAAAAGTCTTCAGCCCCACATGCAGCAGACACCATATGAATTATTTGATTATAACGATTGTCTCTCAAGTCAACCATGTTCAAACCATTTTCTTTCATTATCAGATCCCATTTATTAGAAGGTATATCTAGAAAAATAAACATTTAATTGTTCAATATTGTATTATTTGAACAATTGTACAAGTGTCAAGTAAAAAATTAGCATGTTCATTTTTTTGGACTAGCTAGGTTATCTATGATATACTCGTATTTTCCGGTCTACTAATTTTTAACTATTTATAAGGTCTAATTATATACAACCGAAAAAAAATGTCTAAATATCGTATTTTAACGGTTGAATAATCCCCAATGTATAATATTTTGTTATGAATTAATTTTATTAGATAAACAAAACAAAAGTAATTATTTGCAAATATTTGATAAAAATAAACAATGAAGGTTACCTAAAATAATTTCCTTAAATAGCAATATTGTTGTTGATCAATGATTATTATAAAAATAATTGAAAATATATTCTCTATCTCGCTTACAGTCTAAAATATTAAACAGCTGTCGAGAAATATAAAAAGGCTTAACTGAATATTATTTATTTTTTAAATATAATAAGAAAAATTTGAAGTGTTAACAGTACCGAAATGTAAACAATAGTATACCATTATACCACAAACATGTATGTTTTATATTTTATGATTCATCAATAACATAATTAAATGGAGGTTTTTGTTATTATTTGTATAACAGATAAAATAATACAATTAATATTTAAAAAATATTAATTGGTAATTTAAATTTTTGATTTTTTTTTCAATCTGTTCAGAAATAAGATTTCTTGTTTTAATATTAATAACTATAATTCTTGTCGCTAACATTATTTTTATTTATTATATCATATAAATAATTGTTGTATTACATGCAGCAGCGTCCATAGCACCTCTGTCACAAATGATTAGACAGTCCTGGTCACATGATTCCCCCAGTTCAAAAAAAGTATTTTCTATTTGTAACATACATCTGAGAAGATTTTCTTGAAATTTATGGGCTGCAACAGAAAACAAAAATAATATTATGAGGCTAATGACAATAATTTTTCAAGGACATAACATGTCTAAATAGCATCAAGTTTAACCGCGTGGGCTCATCATTCCATCAGTAAGCATGGGAGCCCCCCCCTCATTACTTGATGTCTAATGATTTGTGAGGCTTTTAAAATCAATATTATTATACGAACCGCGAAACGTAACATAATACCATTGATTATAGAATCTATTCTATAATCAATGATAATACTATTTCAAAGGGGAATCCCCTTAGGGGATATAATACAAATATTATATGCGATTATAATAGAAATATATTATATCACATTGCGAATTTATGATGACCTACTAAGCTAGATTAAAATGCAGCTTAGGGATTACTAACTAATTCATGGTCGCAATAAAGGAGGTGTGTTAATTTTATCGCTGTATAAGAATAACAATTTAAAAACAGACGGAATATTATGACGTATACGGCATAAGTAATAGGGCAATAGGCCCTGTGTAAAAAAACATACTATTATAGTATTAAGACTGAATTTGATGGTTAGCCAAAAAATCATTTTTTTTAACCTCGCATTAAAGGATATAATTGAAACTCATATATAGCATGACTGAGAAAGATAAATGATCATATTATATTATAATTTCGAAATGTATTACCTTCGTCGTCACTTAATTCCGAAAATTTGATACCTCCGCTGTAAAAAAATTAAGATAAATATTAAAACAAATAATACATGCCTAAGTTTAATATTATTATAAAATTATAACTATTCAGATGCCTCAGATTAAACAATATTTTTAAGGTTAGCTAATATTCATGTTTTATAGTATAATAGTTCATAATATTTTGATTTATAAAATGATACTAGACTAACTGGAGCATAATTTAACTTATTTATTTTAAATCAAACCTCTGGTTAAGTGTGAACCCAACACCTTTGTAAAATAAACAGAAAATTGAATTTCAAAATTTAATTTATTGTTAAGTAAAAATAATCATAGCAGTTATATAAATTGAGAAAACCAATTTTGGATTAATTTTGAAAGTCACTTTGCCTTAATAAATCCTTTTGACAAAATATCGAAAACGATGATGAAAAATAAATAGTATTATATTTATATGAAATAATATGAAAATTAAACTTGTTTTATACATTTCTATTCTCAGAACTTTTAATTCATAATTATTATTAAAATTGAAAAAAAAATATCTATTTATTATTACCTTAATAGAACATTGGCAGTCTCTGGAACTCTGTAAACCTAAAATAAATAAAAATTGAACAAGATGTTATGCTTAGAACGGAAATAATAATTTTGACATTTACCTTCCATCCTAAATTCTCAAAAAATGTACATAACCGCGACTGACCCGTTGTCTTGCCACCACAAGGACCTAAATTTAACAAATTATATAGTTATTAAATATTTTTCCAAATTAAAAAGTGAATGCAAACATTTACATTCAAATAATATAAAGTATATTATTATTTATTTTTTAACAGTAATGAATAATAAGGCATCTTCATGAAATATTTAACATTTGTATTCAATTACGAGCACATTGTATAAATAATTCAAATTATAGATAACCTAATGAATTATGATTGACAAATTAAAGTAAAAAAATATTGAATTACGATATATCACATGCATGACAAGTAAATAAGTTATTATAGAATAACATTCTTATTTCGTACAATACTAATCAATTTACATTTTAAAGACTTCAATACGACTAAGAGTATAATTAGGTAACATATTCCGTATGTTTCTTTATGGCATCATCAAGAAAAAATAATATATATTTTATCATTAAATACACTAAAATATAAAAACACATTACACGTACGTACCGTAGATATATTATATTAAATATGTTTAATATTTAAATTACTCGTTCAAGAAGAATGTATAATGTTAATTGTTGTTCTATTTTACTATGAATTTATGAAAAATGAGGATTAAACTAAAAGTAATAGAACCTATCTAACTGATCTAAAAGAATATAAGTCACTATTATGTAGACATATTCATTAGAATATATAAATATTAAAAACTGAATATAATTACATTTTAATAATAAAAAGTAATTGTAAAAGTTTTAATAAAAATAGACAAATACAAAGGCATTTATTTTTATTTTTAACTATATACATTACAAAGATGGTATTTGATTATTCGTGCAAGTTAGAAAACAAAATAAAAATAATAACCGAGAATATTTAAATATATGAATTATGAAGAACACGCATAATTTATGATTATGACAATTGTACAAAATGTGTCTGTTCGTACTTAGGTAGGTTACAACTTTTAAGTATATTTGCCATTAAATAATCTTTTTGTGACAAAAATAATTTACGACAAACCTTGGAATATATCAAGCTAAATAACAACAATTATGAAGACCAACGGTTCAAACTTTAAATATTTACTTTAAAATGTATATGAAGTTGTGACAAGAACAATTATTGAATTATTAATAACGAAACTTATTACGTTATATAGATATATTTAGATAGGTAAAAATAGAAATTCGTCTTTTTCATTTCTAAGGTACCCATTAATTAATATTATAATTTATAACAGTAGAAAATATTTTAAATTTTAAAATAAAAAGAGGGTAAGTGGATGTTGCTCTGCTCTACAGTAGTTTAAAAATGGGTTACTGTAATTAGATGGTATTAAATTTGAATTCAATGATATAATATCATTGTCTACAAAGAAGGATACTGAGCGGAGACGGTTTGTCAGTCTAGAATATTTTATAGTATTGTACTATATTAATTATATTGCTATTATTCCAAAAATAATATAGGTACCTATAAAATAAATTCCAAATTATTCAAATCTGGTTCATTATGTACCAGGTTCACTCAGTCATTCATAATATATAAAATATGCTATAAAGTATAATAAGTCATTAACGAAATCAACTATTACAAATAGAGTTTAATATATATGTATTCTAGAAGTCTAGAAATTTCAAGTACCTACCCATGAATAATACTTTTTAAATTACAAAAATATTACTAAAATTGTTATTCTTGGTTATATGTAATTTCATTCAAATTTGAACTTAAAATAACTATAAAAAAAACTGTCACAATTTGAACTTTAAACGGTTATAAAAAAACGTGCCTATGCATTTTTAATATTTTCCAACTGCTATTTATCAACTTATGGGGAACGTCGTATTAAATTATCAAGTTTTTTGACTCAATGAATACAATTTTATTGATGTTAATAGAATAAAAAACTAAAAAACAGAAAATTTCAAAAAATAAATAACTTAAAAATCATGTAAACACACAAAAAAAACACAATATTGTTAAATCAATACATTTATCGCTCCGCTCAGAATCTAAAATATTAGGTGTAATTTTACTATAAGATATACGATTATAAATTACGTACAAAGAACAAATTTTAAACTAATTTTACTGCTTGACCTCGATGATTTTTTTAGATGAAATAATTTAAAGTTGACTAATTTTTATTATTATATATTGTAAGAACTATTTCGGATTTTACACATATATTAAACTATTGAGTAAGCTAAAAAACATCCATTATTACGAAAAATTATACGATCAAATTAATCATTAAAAAAGGACACCATATTACTAAATAAGAGAGATAACATCTGAAGATCAATTTCAATCAATAATTAAGGTTAAAAAAGCCTAATTACTAACAGTATAAATTGCGCATGATGGCTCATATTTTATAAATAAGATTTAAGACATTAAATGACTAGGATGTCAAGTACTATTTTTATAAGCTAAACATTTTGATTTCCAAAGCAAACAAGTGTTTCTTTCTTAAAACTCGATTCAATTAATTTAAGTTAAAATATATTTTTTATTTTAAAAGATAAATAATTGAGTATTCATATCAATATCACATTAATAACCTTTACATAGCCTTTTAGAAAAAATGTTTTATTTAAAATTGTATTGATTAATACACGGTCTAACGAAACTATCTATAGTAATTAGTTAAAAAATTATAATTAGAAAATTTGTAATGTAACAAATTTTATACCTATATATTTGAATAATTTTTTTTTTTTGACCGAAGAAAAACATTTAAAAAAATTAACAAATTAAGAATAATTTAATATTTTATTCAATAAATAGGGAAACTAAGCAACAATTGGATTGAATTATTTGAATTCTAACATACTCTACTCAATAATAGTTGAAGTAGATAATTTTAATAAACATAATCCTAATAATTAAAATACAGCTGTAACTTATAAATAATTGAAATAGTTAGACAATTACATTTTTTAACAATTGATTGGTAGCTATCCTTAAAACATTTCTGTTTGGGTAATAAATAATTTGTAGTATTCAATGCAACAAATTTTCCCTGTTCATCTTTATATATATATAACATATATTGTGTCATACGACATAAATTACAATTCATAATAGTAATAATATTGTTATTAGAATCACAAAGTTTATGATAAATAAAGGAAGCACAAAACAGATTCAAATTAGAAAATCGTTTGATGTGTTTGAATTTAATTATAACTTATAACTATTATGTAACGTAATATTGAATATACAAATGTACATTTTTTTTTCAATGGTGCTATTGACCACCTGTAGTTTAATAAAATTATACATACATATTATATACATTTTTTTTTTATTATAATAATTATACAATCTATACTTCTTAGCATAATGAGTATAAGTGATAAGAGAAAGAAAAAAAAGACACATGGTATTCATGATTAAGAAGTCACCCACTAGAGACTCTTTGCGTGATGGGAGATTTGGGAAGAAAGGTAATAAAAATTTTTTTTATTTTTTTATTTCATTTTTTTTTTCTGGAGAGGAAGAGTTGGAGTATTTATTGTAAAAGATCTCTGCACCACCTTCTTTTCAGTCGACGGCGAGGATTATCAGGAAATGTTAATTTATTTAAGTTATTGATTAGTGGGTTATTATGGTTTGCCAGACGTGAGAAGAATCGCTTGTAAAATAATACAGATTCCTCTTCTATTGATTTAATATTTAGATCGTTATGGAGTGTTATATTTGAAATGTATAATGGCGGAGCGTTAGTGAGTTGACGAAGAGTGATATTCTGATAAGATTGTATTTTGTTTAGATTCGATTTCTTGGCCGCGCCCCAGAGTTGAAGACTATAAGTCCAGATTGGGTTTAAAAATTTTTTGTAAATTAGCAGTTTATTTTTTAAGCTTGTGTATTTATTTTTTGATAGCATATACGAGAACGAGAGTTTAAAATTAATCTTTTGGATCTGATGTGTGGATTCCAGGTCAGTCTTTTGTCTAAGATAAGGCAACATTTTAACTTAAAAATGAAATACAACAATGATTTTTACATTGCGTTTAAAAAAAAATGTGTGAAGAAATAACTATAGTTATATATTACAGATTAATTATACGTTAACTGTACCTAAGCGGTAAATCCGATGAAAAAATAAATATCTTTGCTCAATATATTTTTGATATTAATAATCAATACTTTAACTTAACATACCTACTAAATTGCGATAATCAAAACAATAATAAATAAAATATTATTATACAGTAAAAATGAAATCAATGATATGATTATATGATATAGGTGATTAATGATTAGGTATAAAAAATATTTTTTTTTATACTTGTGAAAATTCATTTACAAGACTTAAGACAATATGATTAAATTATTAATTATTAATATGGCGTATTTATACACGCGGTCGTGTATGTCTAATTAATAATTACCATTTAAATTGTTTTAATAGTCCTTCAACTTACCAGTACTAACGTAGGTATAAGTATTTGCTTATTCAGAGCCTTTGTGTTTTATTTCAATTTCACGTGAATTGTGTATATAATTTTTACAATAATACTTTTCAAAAAATTGTTCTGAATTTAAATTGTTATGATTCATTACGTATATAATGTTCTGTTAAGCAGATATTTACACAATAAACATATTGATAACTTGGGTATGTTTAATATTAATCATCGGAATTTATTGTAAACGACACATAAAGAAACTGCCGTTATATCATATTATTTGTACTAATATTTAAAGTATAAAACGATAGCCAAAATAAAACTTGTTGAAAAATGAATATATATCAGTGACCAGCATAACTAACTTAGTTAAGAGTGGATAATATTATAATTACATGTAGCAATTAGGTAGTCAATTGATTTAACTGCATAAGCTACATTCTTAACTTTTTCACAACATACCAGTGGCGCCGAACACGTACTTTTATGGGGCAGCTCATCACTGTATTTAACTATGCTCTATGATGGTGAGTGTCTACTACATAATCTACCTACATAAATATTGGTTAAATATATATTTCAATATGCACACAAAACTATAAGATCAGTTTAAAAAGTAAAAAAAAAAAAATGTTAAATAATTAAAAAACCAAATGAATCAAAAAAAATAAACGGGCAATGCATTTCTTATGGAATGGACCGTGATAACGGTTGTTTAGAACCAGACGCGTTATCATTATAGATTGTGACGTATCGACTAATCACCTCTATTGAGTGGGTGTGGGGTGGTTCACTATACAATGTACACTTTTATATTAAACTTAACTTTGCTGCGAGGTGGGTTTTGTCTCCAGACCTCCCAGAGTGTATTAAATCCATACACATAAACATCATGAAGTAATCAATTTCTATTTTTCTTTACCTACAGAGTACAGACGTCAGACAACTACATCACAATAAGCAGTTATAAAGTTTGAAGACATTGTCTATGGTTTTTTTTTCATTATATGTCATAAGCTATAGATAATATTTTTTAGTTTACAAACTATGAATAATATAGTAGGTTGGTAATTAATCTAAGTATACAAAAATTATGGAATTATTATGGTAATCAATTTTTTTTTTTTATCTTGAGTCCGGCAAAACTATTGTAGGAGTAACGGAATTGGTACAGTATAGAAGCGATTGATATGTGTATGCATGTGGCAAGGATTTGTTACCAAGAACCCACGCGATCATTCATCCCAGAACTAGTGGCACGGGCTGAACGTACGTTTGGCCAGCCCCCCTCACCACCCCCAAGGAAAATCTACAAATAAACTATACAGATATTTAGCACATAATTCCCAAGAATTCACACACCTAGTACCAGTTGATGATTTTGCGACTAAAAGCCCGACACCTCGTCATACTAAATCGTAAATATTTATTTTATACTTGTATATAAAATGTCAAAATGTATTATTAAATATCAGGCAATCAATCAAAAATTAAATTAATAAAAAATTATAAATGAAACTGTTACAATTAATTATTAGAGGCATACACAAGAACTAAAGACAATTTTAGTCCATGGATTTAAGAGTAATAGCATTGACTTTAAATACTAGTATCTATAATCAACGGTAGTAGAAAAGTTATAATATTGTGGTTATTATGTATAAACATTTTTCATATATTACTTTTTTTTTTTATTATTAGAAAAAATAAAATATACTATCTGTAATTGGTATTTACAATAGGTAATTTTTATGGTTTTTAATTATTTTGTACAAGGCATGGTGGAATGATAGAAGAGGGTACCCAATGATACTACTTCAAACTTGATGTGTCTGGTAGATATTTAATTTTGACTAATTAATGTATTTTAATTGTCTTTAGATATTTAGTAGAGGTCTTGTGTCCATTTTCGTTTGAGGCGATATTTTATTTAAATAAATAATAATAACCGATGGACTATATAATATTATCATATGCAAATATTTAAAGCACGTATTAAAATTTTAATGGTTTTTGATTTATGTACATAGATACCTAATATAATGTATAAAGTAATAGACGATAAAAAATAATGGTTTTCAACATTTATTATATAAAATATAATACACACCTAAAATAGACCTTAACATCTACATGATACACAAACATAATATTTTTCTAATAACATAATTTAAGTAGATTTTTGTTAGACATGTTAATTATAAATCTCAATTCCTTGAGCTCCCTTGTATGTAGGTTACCAAGTGTCACCTTATACCCGTATAGAAAATCGTATTTCAATTGTTATGGCAGGTATTGATATTGGAACAATTAAATATTTATTATGAAATAACAAGTTTTCTTCTTTTGGTTAGAAATATACACTGTAGTTTGATTGATATAAATATCCAATGATATTTTATAAAACATCAAAACGATATTACCAAAGTCCATAATACAGTTTAACACCATACGCATATTAAATATAGAGATATACTAATATACTAGTATTATAGTGTTACATGACTTTAATCATAATATTGTAAATTAATAGTAAAAATTAAAATAGCAGACATTATTCAGATACTTAAGTAGTTAGGTATTAATTTAATATTGTAGCCAATATTTCTACAGAACTAAAACTGATCATACAATATACATATCTTATTCAACACAATATATTAACAGGTATAAATAATTACATAATTTTACAATGATAAAATTATAATTAATATTGGATATACTGACTTTATATTGGTATTAATAATACAGTTATTCTATCAATATTTTCTATAATATTACGTAGTTATATACGATTATTACGGTTATAGTTCATATTATATCACATCAATAAAATATTAATTTTTCATGTGTACCACTTTTAAGATGTCATTAAACTTAAACAGTAATTAATTTCATTTCATTATTGTCAATCAAAGAAAAAGATTAAATCTAATTACTAAAAATAAAAAACTAATGTAAATAAAGAATATATGTATAAGTAAAACGATATGTTTTTATGTCAAACGTTATACACGTTTGGGAGAAGACAATTATAATCAACATATTCGATCTTTAATATTACTGGTGGTTTTTAGTTGCAAATTTGAACTAGCTGGTACTTAGGGGCTCATAAGCATAGAATATCTCTGGTAATCTTCTTAATAATTGGGAATCACTAAAAATAAAAAAACATCAAGAAAACGGGAATATTTGCAGTTATTGTAGATGTGTCGTATACGGAAAAAAAAGTTTTTGATAAAATCAATTTTGGTTTTTAATGGCGCGTCCAGACGGAGCAGCTTTTGCCGCGCGGTATGAGTGTGAATACATAAATACATTTTCCACGGCTTTTTTTGATGCCACGCGGCATAATTTCCGATCGGCCTAGTAGGCGGTCTACATCAAAGGAAAGCCGCGTGTGTGTGGACGTATTTTCGACAAAGCCGCGCGGCCGGCGTACTTATTTTTTAGTATTTAAATTATTGTCTACTGGAAAATAATCTGGAAATAAATGCCGCACCGTGTGGACGCGTATTTGCCGCGCGGTACAGGGCCGACGGAAGCCGAGCGATCATGCCGCGCGGCAAAAGCTGCTTCGTCTAGACGCGTATTAATATTGAAATGTGTGTTATTTTTTTCTTTCTGTCATCTCCTTTTGGGGCACTTTCAAAAGCGCCGAGAACCACAAAGCAATTAAGAAAAAACCGGATTTTTCACGCAAAACCAGTTTTAGACAGAATGATTCTGATTTTTTTTGTAATTAAAAAAAAATAAAAAGTCTATACTACTGAACACTGATAGTAGAATTTTCTATTCTTTTTTTAACTATTAAGCTAATAGGCATACGAAATTGTCAATTTTTTGCTATTACTTTCGATAAATCATTTTTTGGTTTATCAAAAATCTGGAGAATGTAACACAAAACTCCAGTTTCAATCCATCCAAGAAAAGTTATCAAACACAACAAAAAAAATCGAATTTCTATGGGTCCCCTCCCACACTGGCATAAGTGGCAACGAACTAGCTAATAAGGCAGCCAACGAAGCAATAGCATCACCCAGCTCGGTACTAATAAATAAAATAACATTTCAAGACGCACTCTCAAAAATAAATAATCTAACTAAAAGTCACTGGCAAGGCTCGTGGGAGAAGACTCCAAACACAAATAAACTAAAAGAAATTAAACCATCAATCGACCCATGGAAAACTCCCCCATCCTCATCCAGGCACGAAGAAGTAGTTACCACAAGAACCCGGATTGGACACTCTCGCCTAACACACCTGCACCTCATGACAAAAGAAGACAGCCCGACTTGCGAACTCTGTGACAAAGCGCTGACAATTAAACACATTACACTAGAATGCCCAAAGTTCACTAACTCCAGACAAATCCTCGGGAACCCATTAACAATGCAACAAGCACTTGGCGAAGATAACTCCAAAAACATATACAATTTTTTCAAAAACATAGGCTTAGCAAAATTAATTTAGAAAAATAATTGAATGTACATATACTCTACAAAATCCCTCTATTGTTAAACATAATGTGTCCCCATAGCTTTAAGATCAATACTCTATGACTACTATTTTGTATTTTGTATTTACTACAGGCTAATAACCTCAGGAGTTGAAGCCTAATTTAAATAAATAAAAAAAAAAAAAAAAAACTCCAGTTGTTATAACTTATAAGTAAAATTAAAAAAAAAAAATTGAGCGGAATCTGCAACCATTATTTATGAAAATATTTAGAAATTATATACGAGATTCGCCAAAAGTTTTTCAATCTTAAATAAAAATAAATCTTAGAGGAAAATCATACATTTTTTATAAGCATTTGAATTTATAACGTCGAAGATAATTTTTTTTCGTAGAAATAAAAAAAATGAACAGCTGTAGATAGGTACTATCGACATTTTCAGCGAATGTTTATAATAATAAAATAAACATAAAATAATTATTTTTTCTCCAACGATTTTTGAATTTCTGTTGTACCTAATTCAAAAACAAATAAATATAGGTGTTTAAAATTTTCAGTAAATTTATATTTTATCATTTTCTATGGGTACATTACAATATTTTAAAAATAACTTGAATCTTTCTAAGCAACTATAGACATTTGAAATTTGAACATTTTTTTATGAGTAGGTATACCTTATATATCATTAAAAATGTTCGATGGGTCAAAAAGCTATAGATACAAAGTTCATCATAAACTGTTTTAATAGCAATTTAAAAATATTTTAGATACATAAGTAATAGGCACGTTTATTTTTATAAGTATTAGAAGTTCAAATGTTGACATAATCAGTTAGTACCTATCATGAGAATTTGCAAATTATTTTTTATTATTTATTTAATTGTTTTAAATGTTCGATTTTTATAGTTATCAAAGGATTGAACATTTTAAACAAGGTTTCTCATAAGTAGTTAATATTGTCACCAAGTTTGTAAAAAATGAACTTATTTTCAGGTATTGTAAATTTAATTTTTGGCAAAATAGTAAATAGTAAGTATACACTATTATACACTTTTGTAATAATTTATCGAGTAACAAATAAAATAAATGCAATGTTTTTGGCAAAAATGTATACAACAAACCGTAATACTAATAGTAAAATAAATTACCTGAATAGCAATATCAAAATACATGTCATGAAATTAAGACGTCTATACACATCTAGTACATTAATACATACCCGTTATATTATTTGTTTCGAGGTTCTACAACAGTATTAAAGAACATGCATGGATAAATAAATCGAGAAGATATTACAATTCTTTGGAATGTATGTGAAATGGAGTTAGATTACAAAAAAAACACCAAATGCTGAACAAATATTAAACATTTCAATGTCTGTAAGAGTTTTTGGTCATATAGTTTAACTAGTTTTCCTAGGTTTTTGTTTTAAAATAAATATTTACAACAAGTTACGATATATAAAATAACACTTCAAAGACATATTATATTGATACTTGTTAGTCGGATAAAATATGTATAAAGTCATATAAAAATGTATTACTGTGTAACTACAATAATTTATTATTGTTTCATTATTCTTCTTCGCAATTAAAATATAAGATAAAAGAGATATTTTGAGTACAGTTTAGTTTAAAAATGATTTATCTAACAACTTTCAAGACTTTTGCAAAAAAAAAAAATTATCTGTAATGATATAATAATGATATAACTTAATATAATACATATTTGAGTGTATTACTCTACCTATATTATACACATATTTCATATTTAACATAAAAACTAATTGTTTAGCTCCATGAATAATAATCACATACAAATCATTTTTCAAAAATCCATTTAATTAACATAATATTTCAAAAATGAATATTATAAGGACAATAGTAGTTCTAATGTCTACAATTCTACATACAAAAGGACAGTAAGATTATTTTTATTTCTACCATATTATTTAAAATATAAATTACGTCATACCTTCGTAATTCAATTTTTTGCTTTGAATATGCATAGGTAATTCAAGATAATTAAAATAATTTTCTGGGAATAATTCAGTTTTGAATGGCGAATTAATATCCGAACCATAGTATGTTATTATAAAATAAGGAATTTTAAATAAATTACATTGGTTATTACTTTGTTAATTAGAGATTACTTATTACTTTATTAGTTACTAATAATATTTAAAAAAAAATATTTACTTGAGAAGATAATTATTTAACAAGTAGGTACCTGGCATAAATAATCTGGAAAATATTATTAAATAAATTATATTTATATTGGAAAAGCATATTTACAGTAGGAACCGATAAACATCAAACGATAATCACATTTTATCTCATATTATTTCTTTTAGTACCTACCTATTTGAAGAAAAAAAAGAATTGTCTATATAAATACCACCGGACTATAAATATCTTAAAGTAGTATCTATTATAGTGTCGCATACAAGTACTTACCAACGTTTCACTAATGGTTTTATAAATTAATTTTATACGTAATAATAAACATACGAGTAAACATATTATTATAACTCGATAAATTTGATAAAATTTAAATTAAAACTGTAATCTCCGTGGTAAGAATGTACCAACTTCACTATAGGTAAAAATTATCATCATTGTCTTTAAAAAAAAGACTATTTAGGTATGTATTTATATTTTCAATTTATTGACTGTATCAGTCAGTCATAAATATGATATAATTACAAAATGTGGAATGTTTCATACTTTCATTTTTATAATATCATGTATGTAAGTAAATAAAATAAAATACGATGAAGTATATTTTCTTAGATGGAAAAACATTTTTTTTTCACTGAATATAAGTTAAATTTATTTCTTAAGGTGATCATTGGAGGACAGTTAAGGAGGTAAAAATAGATAATTTTCAAATTGCTTATGCAGATCTTGTGAATGCGTGCATAGTAAGTGATCATTAGTTGGAAAAAGAAATGGCAGAGCGCTCCTACACGCACATATTATTACTTATACACGAGTCACCACCACAGCGTTGCGCACTTGAAGAACGGTAAACAAACAATCGGTGATCGACTTAATACTGAGAAAATATATTAATCTGAATTCGTTATGCTGTCTTCTTGAGATTGGTCAGTCCATTTAAATATTTCTGGTTTGAATTCCGGATAATCAACGATTGGAATTTCCGAAATTTAAAAACATTTGAACTAAGCTTATGGTTTATAATTTTGTTTACACTATTTACAGTATCTGTAAAGTGGCTGAAGACAATTTATACAACAGAAAAATTTTTAATGTTGAAGATGATTTCTGCTGGCAAATTGAATTTTATTTGTAGGTTATGGAGAGGGAAAACGGGACTGAAAATATATACAAAACACCAGTTGTTGATAAAAAAATTAAAAAAGATTAGCATTTTTATTTTATTTGTGTGCAATTTATACAAGAATAATTATAGAATATTAAAGAATTGCGGGTTGGTATTATAAACCTGAATTTAAAATATGTGAGAGTGTCCGCCACTGGTTTATGAGTTAGTGAGCAAATGCCAAATGGAACATTTGGTTGAGGGTAACTGGTATATTTTAAAATGCAAAAAACAGCCGTTGATGGAAACTGGTCAACACCCGGTCTGTATGCCTATATAATATAATTAGAAAGTATTTTATGATAATATTGTAATTAAAGTAATTTATTATAGTATTATAGGTAGATTGCAATAATTTTTCCCTAAAAACTTGCATTTTAAAATGTAAAATATAATACAATTATAAAATATAAAAATATAAGTACATTAAATGTTTCAAGTATCATCACACAAATATTATTGTGAAAAAAATTGTACCTATGCAGCATTGCAGCCTAAGTAGGTATTTTCGTGTTTTTAAATTTTAACAACTTATGGAGGAGCTCGTATAAAATTGTCAAGCTTTTTAACCTACCAACATTTTGAGCTGTTGTCTTGAACAGCTAATAAAGTAATGTTACACTGCATGCACCCGGAATTTGTAAAGCCGTTTTCCGGGGCACCGATGTGGTTACACCTTTTTTTTTTGCGGTTACAAAATGTTACATAATAAATAACATAATACCAAACAGTTTTCAAGTCGACATTTTGACCTAGGGGTGCCAGGGTAACACACCTCATATAACATTCAATATTTCTAGCAAAGGTTTATATAAAACAATTAAAACAAGATTTTTCATAAGTATTCTTCTAGCAGTAATTTAAAAATCCAAAAAATTCAAATGTAAAATTACTTTCTACGGATATTTCAAGCACAAATTATGCTTGAACCAAACACATCGTTTTTAGTTTTTTTGCAGAAATACGAAAAATGTTAATTATAATGGAACTAAACACGATTAAATTAACGAAATATTTAAAAAATATTAAGATACTAACAAACGTATTCCAGACTCCAGACTAGTCCATGGTACCATCAACTATCAAAAACGTGTGATTAGATTTTCGTGGTATAGGTATCAATATATCATAATTCATAATACACTAATGTAAATATTCTGGAAATGTAATTGTGTTAAATGAATATTAATAAGTATACCACAATACCGATAAAATTCATACCCCTAAAGGCTAAAAACAATATTTTTGAATTACGACAAAATAACTAAAATTGTTATTTTTCACTTTAATTCCAATTTTATCAACATTAGAACTTCAAAAACTTATTGTAAAATATGTATATGCAGTATTTATTAAAAGATTTATCTATTGAAATTAAAAATGTTTAATGTTTTTTGTTTTTGTTTTAAGAGACTTGGTGAGCGCCATTAGTTTCGACAATTACAATAAACATAATATTTTATAAATATATAATAATCTACTAAATTAGAAAAACATTATTTTTTTTTTTTAATTTATATAATGAAACCAGCCAATATATTTAATCTAATCTTATCGTTTTATCATCGATATCGATATTAACTATATATAGCATGAAATAATATCTTAATAATTTTTATTATATAATAATACAAATTGAAAATCACTTCTAAACGTAAAATTGTTTATGGTTTTAATAAATATTTATATTTTACCATGGATTCCAATTTTTTTTACACTTCATAACACAAATTTTCAGTTGAAATCCAAACTTAAGAGCATTCTATTAATAAAATAAAGTCACTAATATAGATACATTACAGACTACAGTTGTCGATATTATTTTCAATCTTCAATTAACTTTTATTATTTTCATTGCTTAACAATAATAATATTTTTTTAAATTTTATATTTTACCACAAATATACCTATGTTAGCATGCAAAGAAAGGGCCAACACGATTTCTAGATTTTTAATTTTAAAATTACAGCTTTACGATAAAATTTAAAAATACAGTTTTCCTCTCTTTAAGTATACGATTATATGGTATTTATCTAGTATCAGTATTTAGTGGTAATCGGAAAAAAAATCCCCGGGAAAAAAATGTATTCGTATTTAGTAGTATCCATTATATAATTAGTGCCGGCTGTATGATTTGCGAGGCCCTGTGCAAATTATAAACGCGAGGCCTCGCACCTAAATCCAAATTATCATATTTCATTGATAAATAAATAATTAAAATATTTTAATAATAAAACAGTCTTTTTTTTTAAATTTGTATTAAATATTTTATATTTTTATCACTGTCAATAGTTATTATAACATAATGTATAACATAGTCAATACTTCTATAGGTTTTAGAATAAAAAATACAAAAATTAAGCATATAAGTATATAATATAAGAATAGGTATAAGGTTTAAACGTAGATTTATGAATAATACAATATTATAAGTTATTAAAAAATACAAATAAATGTACCTGTATTTTTATACAACATAGCATGGCATTCCTAATTATTATTATATTACTATTGTTATGATGAAAAAAACCTAAAAATAAATTTTTTTCATGACTTTACTGTCATACCTAGTATTGTACCAAATAATATAGAGTGGGATATAGAGTGAAATAAATGGTGGTACCTATTGTTTTGTATAATACTATAAACATGGCCAAAAAAACAAATACAATATGTACTAGGTATACGTTTTAAGAATTAAGATAATACCCCGATAATGCACTTACAAGTATAATAAATAAAAAAAAAACATGAAAATTAAGACTGCACTAAGTATGCTGAATTACAACGAACACAATGAGAAATATAGCTATAATATACTATAATATCGATTTATTACCTACCTGGATAACTTATACCTAGGTATATATACAAACAATTATACCCTAACATAACAAGAAAAAATTCAACGTTAACCTTGAGATTAACTAACCTACTAGTCCTTATATATTCGTTAAATGAGTGGTTATAATTTATAGGTAGGTACAATACTATGGGTATATTATATTGGCATATTGAATATTTGAGTACCTGTCAATTTTGTTCTACCAGTATATAATTTATTACAGAGTACTATTGAGAAAAAATCTACCAATTTATGAATTTACAACTTTAAAATGAAATACATAAATACCTACATATATTTGACACGCGGCTGCCTTTATTTCTCAGTAAATATAAAATGTGGATGTTTCTTATATGTCTAATATATCTTAAAAGTCCTATGCAGTAGGTAAAAAATACTTCATTTATTATTACAATAAAAGAATAGAACTTTTTACATTAGGACATAACATTTCTTCAGATTTCTTATGGCCGCATTTGTACCATAATATAACCAAAACGATTCTTAAGCGGTGACGGTGTATGAAACAGGATTTTTTATAATATTATATTAATACTATCAATACTTAATAGTAACAATAGACATGTTGAATTAGTTTTTGCTAAAACTACTGTATTTACATACCTATTTACCTATATAATATTATTATATTAAAATTACCAATTATTTTTTGGTCACAGTATGATCTATTTATCACCTTGTATTAAGTTTTAAAGTCATTGCTATACAAATCGAATATTTTAAACTAAAAAAAAATTCGTGATTTTGACGAATTCAACAAAATTTGATTTTTAAATGCGCATGAAAATATATTTTGACCATAATGTACCTACATTTGAAATATATATATATATTAAGTTAATTTATTTTCAAGAACCTATCTTGACTAAAATCGATTTTGTAGAATATTAGTTATGCGCGAAAATTCCCTTATTTGACTACACGTATTATGTACACGACTACAATTTACAACAGGTAAACAAACTGTAAACATAAAAATATTTATTTTAAATCGAAAATATCATCGAATTAAATCAACATAATTTTCATCTTTTCAAGTATCTACCACCTACGTCAACGTGTATGGTGTTGGCCTATATATAATAATATTATACTGCAAAACCACCATGTTACAGTCGAACAAAAAATATTATTGTTAGAATAATATAAGCACGCTGTACCTAGGTTGAGTATGGTAAGCCTTCTTGTTAACGTATCGTCTAATAATTTTTAAGCAGATCGTGCAGTTTCCACGAATATTGAAAAGTAAAAGAACTCATCTAGTCGTCTAATATTAGTATAATTAATTATATTATATTATACAAAGAAACTCAGTGCCAGGCCCTATTTTTATGTGCACTATGAATTTACATGTGACAAGTGTGCACTACGGTTTACAAAACAAAAATTGATTAATACCTATGCCAGCTACTAGGAAATATGATCTTTTCCTGAATTTTGTTCTTTTATATACCTAGCTCAAGAGTTTAAAGGCGCTAATCTCAGGAACTAATGGTACGAATATAAAATTATTTTATTATTGGACTGTAAATTTATCGTTAGGCTATAGGCTATATAAAATTTATAGAAAGTCCACAGGTGTAGTCGGAAATTAAGAATTTATAAGAAATTTATGAATTTTCACGGGCAACAGTTAGTATATATTATATATATGTATACATATATTATATATACGCTGAATGGGCATAACAACGTAGTCAATGTCTAACGGTGAAGAATAGTGGGCGAGACGTTTATTTAATTTTTTATTCTCCCCTCTCCCTGAAACTCATTGCGATAACGAGAAGCGCGAGCGGGGTGTTCTGCATCCCCCGTACAGGATATTTGTACAAAACCGTCACATTACTAGCGTGACCTTTAATGAAACCATAATATCAGTATTTAGCATACTCCCGACACCGTAGCTAAACATCATTACGGGGATACAAAACTGAAATATTTTTTAACGATTTCGCTGATCACGTCTGTCGATTTTTCCTAAAAAAAATCTTACATATTGGAAATCTGAGATGGGGGGAGGGTAATCAACAAACGAAATGTAGTTACTCATCCCGATAACGCTCTTGAGCCATACGATGAAATCGGTTATGAAACATAATAGGTATCAAATCAACAAATCTACAATAAATTCATAACATCAAAAATACGTATGGGGGGTCGTTCTTACCGCCGGTCAGTACGATTTTGTAGAGTTTCTTGATTTTGCCATCCATCACGAATATTTTTGTGACAACGAGACGAGATGACTGAACCGCGTGTTGAGTGTTAACTGCTGCTGAACGGAGGTTGTGGCGTGTGAACCATGTGACTTTTGTTGGTGGCGGAGGCGGCGGCGTCGATGGTGTCGTTCACTCGTCGTGTCCAAATTTGGAGGAGACCGTTCGCACAATGACGGAGGCAGCACACCGACGATATGAGCGAAACGACTGCTCGGATGGTTTTCCGACGGAATTCATTGCACGCGGCAGTTGTTGTTATTATTATTGTTTGTAGTTCGTATATTAATAAAATTATTGTGATTATTGCCGTCGCGTGTTTGCGGGAACTATGCAAAATTGCTAGACATAGAGAGGGAGAAGAAAAAAACGAAAAGCTAAATAAAAATTACTTCCGCCGCAAAAACAGCGACCGGACTAGCGCTCGCGTGCGAATGTTGCGCGTCCTGGCTACAACCGACTGACGAGTGCGACCGCGTGTGCGCGTAAGCGTGTACGGGGGCGAGACGGAAAAATGAACGAGAGAACGACCAACGACCGCACTCGATTACGGTTCCTCGGGTGCTGCCGACTGCCGTGCTGGTGCTCACCGCCGAGTGCCGACAACTTTGACAGACAAGCCGCCTGCTGACTGCCTACTCCTGTCGATTTTATTTATCATTATTATTGCCTATCAGCCGCCATGGTTCCAGTTTATCATTTGATAAAACTGATAATATAATGTTCTGTGATACCACGGCTACTGTTATCTACAAGTTCTCCCCCCTCACAACAATGAAACGATGTCACGGTCATACCACATAATAGATAGTACATATAGCCATACACCGTATAAACTGATATGCCAACTCGGGACTCCCTCTACCTCTCTGCTATTAGGACTTGGTACTTTGGGAGCGTCTAAACACAGCAATGCACTTAACAGTACATAACAGTGGTATTTGTTGTCTCCGTCTTAACAGTGCGCATGAGTGTAATTTTTTTTACCACTATCGTTATGTTAGACTATTATCAATATATCATATCAAATCACTGTAGAACCACCTTAGAATGATCATATACAATACATAATATCATGTATATGATCTAAGAGTACCACAAAATAAATTGTAGTAGTACCACAATACCCATTAAATATTATATTATCTTTATCAGTAATAACTGATAATAATAGATTTTTCACGGCCTCGGACTATTAGGTCTGGCAACTCGTGAACTTATAAATTTATAATGTGCGTTTAGCGTGCGGTATGATAGAAACGCTACTAGAGATATATAATTTCTCTAATGTTCATGACAAAGCTGTTACAGATGATATCAGCTATATCAGTGCTGTAGTACATTAATAAATTAATAAATAAATCTGTGAACATAAAACATCATGGAAATGATTCCCAGGAATTCAATAACTTAAATTATCAACCACTAATACTATAGCCAATTCAAAGTCATAAGCATTAAAATAATGTCCAAATTGTTTTAACATATACATCTGACTAAAGTCCATTAATATTAAGTGTAAGTCTTTTAAAGTTCAATATATTTCCATCTACTCTACAAATATTTTATAGTAGAAATATTATTGTAAAATATCATGTATTAAGACATTCCTATGTGATTTTTTAGAAGTTTTTTATTCAAAATGTGTGTTTTTGCATTCTTAATTTGATGGCTCTTCTAAAAGTCAGTCAAACTTAATTTGAAAATTATGCTTAACAACTTCAAAATTTTAAATTTCTCCAAAATCGTGATTTTGAGATTAAAAATACCAAAGTTTTAATATCGTGGACGTTTTTTTTCATTTTTTTTATTTGTATTTATATGCTCAATATTTTAGTGAACTCAGAATTTACCTATTGTTCTAATTTCTTGTATTATTGTTAATAAACCACATAAAACTGAATTATAAATTCTAGGTTTGGTTATGGTTGATGTTAAAAAGTGATACATGTATTTGTAATTTTTTTATGTTTATATTATAAATTATAATTATGTACCTGTTTGTCCTGATACAAATTTGTCATCTCACGTTGCCAAAAATACAAACATCAACACTATCTTTAAAATAATTAAACTTATAATAAACTTTTTGTCAAATAAATTTATTTTTCATGAAACCTTATATCATTTATAAAATATTAAAAGTTTCAAATAGTGAACAATATAGTAATTGGCTTATACATGATTTTAAAATAGTACAAAAACAAAAAATGTTGATCACTTTTTAAATTTTTTAGTATTATTACTATTACTTTGTTTCATAATTCTTTTCTTTCCGTCAATTTCATTTCTTGCCTGATCCTGAAGTCTGGAAAAGAAATCTTTAGATGTTTTCATACTCTTGTCATCCACCGATTTTAACTGAAATCAATCATTAATACAAAATCATCATAAATACAAGATACTATTAACTAAGAATTTGTATTTCAGGCTTACTTCTTTAATTTGATGTCCACTACTTGTTAATCTTTTAAGTTCTTTTAGATTACCGTCTTTATTATGCTTAGGTTTAATCCCATTCTTTTCCATTTTCTTGAGGTTAGATTCCTTTGTAATACGTTTCTTGTGTTGCAAATGCTTTTTTTTTCGACGTTCACGTTTTTTGTCTGTGGTAGTGCGTTCTTCTTTGCCTAGAACTGGTGCTTTGAATTTTCCTAAAATGTGTTAGGTTAGGTTAAACTATAAATATTTATACAAGAAAACCAAGAATTAAATAAAAATAATATACAAACTTTGTATTTCTTCTGGTGCTAACAACATGGCATCAGTAGTAGAAATTGGAGCTACTTCTTCCATTGATATAGCTGGTAAATTATTGACAATTTTTAGATCAGGAATGGCCTAATAAAATATTGACATGCAACTTAATTATACACCTGTAGTATTAGTTGACATTATAAAGTCAGTCTCACGAGAGATAGGTATCATTTTGGGAATGTAGACTGAGTTCCACATCACTGCCAAACTATTAAATCCATCTACAACTTCTACAAGCAATCTACGTATATAAACAATATGTTTATTCACTAATCTGCCACTGTGCATGATTTAGCTCAGGTGTAAAGACATTGTGAGGTAAGGGAGACGCGTAAAAAAGACAAGAACTCATTGATACTTGATACCATTTTCTCGTGAAACAGACTAATACATATCATTCATTATAAAAGCAATTGTTGTGGGGCAAGACAATATAACTGGAAAATTATTTCAACTCATTTCATTGAAAAACTAAAAACCAATTTTTGTTAACTTGGTTTCACTTTGTTAAATAATAATAAAAAATAATTTAACCTGTTTAGGAGTATAATGATAGTTAGTAAGTGCGTCTAATTTTCTAAATAAATCTTTAATCATTAAATCAATTTCTTTATGCTCTTTTGGATCTTCTTCAGGTTTATTTTTATTTTCTGGATCAGCAGCTTCTCTTTGTTTAATGAATTCCTAAAATAATATAAATTTAGTTTAAAAAGCAAGTATTTAACACAAAACCCAACAAACTTTTTCATAAATTTGGGATAAGCTTTCTTTACTCTTCTCTTGGTTTAAAACCAATTGTTTTTTAAATTCTTGAGGTGTATTTGTTTGTTTTATTTTTCTTTCTACATCATCCCACGCTTTGTCCTTTATTCTTTGAAGAATGATGTCTTCCAATTTTACAGTAGTTTCTTCAGTAATAATTGGTGCTAAATATTATATTGATACATTGTTTTAATTAAATTGTTTAAAGCAAACAACCAATTTTATTTTATCAATCAATATATTTTACCTGGACGAGTACAGACATCAAATTCAACAGCTTCTTCTAAAAGAGAATTTTGAGGACGGTCTTTAGCTGCAACTTCACCTTTCAAAGCCCAAGGTTTGTTATCAGAAACAGCTTCTTCTTCCAATTTGGCAATACGTTTATTAATTCGTTCTGATCTCATTTCTAATGTTGACAAATTTTGTTTGTTGTCTTCATTAGGTTCATATATGTCTTCTTCTTCATTATTTTCACTTTTTTCATCGTTTATTACAAATCTTACACTTTTTTTTGATTTGCTTGTTTTTCCAGTAACATCTGTTTGCTTCTCAAAGAATTCTTGATACATAGGACCAAAATTATCTTCTTCCTGTAAATGTTATAAATTATAGATAGTATATTTTATTTCCAATCCATTCTTCATCAAATAATAATATAAAATCAGTTATCGTTTGAAATTATAATATTAAATTGAATGTGCAAACATTTTAAAGTAAAATAAACATAATATTTATTTATTACTTCATTTTCAGATTGCAAATCTTGAAACAAATCAACCTCGCCACCTAGAGATTTTGGTTTATCTTTAGTAGACTCCAGTTTTTCCTCTGATAATAAAAAGTTTTCCATTTCTGATAATTTGAAAAATTCATCATCCACTATTGACTTTTTAAATGCTAATAATTAAAAAAATCAATATATAATTAAAGATTTATCTTCTTAAAGCAGTATAAAATAAATATTAGAATTAAGTTGTTTGTCTGAAAGTCAATAATACTTGTGTTATAATTTTAATTAAGCTACACATAATATTATAAATGATATTTAAGGTTTAAATTATTACTTAATATTGATTAAAACTTAAAAGAAAAGACATTTTTTTTGTAAACATTTTTCTAGTTTTTAAAAGTTAATTATATCTATAATGGTTGACACAATTATAAACTTGGGGTTCCCAACCTATTTTTTCTTTTATACACATTCACAGTACACAAAGAAATAAATTCGTATTATTTTTTGATTAAAAAAACAGTTAACACTAAGTCATTCTGCCTAAATCAAATACATAAATAATTAACAGCATATTTATGTATAACTTTTAAATTTAAGCTTTTACCTTACACAATCTATACAAACTACACTTAATAAGACAAAAATTACATGGAATACTTTTGTGTTGCAGTACAGCAATCGGAAATCCCTGCACTACTTATTTAATTAAACAATGAAAATTAATCAAATATGTAAGAAAACAATGCTTAATATACAGCAACAATAATAAGAGTACTTTTAGTTGCTTTATTGAATTTTTGGAAAACAATTGGTCAAAAAATAAATTTAATATTAATATTATCCATTTATATTACTCAACATAAATAATATAACTGTTTTTATATTTACTTTTTTTAGTATTAAAAAGTTCTGTCTCTTCTAGGTCAGAAATATTATCCTCATCTTCACCTTCAACATAATCTATATCAGTTTCTTCGTCTTCATTATTGTCATCGTCTTCATCATTATTTTCTAAATCTTCAGAATCTTAAACAAATGTATGTTACATTATTTAAAAAAAAAATTCATTATGTCATAATTTGTTTGAAAATATAATACAGTTGACTCTTGATTATTTGCAGTGTTCCGTAGAATCATGTCCAGTACTTAAAATAGTGTTTATGTACAATATAACATATTATGCATTAGTAAAAATAAATGTAAATGTTAAATGTATGATATAAATTGTTTAATAATAATATCTAATTTTCATTGAATACTATTTAATATAGCATAAAATAATTTAATTGAATTATAATATGGTATTATTGTTTTAGTTTGTCTTTGGTGTGCCATACTATTCTGCAGGTAATCAAGAGTTTACTATATTATTATTTATATTAAAAACAAAGTTTAAATACATTTTAAATTATATTTTGTAATTTTGAACTAAGAAAACTATGTATTATATTTTAATTACCTTCAAATTCATCTGACTTTAATTCAGCGTTTTTTTTATTTAATTCTATAACAACAACAATTTAAAATTATGTTCATTTGTGAAATGATAAATTTAAAAATAATAATAATACTATTATTAGGTTACATTTATATCAGCAATAAAATTTAATATGTTCTCTAAAATAAATCATACTTATTAATAATTAAAAATTAATATAATTTTACTTATGGATACTAATGGATTACTTATACAATCATTTCAAGGTTATAACCATAATGAAAAATAAATGAAGTAATGAAAACAAGGAATAGTAGCAGGAAATATGAAACCTTTTTCATAAAAATATTCCAGATAATAAGGTTCAAAAATAAAAAAGTTTTGGACCATGTATCACAATAAATTATAATTATAATGGTATTCATGTTTATGTATCAAAATATTAAGAATTGGTAAAAACTAAATACCTACTTACTTTTGATTTTAGTTTTTTCATTAGTTGACTTTGTATCTTTCAAAATTTCTTTTGTATGTATATTATCTGCAATACAAATGTTAAATAGAGAAATATTTAAACGCAGATATATTAGAAAACTGTTTATTAGTTAAAATTTAACATTAGTTTAATAAGTGTAAAAAGGTGTAAAGTTTCTATGTTCTACTTACACCTTGATCACCCCATATACAATAGTTAATAAAAAATAAATATGATTTAACCCTAATATTAATTAAAAGATATGTACTAACCATTAGATTTATGAAGGTAAATTAAATCACTTCTTGTGAATCCCTGTATAGTATTGGCCAACAATTTTAATCGCGCTGAGTTTTGTAGTTCCAGCTCTTGCCATATTTGCTCTTCATCAAAATCCTTTACTATAAGCTCAGGCAGAGTGTCATCATTGGTATTGTCAGTTTTTGTTTCAACTCTCTTAGTAGTATCGTACAGTTGTTTCAACAAATTAGTTGTCTCTTCAGCAACATTAGTTTGCACACTAGAACAAAATGTACAGTAAATTCTTATTTAATACTTATAAAATAATGTCTTAAATTAAAAATTAAATAAAAAAATTAATCAATCTTACTCTAAATAATCTAATGGATTCACAGTTAACTTTTGAAATGTTGCAATGAAATCTATATTGGTCATTTTGAGATGAAAATTATAAATACAGTCAATTTAAATCATAAACCAAGAATCTCAGACAAGTCTTGTCATACTTATGTTTTCGTCTCAAACACGTGATTTTTATAATACTGATAGAAGTTATCACTTTCACAGTTTCACAATATTTATTATTTATATTTTATCACAGATTAAGATTGTCGGAAACCATAGATAATAAAAGAATTTATTTACTTTTATCACCGACTATATAGTCTGTGCTTTTATTATGTATCTACCCATAGACATAATATATATTAAACATGTAAACCATTGTAGGCTAATAAACATTTGTATTTGAAGCTTAGAGTAATACAACTTTTGATTTGAAGCCTTTAATTAATAAAAAAAAAATATATATATATTATGTCTATGTTTCTACCTATGTACTAGCCCCGACGGAAACACACCTTTATCATTTGAACGAGATATTATGTTACGAAAAGTTGATCTACTGTGGCGCTATCTAGTGTCTATTAGTCTTATATTATAAAATTGAATAAGCTGATGAAAAAATACATACAAAATGTGTATTTTAATATTTTATGCCATTAAATAAATTTAATTACTTATTAAAAATATTAAGTATCTTATTACAACATAAACTATTTTTTATATTTTTATTCACAACATTAACTTTATTATTGTTATATTTAGAAACTACATATGATTCCATAATTTATTTAATACAGGGTCAGCAGGTATAGAAAATAGAGTACATAGTACATTTTGTTGATATTCTGTCATGCAGTGGCGTGCAGTCGTGCAGAACATTTTTCAGACTTGAGGCAAACTATACAATTTGACACCCACCCTACAACCATTAGGTTTTTCACTTAAGAGGACGATACACCCGCATGTGTTGTCTCCGTCTTACAAGTGCGTAACATGGCAAAATCTGTTTGCGCGGGACAACTATTCTCCCTCAATATTTATAATAGAATTTTCAAAATTCCACAACGCATAGGTAAGAACTTTATCTGTGTCTTAGCGTCGTTATTTTTTTGATAGCACAAACCAATAATTTCAAGTAATTTAATGAAAAAATAAATGTATTTTCTTAAGCATATAACTTAAATTATATATTTATGTTATCAAAAAAATAACGACGCTATTACACGGAAAAAGTTCTTACCTATGCGTTGTGGAATTTTGAAAATTCTATTATAAATATTGAGGGAGAACAGTTGTCCCGCGCTAAACAGATTTTGCTATGTTATACGTTTGTAAGATGGAGACAACACATTCGGGTGTGGCGTCCTCTTATAAAAAATTGTATACATTTATATGATATTTAAAATGTATGATCAAACTAGTGCCCAGTTGCACACCTATAGTAACATTAGTAACCCATCCACCCACGCACCGACGCACCCGTATTTTCCCTCAGGCAGTTGCCTCAAAAAAATAGCTGTTCAGCATGCCATTGCTGTCATGAGTTCATGACTCTTATAATTTAATACTATAAGCACTTATAAAAACAATTTTAAAATATTTAAAGATATTCACAGCGCAATAATCTATCCAGCGATGTATACGATATACTGGGACCTGTTCTGCAATCACCAGAAATATTCGTTTATAATTATTTTTAAGTTATAAATTACTTATAATAATACAAAATTTTAAATTTTATAGCTAAATCTTGATAACTTAAATTTGAGTGAAATAAGATATTTAGACGAAAAATTGCAGTTGTTGCAGTTTAATATTTGTTATTGAGATTTGATATATAAATTTGTATAAATTTACATATACCTATTATTATATTTTATTATACAGGGTGAATTTTTAAACATGCTCACCACAATTTTTCCCTTTAACGGTACATTTATTCAAATTCTGATTTTTGAATTTTTAAGAAGATATTAATGAAGGACAAATTTTCAAATTGATGATATTTTTTTGCACTCCTTAAGCCTCAAGAGCATCCTGTTGCGATCCCAACTTTTATTTGTCAAATGAGAACCCCAATTTTTACTGAAAATTATTTTGTGGCTAAATTTTACGCTGGGAACATAACATTTACAATAGTGAATTTGTAAATCATCAATTTTCTGATTAGAATTTATAATATTATAAAACCTATAATAGCCATACTATTTGTACAATTATATCGAATACGAATAAAACGAATTGATTGTTATAATTCCTTGTCGTAAAATATAGTAACAAGAAATTGTATATTCCCACAGAAATGTAAACATATAGGACGTAAGGACAGGTATCTGCGATTATTCCATAGATAATAGATATAAATTATTATACATAGTAATAAAAGAGGCGAAAGAAATTCAGATGAAGTTAACTATTCCTAAACGATCTTTTAAGAATTAAGATGGTTCATATGAAAATGTGTGAACTTTATTTAATTATATCTACCTTCAACCTACTCATTAATAATACATAATATGGTATTAAACATTAGTTTATAAACACCAAGACACACCTATAAAACGCCAAACGGCAATAAACGAAAATGTCTTATAGTATTGCTTTAACAAACGCGGTTGTATTCGACCTATTTAACGTCATGTTTATTGGATGGCTCGAACAAAACGTTCACGTTCCCGAAAAATTAAGCGGGTAAAATGATGAATGACAACGACTGAACCGTTGACCATATCAGCGACCAGCCCGTGTATCGCATCTTCGCATCAGACATCAGTTCAGAATTATTATTTTATTACGATTTGGATGATTTAGTTATTAAGTATATTTTACTCGATTTAAATACCTACTGATTTATGCATTATTTCATTATATTAAGTATTTATTGTTAACGATTTCTGCTTGAGTGACAGGGTTTGTTTTTTGCATTGATAATACATAACCTTATGTGTTATCTATGGGGTTTTTATATAAATAATAATAAAATGTAAAGAAATAATATACCATTTAAGATTCATCATGATGGACGAGAACAGAGATGACGACTATGACACTGACGATCTTGAAGAGGACGACACAGATGAAGCAAAATATGACATTAAACCATCTTTGAAAAGTGACGATATCTGCTGCTCAAATAAATGTTTATTTATGTTTGATGACAAATTTAAAACTCGTATTAAAAATGATCTGTCTCAGCTGAAAAGCTTTGAAAAGAACATTTACCTGTTCGCAATGATCTCTATTAACGAAAAAAAGATAAACGCCACAAAAGTCATCAAGTCTTCAAAATATTTCCAGTATGCAGTTAAGCATTATGGAGTTAATCGATCTGTGTGTAAAAGCGCTTTTGTCACCTTGCATGACACAACTCTATCGCTAGTACGAACATTGTGCATGAAAATGACTATAGGGCATATAATACCTACCGACGATCGTGGGAAACATAATAACAGATCGACCATACCTGACGAGACAAAAGTTGCGATCAAAGAGCATTTCTTTAGCATCTTGAAGTCTCCTAATGTGAGTTGAAATTTTGAAATCTGGCTAATTATTGATAGTTGATACCATTTTGAAATAATGTTAATATATTTTTTTGTTTTTTTTTTTTTTTTGTAATAGATTTTCAAATGTGCCAAGAAAAATCTAGGCCAACCTAATATTTCTCAGCTGTGGATTAGTTTTAAACAGGAACATGGTTAGTATGATAGAATGTACATTTTATACTGTTGAAAATTCCACAAAAATTTATTTTGCAATTACCTAAGTTTTCAGAGAAGAAATGTTGACATAATAAATACCATGTTTTAATTTTTATATCAATGTATACTTGTAGATATGAAAACTTACTGAAAGGCATTATCCCATCTTTATTTTACTTTTAGTTCTGGTTTTTTATTTACAGTAAATTAGAATTAATACCTAATTTTGTAATGAAATGTATTAAGTTTCAAGGAATCGAGCTCTCAATTCAGTGTACTGCATTATAACCAAGGCTAGCATTTGTATGCAACAGCATGTTTTTTTTGCGACTTTTGATTATTGATTTTGTCAGTAATGTCCACGAATCACCTCATGATAAGATGAATGGTGGTGTTTTTATTTTGCATATTTTGGATAAAATGCATATTAATGCATAAAATGAATATTATTGCATATTTCTATTATAAGAATTCGAAAAATGCATGTTTTATAGTATATTTTGTAATTAATATTTATAATTTAATATTAATATTTTTTGTAATCGCTTTGCTATAATTATTTTTTAATAAAATGCAAATTAAAAAAAAAAAATTTTTAAAAAAAATATTAATATTTCATATTTAATTCTAGCTCTACTGATTAAAGTATAAAACTTGGTTTTTTTGTCAAACACAAATTTTATTTTTATAAATACAATCCTATGGTACAATAGGTATGCGATTAAAGATTGAATAGTTTGACGGAGAAAGATAAACACAATTAATAAAAGTATGTCGATCAATATAAAATCTAAGATAGAAATTAAAATGCATATTTTTGCATATTTTGGTAAATAAAATGCATATTTTACAATTTTTTATTGCATACAAATCTTAGCCCTGATTATGACTAATTCAGAAATACTAGAAAAAATGGTTATCCATATTATATCTAGTTAATTTTATAACTCATCATTATTGTTAACTATAACTGATACTATTACTTCATTTTAATTTCAAATATTTTCTAATGAAGACACTATATTTCTTCTAACTCTGTAAAGTATCAAACAGCTTTATTTTTAGTGAATTTATCGGTGCATCATAATTTGACAAAAAATAATAATTGATTCATCACTATCTAAACACAAAAATAATTGCTGTTGTTATTCATTTCGGCTAGAATAAATATTTTGTGGATTTTTTAATAATGAATTTGAGATTGTGGTTGAAGAGAAGAGAGTTAAAATTGATTATTTAATATGTAATGTTGCTGGAATAAAATATTTTATTTATTATGATTTTAGGTCATATATCTCGTTCAACATACACAAAGTATATTCAAACATTTTTAACACCAGAAGTTGTATCAAATTTTATGTGTGCAAATCAAGCAAAACAAATATTAAAGTACATAAATAAAAATAAATAATTTGGTATATCTTTTACTGTTTGATAAGAATTTAATAAATAATTAATGTATGTAACTTTATTTGTTGATTATGTTCTTAATAGTCATGTTACAACTGACAAATATAACTAATAGAAGAGACTATACAATAATAGACTAATAGAATAGGTCAATGGAGAATATTGGTATAATTTTATAAATAATTTATAATATATAGTAATATGTGATTACAGTTTACTAATATATAGCTTATAATTTTTTTTCTAGTCTCCTAAGAGTAACGGTGGACAGGCTAAAATTCTGTAGGTACATAATATCTTTTTTTATTTTTTTTAAGTTAAATGTATATGAATTTTAATTATTTATTAGTAAAAAAGTTTCAAATTTCTACAAATATTTTTTAAATTACAACAAAATTAATAAAACCTTATTTTTTTGTAATTTTATCAAAAATGTAACTAGATAAAATTTCCTTTAAGAATAATTGCTTATAATATATTATATTTGTTGGTTTGTTAAGTTTTAGTTGGTACAAATAACTAATAGGAACATTAAATTACATTTTTATTTAAAATATCTTATTTATGTTGCTCATTGTTTAGTTAATATGATTCATAGTGTGATAGTTATCTAAAAAAATATTAAACAAAAAATTACAGATCGGCTCTCTCAATATCATTTATACACTACACATGTCATGGTACGTCGTTGATCGACATTGTGCGATGATTGAAAAGGTTAGGACAAATAGTTTGTCATCAGGCATTTAGTATGGGACACAGGAGGCACGTCACCTGAGCGGCTGAGCTTCACTTGTTACATATATAGTATCTATACCATTTATATACTACTATCTATGTTCCAGCACATGAGCGCAATTAAAAACTTTACCTACACTTATGATTTATGAATCTTTATTCAAATCTGGAAGCGGGCACACAACATACCTGCGTGGTCTGAAAACATATGTAATCCAATATCAATATGTATTCAGCAACCTTCAGTTTATCTGAACATACACACTAATCTAGATTTCAAGATCAAACTAGTGATTCAATTTGTGGATAATGTTTTATGATTAATATGAATTAAATTTCTCCTTATACTTATTCATATTAATTGTATTATTATTAAATTCATTATAAAGAGATTTTGATTTCATATAATACTATTTATTTTATAAACAATTTTAAATAATTATATTAACATCACAAACAAAATAAATCAAATTATTAGATGTCTTTACTTTGGATAAGAATAGGTACCTTATACGCTTTTTCTATCTGCTTATAAAATCCATTGGCAATGTTATATTATTGATTCAATATAAATATTATAATATATCATACGGTATTATTACAATATTATATAAATTGTATAGTATTGCTTTTAAGTTAAATAGTTTCTACATTTTTATAGTAACGTAACACATATTATTATTATCTAATACAGAAAACTTAAAATTATATTATGACATTTAAAGCCATTTGAAATATATCGTAATATTAACTAAAATCAATAATTTGGAATAAGTTGTATTTAATTTCATTGACAAATTTTAAAAGCAATAATATGGAAGATTTTAATATTGGATTTAATTTGTTAAGCCTATTTAAATTAATACTTTGGAAGTTTGGAACCCTGAAATTTAACACGCCTGCAGAATGGATTTTTCAAAAATTGGCTTTTATTTAAATTTTATTCGTTTGTTAAAATTTAGATATGTGTAGTACAATGATGCCTAAGCATTGATGTTGTCGCCTTGTCGGTGTTGTCTGTCGACTGTCTACAAAGAAAAATTTAACATTGAACTCCTGTCCAATATTGCTCCGTCCGTCCGTTCTCACTATAGTTACCAACATCCCGCTCATGTGTCTCCTCGTATATTATAGTCGTATCTCGTATAGGACTGAACCAGATATCTATCTATACCCTTTAAAAACATAAAGCAAATTGAATCTGTTGGTTTTCTCTGCAAATTCTAGGAAACTATAACACAAAAAACATTGAATGGTAGTCCATATCACATATTATCAGGCTCAAACATAATTTATTAATAGGATTCAACAGTGAACAGTGTCGGTCTGGTACTTAAAAGTCCCTGGATGCATTTCTTCAGAAGGGCACCTATAAATATTATTTCACTAGTGGATGTCCTTATATATTATGTATGTTGAATCTTATAATTATTTTCCTATTTTGATTTATTTATTAATATGTGGGGCGCTTTTTGTGTTCGTCATTATTTTCACGATTTGCGTTTATTCACCTATCATAGGTAATAGGTATTTAATGTTATGTAATATAAAGTGTTCTTTTCCTACTGTGATCTATTAGGTGTAGTCGATCATTTTGTTAAAACCTAAAATAGTTGTTATACGATTCCACAAAAAAAAAAAACCTAAAATTTAATTTCCAGGTAATATCCAGGTCCCGGATACACAGACTGCAGCTGCGTCAATTGCGAATACCTACCTATTCCCTGTGCTATATTATGCATTACCTTTTTTCCTATTGTTGTGAGTTTTTGACGGACATAAGGTTATATTCGAATTCTCGATAACATTGTCCACAGCATATATTATACATTTTATGTGTTTATGTAATATTATATACCTCACTTTATAATGTTAATGGGTTTGTTCAGCTTGTTGGATTTTTTTATGGTGGGAATGAGACATTTTATAAGAATTGAATAAGTACCTATTCTAATCTAATAAAGTAATAAGTAATAGTAAAAATGTTTTACTGTTTGTTGTTTTTCGACTT
The DNA here is from genome assembly GCF_037042655.1 of Diuraphis noxia. Classification (NCBI taxonomy): domain Eukaryota; kingdom Metazoa; phylum Arthropoda; class Insecta; order Hemiptera; family Aphididae; genus Diuraphis; species Diuraphis noxia. Next base: position 69,129,808 of record NW_028301712.1, on the reverse strand, counting down.
CGTTAGATGAACGTCCTTAGTCTCTATCAGCTCCATCATTTCTACCTCGTTATTAAATGTTACTGCAGAGAGAAGGTAAGTTTTTCTTTGTATGGTTCATTTTAGATTCTGAGCGGAGCGATGAATGTGTTGATTTTACCATGATGTGTGTGTTTTTTTTTATGTCTGTCATCACGTTTTGGGGCAGTAAAAGTGCTTTGATTTTTTACTTCAGTACCTCGTTCGATCAGAAAGTGAATCTAGTTGGTACTTGGGGGGGGGGTCAAAAGTGAAAAATTCTTAATACTTTCCTAAATAATCGAGAGAAACAAACTAAAAATTAAGGGAAAAACGGGAAATTTTACGCACACTCATTTTTCGACAAAATCGATTTTGGTTTTTGATGTAATTTTAAAACAAATGACCATAGATACATGAAATTTTCACCGAATGTTTATATAAATATATTCTATCCACCATGCAATTTTCAAAAATTTTCGACTTAAGTTGAACTATTCATAGGCATTTGAAATTTTCGATTATTATTAGTTTTTTTAAAATTAATATTGATAAAAATTTATTTGTTAGGCAGAAAAGCTTGAAAATTTAATACAAGGTTTTTAACATATTGTTACAATAGCAGTTGAAAAATAAAAGAAATTCATAGTCACGATTTTTTTTTTTATAAGCATTCAAAGATTGAATTTTGACAAAATACGTAAAAATTCCAAAATTATTTTAAGCCAAAAATTCATAAAAAAATTCCTTTTTAAATCTAAGATTTAAAAATTTAATACCCGGAAATTCAAATTAAATTTTTATGAGCATTTGAAATTTAAATTTTTACAACATTGGATTTTCACTTTTAGCGATTTCCTTATTTTGGTGTAACTCTAAAACAAATTACCGCAGATACTTGAAATTTTGACTGAATGTTTATATAGGCGTTTTATATATTTGATACAATTTTCAAAATATTTAGATTTGTTTTGAGCTGTTTACTGACATTTTAATTTTTCAACTTTTTTAGTTTTTTTTTCTATAAATATTGATAAAAATGTATTTGTTCGGTAGAAAAGCTTGAAAATTTAATAAAAGGCTTCTAACACATTGTAACAATGTAACAATAACAGTTAAAAAATATTAAAAATTCGTAGGCACGATTTTTTTTTTTTAAGCATTTAAAGTTCAAATTTTGACTAAATACGTAAAAATTACGGCAATGTTCAAATTATCTTAGATAGAAATTCATAAAAGTTTTCCTTTTTAATTTTAAGATTTGAAAATTTAATATAAGGCTCATAATATATTTTTACAATAAAAATTGAAAAATAAAAGAAATGCGTAGTCACAATTTTTTTTTTTACAAGCATTCAAAGTATGAATTTTGACAACATATGTAAAAATCACGAAATACAGAAATTATTTTAAGCTAGAAATTCATAAAAAATTTTTCTTTTTAAATCTAAGATTTGAAAATTTTTAATAATCTATAATATATCCTAGACAGATAAACCGTCTTCGCTCAGAATCGTTTTTTGTATACAGTGATATAATATCATTGGATTCAAATTTAATTCCATCCATTACAGTAACCCTCTTGTAACCTACTGTACAGCAGAGCGACATACACGACTTACCCGCTTTTTTCAAATTGAAAAGTAGTTTAAACTCATAAAATAAAATAAATACATTCTTATGTAGGAATTGAATATTTTTTCCTATATTTTGGCAGTGATATAACAGTTCAATACTCGGAAACTTATTATTCTGATGAAGTATCCTTGGTGGTATTTTATGTTTAACAATTATGGAAACACTTACTTTATTATTACATTATTTATACTTGGCTGTTTTTTATAATCCCGAGGAATAATTCATTATATAGTTATTAATTAGAAATATATTCCATTCGTTGTTCTAGCTTTCAGGTTATATTATTTTAAAATGTAACATTTTATATCATATAGACCTGTGTGTATAAAAGAAAACAGTTTAGCAACATCGACATTCTACAGTACATACTATTTATTTAATGATTATAGTGAACTTAACATTATTTAAATAAACAGTTTTCTAGTTATTCCCAATTTTTTAGGTTAGGAATGCTGCGGAAGCGCTGGCACCCCCACCTTTGAATTTCGAGTTTAAATCTATACCAATTGTCCAATCATTTGTACCTCAAGTAAAATCGTTTTTACCTCAACGGTTTTTAATCTGTGCTTAATTAATAGTGGTAAGTATTATGACGACAAGGTATATAATAGTATAGCTAATAATACTGTTCATGACAATATTAATATCAAATGCACAGGTATTGGTCAGAGTATAACTAAATCCATCCATTTTTACTGGCTGAAGATCTGAAATATTACCATTTTTCAAGATTTTCTAGGTTAGAATACAATATTACAATTAAAATAAAAAAAAATTTAACAGATTAACTAAAAATAGTTTAAATAGAATAGGAAAATCAATATAATATATTAAGGAACAACTATGCTGTACGGCAGTAAAGCTAGTAATGATTATAAAATAATCGAATATCGATTAAAATAATTTTAAGGACAAAAATTGAAAAAATAAGTGGGTAGAATATATTACTGCCAAATATATTAATATTATCAATTGTATATGATTAATTTAAACCGTTGAGGTACAAACAGGTACAAACGATTGGTATAAGTTTAAACTCGAAATTCAAAGGTGTTGGTGCCAGCGTTTCCGCAGCAACCCCACCTTAACAATTTGGAATAACCAGAAACTGTTGAGGTACAAACGATTATACTTGAGGTACAAACAGGTACAAACGAGGTACAAACGATTGGTATAGGTTTAGACTAGAAATTCAAAGGTGGGGGTGCCAGCATTTCCACAGCACCCCCACCTTAAAAATTTGGAATAACCAGAAACTGTTGAGGTACAAACGAGGTACAAACGATTGGTATAGGTTTAGACTCGAAATTCAAAGGTGGGGGTGCCAGCGTTTCCATGGCACCCCCAAAATGGATGTAGGAATAGTTTGAAAACCATTGAGGTACAAACGATTTTATTAGAGGTACAAACAGGTACAAACGAGGTACAAACGATTGGTATAGGTTTGGACTCGAAAATCGAAGGTGGGGGTGCTATATAGAATATTATATTGAGCAAGTTAAACACATTACATTCGGCACGGGCGCGCTCGTCGATCGACGGATCGACGTAATAAGATAAAGCCGATAAAGCTAGCTGTAGTTAAAATGTATAAATATATATATTAATATATTATAAAACCAATTGGGGAAAAATATTGTTTTTAATGTCAAATGGAAATTTGAAAAATACGATATAAGGATATCTAGTAAGTTATCTCAATATAAATGCATTTATTTATTTACGAATTTTTATACTGTATCTTTAATATTCTTTATAAATTATAAAATATGCTCTAAAAAATTGTAAACTTAAGAAATATGCTCTAAAATTCAAAAATCACTAAATATGCAAAAATATGCACTATAAACTTTTGATATGTTTTTCGTAGTGTCTTGGAATGCATTTCTAGCTCACTTAGCAATAAATCTAATGGTTCAAAAAAAACATGCAAATGCATGAACTTCCGGGTCCTAATTATTATAGTATTATAATTGTATGATTGCCGAGGCTTAATTCAAATAAAAAAAAAAATTGTATGATTGAAGTGCAGCTTTAATATTAGTTTAATGTATTTAAAATTACTGAGCTACTAATTAGCCATATTTTGTTATTTATATTAGGTGTACCAATAGGTACTTATTTTATCATAACAATTTTAAATACTTTAAATATTTAAATATAATTCAATCATAATAATTATCGTGTGAAAAATCATTATAGATAGTAGGTAAAAATATATATTAAAAAAAATAAATATTTTCGGCGCTTTTTTCCCTTATGGAATCGCCACTTGAGGGTGAACCGTTTGCACAATACTTACCCCCCACACCTTTGCGCTTATATAAAATAGCCCTTCAGACTTAAAACTGGCAAGAACCTAACCGTTGGTACTTTTTCGTTATCTATAGACCTATAAAATATGGACAGCACTTAGAGAGAGAAATTACATGACGCGATTTATTGTTATATTTTAGGTCTATCATCTGTGGCAGGGGTGGCAAATCTTTTTTGGATCGAGTACCAAATTTTTAAAATCAAGGTTATGAAAATTGTTCACATGCCCTGTTTTAAATTCTAAATAGTATTTAAAAATATATTAACATTTTACAGAAGTATATTATAATTTTTTAAATGTATATAATTTGTTTCTTTAAATTTCTTATAAACAAACTTTATAACGGAAATAACATATTTTTTTTAAATTTTAATTTTTGCGTTCCATTATTGCAATTTGAGCAACGTGCCACTTTTAGCACGCTTACGATTAGTTCACCATCTCTGGTCTATGGTGTAATCATATTTTGGCGGCTCTCAGAAAGAAAAATGTATCCACCGACGATTCTGAATTTAAGACATTATTTGCCAAAACCACAGAAAAGAATAATATTATAATATTATACCAGTAAATACCTATATATATTAATACCATCACGGAGACACGTACTAAAATAAAATTGATTGGAATAAACAGTACTAATCAGTGGCAGTTCCTGAAAAATCCTTAGCCCACCTTGAAATTTTATGAAAATTTAAAATATTGAAATTTATATCAAAACTTTTTTATCAAATATTTTCTATTGTCTTTTATTATTTATTAATAGGTATATGTAGTACCTACTATTAGAGTGATCAGACCCAATATTATTTTTTATTGGACATATATTTTATGGTATATACTTGTTGTAATAGGCGCAAATAGAGGGGGCTGGAGGGGCCTAGCCCTCTTTAGAATTGCTATAGCCCCCCCCCCCCAAAAAAAAAAAAAATTCTAATGATTTTACAACATAATACATTGGAACTTGCCCGTGAGTAGTTTTTGCTGATCTAAGTTACAGCCCTCCAAAATTTCAAACACTATTTGCTCCTATGCTTGTTGTAGAAGTGTGGAACAAATATTTCATACCTCATTATATATTGGTATTATATTATTCTGGCCCTTTAGTAAAATTGCGTGCCTCAAGCAGGTTAGGTTAGTATGGCCTCAAGTTGACCTTATCAAATACAAGGTATACAATCCTGGCGCCACCACTGGTATGAATACATGATGACCGGACCACCAAGGCACCAAACACCAAAATGTTTCCCACACAGGGGCATCGTATGTTTTCAGCGCTACCGGTGGTTATATTTTTTTAGCGTCATATTTTGTATCCTAGTCCACAAATTGTATACAGATAGCGTTCTAAACTATCGGTGTCCATCATGATACCACCCAGCAATTGTCTCTATAGTACATATTATACTACATTATTACATATACCCATTCTTGCCCACTTACTACGTTTATATGATGGCGTTAAATCGGTTTTAAATTCTTAAACTACATAGTTCGAGCATTTTATCTTTTAAAACGGCATACATTTTTTTAACCGTTTTAACGCCATCATAAACGTAGCACCTCGGTCTGCTCGTTTCCAGTAATTTATTATATCTTAGTAATTTTTTTTTTTTAAATTAAAAGCCGTTCTGCGCGCTAGTCAAATTTAAACCATCGTAACAAAATTACAGTCGAGATCTACCGAAATCATTTCGATTCCAATCCATTACATCACTAATCACAGTCCGTGATTAACACCTTATATTAGATACATCCTTATGGCCAAGATGGATTATCGATTCAATATAATGTCATCATAACATAACAATATTTAGCTTATAGAGTACAATGAATCTACAAACAATAGTCCAGTATAAAAAGTCCGGTTTATTTATCGTATATTTATATACAGGGTGATTCTTTTATCAAACAACACTTATATGGTGTTTGTGTGTAAATACCACCTAACATACACCTATAACACACAAACACCACCAAAAACCACCTAACTTTGGGAGGCTATATCTTGTAAACGGATCAACGAAAAATGAAAATTCAAACGTGAAAATACATTAAAAAAACAGCCTTTTTAGTATATGAAATTTTAAGTATAGGTTGTCATTTAAAAATCAAAAGTTGATAATGGTTTACCTGATAAATATAAGGGTGAAAATATTTAAAAAATATATAGTTCTAGAACAAGATGGATCTACAATTTTGAAAAAAAAAAAATTTGAAAAAAGTCAATAGTTTTTGAAATAATGAGTGTTGTTTGATAAAAGAATCACCCTGTATATTTATTAATTAATATTAATATTAGGACACGGCCGAGGTTTATAGTCTCGACTCTCGAAGCATATACATTTTTTATTCTGAATTCAAATGTAACAATTGTATTATATTTATAGGTTTCTAATAACATAAATTTTTTCTTGTACGACATGAAATTTTATTTTTCTGTATTATATTTTTATTCAAAAGTAACGATCAATCTGACTAAAAATTATAATGTCATATATTTATTTTTATTGTACCTTTATAATATTGATTTAAGTTGAAAAATACTTACTTATAAATAAACCGGACTTTTAGGTACCTAGAATCCCGAGTGCTATATCACCCTGTGGCTTAGCTAATAGACAATAGCTATAAATAGTATAAATCATAATGCTGTAGGTACATAATTAATTGTTCCACCCACAATAGATATATTATTATGTTTTGTAATTTTGTAGTTTTGTTCCATTTTCCGAGATATAGGTAATATCTTATACGCATTATCGTCTGACCGCTGGGCCAATCGAAAAAAACGTGTGCGAGCAGTGTGCGTTCGGTTTTGAGTTCGTCTGGGGGGGATTGGTCAACCTGCAGCGAGTTAGATAAGAACAATTTAATTAATATTGTTATTATTAATAATAATAATAATAATAATAATAATAATAATAATAATAATAATAATAATAATAAAAAAAGAAATAATTTATACTTAAATAGAACATTGATTGTTATTTGTCGGTACTCGGTAGTCGGTACTCTGTTTTTATTAATGGCCTCGTCCTTTGCGTGTTATTTATTCCGTCAAACGTGATCAACGTTTTGGCGTCCATTACACGGATGTCTCAGAACAGCCCTCAAGTGCGGTAAGTCACCATTACGGTACCATTTCTTGTTTTCACATAACAATATACTTACAAGCACAATGCGCACACACTTGCTCACTCTCGTCACATAATAATTATATTGTTGTTACCCCCATATATCATATACACACCATGTCACATTTTGATGTACAAAATGTTATACAGTCTACTGTGCTCGTACGAACAAATGCACAAATTATTATATTTATACTTGTAAAACGCTTGCACAGATTGTATTGTTCATCGTTATTATTTGGTGACTTTAGGGTTTGGTGATTATAACAACAGTTGTCTGTGTTTGATTCGGGATTACGATGACTGCCGATCACTTTTGTTTGAAATGGAACAACTATCCTTTGAACATGGTCACCGAGTTGGACAGTCTTCGTACCAGTGAAGACCTAGTAGATGTAACCTTATCATGTGATGGACAGTTGTTCAAAGCTCATAAAGTTGTGTTGTCTATGTGCAGTACTTACTTTCGAAATGTGTTCAAGGTAAACCAAAAGACTTTTTTTAAAACTGCACTAAATTTTAAATTTGATGTTGTTCTAAGATAATAGATTTCTATGTACATATTTTAATATATTAGTTATATTTTCAGGATAATCCTTGTAGACATCCAGTTGTAATATTGAAAGATATAAACCAAGACGATGTCCAGGCATTGCTCAATTTTGTGTACCAAGGCACTGTTTACATATCAGAGAAAAAATTAGCATCATTTTTACGGACTGCAGAATTACTACAGATAAGAGGTTTAGCTGGTGCAGCTTCTACAATAAATACAGATCTAGTATACAATATTGTTCTTCACTTAAATACAATTATTTAATGGTTAATTTATTTTTAGGAGTCAACCCGGACAAGTTTGGAGAAAAATGCTGTACCTCCACTACAGCAACTTTCTACTAATAACAATCAAGATGAAAAACATGATACATCAACCTCAACAGAAAAATCTGATTCCCCTAAATCTCCCAGTGAAAAAGTTTCTGCAAAACGAAAGAAGTGTCTTCCAGTAAAATTGAAAAAACAATTTGACAATGGCACAGAGTTTATGGTGAACTAAAGTTTAAATATTTCTAAATTTTAACAATGGCTAATTCATTATTTTATAGGATGAAACAACTGGTAGTGAAACTGACATATTGAGTCGGTTAAAAGTCGATGATATTGATGATGGAAATGTAGATACTGACTGTTATATTGATGAAGAAGGCTCAAAAGATGAATTTTGTGATGATCCATATGCCCAAGGACCTGATGTTGATGAATATGAAGATGTAGATATAGTTAAAGATGAATTTGTTTCACATTCTACCACAATTTTTGACAAGTCATTAATTGCTTCTCGAATGTTGAATGATCCTAAAGGTAATTCATTTTTCTTATATTTCTTGTTTATTAAATTAACTATAGTCGTTTCTTTTAAATAAACTTATATAGATATCCACACAAGTACAGCTAGTGGTATTGAGTTTGCTATATCTTCAGCACAAACAAACCAATGTCCATCGGAACAATCATTAACAACTGCAGGTATTATACTCTTTCTAAATTAATATATATATATATATAGTATGCATATGATTGATAAAATATACCTATATATCTATAAACATAAATATCTAATAGAATATAAGTGTACTTAATTTTTAATTTTATAAAAGTAAACGAAAACAAATGTTTTCCATATATTTTTTGAAATCAATGTATTTCACGGCTTATAAGCCATGCAGGCGGTACACATATTTTTGCAGGATCCCACCTGGCTCAGTGTGGGGACTGCCCCCATTGTGGGCAGATGTACAACAACCAGTCGTCGCTGAAGTATCATGTGCGTTTAATGCATTCGGACTTGACGCGCCGGCTGTGTTGTTATCTTTGCCCCAGCTCATTTGTATATCGCGAGGCGTACAAAACGCACATGCGACAAGAGCACAATGTCAGATTGTGATGAATGGTGATATAATTTGTGTAAGTGGACAAAACGGTTGTTGGTCAGTCGGAGCATGGTGTATTGTTTGTAATGGGGGAGTCTAGAGCACTAAACATTCCAAATATGTACAAATTCAATAATTAACAATCTTTAAACATATATAACACCAATTAATTACATAATAAAATATAATATATTTATTAATAACTGGCTTTATGTTAATTCTAACATTGGAACTATACTATATTTGCAAGTATAAGTTCATTGTTTGATCAACAATATTTGTACACTATACTATTGTTCAAAATAATAATGACATACCATGTTATGGTCTTTATGTATTTGCCCACCCACATTTTAAATTCTGAGCGGAGCAATGAATAATGTGTGTGTGTGATTTTTTTATGTCTATTATCACCTTTTATAGCAGTAAAAGTGCTTAGGTTTTCAACTTCAATATTTTTTCTGATAGAGAAGTGAATCTAGTTAATAGTTACATCAAAATTTAAAAAAATGTCCAGGAATTGTCTCAATGAAAAACACATTTTATCTAAAACTAGCTTTCAACTAAATCTATTATCTTTTTTTTGGTTCAATTTTCAAAATACTTCCACTATTTATAAGTTATTTATGTTTGATATTTTTTTATTTTTCCTTATTTATCAATAAAATCATTTGATTGGTCCTAAAATTTAAAAATTTAATACAAAGTTCTTTATAAGTTGTTTTTATAACTTCAAAATATTAATTAAAGTATATTATACTTAGAAACATTTTTTTTGTGAACAAGTTAAATTGTTGATGCAATTTGCAAATTATAATGTACCTAGTTAATTGAAAAAGGTTAGGTTAGGCAAGGGGGAGGGGGCTTAGGGGGTATTGGTATCTCTAATCTTTAAATTAGGAACCTTAAATAATGCATGTGTTTATGTATTAAAAATTTCTCCTTACAAAAAAACAAAACTAAAATGATAAAATGCATAGCTTAAGCACCCTTAGTTTTTTTTCATTGAAACTGCGCCTATTTGTAAACCTATTTGAGACTTAGATTTGTTGTAATTTTGGAGACCGCGATTAAATATATATAATATTATGTAATCTTTGATTGTGATATTAACCTAACACTTTTACATACATTAAAAGCTTTACTATACATAATTATAAATTATAAATGCTTAGGTTACATTATTTTTAGCTAGTACCTATTTAAATCATGCACCTTTTACACTGTTCTAACTGTTCTAAGGTAAGATGGTATTGACTTAAACGTTAATAAAAATAATAAAATACAATATAAATATGCACTTTTATAATTTTATAAAAAATTTTATGTTTTTGACTAAAAATAAATCAACCTATCTTAATACTAGCAGTAAAATAAATTACAGTAATAGCAATATCCAAAAAAATGACATGAAATATTGAAATATACTTGATATTGGTTGTTCGACCATCTCCGCTCAGAAACTATTTCTGTATACAATGATATAAACCGCTTGATTATCATTGAATTAAAAATTAACACCATCCATTAAACTGACACACTCAACACCTACTTACTCTATAGCATATTACCTACTTGCCCACCTTTTTTTGTTTGTAAATGTGGTACACATACTTTTTATGCATTGATGTTGATTTATTTTATTTCCCGTTTACACTAATTAATTAATTTTCAAAATATTTAACTTATATATTTATATCTGTATTGTGATTTAGCATGTTTCATAGGTATACTTTTTATTTAGTATGGATTTTTTGCATTTCATATCTTAAATTATTCAAATGTCTAATTATTAGACTTAAATATGATAATAATATGTTATATGATATTCTAAAGTTTCTTTTTAAATATCACTTGAAACAATGTCCACTATTATACTACTCTAGTTACATCTACATAAATAAAATAAAATTGATATTTTTGATAATTCCTTTATATTTCAATAATTTATGAAATTGTTTTTCTTTAAAATTTTTATATATTTGACATTTTAATATTCAACATTGAAAATCATTATTTTAAATTTAATGCAACAATAGTATTTTAGATATTTTTGTTCAATTAAAAGACAGGTGATATCTTAAAAATACATTTTTTTAGTATAGTATACAATAATATCTTGAGGCATGATAATCATTACTGTAAACTTTGCATTGATTAAATATAAAGTTAAGAGGCAAAAACCAAGTTGGCTATTTGGCTAGTAAAATGTATAAAAAGCTTTTTAATAGAATTAAAATTACATAGCATGATGTATATAAATTATAAACAGGTAATTGATAATAAAAAAAGTAAAAATTACATTTTTGTGAATATTAATAGATATGTTATAATGTTATCTTATATTTTCAAATATAATTTATTTTTAAATATATTATATACTATTAATAAAAATAATAATAACAATAATATATAATGTATTAGTAATAATATTATAAACTATATATAATCAATGTTAATAGTTATAGATCTATGTTTAAATCATAAAAAAAAATTCTTATATATAATATAATAGTCTATGATTTAGTATCCTTATAATTTTCTTTTATATACCAGGTGAATTTTTAATCATACTCATCCCCATTTCTCACTTTAATAATACTTTAATCAAATTCTGATTTTTAGAACTTTTAAATATACTTAAAGTCCATATTTTCAAATTCTTGATATTTGTATTACTATTTAAAGAATGTAAAGAATGTTCTGTGGCGTTATAAACTTCTATTTTTCAATATATTATTTACTGTAAATTATTTATTCCAAAGACAAAATAAAAGTAAAAATGGGGGGGTTCATATTTGAAAAAACAGATTCTTTTATTATTACAGCATCATCCTTTAGTAGTACCAAAAATATCAAATATTTGAAAATATGGTCTTCAAGTATATTTAAAAATTCCAAAATTATAATTATAATTCATGTATAATTTAAGAATACAAATATTGTGGGCATACTTAAAAATTGCCCAATATAATAACAAAATGAAACAAAGCAAAGTGTATATGTAATATTTCTTTCATAGCGATTTTGTAATAAATTATTTATATTGTGATTATTATACATTGTTAAGTTTATAATATCCAATCTTAAGTTTAACATTGTTATAAATCAGTTTAAAAAAAATATATGCATTTATGCATTTTCATCTTCCAGAATATTTATTGATAAATTAAACCAACTAAAAGCTCTAACGTATCTTGTTATGGATTATTATGATGTTGTTTAGAATTGATTATGAAATCTGCATTAAATGTTTTGAAAAAAATATTATTTAATACATTTAAAATAAATATAGTTTTAATTTGATAGTCTAAGATTATATCTTGTGTATCTAAAGTATCATATAAAATTACAGTGTATTTATAATTTAATATTTAATGACTAATTACACAAATAATAATTTTGTGTTGGTGAAATGGTAATCAGGTGAAACTACATACATAATCGCACGAATTACGTTGCACATTATCCAATTTTTTTCAAGAGTATTGAAGTACATGTTAAGTAATTTTCTGTTTTTTTTTTATTTTTATGACAGACCGTCTAGGCCGCCGACCATGTCCCTTGTGTCAAAAAGTGATCTCCAACAAGTCTAACTTATTAAAACATATGCGCATTAGGCATAGTGATGAATACAATCCAGCTGGTTGCAGTGTGTGTGGTAAAGTATTTAAGAATAAATATAGTTTACGTGCACACATTAATATCTACCATAAGGAACACTCGACTACTACTAATACGACTAATCAAGGTGCATATCAAGTGTACAACAATAACGCTATTGGTCAACAGCAGCCACAGCCGCCACAACAACAACAACAACAACAACAACAACATCAACATCAACAATCTGTTTCAGTGCAGCCTATCAACAATTCTACTGGTTCTTATCTAACTAGTTCATCGCCGGTTACTTGTTTCAACCAGTCTTCAAATGCTAGTACAGCCAGTGGCTACATTATACAGCAGCCTCCTACATCGCCGTTCCTAAATAAAATCTCACTGGATCTCCCGTCTCCATATCAGTTAACAAATCAGGCTACATCTGGGCCACCTTTATCACCACTTTAACCATTATTTCCACCAGCATCAGCCGGTGAAATTTTTGATGTTGTCGGATGCTCTTCACGCATGACTCATTTGGAGGTTTAAATTTTAACCTCATTTTCGAGATCGGTTACTGACAAATTAATGTGTCATTATTATTATTATTAAATAAATATATATTTAATTATATTTTTTTCTAAAGGGGGGAAGGGCTTGGTTTTGATGTTTGGTTAATTTTTACTGGTTTTAATTCATTATTTTAAAATGTATATTGGTATACCTGAAGTATAATATTTTTATTAATACATTAAATGATATGTAAAAATATATATATAAAGTTTTTAATTTAGAATATATATTATATTGAGTGCCAATAATTATAATGAGTAATGAAAAACGAACAATCAAATTATGTTGTGTAATTGATATTTATTAACAAAGTTTGCTCTTACGAGTATATAGCAAAATCTATAAAAGGCCAAACGAATCTAAGACTGAATAAAAAATGAAACACCCTAATATTATTCGAATAATACTGATTAATAGTATTTTTAGCTCATAATTATTAAGAATAAATATAAAACAAACTTGTTCTCTGTATAGAGAAAAACCACCTTGTACCTACTCTATAGTATTTCAATTTATACCTACTCTTTAGCAATAAAAAAATGTATTGTAACATAGTCATAATCATAGATGTATCATTTATAAAATTAATATTTACCAAAGATATTATAGAACTGATAAATACCACTAACAATTTTTTTATTGTATTCAGTCTAATACTATGTGTACATCTTGCACATGATTTTGTTTCATGTTTTCTATTTGTATTAGAAATTGTATACAACGCACAATTTTCTTACTTTTGTTTTGCTACAACAGTCCCTAACATATAATTTATTTACCCTTAATGTTAATATTTAATCTTGTCATGATTTTTCACGGGTCTTTTGTATTATTAATTAGGGTTTTATTTTGTGTAGAATTTAACATTGGTACGATAATTTTTATTTGGTTTATTTCCCTTTTTTCTGCTTTTTATTTTAATTTTATAACTTAGTAAAACATAGTATTTCTTTATTTTTCGGGTTCCAAAGTGTGTATTGACTGATATAGTTTATAGTATTTATTTTAAATTAAATAAGAAGGATGGAAAAATATGTATATTTTTTTTCTAACACGAGTCAACTAATGTTTTTTTTTATGTATACATTAAATATTAATATATATTTTATGTTCATGTATGAGTAATATTAATTATAATGAAATCAAATATATATTTTATTTAGGCTAATTACAGTGTTGTATTTTTTACCATCATTATACCATACACTGCAGCTGGCCTCAAAGAACACTTGAAAGTTCATATTGAAAACAGTTGCAGTGTACTGCTAGATTTTTAGATGTTTATTGATCTATTGATCTAAATTTTGATTTTTAATAAATCTTGTTTTCTGTAAGTTTATTTCAAAAGCTTTGGACTACAATCTGAAAAGTCTATACACGTTTAGCCGGAATTTCAATAAAAAAACGAAGTGTACTTAAGCTATGCATTTTCTCGTTTTAGTGTAATTTTTTTGTAAGATAAAGTTTTTGATACATAAACACGAAAATTGCTTATCTTAAAATTGGGGCTGCTAATGCCCTCCCTAACCTCCCCATCCTATTTGCGCCTAAAAGATGACTCAAAAACAAAAACACAATAAACAAACATACTTTGGTAGGTATAGTTAAAAGATATAAAGCATAAATTAGAGGGAAACTAGTGTATAGTAGTACACTGTATATTATGAGTTACAATAGTATGAGATATTTTTAATATTTAATTGGTAGGTACCTACTTAACTGAGTATGGTACAAAATACTAAAAATTGTTTGCAATGACGAAAAAATGGTTTAGCTTAATATTTTAGGTCGGTATATACGTATAAACTTGTGAAGAACACGTTTTTGAAAGTTAGAACATAAAGAAATATAAAAAAAAAATTATGAACATCAAGAAAAAGTCATTTATTTTAATTTATGCATTTCTTATGGAATTTAATGTAACGTAACAACAGCTAAATTACGTTTAAGCTCATAAAAGGCGCGTTAAAAATAAGCAAATCAAATGAATCTGTCACAGTTGCAAAGTTTTAAAAGGCACATTTATCTCGAACAATTAATATATATTTATGTTCGATGACGAGTTGAGGACGTGATACCCGCATGTGTTGTCTCCGTCTTACAAGCGCGTAACATGAACACGCATAGCTTCGTTAGCTTAAAAATTAGAGTGAACTGACCTCTTATAAAATTTAAAAGCAAGATTATTATCTAGACAACCTCATATGCTTTTTATTATATATTCAATTTAAAGCGAGTTATGAGTATTTTAAAATTGTAAATTTTTTGTGTATCTTATAATGCTCATAACTTCCTTTAAAATTTAAATATAATAAAAAGCATATGAGGTTGTCTATATAACGATCATTGGGGGATATCCGGAGGGCTTATCCCCCCCCCTGATAGCCGCAAAGCCCCCTCTAAAATGTTTGCCATATTATATTAAATCTGAAATGACTGTTGCCAGAAATTTTATAAATATAAAATCAACAATGATTTGACTATTGACGATTTGAAAACATCAATAAAAAAAGACATTTTTCCAAATGTCTATAAAATGCTTCAAGTAGCACTTACTTTACCTGTCAGCTCTTCAACTTACGAGCGATCTTTTTCGGCTATAAGAAGAATAAAGACTTGGGTGAGAACTTCCATGTATCAAGAACGTTTTACAAATCTTTCTATTCTACATATAGAGAAAGATGTAACAAAAAATATGGATACTGAATGTATTTAAAATGAATTTTCTAAATCCTCAAGGATGATGGTTTTAAAATAAAACCGTAGCCACCACCCTCATGGCTTTGGTTCATAAGAAAAATCGTAGCCCCCCCAAATTTTTCGATCGATATCCGCCAATGATAACAATCATACCTTTAAATTTTATAAGAGGTCAATTCACTCTAATTTTTAAGCAAACGGAGCTACCACGTGTTTTGCTGAACGTAAAATTTACCATATAATCATATTTTGTAAGACGGAGAGAACACATGCGGGCATCACGCCCTCTTATTTTTTTTTTTTTTTAGGCTCGGGCCCCACATAGCGGTCGAGCCGCAGCGGTTCAACCGCCAGATTACCGTTCACATATGCGCGGTCGAACCGCGTGCGGTTATACCAAAGTATTGGGTGATTGAAAAATTATTATATTTTAAAACTTAGTAATTACTACAGTTGACATGCTCGTAATGAAAAATTAGTTATATCTAAGTAGTAAGTATATTATCTTTATTATTATGTGAGGCATTTTAAAATTTTATTATATTATTACATACCTACTTACGTTATATACCAACATATTTCTATACGCTGTTCCTAAAGAAAATACACCAGATTTTCATGTATTTTATAATAGATTTGATAAAAAAATTTAAATTATATTTTAAAACATCATTTTTTTTTACAAATAAAAAAACAGTGTAATTTTAGGTTATGAAAGTTACTAGAAACCTTAGGCCCCACTATTGGAATTCTTTTTTTAATGCAAGTGATCTTTGAAAAAATGTACCGCGACTATGTGTGAACGGACTAATTCAAAAAAATGTGTTTTGATCATTTGGGCGGTCGAACCGCACGCGGGTCAACCGCGACATGTTGCGGTCGATTTTTATATTGAACCGCGTAAGTGTGAACGCGTATCGGGTGGTTGCATTTAAAATAAAACAATTTAAATTTGGTGAGCGGTTGAACCGCTGCGGCTCGACCGCTATGTGTGGCCCGACCCTTAATTATAGTATTTAAAACTTTTATATACTATCAAAATTGACTCATAACACGTCATATCGTGAATTCGTGATTTAAATAACTAAAATAACTATGTTTCGAATTTTAATATAAAAATTGAAAAAATTCGATTTCTTCCAATCCGATTTAAATCTATTCAAAATTCAAATATCAATTATCAATCACTTTCAAGAATCGCCCATCACTATATCATAGATTCACCGTCAATACCCAAACGGCTCCCGTCTATTGTTAATTTTTCCCAAACGGCTCCCATAAAAAAAGGTTTTACGAACAGGTCAATACCCAAACGGCTCCCGTCGAAAAAGGTTTTACGAACAGGTCAATTCCCAAACGGCTCCCGTCGAAAAAATGGGTAGAACACGGTTCCGTACGGTCTTTGTCAGCGTACGGAATCGCACATTTTAAGACGCACGATTTTACAATATTTTTATATTTTTTTTTTAGATTTTGTAACTGTATACAGTTTTTGTATACCGAAATTAATATATATATATATATATATATATATATATATATATATATACATATATAATATTATACGTACTCGTACTCGGCGAGTATCATAATCGCCAAAGCTTGTGTGTATTATTTCGTCGTGTACATATGACTCATATATCAACGATGTATAATCTATAGCATATTATGTGTTCATGGCTAATTGGAAATATCCAACGATTATGCGATAATGGAATCCATTAAATGGATAATGGATATGGCACACAATTGTGTCAGCTTGTGTAGTTTGTTTGAACTACGGTCTGTTCACGATATCCGCCGCCGTTGTGTGTATGTTCTCTTTAGAGACAGTCCTAAGTCTGTATGAAGTGGAAAGAAATTTGTGTTGTAATAAACAGGATTACCACCTGGATTTTACCTGATAGTAAAACTTTTTCCGATGGGAGCCGTTTGGGTATTGACCTGTTCGTAAAACCTTTTTCGACAGGAGCCGTTTGGGAATTGACCTTTTTGAAAACGAAAGCCGTTTAGGAAAATCGGGAGCCGAATGGGCTATGCCCAGATTCACAGAATATTATTTATACAGTAGGTATTATGACTAAATTCAGAAATACTAGAAAAGATGGTTAACCATATTATAACTAGTAAATTTAATAATTTGTTTATCATTATATTGTTCATTAAAACTGATACTAATTACCTAATTTTAATTTCAAATATTTTCTGATGAAGACACTAAATTTTTGTCTAACTCTGTAAAATATCAAACAGCTTTATTTTTAATGAATTTAAAGTAAGTTATGTTATGTATTAGAATTGTTGCGTCCCGACTGACGCCGATTCATATAGGTTAACAACGTAGAAATGAACACTTGATGTATTTATTTAAAATGTTGTTTATTTCACTTAAAAATACAATTATGGTTAAATGATGAGGTGAGCGGTGTTACGACCTAACTCTGAGAAGTAATTTGCTAAGACTGTGAGTGGTGTTACGACCTGCCTCCAAATGTCTTGTTTAGTCTTATCTGCCAAACTGTCTAGCTAAAATTTAAGAACCGTCTGACTCAGATTTTAAAACCGTCTGACGAGCTCTTGTCCGCGTCTCTCTTATATATGATTAGATGACTCGGTCCTTAGGAGAGGTGGTTGTATTGGTGGTGACTTTCCTGTTATATGTTGAAATTCGGTGTTGTGATTCAACTTAATATGCTGACCGTTTCGTATCCTTTCACATAGGTCTACAGTCATTTCTGAGAGAAGACGCGTGAAAACATTTTGATTTTACCATGATGTGTGTTTTTTTTTTTTTTTTTTTTTTTTGTGTCTGTCATCACGTTTTGGGGCAGTAAAAATGCTTCGATTTTTGACTTCAGTACCTCGTTCGATCAGAAAGTGAATCTAGTTGGTACTTTGGGGGGTCAAAAGTAAAAATTCTTAATATTTTTCTAAATAATTGAGAAAAACAATCTAAAAATTAAGGGAAAAACGAGAAATTTTACGCACACTCATTTTTCGACAAAATCGATTTTGGTTTTTGATGTAACTTTAAAAAAAATGACCATAGATACATGAAATTTTCACCTAATGTTTATATAAGTATATTCTATCCACCATGCAATTTTCAAAAAATTTCGACTTAAGTTGAACTATTCATAGGCTTTTCAAATTTTCGATCATTATTAGTTTTTTTTTAAATTAATATCAATAAAAATTTATTTGTTAGGCAGAAAAGCTTGAAAATTTAATACAAGGCTCTTAACATATTGTTACAATAGCAGTTGAAAAATAAAAGAAATTCATAGTCGCAATTTTTTTTTATAAGCATTCAAAGTTTGAATTTTGACAAAATACGTAAAAATCACGAAAATTTGCAAATTATTTCAAACTAGAAATTCATAAAAGCATTTCTTTTTAAATCTAAGATTTGAAAATTTTTAATAATCTATAATATATCCTAGACAGATAAACCGTCTTCGCTCAGAATCGTTTTTTGTATACAATGATATAATATCATTGGATTCAAAGTTAATTCCATCCATTACAGTAACCCACTTGTAACCTACTGTACAGCAGAGCGACATACACGACTTACCCGCTTTTTTATAGTGTTTAATTAATCTTATTCACCACGTTCTATTGTTGACCACTGCATGCTTTTTATATAAATGGCTTATTAGTTTTAGTCATAACTAATACTTATTTTATTGCAATTTATTGCAGCGTAATATCTCGTACATATTTTATAGGTACCTGGTACCTACATGACACTACAATAAAAAATATACAGTTCACTAACGTATAATTAAAATCATCGTAACCCTGGTTACATACTCACATTGTAAATTATGAATCGAAACCAGTAATAATCAACAAAAACATTGTTCTTTTTGAAAACAAATTTATTTAAATAAGTAAATTTTAACCAAAAATGTTTATTTTCTACCATCATTTTTTACTTAAAAGCGGTCTCCACTGTATAAAATTACAGGAAAAACGCAAGACTCCAAGTTTAGTACAGGTACTATAATAATAAACAGTATTTTAGTTAGAAGCCTATATTTTGTTTTATTTTACTGGCACACTGATGCAAGTCTGCATCTGTAATATAAAAAAAAAAAATAATAATTTTGTGGTTCTTGTGCAATGGGTAACATTGAATTGAGCCACGTAAGTACTTTTAGGTTATCAGAGTTGAGTCTTCTTCCGACGAATATTGTTATAAGGTTGTTCGATATCTCAGCCCATTAGCGTACCCAGGAGACACCGCGTGGAGGTTGACTGAGTAGTCTCCCAAAAAATGTGTGCGATTTTTCACATTTTACTTACGAAATAAAATAAACTTTTTGAATAGGACATAGGTACCATATCCTACCACATCATGTTAGATACGAGATACGAACTATATATGATATAGTTACAGACAATATTTTCGAGATCTTAAAATTATCACTATGTTTAAGAAGTGTCTCATGGCGATACCAATTTGGATTTTCAAATGAGAACCTATATTATGTTTTAAAGAAAGATGTGAATCAGGTCAACTTTCTGAAAATGTTACGTATTGTAATCGAAATTTGAACAAAACTTCCTGAATAAATATTCTACTCGAAAATATCGCCTTTAATCTATATTATAAAATTCTAATAATCAAAATTTGAAGATATGCATAATTTAAGTATAACAATGGGTAAAGGATGCTTAATAAATCACCCTGTAGATATTTTTATTGCTTATTTTCAACTTTTACGCTATAGGTAAATACTAATTAATTTCTTCACTCTAAATAATTTATTTAAAGCTTAAACATATTTTTTGGAAACATTTCACTACGATGACATACATAAACCTACACAATACACGGATTGGGCGTAAATAATAAAGTGTGCATAAAATCCTTATTATTATTCAATCTAGAATTGTTTCACGTACGATGCTCCCTGTACATCTATATATAGGCATAGTGTTTGAAGTATGAAATACTTCACTAAGTGTGACGAAATATTTCACAAAAATGTAAAACATTGAAATTACAATAGATGATTAATATCAATAATTATTTATCATTAATATTTTGTATTAGATTATTGTAATTTCAATGTTATACGTTTTTGTGAAATATTTCATCACTTAGTGAAATATTTCATACTTTAAACGGGGTTAGGTAAATTGAGTCCGAGATAAGTTTGGTACATTTTGAAAGCGGTGAATTGAGTCCCAGGTAAAAATAGGTAGTAGGTAAGTTGTGTCCCAGAAAAAATAAGGCAGTAGGTAATTTGAGCCCCAGGGAAAAACGATTTATATGCATTTAAAATTTAAAAATGTGCACTATATAAAATTTTTAAATTTTAAATGCATATGAATCGTTTTTCCCTGGGATTCAAATTACCTACTACCTTAATTTTTCTGAGACTCAACTTACTACCTATTTTTACCCGGGACTCAATTTACCGAGTTAGGGTCATTTGGGACTCAATTTACCAACCCCGCGTCAAACACTATGCCTACATAAAGATGTGCAAGGAGCATCGTACGTGAAAAAATTCTAGACTGAAAAATAATGAAGATTTTATGCACACCTTATTATTTACGCCAAATCCGTGTATACATCACCATACATCCTCCTATTGTTAAATGTTTACAAAAAAATTGTTCAAGCTTTAAATAAATTATTTAGACTGAAGAAATTAATAAATATTTATAGCGTAAAATTTGAAAATAATCAATAAAAACAAATACAGGGTGATTTTTTAAGCATCCTCACCCCATTTTTATACTTAGGCATATATTCAAATTCTGATGATTGGAATTTTATAATGAAATTAAAGACGATATTTTAGTGTAGAATATTTACTCAGGATGTTTTGTTGAAATTTCGATAACACTACGTAAAAATTTTCAGAAAATTGATCTAATTTACATATTTCTTTAAGACATAATATAGGTTCTCATTTGAAAATCTAAATTGGGACACTTATTAAACGTTGTGATAAATTTAAGATCTCGAAAATATTGTTTGTAACTACATCATAGTTCATATCTCGTATCTGACATGATGTGTTGATGTGGTATAATAATTTAGTATTCAAAAGGTTTATTTTATTTCTTCATCGAAAGACAAAATTAAGAATGAAATCAAATTAAAAAAATTATATTATACATATATTTAATACTTAGTCTATAAAGAATATTCAAATGTTTTACATATTATAGAGTCGGCGTGGTTTTGCATTTTTTAACGGTGTATACGATTTTAGACCCATCGCAATTCCCAATCATTTTTTATAGTTTATACTTTCTCTGACCAGCTGTTATTCTTTTGGATCTGCGAGGGCAGGGCCGAGGTTCGGCCACGGTGACCCGTTCTTCAGCCGCGATCACGACCACTGGGCTACTAGTCCGACGGCGACTGGGACTGCCGACTCTACTCTGCAGGTGGCGTGGGCGTGACCGCGAAATTGGCGACCTCGACCGGTCTCGTTCCTGCGTCCGTGATCGGCGTCCAGCGTCTTCGTTCGCGGCGGCTGTCGGTCTGTTCCTATTTGCGACCGCCGCAGGCTCGGCCTGGTACGCCGACCGACGGCTACGCAGACGGCCACCTATGCTTTGGTGGCGTCCCCGACGTCTGCCGGCCGCCGCCGACGACGACGGTTCTTCGACCACGACCGACCACGGCGGCTGATCTGAGTCGTCGCCGCTGTCTTGGTTCGCGGCCGCCGTCGGTCTGTTCCGTCTCGGGACGACTGCAGGCTCGGCCTGGTCTGCCGACCGTTGGCTTCGGAGACGGCCAACTCGGCTTAGATGGCGTGTCCGAGGAATTGGCGACTGGTCTCGTACATGACGTCTATCATTGTCCGCGTTGTTCTCGTCGTAAGAATACGGTGGCGGCGACGACGGTCGTACAACAATATTGCCCATGATGATGCGATGAACTGAACTGTTTCAAAATATAAGATAACTGATTTTTGTCGAGTTAACACTAAACGGTTCCTGGCGAGTCGGAAAATAATAATAATATGACAATGTTGAAATATTTCCCGCGTTACCAACGGCGCCCGTGCATATATACGTTACCATAGTAATAAATACGTGTTTAAATGACGAGTGTCGAGTAGGTATAGATTAGAATAATCAAGACATTTGTATTTCGTGAAATCGCGTATGTCTTTGAAGTTAGCTCCAGTCTTAAGTCCGATTAGGTAGGCACCGCATTCCTGCATACTCTATTGCCTATATATATTTGTATCTTACATGGAGTTTTAATAAACATATATTTATTTTTCAGGTATAATTCGCGCAGGATTCAAGACGGATGAATAATCATTTTTATTGATCAAATTATATTATTAAATATTAATTAGGTATATTGATACGATCAAAAAAATTAGCATTTATTGTGCACGATATGTAACACGATGTGATGCGTCTAGAGACGTTCAGCACAAGTGCAAACATCTTATCAATAATTATTGTATTATAATCGTTTTCAATTCGTTGACGCCAAAACTTTTTTTAGAAGTTTTTAATAATTGTATTTCAATTTTTGTGAATTTTAATTTGTTCAAATACGTATGAGTGCGTGCGTTAAAATCAACAATTCAGTAAAAAATACAATTTAATTAGGCGTAATAACCTAATTTAAAAATTAGATATTATCATTAATAATATGTAACATAATGAAACATTTTAAAGTATTTTACTATTCTGAACTAGTATGAATAATATTCCATGATAAATTATTGAAATATAAATAGAAGCTTAAAAAAACATTACCAAATATACGTCATCATTGTTTGATTTTACCATATCTAATTTTACATTTTTGAGTAATATAAAGATTTTTAGCATTATACAATGTAGGGTATGCTGTATGCACAAAACCTACAAACATTATAATAATTGCATAGGGTATACACCTTAATTATAAACACTTAATATGTTAATTAAGGCATCAATAAAATGCTGTAAAACCGAGTTGATTAAATTTTGTAAATATATGATATTCGAAAATTAAACAACAAAAATAAAATACTAATTCATCCTATATAATTATTAAAAAATGTATTTAGATTTTCAAAGGGTGCATAACAGACAGTTCATTCAATTTATAGCTATTATGAGATCAGAGTTATTATATTGTCCGGACTTTTTATATCCTTATTAGAACACAAAGTTAAATATCTTAAAAACTACTCAATCAAAACTACAAAAAAGTTTTTATCACCACAGGACACTCCTTAAGTAAAAAAATCTTAAGAATTTAAAAATGTGGTCTTCGAGTATATTTAAAGATTCCAAAAATCGGTTTTTGAATTACTGCATTATTAAAGAAAAAAGGAGATGAGCATGCTTGGTGAATCACCCTGTATAAGTGACTTGGTCTGGCTAAACTATGGAAACGATCTTGGTGTACGTAGGTACCGACCGGTGTTGTTAGCTCCCGGATAGGTGACCACTCGGGTTTTTAGAAATAAATCCTAGTCACACATATAAAACGTGTTCCAATCAACCCACTGTTTTATTCTGTGAATAAACCGTTCCTCCTGTTAGCACCGGTTGCTTAAACACTATTATAGCACTTAAGAGTTAGAATTGTCAGGATTTAGGAATAAAAAAAACTATAACGGTTTTGTCTACGAAATATATCAGCGGTTTATATCGATATAGATACTCAAATAACTAAAACAAACAAAACAATATTTAAAGAAATTAGTCATCACCCAAAACAGTAAAAACGCAGCCGGCAGTCGCACATAGCTCGGACCGGGCTCCGCTCGCTGTATCGTGGGGAAAAAAACTGCTGCTACTAGCCTCACAGCTCACCTTACAGCTTAGCCCCTGTTGAGGCGTTAGGGCCCAGTGTTGCCAACACTCCCTACACTGTACCAGGCTAAAGACCTTAGAAGTTGAAGCCTTCATTCCAATAAATAAACAATATAATTATAATAATATATAAATTAACGTAAAAAAGCCTACTACTTCGACTAAGAACCACACAGTTGATGGCGCAAATATTTAAAAAAATAGTTATAAATGTGTACATTTAAACTTAAAAGTAAAAATATTTTATTAGGAACCTTACAGGTAGGCATTTATCTTTTATTCTATTTTGACATATTTATTTTTTTATTTAGGTACCATGACTAAACGAGCTGAGCCTTTTGGATAAAAATATAAAACCACGATTCATACCTAACGATTAGATATACTAAAATATACGTAACTTTAAAATATAAATATCAAATAATATAATAATACAGTCAAACAGCGGATAACACACTTTTAAATTAAAATATCAATAATATTCTTATTTTAAATTGTAGAATTCACTTCAATATTAATGTTTTTTTATTTGAATCTTTTGGAATTTTTAAATTTTTCAAATTAAAATCTTTATAATGTATAAGTAGTCTGTAAAATTGCCTTTAAAAAAATCATCATCTGAAAAATTAATACATTAGCGCGACTTCCTAGTTACTAGTAAGTGGTACTTAAAATATATTTCAGTTTTGAGAACCGTGATAAAATACATTGTGTTATCTAAAAACAATAACAGTTAACTATTAAGTGACGTCTATAATAGCTAACATTTAAAATGTTAGAGACTTTAGCCATTAACTTACTTAAGTGTGTCGTGAGCGAGATGTGAGTAATAATTCATTATTAAGTAAGTTTCTATAAACCACTTAAGTCTGAGACTAGCAACTATTTCACTACTCATCATAAACAATTATTATTTTTAATATTTAACTTTCATAAGAATGTGTATGTTAAGTTGCTTATATAAGTTCTAAACATAACATAAAATATTATATTGGCAGTGGTTGGATACTGAGACATATAGTAAAATATTTTTTTTTATAACAAGGTAGTAATACTTAAGTACATCCTCACCTAAAAAGTTATTTTGTGTAATAGCTGCAAAATACAAATTACAATTCTAAAATCGCAGAAGTCATACATCGAGCTTAGGTAGTTATATCAATGAAATTTGACAATAATTCCAGCTCACCTTAGCAACTCTCAGTCACTTATTTATAAACTTAGATCAAAATATTCTGGGGAGGGGTTGGCAACGACTCCTCAGATATTTAACTTAAGGGGCAATTGTATTTTTTATGATCTCTTTTCATAAGTTGAAATTAAATTAATTTTTTTTTAACTTTGTAAGTTTTTGATCTTTATATACTTTTAAATTTTTTGGTTTGAATCTTGTCAATTATTAACTAATAAGTATAATGTAAACCGCTTTATTTTATGGAAGTGGGTTAAGCTCACTCTATTTTAAACCTACCCTATAGATTTTGAGTCTTACCTCATAATTAACCCTCCCTCTCAAGAATTTACCAAAAATTATGCCTATAAGGACAGAGGTATGGGATGTCTGAAGACATGGAAAAGAAAAGTACACTGAATATTTTCGTTGAAGATAAGTTTTATTATATCCACTAAACAAATCATTTTTTTTTTTTTTTAAGCAAAGTTAAATATATAATTTCTTTTTTTAATTACATAAACATTGAAAGTATCCATAGGTATATATTTCTACCTAAATACACACATACATATAAATCTATATATATATATATATATAATATATTGTAAACTCATCATTTATATTTTCATATCCATCTCATAAAAATTAACAATTTTTTTTTCATAGCACGAAATAAAAATAGCGTAGAGGAACCAAACGCCGGATAGTAGAATAATATAAATAGAATTTATTTTTATATATATATTATTTAAAAATAAATATAGCAAAATTGTATTTAAATGTACACTTTAAAGCCTTAGAGGTAACTAAAAATTGTGTGATTTCTATATGAAAAATTTCTTTTCCGGCAATTTTAATAAATTAAGTTATTTTAAAAATTATATTTATATATAGACCAATAGGTATATTATATATATAAATTAATTAATTAATTAAAATTCTTAAAAATTCTAAAATTGCTCTAAATATATTTTATTCATTAATATTTATCGACCAGGCATATTGTTATTTTAATTTATAACAAAAATAATACTTTAATATGAACAACGTGTCAATTAAATATTAGCTTAAAAGATTTGTTTATAAATAAAATAGATATGAAACGGGTGTAAATAGGCGTTAAAAAAAATAAATAAATAAAAATACAGTAAATAAATAAAACATCTCTAGGATCTAAAATAAATTAAAAAAAAAAACTAAACATTCATGTAGGTATAGTTTTGGTTAATATTGGTATACACATAGAATAGATAGATATATATATATAAAATAATAATAATAAAATGTTGGTGAGAAGTGAAAAAAAAAACCTAACATTGTCGGGAGCTGCCTCTTTCCGAGTACATACATATATATATATATATATTATTTTTTTTAATTTCAAAGCGAGTATAAGGAATAAAATATAATATATATATATATAAGTATAATTTTTATTAAAATAGCTGTCGTCGATGATGATAATACAATAAAGGCAGGTTAGGTTAAAAGTAAACACACGCGAACGTTGTTGAAACGTAAATATAATTAAAATAAGATAAGAGACTCGCGCGGGGCGTGAGGAAAAGACAAAATTTTAATACGACGCGAGTCGTCGGAAGCGATGTGTGCGTTTGTGTGTGTGTGTGTGAAATGAGTGCGTTTTCAGGATTCGGGTTGTGAAATAAAAAAATACGATCTCGCATACGACACCGATTTGGATTAGGGGGTTGGGGGGGGGGGGTAGTTTATAAGGATCTTATATGGTCCGCCTATGACGGCGATCTATCTCGGTTGTCCCCGATCATTCACACCTTCTTCAGCGTGAAGAAGCTGCGGCGCTTGGGCTCGTCGCGTTTGTCACCGACTGCGGGAAGCGTCTGCGAACGGGACTGCGTGCCGGCTGCGTCCTGTTCGCACACGTTCTTCAGCGTGCTCACCCACTGACGCATTTCGGCATCGTTGCGCGCCTGGAACAGGAACTCGGCCCCGCTGGCCAGTTTGACGCGCAACACGAACTTCTTCTTGGTATAGTCGGTGGCCACGTCGGCAGTGCCACCGTGCAGGTCGATTGGCGCCTCGCCTTTGAAGTACGTCTCCGGTGACGTCTTGGCTGCTTTGGCGTCCTTGTAGAACGCCAAGGTGGTACCCTGTACGCACACGAACACCTTGTCCCAAGACCTACGGAAGAAATCATAGGAATACGATTAATATCATAATCTTATTAAAAATTAAATAAATAAAAATTACCATGCTAACAAACTAGTATTATTTCAGTAGTGTTTTGTGGGATGAAAGAGGATGATTATCATATATTTCAAGAGAATTGCGAGTTCTTCATACTACTTAATAAAACAATGAGCCAGAGTAAATTAATTCTTTTCACGGATATTGTGTTAAATATGTCAGTCTCGTGGTTCTCAAACCCCGAGGAGCCCTAGGGATAACTAACGGTTAGTCTATTTATACTTCACTAAATTATTAAATGAAATGATATGAAGTGAAAAAGAAAAAGAAAAAAACCATTAAAATTTCACTGTTTTGAGCGTCGTGATGTACTCGTTAACACGGGCAAAGGTTAAGGTAAATCACACTTATCGACTATCGTGAATCACAACTTAAAGTGATATAAATTTAATTGATTCATTAATCCAATTAAATTTTTTTTTCTTCAATAAGAAATTAATAAGATAATAAAAAAAAAAGAAACAAGTTAATAATGATAATATTTCTGGGGTAATTTTCACTATCCACAATATGTATGTTAAAAAATGTTTAATGTTCCATTGCACAAAAAAAAAAAAAAAATACAAACAATAGTATGGATCACTTACCTGTTGGATGCTTTTTTCGTGGTAGATTCCCATTCATGTTTCCTGTTGAGTATTCCTTCTAGAATTTCACCATCAGCTTCGGTGGCTGATTGATCTGTAACAACGATCAATGAGACACTATTAAAACAAACATAATGGATGGACACATTACACTACGCATCCCCTTGTCTGCGTATGAATCTCCCCACCCCATACATGCTAGTTATTGTAAATAATTGTATAGCTCATGACCATGCACAAGACTTACACTCAAGCAAGTATACATATGACGGATATCTCCGCATCATGTTTAAGATTACAATACCTGAAGTTGGCTCAACGGTGGCCTCGTCGTCACTAGCTGACACAGCGGACAACGGGCTCTTTTGCGGTGATTTTTTCCACCGGAAACTGCGGAACGGTGACTTTGAGCGCGACCTGTCCTTGTTGCGATCTTTGACTAATTGACTTCGCGAAGCTACGTTTTCAAAATACACACACAAACAAAAATACTTTTACAAAACAAGCAAACTAAAAATTAATAGTCATCGCACATCGTATCATGTCAGAGCATGATAAAGCAAGTCACATGCTAATGATTAAATGTTCGAAAAAATATAAGTATAATTTAATTTAAAGCAGGCTTGAGATAGCTGAAATACTTACTTGAGGGCAACGTAGATGCGGATCTAGCGACCCCTGCAGGCGCGGCAGGACTGGTAACGCTCTTCCTACTCGATGCAGAGCTGTCATGCACTACAAATGTTAATAACAAACACTTTCAATTCAACTTCATGCCAAAAAAAAAAAATAGTAATAAGTTATTGCTATAACTATTACAAATCGAATTATTGTAGCGAGTCATGCGATATTATAGCGCTGTTCTATATAATATACACGGTATATTTTAATAAAGTTAAGTAAAATGCATGCAAAACAGTTATAATAGAATAAAATAAATATATTCTAAAAATATTATATTTTTTTAAATTAAATGAACTGACCTGCGGTCGGTTTTTCGATTGGCGATGTCAGTGCGAGGTTAGTGGGTGGAGGTTTACGTATTGACGCTAATGTTAGATTTAGAGAACGCAAGCGTGCAAATAACAGAAAAAACAATATGTTCATATTATACATGTGTCAATATTGTTTTTCGAATTGCATGTTCCCTTCCTATCTAATGTTTCAATTTAAATCACACAAGAACATCTTTTCTACACAGAGTTCAGATATTTATAATTTAATAACTTATATTATTTAAATATCTCTATATACGCTTATGTATTTAAACATTTTCACAGTAAATCATATAGATGCAAATATATTATATTGTGTTTATTTACATCACATTATCATTTGTTTGATCACATCTCCAAGGCATTGAATGACTAGATATTTATACAAATAATAATAATATGTTACAACATTAACAACTCTCAGTGCATATTTAATTTGCATATTATATTATAATATTTGTTTTTTTTTTTACAATATTTTACACTTTTATCTTTTAATTAATTTTCATTTACCAAAAAAAATATATATATATATATAATATGTATATCATTTAATGGTACTTAGATATTAAAATCAGTAATAAAATTTTATAATTCATAAATCTTAAATTTCATTGGACTTTATGAATTTAATAGTATATAGTTCTATTACATTGATTTTATAATATAAAATTAATGTCTATACTATGGCTTTAAAATAATAATAATAATAATAATAATAATAATTGTAATTTAGAAAGTAATGTTTTAGTTTGACTAAGCACCACCAAGCATTTTCACCATTTATTTTACACCTGTTATTTTGCATGCATTATTATTATATTATTATATTTAAAAACTAAAACCACAAAAGCTATCTTACCAGGACGACCTTCGCCATCTTTAGCTTGTTTTCCATCAGCTTCAGATGCTTCTTCAGCTCTGTAAAATGTAAGCAAAATGTAGATTTTTTTAATGAAAAAATATATTTCTAGTAAAAATTGTACAAATAATTTTTAACATACGCAGCTTTTTCAGCTGCTTCAGCTTCTGCTTGAGCTGCTTGTTTAGCTAACTCTTCCTGGCGTTTTCGTTCTTCTTCTTCTTTTCTACGTTGGATTTCTTTCAATTCAAACTAAATGAACCATAACATTTAAAATATTATTAAAAAAATTATTTATTTATTTATTATTATTTATTCATACGGTCGTCAAACGTTCTAAAGCACAGAATCTCTCTTCTTGTGCAATAGCTGACTTTTCAAATGCTTCATGTTTTTTTATCAAATTTTCCACTTGATCAATAGTCATCTATAACAAAAATACCATGGATAAAAGTTTTTATTGAAAAAGTAATGAAAATTAACTTACTCCTAATTCCAGACTCATGATGTATGGTTCTTGGGCCAATAACCATGCTTCAGCTACTGCAGCATCTCTGGCAAATTGATATACTTCCAAAACTTTAAAAAAAAATTTAATATAACAGTGATATATAACATTATAATAGTACCAAAAACTAACTTAGTTGAAGATTTTCCCATCGTTCTTCCCATCTATTCAATAGTGAATTTCTCTGGGTATTCAATAACATTAATTTATCTTTTATCTAAAATAATCAAACAGTTTATTAATGGGTATTGATGTATTTATTCGAATAAATTAAATAATTTACTTCATTAGAAGCATAATGGTTTCTTGAAAGCAATTCTTTTCCTAAAGAAATGCAAGCTGTGAAATTATCTTCTCGGGTGTCAATTTCTGCTTTTAAACTCTGGTGATTGTTCATCAATAGTTCTACTCCACTTACATCCCTAAAAATGTTTTGATAACAATTACAATACATTACAATAAATTCTAGAAGTAAAGAACAAATTACCTAGGTTTTTCTGATGTATTCATTTGTCTAACAACGTCGTCCATCCATAAGGTTAATGTTCTGACCATATTGAAGAACTTGTGTAAATCACCAGTGTCGGCTAATTTTTGTTTACGCAGTTCACATTCTGATTGTAAAGCAGCCCAAGCATTCACAACTTCTGCTTCTCGTCCAGTAATTTCTTTGGCTTTGTCTCCAGCATATGATGTTTGTAACCGAGCAGAATCCTCGCTGATAGTTTGAACCTGAGTGCTAAGTGTGTGTAAATCTTGTAAGAAACTCTGATGTTTACGTTGTAATGTGTGGACAGAACCAGCATCACGACCAAGATCTTCAGACATTTCATGACTTTTCTCTGCAATACGACTAACCATGTCCTTGCAATCATGGAAGAATTTGTGTAGTTCTCGTGAAGCAACCAACATCTAAGGAAATAATACATATAAAGTACTTACCAAGTATAAGAAAAAAAATATTATTATTAGTATACTTGTGTTCTTGTTTCAATTAGTTCTAGTAAATCTTGCCATTGTTCATTTAGACTGTCCTTCCATTCAGCAATAGTGGCAGAGTCACTGTGACCAATATTGATAAGTTGATCAGCAATACCATTAACTGTTGCCACACGTTCACTACCTGTTGCTTCAGTATCATGAGCAAATTCCTTAAATCTCTCCCACAACAACTGTAAAAAGATTTTAAAAATATGATACAAGTGACACACATAAAAAAGTATGGAAAATTAATAATTTACAGTGACATGGTCATAATCTTGACCAAGTTCGTGCGAACCAGCAACAATCTCACGTTCAGCAATCCATTGTTCTAAATCATCAACTTCACGGTGCAACATGAATAATTTCAAAGCTTCATCTAATTTAGCTCTACGTTCTCCAGCTAAATCCTTTAGTCCAGCATATAATTTATCTACTTGAGATTGTTTTACAGCTATTTGGTCACTTTCAGGATGCATTTCACTAGTAAGTTGACGAGCAGTTTCACCTAATTGTCTGATTGTATCGGCATAATTATCAACAGCTAATTCTAAGGATTCATGTTTCTTTTTTAAGTTTTGCGCTGAAATCTGATCTTTTCCACGATCTTCGACCATCATGTATAATTCTTGTTCGCCCATCCAACTTTCTGCTTCGCTGGCGTCGAAGAAGTACTGTGAATATATTTAAACACAAATTTTATATTTTAATATTTAGATATTGTTCAGGTTCAAATGATTCAAAAATTAATTTTAATACGATTATCTGACATACTTGTTGGGCCTTTTCAGATTGAAGTAACATTTTTCTACGATGCTCAACAGCTTGTTGAAGTTGTTGCCAGCGTTGAGTTAAATCATGTATGAGATCTGTGAATTGTGAAGCATCTTCATGTCCTTCATCAATTAACTTTTGACCATTGCTACAGACGAGATTAATGCGGTGCTCGTGATTATCAATTTCATTACCCAAAGACTAAAATATAAATAAAGTATAAAGATTAAATTAAATTAAATAAATAATAAATAATACAAATACAAATAGTATCCAAGAAATCGATTTTCTTACTTGATTTTTCTTTTGTAACATGTTGACATTGAACAAACTATTTCCATATTCAGTTGATGTAGCCATTGGAGTCTTTTCAGCAATCCACAATTTTTCATCTTCAACATCTCGTCTAAATTGGAATGCTTCTTTCTTTTTCTCCAGCTGTCTTTGTCTTACTTTCAATGGTTCCTTAAGTTGTTCAAATCTTTCTTCCACTTTGGTCTTCTTCGGAATAATTGTTTCAACTTTTTCAGGGACAGTCTTTTTCAAGTATTCAGCTTGTGTTTCTAATTCAACAACTTGTTTAGCTTTTACAGCCATTTGGGTTTCAATCATCTGTTGTTTCTGCATAAGTATATTGACAGAAGCCAAGTCAGTTCCGGTATCAGCAGCTTCAATCTGTTTTTCTAGGTCATCCATCCATGAATCAATATCTTCACAAGTCTGGTGTATAAGAACTTCTCTATTAGTATCAAACAAACGTTCACCTTTTTCTTTTGTGGTCTTTTCAAGATCTTCAAACTGACCTAACATTTCAGAAATCTTTGGTTGAATTATTTGGGCTAATTCAGGTTTCTCTTTCATTAATTCCTCTCCGGATTGCTGTACTCTATCTAATCTATCTTTATTGGATGCAATTTCTGCTTCAAATGCTTGATGACGAGTCCATTTACTGTGTACTGTCTTAGCACTTCTGTAAGTTTCATCCTGAGCAGTGAACTTCTTTTCTTGAATCCATTGTTGTAGTTCATCAGAATCTTGGAGAAATTGGTGAAGTTGTAATTGATCTTTAAGTTGATCCATAAGTTCTTGGGCTTTATCACGGTTAGCATCCCGTCGTTCAAGTATGGACGCTGCTTTCTTTTTAATTTTATCAGCTTCGAAATGATCTTCGTCCACAAGTTTATTAGCAAATTGAGTGACAGCATTAATTTTGTCTTCATTAGCTTCCATTGTGGTCATGAAAGCTTCGTTACGTTTAATCAAGTTTTCAGCATGTTCAAGATTAGACTAGAAAAAAAAATTAAAACATTAAAAATATTTTTTAATCATATAAGAAAATTTTTAACTTACTGGAACTTCATCTTTAGATAGAGCATGTTCTTGTTGAGAAAGTAATACTTCAGCTTGTCGAGCATCACGATTAAACATTTGCAGATTAAGGGACTTAGAAAGAAGTTGTTGTCTATTCTCCCACATCTTGTGCAATTCTTGCCATCCATCACGCAAAGCCTTGAGCCTTTCTCGTAAGAACATATACTGAGGATCATCTTGTGTTCCTGGTTCCTAAATAAGAAATTATACATCAAATACTCAATAAATTTGATAACTCAACAGTTGTACTTACAGCTGTAACTTTTTCTCCATATTCCATCATTTGAGTATAATCAGCAGTGTAATTATCAATTTCTTCACGGATTGCTTGATGTTGGGAGAGAAGTTTTTCAGCATCTGATAATGAGGAGGGAATATCTTCTGAAGCAACATCAGTTTGAGTTTTAGTCAACCAGGCTTGGAAGTGGTCTAAATCACGTAGGAAACGATGAAGGTCACCAGCTTCTTCTAGTTTAGAATCTCGTTCTTTCAACTTAGAAATTATAACAAAATATAAATTATTTTTAATTAAAATAAGAAGTTTATTTTCTTACCATTTGTGTTAATTCTTCCCAATCTTTTTGAATTGTTTCTATTCTTTCTCGAATTACAGCAGCTTCTTCTGGATGTTCTTTTTCATTCATTTGTGCTTCAGATTCTAATGAGTCTAATTTGGCTTGAATGGCAGCTAAGTCTCTTTCCATGCCAGATAAACGACGCTGTGATAAATAATGTAAATAATAATGATAAAATACAAAACTAATGAATGTGTTTTCTTTCTTACGGTACTAAAAGCATAAATTAATTTACCTGCAATGTCATTATACCAGTAAGATCCATTTCAAGACTATCTGTTGATTGTAATATTCTCTTTTTGTCTTCAATCCATGAAATAGTTTCTCTACATTCAATATGGAAAGTCTGTACACCATGAGCAGAATTAAGTTGGTCACGTTTTGCTTCAGCCTTATCTCGTAAATCAGCCCACTCATGATTCAACTAAAAACAAATACATTTGAATTTATTTCTCAATAAAAACTTTACAAATTTTATTGCTTACATTATTTTGTCTGTTTACGATCTCATCAGAGTTAGGATGTTCAACATGAAGTAATTGACGTGCTAATTGGTTTACAACTGCAACTCGTGATGCGTTTGAATTCATTTCTTTATCAAAACCATCGTAACGATGTTTCATTATTTCAACGTCTTCTATGTCCTTTCCTGGGCTCATGGTTTCCAACATACGGTTCTTAAGTTGGAAAAAATATTTTAGATATAAACTTATGAATCAAGAATTTATTTTTATTTTCTTATTACCTTTTCTCCAATCCATTGTTGTACAGCATCAGCTTCACTGAAAAGCTTGTACAAAGAAAGAGCATCCAAAAGTCTCTGGTGTCGAAGTTTAGCTAATTCAACCAATTCTTTATAGCGTTTGTCAATCGATGACATACGCTCATTTACTTCTGGTCCACTTGTTGGTGCACCTGGTTCAGCACTTAATTGATTGGCTTGAGAACGTAATGCTTCAACAGTTTGTGAGTAGGATTTTAGTTCTTCACTAACCTATGAATAGTAAGAATAATAATGTAAAAGAAGATTGATAACAAATATACAATAAATAATAAATACCTCTTTGTGTTTCTTTAACAATGATTGAACATTAGCTTCATCCCGGCCAACATCTTCAGAAGATACTAGTCTCAAAGTATCTAACATCCAAATGTCGACATCATCAGCATCAGCAAACCACTAGTTTAAAATTACATACAATTTAATTATTGGTAGCAAAAATATTGTAGAAAGCTCTTAAATTAATTCTTAATAATTTAGGTAAAATAATATTTATAATAATTAATTATTGTTCATAACTTCATTAATCATAATTATAGTTTAGAACTTATTACACGTATTCACACAAATGTGTTAATAGTTAATATTGTTAAAAATAATTTAATTTGTTATACAAACAATTTAAATAAAGTATATAATAATATGCAGTAAAACTTTGTATTTAATTTTAAAAGTTCTAAAAATAAATGTATATCTAAATCTATATACTTTAAAAACCATCATAGAAAAACATATAAACCTAAGATGTCCCAAATCAATCATAATTTGCTGATTTTAAAAGTAAATAAATATTTTAAGAAAGGAATTTAGTAATTAGTTTAAAACCAAGCCTGCTGATTTGAAATATGCTCTTACTAAATCACCCTATATATACTATATGTAACAATTAAATATCTACCATTAAGGGAAACAATTAAATTACTTGGTGATAATCGACTGCATCTTCCAAACGCTTGCGTCTTTGTTTGGATAAACTGATTAAATGTTCCCACATGGAGTGTGTACTGGATACTCGTTCTTGTATGCGATCGGCACCAAAATGATTACTGTTGATTAAATCTTCTCCAACTTTTACTACTTCAAGTAATTGACTTTCATGACTCTGTATTTCATTTTCAAGTGCCTAATAAATGGTAAATAATAATAATAAGTAATAATTGCTAAAATATTTACAAGGATTTATATTACTTTATGTTTTGAAAGCAACAGATTAATAGTGGTCAAGTCATGACCAATATCTCCAGCAGAAACAATTTGTTCCTTTTCCTTAATCCAATTTTCTTCATCAGCCATATCCCAGTAAAATTGCCATAATTTCCTGCTTTCTTCAAGACGAGCACGTCTTTCAACAGCTAATTTCACCAATTCACTATATGCATCCTCAAGTTCCTGAACTCTTTCAATAATGACAGCAGGATCACAGGGTCTATAACCTTCTGTATTTTCTTCATCCAAGAAACGTTGTGAGTGTTGTACAACACTTTTCACTCTTTCTCCTAAAACATTAATGTCAGCTTCTACGAGGCTATGCTTTTGAAGAAGATCTTCAACTCCCATCAAGTGTTTGCCATAATCATCAGACAAAAGTCTCATTTTCAATTCCTCCATAGAATCCAATATATATAGCATTTCTTGGAAATTTTGCTGCAATTGTAATGACAATTCTAGACGGTGACGACGGGCTTTCAAGAGTTCAAGAAGATAGTTCCATAAACGAAGAACATTGTCTTTTCTAAAAAAAAAAATTATTAAGTAATCAATTGTTTAAAAATGTTATCCAAATTAAAATTTACCTTGCATTTATACGGACAATATCATGATAGTCCTCTGTTTCTAATTCTTGTGCAACTGTTACAACTGCTTCTACTCGTTCTTCATATGCAAATATATCTGTTTCGATAGCTTCGTGTTTTTTTGCTGCTGCTTCTACAGCTGCCAAATCCAAACCAAAATTATCCTGCAAGTACCAATTAATTTTTATATTTTTAAAGATTAAAT
Source organism: Diuraphis noxia (assembly GCF_037042655.1). Classification (NCBI taxonomy): domain Eukaryota; kingdom Metazoa; phylum Arthropoda; class Insecta; order Hemiptera; family Aphididae; genus Diuraphis; species Diuraphis noxia. The sequence goes on along the minus strand of NW_028301712.1, from coordinate 69,092,275 downwards.
TCTATGTAAGATGCAAATTAATTTAAAAACTAACCTGAGAAACTAGCCGTTGATTTTCACTCAACCAAGTCTCTCGCATGCTTGCTTTTCTGTTGAATCTTTGAGCTAGCTGTTCAAGTTTTTCTTGTCTAATGATTTCTTCTCTCAATGCTAACTCTCTTTCATGTTCTGCTTTTTCTAATTGTTCCCAAGCCTTATTGATATCTGAAATCATTTTACCTTCTTTGGGAGTGTATGGTTTTTGATTATTAGCTCTCATTTTAGACTGCAATGTGAAAAGCAAAACTTCTAAATTTCCTTTCTCAACAAATTTTGGAGGCTTCTCAACAGTCCTATAGTTGTTAAACTGTTGTAATTGCTGTTGAACACCATTCAAAGAATTCAAAAATTTTCTCTCTGCTAATGACTCTTTAGTCTGTTTGATCCATTGTAATAAGTCACTAGTTAAACGTTCATATTCTTGGGCTGTACGTTCATTTTCCATAGCTATTCCAACAACACGCCCAATTCTCTTTCCTTGAACTGTTTCTTGTTTCATTTTACTGAAGTAATGATAGTATGTCACAACATATGTAATAATTGATTTTTCATCTGGTTGTTCAACAAATACATCTTCGGCATCTAATAATTTTACAATTCCCAATTTGTCTTCGGCAGTGTTAAATGCATTATTCAAGTTGTACATGGCATTAGTTTTGCTAAGTTTTTCGAATTGTACAAGGTCAGGACGATGTTTGTGAATGATTGCATTAAATGCAAGACCATCTCGCCAGGAAGTAGTGAAGTTGCGAACATTGACATTGTGATAGCCAGCTGTTTTCATTTGGCACCACAAAAGTAAAGCATCCTTTGCAGATTTTGTCTCTTTATTATCAGTTTCTTCAATGGTAATGTCTTGAATCTAAAATTAAATTAAAACCATATTTTCCAAATAAATATTACATTATGAAAAAAATTATATTGTTTATTAGAATTATATTATTAAATAAAATAGTAAAAATTGTAGTTAGTACATACTTGGAATCTAAGAATAATCGTCCATATAAGGCCCAACGAAAGCCTTGGATTTCCATCAACAATGTCATGGGATCCCATGTTTTCTAAATGGACTCTCTGATCTTTCAGAAATTGCAAAGCTTTGTCTACATTTTCTAAGCAATGTATTCTCATTTTTCCCTTGGTAGGTTTTGGCTATACACAAATAACCATGTTAAAAATCGAATTACAAAAATGTTTGAATAAACTTTAAGTAAAGCTATTACCAATCGTTCTCCAGAAAGAACTTCCAATAGTTTTATTAACATTTTGCCATCTCTCAGGTCTATGTATAAATCGCCGATTCGAGAATGTACCCGAACCAAGTGCGAATTTACCCATTTTTGAAACGTCTTTTTCTGAACGCTTTCTCTTTCATCTGAAAAACAAAGAGTCAACTATGTATAATGCAGAACCCCTGTGTTGGGTAAGGACAACATGAGTAATAATCTAGAGTTGAGGCGTGATTGCGCGTACACCGAAGGGTTACTCACTACTCTCTAAGACCCCATTTAATAACGCATGTTTATACACGGAGAAATAACTGTCCTTTTCGTTTTTATTTTCTTATTGTTGTCGGAACAATAAAATAAACAAAACTTACCGGCCAAAGCTTTAATCCTGGATCTTTCAAATAGTCTGGAAGAAGAGTTTCCACCGTCATATTCATAATCTTCTACAATACCAGTTCCATCTTGCTGTATGGCCGGATCCCACCGGACCACAGAGATATCTGTCGTCATGACAGCCAGACACCTCAATATAGTTTGTTATATCTGTAACATGAAAAATGTAAACTATTTATAATATTGCATATTAAAAGCCTATACGAAGCAATAAATTATAAATATATATGCTATGATCATAAGTCAACTCTTAACACGCATAGTCACCAATTAATTATTTGAACCAACTTAACTATTTAACGTTTTTGAAAATATTTGATAACATTTTAATTGTTATTTAATAATTTTATATCGTTTTAGTATTTTTTAAGTTTCAGTTTTATTTTTTAATGACATATTTTCAATTTCATACTCTGTAGCACATTTATTTTGTTGTCGTATTTCGATTTTTGGTACATACCTAATTGTCGAATGTTAAACATGTAGTTAATCAGTTAAAACTTTTAATATTAATAACAATAAGTAAATAACTAATATTACATACATCAATGGTACTTAATATGTAAAAAATATATTATGACATAATTCAATAGAAGGATAATTAATTATTTGATTATATCATTTAAAAACAATTTTGTAATAGGAAATAATGTTATAATCTTTTGTCTCGAAGGCAATCACGCATTTCTATTAGCGGATATCCTATATAATGATGGTCTACACATAAATTTAAGACTGCGTGTCTACGTAACGAGCATACTATAATAGTATAGATAGGAACTTTAAGGTTACACAGATTCAGAGGAAGAAATCGCTAGTACCTATTAAGAATTTTGTTTTATTTTTATTTTATTTTTACATTATAAAATTATACAATCTGTAAACTAATGATTTACAATAAGAACGACTGATTTAAGAAATTGTATAGAATGTATTAAGAATTAAACATTTTTTTAAAGTAATCAATAAAATCATTTCATTTTTTTGTTTTTAAATAACAATTTTGTCCTCTCATTTATATTGTATGTACGATATACTAATACAATTATGATTGTCTCACTCGTAATGTTATGGAACCCGACTAAAATCGAGTAATACCACGTGTGTAGGTATAAACAATATCGTACATAGGAATCGGTCAAAAAAAATTCATGGTAGGAGTAGTATATAACATTATGAGAGCAGTTACAAGGCAATGCATGAACAAAAATAGAATTCGGTAACCGCTTTTCAAAGCTGTTGAGAATATTTTTAAAATTGAAACACTTATTTCACACGGGATACGCTGCTAAGCGGATGCGCAGTGTATGTACCGCTAAGGAAGGGGCAAACGATTTATTTTTTACAACTTATAATAATTTTAATTAAAATAAATACTATTATGTTGAAGTCACACTATATAAATACATTAAGCTGAATCTTGAAAATACAACTGGAAATATTTTTTTTTTATCTAATAAAAATAGGTACTATTTAAAATCATGATTTAGTAGCGGTTAAAAACAAATTTATTGATTTTATACTTTAAAGAATAATACAAAAATAGTATAATATTATTTATATATTTTTTAATGTTTTTAAATAAAGTTAAATTATTATTGATAAAATAATTTAGTAACCATGAGTTATAACTTTACTATAGTTTAAGTCGGTGGTAAAAACTTTAATTAAATATAGTTGAAAACAATCAAATCTAACATTTTTTTTTAAATATCATATGATATGATAATATAGTACCAACAGAATATTTTAATGATTAAATACCTATAAGATACAAAGAAAAATTCGGTGTCAATTTATTCTCACGGGAAAACTTAACGTCATAGAATTAAAAAACACAAAATGTTGTATATTATTGTTCAAACATTTTCTAAATAAATATTTAAAAAAATGGTCCGAGATAAACATGCAACGTAGGCGTTCTATCCACCAGCTGCGGTTAAATTGGAATAGATTAATTTTAAAACAGTCATAATAACACAATGGGTCCTATGCCCTTCCAGTATACAATTTACACATTATATTATGAACATTGCTAGTTTTAAATCGGTACAGTTTGCGTGCTACTAGTCATCAGTCACTGACATAGCAGTGCGTTTGGCCGGTGTACAGTTAATAATAATAATGATAAAATTGTCGTATTTTAATTTGCTCTCTCTCGAAATGGACGTCACTGGGAAAATAATACATAACAAGAACAGCGAAACGTTTCCTTTGGAGGTATTGGTTGCGTCTATGATACTTATACAGAGCAATTGGCCCAGATTTTTTTATAATACCATCATTTTCTTTTCCTTTTCCTCGCTCATTCGTCATCGTTCGAATAGAATCCAATAAAAAATACGTTCGAAATTCTCAATCCGCAAATTTCACACAAAGGTATAATAAGCGAAGATAAAAACAGCTTGATCTTTAACGTGAAAAAAACTAAATAAAGTTATACCGTAAGCACTTAAGAAGTGTTCAGCTAGGAAAATATAGGTATATTATTATATTTAATATGATAGCACAATAAAGTTTGGAGTCATTATTATTATAATGTCATACATGCAATAATGCAAATGCAAGTAAATTCTTTTTGCATAGATATTTTGAACGATTATTATATAGACGTCATTGTTTAGAAATCAGTTATGTGTGTAAATTGATCGAACGAATAGTAAAATATGTACTTAGTACGTCTGGCGTATTGTTTATTGTTAATTATATACTACCGAACTACCGTAGTCCCATCAATGTTTTAAAACTTATATAGTTAGTAACATTCGTAAATATCATTATAAACCACATGCTGTCAATGTGATTATCGTTATTACGCTATTACGGTCCGAATGTATACAATTTTATAATAATATGTTCAATAACAATGTACAATTTGACATTGATAAATATAATGTATATACATATTATATAATGTACCTGTATATAAAATAAAATTGTGTAAACCGTTGTTCAATCGGAAATGTACGAAGTCCAATACTAGTGAATGAGCCGAAAGTGTACTATGTATATGGAAAAAAATAATACAATAATAAGTTGTTACGCTATACGCAAGCGTTAAAAAAAAATTAAATATGTATATAAACCGTTTACCGGCACTTTTTTAATAGGGTTATAACAATATTGTAATATTCATTACATAAAATACACCATACAAGTTTGTGTTTCGTTCCACGTATAAGTCATAAGTCGCCGCCGACGCATCAGGCATCAGAGAGAATAATAATTCGGCCGTATGCGTCCGTGTTCATAAGCGGGTCAAACAACGTAATTTAAATTTATTTATCCAGGGCAAGACCCAATGGTGGTCTGTCAAGGAAAACGCCGTTCTTCATTTGGGCGCCACACCCAAATAACGCGCAGACGTAAAACAATCCATTTAATGCATACAATTACAATATATATTATATTTTTGGTTTTTATATATAACTAATATACGAACTTATTCACGCTGCCTTCTAAGAAAATAGTTTTAAGTTTTAAATTAAAAAAACCAACATAGAAAACTGAAACTAAAAGTTTAATGCATTACAAATATTAATAATCGGCTATAGTATACAGGGTGTAATAGAAAGATATGACAGATTTATATAAGATTTACATGTAAATCTGTCATATCTTTCTGTTACACCCTGTATATTCGTTTCACGTAGCAAAATATACACCCATAAATCATGATAATGTGAGTAGTACAAAAAATCACTGTAATGTTTAGGTTTTATTACAGATTAGAGCAAGTAAAGGGGAAAATTCGGTTGTCCTAGGTTATTTGCCGCGTGTGGCATGTAAAAATTCCGGAGCGAGTAGATAGTAAAAACATACAATAATAATGAAAACTAAACAATACGTGTGTAAGAATGTATTTAATCGTGACCTCTATAATTATAGAAGTGTAATGTGTTGATAATGTCACAAGGAATAAAAAAAATAACCAAATCCTCGATACTAAATCGTCTTGGGAGTTGGGATAAAATATGCTTGTTATAACTTATTTACCTAAATTTAATAGCCTTAAGTTTAGATGACCAATTGTCAGGAAACTTTATAAATAAAAAATAAAAAAAAAAAACCTAAATTTAAAAAATTAAGTGTTAATTATCTGTATTGTATGATAAACTACCCATCGTTGAGTGCAGTAATTGTACCGTACTTGGCGATGAATATTAAGCTTGTTATCTGTTGGGTTTTAATTTCCTCCTACATTATTCTAATAAAAAATGCAATTTTCATTAATAAAACATCAGTAAAGTGTCACCATAAACATAATGTAGCATATTATTATATAAAAATATCATACTGAAAAGATTCAGACTACTTTTTCCTTTCTAAACAAACAAAACAAAATTACGCATGTCTAATTATTGTGGTGTAGTCACCATCACCACCTTCTAGGTCCTTTTTTCAACCGACTATCACGATCCATGCATGTACAGCGTCAGTAACGGAACCGGCAGAACAATGCAACGCAAACGCAGGTCGTTCAACTAAAACACACTGTATACACGAGTACGCTCGCACTACAGTGACCGGCAGAGGTGACCCTCCTCTCACTTTTCTCTATAACACGCGTTATGCACACCGTGGTGGTTGTCATCGGATATTAATATAATAATATCATCGTTATAACACAAATCATAATGATGATAATAATAATAATAGTAATAGTTGTATTATATCTGCATTCACTATTTTCTACAATGCAAACCATAATAATAAAATATACACATATCAAATCGGCCTCTAAGTTCAACCACCGTGACACATTTTTTGTTATTTTTTTTTGGTTTTGATTTTTAACGCCACGGAACGCGCACCAAACAAAAGCGGTGGTTTTTCGTTTCCGTTTTGGAAACCACTGGCCTCGGAGAGACGGCGGCGTTACTTATCGATTTTATACACGCACAGAATTCCGTGCAAGAGGTTAATGGCGGCCCAACTCTGTAGCGGTACGACGTATACATTATACATAATATACGGTGGCGGCAACGATTTGTATATATCCTAAAAATGAGCACCGGCGTTTCTAATATGCGGGGGCACGGAGTTTATTACAATAATATTTCACCGAAAAATCCGACAACGCTGAGTCCTGACGAATACAAAAAAATTAAAGCGACTTTATGCGGGGAAGAATGCACTGAGAATAACATTAGGATCAACTTCCACCATGTTTGGCAAAGCGACAACTCCATCCAACTCGGTTATAAACCAACTATAGGATTACTCGTCTACATTTATCACACGAACTAGTATTTACTATTTAAAACATTTTTGCCAAACCTTTCAACAATTCCTCTTATTTTTAAAAAGGGCATATTATATAAAATTAACTGATTCATTGGTATAAAATATAATAAGTACCTAATAAATTAATAATTAAAAAATATATGTTATGCACATACAGTATGAACAATACATACAACTCCGCATACAACGCAAGGTTTAAAAAATAAAAATAAACTCTATCACTTAAACTGGGACTTAAACAGTATGGTATTGCAAAAGGTTTAATAGTTACCAGACACTAGAATTGTACAATCATTACAGCTAAATGAATATTTTATTAGTTGAACGGCTTCGTATTGAGTAGACAAGAACCTAGTAAAGAAGTAAAAGTCGAAACCGGTTGCATCAAGTTATAACGGAAGACGACTATAACTATGCTAAGAGCAGTTCAGCGAAACTCATTTTAACCGGTAATCTATCAATGGATACAGTTTAATTCACAAATAATTCCTACATTATTATTTAAATTATTAATACCCAGCTGATTACCTATATTTAAAATATTATCGTTGAAACATAATATATAAAATACTGAAACTTGGGAAAGGCCAAAGATATAAAAAGTGATAACCTAATTGGAGGAGACTCGGCGTAATGGCCATAGTATGATCATTGAAAAAAATAGAAAACATTTGGTTTGATTTTCTTATTATTATAGTGAATCATATCATATTTATTTTATGATTTTACTTTAAACTTCCTTATATCAATTACTTATTATATGAACCATTGATTCTTCGAACCCAGTTTAGGTGTGAATTAGTACTAACTACTGATATATTTTACATAGTATAATAATAATAATGTAATCGTTGTAAACAAATTTAGAACCACTTTTATAACTTAATTTACTTCAATTATTTACAATCCAAAGGAATATTTTAGGTATTCCTAGCTATGTATTCATGCGAACGTTTCTATATTGTTCGAAAATGTTAAAATACTCTGATATTTATCAGTTCCATTAATACAAAAGAGGATACATCAAACTTTTTTCTAAGTGCTGTTCGCAATCAATAAAAACAACTTTTCTTTAAGCAGATAATGTACCTATATCAGAATGCCACACGATGCAGTATTATTAAAGTCAAAAACTACCAGAAAAATTAATTTAATTAAGACGTTTTGTTACTGACTTATGTCGAATAAGTAACGTTAAAATTAAATAGTATCTCGAAGATACAATGACCATTTGCAACAAAAGGAATTCAACTTGAATCTCGACCAACTTAATCAGTTGTAGAAATATTAATATTTTTTGTTTATTCTAATGCTAATACACCTTTAGGTATTGTAAATTTTATAAATATAAAATTGTATAGTACGAAAATATTCATAACATATTCAAGTATGTAATAATTTCATAAATATAATATGCTTTAGATGAAACATACTATACAAAATATTTAAAACATATTATATACCTAGAACAATCAATTTTTGGAACAAGAAAAATTATTAAATAAAAGAATGTAGATATCTGTATTATAAATATTCGTATTTAAATGTTTTAAGTACCTAATTATTGTAAGAGATACGAGTAAATAAGATGTAACCTGTTTGACCTCTTATGTAAATGAAATATAGATACAAATCCAGATTTTTTTAATATAATGAGAAAGGTTAACTTAGGTTACAATTTTACAAGTTGTTAAGTGTAAACACGATTAACTAGATTCTTTAAAAAATATTAGATATATACCTTATACATATATCATAAAAGATAAGTAAAAGTCAACAAATCATAATACAAGAATACTAATAATTCTTATTTTTTTAAATAAAACATATTAAGTAATAAATAATAATAATAATAATTTTAAATTGTGATATATAGTATAATTTTTTTTAAAGCGTTATTAGTTTATTACTTATAAATTATAGGCGATTATAGGCCTATTTTTTTTTTTATTTTTTTTTTTTAAATGAGCCTCAACAACAAAGGTTATTGGCCTTTAATATTAATATTTTTTTTAACAAGAAATATATACAAAACAAAGGTATGAACAAAAAAAGGATTGAGATATATCTAGGTTAAACAATTTGATATAGTTTAGTTTGTTTTAAATAACTGATTAATTTTTCAATTTAGCTTGGCTGGGGACTTAGAGCTTCATAGGCCTATTTTATTAATAATTGAACATTAAACTTTCAGCCTATAGGTAAATGTTATTTGAAATATATCGTACATGAATGTACTGAACCTAAAATTATTGTTATTTTATTATGAATTCGACAGACTCAAAATGATTAAAACATCTTCTCGGTAATTTACCACGACATACACGGCATTTTTTTTTTTATGGTAGGCACAAATCAATAGGTACATAACAATCAAAATAAGTATTTAAAATACATTTTTTTTAGTTTAAATATTTTCTCTCAAATGATGGATAAGGTTGCAGTTGAATATATTTTGAAAACATTTTTAGTAGGGAATAAATACGTTCTTAAGTTAACTTTATAGTAATACAGCTATAAATAATACAAAGCTGAACTTCAGAAAATATCATGGCAGAAAAAAATTTATTTGGGTAAATGGGATAAATGAGTTCGATCATAATCGCAAAGTTATGGGCGTTCCAATTTATTATCGAACTGTGGAGTTGACATACAATTGGTGTCTAGACAATTTTAAGTATTATGCAGAAAAGCTAGGTATATTAGAGCTATATATTATAAGTTATAAACTTATAAGCTATTAATTATTATAATATATAGTTTGTAATAACACGAAGGAATAATGGCAGAAGTCCTAAAGTTAGGTTCGAAAGACATTAATAAAAATTATAAAATTAATACCTCTATATTTATATTTATCGAGGGAATTCAATGTATTTTAGAGCATTGTATAGTGTAACTATATGTACCTATATTTTGTTCGTAAATTAGGACAAATAATTAGGTTATATAGATAATAAATTGTAGCGATGTAGTATGAATAGTATGATAATGATGAGGTTTTGACATTTATACCCAAATCCAAATACCTGTCACTATAATAAAACAGTACATTAGATAGATGTAGAATGAATTATAAATATACAATTTAATACCTAGGTACCTAATGATTAAGTTTGAATCAATCAAGTCTTAAAAAACAGTAAATTATAATTACGAGAAATAATCATATATTATTATTTTTGATAATTGTATAGGCAAGTATTATCTATATTAAATAATTAGCTACCTAATGATGTTCGTACCTCTAAAGTTTAACTGAACAAGTCGATTTTTGTGATGCCAGAACACTTATTACTTCCAACAAAAACAAAGCTTGTCAGGAATTTTATGATACGCAGAAACAACATTCTGTTTTGAAAATAGTTATAAAATAATAAAATCATTGAACATTCAAATTAGATACAATATCGGAAAATATTTTATGTTTTTTTTATTAATACCTTATAATTTAGTAGGTATACATATTACCTAATTTATTTTATTTTATTGTCGAGATTATAATAGGCACAACTATAAGTATAAACGTTAGTAAGTACTCGAGTAAAATAAGATTCAATTTAGAAAAACAATTAAATACGAGATTAAATATAATTCACCTGTAACATTTATGGTCAAATATGTTCAGCAGGCAATGGTTAATAAGGGTTATTATATCAAATTACCCACCTATGTACCAAATATATCAAAATAATCAATAATTATTAAATTTAAAATAAAATGATCTAAAAAAATTAAAGTTTTTATTTATTTGGATAGGAACATATTTATTGGATAATTTACAAATGTCTAATATGTACTAATTTAAGTATTTTATTTTAAACGAAATTGAGGAAGTATTAGGTAAGTGTAAGATAGTTCATTTAAATGATTAAAAATTAGATCACAGACAGGATTCGATATGTTCAGTCGAAATCAGATGGTCGACAGATTGCAGACACAGTGGCCTAAAAATGATGAATAGGATTTAAATCGAGTTAAACACACAATTATAAGCTACAATGACGTGATATCGGCTGTAGTCGAGTGTAATGGTTCGAGACACTAGCAAACCTTCACCCCTAGCGTTGTATCGTCGTTGCATTGATTGATATCGGGTTGGTTTTATAGCCTTTGTGGCGCCTATACGATTATGATGAGGCATTGTTTATGAACAGTAAACAAAATGTATTATACACCTACTTGATATTTTTAAAAATAAGTACCTTAATAGGGTTTGTTTTAAATGTTAAAACGTTATAAATTGGTAAACGTTAGTTGTAATAACATCAAAATATGAGCAATGTTCTGTTTATCAATCGAGCATTGAAGTACATATAAAATTGAATGATTTTTAATAAAAATTAATAAATAGTTGATGATACTAATAAACTAACAGCAGGTTATGTTATTTGTATCATCATAAAAATACCACGACATTGATTAAAAATATCGTTTAATTAGTGTTTTTCATTAAATTATTAGTAATTTGAGTTTAAAAAATAAAATATAAAATATCAACTGTCCAGAAATGGAGAATATCCAGATTTGAATAATTACGATTTGCGACATAATAAAAAAAAAATATTAATAATGTTAGTTTAAAGATTAATATTTACAAAAAAATCTCCAACAAGGTCTAAAATCAAAAATATGTGTTAATTAACTTATTCACTTACTAATAAGAAAATAAGACCATTAGGTGAACACTTACATTTAAAACCTACAAGTACTTTGTAATTAAATATCTAGAATCAGCTTAGATAAATCAAAACTAATAGGTAAGTGATTGTTCTTAATGTTTTTTTAAATATTTAAACATTAAATACCTATCGATTAATAAAACAAACAGATATTATTGCTCCATAAAATTAAAATTTAAGTGGCATGTAAGGTAATTTTGATCTGCACAGTACAATAAATGGGTGGCTTAGACATGTATTTTTAAATTTGAATTGTGTAGGTATTTATCGAGGTATTTATGTTATTGGATTATCATATGATAGCGATGGCTATATATCAGCTAATCACCAGAAACTCGTAAAAAACATTAAATTAATAGAAAAGTCGAGTGGGCGCAACATATGAACGGTTATACTTGAGATGTGTAACTTATATTTATCGTTATCATTTATTTACAATAAAAGAATGAATTAATGACATAATTTTAAATTGGTATTTACAAGGCTTTACCTGGTTACCTGTCAGTTCTTTTTTATCTTGTCAATTCTTTGGCCTAAATTACTAGGTAATAATACAAGTTTTTAGCTTTCTGTTAAAATTTCAAAAAGGTTCCTTAAGGAAAGTTAACTTTGGCTCTTGGCCAGAATGTGGTTTGTCAACACTACTACTGTGTAAAAATGCCATATGTAACTTAACTCAGAAAAATGTCAAAGCTTCATAAATATATATATAGGTATTCAATTAATCATAAATTATTATTGATAAATAATATACTTTTTTAAATCAATGGTATAAAATTACTGTACGGTAAAAAATAAAATACCAAGAGAATATTTAATATTTCAACACGTAGGTTTATGTTTTTGGCGTGCTATAGTATCGAGGAAGTATTCAGTAGGCGGAGGCGGAATCTCGTCAAGATGACTACATTAACCAATGATCCACCAGTAACGTATGATGTCATGATCGCGAATAATATTATTCGAAACATTTACAATGATTTTTTAAAGTAAGAAAAAATACTTCTAAGCAGATACCTACCTATATTTTAAAATGAATATTCGTAAATCAAAAACTTTCAATTTTTTACCTTAGTGTTTACAATTTTAGTTTCTCAGTTAAAAATCGAATGAGCCCGTGAGTAACAAAATAACTCGATCGGACCTCAGTTGAAATAATTCTATTCTAAGTACATTCGCCGAGTGAGGCCCTTTTAAATAATTTGAAATATGATATGTTCCATTGTTACGTAAGCACCCAGTTTTAAAGTAAGCTTTTCATATTTTTATACCCATGCTTTAATTAAAGTATTAAGTAGGTAAGACCTCGAAAAAACGTTTGGTGGAAAATTCTCTTCAAAAATGTATGTTGATTACTTTAAAAATCTGTCGTACATGTATTACCTATGTATCTGTCTGTCTGATTGATATTATATAGCTACTTACAATACAAAAATATTTATAAACGTTTTTACTTCTTTTTAAACATTTATTATTTCTTTATAAGCATTTTTGAACAATAGTTTATATATAGGTACTATATACTAGGTAGATCCATTGTTTGTTAGTGAAAATAAATTCAATAAGTAACATACCTATTCTGTTATTATAATCACTAAATATGTATATCACTCATTATTTATTACAAAAGGTATAAATTCGTGTTTAAGCAACTGATAATTTGATGAATGATTACTAAATATTAATTATTTATTTTATGTTATTTTAATAAATATGAAATTTTGTAACTTCAAGGCTTCAAAATTTCTAACAATTTTAATTTATCACTATTTGTTTTCATATTTTCAAAAATGCAATTTTGTCAATTCTAAGTTAACACATTGCTATGCTTAAACATTATTTAGGTATAATTTTAAATCAAAAATACACAATGATTGATTGCGGAGGATTTGGCATTACATAGTTTTTATAACTTGGCAGAAAGTTGTGATTTCCGCTTATAATATTATATCTAAATACGACTCTCATTTGAATATTATCATCGTTATTAATAATTTAAAACAATTAGGTACCTATACATTTATTATTTATATCCGGACGTACGTAACAATAGTTTTTGTTAATTAGACATTTATTTGGTACCTAATATTTTGTAGTGACATGTAGAAAATGAATTATCACTTTTAAAAAACTCGAACACCTAAAAGTATTCTTGAGTCCAGATCAATTTAATTTAAACACATTATAACATTTACGATTAAATATTTAATGAATGATCGCAAATAAGATGAATTGTTTTTATGAATGAGATGGTGAGAACGGTTGTTCTTTTTAGCTTATACATTCATTAACATATTATTTTATTTACATACATTTTACCATGATAATATTTTATGATCGTGTATGATAACTAGTAAACATCTCGAAAAAGCTCTTCCTGTTATTTAACCTTACAAAACTTGAGAGAGAACAATTAATAGTGTCGGTAACACATACAATTTATTGCAAGCGGAAACGCCTGTTTTATTACCTACTTAATAAACGTTAAACAAACGAAACTCATTCATGGAGGGAACACATGAACAGACATCGGAACACTCTGTAGGACGATTTAAATTGAACGTGAAGAACCGGCCCCAAGACGATTGACGCCCATTGCGGGATACGACTTTCGCGAAACCATCAAACGCGCATTGTGAAACACAATCCTAAAATAGTATTGACATACGATTTTCGTTCAGATGTTATTGTGGGTCCTAATAAAACTTTTAATTTATACAAATGAAAAGTTTTCCAAACCAAACTCATATTCAGTGGCCTTGAGTTTTACGAAAAGATGTAACCGTTATCATACATCCTCTTTGGTTTCGCGATAACAATGAACGACTTTAGTTCTGGTCGGCTGTGGCTTGACGTGTACAGTACCTATATAGTATATTATGTACATAAATATCTCACAAGTACTTTCAACGTACCTAAAACAAATCAATCGTTTCGAGTACAAGAGCTTTTCGATGGCTGTATTCAAAACGATAAAAGTGAAAACAAGTTATGTTTAGACGAAGGTAACAAGAACGGTCAGCGACGAAAATATGACCGATCCATGCGCTAGTGAGCCCACCCTCTTCACCGAACTTTTGCGAACGGAAATGTTGCCGTTCCCCCTTGCATGGCGGGCGGAAAACGATTTACACTTTACAGTGTGCAAATCCAATTGTATCGAGTCGACGCGGCGACGGTGACGATGACGGGTGGTAGATACAACCCAACAATTGTTGTCGATGTCACCGATCTGATATTAATATATCATAATATAACATATTATTATTAAACGCTAAAATTTCGTAGTAAATCGTTATATTGGTCAAGGCTACCGTCGCGGCGGTGAGTTCGCCAATAATTATAACCGCCTAACGGCGAGTGAGTGTGCACGAATATCTCACATTAGATAACATTCGGAGTAAATGACCACCAAATGGTCATAATGAAAACTTAAATACATAAAATTCATAATAATTAAGTTCGCTTACCTGGTGCCGAACCGCGGACGATCAAATATTATTCCGTGTTTGGGGTGGTGTATAATATTGTATATTTATAAAGAACGCACACACAAATACTATCGCGCCAAATAGTAATATTACAATATTTCCGGGCGTTGCCGTTCGCCTAATTTATGATTATCGGAGCATCATCACAAGTGTAAAAAAAAAATTAAAAAAACAACACAACACAGCACACACACAATAATCCTGTCCGTAGCGTCCGCAGCCGGCCGACAAACTCAACTAATGGAGGGCGTCGGGCAGCAGCGGTGGGGCGTGCGCGCAGACTCGCGATCGCCGTCACGAACCGTCAACGCGTCAGTGTCGCCAACCCGTTACCCAGATTGTGCCAGATAAAACCGTGCTGTCCCAGCCGAAAAAAAAAATAATAAAACGGTATAATCAATTATGTATTTAATGTATAATATTATATCACATAATATCACTATATAATAAAAATTAATATTTCATCATTAATAATTGTTCTATTCTGTGGTATTACCATTTTAATTAATATCTACAACAATCGAATATCGTTGTTTTTGTAATAAATGTTAATTATTGTTTTCATTGCTAGCAATCAATCATATATTCATATACAGTGTCTCGTTTCTCCAATGGCGTTGTCTGTGCCCTGACAAACGTGACACCAGAACTTTAAATCCAAGAGGGCCAATCTGGCCAATCTGGGACTATAAAAATGTATACTATAGGTACTTAAAAAACTAATATACATAAAACCATAAGAAAAGCGAAAAGATGAATTTAGTGATTAATTTTTTTGTATAATTCTATAAGAAACTTAGACTATATACACTTACACTATTGTTCTGCTTCCTCTGAAAAATGGACAATTCTTCTAAAGCTCCATAATTTTGGATCAATTAATATAAATAGAGTAAACAAATTGAAATTTTAGAAACATTTGTAAATATAAATGAAATAAATAAATAAAAGCCTAATAGGCTTTGAAATTGTTTTCGCCCTAGATCTCGCAAATTCGATGGTCCTGAGTGTGGTCAACTGAGTTAAAACGTCAAAAAATTTAGAATGACTACTTTTGTTTAATATCTATAGACATATTTCAAAAATAAAAATTGAATAATAATATCGTATAATTGATATATTTGATAATTGTATAATGTTTTTTCAAAAGGTTAATCTTAAACTTTATTTTTCAATTATATCATTTCATTTTATAGATAAATAAATAAATTTAACAATAATATTATTTTTTTTATATTTATTAATTATTGGTATTAATAATATAATGATATGATTAGGAAGGCGAAATGTGAATCCGAACACCGAAGAATTTTAGGTCAGACGGATGGGTCTCCCTTTCGCGTCATCGCTGCACTCCAATTATATTATTATTTGACAATTTATGTCCACGATGGGGAAAGATAATGTTAACAATACCTAATGCAAATGATTCTAAATATTGATTTTGAGTGGAATTTATACAATTGTGTTTATAAAGCTTTATTGAACAACACTAATAGTAACTCTCAAAAACGAATAATGAATACAGTCTAAAGAGTCTTTTAGTCTTTATTAAAAGCTTTCAAAGCATAATAAAGCAGGTGTAGGTGTGTTACAAATTAAATATTAAAATATGCGAGTGGCCTTGATTCAAAATGTCAAGTTGTAATAGCTCCAAAGTTATCATGAGAATTAAAAGAATAATAATTTTAAAATATATTACTGTATAAAGCTAATAAGCTATTTATCAAAAAGTTTATGATTTTTACGTTTCTAGCATAATACAATATAATTTGTATTTTTATAATGTATTATTACTTATTAGAATATAATATGATTATAACTAGACATATTACATTTGTCAAATGACAAATACGCAATTCTGAAGGTTTGCGGTTATAAGATTCCTTAAAAAAGTTAAATAATAGACAAATATAGAAAAAAATCACATAATAATTGTAAAATAAATACATTTCTCACTTTTTCAGTATAACATATTCTCAGTGCACTTAAAATGTAAAACTACCTTAGGTAGGTTTTAGTTTATGAGCATATCGATATGTGTATGGGGTATTTAATAGGATGTATAGGATTATTATTCCTTGCATTTACATATTATTTTCGGATTGTTAAATTAAGAGCTGGGTCGAATAAAAAGTTTAGTGGGGGTTCTGTAAATCACTTTCATGGATATGTTATAATTGAATTCGATAATATAAAATTATTATAATATACAACAAACGATCGTTAGCGAAGATGGTCAGCCTGACCTATAGACATGCAGGCCGTCCATATTACAAAGTATACTTGATATTATTACTATTAAAGAAATATATTCTACTGTTAATAATACCTATAGTGCACCTTTTAGTTTTTTTGGTTACTAAATAGTAAATTAACTACTTATTTGAGAAACCTAACCTATTGTGGTTTTTTTTTCATTTGGCGAAAATTTCAAATATCTACAGTCAAGTATTCGTTTTTGAATTACATCAAAATAAGTAAATTATTCCATGACTCATGAGATTTACTGGTTTTAAATATCCTGCAATACCGAAAACATTTTTACTTCAAAAATGTCCTTAAAATTGTATTTATTTTGTCTTTGCCGTAAACTGTTTTGTTTGGAATATAAAGAAAGCTTAAAATACTTACGTTAGAAAACAATATTGTGAATTGACAATCAAATTATTCTTTTTAATTACACTAATAATAAATTATGAAGAACCTCGATTTATATTTTCAAGTTTTTTAATCAAACAAAAGAATATTTATCGATGATAATAATAATAAAAATACTTCACTGAACAAAAATTCATTAGTAAATTATATAAAACTTATTTTTAATATGTTAAAAGATTGAAATATGTTAAAATGATTTTTAGTCTGAAAAATATAGTATCTAAATAAGAAATTTTATCGCCTAATAGGTAAAACTAACAAATTTTATTGGTATACATTAGTTATATACAACAAATATTAATTTTAAAAAAAGTACATTGAATTAATAAACAATTTATAAAAAATCATTTTTAAATCAACCATAAGCTTAATTTCAATAAAAATAACTAAGGGTGCTTAAGCGGTGAATTTTCTCATAAACACGAACATTATTTGAGGGTGATAATTTTAAAATTGGGGGTGCTAATTCCCCCAACCACTCCTCCCTTTTGCGCCTATGAAATCAACATTGATGTTTGTTAATTTTATTCAACAAATTTAATACATTTAAGGGAATTGGCGGTGGACAATTTGTAAGGAGTTCGAAATAGGCCATTTTTGAATAGTATGATTGCAGTGTTGTAAATGTGTGTAAATGAAATAACGGAGCGCATGCACAAATCATAGCCTCGGCGTTGCGCACGTGAACAGTAAACAATTTATGCTGTATTGAATGTACTTTTTGTCCATCGTACCGATTGACCTAATAATGGGATAATATTCCAGAAAACTTATCTGAATTCTTTATTATATCTATATGACATTGGCCAGTCCACATTTTAAGGTTTCTGATTTAAATTCCGAATAATCAACGTTTGAAAATTTGTAAATATTCAAAATAAATGTATATATCCTGGGAGGGGGGGAGAAATTGAAAAAACTTAAAAACTACCTTTTAGTAGACCGACCGAACTCAAGTAGAAATAATAAGGAATTCAAATTAGTTTTAAAAAGTATTATCGCATTACTAGGTCGTTTGAAATAATTGTCCGCCATCGATCCCCTTAATCAAATTGCATTACTACAGATCACAAAATATATTTATTGCATTAACAACCATAATATTTATTATTATCAATGGTATTGTTATATTCAACAATTCAACATGATATAATTAAACATAAATCTTATCGTATTTTAATATCCATGATTTAATAATTGTTTTTTTACTGTTATAGTATGATAATTGATAAACATTAAATGTAAACAAGACGTGGACACGTGGTATGTTGTATATTATTTTATTTGAATTTCAAGGTGATTGGTGATATGGAGATTAGAGTCATGACGTATTAATATTGCTTATTAATTACGGCTATCAAACTTTAAAAGTTAAGTAGATAATAAAATAAATATAATATTTTATTAAAAATTGATTGTATTTTTCCTTAGATAGGTGAATATCCAAAGCATACAAAATAGAACTTTTGTTTTAATTATACGTAATACTTATATAGTTATATGTTATATATTATATTACCTACATATTATTATTATTATTAATATTTAACATTAAACCTTTGGTTTCTAGGTACATGTAGCTCTTATTTTTAGACTTCCACAGATTTAATTTAATTTAGAATTCAAAATGCTTTCAAATGAACATTTTCTATACCTGGTAACCTATGGATAAATATCAAGCGATATATCAGCAATATCATTATTGGCCAGATTGTAAAATATACTTAGAATCCAAGTGTGACAACCGTATATTGTGTACTTCACAGTAATTATGGTTATTTATTCCTATCTTTTCCATGCTTAGAAAACTCTTTTTCTCGATTTAGAATTTTCTCTTCTCAATCGTTGCAGAATATTCACTGTTCCTCTTCTTCCGTTATAAATCGTGTACCTTCCTATAGGCTATAGTATTATTAACTGGCTGTCTCTTATAATAACTGTTGCTTGTTGAACGTATCGTCTTATTTATTTGCTGTTTCTAATTTGTAAGTACCTATTGTGGATTATACTGAAAACTGAACTTCTTATAAAATATGATAGTCGATAGTGCCCATTTCCATTTTAATTCTCTATAAGTAATTTAAGATAATATTTAATATTGACATTGTTCTGAATAACTGAATCATAGAATACGTTTGGTATTGTTTAATCGTTTTTGTGTAATTACTAATTATATTGTACAGGTAATAACAATATAACTTGACGATTGAGTTTGAAAAGGTTAGTGCAACTAACCAATACTTTTTAATTAGATTTATTAATATTTTTTAATACGGTTTTTATAAATTATTCAATGATACATCGATAAATTCTATATAATAAATATGTTCAAATATTATTGACAAATTGTATTTTAGACTATGATTATAAAATTGTAGATTAAGAAAATACAATATTTGTAAATCGTAAAAAATAAATTCTATAACGTTATATATTTTTAATACGATGATGTTAATGTGTTATAATTATTATACGAGCACTTGCATTTGGGTAAATATGTAAAATTAGATTTCGATTATTGAGCTCCTGAGCGAATTTTAAATAGATAACTTATATTTTACCAAATGCAGTTGTGTCAACTTACTCTTAAG
This sequence comes from Diuraphis noxia, assembly GCF_037042655.1. NCBI lineage: Eukaryota > Metazoa > Arthropoda > Insecta > Hemiptera > Aphididae > Diuraphis > Diuraphis noxia. The sequence continues at coordinate 69,071,942 of NW_028301712.1, read as the reverse complement.
TAGGTATATATTATAATATTATATTTTATTATTTTTTTCATACTTACATTCACACTTCTTAGTGATGTTATAGCCTTATAGATAACTCCTTAGTCTATGTTAGATACTTTCTAAAAGTATTTCTGAATCTCGTACTCTGTAGTATTATAGTAATTTGTATTTTGTAATACGTTCTAAACAAGGTATGGCGTGTGTTTTTGTTATAATAATTTTTTATTGTGTAAATACAGCGCAAACGCCTTGTTATAAATGTATTAAATATTAATATGTAATATACAAATATGTGTATTCATTACCGTATATTAGTAATCAAATTGAAGGAGTAAACTTTATAAATGCTATCATTAGGTAGATAGTCACTATGTACCATGATATTTTTACAGTCATAAAAATTCAAGTTAATGGCCTCAGGGAGTGGGGCGACGAGGCGTTATTCACCGGCCGGCTCGTCTAGTGTTGCCAATATTTGTTATTTTTATGTATAATATTGTGAAGGTATAACAATAATTTAAATAGGTAGTCGAGAAGATAAAAAATCAAATTTATTAAAAATAATTTCTAAACTAAACTAAAAATGCTGTTGATAATCTCGATTTTCATTTCAGAAATACGAAAAATGTCCTATAATAGATATTTTAAAATATTAATTTTATCGTTATCTTAACTTCATCAGATGGTCTACTCAAATTTTATATAAGAAAATTAAATAGGAAAAATTGAATTCCACATTTAGTAGGTGATCATTCTATAAATAACCCTCATGTGTTGTCTCCGTCCAAACCCATAACAGTAATTGCACGTTCCAAATATTCCATTTTGTCCACTGATTAACATTAGAGATATTAGAGTAATAGAGTGGAATGATCTGTTATAAAATGTATTTAGAAGTAAGAATATCGTCTTGTGAAATTCATAGGATTTTTATTATATTTCAATTTCAAAGCTAGTTATGTTCATTTAAACATTTTAAAATGTTCATACTTTGTTTTAAAATCAAGATATTAAAAATAATCTATGATAGTATGCGCAATGCGAGTGTAGTGTCCTATGCAATTTCTATACCATCAATAGTAACTACAATAAATGATTTTATATATTTTTTAATAAAATAAGTTAAATAAGTTCCTTTTAGGTAAATGTACTTATGTACCAACTAATGTATACTACTAATTAGTAATTACTCATTTCTATTTTATTGTACATAGTATATATTCTCAATTTGAACATTCTGTTTATTTGTTTATCGGTACATTATTTTTATAAATACTTTGGAGTTTCGCCATAATAGATGGTACACTATAAGATATACCATTTAATTTGTAAAAGTCAAAACTGCGATATTCTACAACAATTGTTTGAAGTTTTATTAAATTAATTAAATTTCTTGGACCTTATAGAATGCTATTAGCAATATGTTCGATATTATTTTATTTTTTAATATTTATAGCACTATAATAAGTAATACGGTAGGTTGAATTAATTTTTATCAAAAAATATTACCTTCTTATATTATATACTTATAATATGATAAATAGTTAGAGTTCTTATAATACAGTTGTTGTTGTTTTTTAAAGCAAACTGTTTGTGGCGTGGCATCTAGCTGTGACAGCGTAATAGCATTACATTTTACTCTTTTAGATATAATTTATATAAATTACATAATTACTTATTGATAATAACAAATAATGAAAAACAATAAATTAAAATATCAAGTATATTAAATTTAATATTTACAATTTATTTATAAGGTGAGTTTCTGATAAGAATTGGATGAGTTTTAGAGACGTTATTGGGTTCGGGGTTGAGTATTTCAACTAGATGATCGTCGATCGGATATTTAGAATTGTCTTCTCTTGTTCTCTCCTTGTTGTATAGTCTACTTTAAGGCGTCGTTTTACGGTAGGATAGATCCTAGCCCCACCACATGAATAAATAGTTACTATTCTTCAATGTTGATAGAGGTCTCTTGTTTTCTTGTGATGGTGACAAGGAAGAAAAAAGATTAAACGGATTTTTTAAATTAATTCAACTTGGTGGACAGTTAATTTTATAACATTTTACACTGCCGTAATATACTAATATGTTAATATTATTGTTTTTAACTTTTAAATCAATACTTTATTCCGACTAATCGTAGAACGGTGTGACAGGTTCTTAACTATTTTTTTTTTAACTAATACATACAATTGTTTATTTTTAAATATATATATATAATATATATATACTATGGAAATGTTTATAGTCTTTCTAATTTTAGATTTCTCTTGTTCTCTACCAAGTGTAGTTGTGAGGAATATCTTAAATTACTTCTGTATAAATGTACATCGATTGTTAGTTGCAACTTTCGATTTTATGGGGCATCGTCATTATACGCACTGCAGTCAATGGTCAATACGCCAAATACAAATACTATTGTTGATTTTATAAAATTCGAAAATAAAATACTACAGTATTTGTATCATCATTCCTTAACCTTAAAAGCTCTAAGAACATTTTGATTTTGATTAGTTTATTTTTAAATTAATAAATAAAAAAATTGTTTTGGTCAAAATACTTGAAAATGTATAATACCTACAAGGTTTTTGTGAGCATCTGAACCTAGAATTTTGACAAAATTTGTCGAAAACGAAAATTTGTAAATCATTTTTATTTAGAAATTCATATCTATTCAATTATTTATGTCTAACATTTAATAATAGATAATGAATTTAGTTGTTTTGTTGTTATTTTCGTGTTCAATAATATTAATCATTGAATTCAAATTTAACATTACCCATTACATGCAGTGACCCACTTGTAACCTATTGAACAGTAGATCAGTAGATATCCACCTTTTTTAATCTTTATTTTTTGCTGTAGTTAAATGAGTTTCTGCATTTCAACATAATCTGGCTAAGAAATGTCAGTGTTCCTTAAATTGGTGAACACATGGTATATTGTTGTATTTTGTTGTAATATAAGGATCTAATTTAAATTTAAATTATTTCGAAAAATTTATTAGGGGTATAACACAACATATTCTATATGAGATATTCACTGGTCTTAAATTTGTATATTAATTATTATGTATATTACTTTGTATCCAATAATCTGGTATATTAATTATTTTTTAAATTTGTATATGAATTCTCGGAAGTATTCGTAGTCTCCCCGCTATTTACCGTAGTATAGCAGAGTGCACCTGCTATAGCTCACGTTTTTATTCTAATTACAAAAAGACATGGGAAGTGGCTGGTTCGGATGTTCCGATGAGTCAGTGTAGTCCTGGTGAAAGCATTGATACGACGTCGTTTGGTCAACATGACCAATAGAAGTACCCTAGCCGTACTTTTTGCTTTGTGTACTTTTGGAGCCCCAAGGGTTTTAGCCGCATCCAAAAATATCCCAAAATGGAAAAAACAGGTAAAACTATTATCATAATTTAATTGTAATAAAATATTTAATCATAATTATATTATTTTTTGTTTTTCACTACAAATTAAAAATGTAAATCTTGGACTAGTAAGTAATGATACGTTTTTTGTAGAGTTTGTGTTCGTTTGTTTGTCACATTATTAATATTGGCGAGATGATAATTTCAATGTTTTTGTAAAATTGATTTTATTGAAAAACAATTACATTTTAAATGAAACAATAAGGGTTTACACTGACTTTCTAAATATGATTATCATCGGTCACGTCGTTTGTATACGGCACTAGTTCAGTCCGTGATCAGATCTGGTAGCCTAGTGACCCACTATATAAACAAGGATGTGTTAGCCGAAGTGTCGATTTATGTATCATACAATTTATGCATAGGTATGTTCTAAAACGCTCAGGTTTTGTGCAACGGTAAAACAGATAGCCTACATACGATAAGCTAACATAATTATTAAAACTTTTGATTAAATAACAAAACATTTTTGTAATTAATTATAACACCATTATTAGATATAACGTCTATATATGATATAGTTGTTACTTGTTGTTAATTATAAATCTGCAAATATTTTTTTTATATTTCTTAAATATAATACAAAAAAATAAAATTAGGTAATGGTTAAATTTTCATATTAAGACAAATGGTCTAAAAAATAATATACTTGTTTAACGGTATGCCGACACGTACATATTTACAATTTATAGAAACTAATAATATCACATAAATATTTTTGTCACGATTGCTTATTAGGTATTATAATCCAAATAGACTATATCCGTAGCATTAACTATAAACTAGATGGACAACTATTTTTAAATACTAGTTGAGAATTGAAACCAGAAGTCAGTGGAAGAATAGTAACATTTACAGTATAATATTATTACATTATATTAAATGTGTATAATATACTTTAATACTTTATGCTTGCGCATCAGCGCATCTATAAGTGTTTGTATTACAGTTATATCTACTTTGCATATATTTATCATTATTTATGGTCAATTTATTTAAATGTTTTTGAATTCTTTATAAAGCAGTTTGGCATTAAAAAACAAATATTTATGGATTAAATAGTTTGATTTACAATTTCTTATAAAAATTATCGTATCCGCATTATAACTGATTACAATATATTTAATGTATAATTATTACGCTTGTTTAGTATGTGATATAATCAATTGATCACAAATAAATATAGCAATATAAAAACTAAAAACTTTTTGTTTTTAATATTAGGTATATGCTTATTTACTTTTCATTACATATTTACATCTTCAGAGGCGCAAACTAATTCAAATTATGGGGGGGGGGGGGCAAAACAAAAGTATTCAATACCCATCTATTGAAAAAAGTCACTGTTCTCATTTACATATAAATAATAATATTAAAATGTATCAAATAAAAATATAATATAATATAAGTGTATTGATGTATGCTTATTGTAATGTCTGAAAATTGACCATCGAGTATCAATCCCCCCCCCTGCAACCCTAGATTTGCGCCTCTGTACATCTTTAGAATTATAAATCACGAACCAAGAATTTTTACTTTGAAATTATTTATTAGTGTATGAATTTTATCAATAATTTCTTGTTACTAAAAGTGTTGCAGTATATAAAATAATTTATGCCATTGTGTTAAAGTATTTAGTATAGAACTGATTAAGTATATTTTTACTGTCAGACACAGTTTTTACTACCTATAAGACGATTAAGACGTTAAACTACCGTCTGCCATTGAAACTGTGTTCAGAAGGAAGTTAAACAGCGTAGGATGAGATAACTACTTTCATACAAACATAAATCAGTGATACCTTCAGTCGATCGTTGGTACTTGGTAGCGATATTTGACAATAATAATACTAATGATAATAAAATATTAAAATACCTATAAGAAAGTTCAATTGCAATAAAATACATGACGTATATAATTTCTTATAATCAGTAGTTATTAATAATTATATTTGTTTTTAGAATTTGATACTTTAATAACTTTGATAAATACTATGTAATTAGGTATACGTTTAGAATAATGATTTTCGTATATTTTATTTACATGACACGTACCTAATATATATATGTGTGTGTGTGTGTGTGTGTATGTGTGTACCTAACTTTATCCAATATAGGCTTGCGAGGCGCCAGCGACACAAAATGAATCAAGTCATTACGTTTGCGATGACAATGGTGATATGAAATGCCTACCCGGGTGGATAGGTGACCTTTGCGATGTACCAATTTGCAAAAAAGGCTGTGATCCAATTCAAGGATACTGCAAACGGCCATCCGAATGCCGTTGCAAGTTGGGTGAGTGTCGATGAGTGATGGATAACAGAAATCATGGTGCTACACCAAAATAGTACCTGCCTATATAAAGACTGATCGCATTGATATTATTCTTTTAGGATTTTACGGCGAAATGTGCAACAAGTGTATAGCACTGCCCGGCTGCCAACACGGTTACTGCAACAATAGTTTCGAATGCAAGTGCTTTGAAGGCTGGGACGGCATATTCTGTTCAGAACGTAATGATGATTTTTTATTGAAAGTTATGAAGAGTGTGGATGGTGCATTAAAATTATCTAAATAATTTACATGTTTTATTTATGCGCAACGTACTAATAGCGGTATGCCACGAAGACTGTCATCCAAGTAAAGGGTATTGTGACTGGCCAGGAGAATGCAGGCAAGTTTAATTTATTAGTCATTTGTTTAAGTTATATCTATTTTCTAAGTAGAATCTCGTGTCACGATATCCGTTCACATTAATCTCTGAAACCACATGAGTACATGACCGATTTTTATAAAATTTTGTAAATGTTTCTTGCTTGGTACAACTTGAGAGATAGGATAGTTGTTATCTTGATAAGTGGCCTATTTTTATTTTTTGTAAATTCAAAGGAATTTATAAGACAAGGACAAAAAGTTGTCATCTATTTATAAGTTTTATAAATGACTAATATATTATGCTATATAGGCAGTGTAACTTAATCTATGGCTTTCAATTTCAATCGTTTCCTTCTTATTATAATATTATGTCATTATTGTGTATGTTGAATGCCGACATCGTTATCATCGATGCTGCTGCCACGCCATCGCTACATTATCTTAATAGGTATCAGAGGTATCTGGTATATTAATTATATTAATAAAATATGTAGGTATGCTGTTTTATAATGTAATAAAAATAAAAAGCTGTTCAGCTGTTTGTTGGAATCCACATCAATCGAGAACGGCTGAACCAATTTGGCTGTTTTTTTTTTTAATGTTCATAATATTTCGCATAAGGTTTTTGAGGAAATAAAAATTTAAAAGTTGCTTAGAAAATTGAGAAATTCAGGAAAACTGAAAGCTTTTTTTATTAATTTTTTTTTTGTGTATAAATGGCTGCCAGAGTTTACTCAGGCAATTAATGCATTAAATCATCGCGTTTATGGCCTCGGATAAGAAAACCTAACCTTAAAATAAATAGAGAGTTAAATACTTAAATGTATAATTATTGCTTATATAACAAAAAACTACATGATCGAAAATATATTGAATTGTTCTTAGAGGTATCAGGAAAGTTTAGAGAGTAGTTTGATGTTTGAACCCCTTTAGGTTTATACCAAGTGCTATATACAATCTGCCATAGGTGAATTATGCATCTCATGAACTGCTTTATAAAAGTTATATCAATAGATTCCTTGATACTTGGAGGGGATTTATAGCTTATTTTTTCAACCCCATAAGTAGTTAAAGGGTAATTCAATTACAATCCAGAAAAATGAATATTTTTTTTGTTTAGGTTAACATGTATTATATATAAATAAAATTTGTAAAAAACTGAAAAGCCTTGTTTCCATGATATTGAGCATTGGTTACATATTAAAATATAGGTATAGTAGGTAATAGTAGCAAATTAGTAGAAAACAGTTTTTTCTGTTTTGATGGTTGCCATAGTTTACACATAATCGGATCAAATAACAATTTAAACTTATAATTTCGATATTTTGTGTTATGTTTTCAACCCATCTTGGTTTATCCGAAGTGAATATTACTCAAAAACTACCAACTGGATTGTTTTTAATTAAAATAAGATAAATAAATAAATACGTTGAGACTTTGAGGATATAATATACATAATACCTACCTATCTGTAATAAACTAGTAACTCTTATAAGTAGCTATAAAGGGTATACTATAAAGGGTAGTTATAACTCAGTGCTTACACATTAGTTAAAAATTATTATATTGATATATTTTATAATTAATACCAGAAGAAATATGAATACAACTTTTTTTATAAATATATTTATAAAAAAACCTCATCTTTGGCACTGAAAACAGATACTTATTTATAAGTTATAATCGAATTTTAAATAAATTGTTTTTGGTAAAATCAACAAAAAATTAAAAATAATTTTCTGTAAATAAAATATAATTGATACTTCTCATTATAATAAAAAAAAAAAATTTAAAAAGTATGATATAAAAAAAAGGTACTTTTATAGTTTTATGTAATTTGTATGTTTAATTTTTAATGGATTAAAATATGCTTTTTCATACGATTATAATAATAATGTTTAAGTTGCATAATTATAAATAATGTTGCAGTCATAGTCATAACTATAGTAATTTTAAATTATGATGAGGTGTTATATTACAAATAATATATAATGTGCAAGTTAAAATTATTAAAATTGTTATTTTTATAATGCTAGAAAATACTCTTAAAAAGGTTAGTTTTTAATTTATTTAAACACAAACATTATAATAACACGATTAATTAATGCTTTTTTATATAACCGTGTCTGTTGAAATTATGCAGATGTCGTTTAGGTTGGACTGGTGATCTCTGCAAGGAATGTCAACCATTACCAGGATGTATGCACGGGACATGTTCTAAACCATTAGAATGCAAATGTGAAAAAGGATGGCAAGGAATTTTATGTCAGATACGTAAGTAAAATGTGTATGAAATTGCAATGGTTTCTTATAAATTAAAGAAATTTTGTTACAGCCGTATGCTCTGAAGGCTGTCATCGAGACCGAGGATATTGTCGTAAGCCAAATGAATGCAGGTATGTATAAATACTATAAATGAATAATTACCAATATTAATTACCTAAGCTGGTGTATACACCAAAAATAATAACAATAAATCAATTATAGGTGCAAGGTTGGCTGGTGGGGTAAGAACTGTACCCAATGTTTCGCATACCCAGGCTGTGTTCATGGTACATGTAACCGTCCATGGGAATGTAATTGTAAGCCTGGCTGGGGTGGTATGCTCTGCGACCAAGGTAAATACTTGAAAAAACAATCACTCTGTTTTCAGAATTATGAGTAATTACATTTTATTTGTTTTAGAACTGAAATACTGCGAAACTAATAATGTCACATGCCAAAACGGAGCCACGTGTGTAAGTCTCCCAGAAGAAGATGGAAATTATAGATGTCTTTGTGCTGATGGATACATTGGACGAAATTGTGAAGTAGATAAAAAAAAGGTAATTTCTATAGTAGTGAACTAGTAGTGAACCAACATACCGAACTATAATAACAAAGGAAAACAAAATGTACATATATTAATATTTATGTATATATTGGTGCCTAAAACTACAAATTTCTAGAAACTACCATTGCTACAAGTTTGCTTTTCTGCAATGACAGTTCATTAAATTATAAGTACGTGTAACTTTTCCAAGGGAAGATTATAAAATAATATCTATTATGATTTGTTGAAAAGTTAAATTCAATTATATTTTAATCAAACAATTTGATGTGCCTAATTAAAAACATATTACGTAATAAATTATTTTACAAACTATGTTATACCTTATACTATTTTCTTATATAGGTTGAAATCGTCGGGTTAGTACCTCCTAAGCCTAGCCTAATGCTATTTAAGTCAACAACAACTACACCTTCAACGGTGTCGGAAGATTTATTATTAGAAGGCGATGATGAATATGAAGAAGAAACTACAAAACCTAATTCCTCCATAATTTCATTGGTAAACGAAAATGAAACTTTAAATGAAACAATTTAATATTGTAAATATTCGTTAAAGCATTATGTCAAATAATTATTTATTTATCTTAAAATTAGTTTTATATAGTCGTTTTAATTTATTTATTTATTCAATGATTTTGTACTGATACAACACTATTTTAAGTTAAGCAATATAATATTTTCATTTGAAAGTATAACTTGTCTAATTCATTTTATTGAAATATTCCCAGTAGTCCGATACAATTAGTGTTAAAAATACTGTCTACTAAGATGGAAATACGCATGTACTGAGTAAAATATATATTTAGTTATTTCATCATATTATTATTTGAATTTCACAAGTAAAAATCCAGTTTATTATTATTATTAAATTATGTCTATTATAATTTAAACCTTAAAATATAATAAATAAATTACAGCAGGAAGGTATATACTTCTATAGTACTATATATATTAACCCAATGGCCTATGTCACCGAGGGTAAATTATTGTTGATAAAAAAATGTATTTATACATATATATATATATATAATATATATATGTATTTACTTAGTAACGTACCCAGTGTTTTGTAAGCAGTTTTGGAATAATTAATTCTTTATTTGAATGCATCGTAAGTAACAGAACTTAATTTATTGCTATTATTTAAAATATAAATGCTTTGTTATTGCAATCTACGCTATATTATAGTACATTATATGCAAAAAATTTAAACCTAACATATATAGAATTAACTTACTTATCTATATTTAATATTTATAACGACTGTCTTAAAAATATACGTGACTAAATTTTCACATTAATATATATACTTTCCTTTAAAAACAAATCCTACATACTGTATAATGTATATTATGCACCTGTAGGTGTAGTTACTTAGAAATCTCAGGTATATACACTATAGATTTATATATATATATATATATGTATTTTATTCATTTGATGTATAAAAGTTAGGTAATAAATTAATAAATATACTAATATGACGTTTTGAATATTTTACTGTCCACTGCCCACTCTACAGAATAAAATCTTGGTTATGGTATAACTGTATTACATACTATATACATAAACCAGTTTTTGTTAACCTCCAAATAAAAAAAAAATATATATATATATTATTGATATAATAGTAACAGTCCTAAACTTTTTTGTCTAGCAAGAAAACAAGTTTTTTTGTTTTTAGTTTCACAAAATTGTATTCACACACAGGATACATTTCATCGACGTACAATGTTCAAATAATGCAGGTTTGAAATTGATATTGTATTATCTATCTTTTAATTTAAAAAATACACAACAAATTATGGTTTCTGAAGCCTTATTAGATATCAGTTTTATATTTTTCAAAACTATTATAAATAACAGCTCTCAGTAAAATAGTGAATGTATATGAAATTATAGTACAAGTGAATTTTTATTAAATATTACATCTATTCTTTTATTTGAATTAGGTAAACTGAATTCAAGAATTTGTACATATTACGCATTTTTCATACAAAAGCTGCACAATGGAAAATATTACATCTACCTTAATATTTTTTGTCAACGGTAAAAAGGTATTGGTAAATTATAAATTTTTAAATTAATTTTATTTCATAAAAAAGTTATGATAAAATAATAAAATTTAAATATTTGAATAGTTGAAAATTTTAATGTATCATAATTTTGGATTACTCATAGATATAACCTATTATACATTAGTAAGTTTTCTATAACGACTATAACACTACATAGTATATTAAAAGCTAAAGTTTTACTTATTTCGATCAGATATAGAATAAAAAAATCGAATTTCATAATATAGATTTTTAGAAAAAAGTAGAATTTACAAATCAGATTTGAATAGCTACATTATATTGAAGAAAAATGGGAGTGAGCACGCTTGGTTAATCACCTTTTATATAAATAAAAATAATAATAATATTTTTTGGTACTAGATTTGTTTAGGTACTTGTAGGTATATTTTGTGTTAGTTTGAGGGATTCATCTAAAATTTATAATTTGTATTAAATAAATTGTATGAGTTCGTGCATATCAAATATAATTTGATGAAATTTTAAGTTTTGACGCCATCATGGATGTATTGTTTTGTTACAAATGAATATAATTAGTTTGTCTATTATTAGCAGCCACTGTATAATTAGTTTATCAATGGGTGCTCTATTGGTTACATATAGTTAGTAGTTATGTTGTACAAAGTGTCAAAATACAATCATACGAAATTATGAAGTCTAGAGCTAGTATCATAGGCGCAAACAGTGTTTGAGATTTGGGGGGGCTAAAACCCAACTTTAATAATATTTAATAAGCTTTAAACAACATTTAGGGAATGTTTCGGGGCTTAGGCTCTAAACCCCCCCCCTATTTGCGCCTATGGCTAGTAGGTATGCTTATATTGTATGATTTTTGTTTTACCTGCTTGGAAGTCGTTTTTCTACAGTACATGTATGCATTTTAGATAATTTTTTTTTGGAAATAGATGACAAATTTTTTTTATACATTTGAATTTTCACTTTTTGAAATATTTTTCCGTTTGGATTTGATTTCTTCTGGTATCGTATACTCGAAATTTCTTCTCCCAGTATTTTATAACCAGTTATTATTTCTTTTATCATAATAAGTGTTAAATATTTTTATTACATATAAGATAGTTGATAATATAATTTGCAGTGTGTTGGCTATATCCCTTATACGATATACATATTTTATCTATTGTTATTTGTAGGTAATATTAATACATCAAAAAAGATTTTCAACAAAACTAAAAAATTATGCAAATAATTAATAGTAGGATAGGTACTATTATACTTGGAAAAGGTATTTTTTTTTTTATCTATTTTTAATAATCACAATACGGAAACTCCGATAACAATAAGTAATACATATTATTAATTTACCTATGCATAACCTGACTAACCAGTGTACCATGATAGTTATAACCGTCTCCTTTTAAAATATATTTATATTAAGCAAATTATACCTAATTTGTAAGAAAAATTTTTGAAATTTATTAAACAGGTTGTTGAAACAAAAGCTGATCCACGTTGGACTTTGCTTTATTATTTAAGAAATAAATGTATCCTTTTTTAAATCATTGTCCTCATTTCTTAAAATGAAAAACAGCTTCATAAAATCGATAAATTTTACCAATTAAAATTTCTTAACTTCACTACTATAGTGGATTTGTGTGGAACTAAATTGGGATGTGCTGAAGGAGGATGTGGAGCTTGTACTGTAATGGTATCAAAATATGATTACGTCAAGAAGTCTCCATTGTATCCTTTGAATTTTGATAATATACTCAAATATGATCGATCATATTAAATTCATATTATTTATAAATAGCTACTGTGTGTACAATGTACACTTGTATATTATTATTTATAAACATAAAAACTCTTTAATTAATTAAACTTTAGACATATGTCTGTAAATGCTTGTTTGTGTCCTGTAGTCAGCATACACGGGTGTGCTGTAATAACTGTTGAAGGAATAGGTAGCACAAAAACAAGATTACACCCTGTCCAAGAACGAATAGCGAAAAATCATGGATCGCAATGTGGTTTTTGTACACCTGGTATTGTGATGTCTGTATATGCCATGCTCAGATCATTAGAAAAAACACCAGATGAAAGTGATCTAGAAATTGCTTTACAAGGTAAATGTAATTTTTTTAAATTATGCTGTTTAGAGCGTTATTTTTATTGCTGACTGTTGTATTTCAGGTAACTTGTGTAGGTGTACTGGTTATAGACCTATTTTAGAAGGTTTGATGACATTGACTACTTGTGATAAAATCTCTAATGGATGTTCCATGGGAAATAAATGTTGTATGAAAACTAAAAAAATTGAAAATGATACTGAGGATAATATGTCCAGTTCATCCGAATTCTTACCGTATGATCCTTCTCAAGAACCAATTTTTCCTCCTGAACTTGTAGTGAGAAACAAAAATAATATATTTTATTAATTATTAGTTTATTACATATTGTATATAAAGATATGTTTAATTATATGTGTGTAGCTTACAAAAGAGTACGACGAAGAGTATTTGATATTTAGAGGTAAAAAGACTACATGGTATCGACCGACATCAATTTTGGAACTGTTGGAACTTAAATATAAGTATCCCTATGCTCGGATAATTGTCGGAAATACTGAAGTCGGTAAAGTATACATACATATGAAATAGAACTACATGGAAAATATTTCAATATAATTTCAAAATTAGGAGTTGAAATAAAATTCAAAAACTGTCAATATCCAGTGATGATACAACCGAATAAGGTGCCAGAATTAAATGTCATTAAAAAGTGTATAAAAGGAATACTTGTTGGAGCTGCGGTAACTATTGACAAATTAGAAAATGAATTAAAGAAACTTTTAGATATTATGCCTGGTAAGCGATTTATATGAATCATTATTAACTATGCAGCGTGTAATCAAGTGATTTTAAATTGTTAGATCATAAAATTCAAATAATAAAATCTATATTGGAGATGATACCATGGTTTGCTAGTAAACAGATTCGTAATGTAGCTGTAAGTTCACCACCATTTTAAAATTATCGTTTGTAATTAACTATAATGATTATATATTAAATTATAATTATTTATTTCATTACTCTTTATTTTAGTGTATAGCCGGAAATATTATAACGGGAAGTCCTATATCGGATTTAAATCCAATATTTATAGCTGCTCGTTGTCAGTTAAAAGTACAGAGTAAAAGTAATAACTCATTTTATATTTTAATAAATTGTAGGTTAATCTTGTTAATTTAATGTTGTTTTAATTTTAGAAAACGGTATAAGATTTTTTAAAATGGATAAAACGTTTTTTACGGGTTATCGACAAAATGCTTTACAACCAGATGAAGTTGTAATAGATTTGTTTATTCCATTTACACAGAAAGTAAGCGTTAAGTACACATTTTTAATGAAATAGTGTTGTATTACAGTAATTAAAAATTTATAAATTTGTTTTAGAATACATTTTTTAAATCGATTAAACAATCGAGAAGAAAAGAAGATGACATAGCCTTGGTAAATGCTGCATTTTATGTAGAGATGTCAAATAATATTGTAAAAGACGCAGAGTTAGTTTTTGGTGGGATGTCAGCTACTGCAGTCATTGCTCAAAAAACAAAATCATTAATAATCAACAGAGAATGGTCAGAATCATTGTTAGATGATGTGTATTTAGAGTTACTTAAAGACTTACCTCTGACATCAAATGCCCCTGGAGGAATGGTGACTTATCGCAAAAGCCTTGTTTTAAGGTGAATAATATGATTAAATCTTCACAATAATTTATTTGTTATATTGTATGTTTGTACGAGATGTTATATTTTTTCAGCTTATTTTTTAAATTTTACCATTACGTGAGTAATAAATTAAGTTTGAAAATGATAGATGAATACAATTTAAGTAACGGCATTAACGCTATTACACATATTTCTAAATACGCTCAATATTATCATATCGACCCAAATTCTCAAGATCCAGATGACGCTGTTGGTAAACCATTAGTTCACAAATCAGCTATACAACAAACTACCGGTAGGTAACACATTTTTTTTATTATTATTATTAGCTTTTATTACATTAACTATTAAATTTACAGCTTAACAATTAACTTATTCATATACATATTATAGAATTAATTAACATATTATTTATAAATAAATATTGTACTACTTGAAAAAATCAAATATTAGTACCTAAAATCAAATAATAAAAAATATTACTTTTTTACATTAAAAATACAACCTTTTTAAAGTTTTAAAATACATTATACAATTATTGTATAATCATAGGTGAAGCGGTGTATTGTGATGATATACCTCGTCGTTCTGATGAACTTTATTTAGCTGTTAAAACGTCTACATATGCCCATGCTAAAATTATAAGTGTAGACTATACTGAGGCATTATCACAACCTGGCGTGGTGACCATAGTTGACGAAAAAGATTTACCAGGAAGTCGCAATATGGTCGGTGTAATGCCGATTAAAGATGATTATGTATTCGCTAGAGAAAAAGTATAATAATATATTATACACTTATTGTTTTAAGATTTGTCTTAAGATTTGAGAGCAATAAATAATAAATCTATTTCTCAGGTGGTAAATTTTGGGCAAATAATCTGCGGATTAATTGCCGTAGATCCAATTACAGCACAGGACGCAATTAAATTAATCCATGTTCAGTATGAAGAATTAAAACCGATAATTACCATCGAGGTATGCACAATTTTGAATCATAATGTTTAATTTGATCAAACAAAAATATAAGTTATTAATCAAAACACAAAGCACGTGTAGTACGGGCAAGTTTTCTTCCACCAAGAATAAATGGATGTGCGTAAACTTACCCTAATATTTTTAAAAGTTATTAAAATTTATTAAAAGTTATACAAGATTTGAATTAATTATGTGTACTTAAAATCTATTGTATCTTGGCATATGTTATTATGTCAACTTACCCTACGGCCCATGCCCCATATAAGTGTCAACTTATCCAAGGGTTGGGAAACTTGACGCATTAAAAATTTAAAGTTCTTTTAAAGTTTAAACACTTGTTACTTAAATTAATTTTCTGTATTTATTTAATATAATCATTATATGTATAAAAGGTATTTTTAGTATAATTTTTGTTTTTGTATCTATAACAAGTAATTAAAAAATAGTTAACTGAATGACACCAAATCATGTGTGTATATAATATATATATAAATGTCTGTTAGGACAAGCAATGAAAATACTATGCTCTACGAGTGAACAAAGCACACAATCTTACCCTAAAGTATATTTAAAAATAAATCTGATATAGATAGAAATGTATAGACTTTTGAAAGAATAATAATAAAATCTTAAATAAATATAACGATAACTTATAGATAAATGTAGACACGTATAGAATACGTCATTCAATAGAATTAATGTATTTTCAGTAGATGTTTTTGGCAATTTTGAATTTTACAGGAAGCTATTAAAAGTGAATCATTTTACGATGGTCGTTGTGCCTATTTGGAAAAAGGATGCATAGATCTGGGTTTCAAAGAATCAAATCATAGTATAAATGGCACCATACGTATTGGTGGACAAGATCATTTTTATTTAGAAACTCAATGTTGTATAGCAATACCGATGAATGAACATAATGAGATCGAAATTATAAGTTCAACACAATCACCAAACGAATTGCAGGTATAATTTATACAAGCACCATACATGATCCATTATTATTATTTATATCTCCTTTGTTTTAAAAATGTAGTTAGTTTTTAATAAAAATCATGAGTTTGAACTTCTATATAAATTTAGATTGATTTCTATTTTAAGTAATGATTAAATGCTTATAGAAATATTAACTAAGGTCTATAAACTCAAATATGTTATAAAAATATAAGATTTAAGATTTCTATCTCATATTTCTATACGGAATTCTGTAATTGAATATTTTTAATATACAACAATTTATTTGAATTACATAAAGGTACCCTAAAATTTAAAGTAAGCAATAATTATTAATAAATAATGCTTTAATTGCGTATTTTTGTTTTGTTAAACTGTTTTTGTATACATTTTATCTTTTTCTTCTTCTTCTTCTTCTTTAGTTTCGGCCCTTAAGACCATTCTGAAAACGCTAAACTTTGCCACCTATCCCTGTCCTCCGCTACTTCTCTCTATTTGACACCAGGCTCTATCCTTTCCACTTATCTCTTCACTCCGTCTTCCCATCTCAACTTAGGTCTACCTAGTGGTCTTTTCCCTTAGGCTTTTCTTGGATCACCCGTTTTACTAAAGTACCCTGTTTGCGCCAAGCATGTCCTGTCCAACATAGATTTCGCTTGGCAATCTCTCTAACTATATTCGGCCTCTGAAAAAGTCCTCGGAGTTTCACGTTATGAAGTAAACATTTTATATACCTGTATAATAATAATAATAATAATAATAATAATAATAATAATAATAATAAAATAAACCAATAATTATAAAATATAACATAAAGACCTACAATAAGCCATACAAATATACAATGTGTTTAATATACCTAATCAACTTATTCTCTTCCAATCTTATGCATTATTCAATATATATTTATATCTACAACCTTTATAAACTAACTTTAAAATACAAAATACAATCAAATCGGAAAAGAATTTTATGAACATATATCTAATAAAATTTAAAAATATGTACCATCGTATATGTTTATGCTGAAACTTTAACTTATAAAAGATTAACAAATATTATCATTTCGGTGGATAATTTTAGTAAGAGTACCTATTTGTATTATTTTTTAAATAAAAATATTTTATAACCACCTAATATTTATTATATTATTCTCTAAAATAATTGTTATAAACATTTTGTTTGATTAGGAATGTATATCACATTGCTTAGACATACCAACAAACCGTGTAGTTTGCAAAACAAAACGTCTTGGTGGTGGTTTTGGTGGTAAAGAAACTAAAGGATTTACTATAGGCGTGCCATGTGCAGTAGCTGCTGTGAAGTAAGACTGCAGGGATGAAAGGTTTGGTATTAGAAAAAATTTATATTTTTTTTTAGAACCGGTAAATCAGTTAGATGCATGTTGGATCGACATGAAGACATGTTAATTACTGGTGGTAGGAATCCATTTTTATGTCATTACCGTGTAGGATTTAACGAACATGGACAAATCCAGGCTTTGGACCTTTCTGTATACAATAACGGCGGTAGTTCCAGAGATTTGTCCGCGGGAGTGAGTACCTACATCTTTTTAGTAATTTAAATCGAGCATATTTAATTCTTATTAAAAATGTATTTTATTATATTGCAGTGGTTCCCAAACTATGTACCGCGAGTGCTTTCTAAGGGCACCGCGGTCTACGGCTCATAATAAATAATTTATAATCATTATAATATTCTAATATTGATTTTTCTGTTTTATAGACAGTTCAAAGATGCATATCTCATATAACGAATACGTATCATATCCCTCATGTGAGAGTATCAGGATATACTTGTGCTACAAATTTATCATCAAATACGGCTTTTAGAGGATTTGGTGCACCTCAAGGAATGTTTTTTGCGGAATCAATTATCGATCACATATCTAGAGAGTTGAACATCGATTCAAACGAAGTCA
The DNA here is from genome assembly GCF_037042655.1 of Diuraphis noxia. NCBI lineage: Eukaryota > Metazoa > Arthropoda > Insecta > Hemiptera > Aphididae > Diuraphis > Diuraphis noxia. Next base: position 69,053,384 of record NW_028301712.1, on the reverse strand, counting down.
GAGTAAAGAATTTCTTCGTTAACGGACAGATAACACTTTATAATCAATTGATATCTAATTTTACCGTTAAAAGTTGTTGGGATGAAGTCATGGAAAGATCAAATTACACTTTAAAGTCTAAAAAAATCGTAGAGTTCAACAGGTATACCCTATAGATATATACAATACCGTATAAGTATTATGCATATTAGGTTTAACTGTTACTTAGAGCCTTGTATTAAATACATTTTTATTGATACTAATTTAAATTAAAACTAATAAATAATAATAATCGAAAATTTCATAAGACTTTCATTGATAGTCAACTTAAGTCGACATTTTTTGAAAATTGCATAGTGGACAAAATATACTTATATAAACATTCGGTGAAATTTTCTATGGTCATTTGTTTTAAAGTTACATCAAAAACCAAAATCAATTTTGTCGAAAACTGATTGTGCGTAAAAATTCCCGTTTTTTCCTTAATTTTTAGTTTGTTTATCCCAATTATTAAGAAAAATATTGGGAATTTTTTACTTTTGACCCCCCCCCCTCAACTACCAACTAGATTCACTTTCTGATCGAACGAGATACTGAAGTCGAAAATCGAAGCACTTTTACTGCCCCAAAACGTGATGACACAAACAAAAAACACACACATCAATGTAAAATTAATACATTCTCCGCTCCGCTCAGAATCTAAAAATAAAAATACCAAATGTTTTATTACTATGCTTGTAGGGAATAAGTCAACAAATTAAATAAAAATAAAAATAAATTAAAAATTAAAAAATATTGATTAAAACAAAAGTTATTTAATTTGTCAGGTCTTCTTGTTACTCCCTATAAATAACAGCCGTATGAAAACCTTGCTTCAATTATGATTTATGATTAGTAACGATCACGATTAAAGATAATATGGTTGCACAACGAAGCATAATAAAGTGACTCTTCGAGTTTCCTTGTTATCACAACAAGTAGAACCGAGAACTGGCGCTCCAAACGTTAAAATATTGAATCACAAATTTGAATAATTTTAATTGATAATATTATACTACCTTTCATCATATTATCTTCATATTACTAATTTAGTAATTTATGTATGTTATAAAAAGTATTAAAAACACAGAATGATAGATACTGTAAGTCTGTAACACATTTATATTTTATTTATATTATGTTTTGACACAAATTAAAAACAATATATTTTTAACGATTAATTAATAAAGTACTTAGGTACGTCACTTTCTGTATGTAATGTAAATTATAATTTTAGCTAACTACCTACGAGTTTTGATAATTTTTTTTTAGTTTTATTTTGTTTTTTATTCATCTGATTTTTAATATATGTATACTGTCTCATTCTCATTATGACAAACGTACTACATATATCAGTTAGCATATCAGTTTGATGCACGTTACATTCAAATGTCAAAGTAAAACACCAAAAGTAGATATTTCTTTACTAGAAGTACAATTAACACTAAAATTACGAATCACGAAATCACAATAAATTGTAAAAATCGTTGAAAAGTTCGTATTTTTAATCACGTTTACTTTTTCATATTTTCGCGGGAAAATATTGTGCATTGTGCATATTATCACTGTTATCACAGAACATTATTGAATTCAGATGCCTAGTACTTAATTCATATTCTATGAGCGCTAGTGAAAGTTTCTAGGGTATCGTTGATAATAAAAGAATTTATGAGCTCCATTAAATTGTTTCTTATCATAGTTCGTTGGGCAACCATATTATCTTTAATCGTGGTAACGATTAAGAATTAATGTTTATGTTATACATCGGCTCTATCTATCATATATATTAAAATAAGAATAACTAAGTTATATATATATTAAGCTATAGTTAAAAGCAAATAATTCGGGGTTTTCCATGATACAATTTAAACGTATACCGTAGATGATTTTCGATGTTTTTATTTCAAACTTATTGGCCACCAACTAATACAACTGTAATTTATACATACGTTCGTCAGTCGTAACCAATGCTAGAATTATAGAGAGTTAATAATGGTTTTTTTTAATTCTAAGAACACCATTACAATAATTGTTTTGATCAGAACAGGTGAACTGTTTGGTCCAATTTGTGATACATATTTGTTTAACACTAAAAGAAACATTTATTTACTTTTGTAATAATAATTAATATTAAATAAAAAAATGTATTAATATTCATCAATAATATTATTAACTTTTATAATGACTTTGAAAATTATAAAAAAAGAAAATTATACGGAAAATTATAAAAAAAGAAAATTATACGGATTGATATTATCTGTAAGACTGTAACACAGCTGTCTGCTGGAAGGTGTATTAAAAGGACCGCTACACGACCATTTGATGTCTCCGTCTTACAAGTGTATAACATAGAAAATTTACGCTCAGCAGATCATGTTTAGCTCTGTTAGTTAAAATATTAAAGGGAACCGACCTATTATAAAACTTTATGTTAAGAACATTATCTGTGTTTGTATGTGGGTTTTTACGATAGTTCAATTTTTTAACAAGTTATGCGAATATAAAAAATGTTAAAAATGTACATAACTCAATTAAAAACTAAGTTATCGTAAAAAACCCACAACAAACACAGATAATCTAGTTTCATAATTTTTCAATTTACTCTAATTTTTAAATTAACGGAGTTAAACGTGATCTGCCAAGTGTAAATTTTCTATGAAATGCACTTGTAAGACGGAGACAACAAATATATGTTTAGCGTTCTCTTAATATTTTTACACTTGTTTATAAATCGTCATATAATAGCAGTTCATATTTTTTGTATTTACCAATTCATTTGCCGATCGTAACCAATATAAATAAATAATACGGTTTTAGAGCAAATCGGTGGAAGAAACGTGGCATCGCAGCTGTACCGACAATGTACGGTATCGGGTTCTCGGGAGATTCGACGTTTTTGAACCAAGCCGGCGCCCTGATACTCGTCTACGTCGACGGTTCCGTACTGCTGGCGCACGGTGGCGTTGAAATGGGCCAGGGACTGCACACAAAAATGATACAAGTGGCCAGCAGGGCACTAGGCATACCCACCGAGTTGATACACATCAAAGAGACCAGCACCGACAAGGTGGCCAATGCGTCACCAACCGCCGGCAGCTTCAGCTCCGACCTCAACGGGATGGCTGTTCTCGTGAGTATATGCGTACACGCTGGATTTTAGTTTTGAGGAGGAGGGGGGAGTAATAATTTGTTATGAAAGAGAGGCATACTAACTTGGATCCCTCGAAGGTTTTTGTGTGCAGATGACGTGGCCCGCAGGTGTACGAGTATATCTCATTTTAGACTTTTGCAGCAACCTCGTGCAAATTATAATTTTAATATAATATATAATTTTACGTTCTGCACAATACGATCACCAAAGGCTGAAAGTAAATTTCGATCTACCGGAAAATTCGAAGAGGCTGATGCATAAAGCGTTTATCTTCCACAACAGGCCCGCAATGTCACAGCCTTCCGGTTATCCTCTTTAAAATGGTCGATTCTTTCTCTACATATTATTAAACAATAAAATAATAAAATGGTCGAAGAATAAGAAGTATAATACTACAATATTAAGCCATTTAGGCGAAGTGAATAATATTAACATTTAATATATTATATAGGTACAGTTTGATTCACCAAGCATGCTCACCTCCTTTTTTCTTTAATAATGAAGTTTTTCAAATTCTGATTTTTGAAACCTTTAAACATACTCAAAGACCATATTTTCAAATTCTTAAGATTTTTGTACCACTCAAGGAGTATCCTGTTGCGATACAAACTTTTGTTTTTTAAATGAGAACCACAATTTTTTACTATAAATTATTTAGTGGATAATTTTTTTTGAGAATTTTTATGTATCGAAATCAAAATTTGAACGAGTAGTTTCCTAAATATTAAAATGTTTGTATTAAGAATAATAGTCCTTAAAAATCGTTTTAATAAAGTATAAAATACACAGTAGGAATACAATAGTACAATGGAACTAGTATTTATGATACTAAGTCGTTATTACAAATTATTTATGTCGATATTAATGACTAATATTTTCAAATCCACCATAGACCACATAATCTTATAAACCTAAACCATGGACCTTTTATCATCATAACACAAAGTTAAAACTACTCATTAGAATTTAGATTTCAATAGGTCAAAATTCTCAACAAATGATCCACTAAATATAATTTACAGTAAAATTTGAGGTTTTCAATTGAAAAACAAAAGTTTGTATTGCCACAGGATACTCCTTAAATAGATAGTACAACAAATCTCAAGAATTTGAAAATATGGTATTTGAGTATATTTAAAGATTCCAAAAGTCAGATTTTGAATAAATTCAATATTAAAGAGAAAAAAAGGGGTTAGCATGCTTGGTGAATCAATCTGTTTACAAAAAACAACTGAGATGATCACTAACTATTTTCTTATGGTTCACACATTACATATTAAATCATACATTTTATTGCTCTATATTATCGCTACGACGATCGTGTTGCAGAACGCTTGTGAGATCGTGAAAGCCAGATTGGAACCGATCAAGAAGAGGAGTCCAGAAGGTACGTGGGCTGAATGGGTGAAGACAGCGTATTTTGAAAAAGTGAACTTGTGTGCTTCGGGTTTTTACGCGTAAGTTTATTTGCCAGTAACACTCTTCCACACGCAGCATCGAATGTTTTTAAAAACATTAAATTTAATAGACTTTAACTTTATGGCCTCTATGCTATATATAATTCAATAGACAAAAATATTCGTTCGACAGAACATAGTTTTGTAAGACGTTTCACCATTAATATCGCCACTATATATATACTTGCATTGTATTAGATATCATTATATTATAAATTGTATGAATATTACCATACATATCATATACCAATAAGTATATGTATATATAAATAACCTAATAAGAGTATAGATGAAGGTCATTTTCAGAAGTTCATGAAGAACAGTAAAAACTTTTAAATGTTTTAATATATTTAAAAATTGTGTATGATAATATATTATGAAAAATATTGAAAATATCTGTGGTGAATGTGCAATGCTTATTGATGCGTCATATGTATAGTGTATATTATATAGTATACTGTACAATAGCTTACTATAAGATATTATACAAAACCTTTGAATTTTAATACTCATCAATCGTGTATTAATTATTATTTTTTTACACAACATATTGATTCTGATAATTAACTTAAGGAATAATAATAATGATGTTCGGTAACCATGAAAATTAATTAATTATGTTGTACGCAGAAATCACACTATAGGAACAACAACAGATCAAGGTACGGTCAACTATTATTTGTATTTCACTAGTGGGGCAGCTGTTTCGGTGGTAGAAGTGGACTGTTTAACTGGTGACCATGAAGTATACAGGGTGTTTCATATTTTCCACATTAAACAGGTTATTACTTCCGTTTTTCCTTTCTTTCGATTAGGTTTTAAGCACAGACATAGTAATGGATGTCGGACAGAGCTTAAATCCAGCAATTGACGTGGGGCAAATTGAAGGAGCTTTTATGCAAGGTTATGGTTTATTTACATTAGAGGAACTTGTATACAGCCCAAAAGGAATGTTATACACAAGGGGGCCTGGTACTTATAAAATACCCGGATTTTCCGATATACCGAAACACTTTACAGTCTCATTGCTGAAAGGTTCAGAAAATCCAAGAGCTGTTTACTCATCAAAAGTAAAAGATTATTGATTGACCTTCCATTACAGGATATCTACATATTATAAAATGTATTGTTTAGGCTATTGGTGAACCACCGTTGTTTTTATCCGCTTCGATATTTTTCGCCATTAAAAATGCCATTTATTCGGCAAGAGAAGATGCTGGTGTCACAGGGTATTTTAGGTTGGACGCTCCAGCAACTGTGGAAAAAATTCGAATGTCTTGCAAAGACAATATTACTGAAAAGGTACATATATCATGATTTATTCTTAAAATTGAATAAGACATCTGAACTATACTAGTGTAGACTATTTTTTAAATATATTTTTTTGCTTCAGCTTGAGAAACATGAAACCGACGAAGCCGAATCGTGGAATATTATTGTTTAAGAATTAGATAAAAATATTAAATAATTCATATATAAATATAGCTAATGCATTTTTATAAAGTATTTGATTATTTTGAAGAAAAAAAATAGTATTTTTATAATTATTTAAATTAAAATACACTTTTATAGTATTGTTGATACATATTAAATTAATCAAGCAATATATCGTATACTTACTAATTACTATTTTAGTTAATACCTATGTTATAACAATTTCAATATAGTATAGAAATATATAATATTTTAACCTTTAAGTTATTGTAATGCATTTTGGTCAACATTAAAAGAATTTATTTGACTATATTTGATTATTAATAATGTTGAAACATAAAACACATAAATATATTTTTTGTAAATTTTAAATATTGTAAATCGAAGACACACAAACATTTAAGTATTATTGTAAGTTAAAATATTTATTACAATGGGCTTGAGTATTTACTTATATACTTTAAGAAATATCTACAATCTCAATATTTAATAACATAATATAATATCAATGAGACTGAAAAAAAAAAATTAAATTAACGATGGTATTTTGTTTTTAAAATCGTTGTTATTGTAGGTATATGAAAACTATTTGTCACTAAACCCTGGTAGTTAATTGACCACATAGCGATATATCTTTACATTCTATTATCAAGTTATGTCAGTTGATTCGAAAAAATTTTAAAAGAAAGTAATAAATCTTGAACTTCTGGTTTCTAAAATTAATGATGAACATATAATATCTATTTATTTGTTTGTTTTAGAGAAAGTGTGAACGAAATGTCACATGGCTTTTTTTCATATTACATAGAATTAATACTAAATCAAACTTAATAAAACTTTTTTCTAATTTTTAATAGCAATTCAAATAATTTATGTCTTATACATCTTATAAAATCATAGATTGGCATCGTTTTTTGAAAGTGTAAATACACGTATAACATATTTTATACACAGCATTTATATATATATATATATATATATATATATTGTGTAACTATTCTTATATTCTTAAACCAAAAGTTGAAATGCATTTTTATAATTTTATTAAATTATTATTCTAGCCATCTATTCAAATTTTATAATATGTTTTAAATCGATCTTTCATGTATTTACATTTATTTATTGAATGCAAAGTTACATAATAGATACCTAATTACACCTATTTCAACACCTGCGTTGTACCCATATAAAATATATGTATTTTATTACACTTGAATAAAAAAATAAATTTAAAGTCTTTTATTATACACTAAATTCAATGGAATAAAGGATAAACCATTACGAATTATGTCTGTCTGCGTTGATCCGTCGTGTCCTTGACTTTGTATGCAACAAACATAACCACACTATAAAATATTAGGTATCGTATTATATTATATTTTATCCACACAAAATACGAACGTTTTTGTTGACGATCGTAATAGATATAATAATAATTATAGTAATAGTACAATGATAATGATGAATCAAAAATTTTCTTGGAACTGGTTATGGTGTGAGAAAGTGGTCAACCTTAGGTTACCACTGTACACAGTGTACCTGTGCAACACAGTTCAGCGACAGTACGCAAGCAAGTTGGTCACTGGTTGAATAAACACTATTGCTTTCGAAAAAATGACGTAAATATTTGGTTTTTTGTTTTTTTTTTTTTTTGTAATCTCGTAAACTAAGACCACGACGTAGGAATGGATTTTGCACTTAAAGTGATCGCATTGACAGCGATTTACTTTTGCCCAATCGGTAAGTGTTATGTTTTGATAAATTATTTCAAAAACAGAGTTATAATATTAAGCTGAACACAAGTACTTAATATAAATTTAAAAAAAATATATATATATTTATCTGATACGGCTGTACACCGTAGATATTTGTTTCTGACTGTTTGATATATATTTTATGCGTTGCATAGAGTTCATTAAATATTTTACGTAACTGGATTTAACAGCATAACTGGATTGCATAACTTAAGTTTTTCAAATCATATTTTAAATTAATTAATCAACTTTAAGCTTGCCTTAACTATACAAGTTAAAATAATATTGTTGTATAATATTATAAATACAATTTTTATCTGTATATGTATATATTTATTGGTATGTATTAGTTACACTTATTAATATATTATGCACTTTAATACTTACTGTCTGTAATTTAACTATTCTCATTCAAAGACTAAAAAGTATGCCTGCCGGTCACAGTATTATGTTCGAGCTACAAGCTTAATACTAAACTAATAGCTATATAAACACGAATTTTATAAATACTATCTGTAGGTAGGTAAGTACCTATAATGTCATGACCATTGACATAGTCTACATTTTTCAGTTAAATAACAAATTAATGTGTATTTGAAGTGTAACCCATTAAATTATATTTACATCGGATACACATAACGACATAACTATTTAAACATATATATTTATATTAATCAAATTAGGAATAAAGATGAATCAAACTAAAAATATTAGATAAATGTAGTCCTTTTCGTTGTAGTTGAAAAAATATTACAACTAACTTTGCATAGGTATATTATTATTGCGATATGACTCTAAAATTGAATAGATACTGACAAAATATGAAAATTACATACAAATTACAAACAATAATAGGTGGTATGTATTTTATTATATAACTTTGACAATAACTTCCACCACTTAATATAATATATTTTTTAATGAAATTCTCCGTATATCAATAAAATGAAATGCTATTGATATTTTTACGAGTATACCTACTAATGATTGGCAAAGTATAAATTTGTAACATAAATTTAATTTGATGTTGTTAATGTACATTGAAATTTTTCAATTATGATTTGAGATAAATAGAGTGAAATTTGTGTTTAAATTATATTTAATATAATATATGTTTATATTATATTTGTTATTCACGGCGGTGAATTAAATTGACATTTAAAAAAGTCAGATCGATATTTATAACATAGATGAATGTTGACGTTGAGTTCGCTTCATTCATATATTTGCGCCAAATACTGAAAAAATTGTTGTATCAATATTATATGCTACAAACTATTGTATTCATAACATGATTTTTAGCAAGGTTTGATTAAAATTAAAAAACCAAGTTTGCTGATATTTTTATTTCAGTGAAAAAATACTCTCAAAATCATATGTAAATGGATTTATTCCGTAAATAAATAAATAAATAAATATAACTACTTTATCGATGTTTAAACTATACTCAATTTTTAATTAAGAAACAGTGCAAAATTCAACTTTTAAAAATGTTTTTATACTGGAATTAGTGTGGAATATAGTAAGAAAACATAACCATAAAACAAAAAATATTACTATCTCTGCTCAAAGTTACAAATATTATTTAAATTAAAAAAATTCTGTGTCTTTAAAAATAAACATAAATTAAAAAAATAAACATTTGTTCATCTGAATCATCTAGTCAATTGCTGAGATTAGTTAGTAAAATTTATTTTTTAATTGGAGAAATTGGTGATAAATTGTAACAAGCTCACGGTAGGTTAAAGTGAAATCAGTGAAACCGATTTCAAATAGCAATTAAAGCCAATTTATAAATGCTGGAAAATATAAAATATGCTCATCAAATTAGTATTTTAATCTTAAAGGTTTTTTACATAGGTACGAACGTGATTTATATATAAAAAAAAATTTATTCATTTTCGAAGCTGAACATTTCAGACATTATTATATTGAGATTAATATTCGGCCTTACTGTGAAAGCGTAAAAATTCAATTCATCTTTTTAAATGTCGATTATATGTATATACCACATGGTCTACTATCACTTCCCACAATACCTTCTCACACGTCGTTATGTAATTATTATTCTTGGAGCATAATAAAAAAAAAATGTATGTGGAGTTTTTTATTAATTATAATATGTGCTAAGGTCGCTAAAGAACGTTGAACTTTACTAGACATTCCCAAGACATGGTGTACCAAACTAATATAGATTAACCCTATTATTCCAGTAAATTGTAATTTAATCATTAGAAATAAAGAATAAAATTTGATCATATATTTATACTTAATTGTAACTATAGATCAATAAATAATCGTTTGTGTAATTTTAATATGAATGTTTTATTCGATGTTCTATTTCTGAAAGATAAACCTATTTGTTTAAAATAAATTTACTATTAAAGTTAAAAACATATGACTAATGTCTAGCAATAAATTAATATGTTTTTTTTTTTTTTTTTTTTTTTTAAGAATTGAATATTTTTGTACTAAATATCCATTAATTGATTTCAATTTATTACTCACAATTTATCGTTTTAGCAGAAATTAATGCGGTTACCAATTCGAAAATAACCAGTATTCCTTTTGTGACTTCGTATTGAATGTGATAGAATTATAATATTCAAATAAATTTCCAGAAGAGCTAGGTTGTTAACTAAATTTTTACACACCTAAAACTAATGCAAATTGTTTGCATTTATCGGTTTTATTTTTTATCATAACAGGTTTATTTTGTCTGTATTTGATATTTTTTCTTTTTATTTGTATAAATCTAAATTGGTTTATTGTTTTTGATTGATTTATCTCCATATTTTTAATCTAATACAAAAAATAATGTGAACGAGAATAACCTTGTAACTTAATAACTACACAATATTTATTATACTTTTATAATTATAATGAAATTCCATAATGTTATATAATTTGTAGGTATTATTTAAATACAAAGTACCTATATTACGATAAAAACCTTCATATTTTTTGCCCTTATATGTTATAAATTATAATAATTGTACAAAGGAGTAATAGAAATTGATAAAATTGTAATTCAATATTACTTAATATTAATATGTTTTTAATTAATCAATTTTTAGCGTTGTGTGAAACTGCTGAAGAAACTTTTGTCTGCCCTGAAGTCGGTGGAAACGGAAATTATGCTGATCCAGCCACATGTCGTCGATTTTATCAGGTATTTTTGACATTCGATAAATATGTGTATAATATATTTGTTAACGCAATCATAATTTCAGTGTGTAGATAATTTTCCATATTTAAATCGTTGCCCAGCGGGCTTATACTTTGATGATGTTAACAAGTTATGTACGTTTAAAAATGAGGCCCGGTGTGGACCTCTTCCTACAAGTAAGTTTTATTTATATTAATATTTAAAATACAATACTATAACAATGAATTATCATTATTTGATTTAGCTGAAGCTCCAAGTACAGAGAATCCTATCGATTTAGCTCAAAAATGTGACACGAGTCAGTGTACATTACCTTATTGTTTTTGCTCTAGAGATGGAACCATCATACCCGGTGGTTTGGATCCAAAAGAGGTATTTTTTTTGACAGTCAGAACAATAATGTTTTTATTGTATTTATTTAAACTTAAAAAATGATTTTAGACACCTCAAATGATACTGTTGACATTTGACGGAGCATTAAATCAAAATAATTATCAAAATCACTATCAAAAAGTATTTTCCCAGAATAAGAAAAATCCTAATGGATGTCTCATTAAAGGTACATTCTTTATATCCCATGAATACTGTGACTATAACATGGTACAAGAAGTCGCACATAGAGGCCATGAGATTGCTGTTGAAACTGTGTCGTAAGTGGATACAAATAAACAATATTATATAATATACTCAAATAATCAAATAGGTTTATAAGTTTATATAACGTTGAAAAATTAAACTATTGATATTTATAAAGCCTCAATATTAATTAATAATATTAGTAGGGATTAGATTTTTTTCTACCATATCAGAAATGAAACTTTATCGGATTTATATTTCATGCAAGTAACGCCGAATAAATACACAACATTTTGCTTATTTCGTCTTTCATGTTTTTTTTGGTCTTTTTAATGCCTTTTAAAGATTAAATCAACGTTAGAGTTCTGATTAATTTTAAAAACATATATAATAAACTTTTACTCTGAAATTAAATTGAAACCCAGTAGTCTTGTGTACCTACATGCATTTAGTTTATTATGTTAAATTATTATTTAACGATTTATAAGTTGATTTTTAACTATTAAAATAATAAATAATAAAAATAAATTTGCTGTTATACCTAGTCTTAAAGATTGATTGCTTTATTTTAAATGCTTATTCTATGGATTTTGTGCTATAAAATCAATATTCTAATGATGAATAATATACATATTCATTAAATAAAGTTATTAAACTGTATGTTTGTAGATTACAAAAAGGCCTACATGATAAGGGATATGAAGAGTGGGTTGCTGAAATGATTGGAATGAGAGAGATTTTAGTGAACTTTGCAAATTTAACCAAAAGCGATATAGTTGGCATGAGAGCACCATTCCTGAAGCCTGGTAGAAACACACAATACGAGGTTTTTACCGTTTTTCTATATAATGCTCATTTATATATATACAACGAATTAAAGATTTATAATAGAATAGTAATAGAAATGTAATAGAATACATTAATAGTTTCAAAATAATATACATAAATTTATTAAAACAAAACGACTGAGATATGTTCGGAACTTTCTAATGACTGACAATGATTTAATATGTTTATATTATTCTAGGTAATTGAAGACTACGGGTTTGTATATGATAGTTCAATCGGTATACCTCCGTCAAGGGTACCAATATGGCCATACTCTTTAGATTATAAGATTCCACACGAATGTAAATCTGGAACTTGCCCAACCAAATCATTTAAAGGTTAATTTCTAGAAAAAAAATTTTTAAGTATAATCAATTTGAGTTTGATAATTTCATTCTATTTTAATTAATGTAAATTTTAATATTACATTTTCATTTTTTATTAATAATTGTAGGTACATGGGAAGTTCCTTTGAATGCTCATTACGTGGCGACTTACGAAGGCGGTCACTGCCCGTACTTAGATCAATGTGTGTTGCATAGTCATGATGCTAATGAAGTATTCGAATGGCTTCGTGAAGATTTTGACCGGTATTATTCGCAAAATCGAGCGCCTTATATGATGCCTTTCCACACCAACTGGTTCCAAATTAAAGAACTTGAAGATGGACTCCACAAGTTCATTGACTGGGCAAATAAACAGTAATCGATATTCATATAATTGCACGGGTTGATAACAACTTAACTAGGTAATTAAAACTAAATTTTAAATTTAGGCCAGACGTATGGTTTGTCACAACTACACAAGCATTAACTTGGATGACTGACCCAAAGACCACCAAAGATTTGGCTGGATTTGAACCGTGGATGTGTGATAAACCCGATCAATTACCTTCACCACCATGTAATTTACCGAACAAATGTCCATTATCCTTTAAGCATCCGGAAACCAATGTATCCGGAACGAGGTAATTTATTATAATAAGTATAAGTACGGTTAAAGTAGAAAACTGAGCTTCTAATACAATTTTCAGGCTTAATTATATCAACATATTCTATCATTATGTTTTACTCATATACATATTACTTTCAAACCATTTTGATGTAAGCACTAAATCATCTAACTACACTGTACTTCGTTTTACTAAGTATAGTTAAGTAACTAGAACAAAAGCACTAGACTTACAATTTATATTTTTGAATTTGAAAATATCAACCTACCTTTCTATTATAATAATAGAAAATATAGATATATGACAATTATTATCCAGTACATTCACAATATTTATTATATTCATATAGTTTTTAGTAACCCAAGTTATACAACCACTATCTCCTATCTATATCTTGTATGAATAACTTATCTATAAATTATAAAAGTGCGATAAGCTAATATAAGAAATTAAATAAAGAAGTAACTGTAGTTTCAACAGTTTATTTTGTATTTTTCCTAACCTACTACATAATTTATTTACACAAATATCTTCTTAATTCAAAGATTTTAATTGAATAACTCTCGGAAAATGTACAGAATACTGGATTTTTTACAATTCACGTAACATACCTACATCTTATAGCATTGATATTATAAATTATAGTATATTTCATAATATGTTCGTATTTATCTACGTTAATTTGATTGAAGAATAAATATTATATTTAAGTTGTTTTGTATGATATTAGATGAAAAAATGAATGATGAATATAAATTATAATTTCAGATATTTGTCAACATGTAAAGAGTGTCCGAAGAAATATCCATGGCTGGGAGATTCAAAAGGAACTGGTGTTGCTGGAGCCGATGTGTATTCTCCAGACAACTTAAAATAGTTTAATAATTATATCTTACTTTACAAACCAAAAATATTTATTTTTTTTATTTTTTCATTTTTTCAATTAATTGTATTTTTATTTTTTATTCAGATTAAATTATTTAATATAAACCTATTAAATGTTTAAACAAATAATAAAGTTTCTTAGCATTTTATAAATGCTGCAATACAGCTTATTTAAATTATAATGACTATTTGATGAATGAATAATAAAAATCATAGAGATATATTACATAAACACATAATCTATACTCTATATTGTCCTAAAATAATATAGTTAACATTTTCAATAAAGTTGCAAACCAAACATTATTTTTCGTACAATTTAGTTTTTTTTATTTAATCCTATATTGGCTATATTTTACTTATACTATCTATTGGAATATTTTATTAGTGCCGACAGATTTATTACGATTAATTTAATTAAGTTAAAGCCGAAAGGAATTATACGCTGTATAGGTGACTATATAATTATTTTGTATAACAATTTAAATTGTTTCAATACCGAGTCAAGTTAAATTACCTAATTATTTAAGAACTACTTCCACACTGTTAACTTCTTCACAATCACTTATTACCTTTGACAATTTGTGTTTGAAAAATTCTAAGAATTTAACAATTTAAATTTTAAGTTATATATAGGTAACTATAAATATGATTAAAATTAAACATGTACATAATTGATAATATTATTATTTATTAACAATATGATATACAATTTTATTTTAGGTATCAAAAGGTATTCATTTGTATATATTAATCACTAATTAATAGCCTATATGTATGTAGTAGTTATTTCTACCCTCATAATTTATATTTATACTTTTATTTTTTATATATATTATAAAAAACGATCCAACTTGAAGTCTAAATAATCACAACATTAATTCAAAATATTATTAATTGTATAAAAGTATTTATTAGGGGTATAAATTATAATTATAATTATATAATCAATAATTTCGAGTTGAAATATTTTCGACTTTACAAGGTATAATATATGGAAATAAACTCAAACCCTAATTTCTGGTCAGGTGGCACTGCTGGGAGCCTTCCTCCTCTTGTTACTTTTTTCTTTTTTTTTTCACATATTACTTATTACTCTGTCACCACACTTACTCATTATACACTTACATGTATAAATTGCAAATATACTTTATTTTTAATAAAAAAAAAAAAAATATATGGAAATTGACTTCAAAATTTGATCAATCAATGGCAATGACAATGAGCTACCTACTTTGTACGCTTTCATATAATACTTGAATACTTCAATTTCAATAAAATTCGAACCAGCTTATTGTATCATTTAAATAATTTAGAACTATATAAGGTAGTCTCGAATTTATGTTTTACTCATTTACTGTATACCTACCATAATTCATTATAAATAAATTGTTATTTGAATAGGACTTGAACGAATCGAAATTTAAAAAAAATAAAGATGTATTTTTTTTTTTAAACCTGACTTTCGTCAATGGAATATTGATTAAAATACTAAATTATATCATCCGACATAGGTTATTGTATTTGTTCCACGGTTTAAGATACCTACACTATATTAAGTCTGTATCTTAGATTGTGGTCATAACTACTTAAACTATGACTATCAGCATTTCTTCGTGATCGTGACTCATATAATTATAAATACTTAATATCATCTAAATTACCTATAATATTAATCAAGTACTTATACAAATATCAATGTTACGGAAGGTCTGATGTGCCTGAAAATAATATAATATGACGTGATCGACAGTAAATAGTTATAATACTGATACATAGATGGCGCTTGCAGTTATGAGAAATGAATTAAAAAAGAATAATATAATTATCATTTATTATTATTCTGACCAATGTTAATTTTCAGTGGTGCATTGGCATCTCAGACTTAGTGGCGTAATTAGAAATTTGGTTTGGGGGGGAGGGGGGAGTGGTGAATTATATGTTTTTAGCAAGCAAAATCTGTAAGCTTCATACAGTCTATCCCGACTATCCCAACAAATAAAAAATGACAGCAGTAAAATAAAAGTTTTGGGGCTCTATCTCCCTCATCCCCCCCTTAATTACGTACCTGCTCAGACTCCTACTTAGCTATACTTTAACAAAATTCCTTACATATATTAAATATTAATTATTATTCAAGTAATATTATTATATATTAATTATAACGGATAACTAATTATGTTAGAATAACGAGTAGATAATGAGTTATATTGCGTTATAAACTACCTATAACTATCTTGGTTTAATGATTGAAATTTGTTAATAATTAGACGTATTAGTTAAGGGTATAAAAATATAAAATATTGAAATGCATATACTGTAATGATGTATGAGTTGGGTTTTGGGTTCGTCTTAAATATATCTAGATGAGATTTAAAATGCCAAGTATGACATGGGCTCTGGCCTATCGCCATGAAATTTCATAGGAAGGTAGTACCTATGTACTTTGTTCTTATTATACATAAATACATAATAACCGTAATAATCCTAATACATCATATTATTACTTTATAAAAAATGGATATTATTTTTGAAAAATTGCTAAGTGTTGCCAGTGGGTGGCTTCTTACTCAATTTTTCATGCCATGTATTCTCTTAACACACATAAGCTTATTGTACATTTCTTGTATAGATTGTTTATTTCTAATAAATATTTAAAAATAAAAAATTTTTGAAAATAGATTTATTGATCAATTCCATTTGTCATATTATTTAAATTCAATACGAGATATGACAATAACTATGAAAAATTACAGTGGGTCAACTGTTACCTATCATTTCACATTCTCACAGTTTATGTGATGTGATTTATATCTTTATTTAATAATATATATGTTATATTATATTTATATAGTTGTTACGTTCAGATATAAACTTTTCATATTACATAGTGTCATAGCATATGTATAATATTATGTAAAATATGTATAGATATATAATTAATAATACATTATAGCTAACACTTGAAAATTGAGTATGAAAAAAATTATACATAACATTTTAGGAAGGTACCTATGAATATATTTTATAACAAATAAGCTACCCACACCTTAAAATTTCTATTATTCACACGATTATAATGTTTATTAAAATTTTCTTTTAGGTATTAAATGTATTAATAGGTAGTATAAGTTATTATTATTAATATTATATTTATTTTCAACAATAATCACATGTTAGTTTGTTACAGCTTATGCAATTTATATGCACTCGTAAGTCGTAAGTTAATCTATAATCAAAACTTAAATAAAAACAAGCAATATTTACGTAAATAGATTTTTAGTATTTTATATTCGCCAAGTCACAAACGATGGATTTATCGACGATGATTAATGAATGTATTTTTCTTCCATGATACTCATCGGTTGTGCACACACATCTCTATGTGCATTCCGACATATTTTGGAAAATTGTTAAAAGATTTTGAGTTTTTTTTTATCGTAATTACAGTGTGTTGAATAAAAACGTTATTATGTAATTATTGTAGTATAGTGTTAATCTGCTAACTATTTGTAAATGATCAAGATTTGATTGAATTTATATCTGAACGATTATAATTATTTATTTATTCTATTGTTTGATAACCGCTTATACAGGTAAACAATATTTTTAATTTTTACAAACTTTGTTTTAATGTTCAATTTAATTTTAAATTGAAATACAAAAATGTTTTGATTATTTTTTAGTGGTTAATAATAGTTTTTTTTTTCATAAAATGAAACTCCCCCCAATCTTCTATTTTTAGTTTTTATTCATCAAATAAACAATAATTACTCATGAATATTTAAGTAGCTTAGATCACTTATTGAAAAAATTACTAGTATAAATTGCAACTAATAACTATTTAGGAACCTAGCTAACTAATATATGTTATTAATATTATTATTATTTTTTAAACCATTTGTTCAAAACATATTTAGGGATATAGTTATTTCAAACTCTAATACTAAGGATATACACAATGTATTTCATCAATAATGAAGATATATCTGAGAAAAAATCAAATTTTCTACCAAAACCGGAAATCGTATCAAATTCAGAAATCTTGACAAAATTGGATGTTGAGCCAAAATTGAATATCATATTACCACCAGAATTACCTACGTCCATTAGTGACAATACAACTACAACTAATCAATTGAATTCTAATGAGAATAATGCTGGGAAACGAGTGTATGGACGTGCTAGGGCGAATTTGAGCTTCAGTTCATATTATATATTCTGCGAAGACTTTCGCAAACAGCTTAATTACCTATATCCACATAAAAGTGAAACCTATCATAAAACTATGTAAGTATTTACAACAAAAATAACTTTTCACATTATATATGTTTCATAAATTATATTATTTTATTGCTAAAGTTAGTATTAAAGTAGAAGTGATAAGCAGATTATTTACAGTTAGGTACCTACCTATTTAATATATTAGCTAGTTATTTAAATATAATCTGATAGTGGTCAAGTGGGTACGATAGTAGGTAGGAATTATTGTTTAAAAGCAGTATCATACATTTCACACTTTTGATAACAATTTTATAAGACATGCGTGATTAGGTTACAATCTGGTTATAGAATCTATGTATATTATTATTACGAATGTACTTATAAAATATTAGTTAGATTCTAGTACTTACTAAAAAAAAGTATAAAAATAAACTATAATTTTTATTTGAACTTTTATAACAATAAATTATTTCTATAATAGTAGGGATTCATAAACTATACAAGTATTACATTATTATATGTGGCTATAAGGTATTAAGGTAGTGTAATCAAATTGCTTGACGAATAAAATAATTTTTGTTCTAATAAATATTTAAAAATTTCTTTTTAGATAATTTATAGACGCTTTCTAAATGTATGTAGTACAATTATTTTATTTTTATTTCTTAATACTAAACATAAAAAGTTATACATTTTGCCAAATGGTTTTGTAAAAATTCAAAATAGCCAATTCGAAAGATCTACTTTTTAGAAAAATATCAATGGTGAAAATAATCAAGTCTAGTAGTTTTATTTGTTACATTTTGTAAAATGTTTATGTTTTTTATAATAAATTAATTTTAATCGTAATAACTTATTACCTAAGTATACTTACTATTTATTAATTTTCAGTCATAATATTAAGTTTGAAATTATTTACTATCCTTGTAATTTTTATAATTTTTTTTCATACATTTAATTTGTTTGTTGTATCATTTTTCATTTGTCATTATATTTTCCTGTTACACCCTATATACGTACTAACAGTCATTAAAATCCTCCAATACATAATTGTTCGAAAATATTTTTATTATAACATAGCCATATAAAGTAAAAATGTTATTTAAAATAGAGACTCAACTCAATTCAATTCTTATAATACTTTTTTTTGGATCACATAGAATCTTATTATGACTATACGATAACTACGATGTTTTTTCTGATTTTGTTTTCAATATTGTGGTTTAATTTTTCCGGTTTTCCATACAATATTTTATGTTAGCTTTCAGTATATCCTGAAAAAGAACTCTCCTTGTGTATTTAACCACGTGTTACCAATTTCCCCTTCAAAGTCTTAGTACACGTCATAAAAACTGATTTTGTAAAAGTTGTTACTTAAATGAAAACTTTGATACAAGTTTCATAAAAACACAATCCAAATTCCAAATAAATAGTAACATATTGAAAGCAAAAATAAAACTTGATTGATTTACGTAGCTGTACAACAAGTGTCTGGTATAATATGATAATAATAAATAAATATAATGACCAATTAATAATGCACTAGGTACTACAATACACTTGTCGATGTTGAAGATGGCATTTAGCGGATAATTGAGGTCGAAAACTGTGTATAAACAATTTTAGATTATGAGCGGAGCGTGGAATGTATTGATTTTATCATTTGTGTGTGTTTTTTAGATACTGAACGGAGTGATGAATGTATTGATTTTACAATGATGTGTGTTTTTTTTTGTGTCTGTGTACAGCATAACTAGTCAAAATAATGCTTCAATTTTAAACTTTGGGGGTGGTTTCTGATGTAAAAGTGAATATCCTTGATGCATTATAGAGGTCAAAAGTAAACATTTTCCAACGGTTTTCAAAAAAATCAAGAAATCCAAAAAAAAAAAAATGACAGAAAAACGGGAATTTTTACACAAAACCAGTTTTCGACCAAACCGATTTTTTTATATGGTTGTAATTCAAAAACTAATCAATGTAAATACTTATGAAATTTTCATCAAATGTTTATGTTAGTGTTATCTATATACAGTTTAATTTTCAAAAAATTTTTACTTTTTTTGAATTATTTATAGACCACTGAAATTTTCAATTTTTATGAGAATTTTGTTTAAAGTGTCGGTAAAAAAATTTTGGATGACCAAAAAAACTTGAAAATTTAATACAAGATTCTTCATGAGTTGTTCTTATTGTAGCTAAAAATAATTAATAATCGTTAGTCACAATTATTTTTTATAAGCATTTATAGTTCAAATTTGCAATTTTTTTGCGTTTATAACTAATGATTAAAAATACAACACTAAGTTTTCCATAAGTTTTCCTTCAAGTAGCTTTAAAGAAAACACGAAGCATCATTATAGGAAAAATTTTAAGTGCGTTTGAATTTTAAAGTTTTACGAAATAGCGTAACGATAACAATTTATCCTGAAACGATATTAAATATTTGTTATTATTCAAAAAGTATAAGTCGTAGATACTTGAAAATTTTATCAGTTATTTAGATTGGCATTTTCTTTACATGATTTAATTTTCAAAATATTTCGACTTTTTTTGAGATATTTATAGACTACTGAAATTTTGAATTTGTCTGAAAATATTTTTTTGAAGTGTCGATAAAAAATTTTTGGCCTTATCAAAATACTTGAAAATTTAATACAAAGTTCCTCATAAGTTATTCTTATAGTGAATAAAAAATTTTAAGAATACATAGGCACAATTTTTTTTTTTATTAGCATTTGAAGTTCAAATATTGACAAAACCATGAATATTTTTTTTTGTGTTTGTCATTACGTTTTGAGGCAGTAAAAATGCTTCGACTTTTAACTTCAGTACCTTGTTAAATCAGAAAGTGAATCTAGTTGATACTTTAGGAGATCAAAAGTAAAAAATTCTTACATATTTTTCTAAATAATCGGTATAAACAAACTAAAAATTAAGGGAAAAACGGGGAATTTTACGCACAATAAGTTTTCGACAAAATCGATTTTGATTATTGATGTAACTTTAAAATAAATGACCATTGATACATGAAATTTCCACCGAATGTTTTTATAAGTATATTCTATCCGCCATGAAATTTTCAAAAATGTTTGACTTATGTTGTACTATTCATAGGTATATGCAATTTTCGATCATTATTAGTTTTTTTTTTAAATTAATATCGATAAAAATTTATTTTTTGGGTAGAAAATATTGAAGATTTATTACAAGGCTCTTAATATATTGTTACAATAGCAGTTGAAAAATAAAATAAATTCATAGTCACAATTTTTTTTATAAGTATTCAAATTTTGAATTTTGACATAATACGTAATAATCACAAAAATTCGCAAATTGTTTTAAGCTAGAAATTCATAAAAAAATTTCTTTTTAAATCTAAAATTTGAAGATTTAATACAAGATTCCTTAAAAATTTGTCAATCTTTATCACAAAAAAAATGTCCACCGGAAATTCAAATTAAATTTTTATTAGCATTTGAATTTCAAATATTGACAAAATTCGTCAAAACCATGAATATTTGCAAATTATTTTGTAGTTCAAAACTCATAATATTGTTTGTATTTATATCAAAGGTTATAAAATTTAACACTTAGTTTTCCATAAGTTTTGCTTCAAATAGCTATAGAGAAAATTTGAAGCGTCATTATAGGAAAAATGTTTTGAGCGTTTGAGTTTTAAATTTTTATGAAATCGCGTAATGATAACGATTTATCCTCAAACCAGTTATATGTATATCTATGATAATATTAAGTATTATGAATTATGATAACTACATGCAATGTTTTTGGAAAAATTGATTAACCATGCCTTATTTAAAATGCGACCTAATTGAAAAATAATTTATTTGTTTCAAAATAGAATATATTTAAATATAATATAATATCCTAGACTGACAAATCATCTCCATTCAAAATTGTTTTTCGTATACAATGATACCTATCATTGCATTCAAATTTAACCTATCGAAGTCAGATGTCCACCCCACCCCCTAATGTACAGCAGAGCGACATCCACTTACCTGCTTTTTTAAAATTACTATTGATAAAAAATGTTCACTCTGCAGTCAATAAACTGAAAATAACACGGCGTTTCTCATAAAATGTTGTTAGTGGGAATTAAAAAGTTGAGAGTATAAATCCAAAATAATTTACTAGCGTTTGAACTTAAAATTTTAAGAAAATTAATCAAAATCAAGAAAATTGGTAAAATATTTTAAGGTAGAAATTCTTAAAAATTATTCCCTTAATGTTTTCTTAAATTTAAAACCAAACAAAATTTTAACGGAAAGTCAAATTATTATTTACGAGCGTTTGAAGTAAGATATTAGATATTCACCCGAAATACAGGTTCAATGACTTTTTGATTTTTTAGTTATTTAAGAAATGTTAATTTTAGGTACCTATGGCAGTAAATTTTTTTATAAATGTTTATCTTATTATTTTCTATGTATGATAAAATATTCAAAATATTTTTAGTTATTTACAGACATTTGACATTTTCAACTTGTTAAGTTTGTTATTTGTAAATTGTATTGGTTGGATCAAAAACTTTAAAATGTAATACGAGGTTCCTTATAAGTTGTTATAATAGTAGTTGAAAATAATAAAGTGTTATATACATGATTTTTCTTCATAAGTATTTAAAGTTAAAACTTTGACGAAATTACATATTAAAACCAAGAATAACGATTTTAGTTATTTTGTTGCAATTTAAAAATATTATTCGCGAGTAATTGAAACTTTTAGAGTACACTATTATATTGTATACAGTATAGGTTACGTATTTTATTTTAACAGCATTTTCAAGCAATTTTTTTGTACCTTTGAACTTATTCAAAATCTAATTTTTGGAATCTTTAAATTTATTTAAAGACCTTATTTCAAATTTTTGAAATTTTCACACCATTCAAAGGGTTTCCTGTGGTAACACAAACTTCTGTTTTTTATATGAGAACTCCCCCTTTTTTTAAATATAAATTGGTCAGTGGATTTTTTTGTTGAAAATTTTGATTTACCCAATTTAGAACAAGTAATTTTTTATTTATTAAATTATCTATTCTTAGGATAATTATAGTCCTTTGAAGTGATTTAAAAAAAGAGTAATGTATTAGAGGTAATATTGGATCTATTATTTATTATACTTGGATTATTTTTCAAATTATTTATGTTGAAAACCACTAAAGCCTCCACATCGTCCAAACACATTATCGTTGATCTATTATCCGTATAGAACATAAAGTCTGCAAATAACTCAAAAACTACTCTTTTGAATTTTGATTCTGATATGTCAACATTTTCAGAAAAATTATTTGATAAATACATAACATTCGAAGGGAGGGGAGGGTCACACTTTTATTTGAAAAACAAAGCAAAAACCACAGAGCACTCCTTTTTAAAAATTCGAAGAATTTAAAAAAATTTTCTTCAATTAGGTACATTTAAAAATTCAAAAAACTAGAGTTTGAATAATTTTATTTTTAAAAGAAAATGGGGGTGATTCAGCTTTGTGACATTCTGTATACAAATTTAATCAATTGATTATACTACCATTTTAATATATTCGAACTATTGGATCTCTACATTGAAGAAAAACTTTAATATAATAACCATATGCTCTTGTTTATGTGTATTTAAACTTTAAACATTTATTCCTCATTTAAAATTATAAATTACTACTAATATGTTGAATTCAATAATTATAATGATACTTTTATAGGCACTAGACCTAACACTTTTTGTAATTACGTATATTATTATTTTCTATGCACAATACACTTTTAAAAATATTTAGCCTTATTCACACCATTCTACGAACTTACGTCGTACTGACTTGTAAGTTATAACCTTATGACTTTATAAGCTAATAAATAATAAATTCTAACAATACTACATGATATAATTTTATATTAATTATTAATTATGCGATTATGATGTATATTGTATAATATAATATATACGATACTATAAAAATTTAGTTCAAGCTAACATATTAATACAGAAGTGCTGTATTACCAGTGGCGTAGTTACGGGGGGGTAGGGGTTTCCACCCCCCCCCCCCCAACCACCCATATTTATTTTTCTGTTGGTAATATTGTATTACCAACAGAAAAATAAATAATTTACACCTACTAATATAAATATATTATAAAATACCTTTAAAATCAGTGATTTTTTCATTCACACACAATGGTTTGTAATTAAATTCAAATTTTACATATAGTCATTATAATCTATTGCATGACTTATTCATTAAAGCTTAACAAGGTATGAACTCAAAATCTTCTAATGGTACAGCTTAGCGAGTTTCTCAGGTTTTTTTTTAAACATACAATAATTATATAATACTTTAACAATGCCATCTGATAATTATCTATGGTGTCGAGTGTTTTTATATGCTATATCTGATTATAATATCCAATTGACCACTAACAAGTAATATGGAACAATAACAATTTTGTTGTGTATTCAGAGGTTACCGTAGTAGACTATGGACATAACTCTGCGTATGTTAATTATTTTACTTGGTATAATTGCTTCTACGTAATATTTTGGACGTGAAATTATAAAAATAAAATCAGTGGTTGTTGTAGTTATTCTATCACTACTGAGTTCTTATAAATAAAAATATTAAGTTTTCAGGTATTTTTATAGACTATAAAATATAGAGTTAAACACCTACTTTATGTATGTTTTGGTAGATTATAACAATTATAAGTATTTTAAAACAAATTCCCGAAGATTGCTAATTTACTATCATTAGCCTTATATTAAACTCAGAAATAAATTATAAGTTCATATTTACTCTGGAACAACTTAGTGAATACTTTTTTGGCTAAGATTATATGTTAAATTTAAAATTAATAATAATATTTTTTATGTTAAATTATTATACATTTTACTCCTGAAAACAGATTATAATTATAAATTAAAATATTGTAAAGTAATGTAATGTTAACGAGTTTTATTTAAAATTTGTCAAACAAATTTACCTTATATTAAACTACTTACATTATTATTATCTAATATTTTCTTTATGCTATGTTTAACTCGTTAGACTCAACTATATGTGGAAACATTTAAATATCAGAGACAAACATAAATATTACGAAACTGCAACTAAGGCTCGCTCGATGTACAATCTACCAGAACTTCCATTTCTTGCAGGTAATATTTTCAATAGTTTTGTATTTTTTACCAATAAATTCATTATAATAGATAATACTATAGCAATATCACTAAAGACTACACTAAAGTTTAAATATTTTATAGCATATTAAAATAATACAATTGTTTATGTTTATCCTTTCTGTAAACGTTTATATTATAAGAATATAAATTTAAAAATGTTAAATATAAAGCTTAGGTATACAAGAGTAGATTTATTATATAAGTAATGCCCGATAATACAAGAATAATAGACTATAAAAGAATCCACCTTGTAACACATTCCATCAGTCCATCATAGTTGCCCTTGTCACAAAACTTCTAGTATGTCTTTCATCCGATTCCAATATATAAATGTGTATAATTATAATTATACACATTTAAAAAAAATACAATTAAAATAATATATCTAATAGAAAATAAAAATAAATAATAAATAAATATAATGATATACATCAAGAAATACATTATACAATTTTTAAGATCTATAGTTGATTACACTTAACAGTGTCAGTGTGTACTATAGCATTTTTTTAAACTAAAAAAAGCGGGTAAGTCGTGGATGTCGCTCTGCTGTACAGTAGGTTACTGTAATGGATGGGATTAAATTTGAATGCAATGATAGGTATCATTGTATACGAAAAACGATTCTGAACGGAGATGATTTGTCAGTCTAGGATATATTATATTTAAATATTGTCATATATTCTATTTTGAAACCAATATTTTATTTTTCAATTAGGACGCATTTTGAATAAGGCATGGTTAATCAATTTTCAAGTATTTTGATAGAGCCAAAAAAATTTTAACGACACTTCAAAAAAATATTTTCAGACAAATTCAAAATTTCAGTAGTCTATAAATATCTCAAAAAAAGTTTAAATATTTTTAAAATTAAATTATGTAAAGAAAATGCCAATCCTAATAACTGGTAAAATTTTCAAGTATTTACGACTTATACTTTTTGAATAATAACAAATATTTAATATCGTTTCAGGATAAATTGTTATCGTTACGCTATTTCGTAAAACTTTAAAATTCAAACGCACTTCTTGAAATTTTTCCTATAATGATGCTTCGTGTTTTCTCTAAAGCTACTTGAAGGAAAACTTATGGAAAACTTAGTGTTGTATTTTTAATCCTTAGTTATAAATTCAAAAAGTTTTATGATTTTTCAACTTCAAAATTACTTGCTAATTTTCGCATTTTCGACAGATTTCGTAAAATTTTGAACTATAAACGCTTATTAAAATTTCAGTCGTCTATAAATAACTCAAAAAGTCAAACATTTTTGAAAATTAAACTGTATATAGATATCACTAACATAAACATTTGGTGTAAATTTCAAGTATTTATAGTGGTTAGTTTTTGAATTACAACCATAAAAAATTGATTTGGTCAAAAACTGGTTTTGCGTAAAAATTCCCGTTTTTCTGTCATTTTCTTTTTGTTTTTCTCGATTTTTTTTGAAAAATGTTTACTTTTGAGTTTTGACCTCTATAATGCATCAAGGATAATTTAAAAATACATTCTAATTCTACATTCAATTTTCTATCAAAAATAGAGTACGAACCATTTTAGTTCTATTACCTTTAGTTCTATCATAATTATGATTTATGATATAGACATACAACAATTAAAAAGCAAATCGTTTTAACATTTTTAGCATTTTTAAAGAATTTTTTGATAAATATTAAATGATCGATTTATAACAATTTTTAATTGTTTTATTTGTAAGGTTTTTGAAGCATCACCGTAAAATTTATTTTTTCCATTTATGAATAATAATTAATAGGTAATACATGCATATTGTAAAATAAAAAAAAATCTTTTACCTATATTAAAGAGTTAAAAAAAATTAAGTAGGTAATTAAAATGTTAATGTGGTGTTAGTGTTACATATTACATTTAAATAGATAGCATCAAAATGATACTAAAATGTGTAATACATTAAAGTAGAATTCATATTGAAAAAAAACTTCAGGTGAAATTTTATTATATAACTTTTATTTGGTATTAACTATTATTTTTATCATTATTATTGTATTGTATGTAGTCACAACTTTACCATCATACAGACCGTCCTTGAGTGGGGCCGATGGTGATGATCGTCCCCTCACGACTTGAATAATTATTGGTTTTTATATATAGGAAATGTACAAGCAGGATAATGTATATACTACCAGAAATCTCTTTGAAATCGAACAGAAAAGTGTCATCAAACACAAAAATAAAAATAAAAACAGTTCATGGTAAAATAAATAGGCAGAATTTAAGCTTGTGTGTGTAATAATTTTAATGCCCCCCTCCATATAACTAAGTCAAATACGCCACTGATACCATACATTGTAGGTACTCTCTAGTGTCTTAGTATACCTACCTAGCTATACTTAATACAATTTATACGTCTATACGTCTGTTAATGAGACACCCCAGATATATAATCGCACGAGAGGGTAATGCACTAATAATGCGTATGCAATTAATGTATATGTACAATATAAGGAAAAAATGTCTCGTGTTCATGTCTACCCAGTCATCACTAACCAACACCAGTCTTCCCGACCATCCCATAACCTATTACGATGAGTGTAGTTTTTTCTCCCTTCGCCCTAGGGGCATAGCCACCACGAAACCTTCAGAATATTATATGTATAGGCGACCAACGCCTACCGTTCCCGTCTCAGGCAAAAATCCATACAATATATTATTATACAGCATGCGCCTGTCATGTTGTATACATGTACACACTACACACGCACACAGAAGCGCAATGACTAAAAGAGTTTAGCACTTTGAATTCTACCACCACGAATCTTATTATAGTATTCTTACCATCATAATACAGTGAAACCTCCTTTAACGGACACCTCCAAATAACGGACGGAATTTTGGGAACGGAGAAATGTGTACTCACTGTATTTCCCCTCTTAATAGCGGACACCTCCAAATAGCAGACGACGTTTAAGCGACCGAGAGTGTCCGGTATTTAGAGGTTTTACTGTATTATCTTGAATAATTTGCTTTTATAGATTTTCAGTCAAAAATTATTTAAAATTATATATGATTATTATTTATATATTATAATATATTATATACCTACAAGATAATTCTCAGCAATATAAATAACTAGGGCAGTTGACTTGTAGCATTTGCATATTTGTTTTGCACTGTGATAAAAATAGCTGAATACAAAACAAATACGTTTCAAGCTTTCACACACCTAGTTTTGAAATTTAATTTTGCAAGTAAATGCATATTTTGAGTAATTTTTGTTTTTAGGGCATATTTTACACTTTTAGGCGGCATTTTATATTTTTAGAGAGATATTTAACTTAAATAAAGTTTTTAACTTTTCCAAAATGACCTTTTTTATTTCAAAAAATACAGTCATGTTTGGATAAAAATTATTTATTTTTAATTTTTGTCGTAGTATATGGTTTTTGATAATCCGCAGGCAAATGTTTTTCCTTGAAGTGCTTGCAGATTAAAATGATTTTAACTAAACAATTTTTTTTTTTTTTAGTGCCAGAAAAAAAATATAAAATTAAAAAAAAATATATTTTGTTTATTTGAAGATGGTAAAATATATTTAAATTATGTGATTGTTTTGACTCGTTTTACATGCTATTTATTTTATGTATAATTTTAAATGAATTCACTAGAAAAAATTTTATGCGCATCATATTATGGGGTTATTAAGTGCAAAAGAGCTGCATATTTACAGCTTTTTTAGAGCTATAAGTCCTCTTATCTACAATCTACAAATAACTTTTTAGAAAATGTTCATTTAAAAAAATGTTAAACTGACACCTAGCATTATACATTCATGTAATTTTAATATTTCATATCGTGTTTAGTTTTCATCCATGTGTTGTTTGGACATTGGTTTATCCATATGGACCATATAATATAATCTTTTGATTTTAAATCGGTACCTAACTATATATTTTTTTAATTTCTTAGCCTGAGGTAAAATAATTTTCTGAAAAATAAGAATGTTGATGAATACAAAAATATATAATTATGATATTGAAATAATAATAATTTAGAGTAAACTCTAAATAAGACGATTTAAACCTATATATTGAACTCTCTCTCTCACACACACACACACACATATCGTATGAGTAGTAGTGGTAGTGTAACGTGATGACGGCGCCTCGGCGCCGTGCGGTCGAAAACCGATGGATTGGCCGCGGTGGCGGTATTGATTCCACTGGCGTCGCGCGCGAACACCGCCACTGTCGCCTGAACCGCGCGCGCCTGTGTCGGTCGCCGGCGTCGGCGTCTGTGGCGGCGGCTACCCACGCGTCAGCCAGCCTTGCGCTTCCAACGACCCCTACCCTTCCCCTCAATATGTGGCTTCCTTACAGTACTACACCACCACCCACACCAGCCTCTGCGCTCATATATACCCATTATTATTACGTTCACACGCCGCCACCGGTGTAACGTTAGTGTGGCGCAAACGCACACCGAGAAAGGATTCCGGGCGACACCACCGCATGTGGGTGTGGGGTGTATAGAGTGATGGCCTAACCGTAAACGTTTCTCGCTCCTTTTCCGTTTGTTCTCCTCCACGTCCACCCCCGATGGTGGGGTGGCACACCGCTCTGTCGAATCTGCCTCGCGCAGTCGCTCTTGATGGGTACATTAATTGATGGAGCGCGTGCGCGTGCGTGTTTTGCTCACCTGCGTGCGCACCACGCTATATACGTGACAACCGGCAACCAGCACGTGCGCGCGAAAGCTCAATACGCACCGCTTACGCTCCAAGACGACACGCATACATACAATTATGCTTACACGTATGCGTACTGTAATATACCACACACCCACGCCTACCCATAGCTATCACACTCTCGTGCATATACAATAATATAAGCACCTATGTATGTTGTTGTTTAAAGTATAATCTGAATTTTTTCCCATCGAATTCAACGATCGGACGTGTTATTTATTCGTTATAATAATATTATATTATATCATACTTATATAAATGAAGAATTATTGTTATTATTGTTTTTGATTTGACCGCGATTCACGGTGAAGGTCCATCAATAACACCTGAACATTTGATTAGTTCTTCAAACGACGAATTGGTAATATCACGATTTACTATTTATATGACGTAGGTACATTAAAATAAATATCTACTGACGTACTATATTCCAAATTTCCAAAAACTATTGTCAAAATGCTATTTTATTAATTAGATATAAAAAACACTTATTAAATGTTAGTAAATGTGAAAATATTCTGACATAATCTTAAAAACATAACCTATACCTATATTATAATATAAGTTATTAAACAATCAATGAATCAAAAAATAATTAATAGATATTCTTTTTAATTACAAATGTTTACACGTTCGATATTCAGGTTTCAGTAATATCACATATATTATTATACACAACTTCACTAGGTATTATAGTTTAACATAATAGACAATATTATTAATTGTTCCAAATTTAAAGTATCTAAACATAGATAGCAATACTTTTATTTTATTTTAAACTAAATTTACAATCTGTACCTAGTGGCCCAATGAATAAAATGCAATACAGTAATACATACATAAAAGATAATAAAATATTAACCATTCAAACAGAAAAAAGTTAAGAATTACTCGAACGTAACTCATGAATAGTTTGTGGAAGGCAGCCAGTCATTAGCAACACTTTTGTCTAAAGACATTTTTTTTTTTAAGTTTCTAAATATGATAAAAAAGTATATTTTAATTTAAGAAAATTTAAAATTTCATTTAATTCTAAAGGTTTTTAATTCATTTTCAAATTCATACTATAAAAATGTATATTATATATTTAGGTACCTATATACTTATATTTTACAAAATATTGAGTGTCAAATGTTAGGCATCATATAAAAATAAAAATTAATGTATGTAGTCAACTAGTCTGACAATTTAAAGTGGTCGTTACAACCGCTGTGTTATCTTCGTCTTACAAATAGACAACATGAAAATGTACGTTAATCCAATTTTATGTTATAGCTTTAATATTAAAACGAATTAATTTATTATAAAATCTTAAGTTAAGAACTTTATTTATGTTCACCTTCTTTCGTTGATTTATACAATATTTTAATATTTTACATAAACATATGTATAATAAGTTTAAAAATTGAAATAGCCTAAAACTACCTACTAGTGAATAAATATAATGTTCTTACCTTATTAAAGTTTTATAATAGGTCAATCCACTCTAATATTTAAGTTAAAAACCCAAAATTTTTACTGCTACACGTATATTTTGTTATGAAGCATGATGGGCAGTAATGCATTATTAGTAAATAAAAGCAACACATGCGAGCACGACATTTAAAAATTTTACAAAAAAGATTTGTATGAAAAATAATTGTTTAACCATGTTCTAAAATAAATACTATTGCCTGTTAGTTGTAAACGTCATAATCATTTATTAATGATTATTTATATTAATTAAATTAATTAAAACATAAATTGAGTTTAATTACATTCATAAAATAACCAATATTTAAGATGACGTGCAATACGTAGTATAATACCTACTTATATTTATTTTATGTTTATGTTGAATACTTGCTTTTGTGTTGATAATAATATAAAATTTACTATTGTAAATCACCACTGTATTTAAAAGTGTATTCACGACTCATGTATGCTAAAACATTCAGTAAAGTATATCAAAATTTATTTAAAAATACAAATTTTTTTGCAATTTTCTAACAATTTTATTATTAATAATGAAAATATGACCTATAATCGTGTATAAATATAATTGGTTTATTATAAATTGAATTATCAACGTTTTATTAATACAATTAAAATGAATAAAGTAATAGAATAAACCAAAAAAGTATAAAAATATTTTTCTCTATAATTTTGTTTAAGTTAAATGTATTACACTCTATAGGTATTATAATAAAGGCATAACATATTATACAACACATATGTGTGTATTAGAATATTATCTACTACCTAGTATGTAGGTACAATATACAATTATTATATAATTTTTAAGTATATAAGTGTAGAAACTTATATAATATCAATTATCTTTCAGAATAATATTAATTTACTGTATAGAATTACTTAAATAATACTTATTATTGTCTAGTTGTTATTTTTTTTTTGCTACCAACCATTAATAAAATTGTGTTATTTTTAGAAAATGGTCAAGAAAAGTTAACATACAAATTTACGAATAGTGACAATAACACAAAAGAAATTAAATCCAGTGGTTCGAAAGTAGTTGGGAAACTAGTTCAAGTCAAGTTTTCAAAATCCTTCACCACGCCAATCATAACGCCTCTGGTAAGTGGTAATTTTTTAGTTTAAACTTTGTAAGTAATGAAATAAAATGTTCTAGTACCTAAATACTAAAAAATATAGAAACCATACAATTTATTAAATGCCAATATGTTAAAGAAGTATTTAAATAAGGTTTATTATGGTTTAAAGTTTAAACTGTATATTATTTATTAAGGTACACATTTCTTTAAAAATATTTTCATAATATACTTAGTTGTTTTCAATTTCATTTTAATTATATATTTATTGACACCTTTAATTGGCTGTTCTAAAATCAATTTATTGTGATGGTGATAAACTAAAACTAACTAATAATTGGTTATTAAATGAAGACTTAATATTATAATTTATAACAGTAGCCATAACTTACCAAGATTATTATTAGGTATAAAAAATTTGGTTGTTCATACAAAAGAACATTCATCTAAATGTATTACATACAACATACGATTTCTTTAAGAAACGTTACACAGCTACACCCGCATGTGATAGTCAGATACCCGCATATGTTCCACATGCATACATAGCAAATTTACATATTATGAACCTGACTCTTCCTACATTTTATTCTTAGAGTGAATATTAAAAGAAATTTATATATTATCGAATTTGTAGGGGAGAATAATATAAACTGGTTGTAAACAGTATTTTATTTTAAAATAGGTTAAAAGTACCTGAGTAATTAATTATTAATTATAATCGCATAAATATTTAAAGACGGTAAATTATAATGAATATAATAATAATAGTAAAAAAATCATTTATTTATTTAAAATGTTAAAATTATAATATTGAAAAAAAATAATATACCTATTTGTAGCTTTCAAATGGATAGGGAAAAATAAATAATAATAAATAAAATGAAGGACAAACGAGGATTTTAAGGCAAAACTTGAATTAAAAGATTTTTGGAGTTACTTAAAAACTAATAACCGAAGCTAGTTTAAATTTTCATTTTGTTTGTATGAAAATTTTCAAAATATTTTGAGATTTTGACTATTTTTGAACTATTTGTAGGTAAGGGAAATTATTTTAATATTTTTACTCGGTCAAAAAAAAAATTAGTTAAAATTCTTCATAAATTGTTTATTACTGTTATCATAGTGTGGTTTATATAGGTTACTCCATACTCCATAGTCTATAGTCAATGATCACAGATTAGAATAAGAATTTATACATAAGTAACCAAAGTAACCAAAGAATCTAAAAAATATACAAACCCAGTTTTTTTTATACATATTTTAAGTTCAAATTTGGACAAAACTAGAAATTTAAATAAGGAATAACGGTTTTGGTTTTTTTTTTGTAATTTTAAATTAATATTCATATTTTTTGCAGAATAATATATAGTACAATATATCTTTGGAGATAATTTCATGGCCCTACTATTTACAACCATGGTGTTGACTAATGTGGTTTACCATACTCAGCCCTCTTGAATATATGTAATATCATAATGTGCTATATCTTATTATGTCTATACTGATCTATAATTGAGCACGCTTATACATAAACATTGTGTAGTAAAAAACATTTCTATCATCATAAGCAGACAAAAGCCACTCAAAATCCAGATACATTTATACTGCACAGGTCTTAAATTTTTTAATCACAACGGTCTTACTCTAATGCATGAGTACGAATACATAACTATACGGTTTTTTTTTTTTTATAAGCATTTGAAGTTCAAATTTTGACTAAATACGTAAAAATTACGGCAATGTTCAAATTATCTTAGAAAGAAATGCATTAAAATTTTTCTTTTTAAATTTAAGATTTGAAAATTTAATTCAAGATTCCTTATAAGTTTGTCTACCTATATAAAAAAAAAAATTTCTACCGGAAAGTCAAATATTTTAATAAGTATTAATAATAAGTAATAATAATCTATAATATATCCTAGGAAGATAAACCGTCTCCGCTCAGAATCGTTTTTCGTATACAAATTATATAATAACTTGGATTTAAATTTAATTCCATCTATTACAGTAATCCACTTGTAACCTACTGTACACTTGTACAGCAGAATGATATCCACTTTCCAGCTTTTTTTTTTTTTTAAATTTATTGGATAATTTATAAGATGGGAAACTTTTCAGACCATTCAAATTACCACCTTTCCTATTAGGTAGCTGACAATTTAGTGCTCGAATTATATCCACTATCCAATAAATATTCTAGTAATTTGTTAACTTGAATATTATTTCACTTTATACAATGATTTCATATTTGAACCAAAAAATCTCGATAGTCGTTAGATACATTAATTAATTTAAATGATTAAAAATCAATATAATATTTCATGTTATTATGTATATTCTTTTGAAAATAAATTGAAACAATTTTCCTTCTTTCGCTACAATAATGTTAATTTCATATTTTTATGACAAACGTAACAAAAGTAGTATCGTAAATATGATTACTCATTGCTTATCTAATCTTTAACAATAATCATTGATCGACGAAATAAGAGAATAAAAACAATATTTTTCCAACTTGTTACGAATAATACGAAGGTTAATGTTTTAATCGATAGTTCCATAATATATAATATATTGGTACTTCTATAGCCTATGGATACTATATGTACTAGGTGTTGGAGGCGATTCGATGAGTACACCTAATGAGTAATTACTTATTCGGATAAAAAGTCACCAATCTAAATTTGGGAAGCAATGTTGGCCGAACTTTTCATTAGTATGGAGAGTTCATTTGAATCAACAGGTGTAAAAGTAATAGTATATTAGTATAGTACGGCGACATCAATAACCGTACTCATACAATTCTGATTATTCTCTCTCCCTGCATGCTGTATCTATTTATATCTATCTATATAAATATATATTATACACGTTCTGACAAAAGAAGGGGTAACTGAAAAGGCATATTTATATGATAGACAACAGGTATTTCTTTGGCCTTTTGTAGTTTGTACTATAATGCGAGATTATTTAAAATTTATTTGATTAATGTTTAATAATGAAAAAGGTTGTATTTTATCTAAATATGATAAATGAATAAATGATAATATTATACTTATATGTATACGATTTAGCTGATGTAGAAAACTGTATTTATTAATTTCTCATTTTTTAAATATTTATAATGTTTTAGTTATTTAGTGTATGCATATTCTTGAAAATACGTTTTTTTAATTTATAAAATACGTGTATTATAATATTATGTACTTTTAAAAGTTTAAAAATTGTTTTGATGTTAAACTTGTTCTAGTTAAATTATTAAGTGTTAATTTATTAATTATTATATAGGTACATAGCTAAACAAAATAATTAATGAACACTAAATAATTAAATAACTAGAACATGATCACATATAAGTTTAACAATTTTTAAATGTTTTTCAAAGTTTAAATTTTCATTAAAACACAATGAATAGTAATTACTGTTTAAAATATATAGGAGGTACACCTATATAAATAATATTTATATTTTATTATTGATCGTTATATGAATTATACTTTTGTTTTCATCATTCACAATACTATTATATTATAGTCATTTATACTATTTTATTTATTTAATATACCAAGAAAGTCAAAATTATAGTAAAATTCAATAATACTGAAATTTTTTTGGTTTTTGTTTTATAAAATGCATGTTTTTATAAGAGTTAACTGTATTCATAGCGAATTTTTTAAACATTCTTAGATATACATATAGTCACATTTTGTTGATTTAAAGGTATTTATTTATTAATATAACTTTTTATTAGTTTGATTACATTTTTTAAAGAAATAAACAAATCTTAATTCGTGAACCAAGCGGAAATATTAAAGTAGGAAACTCGATAAAGGCTCTTCTAAACTATATATAATTTCCGTAGAAAAGACTGTAGCAATTCATTAATATGTAATTTCTGATTATATTCTTTTTTTATTTCTCAATTCGTGTTTAATTATTTGTTCGTAGTTTGTTTGTTATTTTACTATTATTAGGTCTAAATTGATGAAAATGGTTAATTTTTACTTATGTACTTATATAACTAATCATATAAGGGAAATATATTTCAATGAATAGTGAATACTTACAATTATAAACTATAATTCAACAATTATGTTATAGGTAATAAAAGAATATTAATAAGAAATTACTATTTAATATTAGGTAGGTACATAATGATTAATATAAAAATATAAAATACTGATATAATATATATATATATATATATATATTTATAAATCACTTGCTCATAACATATAATGTGAAATAAAGTGGGTTAGGTATACTCATTTCAGTATTTCACGATTTTCATGGTATATTATCACTTACCTACTAACACACAGAAACAGAATACAGAACAAGTTTTCGAATTATACCAAAAGTCCAAATCTTACACGATTTTATGTTCAGGTCTTGCCATTTAAAAATATAATTATTTTATACCTGTGCTGAATACTGATTCTAATTTCCTATGTGGTGTGAATACAGTTTTTTATTTAAATAAGTATTGGAGAATATTTTACTAATACAGCCTAAGTAGGTAAAATAGGTAGATATTTATCTACAACAATAATCTCATATTTTATTCTGGCCATTAATACGACTAGTAAGAGACAAGTAAATCTGAAATTCAAAACATTAGCGCTATCTGGGAGTATTTTTGAAATAAAATGAAAATAGTCATACATAGGTATATTAAGACATTTTTCATAATTCGTTTCGGTAAAGCAACAAGTTTATTCAAACAATATCTAACGTATTTGGATTCTCGAACATGATTTATTGTTTCAATCGATGACAGCTGCTTATTGTTCAACTCGCTACAATGGGAAATTCATCAAATTATCTAGTATATCCATTCACATATTGTGTATCTAAAATGCTGTAATATCGATTATAACCGTGAAGGAAAAAACCCCATAACTAAAAAAAAAAAAATTGTGGTTATACAACCGTTCACCATCGATTCAAAATATATGCCATCAGTGACGGAATGATTGAGTGAAAAAGAATGAGGGACTCTTATATTGACTAAACACACATTGAAGTGAGCAAGAGAAGAGGTAGAGTTATTCTGAACGGAAGAATCCTTACAGGTGCTTGTTATGTAGCCCCTGTATACGTATACCTTATGCCCGTATATACATGCCCGTGTACACAGACACACACACACATATATATATATACTAGTGTAGTGGTGGCGAGTTTGAAGAGGGGAAGGGATGATATTATGGAAGTTGGTGTAGTAGGTGAGGTTTACTGACCCACGGCACCGTATTGATCACCGCCCCTTCAGTGTGGCTACCAACCCTCTGGGGTGGTGGTGATCTCCCTTATCATCGACACGAGTGGTCGCACGTCAACGTATTGATCCCCCACTCCTTAAATTTCTCTGTATGTATTTTATATATGTATATAGTTTATATATAAAGTATATATATATATATGTATATATACACATCTCAAAGCCTTACAATATTATGTACTGTTGTGAGATTCTATGTATACTGTTTTTCGACTTCGATCGAAAATGTGATTCTTATTTGACACCAACCACTCTCTTAACAATATATTTCTATATAGAAGTATACTACATTACTTACATTACGTTATGAAATTATCATATGTGTTAAAAATAAAAATCTTTTTGAAAAATTTTGAGGGGTTGGACCCTCTATATACCTATACACTTATGTGTCTAAGTATTGATGTGTATAAATATTAGTTTAATTAAAACATTTTAATATATAACCATATAGGTAAGTAATTTATAGTTTCGGGAAAAATTTGGAATGGAATAATCATTATCATTATAAGTACCTATAATGCAGTACCCATTTAACACATCAAATACTATGAGACATTGACATACACAAGGGCAAAGCTAGAAATTTCATTAAGGGGTATCCAATAAGTAAATATTTTACTTATTAGATCTATAATATATTAACTCCAATTTAAAATGTCGTTAAAATGTCGTTAAAATGTATACATATATTTGTTAGCTATTGGCGAAGGGATAGGGGGCCTCTTATACATCCAGGACTCCCTACGTCCTTGTAATACATACACAAAATGTTATGGTTATGGCCTCCCAAACTCCAAATTTAACAAAATTATCATTTTATATTTATAATATAATAGTAACTAAATTATAATAAAGAATACGTAAATGTATATAAATACTTAAAATTCTAAATAATGGACTATAATATACATTCATAAAGTATCTATAATAGCCATATAGGATATACTAATTCAAATTTAAATAATTTTAAAGGTTATCAATGCATTATAAGTTTATAATACAAATATAACACTTTTTATAGAAGTATTTTTATAGTAAACTTACGTATCAAATTATTTATTAATATTCAAAATCGATTAAATTGGAATTAAAAATATAATATTATTACCATTTGTCAATATTATGTTATTTTAGTGCATTGTTGGGATTTAGGTGGAATTGTAAATTTTTTCTATAGATTCAGATATTGATTAATTTAATTAACAACTTTTTTCGTATTCTTTGATCGTGATTTCGATGTTAAGTTACGTAGTTGTTGTATTTAAGTCTAATTTCTGCATATAAGTGTCGAATTCTTGTAATTCTACGCGTTTCAAGTGCAATTTTTGGTAATTTTCCAATTTTTATTCAATATTTAAACCTATACTAATTTAAAAAACCAATATTGTCGAATTATTAGGTAGATATCTACTCGAAGACGTCATAACAACACGAAATATCTTTACTATTTTTATAGTTACCTACCAAAACAAAATGGTTATATTGGCATCTTCAAAATATGAATATATATTGTTTTCAGCCTAATAAAATTCAAGTGATGAGAGTTATAAAATAAAAAGAACATACACCCATTGTGTATTTTATTTAAAGTTTAAAGTAAATAATTTTTTAATAATTAATAAAATAAAATATACTGATATGAAATAAATTATTGTTATTTCTATAGTACCTACTCAATGGTAATACTTAAAATTGATACAATCAACAGGCACGGCGGCAAGGAGAGCAAGGTGGGGCTCTAGCCCCTGAAAAAAACAGTTCAACCCCCTCGACAATCCCCCTTTGAAAAATATGTACGATATAATAAAGATATAAAACATTATTATTATTATTTACTATTTATGACTTATAACACTTATGTATTGAATTAAAAATTTGAAATTTACTATAGTTAAATATTAGGTAGGTAATCACAAGTTTTTATTTAAAACAAATATTATTCGCCTATATTGGTGCAATTTTATTCATTTTTGTTAACTCATTTAATTTTATAAGATTTTCAATCATTTACTGTATGAATGAGTGGTGCATAAACAAATATTGTGTAAAATATCATTATTTAGCTTAT
Source organism: Diuraphis noxia (assembly GCF_037042655.1). Lineage (NCBI taxonomy): Eukaryota > Metazoa > Arthropoda > Insecta > Hemiptera > Aphididae > Diuraphis > Diuraphis noxia. The sequence continues at coordinate 69,013,115 of NW_028301712.1, read as the reverse complement.
TTAATATATTTGTCATTAATAAAAAAATTGAGGAATATATTGAATATATTATTTTTCTAATAAGAAAAAAATTGACTACAATTTCAATATTATATGTTTTGAAATTTGTAAAATAAAAAAAAATCTTTTATTTATTTATCATTGTCTTTATTGAGTACTAATTACTGAATAAAAATAAACAAACAAAGATATCTCAAATCATTGCGTTGGAGATGATTCAAACAAATTCATCTGTCCATTAAGTCCATTAAGTGATTAAACTTTTTCTTTTTAAGGTACATACCTACAAAATATTTCACATTATTTTTAAAACATTTTTAACTGTTCAAAAGTTTGTACAAATTATCTGTTTAGACTTCTAGAGCATACCTACAATATAAAAACTTGTGTACTATATAGCTAATATAACTATATCATGTTATATATGATACGAAAATATTTATATTTCATTTAAATAATCTCATTGTTTGTTGAAAAAACCTTAGCCCCTGAAAAAAAATTCTAGTGCCGTTCATGGATATATATATATATATATATATATATATATATATATATATATATATACATACATACATATATATACAGGGTGTATCAGATAGAACTGACTAAAAAAAAAAAATTATGCTGATTAAACGTACAATAAAAATTGTGAAAATTATATAATTAATAACTAATTTAAGAAATACACTCTTTTCAGAAATAATATTTGAAATAAGTTATAACGCTGCAAAGTAATTTATGCAAAAAAATATTGATATTTTAAAAAATTCTAAAAAATAAACTAATTGATTTAGATAAATATTTTTACCATCAAAATATTTCTTTTAATTAAATTTACAGATAGGCTATTTTGAATTTTTCCAACAAAAATTTAATCAAATTTAAATTTTTTTATTTGTACTATTAAAAAAATGAAATTTTTTTTATATTGTACGTATAGCGCAAGGGTCTCTTAATAATAAACAAAAAAAAAAAAATTAAAAATATTAATTAGAACAAAAGTTATTCTAAAAGTCAGTTATATCTGTTATATCTGTTATATCTGTTACACCCTGTATATATCACTATCTATATCTATATTAATCCAATAATCATTTTCAAACATTCTAACAATGATTATAAAAGTTATCTTACTAAATATATAATATTAATTAATCTGAATTAATCTAAGGTGGCAAGAGTTTTCCAAAAAAATTTATATAAATGTTAAAATGTTAAAAGATACATAATAATGCGTAGATAATCAAAACACTATAACTGGATCGTAGTAATTTTCTGAATTCCGTGGTATTCATTTACCTATCTAAAAATGGGTATACCATAAATTACTTACGTATAATAATTGACTGTTATTATTATTAATATTTTTGTTTAGTTTTTCTCACTCCCGGCAATGCGACAACACGTGAAACTGTGAAAGCGACAACCATGGTCGGCCCAAATGGCACACCCACTTGTGTTCTTCTCTTGCATCTTCACAACACACGCGTTCAACTCGCTCGCCTTATATTATGTATATTTCTAATAAAAAAGAAAAGAGAGAAAAAAACCCAAAACATAATAAGTCTATTGTCGTGGCTGACTTTCGAACGCACATAGTACCGGAGGGGATTTCTGAAAAAAAATTAAACACATCCTTGCCTCTGTATTGTATATATATATATTATATATATATACAGCTGACTCGTTACTGTGGAAAGTACAGGCTATTGTTCATCATCTATGTAGGTATAAGCCAAATATTTGAAAAACTTGGAGAATTTTGAGAACACTATTACAATATTTTTAACACGTCTTGCTCTAAATCATTAAAAATCTCCTTTATTTGTTGGTATGATTCCATAGTTAGTTGTTAAATATTATATTAGATATACCCATGACTTTTATTCAAATTTTATAACATTCAAAATCAAAAAACATAACATACCCAGCTACATAAGTTTAGAAACTCACAGACCACAGTAAGAATAAAACAATGCATTTTTATAATACCTATACATAAATACAAGGTTATATTATATACATTACCTATACAAAGGGTATAGTATATATAGATAAATATGATAACATCATCTAGTCGTGATTAAAAGACCTAGAGTGGCCAATAATTGGATGTGGGCTGCCGTAAATGGAAAAAAATACAATCCTACCAATATATTTTTATCCCTGATCGAACATTATTATAATATTATATTGGTCACATTAATACACTATAAGTACATATAATAACTTCAAAATAAACTATACTGTTAAAAATATATCAGTATTATCAACACTGATTAATTAATAATTATATATACTATATACATTTGATCAATGATATTGTCTGCTATCGTTAAACTTAAGGTAAAATAAAAAAATGTTACTTTTTTAAATTAATATAATTTAAAAGTTAAATTTTTCATTTAGGTATATGTAAACAACAAACAAATAATAAAATAAAATATAAATCAAACACATATTTATTTGTATTTTAACACGTTCGTTAAGTTTAAGCGATCAAATTAATAATACATTATTTTTTAATTATACTAATAAAGTGTTATATTTATTTCTGATAAATATTTTTTAAATGTATAACATATATTTTTTAAACAATTTCGTAATTTATAGAAGCTTTAACATAAAATAGTTCATGCTTTCCTTCTTTTTCTCATCTCATCAGCAGGGCCGTATTTAAAGGGGAGCTACATAGTACTGTTGCCCCGGGCGGCTGAGTAGGAGAGGGTAGCTAATTTTTTATAATTTAAATTTGTATTTTGTATAATGATTACATTATATTGATTGCGTATTTGGTTAAAAATATTTCATGGGGTATAATATTAAAAACATTAAAAATGCTCATAGATCGTATAAAAATTAATTTTTAACTATTATTTCATATTTTTACAAATCGTATAAAATTGTATTTAAATATATAATATAGGTAAATAGTTTGATCATCAGCTTGAATATTTAGTGAAATAATGTGTGTTACTATAGAAGTGAAGTAGAAATGTAGAATGGTCAGAATATTAAAAACAAAAACTTAACGGTAATGCGATGCATATAATATGGGGACTGCTAACGGTTACTGTTTAGTAAGTACGATATGGGCTCGTTCCTATTGTTCTGTAACCAAATGCATAACTCATTCGTTGGCTGCTTGTTGCAGAAGTCAATATTAAAAATTATCGCCTTCGACACATTTAGGTAAACATATTATATACCGTGTTTATTAGTGTTACATAGTTTCGCGTACAGTAAACTTCGACATTAGTACAATGATATCATAGTCGGGCTGCAGGTGCTAAACATATAAAATATTATGCATCAGAGTTCAGACGATGACGATAACGATAAATGGTCAGAATAGAATGAAATTAAAATATCTACCCGGTGCACTTGTAACATGAACGATAATTACTGAAGTTGTGTTAGGTATGGTCGAAGAGCTTATAGCTTTTATTGCTGTAGGAATTCAAAAAGATTCAAATAAGATCTACATTAGTCAAAATCACAACTTATAATTATGAATTAAAATTTATAATGTTCGTTTGGAATATATTTTGTTCAAGTAATTCTATTATAAATATAAAATATATTAGTTCTATACGTCATAATATCAAATTATTTATCTTTCATCTTTCGTTAAAAAAAAAAAAAAACAAATAACAAACCTAACGTGCATATTGACAAACGACAAAGTTAAGACTGCTAATTTAGCAGTGCTTAATAGAAAAAGGTAACAGTGTATTACACACGATACAAGCATACAACTATTCTTTTAACTGTCATTGGTTAACCGAATTGTTACCATTTTTTATAGCTTAAAATATAATTATGATATGGCGAAATATGTGCGTGCAACGTTTACGTACTTGGATACGAATTTATCATTACAAAACTAATACCTACCTATGTTGACGAAAACATTGTGGTGCCATTAATATTTCTCGGATCACCTGGATGTCAATAAAATATATACCATAACATAAGTATGAGTATTTTTTTTTAACCAATACATGGATATTTAAGAATTTAAATTATTATTATTATTAATATCATTTGTTCAAAGTGTGTTTATTTATTTTTACTCCGCGGTGTGTTGACTGTCGACTGGTTCAAACAAACAAACAAACACAGTTTACATATTTTTGTTTGAGTTTGTACGTAAGTAAGTTGACCTTGTGTTTGATTAACGTTCATGCGTCACCTATATTACAATTTTAAAACATTATATCAATTGGTAGTAATGCTATACATAAATGTCGTCTGAGGAAAATATATCAATAGGGTATAGAGAATAATCTTATCGGTACTACAATATTATTATGGAACCATCACACTTAACTGTGTGCACTTATGATATAATTGGCCGTTCTATAAACAATTATAAGCAATACTGAATACACAGTGTGTTCAGTAATAATATGTGACACGTAACGACGTAACTGAGTATTGACTCGATCAATCGCTGTAAAGTAAATATCAAAATAATCAACAGCCTGCGCGGCGTTCTATATGACACGGCGTGTTGGCATACATATACTAATTATTAACTAATGGATTACAAATAAATATTAATTCAATAGTATAATAATTGGATTATAAATATAATTTTTGAATTCGTACGAAAACGAGTGCGTCATACAATCATATTCTATGTGTCGATTCTATCGATGGAGCTGCGTGACCAATTGGTTCGAACGTTGTCAAATCTTATAATCATTACGATGATAAGATAAAAGTTATTTTTCATACAGCGATAATTTTTATACTACTAAACTTATCCAGGGTCATAGATAATAAAATAATGGTTTGGCTATTCGACTTAATTGAGAAGGAATTTTTGATAAATGAAATTATGTAGGTACCCAATTTCAAACAGAGAAACCTCCCAAAGTCCCAAGAACATCGAATATGCATAATATGTAAGAAGTAAATAAATAATAATATTATATTTTGTATAAAAATATATTCTTTCTCTCTTCAACAAAAAAAACCAGAACCTTAATATTATAGTGTTGAAATAACCATGGACATCGCGCATCCGTATCTTCATAATCTACATTTTATGTCCACTAACCAGGGCAGGTAAAACCCCTAAAAACACGTTTTCGTCGAAAACCATAATCTCCTCGGATAAAGTATCATAAAAGCGCCGAGCTGTCAGGCGATAAAAATATTTCGTCCCGACAGAGTCGCCGACGTTTAGGCATAACGTCATTTTTCTGAGAGGAACCAAGTAACAACTGTGCAATTTTTCCGTCACCCGCTCCACAGCGCTCGAGAAGTGAAACGATACGTTTCTGCAGTGTTCAGCTGCAATCGTCTTTCAGACGAACTGGGATTATTTGATACACTCGAAAAAGTCGAAAATGAGTGCGATTCCCAATAAATGAGCAGGTGGTGTGGACTGAATAATATGATCGTCTACGGTACTCGTGGCCGAGAGGCGATTCCCGGTTGTAGCGTTTCTATAAATACGCAGATGTTGTAACCTTTATTTCATCCGTACACTGAAAAGATGTAGCGCTCGTCGTTTGACCTTTCAGGCGGGCAGGCTCGAATTAAATTTAAAAAAAAAATGACCTAACCGGACGGAAAAAAATTTGGTCTTTGGCAACTGTCTCGCCGATACGGCCGATAACCGTCGAGACACGTCCAAGGAGTTGTAGTGTAGTGTGCGAAAAAAAAAACTATCGACCAAAGTCGTCGGCGCCGCGAGCCGCAAAACGTCGTCCGTCGGCCATGTTATAACGTCGATATCCGACGGCAATATTATGAGCTGCGACCGTTATCACGCGAGCACGTGTGCTATTTTGGGCAAATACTGATAACGTGCGCCCGCGTGAAAATTATAATGATAACGTGAGCGACAAAATTTGTCTACAGCGGGCGGACGGGCGCGTGTCTAGCGCGGCGGTCTGCGCGCGCGCTCCCTGATCGAATGGTGATGGGTGGGGTGGGTGGCGCGGGCGTGGCACTTTACGCGCGTAACAGCCTTGGGGCTCGTCTCTGCCGCCGCCGCCGCCGTCGTCGTCGTCGTCGTCGTCACCACCACCTCCGACGCTGCGCCGCCGCACCGTGCGCGCCTCACACACAGTGTGTCTATCGTGGTGTCGTGCCGTATTGCCGCCGTCACTCCACACTCGTCGTCTTCGTCATCTTCGTCGCCGTCGATGCCGTTGCTCTTCTCCGCGATCGTTTGCCGCGAAAATTCGATCGTCGTATTCATATTATTAAATATTATAAACCGATGCCAAGCGGTTTCTCACTATCAACCGAGTGCGTTTTGATCATTTTTGTTGGTTCGGTTTTTGCCAAATACTATCCGACGAATTTTTGTTTTGAACTTTTTTTTGGGGCCCAGCAAACGGTTGTTATCGTTTTTATTTGTCTCGCCGTGTCCGACACCACAAACGGTAAGTACTAACACCACCTATGCTCGTTTATAATTTTGTCATTACATACGGTACGATTGAAAACTTTCTAGTAAGTGAACAGTCGTAGGTTTTTGGGTTGACGGTATTATTTTTATAATTTAATTTTCAATATTATATCTACTTTTTGACGTGTTAAACCGAACAATATTATAGTGTATTGTTACATTATTAGGTTTTACTTCATATTAGCAAAAGGTTTAATGTGCTCAGTGCCTACTGCAAGGTATTCTACTATATGTCATTATAGTTTATATCTTTTAAATATTTTGCAAGATCACATTATTGGTCTCTTTATTTTTCTCAACTGTGGCTGTCAAGGAAAAGACTAATTGCTTGTTTGAAATTAAAACCAATTCTTTTTCTCATTTGAAAAATGTTACCAATTAATTAATTACAGGACTTAGTTTTTTTGACTACATGGTTTTAAATTTATTTATTTTACAATGTCAGTTTAAGTTTTGAATAAAATTTTTTCCACTACTAATTCGTTATTCCACGTGTTATTCCATGAAATAATAAGGTACCTAGGTACCACATTTAAGAAAATATATTCAGGTATGAATAGAAGAGAGTATAACTGTTAATAATCATTGATAAGCCCTATTATTATTTAGTACCAAACTACCAAACTTATAAGTTTTTGAATATTATAAAACGTAAATAATTAAGTAAATTTTGTACACTAATTTTTTGCATTATAAAAACGCACTATGCCAATTTCGTTAGTTTTAACAGTTGGTGTAAATATAATTTCTAAATTCATGAAATCTTTTCTGTTTTTAAATGCATTTAAACTAAAGAAAAATGAAAGTAATAATAATTGTGTATTAATTAATAATAAATAACTATTACAAAAATAACCAAATTCCTATAAATTTCTTTCGTGCTCTAGGTACATAATTACTTATTACCTGGGACGAGTTTAAAATGGAAACATTTCCTGGGAAAACCATTTATAAGCTATTTAAAACAAATTGTTATGATTGAACATGAACCCTAGAAGTTGTACTCAGTTTCAATATGGTTGAAAACTTTCGAGAAAACAAATAACCGTAACCCAATAACGAGTTCACGCCTGATTCTGAGTTTATCCTGACTATAAAAGACGGACATCGGTACAAGTTTCAATTACGCTCTTTGACGGTGAACTGTCCAAGAACTTCCTAGAGATTATCTATTTTCCTTTATTATACCATACAAAACACTTTAAACTTCTTCAGAAACTGTCCAACAAATTACGGACTAAAATAATACACAATAGTCCCTATCACTTATTGCACTTATTTTAAAAATTAAATTATTATTTTGAATTTATCATGATACAATATCACAATATAGTCTGTTGCTATTGATAAATACCTACAAAATATTTACAATACATGTGACGATTTAGTTACACACGTGTAACTAACAGACGACATTACGTACGTGAACTTAACGAATACGAACGTTTTACTTTAGTATTGTTATTGTATTGTCAACAAGTGGTTTCAACGTTACTGTTTAGACTTTAGACCGGCATTTGTCTACCAGTGTTATATGATTTTCACCCCTTGATTTTCACACAGAATTCTATATTAAAATATTTTAACTAGTCTCTAGAAAGTATCATAACTACGAACTACGTAAGGAATAAAATTACACATTATGGTAATATTTCAATAACTGTACAAGATTATTGTATTTATTTGATTTTTAACCATCCGTTACACTATTCCATTAATTACTTTACCAATTAGTTAAATTTTTAAATTCTAAATAAACTATCAATATTCCTTTTTAAAATTAATCTACCTAAATATAACGAATATTACTAAAATATAGAAATCAATATAAATTATTTTGCCGTTTTTAAATTAGACACAGCTTGATTATTTTATACTTATCTACAACATTTTTGAGTTATGGTAATTTTTTTCAAACATGACGTACCTTCTAATGAAAACAATTTATTTATTTACAAGAAATTATAGAAGATAATACTATCCCGAAATACAACTACCTTAATATGTTTTAATTTTAATCTATTATAATTAATGAGATACAAGCATACAGCGATTAAAATTGTGTTTATAATCATCAAATTTTAGCTATTTAGTAATTAGGATTGTAACAGATTGGATGAACTACAAATTATAGAAAATTGGAGTAACATGAGTTATAGACAATTTTATTTCATTTAAAACTTGTTAGACTAGCTAAATATTTGTTTTCGTGTTCACATATTTATTAAGTGCTTAGACTTTTATAGCACTATACTAAAAATCACTTTAAAATGGGCCATAGTTAAACATAATTAATCTTGAAATGTTCATAGTTAATAATCTTTAGATATCCCTTAAGGCTTTAATCATATAAAAAATAGTAACAAAAAAAGGGTTTTTTTTAATTAATTATAATTAATTAGTTATTAACTTATTAGCTAGTATATTAAATTTGAGATTGAGATTATTATAAATTATATTTATTTATTTGTTTTGATCTTCAAAGCAAATTGGTTCACAATTAACTGAAAACCAATTACTGTTATCGGTTTATTTTTTTCTACTCAACTTTCTTTATTTAACTATGTTTTATCAAAAAAATAATCTGATTTTAAACAAAACATAGCACCAACACTAGGAAAATGACACTAAAAATCTAAAATATATAGTGTATATATATATTTAGGGAGGAACCCGCGGCAACATAGACCATGTGGGGTGGGGGTTATTTTTGTTAAAAGGTTTTTGAGTTGGTAAGGTTGTAACACGTGTTTGTGATTGTGTGTCAAGGGTATGTTGCTAAAAATCCCGGGTGGACATCCATCCGGGAGCTAGCAACTGTGGCCAGTATGTACGCTCAGTGCGTTTCCGCAGATCGAGCGTACGACCGCGCCTCACCAAGCCATAGTATGAGATATTTAAGTAGTAATGTAGTATATTATGCAAAAATATAAAACTTTTAATTTGCAATCTTTGCATGATGTGTAAAACAAATGTTTACTGTTTGTATCTATGTTGTTTAAAACCATCAAATGTCACAAACCCTAAACATCAACTTATAATATGTCGTTTTTACGTTTGCACCTCGTCCTACACTTAAAATTATATTTTATATCCTTTTAATTTTTTTCATTTTCTGTCAGATTGGTTTAGTTGTTCACACAATCACATCTAACGTAATGATTATGACTGTGATTGTAAAAAATATTTTCTAAAAACGATCAAACTCATTACATAATAAAAATCTACGATCGATGAGCATCAGTACAGGCTGTAAAGATGTGCGACGTATTTTTTTCCTAATGTTTTTATTTTGAAAAAGTAATAGTTTCTTTTTATGTTGTATAGCCCGGTATAAATGATTTATTATTCAAACACACTATTATCGTATAAAGTTATATAGTCACTGTACTAGTGTACTCTACAGTACGACTATAGGTCTATATAGGTTCTATAGTGTTAACTTTTCAACAATAATTACGCATAATAATCCGTTGATACAAAAAATGGGAATGAAGCAAATGATGATTTCTATCGAATTATTTTATTATTTATATTTTCTCACGTACAGTTGACAGGTGTTTATATTATACTATTAATTAACACGATATTTGAGCGTTGATACGTCCACCACACCTTGTTTAATTAGAAATTATGTCATTCTTATTTTATCGCAAAAGAAATTTTAATCATTCGAGGCGTTTTATTGACGATAATATTATATTATTAATCAGAATCTTAAAGTAGCCTTGGCTGATGCACGCTATTACACGAGTGTAGTTCATCCGATGCGATTGTATTACATCAGTCATTTGATCATTTCATATTATTAAATAATGCTTTGTCTAACGGTTTAACTGTTAAATAATTTGATAATATATTTTGGCACCTTTGATAAAACTGGCGAAGTTTTAATATTGTTAATAATTTTATTATTAACAATTCCCCACATAATATAATATCAAACTAATATATTATTATAATGTAGTTGGGCACTACCAACTTACCAGTATAATAACTTATTGATACTTATCATTTCTGGTGTATATTTCAAAATGTTCGGGGTTAATATAATTGGATTTCGAATTGCTAGTGTCAAATATGCAATAAAACATATTTTATTCCTAAAATTGTCATGATATTTGTATGTTGTGTGCTTCTATAACAAATCAGTATTCAAATTGGATATTACAATACAATAATATTATAATGACACTATGACGTGTTACCGTGGTAACACCATACCTAATGCATAAAAATATATCATTACCCCGATAAATATTTGACAACAATATTATAATATACTGTTGAGTATAAAAGAGTAAATTTTGTGATCAAAAGTTCATTAATTTTAATTAATCACGCGGTGTCTCACGTGCAAGTTGTCAATATCGCCAATAATAATTTTGTACAAAGCCGTTCCTCATATATGTGTAAATAATATTATGTTATGTATTTGTGTGGTAGACGTGTTTGGTTTTGGTTTTTCAAATAAATAAACACGGGAACTTTATTGCGTTGTGCCGTTATTATAGTATTATTTTTTGTTTCGTTTCTCCATTACACTTCCACGACTCCACGTCTATTTCGAACGATTGTGTGGTAGGCGTATCATAGTATTTATTTTGTTTTATCGTAACGGGGCCAAAGGTTATCATTTTGCCGTCTCCCTGACACAGGCGTTTTGTACATATTGGTATATAGTGATGATGCCTGAACACATACGCATTAAATCCGAGTGCTTAAACGTGTACTGAGATATTTTGTGATATTTTATTATATGTCTGCTATAGTATACTTATACGACTTATTACGAATCGTTCTACTGTTCTAGAATGTTCTAAATAGTTAGATTTAAGATAAAATATAACGGATTACACACCCTTAAACATACCATATTAGTGGTTATTGCACAATATTATATTATTATTATTATTTTTTTATATAATTAAAGTTATATACCGGTGTCGGTATTGGTATTATACCTAAAATATACAGGTAATTTTACCATATATACCTAATACCTATAATAAGTCTCGCTGATCGACGACGCAAATCAGCTCATGTTTTTGAAAGCGTTTAATTCAAATTTAGTACAAAAATAAATATAACATTTATCTTTTTACGAATATACCTAATATTTGTTAAGTAGATATACAACATAAAACGAAAGAAATTGTGTTTAAATTCTAAAAGCAATTTGAATTTTCCTTCTAATTTTTTTTTTCTATATCTGCTAAATACTAAATTCTGAAAAATATTATTAAATTAATTGAATCATAACTGTATATTTACTATTATAGGAACCGTTGTTTTTCAACTATTATTTATTTTGAAGAATTGCCAACTGTTTAAAATTTTTAATGTACTTAAAAAAAACCCTAATAGGGATGGCTAATAATTTGGTTTTGGGCTGCAAAAATTTCGAGAATCAATAATAAATCTGAAAGCTGTATCCTGACAGTTGTTTCCCATAATTAAAATGTTATAGGTACTAATTGGGTCCCAAATTATTTTAGGTACTACACAGTTGGATTAGATACCTATTTGGGTCCTAGATTTTGTATGCTGAAGATATGTTTGTCATAGAAGAACTGTGTCGATTATGTATACACTTATCAGTTAGTAGAATTAGTTGGATTTCTATGCAAAACTTTGTAAATTTGTTAAGAGGACGCTACACCCGCATACGTTGTCTCCGTCTTACAAGTGCGTAACATAGCAAATTTTATGATCAGCAGATCATGTTTAGCTCCGTTAGTTTAAAATTTAGAGTAAATTGACCTCTTGCAATAATTAAAGGTAACATTATTATCGAGGGCATAAAGTAGGCTTTTTATTATATTTTTATTTTAAAGTGAGTTATGTGTATTTTAAAATTGTAAATTGTTTGTAATCTTAAAATACACATTTCTCACTTTAAAATAAAAATATAATAAAAAGCCTACTTTATGCCCTCGATAATAATGTTACCTTTAATTATTGCAAGAGGTCAATTTACTCTAAATTTTAAACTAACGGAGCTAAACATGATCTGCTGAGCATAAAATTTGGTATGTTACGCACTCGTAAGACGGAGACAACATATGCGGGTGTAGCGTCCTCTTAAATTCTCCGAAATTTATCTATAATACTTACACCAGTAGAAATGTCGTATGCATGCATTGCACGAACTCATCACGTCCATTTGATGCGCATCCAAATTACCACGTATAATGACACTGCAGTGTAGGTGTAGTTATAGCATCTTACTAGAATACCTATTTACCAAATAACATTTGCCTCCCAACTATCTGTAATTATTTCTAGTACCTGGTACCCACCTCAAATATAAATTTTTAGGTATTAAAACTAATTCAGATGCAACCACCAACTGATAACCAACTTGTTTGAATAATTTGAATAATTTCCTGGAGACTTCGTTAGACCACTTAACGAGTAAGTGTATTATTATTACCTATGCTATCATACGGGAATATGTATTAAATTTATTTATTGCTATATACCTACCTAATATATTATGACTGAAATAATTAATGTTGAATATCACGATGACAATAATATGTACCTATAGATAGATAACTGAAAAAGATGAATACAACGTTTATTTTTCTTAACCAATAATATTAAACGTATAGTCCTAAACCTTAATAATATTATTTAGTCATTTATTTGGTGATTCATTGTTTGCTGGTTCCAATTGAACTTCTAGAATACGCCTATTACTAACCTTCATTAACGTCAATTAACTGCATCAAGTATGTTTAATAGGTAGAAAGGTCCCGAAAGAAATTTTTCTTAAAAAATATAAAAGTAAATTTTAGTTAAGTAGAATGCGAAATTTGAATATTTTAATCTGTATAGAACTTTGTCTTAGTTTTAGGTTAAATTGTATGTAAAGCGTGTGTAAAGTGTGGGAAATAATAAAAATATCATCATTTTTGGCATTATCGCGAAAATTCGATTTTACATTTCCATATTTATTGCATTTTTTTCTGAAACTCATGCTATTTGGCATGCTATTTGACAAATATGGTATTATTTGTAATGGAAATTTGTTAAATAGTCCTGTTACACCTTATATACATAAGGTATTATATACATATTATATTATATTAATTGCAAAGTAATAACTAATGAGTATAATAAATAAGAATAAGGGTTTTTTTTATCACGTACTTGTATGTGTTTTCATCGTTAATGCTTGATGGTGCACAATGCACATAGTTCGTACGCTATTACTCATAAGTCATAATACAAACAAATCGCATTTAAAATTCCTTCGGGCATATACACCGTATTATAAAATACATTATATTATGATTTATTATGAAGATATAATCATCATTTTACATTCAAATTCGATACAAGATATTTGACATAATATAATCGTCTTCGTCGGCCGTTTATGTAAAGGCACACATATATATTATGCATTGGTATATCTAGTAAAAACACAGTTTTTATTCTTCCGTTTAATACATCCATAGTTCATATGTTTTATTCGAAACGTTAAAGAGCATTTGCATGGACGAAAACATTTTACTGAATATTACAATTGTATAAAATATAAAATATTGCCGGGCTCTCGTAAATATGTTTGGGCGACGTGCGGTCGCTGCATCACGTCCAAACCAATGCGTGACGCTCACGTTTTTTAATACAATTTACGTGCTCATTGATCGCGTAGTTGGGTAGTAATGTTTCGAAAAAATACAAATAAACCCATTTCATCGGAATGCTAAATTACGACGATTCGCCAGCTTGTTGTTGCTATTGAAATATTTATTTAAATAATATCTAAGCATATACATTTCGGTAGATGCTTGCGGGTGTCGTATAGGAAAAAAGAACGTACCAGTAAGCGCCCTTTTCCCGCGTCCACCGTTCCGTGGCGCCAGAAATCGGTGTCGGGTTCGCGGTCTCCTTTCTCCCAAAAGTTTTCGCTCCGCGTTGCTGTGTCGGTCGCGTCTCGCCCGGAACACGCAGGTGTGTATAAAAAAAGAAGAATAAAATAACCTCCTAATAAAAATATAATAAATAAGCGCCGTCACCGAGACGCCGCTACCACCGTCACCGCCACTGACACCGACACCACCGCCGACGTTGATTTCAATATCGCACGTTGCCACGTTTCACGCGTGTGTGCACTACATTATAACTCGCAGCAGTGTGCACGCGCGCTCGTCCGCACACAAACCGTATACGCGAACGGCGGCGTCCAACGGTTTTTATGATATCTATATATTATATTTTTTTGTCTATCATTTTCATTTTCTGAAACATTTACATTTCACTGGCTTGTCTTCCGGATTTCCTGCCTGACCTCACCGAAGCCCATTTGCGATGGTCGCCACCACCGCTTACCTATTGATATATTATATTATTTATTGTTATTTTCGTTTCCAGCCTTTTTCATTTTATTTTTTTCTAATTGTAAATTTCCGTCTAAACGTGTAGTAATGCGCACTTTAGTGGCGGTAACATTACACTCGAGAACAAAATAATATTATAACAACAAAAACCATGACTTCGACGACGCGGGTGTAATGTAGAACGTGCGACAACGCCGACTTCGGCCTAATCGCATACGACACAAAAACTGTTATGACGGCGGGGTTTACGGCTACGCAATACCTGTAGGATTTGAAGATAATGTTATTGCTCGTTTAGTTGTTTATATTGTTATCTTCAAATCTACATTCCAGGTATATGCAAACTAGTTGAAATACTTAATGTATTGATACCATTGGTTACAATATTATTATACAGATGGTAAACTACCCAGGTATGTATAATATTATGACAATGTCGAACGTACTCGCGTTTACCACCTATTTCTCCCTCCCACGTGGCAATCGAATATTTTTGAATCCGATGCGCGGGCGCACTTCCGCAGTGTAAAAGGCAAAAAAAATGTGTTATTATCGTTGTTACTTATTTGTTGTCCGCCCCCTTCCAGTGGAAAGGCCGCGACCTCCTCATGGGTGTACCCTTTGATGGATGTTGTCGAACGGTAGTCGTAGGTCGGTCGGCCGCGACTGGTCGCGTTATTAATTGCGATGTTGAATAGTCGGCGACGCGACACTGACGTACGCCGGGTGGAGGATTTTCTCGTTCGCGCGCGCGATTCGGCCGACTACCGGTGGAACACGTGGTGGGCGAGGGGGAGGAGGGAACCGAAACAATGGGACATTTTTTTCGGCAGTATATATTTAGTGAAATTATTATTATTGTCAGTCGGATAACACCGGAAATCAAACTTATTGGACCCGCGCGCGTGCGCGAGTGTGTATGTGTGCGCGCGTCTACCTCTCATATGTATACGCGAGTGCAGTGTTAGTATGTTATGTACAATGGTCGCGACGCGCATTTACGCACTGTTGCCAAGTCTAAGTATCATTATATAAATTATCTCGGGCGCGACTCATTTCCTATCTCAATGATTTTCAAATGTGTTGCATATAATATATTATACGAATATATCATGTAATAATACGTGTGTGTGTATAATATATATATTATATATAAACAATAATACAGTATATGTTTACTATACTGCAGGTGTACACGTACATACAAATATTGTAATATATTATATTTTAACTTGCACGCTTGCGCGTGTGTGTGACGTGATGGACACTAAAAAATTAATAAGCAACATCCTTTACGATTTTTATCGTTACTGTAAAATGACACTATATAGTTTAATATTTCGTATTTATTTATTATAATATTATAGTGTTGATAATAATATGTTTATTGTTTACATACCGAGAGATTTAAGTCTGCATGAATATATGCGTTAGGTATAATACAAAACCTTTATGTTTTTCCAGTAACGAGACATTATAATATAGGACTTACGCATTTACAGCGAATACTGCGTTTTAACTATTCATCCACGTCGTGATAACACATTTTTAAATTACGCAATTATTTCAGTGTCTAAACGTTACTGCCAAAATTATACGACTCCAATAATTGTCTGCGGGTTGTCTACAGTTGGTGTTAGTCGTTTGTGTAAATGAACTTTTTAACTAAAGCAATAATATTGGTTTGTAAGTGCATTTTTTAAGCGTTAGTTCAACATATTATTAAGGTATAGGTGATAGCACCAGTGTACCTATATTGATGTATACGACTCAAATATTTGATCTGATGGAATATAAATTAATGCACATATAGAAATTTCACGAATGTCAACATGTTATCTTTTGTTATCAGCATTGCTCAAAAACTAATCGTAATTTCTAATGAGATAATTCTTGTGGTTAGTTGTTATAATATGTATATTAGCGTGGTGAGGAATTAATAGTCTATAAATCAGAAGATAATATATAGGTACTAGTGGTACTACTTATCATTATACAGCGTTTATTATATAGTAAAATATCTGATGTGATAACAGAAATTAGTCTATTGTTTCTTGCTGTAAACTGTCTGGTCGTATTATTTTCACAACTGTCAGTGTTGTAGTTGTTCGAAGTAGTTTGTATATTAGAATTTGGTAGGCATATTTCTCGTGTTATTAAATTCGAAAAATGTGTGATACATCATGTGTGTATATAATTTCCCCGCAACTGTAAATATTTAAATATAAACATACGCAAATATAATTGCACAACAAATAACAATACTATATTATAGTGTCTTGCGCCCAGAAGCTCACCGCAAATATTACATTATTCGAATGCCACGAAATATTTACGAGTTTATTTTGTATTTCAAATGCTATAACAAAAAAAAATATTTAGAATATAGTTGTTTGTGGTACAGTGCTGCAGAGCGCAGAGGAGGTCTTTAAATCTGAACCCGAATAAATCGAAACATTTACATATTCTGGGCGGATTTTAAGTCGATTTTAGAAAGCCAAAAGGTCAGTATATTCGTTAAATGCTCTTGCTAGCATTTTTTCCCTTTTCGTCGGATTTTTGCAGTTTTTCATTATGTTCCTAGCAGAAACTAAAACGGGCGTTAACCGAAAAAAAACTGTCGTTTCTGCATTTACGGAAAAATGGATACGTCGTACGCGTGCGTACGTAAAACGGAAAACGGTAAATCGCGATATTTCAAAATAATATAGTGCGGCATCGGCGAGTACACCAACACCATCGCACGCATACGGCACAATTGTGAACGGTTTACCGGATGCGCCACGTCCGGAATCAATTTCAAGTCGAATAACAAAAAAATTATAATTGGAGACATCTTCGACGACGTTTTCGGGACTTACCAGCACTTTTACAGCAGCAGCAGCAGCTTTTATTTATCCCATTCCAAAAACATAAAGCCACGGTGCCGCCGAAGCCCGCCCCCACGTTGTTTCGTAAATCCTATTAGGTAGCGTTGTTTTTTTCTCTTCTCGCTCTCCGGTCATGCCGCCGCTTGTACTATAACAATAATAATAATAATACAATACAGCCGACGACTGGCTTCTCGTGTACACAATATTTTATACATATATAAGCGTTCTGCCGTTTCTGCCGCCGCCACTGCTCCTGTCCCCCTGTCGTGTATCGAACACGCGAAATCCCGCTGCGTGCACATCATTATATACATACATACATACATACATACATATATATATATACTTTCGACTACTGCACATACTATATACTTGCGTGCGTATGTTATATGCATTATATATATAGTTGTAGTTAGACAACGCATACGCAATATTACTACGGCTCGGTGACCGCGCGCCTCCTGGGCATGTTATTGATTTCGGACGACCCTTTTTTCCGTACCTATATTATATACTTGTACGAAGTATATATAGCGACGTGATGGCCTATAGTGTACAGTTTTAGTACGTATGAGCAATAATAATAATAATAATATTATTGTAAAATATTGTAATACAGTCCTCCGGGCGATTTCTCGCAAATGTGACGGATTGCGCAACACGCACGCCACTGCTGCTGCTTTTGCCACTGACGTCGCGCTTTACGCACGCACACGTATAAATGTATGCGTATGTGTGCGTGTGCGTGCGCGCGTTCATATTATAATGATATCGCGTATGCCCCCCTCGTCGCCCCTTGCCCCTGCCATTCCGTCGTCATACGCTGCGTGTCCCGATGACGAAAACGACTATGATGCGCTACAACTACGACATAGGCGCGTGTAACATCACGGCCACCGTCGAACGGGGTCCCGCGCGCGCGTCGTCGTTTTCGTCGGCGCTCACATATCATATTATTATTATTATTTAATACCTATTATGATCATACTGCCTTTTTTCTTCTATGCGTATTATTAATTTATTATGTTTTTCGTAACAATTGTCGGTTTACTGTTGCAGTCATTGTCATCCGTCGCCCCTTGATCGACGGGACAGGCGACGTTTTCGACACGCGGAACGCTTCTGAAAAAAAAACCAATTCGGTTCGTTTATCGAATACAACTTCTGACTAGTTCTGACACTCACCGGGTCATTTTCATCACGCGACGTCACGCACATATACTTGTCAATTGAGTGGCGTGTATAAAATGATAAAGACTATGTTTTTTTTTTTTTAGTGTTTTTTGGGGAAAGGACTTTGTGAAAAGAATTCGATAAATTCGGCGCAAGTTTTGTTTCATAAATTTCAAATGTGTATAGTACGAAATCTAACTTTACTTCGAGATTATTAATTATTTTCCGATACGATGTTCAACACTTATTGGCGACAAATATTCCGATTCTTTAAGGACGAGGAGCGGCTGTTATCCCCGTGCTCCTCCTCCCCTTAAGGCCATAAAATTGATACGTTCTCGGGCATCGCGACATGTATACTACCGCAGCGTGTCTTAACCACTCGTAGGTAGTATCGCCGCCGTGTATAGAATACTACCTATTATCACGGTTACTATATATACACACGCCAGCAATAGCATACGTAATAGAAATGAAGACGGTATATATAGCAACGCGCAAAGTATTGTTGTTACACGACCGCGTACAGACCTGGTTACACGGGCAGTGATGGGCGGTGTACTGCGATGTGCCACTGCAGTATATACCTATGCACATAATAATAATAATAATATGATATTGTGTATAATATTATGTTGTGTAGACTTCTACTGCTGCTGCTGTTGGTGCTGCTAGTGCTGTTAACACGCCGCGTACGTTGTACGGTATCACTCCGACCACTGCAGCGGCGTGGCGTACTACTTACACATACTTACGTACACATTATGTACATGCACACAACACGTTATAATATTATCCCCTACAACGAAATGTCATTGTTTCATCTCTCTTTCTCTCTCTATTTTTCTCTATTCGTACGAATGCGCGATATTATTATAATACGATATATAATATCTCTCCATACCTATTATACCTCTACTGCCTGATAATAATAATAATTCGTCTACTATGCACTATGGTATATTGTATTATTGTAGTGGTGTAGTACTCGCGTGGTGTCGTTTCCACTAGTGCGATGGACGCCGGGCGCGTGCGCGCTACCACGAATAATTGATTTTTACCACCTGTGGAACGCACAACACGCGCGCGCACACGTACAACGAACGGCGCTGCTGATTCGAACTGTTCTATATTATAACTTATAACAATAATACACACACATTGCGTCGACAACGACGATAATACATATACAATATTATTATTACCACATGCCCGAGTACGACGAATAGTGCTCGTGTTTTAAGGAAAAAAAAATTCTGTTTGTGGAAGGGGGGACGGTTTTGTTTTGTTGTTTTTTTTTCTCGTGTGTGCACCGTTTGACTCTCAAGTCGTCACCGTGTTAAACGAACAGAGTTCTGGCGCGTATATTTTATTCTCGATATTATTCGTACATACTACGCAATAAAATATATATTATGGTACATCGCTGCTCGCTAGTACTTATAGATGTATCTATTGTATATATACAAGGTATGCCAAAATGATCCATCCTATATACTTCAGTTTTGTGTATATATCTTGAACACGCATTCCGTAGTTGGCGTTTAACGGACTATACGACTTACCATCAAAAGAAAAGATTCTCAAGGTTTTTCTACTGTCGAAAGGTTGTGTTGACGTCCTAATGCGAGTGAAGCGTTTCAAGTTTTCGATCAGTTACCGTTGAAATGCCAACTAATGAACTAGAGTCCTTTTTACCCTTTGCAATAACGTTCTCTGGATCATTCGGTCTGCAATTATTTTCTTTAGAGGTTCACAGATGACAGTGTTTATGTACTCCTCGTATTGTAACAAAACTTAATGCAATTGCTAACTTATAAATCTCGTATTAACTTCATAACTTGTAATTACATAAATGTTACAATGTGTCTCCTATCTGGTACCCATGAAGTCGAGTGTAAAGTCTGTGGGATATCCTTCTCGATCGTATACCGTGCTCACTCTTATTTTCATTCCGTACTTCCAGTATATATTATTAAACTACTTATTAAGGAACTTATTTGTTTTATAATTACGATATAATATTGGACCGACGCTTATATAGGCGTATAATATACGTATATATAGTTACCGCGTCGTTGACTCACAATTGTTTTCCTTCATTGGATAGCAATAACTTATTACATACAAATTACAACTATAATAATTTTCTAGACTCACGCAAAAGTTTGATTTTATGATTTCAAATGTCGCTGAAACCATATATTGTCCTTATTACACGTGCCTAAATTACAGTGTTGTCTACCTTGTACGTACTTAATGACATCATATTATATCCTATCTGATAAACACGAAGGTCTATTCTCTCAAAGCTACACACCAAACTTGCATGATTTAGAAAATTATTTAATTAATATGATGTACCGTGTACAATGTACATATTATGATATATTATGAAGTATATTACCCATGTATATGCTTATACTTGGAAATAAAATTGCTCTCATTGCACGATGCATTTGTCACTGAAAAGATGAGTTACTTGTTGAAATTACTTTATAGTTAGTTAATACAAATACATATTATATACTTGTATAGTGTTATTTTAATCAAAATAAAAATGATATCAATTTTACGAAGTATAGATAAATGATCATTTTATTATATATTATTTCGAAATATTGTTTTTTTTTTCTATTAGTGAATTTAGTAGGTACTTAGTAAATTGGAAATATACGTTGTATAAGAACTTTGGGGACGAGCTAAGTTATTACTTCTTAATACAGTGTTATTTATTATTATCGATATTTCTCGACGATGCGTTTAAAAAATCATAATTGAAATGTAAAATTAAATTATTCTTATTATGTCTGGTGTGCTGGCCGTTATATAGGTATGTATATGTTCACGTGTTGTCATATATGTGCGTTGGTCAATGAATAATCATTATACAATAATATTATACACATTTACCTGACATAAAATACCAAGTTCACGCAGCGGTTAACGACTTGTGTTTCTGTATTCGTAATTCTCGGTTGAATATCTGAAAAATATAAGCTTGCATAGTTATACCTAGGTCTTATGTTAACAGTCACATTCTTCTCACCGGACTAATTTCAACGTTTATGATGATAATAACTGGTATATATATATATATATTTACTTACACATAAAAATCATTATTATTTTATCATTTTAAAAACAATTAAATATTTAAACAAGATATATAGCTGCACAAGTAAACAAATGGTTATTATAAATTCATCATAATATATAAACTGGTCACATTAAGGATAATTTAAGTTTAGAGATATCATGTAATTGTATGTTTATTTAAAATTTAAATTATCATAATTAGTCATAGTTATAATAATTTACCCTCGAAAAAAATTATTGTTCTCTATTGTAATAACTAATTTATGATTCCACGTTATTAAGTGTTTCGTAAATTTCTCAACTTTTCCGTGGAAAATCGTGCAATAACATTATGATCGGGATTTTATCCTTAAATCATTTTTCTATGAATTTTACAGTTTTTATGAATACCTATTAATAGTAGCATAGTTTCAAGTAGATACAAATAGTACTTAATGTACTTAGATTATTTAAACAATCTACAGAGTAATATGTAATAATTTAATCTACTTTGTTCATATAAGAATCACACTTTTCTTACTGTTAATTATTAGATGCACTTAATAGCTATTAATTTTTATTCAAATACTTTTATGCATCTGAATTAAAATTTGAAGTTTCTGAGTTATTAAACTTTTACACTTAAAATAATGAGTCCTTTATAATAGTTTTACATAAAAATATAATATTTAGTTCAGTACTAATTAATACATACTCTTGTCAATTCTTATAAAATATAACGAATGTTAATGAATAAATATTAATCAATATACATTTAAATCATCATGAACTCCAGTTTCCTTATCATCTAAACCCATTAAATCATGGTCAAAGCTATTATCATTAGTAGTTTAGTATCTACATACAATTTAATTTCTCAGAAACTACTTGTTCGAATTTGATGAATATGCATCAAAATGTTTTTAAAAATCAACTGTTAAAAAAATAGTAATTAGTAGGTGCCTATGAAACTTTTTAAAAACATGGTTTACATTTGAGAATACTTTGAATAATATTATACCAAAAAATTCTAAAAATCGTGATTTGAGTAAACATACACTATACTGGAGATTGAGCATGCTAGGAAAATCACCCTGTATTACAAGGTGACTTATCATCAAGTTCGAATTAAAATTGACATAAACAAAATTAAACATTGTATTATTTTGTCGAACTTTATTAGTGTTGACTTATCGGATATAAATAGGTTCAAAGGATTTTCGTATAGGTACTATGTAATACATATATTAATGCAAAATAGAATTTTTTTAGGAAAAAGATATTGTAAATATTACAGAGGTTATTGATTCTAATAAGGAATCCATTAAAATAATAATTTTCGTATTTAGATTAGAAAATAATTTCGTTATGATTTTTTCGACGGATCGAATAGGACACGACACCATTAAAATATCAAAATAATTAAAAGTTATTCAATGGTAAAATTACAATTTTCATGTCATAATGTCGTTATAGTAACGCTAAGGTCGACTGTAGTAATAATTATTTTTAAGTGCCACATGCAGTGACGAATTGTACAATTTATTCCGTCTACGAAATTTCTCGATATATAATTGATTTAATTACAAACGGTGGTTAATTGTTAGTAATATATACTAAAATACAGTGTATTTAATTCATATTTAATATTTATGTATATATATATATATATATACCTATAACCTATATATGTATATATATTAATTATTCTTAAGGAGATAATTGGCCCTATTTATCAAGTTTGTGTGAAGCTCATATATTATAATAATATGATATATTAATATATTGTTGTAAATAATGTTGTTTTGTCAAAGCGGTGTTGCATCACAACATAAATCGCTGTTCAATTGTAGAAACGTCTTAACGGATATAGATACTTAATAATAATAAAATATACTGATATTTGTCGGAGAAATAAGACGATTTTGTGTGGCATTAAGTTTCTATATAATAATATAATGTAATATACTCATGAAGTCATAATAATAGTCCTATATTTTTATGTATATCTATTTATATTGTTTTTATGATTGTATCGCTCCCCACCGCCGAATCAGTGCTTTTTTGAGGAGTAAAAATGTAAAATATAATGTTCTCGTTAGAGCCTACTTCGCGGAGAACTTTCGTCAAAAACAGTTCACTTTTTTAACACCGGTCACACACACACAACTCCTACCACGGTCGTCGTGCTTATATAATATATATCTCGGGCCTCCTCTGCCCTATATGCACACCAGCTAACCAACTCGGAAATTGAATTTAGGCGACGTCAACCACGACGAAGAGGACGGTTTTTCGATTACGCGCGCCCGTCGTCTGTCGGTCGCCGCCGAGCGTCCGTATCGATTCGGTGGCGGAGGCGTAGGCGTTTCTGTTGAGCGAATTATAGGGTTAAGAAACTTTTCGCGCGTCTGGTTCGTTAGACGCCGCCGGTTCGTTTACCGCGGTAACGCGTGTGTGACGCCGCCGTAAACGTGGTTTATGTGTATATATGTACTAATATTTATAAACATAGTATAGTGACCGGTCGATTAAGATTTGTTCATGATGTCAATGCATTATTTGTTTTCTTTCTCTCTTGCCCACTCTCAACATAGACAAAACGCATTTACGCAGAATCATTTTTTTCTCCTATTTTTTTAAGTAATCTAAAAAAAGTTTAGAACGATGATAGGAAAATGTATATACAACTTTTTGTTCTCGGACGATTTTCTCGGTTTTCCGTTATTGGTACGCCCAGCGTCTACAGCGGGGGTACCGGTATGCGGCCTCCTCTACAACTCTGACGGTCTGATGGTGGTTAAAAACTATGTGGAAAAATTATCCCCTCTCATGAAATTTTTCTCTCACTTTAAGCCATGGGTATGTATAAATAACACCTTCTAGTTGTGTTTCGTGTTAGCTCAGTTTGTGTGTACATAACATATTATGTATCTAGGTGTGCTTTATTATGTACAATATCATAACACCGTCTTATCTAGTATGTTATTATTATTATGATGACGTATAGTCGGGAGTGATAGTATGATGTAAAAATAGAAACGCTAAGCGGTCGTGTAGGTACATCAAACGATTGGTACATAATACGTAAAGTCAAATATCGAATCTAATTGGTTTTGTTTTTATCTTCTGAAGTAACTGTTTTTTATTTTTTATCGTAGCCGCCTCAATCGTGTGACATACTATCTTACGATGAAGCACTAATGTGCAACCGTTTCCTATCAGCTGGTGTGTAGGCATATATTATATATACTGTTATTGGACTGCAGCTCAGTAATATCAGACCTCGTTGATTATTTAGCACGATTTGTAAATAATGGATATCCTCCATATGTTGTGATGGCCATAAAATTATTATGTGACACACACCGATTTTCAAAATCGATAAAACTCGTATGATACTGTGATGAATATATATACCTATACTATTTCGGCGTGTATTGTGTACATATGTGTATTATTTCGTTTACTGGTCTCTGTTGACCTATATATATATATATATATATATATATTTGTATGTACAAGCTCACTTCCTTTTTTTTCCGATGGCAGTGTGGTGGGGACCTGCCGTCAAGGGGGGAGAGGAACCCCCGTGGATAAAAATTGATGTTTTTCTAGGCTCGTGTGTGATGGTGGTGGTGGTGATGTTAGTGTGGTGGTCGTTATTGTGGTGGTGGTGGTGGTGATGTTAGTGTGGTGGTGGTGGTGGTGGTTGTGGTGGCGGCGGCGGCGGCGGCGGCGGCGGTTGTCGTCGTCGTCCGACGCGGAAAATCCATAAAAACCGAGAAAAAAAGGAAACGGGCAACTCCCTCTGGCAAAACGGGAATACGTGGTGCTTATGGTGGGTGGGCGAGTGGATAGAGTTGTGTAATAATAATATTAAGCGCGGGAAAAAGGCTGCGGTGGCGCTTTACATTATCATGTTATTATTATTATTTTATATACATTGTGCGTACAGCGTGCCGCGGCGTACAGAGCGCCATCTGAACAATCCAATACATTATTATTATTATTATTACTATTATTATTATTATTGTATGCGGTGAGCCACGTGTTGAGTCACGTGTAGCCGGCCGCCGCCGCCGGTTCACCACACGAGAGGAATTCATGCGCGATATGCGTGTATGAATGTGTGTGTCGTCTCCGCGCGATGTCCGTGACGTACACACGGTTTCCGCGAAATGAAAACGGAAAAAATGAGTTTCCGGTGTGATAAATGACAATATTACAATCTACTACGTGTGTGTGTATACCCGAACACGCAATAACATCATAATATAATATTATTATCGTGACGATAGCACGACGTCGTTCGGAGCGTTAAATTATTGTCATCATATAATATTATAATGTTATTCGGTTAAAATTAAAACATTTTATAACTGGTTGTGTGTCATAGCGAGTGTTTTTAAAAACATTTTTTTGTTCTTGTTCTAGATCGTTTAAATTTTTTTCCGCATCGTTTGCAAGTAGGTACTACTGCAGGCGGCGCATCTATGTTTTGAAACATCATTATGACAATAAACTCTATAATTCATTTTAAGTCAGGTACCTATTTATATAATATATATGAATTTAACAAGGACGCTGTGCACACAAATTTTTTTATTGTAAAAATATAATCTAACCATAAGCATTTTGGAGATGTTCAACGTTCAATCGGCTTATCTTTAAAAATTGATTTTTCATTTTTAAAAGGGTTTTAAATAATATTTTCACATTCACATCGACAGTTCTGTAATATTATTGCATATGTGTACGTATATTTTTTAATACATATATAGCCGGTATTGAATGTTATATTAATACGTCATATTATATAATATGTATATTTGTAATAATTTATCGAATCGATAAACGTTAATCGGTTTATGCGTTCGAATCGTTCAACATTGCTGTAAGACGTAAGTAAAACCTTCATATAACACACTGTATATAGTATCCATACCGGTAAGTATATCATTCGAGCAATGCGCACAATTTTAAATCATATAATATTTATGTGCAGTTTTTTTTTTCATTCGTTGAGAGGGGCTTGTATAGTTGTCAAATATACTTATAATATTATAATTGTAAAAATAATAATTACAATCGAGGGTGCCAGGTGGCGCCAGGTGGTCGGGAGTAAAAAAGGTTTTGCAACCGATCTTCCGAAGTTCGATGCGGCCAATGTCACGACGAGAATATCAACTCTGTTGCTGCAGGTGTATTTCATATTATTATAAGCGTTCGCAGCGGCGGATTTAAGATTTTCTCATAATTGGGTGGAGGATATATATATTATTTGTATGTACATATCTATATTTATAAAAATGGATTGCAAGTGTCGCGGGTGCAGATGGGGGAATCATTTAGGCCGAGCTTAAATGAGTGAAGGTAGTAAGGTGTGTCCGAAGCAGAGGCGAGAGAAAAAGGAAATATTCTTGCGAAATAGTTTAGATTTATCAAACCAAGGGTGAGGAGAAATTGATGGCGCAATGTCTCTGTACCAAGTGGCAAAATGAGTGAGAAAATCCTCCCCCGTATCTGAGCCATAACTTATTAACGC
Organism: Diuraphis noxia; assembly: GCF_037042655.1. Classification (NCBI taxonomy): domain Eukaryota; kingdom Metazoa; phylum Arthropoda; class Insecta; order Hemiptera; family Aphididae; genus Diuraphis; species Diuraphis noxia. Next base: position 68,985,656 of record NW_028301712.1, on the reverse strand, counting down.
TATTTTTAGAATTGGGCAAATGTCAGACCCGGGTATTATGCTGATTGGGAGACAGCATAAAGAGGCTATCGATTTAGCCAGTAAGTCTGCAGTCTCGTTACTGGAGATCCCCGTATGGCCAGGGACCCAGAGAAACTGTACGTCAAAGTCTAATTCGGAGAGCATGTAAAGAAGAGATATGATTGTAATGATGAGTGGGGAGTTGGGTGTTTTGAAAGCATTTGAGACAAGAGCTTGTAAACATGAAGGAGAGTCAGTTATGGTTAGAAATTTGTTAGGGGTTAGTGTTGAGATGAGAATTAGAGATTCAATTATTGCATAGCATTCGGCGGTATATAGGACGATAACACACAGTTTAAGAAATATAACAAGAGGTGGGATTTTTAACGGGCTACGAAGTGCACGGATTCAGCTTGTAAATTAATAATATTATTATACCTACACTTTTCCTGACAAGAGCGCCATTTCTTTTGTTTGGTCGTGGACGTGAGGTATGACGTCTTCTCCCCGTAGATGTCTAGCTTTTAGGTATATATATTTATATTATATATATATATATATATATGTATATATATGTATGGTTGTACAGCATCCATCACTACCCACGAAAATATTTTACATTTTTATCGTTACAATGTTTCATTACTCACGCATCGCCTCCCCAATCCACTACTCGATAATGAATATATTTACTGACTTAATTGTATTTGTCTAAATCATGATCTAAAATTGTATATAATCTACAATGTTTAAATATATATATATATTGTCTGCGGTTTATTGTACGATTACCACGCACGTTTGTTTAATACGATATAATATCACATATAATGTGAATAATTAATTCTGTGATAATTAATATTATCATGTATATAATATAAATACTTTTTCGATCGGATTACTCTTCCGCCTGGCATCGCACTAAACAGAGTAGTATACGCATGTTATATTATTACTATTACTATTGAAGTTGTGCAATCAAATTGCGTCCAAGTTGAAAAGGGCATTGATGTTTTTTTTATTCTCTTTTCTTTATCAGACGACTAGTCGCAACATCTCGGCATAATAATCGCTATATTATGTTTATCGCTAATCGCGTTTATTATTTTAATAATGTATAGTGGTCTTTATAGTATTCAAACGGACAGTGCTTGTTTTGCTCACAACGTGTGTGTATTATCAAATGTAAAATTTATAATACTATATAATGTAGGTCGTAAATCGGTTTGATCTATTCATTAGGATCATAAAACAGAAGCTCGTTTGATCGACAAACTACTAATTTTATTCAACGAACGTGCAGCTAGATACACATAAATATTTAGCGTATAGTAACGCCGGCGTATTCGTGCAAATGTTTTTTTACCGTGAAAATGGCCAAATAAGCATTTGATATTTTATTATACGAGTGTATGGTTTTAAATCGGGATCGTCATCGTTCGTCGTGATGAGACTAGACAGGACTTCGAATCGTTTACCCTTTTTACAACAATTTGTACCCGCCACGGTGATTTGATCCTTACATATATAGAGTCTATATTATAGACTGTCAGCTTGCAGTGTAACATCCTAGTGTAAGGATTGACGTTATATGACAATATATTATGTATATGCGTGTGTGTGAGTATACGGTGTGTTTATAAAAAGTTATATAATATTATTTAAAATTGACCCCGATCTCTTGTGGTGCGTGACATGATATGACACCAAGAAAGGAACGTCGACAATAAAAGGTCCGAGCATCACTAGAGGGAGAACTCGTCGAACAGTGCGGTAACAAAATTATTGTCAGCTTCACGTCATTAAATATAATGTGCGTATATGTTGCAGTATGTGCTCTCTAAAATATTTTTTTATTGATTCTTTACAATCTGAACATATTGTGTTTTTATAATTTATTATTATGTTCTCCTTCAAATATATTATATATTGTTCGGAAATCCGATAGTCCACGTGCTTAATATTTCACGAGATTAGGTTCCGACGAAAATAATAACAATAGTAAGGAAAGAGTTGAGTGTATAGTATAAAGATTGTGAAACGTATAACCATATCGCGACATTCCCACATAAAAACGTACATTTTACGACCTCAAAAGAGGGACTCGTTCTCATTCCAAATATCTTTAAAAAAAAAACCATCGTTTTCTCTTTTTTTTCTTCGGATCATTATGCATATTATGTATACTATAGGTAAAACATATAGTAATATATAATATCATTCTCGTAATCACACGCTGTGTGTGCCGTATATGTGCGGGACCTGTATACTGACCCTCCTGCAGAACCAAAAGAGGAGCTATATATTTTATGTTTTATTTTCAATAATTACAACATATTAAGTGTCGTAAGTACATATAGTGTAAATATAGCATTCCAATAACCAATTCTAGTTCGTTCCATCCGCCTCACCTTTTGTATACTTAAATCAAACAGGCTTCTGCAGGCCATAATATTTTTGGGAAAATATGATGCAAAGGGTTGTTTTATTATACGGTGTATTAATATTATATACTCTTACCTCTAGAACTCCACTATTTATCGAACCTCAAATGCCCGGGAAACATACAATTTTATATAGACATGAATCACAATGAAACTTCACATACCTTATTAGTTATTATATAGGTAAAATATTTTATGATTTGTACAGCAGATTTCTAATATAGAATCGACATTATCATCGTATGCGTATACCATTTATTTTAAACAATGATTGACCTACACCGATAATGATTGCCGCACCCTGGCTCGGGGCACCCGTGTGAATCGATAAGCCATTTAAGTATAGTAGCTCACACATTATTATATAAGTACGTTTCCGGACGTCAGAGCTGTCATCGTCCTTATATATATAATATTATATTGCACATCGGTCATAGGACATAATATACTACCCAACTTACTGCACTGATGCACTTCCTACCTACCTGCGTTTCCGTTTTCCCGCCGTGGTGTGCACTGCGCAACTGCAGCACTGCAAGCGCTAGACTACCCCCCCCCCCCTCCCCACACCATGAGTAGCTCTTATTTGTATATATAATGAGGTAGATGTAATTATTTATTGTAATATGTGTACGAACAAATCCAGAGAGGGTAAATAAAAAAGTAAAAAAGCCGTAGTCGATATTATACACTTTGTATTGTTGTTTACATAGCGTGTGGTCGGAGTCGTATATTATATGTTATTACAATATATAATGTTAACAGAAGAGCGACAGTGGTTAGTAGGTAGATTTATTAACGGTGAAATAATCGGTGGACGCCCTCCACACCCTATGATGATGATGGCTATAGTCCCTTTCGTATTCATAATATTATATACATATAATATAGGTAACATAATAATCGTAACGAAATAATTTAATAACTTAACTTTGTTAAGTATATACACGATAGCTTTGAGCATTTTTAAAAGGATATAATTTAATACAGCTATATTATGTATTATTAACATAATACGCCTACTTAAACCTCTTGGATGGATTTAATATGTATAGGTGTCTATTATGCCATTTTGTTATAATAACATACCTACGTGTTGTATAAATAATTAATCTCCTGCTTGGCTGCTTACTCGTCAAATTATGGTTATTATATTGTCAACCTTACGTTAGTGTGATCAACAAATTTCTCTCGTATAATGACGTGTGATTGTAGTGTTTTATTATAGCTCATCAACGCAGCCAATCCATTATTTTGCGTGTGCATTTTTTCGCGCTCACAAATAAGTTCAAATCGTTTTTTGACTTACAGTGGTGATTTTTTTTCTGTTCAAGGCGAAAAACACGCAATTCCAAATTCGCATACACGTCGCGTATCACACTCATATTGTCTGTATACGTATACCCGACGATGGCGTATATCGACATCGTTTTCCGTAAAATAATAATAACAATAATCGTTACTGCGACGTGTGGTGTTTGACGAATATGGTTGCGATTTTTTTTTTTTAACGTGCGCACACGCCGCCGCGGTGTTAGATTTGCTGCGGCGGAGGAAGAGACGAATCGGGCGAGGAAAAAAAAATAACAACATGCGTATAAAAAAAAAAAATGTTTATACAGAGTCTCTTATTCTCGTCGTCGTTAATAATTCTCGGCCTGTCGGCGCATATTATTACTATATTATATATGCTCGTATAAATTGCAAGTGTGTTGCGTATAATATACATTTATATACCTACATGTACATATATATTATATTTATTGTATAGTTATAGTTAGTACACACTGCGCATATTATGTATTATATAGGTACGTACATATATGCACTATGCAGTAGGTATATTATCTAGCATATACATCATATATAGCAGTTATGAAAAGTGCCTATACGTGATGCTTTTTTAATTTTAAATTGGAAGACTTCGATGACAATGATGTAAACACTATGGGGCGGCTGGCGGAAACGTCATCGTCTATGTCGGGGAGAGTTCCTCGTGTGTGGGAGGGGAGGGGGGTTGTCGAACTGATGTGGTTGCTGCCGTAGGAGTTTGTGTTGCACGTCATGTATTGTTGTAGTATTAATTATTATGTATACCTTCATCGATCATTACAATGTACTCGAGCAGAAATCATTGTCTTTAAGCAGCCGGGTTCTCACACATTTGCAGTTTTTTGAAAACCAAACTCAACTTTGTCTTATGCAATATTAAAAAAAAATCTTAATAGTAATCTGTGTTCAACATGTATATGTCAATCAGCTTACAAAACTATCCAAGTATTTGCATTCGAGAAAAAGCAAGTAAAATATTATATATACGTTTACTTGGCTTTATTCTTGTTGTTTTTGTGTTTCATTGTGACCGAAGTCATTGGAGCAAATTCGCAAGTTTATACAACGAAATCAGATTTGTTTTGATTTACTCGTCGTTATAGTATATTATGTTATTATTGTCAGTGCCTTTGATTATCGTTACTCCACGTCGTGTGTGTGTGTATGTGCATTTATACCTATTCAGTTGTAACTGATCGGTTAAATAAAATATGTACATTTTTCCCGAACGGCCATATCGGTTGCATGTATATTGGTATACTTGTATTAATTATTATGTTGTTGCACGTATGTATAATATTATATCGGTGTATACCGGAAATACGTTTACACGAGGCCAAAGCGCACCCGTGTTATGTTTAAATTTATAATAATTAATAATGTATTGCCGGCATAATATATATTTATTGTATGTTTTTGCAGCCGTCTGCGATTTTTGCAGTATTTTGTTTTTGAATGGTATTAGAAAAATAGAAACTAATGACAATAGTAAACTGTATGTCTCTTCGTCCATACGAAGGTAGTTCCTGAAGTCATCTGGTTCTCCAGATAATTCACCAATTAAATTTACGTGCGAAAATTGTTGTTTTTTTAACAATCAATTTTTCGACCACTTCTTTATATTTATTTTATTTTCATGAATTGTTTTTTTTAATTACACACACTGCGAGAATAGAGAGCTCCTGTTAATCTGGTAATCGACGACATTTTTGCTACAGTGTCAAGTTAGAACTGAACAAAAATTTGTGTCAATAACTGTACGACTAAACCTAAATAATTTACTCAGTTCATTTGCACAAACTGACTGCAAAAAAATACCTCAAATTAATTTGCCTAGTTCAACTGAACGTGTTGTCATGTCCACCTTAAGAAAAAGATAAATTTACGATATTTTGAATACAATATACAAAGCATGATTTTCTAAAATCCAATTTAAACACACTTAATATGACATTTTTTGAATATTTTCGAACCATCGCTTCCAGGAATACGTATAATATATCATAATAGCCAATGAGACTATTCGCGTCTGATCGATTAGGTACTGTAAATGTGAATTTAATTTCAATTTAAATGGTCTGGGAGTGAACAAAAAATACTAATAAAAAAATGATTAAACTTCGTTATTTAATGCTGGTTCATGTATTTTATTAAGTATACTCTTAATATATTGTATAAAGAGAATTCATGAAATCGTAAGAAGGTTGGAATTTTGAGTTTGTTCTATGTCGCCAATTCATCGAAACAAACTTACAATCAGTATTGAATATAAATGTATAATTAACTACTTATCATACACTTAAATAAATGGAAAAATAAAAATATTAAGGTAAATAGGTATTATAATTATGCGTCTGTATATAAGACATAAGTGTTAAGCTTATGTGTATTAATTGTGTTTAATGTATTTCATTCAAAATTAATATGTATATTATATTCACATTCATTCAAGGTGTTGGTACTCTGCGGTCTACCTATACCTGATAGGGTTTTTTGTAATTCCAAAAATGTTTGTTTTGAAAATAGTTTATTAGGTGTATAGAAATCTGGTGACAGTTTTTCTTTATTTATATTGGAGTATATGCCAGTATATAGTGTATTATAATTATTTGTTATAATTTTAACTCAATAGCTCATTTACAACGAATTACTATATTTTCTTTGTAACATACACTAATGAACATAACAACTATGATCATAAATGTATTATTTAAATTTTCGATTTTAATACCCCTTAGCTTACACATAAATACAAATTCGAATAAAATGCATACCTAAAAAAAAAAAAACAGGATAGTAGCTGGTTTCAACTCAACACTTTCGAGTGTATTTTGTCATAGGTAGGTCACTATAAATTGGTAATGGATGTGTTATTTTTGAATTCTATGTTAAATCATTCCATACATAAAAAAAGGTTTCTGAGTCTGATCATCTTCTAAGTACCTATATTTTATAATTTATTACTTATATCTACTATATAAGTGATACGGAGTTGAACTAATTAATGAAATTTACCTAATTTTACATAATTTATAATCATTGTTTTTTTACTATTGCTTATTACTTTATTATTAAATAAAGTTTCCTTGACTAACTCATCTAAACTTATTGTTGTCCCTATGATAATATTATTTATTATACAAATCCGTTAGGTTGGTATATGTCTCTGATATTTTGCCTTATGAAATTACGTGATATGCACCCGGTTATTTACAGGAAAAATCAGATGTATTCTCCCCCACACATAACCACTAAGTCTCAACAGAAAAGTAACAGGGATTGGCTCTTGAATTTTTGAAAACCGATAATTTTTTTGATCCATCCCATCATTTCAAATAATAAATTTATTTTTTTCTAAACGTACATCATAATACTCTTACCGTATATATTATATCGCGGTGTAATGGATTTTCTCTTTTTCTCTCCCCTTTTTCTGTCACAACCCTCCCCTCACTCTATCTCTCTCGTTCCACTCGTCTACTCTCTCTGTACGTTGTGGGTTGGGTTGACCGGATTGATTTTTACAAGTGGCAGGACTTTTCACACGCACGCCAGATCCCTTAGAGTCTCGACATTTTAACCAAAAACCCATCTCTCTGAAAATATAATATTATTTTGTAGGTCAGAAAAGTATAATAGAGGTAATATTCTAAAGGTATATTGTAAATTATACGATCATCGCTCATCAGGATTAACCTGTGGGTTATCGATTTGCTTGAGTTATTATTTACTTAATCAAATAAACATAATATTATGCATAATAATATATCGAATTTAACTCATATTTACAAATATTTTTCATAAGTCCGTCGCTTAATTTTATATTATATATAGGTTCTATTTTAAATAATTGTACTATTATTTAAATCATAATTTATTTTTACATCTTTCAAGCTATATTTAATTTTACTGCTTAATTGTAGAACAGAATAAAAAAATTATAATCACTTTCAGAATACCTATCATAAATATTTTGTTTGATTAATGCCTGATTATATATCTCTATTTAAACCAACAAATGTAATTTGCTGTTTATACTGTTTATTTTAATAAATTTCACTGTTCAATTAATTCATTACAAATGATATTTTAACTGCTTCATGATAATATTTACGTGACGCATGTGTAGGTTATATATACTGAGATATTTAACGAAATATTATGAAAGTATAAATTTAAATCAGTTAGCTACCTATCTTTTTTTCAATAGACCACAGCTTTTGAAAAATAAATAGTATATGTTTAATATAAATACCTTAAATTAAACTAAATTAACTAAAACTTAACTTAAAACTATTTTTTTAATGTCATATACTTTCCTGATACGACTAGTGTCTAGTGCATTGTTATAATGACAGAACGTTAAGAACTTATGATTAAATTTGATAAAATATTTATTACTTTAACTGAGTATTATTATTTTTTTAAACGTAAATAAATAAATAAATTTTATTAATATGTACAAATTTATATTATTTATCATTAAATATTTAATTTAGTCACTTTTAAAATAATCTGTTCGGATGTAACCCGAGTGTTAAATTATGAAATTAAGTTCTGAGTAGATTTAAACGTCGTTGGCCCAACTGCAGGTAGGTAGAAACACCGGTTAATCATAGGTCTAATTGTATAATATTATCCCTTGGCAACCGCTTAATTAAGTCGGGTGCAAATTTGTGAAATGAACAGCTGTATTCATAATATTTTAATGGCATACCAAGACGTGAATCTCATTAATGTATAATGTGAAGAAAAAAAGAGTGAAAAGATTAAAAAGGGAAATGTATTGTGCAGCAATAATCTAAAATATTCACCAATAAATATTGTGGTTCGAAAGTTTAAGAGTATCAAATATATATTATATTTATTTATGAAAATATACGTCATGATTTTTCTGGATTTAAATCGACCACACAGATAGTCGTAATAAAACATTTTAATTTTAGACAATAAATAATATTCCCCACTGCGGGATAAAATATGAAATGGGAAACGTAACATGATCGACGGGATTAAAGTGTTATAAACCGCGGAACGTCGTCTGTCAAAAAAAGATTTGCAGTACATTATACGCAAGTGTATCGTATTAAACGTATTTCGTATACGCATTTCGTATTTCGTAGTAAACAAAAAGTTTTAGCATATTTTATTATGTTGTTATTAACAGATTGCTCTAAACCTTTGCACGCCATGAGTGTCGTCGTATTTTCTCTTTAAGTTGGTTTATATACCACCAGAACCTCATATTACAATTAATATTCATTCTTTTTCAACATATTTCGCGTTGTACCTAACTATTATAATACGAGGAAGTCTAACCTCCCATATTGTATATAATTTGTGCCTTATTAATTTAATTAAGAAATCATATAAGATATAATTATACATAGGTGCACATATTTTTAAAAATCACCGGGCACTCCAAGTGAATACTCCACCGCCAAAAAATAGTATGTATAGTGGCCTTAACCATCCATTCTTAATAATAGTGATATATAATGACCACTTATATTTGCATTAGCGCCATGATACTGACCTTTGAAGTCTGTGATTGATAATTTAAATTGAGTTGGACAATCAGAATTCAAGGTTGGCAGTCAGATAATTGATAAATCAATTGTAGATATCAAAAAACCCTAAAAACTGTTCAGATACACCTAAATTATCATCGAATAAACGAAACATACTCATACTTGCTCGGATTATACACTGATTGTCTGTTGTCTAATCCACCATATAATAATATATTATCCATCAATTTATTGCATTTATTCATTAAATAATAAACATTTTTGAAATTTCTTAAAGAAAATATTTAATTACCAAACACATTTGATCCCACATTTTATGGAATGCTCAGTACTCTAAAAACATTTCAATTGATGCTCGAGCATCCTATATAGTTGGCGTGTATATAAAATGTGTATAAGCTAAAGATGGTCGCGGTATTTTAATAGATTGAATTAACAATTAATTTTATTGTTCAACCATTAGTATAATGCTTCATCAACGGACCCCACATCAAATTCTTTAACTAAACCTTTTTTTTCGGCCCTATAAAAAACTACCAATAAAATGCTACTCATTACAAGCGATATATTACACGATTTTTATTTAATAATATTTTTTTATTTAATAATATTATACTTTTAAATCATAAAATAAGTTAGGTATTCCAATCAAAATTACAATACTTAAAAAATTGCAAATTCATTTAAACGGGTCCCTGTACTCCAGATAAAATGGCTGTCCCCCTCCCCTTTTCGTGGTGACCCTGCTGCTTACAGTCATCAATAATATACCGTGAATTATCGTATAACCTATCGTTTATACTAATTTTTCTATCGTTGCGCATGTTTCAGAAGTTACAAGACGTTGATCAGTTACAAAAATCGGCGTGCGATCGGCGTCAAAACGAAGTCGACGGTTTCGGCGAAGGAAAGCTGCGACAAGATCACCGTGAGACATCGGAACTCCAAGATCACGGTGCGGAATACGTGCTACCGTCTTTCGGCCACCGTGGTGACGATCAAGCTGCAGGCATCGACGAACAGCGGGGACGGTTGATCGCCGGCTGTGACGTCCCGCTGATCGTCACCGGTCCGGCTCCCATCTATCCGGCTATCCACGCTTCGCCGAGTCCCACCACATCGACCATCACAACCAGCCGCCTGCAGCTCCAGCAGAGTCCCCAGCAGCTTAAGGCCGAGGGATCGACGACGTCTTCTGCCCGTCCGGAAATCATGTTGCAACAGTACCAACAGCAACCGGATTACACGCCCTACGGCGGCATCGGGTACGGTGCGCAGCCCAACGCGGGTTACTTCAACTATGGCGCCACCGAGTCCTCCTGGTATGGTTCGCCGTCGTCGGGCGCCGCCGATCACGCGCAAATGGTGAGTACTGATCCGCCATTTTTGAACGTATAGTCCGTATAGGTTATATAGATACCTCCATGCATGGTGCCTATGCCGCATAGGTAACTTTTCAGGAGGGGGAAAAATATTAAAATTCTCAAATCTAAGCAAAATAAATGTTTAATGATATAATTTCAACATATAAATATAAATATGCTATTATTTTTTATAATTAATATTTTTACGGTATACAATAATTAATTAAAATACATTTTAATAAGTACACGTAATATTCAAAAAATAGAAAAAATAGGGTCAAAAGTATAATTCGACATCGGTAAATAAAAATAGCAAATTTCTTTGGTTTATTCCAAAAGTATATTAATATAATGTCATCTTGAATGAAACTACTTTTGTTTGAGTTCACTTTTTCTCAGTGAACGCTTGTCATTCACAAGTATTTCATATCTTAGAAGTTAAAATTTTTATTTTATGTTGTCAATATCGTGCTAATATTTATTAAATTATAAGTTCATATAATTTTTTCCAGGGAGGGCAAGTGCCCCGTCTTGCCATCCCCCCCCCACTTTGACACTAATTCTTCGGCACATGACTGAATCATGGTATTATAGTAGTTAGTTAGTGCTGTGATTAACAAATCTCCTAAAATGTTAGTATGTAGTCTTAAGGGAGGAAGCGATTTCCTACGCATAATTTACCAACATTTATGCATTTGACAGTTTCAAATTTTGTGAAATTTAAAAGGTATAATCCTCTGCTCTCGTTGTTTTTTACGACGATATTATAATTTTAAGCGAGTTTCGAGTATGAAAATATTAATAAATATTCGTAATTCGACTGAAAATGTTCAGTATTTGCAATATTGCAAAAAAAGTGCCCCTAATTAGGCACTTGACCCACCCCTACCCTAGGATTTTGTATTTGTTTTCTAAAGCATTATCTGTAACGTGCCAATTTAATAAACATAGATTACTTTTTAAATGGAAGTATATAAAATTTATAAAAAAAATTTATATTTGCCCCCCTTTCCTCTAGAAATATGTCTGGGAGCACCAATGAATAATAATAAGATATGCGTACGTTTTAATGTCGCAGCTGTGCGTTGTAATAACCTATAATACGCTCGATGATAATAATAATAATAATAATAATAATTTTTAATATTATGTTATCGCTGAAAAATGCGAGAACGCGTTCTATAATATAATATTATTCGTCTTTCATGCGTTTGCTTTTGAATTTGTGTTTCAGCATGCTTGCAACTCACATATCGGCGAAAGTACAGGAAACTTCCTGAACCATGGTTATCATCAACAAGCTACGTTGACAGGTTAATTTCGTTCCAAATATTATAATAATATTATTACTATACCTACTTTTGCATATTATTATCTGTCGTCTCGCATAAACGCCGAGCACATCACAATCGTGTTCGCTCTAATGTGCAGACACACTGCACCACCAGTGCGTTACCTATAATACGACTTGTATATTACATACCGTTACATTGTTATAAAAATGATAATATTATGGTTATTCCGCATTATGCCGTGGCAGATGACATTATCTGTATCATAATTTATGCGTGCACGTCATAATATTATTGTAATAATAATAATATTATAATCGTTGCAGGGGCGTCGACGTCTTCGGCGGAATCGTTCGTCGCCAACAGCCATCATCCTGTTTCCCAGACCGACATGACAGACCCCATGGCCGATTTCTTGGGCGGCCACCAAAACATGACCGAAAACGATAAGATCATCAAGGTAAGTCCGACTAAGAAACACGACCCAAACGTTTGAAAAACCTGCATCCGAACTTCCGCATTTCCTGTGTGTACCTATTATTATTATTATTGTTGTTATGGATCGTGTTAGTGCCGTGCCCAGGATTTTTTTTGGGTAAGGAGCTTAAACATTCAAACTTAACCCTATAGGAAAATAAGAAATAATTTAAAAAAATATAAATGTATACTGGTAGACACATAAAACTAATTGTATTATTATGCATTTAATTTTAAATTGTTACAATTTTAAATCTAAGCTCACCCGTCAACATTATTACTAATTGCTATGATATCTCCCCTGAAATTTCGGGGGAAGGGGGGGGGGCTCAAACCTAAAAGTCCGCCCCTGGATACGGCACTGGATTATATATCGATTAAACGATATTATTATATTCACGTACACAAAACGCCACCAGCACGCTTCTGTATATCATAATTTATTTTTATATAATATATAGTTCGTCGAGCGTGGCGATCCGTCCGTCCATTCCTTCCTCCTCGTCCACGTGTCCTCGTATGTATGACGTACATTCCTGTTTGGCATCCGCCGCCAAGGCTAATATGTGATATTATGATACATTGTTGTTCCGCAATAATATAGTGCTAGTTAAACGAGAAAACCATTTTTTTTTTCCATGCCGATTTCACAGGAGGAGTCCATAGACTGGCTCTCGACCATCATAAACGACGAAGTCGTCGATCACGGTAACCGGTCCGACGCTTGTGCAGATGGGGGCGGTGGAGGTGGAGGTGTGGCGGGCTCGGGCGCCAACGGCAAACTCGTCGGCGATCTGACGTGCGAGGGAAGGGAGTCCAACGGCCGGTTGCCAAACTTTCATCAGGCCTTCGGGTCCACCGAGATAGGCAGGTTCTCGCAGCACGAGTACTACGAACCGCCGAAAGACACGGCCATCAACGAATGCCAGTCGGCGGGACGGTCGGCATCGGCCGCCGCCTCCGCTGCGCAGCAGCAACAGTCCGGCGCCGGCACGTCGCAGCAGCGACACGACGAACAGCACGCGGTGGCGGCGTCGTTTGAACCGCCGCGGCAACAAAACAGGCGTGGACGCGCCCAGCGCGGCGGTGGCCAGAATAGGCGCAACAAGCAGACCAGAACGGCGGCCGCAGCAGCGGCAGCGGCTGCTGCCGTGGCCGCCCAACAGTACGTGGGTTACGAGGTGACTGGTGCCGCGGTGGGCAGGCACCAGGTGCCTCCGTACCACCATCAAGACCCGTACAACCGGAACCATCATCATCACGCCCAACAGCAGCGGTATCACCAAGAATACCATCACCAAAACCAGCAGTACCAGAACCACCAACAGGATTACTACAGGTCGTACGATCGGATGCATTACCAGCAACAACAACAACAACAACAACAGCCGCCACTGCCATCGAATCAGTACTACAATGGCAACGACAACGGTGGTGGAGGCAGTAGTAGCAACGGCAGCAGTGGCGTCAACAACAGTAACCGGGAACAGTCGTACGCTGGCGGATACAACCGTTTTCACTCGTGCTGCTCTACCGAGCACATATCCAGGCCCAGTCATCACCACAACTACGGTCCGGGCCAGTACTACGGTGATTACAATACCTACAACCAGTGGTGATGAGGAGTGATCATCATCATCGCCGCCGCCGTGTCATAAAATATCGTTTTAAATTTAAAAAAAAAGTATATTATAAATAATAAAAATATTATGTTTGGTTTGAGCGCACCAACAACGGCGGGTGTGCCTTTCAAACATTCTCCCTTACCTCCATTCACCTCATCCCTGTCGGATACAAAATTAATATTTTTAACTCACTATATCTGTGATACGATGACGATGGTAATACACGGTACCTATAACGATATTATATTTTGATGTATTATTATCACACGTTATTGTGCAACAACAAAATTTGTGGCTTAAATGTGAATAGTAGAATTTACCGTTTTTTTTTTCTCGGACACTCAACGAGTCAATTATAATGTCGAAAACGAAATTCCCGATTTGCATAACATTCGTCTTCTCGCGACACGTTTTACAAAAAAAAAAACACACACACACCTGGCGTGTAAAAACGGTGTAACTCGATGTCCTGTTTAAAACGATAACTATATACTTATTACTTTGTAACTAAATCAAAACAATATTATGAATGATGCTATTGTTGTGTATTAACGTATATTATTATTATTATTATTATTATTATTATGTCGAACAAAAACCGCGCCGCCTGCGTGTGTGGTCGGTGTGTTTCACGCGACCGACAACGACATTTTTATTTATTTCGGGCATGGACAGTCGAAGAAATGGTTGGCCTCGAGAAACTGTAATATTTATGTGGATTTATATTTTACTGCGATTTGGTGCCAGGGAAGACGTTTTGATCGGTTTCGAGCGGGTTTTGATATCGTCATCATCATCCGGCGTGATGGTGTGTCGTCCTAGTGACCATTCGTCATCATACGCGCGCGAGTTCTTCCTCCAAACGCCAAGCCAAGAGAAGAAAACAAACCGCGACGACGACGGCGGTCTTGTTTCGATGTTTTATAATCGTATGATTTACATTATAATAGTGTTTAAGTCGTTGTGCCTTATTAATTAACAGTTAATAATGTTGTAAAATGCACCATTAAATTATTATTATTATATCATGATTTTATGAATAAATTATTATATTATATAACTGTATAAAATATTATCGATAGCATATTTTTTTTTTACATACATATATATATATATATATAATATTATTATTATATAAAATATAAATGGCGAGCGAATCAGCGTGTTTAAAAAGTCCGTCGCCGGCAGTTTTGTTTACATTTTGTTTTTATTATTATTATTATTATATTGTTTAGTTTTGTTTTCTGATTCCGTTTGTATATTATTATAGTTGAATAATATTATTTCGTATCAGCTGTGTTGCTGATGACAAGATAGAGCAATGATACAAGTTTTTAAAGCTGTGCGCTAAATATTATTATTATTATTATTATTATCATTTTGTTTTAGACGAGACAGAGCCTGCAACAGTTTTTTTATCCTACTAATATTAGTTGTTGTCCGTTTTGTTTGTACCATTACTATATTATTATTATTATTATTCCTATCGATATTATTATATTTTGTACGAGCGTAGTCTTCCTATACATTATGTTATTTTAATATTATAATGAATATTATTATTAGGTCCGGTCATATTATAATAATATTATTATTATGTTTGAGATAATACTATACGTTAGAGCTTCCTCCGTTAACAAAACCTCACGCGACATTATCGCAAACGCGGGTCATTGCGGCCTGCGATTATTAGTTTATTAATCATTATTATCATTATAATTTCATATATGTTTTTTTTTTTATGGTCATAATTTTTTTTATTGTTTTAATATTTTTTACTTTTCAAAGCGGAATTTAGGCTCAACTGTTACACGGACCAATAGTATGATGAATTTATATACCTACCTAATTATATAATATATTCAAAAACTGAGTTTTCTGTCACTGTGATCGAGTATAATATATTGTATTTGTTACACGTTAATATTATGTCAAATAATGATGTATTTTATTACGATACCGTAGTGCGTGTTTGACCTTAACACGAGAAAAAGATAATAACTATAAAGCCACCCACCATTATATTCCTCCGTAGCTTCGCGAAATCGTGAAAAAATAAAATAATAATCAACCTACTATAGCTTATGATATTATTAATTATACATTATTTTATCACAATCTATATATACTGTATAGATACGTAAATTTAAAGTTTGAGTAGAGAACACTTCCCGCGAGATACATAATATATTATAATATAAGCGTTGTGCCATTACGGTATTGACAATATGATAAGGTGCGTACACACAAATCGGCTCGACCATGATACAGTGGACAGTGTAATTTCAGGTGTCTTTGGAAAAACATTTTTTTTTCTTCCGTTTTGTCTCTACTGCAGGTTTGTTGGTGGTTGTTCGGCGGCACCACCCGCGCTTTTTTTTTTTTTAATCATAATGTTTTTCAAATTTGTTTTTTACGTTGTTCTCGCCGACGACTATATATTCTCGAACATCGCTCACGAGATTTGCCATAATATTATAACGGATAATATCATAATTGCCATCATTATCAGAGAAAATTCAGAATAATGTGGCCGTGCCATAATAGTGTTAGGTATAATATTATCGATGTCGTTTGCCTTCGTTACGATTTTAATATCTACCTGTCTTCTCGTGTGATGTGAACGATGTTTGGATTATTTCACGCCTAGAAAACGACTTTTTCTGTCCTGTCCCGACGAGCACACAATATTATCGTTCAAACACCCTCTGCACTTCTCGAGGGTCGGTGTCGTTCTATTATATCCGATTCGTGATGTGTGGACATGACGTTTCCGCCTGCAATGAGACAACTGCAGCAGTCATCATATTATACGATATTCGACGTCAAACGGACGTTCGAAAACGATCGATCCAACTACATTATAATATTATTATTATTATAATATGCGATTATTACAGTAATAATAATAATATCGTGCCGTATATTGTGTGTACTATAACCGGATACGCATAATTCACTGATAATCGAGATAATCGTGGTCGTTCGAAAAACCATCAAACCATATTATATTATAATATAGACTTTTTTATTATTATTATTATTATTATTATTATTATTTTATGCACACGTTGCGGTTCGGTCCTCTTGCAGTGTTGTGCATACAGTCCTCCACTACGTTATTATTTTCTATTATAAAAAGTGTTGTTAACATTACTATTGTCATTATCATTATTATTGTACTATTATGTTTTTTATGTTAATTTTATCCCCCTTCCCCGCGATATAGGTACATGTTATTTTATTATTATATAATTCGATTTCGAATATTATTATTGTTTGTTAAAATAACTCGTTTATTTTTATGTTATTTCAGAAGACTCTACCATAGTTAAGGAAAAAAAAATATGTTGTCTACTAAAACTACGCGGGATATGTATCGAAACAAAATATCGATTATATTATTATGTACCTTTGGTTATTTTTTATGGAATTAAAAAACACAAAACATTTGGGATGGTTTTTGCATAATGTTAAAAATTATATGATTTAGGCTGCATATATAGTTATTGGATTAATTTATTATAACCCTTATTATATTATTGACTTTTGTAAAAGACAAAAACGAAATAAACATATTATGTTACTGTAAACTGTTACCACGTTTGTGCGATTATTGTTTTCCATATTATACCATATGATATAATAATATTAAATATTGTTTTTGCCAACTATACTCGAATTCTCTTAACTGTTCGACTTGAAATACGTAAGTACCTGTATAAATAATGTTAAGGTATTAAGGTAAATATATCTCTTAAACCTGAAATTAAAACTGTTCGATTGCTTTTAATAGTCGACGCATATTATTTTATAATGCGTGTTTGTGAACTCACGCGAAACATAATTTGTGATAAGTTTTATGCATTTTTGTGATTTGTGTGTAAATACAAGTTGTAGTAGATCATTATGCATTTTGCAACATGTTTAAGTTAATAATATATTATATTTTTGTTTACAACGAATAACGTAATTAAACTAATTGTAACAATATATATTATTGTGTATAACACAGCTATAGACTCGATCAAAGGGCAAATATTTTGTCTCTCCTGGTTATGATATATATAGACAAAAATAAACTTATTCAAAAACATTTATAATTAAATAGGATAAGTTTATCCAACTTTTCTGTGACCATGTAGGCATATAGTTATGACTTTAAACATTAAACAATCAAATTGCGTGAATAACGTAAATAATGTACAAGAAAAGGATGATTAATTGTCGTAGTTATATCACTATTAAATTTTACTTTATATTAATATATAATATTATTTTCTTCAAAATTGTTTTGGGTATAATTTCACCATTTATGTATTAAACTAAATTGTCTAAATATCTAAAAAAAATATACACACACATATATATACAATATGCAACATACAATATACATATTATTATAATATCATTTTCAAGATTCCTACTTAGAGTTTGATTATTTATGCAATTATTTCATTTCTTATAATACTTAAACAATGTAAAATATTGTCTAAGTTATTATGTTATGTATTATATTTTAATTCCAATAAATATATTTTTGGATTTGTAAGTTATAGTATTATAGGCACCTATGACCTATATGTCGTATGCCTAATCAAATTTAAGCCAATACACAAAAGTTTAAAATACACGATCACTCGGGTACCTATTGATTACTGTACAAAAACTGCAACTACTTGTGGGTACAAAACAAAATGCGTGGAAACAAAGTACTTTAAAAATATAATAATACTATTTATGGCGCTTGAAAGGTATGTATATAATAATATCTGACCTGTATTAAATTGAAAAAATTGCTATTGAAGTGGTGCGAAATTATATTTTTATTTATAATTTCTTTTAAAAACAGCACCCTATAATTGAAATGTAATAATATATTTTTCAACACAATATGTATTTGATAATACTGTGATTAACGATTGTGTAGTATAATATGGTTTTTTTTTTCATATTAATGTAATTTTTAATTATTTTACACGCAAATTATAATATAATACTGAGTACCTATCATTTTAACTAAAGTATATTATGCCAATATAACTACCGTTAGAGCTGTTCGCACTCTGCAATATTGTATATACGTATTATTGTGTATTATATCGGATTGGGCAATAATAATATTATTATGTTTTTTTTATGACCCTCGAAAACAGATTATTGGTTGTGTGTGTGTGTGTGTGTGTGTGCGTGCGTGCGTTCGTGTGTGTGTGTGTGTGTGTGTGTGTACACATATTTAGTGGCTACGGCCAAATACCGTACCACACACGATAGACCCCTATAATATTGTACAAAACTCGGCGGTTTACGAACTTTTTATAAATATTGATGTCTGCAGTAAATGTTACATTTCAAAAAACAAAATGTGTGGAAGGTAATGTATTTTAAAAACATAATGTGATGTCGTGTGGCGATTAAAAAAAAAGATATGTATGTAATAATAATAATAATAATATCAGGTGAATTTCTCCTTGTATGTGTTACCTACGTGTTTCGTCTATTTAGTCATTCCATTTGACTGGTGAGTACTGAGTAATGATGGTTACCTTCGTTACAGTAATCTACAATAAAATTGATGTGTACAACGAAGAAGATTTTCCTGATCCGGTATGTACTGTTGAAATTATTTTTTCTTTACATTTTGAACCGATTTTTTAGTTGCTCTTATTATTCAATATTTTTAACTTAAAATTAGAAATATTTATTAATAAAAATAAAAATAATAATTAAGTCAATTAGATGCTTGGTAATGTATATTATATATACACATATATTAAGTTATGATTCCATGTTATATGAATTAGTTTAATATAGCTCGCTTATTGCTCTACACAGGTGTGTTCATACAATTATATAAGATATATATAGAGAAATAATTTTAAATTAAAAAATTACCATCAATTAACTATAGAATTTCTCACTATTTGTTCATATATTTTTAATCCTGGTGATTGCATAGTCGCTTTCTTTTTTAATCGAGCAAGAAATATACTTATACATTATAATTTATAATATAATATATACCTACTATTATAATTTTTTTTTTATATAATAATATTTATCATCTAAAATTGTAAAGTATACTTTCTAGGGCCAGACTAAAGAGTTTACCGGGTCTGGAACCCCCTGGTATTCCAAAGGCCTTTGCTCTTGTAAAAGTATATAAAAATGTTACATTATTATATAGAACTAGTTTTATACCATATATTATTATAGTGCTTTTATTTTGTTTTGTTTTTTAAGTTCAAAATTAATTTCATATGTGTTTATTAATTTTAGATCTTTCTAAATAGTAATTAATGGTAAATCGTTCAGGGGTGAATTTTTCATGGTGAACCCCAATTCGTTCTTTACTTTTTTTGAATACGGTACATCAAATTTGGACTATTAAATTTAACTTATTAACGTGTATATGATTTGAAGACTTCAATGCTCATAACATTTTTAGTTTCTTCTTCTTCATCCAGCTGATTTAGTCACCCATACTAGTCATATTAACTATTTTAATTTAAACGGTAAAACTCCAGGACGATGTGTTCATACCTACTTTATCACAAAATATTTTTTAATATATTTTATATTTTTAATTTTTATTTCTCAAAACTGTATTGAAGGTACCTATTTAAGGTATTTTGATAACATTTTATGAATTAAGTAATCGGTGGTATACGATTTATTATGATACATCAATACATCATAACAACTATGGAATGTATTTATTAAATTGTAATAAAAAAAAAGTTTTAATATAAATTTAAACGACTTGATCAAAGACATTTATTTTAATAGCTCATAATAGTTATTAAGTAATCATTACTGGATTTATAATTAATTACTAATAATTAGTTTACCATTAATTTTATTAATTTAAGTCTTATAAAAAAAAAATACATGGATACATTAGTGAAAATGAAACAACTAATTAAGGGTAACCACTAACCATCATATTATAATATTAACATTCAACCTTGTTACGTATACGGTTTTTGTTATATTATATAGAAAATATTATGCTAAGTGCTAACTTGTAAACTTTAGGATGTACCTTTTATATATTATTATTATTTAATATTATACTGCCACATAAATATATAATGTATTCATCTGTTGCTAATTTGAACCCTCGTCGAACTTGCATGCTTATGCCGTCTAGAATTAAATTATATATACATATTACCATGAATAACGCGCTTTTAATTTTACCGTATATATCGACGCCCCGCGCAGTTCAGAACTGAAACAACTATTGAGTTATAACAAATCCATGTTATGAACACCATACCATAAAATACACAATCCTATAACGATTTAAGTTCGTTCAATAACGCTATAAAATATAGTTAAAGTATTGTCTACGAGAGAACATTTTCAATATTATAATTTATTTGCTTTACGTTACATAATAGAGAATCAGTATAGAAAACTCATATTCTTTTTTTTGAGTTGTTTCAGTTTTGAAGTGGGGCATCATCTAAATATAGGTAGACGTACGATGTATTATAATATGCGTAAATATAAAATGAAAAAGTGTGCCTACCTAAATTTTCATTGTTCATATCGATTTACATAATATTTTTCGTCGAGAACATAAATCATAATATTGTCAGAAAATGGAAACTTATTGAGTATTTTTAGTTTTTATAATTTAAATGTTATCTCATCAATCGGATTACTTTACCTTGACTTTTTGTTCGTGACATTACTCCGGCGTTGTGTTTTTCTTAACCAAGTGCACACATGGTTTTTTAACACTCATTATTAATATTTTAAATATTAAATGCACACCGCACGTTTCTATGGGTTATTGGTACAACACAATACGTATATTATCGCATAACATAATAATAATAATGTAGGCCGATTTTTAACGCAAGTGTATAATATTATACACACACGTTCTTCTCATATAATAAACTTTTAATAACAAAAAAAAAAAAAAAAACTATAGCGTCTGACGTCTATTGATAGTCAATATCGCGATTGTTGATAACAATTGAAATGTCTGGGGATCAAAGTATCTTTTCTTCTTCTCTCTACAAACAACTACGCACTACAACGCACACGTTTCGGTGAACACGCACAACCGATATAATACATACAACATAGGTAATAATATTATAGTAAATTAGTAACGTATGTGCGGCCTATCTATCCATCACTATATGTATAATTACATATATTCACGAGTATATATGGCTATATGGACAGATATCGTTATTATCGGTTAAAACCGTGTAAAGTAATTTATTATTAGTGTGTGAGTGAGTAAAATGCGCTCGACAACGCATGTTAACTTACTTAAATAATAATGTAGTGTGCACTGTACAGGGCGATCCATTTATCAGTGTCTAGAAGTTTTCACTTATTTTGAAAATATTATTTTTACATACTTCGATATCGTTGCAAAAACTTATTTTTTTAAGTTATATTTTAGCGAATTCCTGACGATATCACTTTTTAGCCTTCTATTTTTTTTTTAAAAATGACATCGATTAATTTTAAGGCTAAAAGTCTTGATGCGAGAACGGAGTATCTGCAATGGACAAAAATATTTGCTCCAAACCAAAACCAAATTGTTACTCGTTTGAAATTCGATTTAAATGTATCAAGCTATTATAATACGTTAATTATACCTGTTCGAAGTAGGTATACAATTCAAAATGTATGCTGTCATTGAAAAACGTAAAATCTCGAGAAATCATGTACCTGCAGATGTTTTGTATAATGTAAAACATTTTCAATTAAGTTTACGAATTGATGATGAGTATAGAGGTAACTACACTTAAATTAAATGATTCTTGTTGTTTACACGTACGACACGTGTGTATTTCTTTCTCATCGTATTATTACGATTGCACCGAACCGGAACTTGGAAGACGACGACGTCGACGTTACCTTTATGGTCGAACGTTTGGCGGCGGCGGTTTTTCCACGTGCGCGACGGCAAGCTGTCACTGCCGTTTTTTGTATATCCGGCGCCCGCTCGCCGCGTCAGTGCACAATATATAATAATAATGATAATAATAATAATAACATTTTACGCTTTCCCGCAGCTCGGTCAGGCACACGAATGACGTAAGTGTCAATATCACGAACGCTAATTCGTCGCCGATCGGCGGAGTAACAACCGGTGCAAAATTATTAATTATTACCAATTAATACCATTAACTGGTGCTTACGTCTATAGTGTGTGACGTCTTTATAAACTTATGTAAATACTAAATAATATATACGTCTTGATTTTAGTGCGCGTTAACGCACCGTTTTTCACCGTGGAAGAGTTTTATAAGTGTCTATTATACGTCTGTTGTAAATACCAATATATTTTATTGTTATTGTTTGTTTATCATTTATTATAATGTGATTTGATGATCACTATAACATGTTTGATATCCTTGTCTAGTTGAAACATGTTTGAAGACGAAGACGACCATGATGAGTGATGACGCGCGTTGTGTGTAGGGCGCGGTCAGGTCAGTTGACTGACAACGGAACACCATGCACGTAGCCAAATGGACGAAATTCTACAATCCAGATATTCAATCTCAAATCAAATTTCAACGCTATAAATTTGTTTTTCATATAAAGTCCGGTTTTTCGGGATCATCAATATTTAATTTATTAGATGCTGTTACTGCGTATCAATTTTGAAATTGTGACATTGATCAACAATTGCGTCTAAAACCAAATTTGGTTTTTGTGATCAGTGTACAAATTGAACTTCATAATTTTTTTTAGATTTTTCAGCCGTTATATTCATTTACAATATACTAGGATTCTTATATGAAACTTGATTATAGCCAACATAAACACACATGTTAATTTGATTATATGAGTGATATACTAATGGATCTTCACTATCAGGTATATGATGGAAACTGTTAAGTAAACGGAACAAAAGTCGCAGTAAAATATCCCCACTTACCATTAACAGGGCAAAACACTTTATGAGGCCCTGGGCAGTAGTATCATGAGGCTCCTACGACTTGGACTTAGTAATAGAAAAAGTAACTGAACTATAAATTATTTTTAATTATTTTCATTTCAAATTAAAATATAGGTAGTATAATATAAATTTAAAAATAATCCATGTATTTAATGGGCCATTATTAAAAGCATATAATATGACATAATTATACATTTATATACATTCAAACGATTTATTATGAATTAAACAATTAGACATTTCTACATATTACATTTTTACCAAGGGTTATATTAGGTTGTACGTTTCTTTCGTAAGTACATTATTACATATTATATTGTATTGTGTTATGGGCAAGATTTAAATTTATAAGCGATAAGCTATATATAAAAACAACTTTGAGTAAAAATAAAGTTTTAAACGTTCGTCGCCAATATAACCAATATAACCATGCTTCTGTTTAAACAAATGTACAATTTAATTTTTTACACGATTTTATTAACCGGGGCATTTTTTTGGTTTATCATTAGCTATATGCATCAGTTAGTTCAATTTATTGTACTATACGTCTTGCACTGCACAATGCACATATCACGGGGTAACCGCAACAGATTGATGATGGCTGCATACTAGTTGCGGTCATGACGATTTTTGAGATAA
The DNA here is from genome assembly GCF_037042655.1 of Diuraphis noxia. Lineage (NCBI taxonomy): Eukaryota > Metazoa > Arthropoda > Insecta > Hemiptera > Aphididae > Diuraphis > Diuraphis noxia. Next base: position 68,961,006 of record NW_028301712.1, on the reverse strand, counting down.
ACAGATATAACAGTTGCGGTCACGCCAATTTAGGTAATATCTTAATTGCGGTCATAGCTTTATTATACTCCAATTATAGGCGAAATTTATATTATACGATAAACATATTTTTCGATATAATGTACACAGCGTTTATAAATAAAATAGATTAAATTGTATACTCCGATCATAGTTTTGAATATTCGAATAATTTAAACAAAGTATCAACATTTTTAACCATACCTACACAATAAATAATAGTGTGTTTAGACATTCCCAAGTATGTTATATTTTCTATATAAATGGGAAGGAAAATGTTGATTGATACATTTTTCTAAATTAAAATAATTATATAAAGTATAAACTATATTATATTATTTAGTATACTTACCTAGTTATTATTATTTGAGTGACCGCAACTAGTATGTAACCTTTTTGAGGGGTGACCGCAACTAGTACACACCGCTAATAATTGCTTATTACTGTTTTATTGTGTGGTCTATATGTTTTTACTTATAATTTAAGGAAAATAACTAAATATATTGTTACCATCATAGAGATCATAGATGGCATAAAATATGACCAACTCTGCTGAAAATCTGATACTTGCACAGACCTCAATGTCTATTATGTTTCGAAGTGTAACAATTTGTCATGGATTATTTATTGGGATGTTTACATTTTTTTTTTAAATTTAATTAGCGATTGAAGCATATTAGTTAGATCAATAAAATGGTCAATCAACCTTAAATGTTTTGAACTCTGGCTAAATCACTTGAGATTTAACCAATAAATAAAATACTTAGGACCATTATACGATGATTTAATACCGAAGGAGCCAAAATCCCGATATTTCTGTCCGAAATTTGTTTTTTGCTAGTGATCTTCAAGCATGGATATTATTAGTGTCAGGGGCGTAATTAAGGGGGGGATGAGAGGGATATATCCCCCCCAGAGCCTATATAATGTGTGTATTTATATATTAATTTGAAGCTTATGGAATTATATGTTTTATCGTGCTGACATCACGACGAAATATATTAAATATAATTAATATCAAGAAATCTATAAATTATTATTTAATTTAAAAGTAAATTTTGATTCTAATATATTCAAAATTTACATTTTTAAGAAATTATCATAATATTGTATAGGTACTAAATTGTGTAGAATTTTAAAGCACATTTATTAATACATTTTGTGTACATATATATATTAGTTTAAGAATTTTTGATAAAATAGTTTTCCCAGATATTGTACTTGAAAATCTAAGTATTTTGTGTAGAAAAAAATGTTTATCCCCCCCTAAGACAAATTTCTAATTACGCCACTGAATTTAGTGTATTACTTGAATAGGAGCAAGTACGAGTATAACTATATTAAATATGCCTACATTTATATGTTATATTTATTTTGGGCATCATAGATGTTCTAGCGAGGGAGAGGTAGATCCCCATCTCCTCGTGATATTTTTTTTAGTATCCCAAATAACACAAACAACAGATACTCTATATTATATCAGTGTTTTCATATGCAAATGTAATCTGTAAGTGGCAAACATCGCTATTGTATAATGTATAGACAAGAAGTTAGATATTAGATATCACGCTGTTTCTATCTAACATTTGACTATATAGATATGTATCACATTTTTCAACTGTCAACCTTCAATTGCACAAATTTTATATATGATTTGTTGAAACTTTAACTCATTTTCAATCAGTCAATTTTTGAGGTAAGAAAAAGAGTACCTAGATAAATTTCAGTCTTCAGTTCAAAACTATATTCGTGTAAGTATATAGTCCTTATGCAGTAAAAAAAATAAATAAAAGCCAAAATCAAATTCAAGGTCATCTGACCGAAGTATAGGTATATTATGTTAAATCGTGATCACACTGAATAGTGTATACCTAACTTTAATAAATTACAATAACTTTTTTTTTAAATTTATTTAACCGCAATAAAGATAATGTTTATTGCGATGTAATATATGTTTAATGTGTGTTCCATTGTTATTGCACATCAACATTGTAAACTTTTCAATCAATTGTTCTATCGCCTTTTAAAATAAAAAATCAGAGAATGCTGCTGATAGTATAGTACCTATATCTCGATATTGGCTATTGCCTATTATAGATACCTATTAGATAATATCGGCAACTCAATATTAGATAATATAACACGTCCAATCCATCTTTACCGCGTCGCGAGCAGTCGGACGAAGTTTTAAAATTGTACCATTGACTTCAATGGTTCATTTTCTATACAGTTCAACATCATACCATTATGATGTATTATAATTTATAACATCATCACTGCAGCTGCCAGCTGGCTATACAGAATCGCCATCGATGAGTCTATAAAGCTTGGTTGGCGAGGGGGTGGGTCCGGTTTAGCGCCGGACACACCTCGACCGCTATTAACTATTATTATTATTATACCTGTAGCAGATACAGTAACCATTACAGGTTACCTACCCATTATAGGTATATATACCTATGTCCTACACCTATATAATTTATTATGTAGTTTGATGATATCGGAAGAGGCAATACCTGGGAAAGTCGATCTACAAACTCTTTCAGCATTGGTTGGTGTATACATTTTGTATACTGTAATATACGTCCGTGGACTCGATATACTCATAAAAAATCGTGTGTACCTTGGCGAGGGGGCGGGGGGGAGTCGTCATCACTGGCAAACCTGCTCTCCGAACTCGGGGCCCCGTAATCGATATTACTTTATATTACTTATTTCCCAATAATTATAGCTCGACTCAGCCGACCTTATGCTTGACGATAATATTGTATATTTTTTTTTACTTACAAATAGGCATTACTGTGAATTACTATACTGTATTGCGTACTAACCTGCATGGCTGCATGTTAATAGCATTGTCGTCGTTGTTTACAGCGAGGAGACAGCTGCTGTGGCCTTTGAGGCGCCGGTGACTTTAGGTCAAATTATTTGAATAATAAAAAAAAAACATTGCCGGTAGGGGGGATGATGCCCTATATCGATCCCCTCTCCAAACCACTGCTGCTTATCATCATAATTCATAATATAACATACATGGCGATCGTGTGGTTTTAGGAAAACACAATAATAACAATCAAGGATTTTATAATACAATTTATATTAAAAACATGATTTATCGACTGCTGCAGAAAAGAATTTGGTAAAGGTTTCGAGATACTAATATGATCTAAATCAACTTAGCAATTAATAATATAAATAAATATATAATGCACCAGCTGCTTATGTTTTCTGCGTTAATTTATGGTTAAGCGCGTAAACACGTGTCAAGTGCATGTTTGTTATTTATTCAGGAATCAAATATGTAAATCTTTATATTTAATATTAAACGATTTCACTCCAAAATATGTAAATTGGAAAAATTGTGAACGAAATAAAATAAAATGTGTGAGCTTATAACTAACGCTATTTTTTTAAACTTAAATACATATAGGTATCAATATCATATCACATTTTTTATAAAACAATTACCGATATTATTCGTAATACACTAATACGAGTGGTACCTAATTTAAAATAATGTACTTTTTTAATAAGAACTAAGAAACGATTCCAAAATTCCAACAGGCAGTAATTGCAATCGTAAAAACTTTCGGCAGTTGTAAGTTATAATTGATAAATAATATTCTTTGCTCTTTGCTCATCCTTTGAAAATTCTAAATTTCAAATGTAAAATCCCTAAATGCTATCCACTGATCACTGATTCGAAAGTACTTATTTTTCAAAATATTTAATATCTATAGGTTAGGTTAATTTAATGTGCCTATGATAGGTAAAAATGTACAATATATAAAACTTATACATAGTATGCTAGCTGTACTACACGACTCCGACGGGAAAAAAAATAAACAACACAAGCTCCAACACGGTCTGCAGGTGAATATAGTTCCGTTGAATATTTTTTAAAAAGTCACCAATCAAACCGCATAGATGGCGTCACGTGAGATATACTTATTTGTTCGCCAAGTTGTCCGGGACTATGAGTTGATTGGGTCAAGTCGTATACACTCCAAATGGATTGTGCGATCGAGATCGATTATAAGTTGTTGTGCTGTTCGTTAATATGATAGTATATATTCGGCAGTTTCAGAAAACACTCCAATAGGACCCATTCATAGAAAAAATCAGGGATGATACTAGGAATTTTTCAAATAAGAAGTCATATTTTTTTTAACATGTAAAAAGTAAAAAAAAATATGTCTTTAAAAAAAACAATACAGAACGTACCACCCCACATTCTGTTTGATATTTTACGATGTACATAATATGTATACGATGTAATGATATAAAACATAAACAATCTATAGTTTGCACCTTAAGAATTTTTAATTCTATTAATTGATGGGGGGGGGGGGGTGAACACCTGCAGGGAGGGATACACTCGATCGGAATTTGACATTTATACAATATAATATAGAATTATGAAACTATAATATACCTAGACAGATTGATATTATGTCCTCGAGAATTAAACATTTTGCATGAATTACATGGTTTTCATTAATGTGTATTATTAAGTATAGGTGTATTATAAAATTTGATGTGCTTTGAAACCAAAAATGCTATGAATGCAATACAATAAAGTATAAACACAAATGCTGTTTTTTCGGAATGATTTTGTGGACTTATAGGTCAGTATAATATAGGTACGTTTTACAATAATAATATTAATAATAATACTACCCTGGTCCTCTACATGAGTTTTTCTCAGTGAAAGGTCTAACAATAATCTTTTTAATATTAATTTTAATATAAAATAAATGATAATAATAATATATGTATGTGCGTACCTTTAACTGTTTTGTGTATAGGTACCTCTACGGTGTGTGTGGCTTACACAAAATATAATAATATATGATAGTATGAATATACGCTTATATGTGTAGGTACCTACAAGGCTGCGGGGAAATCAATTTTTCGTCGCGGCATTTGTTTTACGACGCGGAAAACTGCACGACTGGTGGCTGAGGGGTGGAAACAAGGGAAAGCCGCCGAGTACATTGACGTTTTCAGAAGTTGTTTACCGTAAGTATACTTTGCCGCCGACGGCCGAACCGGACGATCGAGCGACACTGAAAATGTGACGCCGTCGTCTTTGCGCACTAAAAATGTAAACTTCATATTCTCATATATTCCTCGAAACTGGTAAAGTAAAGCTTTAAAAGGTAAAAAAAATTTTTAAAATCCTATGTTTAATAAACATAATAGCTATTAATCATGTTTAAACCATGGAATGGAATGTTTTTTGATTCGTAACATTTACAAAATCTCACTTTCATGAAATACCTACCTATGACTTAGAATATAAATATAGTAAATTTCATGTAGAAAACAAAATTCTAAAGTATTGATAATTTTTTTTTAAGATTGTAAATAACAAATTTACGTTTTACATGTAAAAAAAAAAAAAGCGGGTAAGTCGTGGATGTCGCTCTGCTGTACAGTAGGTTACTGTAATGGATGGGATTAAATTTGAATGCAATGATAGGTATATCATTGTATACGAAAAACGATTCTGAACGGAGACGGTTTATCTGTCTAGAATATATTATAGATTACTAAAAATTTTCAAATCTTAGATTTAAAAAGAAAATATTTTATGAATTTCTTGCTTAAAATAATTTGCGAATTTTCGTGATTTTTACGTATGTTGTCAAAATTAAAATTTAAATGCTTGTAAAATTTAATTTATTGTAAACTCTTTTTATTATTAATATTAATTGTTTTGATACCTTATATATATTCTGTTTCACATTTACTCATTGTGCCTAAGGTATAGATTGTAAATTTCTTTTAAAAATAATAAAAAAAAAAAAAATGTGAATATTCATTTCTTTTATTTTTCAACTGCTATTGTAAAAATATATTAGGAACCTTGTATTAAATTTTCAAATCTTAGAAATAAAAGGAAAATATTTTATGAATTTCTATCTAAGATAATTTGAACATTGCCGTATTTTTTATGGATTTAGTCAAAATTTGAACTGTAAATGATTATAAAAAAAATTTGTGACTCTATATTTCTTTTATTTTTCAACTGCTATTGTGAAAATATATTAGGAGCCTTGTATAAAATTTTCAAATCTTAGATATAAAAGAAAAATACTTTTTGAATTTCTAATTTAAAATAATTTGAGAATTTTCGTGATTTTTATGTATTTTGTCAAAATTCAAACTTTGAATGCATTTAAAAAATATTATTCATTTATATTTATTTTATTTTTCAACTGCTATTGTAAAAATATGATAGGAGCCTTGTATTAAATTTTCAAATCTTAGATTTAAAAAGAAAAACTTTTATGAATTTCTATCTAAGATAATTTGAACATTGCCGTAATTTTTATGTATTTAGTCAAAATTTGAATTTTAAATGCTTATAAAAAAAATTTGTGACTACGCATTTCTTTTATTATTCAACTGCTGTTGTAAAAATATGATAGGAGCCTTGTATTAAATTTTCAAATCTTAGATCAAAAAAGAAAAATTTTTATGAATTTCTATCTAAGATAATTTGAACATTGCTGTAATTTTTAGTATTAAGTCAATATTTGAACTTCAAATGCTAATAAAAAAAATTGTGCCTATGTATTTTTATAATTTTTTGATTACTATAAGAATAACTTATGAGGAACTTTGTATTCAATTTTCAAGTATTTTGATAGGGCCAAAAAAAATTTATCGACCCTTCCAAAAAAATTTTCAGAAATATTGAAAATTTCAGTTGTCTATAAATATCTCAAAAAAAGTCAAAATATTTTGAAAATTAAATCATGTAAAGAAAATGCCAATCTTAATAAATGGTAAAATTTTCAAGTATCTAGGACTCATACTTTTTGAATAATAACAAATATTTAAAATCGTTTCAGGATAAATCGTTATCGTTACGCTATTTCGTAAAAATTTAAAATTCAAACGCACTTAAAATTTTTTCTATAATGATACTTCGAGTTTTCTCTATAGCTACTTGAAGTAAAACTTATGGAAAACTTAGTGATGTATTCTTAATCTTTAGTTATAAACACAAACAATTTTATGATTTTTCAGCTTCAAAATTACTTGCAAATTTTCACATTTTCGACAGATTTCGTAAAAATTTGAACTATAAACGCTTATAAAAAAAAATTGTGCCTATGTATTCTTATAATTTTTTAATCACTTTAAGAATAACTTATGAGGAACTTTGTATTAAATTTTCAAGTATTTTGATCGGGCCAAAAAAATTTTATCGACACTTCAAAAAAAAATTTTCAGACAAATTGAAAATTTCAGTCGTCTATAAATATCTCCAAAAAAGTCAAAATATTTTGAAAATTTAATCATGTAAAGAAAATACCAATCCTAATAACTGGTAAAATTTTCAAGTATCTAGGACTTATACTTTTTGAATAATAACAAATATTTAAAATCGTTTCAGGATAAATCGTTATCGTTACGCTATTTCGTAAAAATTTAAAATTCAAACGCACTTAATATTTTTTCTATAATGATACTTCGAGTTTTCTCTATAGCTACTTGAAGGAAAACTTATGGAGAACTTAGTGTTGTATTTTTAATCCTTAGTTATAAACGCAAAAAATTTTATGATTTTTCAACTTCAAAATTACTTGCGAATTTTCGCGTTTTCGACAGATTTCGTAAAATTTTGAACTATAAAAGCTTATTAAAAAAAATTGTGACTTACGATTTTTAATTTTTTTTAGCTACAATAAGAAAAACTCATAAGGAACCTTGTATTAAATTTTCAAGTTTTTTTGGTCGTCCAACATTTTTTTACCGACACTTCAAAAAAAAATGCTCAAAAAAAGTGTAAATTTCAGTGGTCTATAAATAACTCAAAAAAAGTCAAAAATTTTTGAAAATTAAACTGTATATAGAGAACACTAACATTAACATTTGGTGAAAATTTCAAGTATTTAAAGTGATTATTTTTTGAATTACAACCATATAAAAAAATCGATTTGGTCGAAAACTGATTTTGCGTAAAAATTCCCGTTTTTCTGTCATTTTTTTTTTGTTTTTCTCGATTTTTTTGAAAACTGTCGGAAAATGTTTACTTTTGACCTCTATAATGCACCAAGGATCTTCAATTTTACATCGGAAACCACCCCCAAAGTTTGAAATCGAAGCATTATTTCGACTAGTTATGCTGTACACAGACACAAAAAAAAAACACACACATCATTGTAAAATCAATACATTCATCACTTCGTTCAGAATCTAACAGATCGTAAAAAAAGTTATAGTTTGATCTAAATGTTAAATTGGTTAATCAGTATATTTGTTACAAATTATTATGATAATATTTAAATAATAAATAAACGTATTACCACGATTTAAGATATATATATATATATATATATATATATTAAATCGTGCGTATTACCAACAAATCACAAGATTACGACAGTAATGACATGTTATGCAGACAATACCTATAGGTATCGTTTAGGACGTTAGGACACAATAAATCAATACAGTGATCATAAGAATGATCACTAATATTAAAGTCACTTTATGCAATTAAAACTATAACCTTCCTAAAGTAGCATAATTTTTTTTAGAAAATTTCAATTTTTTAGATTTTTCACTTAGCACTATACTTTTGTGCCAAATTTCACGTTTCTACCTATAAAAAATTTACCTTATGTCCTTATATAATTTTGGTGACAAGACAATTAATCAGTAACAAAAAATCAAATGTTAAGGATCTCCCTTGTTGAAAAGGCTTAATATTTAGTTTTTGATTTTTAGCTAATAATCTATTTTTCTACCAAGCATTTTTAAATTAGTAATTCATTGAGTGTAGTTTTTAACTTGTACACATAACGATGGCCGAGTGGAAATCCTCCAAAGAAAAGGTTAGTTTTAATTTTTCATCAAACATGTTTCTTATAAAAAATTATGTCTATTATTTTCCTCCTGTTATTAAAATTCATTTAATCATTTGATCATAAATTACCGACATTTATAGTCGAAATCAGTGTTGTAATGTTGTGTACTGTATTTAGAGGGATATTATTTGTAGATACTAATCATAATATGAAAAAATAAATAATATTATCTTGCCATTTATTTTGTGTTTTTTTTTTTTTTATTATTATTTTTTATAAAGTTTTCCTGACTAAGTCATGATAACTTAGGTATTATACTTTATATGTGTTAAATACAATACTTAACAAAAAACGTACTATATAAATTTCTCACCTATGCTGAAGAAATTAGTATTACATTATTGGAGAGAAATAGATGCGGCCGTTAAGTTAAATAATCGTGTGGTTTGTAGTCTAATGACGTCATGCGCTAGTTTTAAATTCCTCGATATCACTTAAAATAGTAATTTTAGTAATATAGTTCTGATTTTGGGAAGATCTATTTTCCTCCAAAATGAGATACCATTTTCCTCCTCTGACCATTTTCAACCACAAAAAAAAGGTTGGTTTCCATTTCCGCCCACCATATTTTCGACTAAAATTGTGTCTATTTTCCTTCAATATTTTAGCCAGTGTTCTAGAATTACGTTCCGTATTGTAAAGATAAAGTAAGGCTATTAGATCACTTTTGTGCTTATCTGTTGATGATTATTGATTTTGGTATCGACTGTCTAAATCAGCTATCGAAAAACGCTTGTCTGAGTAATTACAAAAAATAAAATAATATTATTATTCATATAATGTCTAATTTTTTTTCTTTACATGAGCATTGATTTCTTGCTAAAATGTCCTATAATTACAAAAATAATAATAATGTTATAATCAATTTATTATTATTATTATTATTTTTTTTTTTGTTATGCATACATAATTTATACCAACTATATTTTATTATTTTATTTATTATTTATTGGAAAATGGCTACGGCCCTGATTTTAAGTCTGAATATATAGAGAATATTTTACCTTTAAATAATAATTGGGAAATATTATTGGTGTTCTACATTGACTACATTCATTTAAATATATATATATATATTATGATTCTGAGCTATTATAGTTTTTGTAAGAATATATTTCGATTTACTCGTGGTGCACCACATGCACACACCACACGTCTTATTAATTATGTGATTATTATTTAAGGATTTGGTATTACCGTAGATAAATGATCGGTTCAATAATCTATATTGATGCTTAAATTTCAGAATTTCTATTGCGTCAAATAAAAAAAAAAAATGGCGTTAGAATAAAAACTGAACGGTTTTTAGGTGAAGCTTAACCGTATTACTAATATACATAATAGGTAATCCAATTCCACTGCATATTATCCGGCACTGATACAGAAATGCTAAATACAAATAGAATTAGAAAAAATTAATTGTTGGTATTGACTTATTTAATTTTTTTTAAAGTTATTATAGTATACAATGAAGATAGGTATTGATTTTGTTTTTCAATTATTTCTGTATGCTTACGGTATATCTAAGTTATCTGGAATTCGTACAAGGAAAAAATAGGTTTCAAGTTCATACCAAAATAAACTATTTAATTTACTATAATATATTTTGTATAATCTTTGAACACAGGACGGAAATGGTCGTGAGTCATCGTTTACAATGCCGTCAAATATTAAAAATCATAATATGATGTTATCGGTACTCTGCAGATAACACTATATATACATATACTGTTTGTTAGATTTATGAGAAGCTTACTGCTTAGTGCTTACCTGTATCACAAAACGTTTTCAATTATTCTTCAGTCCGGACGACATATAAACGTCAAGCGTTGATATTATAAAACGATTTCGACATTTTGGTTAGAAATTTAAAATACATATCTGTTAAGAAGACGTCGCACTCGTATGTGTTGTCTTTGTCTTACACACGTACGACATAGGAAATGTTCGTTCGCTAGTTTTGATATTAGAGTGAATCCACCTATTATCAAACTTTTAGGTAGCAATATTATCTGTGTTCTCTTGTTGGTTTTTTACGATATTTTAATTTTTAAGTGAGTTATGAACATTTTAAAATATTCATAATTTACATACCCATAACTCACTTAAAAATTGAAATATCGTAAAAAACCAACGAGAGAACACAGATAATGTTGCTACCTAAAAGTTTGATAATAGATGGATTCACTCTAATATCAAAACTGACAATACCCTATTGAAACTAGCGAACGAACATTTCCTATGTCGTACGTGTGTAAGACGGAGACAACACATGCGGGTGCGACGTCCTCTTAATTGTTATTATAGAACCATCAGATATAAAATACATATTTTGTTTATCAAAATGTTAAACGTTTTCTATTTTCAATATACAATAATACGCGATTTCAGATTCGACATAGTAGATAAATTGTAAATAGGTACTCTGTTACTGTACCACGAGAGAGAATAATCAGTCCGTCGACCGATTCTCGTCAGTGTTGCACATCTCTCACCAACTTTTCGACGATCATGTGGTTCTCGACGCGCCAATCGAATCATTTGTGATGTGTGACAAGTGATTATTCTCTCGTGACATACAGTACAGACTCGGACTATAGTACGGTATACTTAAATGCATTAAAATATTTCTAACCAAATACATAAAGAGAAAGAGACAACTTAAATTAGGTCTCTTGTAAATTGCGTTATTAATTTGTAATACCTATAATAGTTAATAGATATCGTTTAATATTATAATATATTATTTTGATTTGACAAAAGTGATGTAGGTAGGTACTGAGTTCAATAAAAATATTTAACAATTAATCAAAATATTATTCTGCAGTACTTAGTTTAATTCATATAGTAATAACAGTGTGTTAACTTATAAAATAAACAAATCATAAAAATTTAATAATTCATCAAACTAATAATTATTATTATCGTTTTCCGATAAGTATTTCATTGATTATTGACGAATAACGAATTAAACATAAGCAGCTTCATATTAATTTATACCTAAATGTTTCAAATTTACTATTTACAATGGTATTGCTAAAATTGATTAATTTTTTTTTTCAAATAATTATCCTTTACAAATGTGAGTCAACGTACAAAATGTTTGAAAATTATTATATTTTATTTCAGGCTGAGGTAAAATAATTCAGATCGTTGATTAAATCGCGGTTTTGCACTCTGCAGTTTTTCAAATTCTTAATAATTGCTTAAAGTATCAATCGTTTGCACTACTATATACTATTATTAGAAAAATTCTCAATTTTTAAATTAGTAACTTAATTACGTGAAATCACGGACACACTGTAAGAAGATATTAGAATACTACTCAACATATCATTATAGTTTGTGTTCATACGACAGTCGACAATTCATATAATAATTAAAGTAAAAAGGAATAACCCTAAGTACCTACATTTTTAATATGATAGTTACGATTTATGGTAAATTGATATTGACTCATTTCTGTGCTCAGTGTTCCGTTTCTTTTACCTAGACTATATAAAATATATAAGTATTAAGTAGCGCATGCCTATAATATTATCAAGTGAACGTTCTTCAAGTTTTATTGAGTCCTTTTAGAGCGCAAACTAGGTACATCAGAATACATTTTGGAGCACAACGTCGGCTATTAAAATAAATAAATCGTAATTGCTACCGGAAACGCAGGTTGAAATCAATAGCGGACGTCCGGTCGCACCCACGCACGGGTATATACAATTTATTGTATATATATTTTAGGTACATAACTAATAAATATATAAATAAATTGTTATATATACCTACTCGTTGCGTCAAACTGGTAGTGTGTTGGATGCGTTTTGTGTTCGTCTCCCATTGATCGCTGCATGATGTTGTTCACAAGTCTTAGGCGTCTAAAAGCTAAAAGGTCAACGAAAATACACCGAAAAACTAGCTTTACCATGTAGTATGAAAATGCAAAACCTTTAAAATGCAAAATAAAGTTATGATAATTACAGGTCCCCAGATAAAATAAAATTGATTTGACGGAAACTGTCTTTACGCGAATCATCACATTTTCTTTTAATTTTTGTTAGTTTTTCAATGTTATTAGTGTCGACCGTTGTATTTATTTTGTATTCCACTTAGGTGCCGATCAAATGTATTATCAGAGATCCCGTACGCCAACGTTGAAGATCAAGACAATATAGTCATCCGAAATGTTATGTCTAAAGAAAAACATACTGTAAAACAATTAACCAATAAAATACATTCCTTGTTTTGTTAAGAAATCCAGAACAACACCTAATAACTAAAAAGTTGTCCTAGTATTTTTTTTTTTTGTTTATGGTAATCTGAAACAAAACGTTCTAGTCTTGCGTTATATTTATCTACTCTTTGTATTATATAATAATTAATATTATGCAATATCATTATTTTGTATTTACAATTATTTCTCCGCCATAAAAATATTATCATTTTGTGCTAATACTTATGCTTCTATAATATTGTACGCCGTCGTACAATAACTTCCGATTTACACGAGGAGTACCAGTATAATGTGTTTTCATGAATTCCAAATATAAAATCATACTATTATTATTATGACTTGTTAGATAATATTAATATAATTATTATCTTATCATTGGCCCGGTGCCGTGTTCTGTGACTGATACAGGTATAATGGAAGCGAAAGGACCGGTGCCGTGTTCTGTTCCATACCAACGCGATTCGTGGAAAAACTGTGTAGGTACGTGGAGATTCCATCTATACATAGATTAACACCGATGTGCGTCGGGAAATTCACCAATAAACATTAAAAATTCATTGAAAAACAAAAAAAAACACACATTCACTTAATTATTTTTGTGTGACGTATCTATTGTCGTTTACTACAAAAATTAAAATATAAAAAAAAAATTATAGTGATAGAAAATTAAAAATCTTACTAATTAGACTATTTTTCCCCTTTCGATTAGCTGTTGGTGTGCATAGTTGTTAATTCTTATCTGACTTAAAAAAACCGCGAATCACTTATCAGAGGCCCTTTATTCATTTAATAATATAATATATACAGGGTACCAAGCATTCGCTCCCCTTTCTCCTTTAATAATGAAGTTATATTCAAAATCTAAATTTTGGAATCTTTAAATATACTCAAAGACCATATTTTCTAATTTTTTGGATGTTTTTTGCCACTTCGATAGGTACATCAAAATACTCAAAATAATTATCCACTAAATAATTTACAGTAAAAAAGTGGGTTCTCATTTGATAAACAAAAGTTTGTATTGCTACAGGATACTCCTTAAGCGGTACAAAAATCTCAATAATTCGAAAATATGATCTTAGGGCATATTTAAAGATTCCAAAAATCAGATTTTGAATACCTTCATTAATGTGAATGGTGAATCACTCTGTATACTTTGTAGATAATATAGTTGAAAATATGTTTTGTACCTATTTAAAAAAAAAAAAAAAAAAAAATTGTAAGAATGAGAGGTTATGAACTGATATTTGATAGGATTGTTATCAGTTTTAAATTAATTGCACTACTTGGATTCCGAAATAATAATTATTATAAATTAATAATCATGAGTAAATACTAAGCTTACGTAGGTTGAATTTTCCGGGTGTATATAAAATAGTATTTCAATACAGTCGCAGTGGTACGTGATTTTAGATTGGAAATTAATAGTGTTAATTATTTCGTTTCGTGGGAGGATTGAAGACGAATAGTCTTATTATAATATATTAATATCACATGGTGTCATGTTTAATAACTCTCATGTGCCTGTATACTGTAAAGGTCAATCACATTACGAACCATAAAACGACATACGATTAACTTTCGAACACAAAATAATTGAATCAAAATGTCTATATCTACTGATAAAACCATAAAACCACTATTATTACGATTGAAAGAGAATCGCATTGATGTCGCGTAATGTCTGACCGTCAAGGTCATTTTAATATTACCATTATTATTCAAACGAGGTAAACTTCTGAAAAAACATACATTGAGTTAGTTTTTAAGTTCACAAAAGTATGTCTCATAGTGTTATTAGATTGAATAAAAAAAAAATTGCCCTCTCAAATACTTATAGGAAAAATCGTAATCAATACCTTTCGTCTTAAAGATCGTACCAAGTATAAAGATATTTTTAGAAAATTCAAAAATGCCTACAAATTTGAATAAATACAGTGCTCCAATTGGAGAACGTGTGCTGATTTTAGTTCAGAAAACGCGAGTTCAATCACAGTAACTCTCGTAAACCCTGGTTTTCTCACATATAGTAAATTAAATCACAATAACAGTTTAATATTTAGACACTTATATTTTATTGTTTATAGCCTCGTATTTCGTAGTATACTAGAAAAATATGACATCGCCACGTGCGTCAACTAAGATTAACGATTATCAACTATGCTTTGTAATACCTATTAATGCGAATACAATATTCGCTTTTATTTTTTATTTACAAAAATTTCTCATTTACAATCTATGTTTAACGATACAGTTGTATCGTTATACTTATTAATAAGTAAATTTGATTACAGTGAAGGAATTATTGACATGATGGGTTCACATGATGAGAGAATATATCCATTGATATCACTCTTCAGACTTCAGTTAAGTATAAATAAAAGAGAAAGAGATATTAAAAATTAGGTATTAATCAGAAGACTAGGTAGTAATAAGAGTTCAAGTAAGGAGTTCAAAATAGACTATTTTCAAATTGCATTCATGTGGGTTTTGTAAATGCGCGCGTATTTAGTGATTACTGATTATTGGTGTAATGCTGTGTGTAAAAGAAAATAAGAAATAGTGACGCGCATGTACAACTCGTACAAGTCACCTTTTCGGCATTGTGCGCGTGGGCGGTAAACAATTTACGCTCATTTGTACGTACTTTTTTTCCATCCTACCGATCAGTAGCTGGATCAACCTAATAATGCGATAATATTTCAGAAAACTGATCAGAATTCTTTATAATGTCCGTTTGAGATAGGTCAGTCCACATTTCAAGATTTCTGATTCAAATTCCAAAAATTATGATATGTCAAAGTATCCAAACATTTCAAACTAAATTTATATACGTTGTTGTTATGGGGAGGAGCTTATTATGGTAAAATTGGGAAAAGTGAATTTATCGATCTCATATTTACATAATATTACGAATTAAAATTAGTTTCAAAAAGTACTATCGCATTCTAGGTCGATGGTTTAGTATCATAGACAAAAAATTCGGTATACATTTATCTAAAATAAATTATTGGAATTTGTAATATTTGTTTAATTTTTTTTATATAATGTAGGTATTCGAGTACCTATAGGCTATAGTCATATTTTTTATTGATATTATTACAAACGTAAGGATAAACACGAATATTATTATTCTTACATAACAATAAGCTTGGTGGCGAAGTATTGATTTTTATACGCAGTTAGCTTTTTTAAACATAATATATAGGTATCTATTAGCTACATATTATTATTGTATACAGTATACACATATTTTTTATTTTGTAGTGACAAATAATAAAATAAACATTACACATAGTATACATAATATTAAATTGTGGCAGAAAAATCCCAAATGACCTACCTAACCTACTTATCTCGTATATCGATTTGACTATTAAACAGAGGTTTCTGATAACCAAGAAAATTTTGTAGAAGTGACTAAATCCACATTTTTTTAAGTCCTACCAAGCCCCCGCTAGTTGTGTCTACATGACTCACATATACACATAATAATATATGCATTACCTATGTGTACAAATATAATATTATATAATCCACCCTTGTTTTTATAACATATCGTTATATACAATAAAGGATTATATATTTGAACAATCTGCTAAAAATGATCGTTTGGTCGCAGAGTCATCCAAAGCTACAAGTTTTATCCTGCATTACAGTTGTTTGTGAAATGTGAATATAAATATATGTAACTATAAGACTAATTTATTAATAGGTACTTAGACCGAACTTTTCTTAATTCATTAGTGATTCAAAAACAAGCAGAAGTTTGGCAGAATGTCCAGTTCATTTTTAAATGTTTGCGTCCTTATTAGCTCTAGTTATTATAGTTTATGTTATCAACGAATAGTATACCAATAACCAGTAACGGTATTGGGTCATCCAAAAATCGGGAAATTTCTGATGGGCCGCGTTTTAACTAGTTGACGAATGACGAGACCGCTGCGTGCACTACCGAACTCAACTCCTATTTATA
Source organism: Diuraphis noxia (assembly GCF_037042655.1). NCBI lineage: Eukaryota > Metazoa > Arthropoda > Insecta > Hemiptera > Aphididae > Diuraphis > Diuraphis noxia. The sequence continues at coordinate 68,943,896 of NW_028301712.1, read as the reverse complement.
TATACATAACCTTTTCAAACTATAACAGAAATTAAGTATAGATGGTTTTTATTGTTATTGGTATCTCATATAAGAAATATGACTATTAAGGTATTTTTTTAGTTTTAGGGAATTCTTTTTAAGAATTGAGAGAAAAAATAGGAGTTAATTATTTGTAATTATTCTATTTTTATACTTTCCACTAATCGAATAATTTCATTTTACCTAATATATCACAAAAAATATTTTAAGTAAAATTTTCAATTGTTTTCTTGATTAAAATCATTTTCGAAATTCAAATTGAAACTTAAACTACGTTTATCTATAAATTTAAATTTTTAAATTGATAATTATTTTTTAACTTTGATGGTTTTTTTTTTTTTTTGAGGGGAACTCACGGTAACAGGCCATTGGGTGTTGGGTGTGGGATGGTACAGTTAGGTTAGGTTATTTTTGTGTATTTGTTAGTTCGTTTTTAAATGGATATAGGGTTGTAACACGTGTTTATGTATGTGTGGCAAGGATACGTCGCTAAAAATCCCGGGTTAGGTTAGGTTAGGTTATGAGCGCTGTTAGTTGTTACTAGTTAGGTATTTATAGATCATTAACATAATACACAATCTCTTGCTTTTTTTATGTCATAAATGCATTTTTATAGGTTTATTATGGCTTCAGCATCTGAGCCATAGACATCTAGTCAAAAAATTCTACTCTGTGGACAGTAAAATTTAAAATACATATTTTTAATGTTAATGGTTAATTTTATTATTCTCAATATTTTATACTATTATATGTATTAGTGTATTACATATAGATATAATATATAAATATTGTTTATTGCCAATGTTACTATAGTACCTATCTAAGTAAATTGTAATATTGTAGTATTTTTCATATAGTACCTACATATTATTTTATATTTAAAACAGGTCAAGCAATTTTTAACTAAAAATTACATCTAATAACAACTAGGCAAGGACTTCCATTAGGGGATTGTAAGGGGGTGACATATCACTCTCCTAGAAAAAATATTGTAATAGGTAGTAAAAAGTTGTTGAAAATTTTAGTTTGAAAAAACGCGATTTACTATTTATGCTTTAAAATCTTATTTTTGTGCACATATAAAATGTATATTTTATATACATTTTTAGTTATTTATTTTATGACAGTCACTCATCTCCTAGGTTTTGACAGATGGGCGCCCTTGCAACTAGGTATCTATCTATAGTCTACCTATACCTCATCTATACAAACGTTAAACTTTAATATTATAATATTTTTTTTAGGAATTTTAATTATACCATAAAATATCAGTAGGTATAATTTATTTATCACTTCTAGGTACACTTTCGCCGAACAAATGTTTGATTCCTAGTGTGCTGCTAAATAGTTATTTTCCCTGATTAGTCTGAAATTCCAATCCGTCCCTAAGTATACCTATTACAATATTATAGAATTTCAGATATTTTTAAATAATAGCTTAAAGTACTAAGTGAAATTTTGGTATACTGATTTTCGATTTCAAATGCTAAAATATCTAAAAACATAAAATTAATCAACACCTTTTTTTCGGCCAAAAACTCATTTTTCAAAATCTAAGTGCTATGATGGATAATTTTAAATAAACTAAGTTATAGGATGAAAATAACTACTTAAATATGAGGGAAATGAGATCCAAACAATATACCTGGTGAGGAAGTTACATGGCAAGAATGGTATACCTTTTCAGATAAGCTATACAAAATCTGGTTTTCTTCTAATCTGGTATTATTAACAATAAATTCATGTCGTAAAAATATGCATTAGATATAATATCCACTATTGTCAATTCGCAGATTTTATTCGCAATCAACAGGTGTTAAGGGTTAATGTCATTTATCAAACGCCTACAAATGGCTGAAGTGCCCGAGTGTATTCGAATTCTTCAACTGCACTGCTGCACTATATCGGCGTTAAAGTTACTAGATGATGTGATCGTGATGTATGATTATTTTAAGTGATAGTTGTATACGAGTTTAACAATTTTTTAAATAAGAATCCAGTAAATTTAAATTAAAAACCCGTAAGATTTTTTTTTTAGTTTTTAGCAATGAATTCATAATACAATATGCATATTATAATAGATACGAAGTTTAATGAAATACTCAGGTACAGGTAATGATGGTAAATACCAATAACTATATATGACACACCAATATTTTTTTCCGGTTAGAACCGACAGTAGAGGAAGGTCTGTTTGCACAATACTACTCCTCTATTGCCATCGTTCATTGATAAATAACATTAAAAAACATCTAAACACAATACTTAGTTAACAAATATACATAGCGCAAATAATTAACATCAGAAATTGTCTTCTGCTCTTCTTTACCTTATACTAAACGATATACATGGATAAATATGATATCAGTCCCGTTTGACGGCCCGGTGTCAAGGCACACCAATATTGACAACTCATATTTTATTATTTATACATTTATAATCTATATTTTATATAGTTAATACGTTATGTGTGTATAGTATAATTACATATTCACAGTGCTTAACAATTTTAAGGACATTAATGTCAAAAATAATTAGACTACACAGAAAATAATTCGATAACTACGAGAAAGTCTACTAAGTGTCTAAGTATATGCGGCAGTATAATTAATAGTATAATATATATATATATATATATATACTAGGTATATACGTATTGTATTTAATGTTTACAACATAAACCGAGTTATAAAGAATACGTTTGCAGCAAATGAAATTAAATAAAGACTAATATAGTTTGGTTGTAGCGGAAAAAAAGGAGTACCTAAAAGAAAGTCGAAAGAAACGCGTGATGGGCTGCGCGTGCGTAAAATAATATTTACATAATAATATATTCAAATATATATTTCATAACTGGGTAAGCAAATAATAAGACTAACATGCGTGATTACTGATTAACATTTTAAAGTCGGTATATGAACCAAGATCATAGATCTTAGTTCATGAGTTGGTAGTTTGATATCTACGACGCTATGGAAGAATCATTACAGGTGTGCTTTATCTTGGCGGTGAATGTAGTCAATGTAGATAGTATAATATTATTAAACGTCTTAACAGTTTACGTCATGAATTATAATATTATACATTCACATAATATATAAGAATTAGAACGTATATGATATATCATATAATATTTTGAGAAATATGTAAACAAAAAACCTAAGGATAACCCTTTCTTTCCGTACAATCACAATAGAATAACACAATAAGTCTAAATATGATTACCTATATGACCTCGTTACGATTACGCCCGTCAGTTGAATATGTTACTGTTTAATTGGTTTTTTATTTTATTTTTTCATTAGGTATGATAATTAATAAGCACCGTTCATACTATATTTTCTAACACCGCAGAGTATGAAAATAATGTGTTATGGTCTTATTATGAATAGGTAATAGCTACCTATACATATTTATCTAATTATCTATGTTTAGCTTGTAAATGGTGTAATATGGTGTTAATAAAATAAATAGTAACGAGCTACAAGCATAATTTATAAGCCAACAAATTAAGAAATTCTTCTAAAGTAACCAATAATATAAGCATGGGGAAAAAATGAAACGCAATTAGTGTAGATCCAACAGTTATAAACGCATCATAATATTGTCGGTAAATAAAACTGTACACTGTTTAGTACAATCGAATTAAAAAATAGTTTCTTTAAATTTGATTTACCAATTAGTAATTCATTTTGATTTAATTTATGTAAAATATCTAAGACATAATATATTAATCAAAATATTTTCAATTTGAAGTTAATCATTTAAATTTCAACCACACAACGTTGATATAATTTTCAACAAAAAAACTGGAGTCGGTAAATTAAAACACACTAAAGAATTAAGAAACCGGGAAGGGTGTAGCTGTTAGACCTAAAACCAAAAATATCGGACAATTATTCAATTGTATTAAATGCATCTTTTCTAAATTTGTGGTAATAATTGGTTTTTAATGACTGCTGTAAAATTAAAATATTTATAAAGACATGCGATGTTTAGATATCAGATGAATCGATGTTTGGTTGTCGGCCGAAATGTTTCATAGTATTGTTTATTTGTATGCCATAAGTGTTTGTGTCGTTTGAGGCCATGAGGCAGATTTAATGGGGGAAATTCGGTCTCATGCAGACGTGACAATAATTTTAAATTGGTTTTTCAAAGCTCATGTAGTCATGTCAGTACACTGGATCAGTATCGGTCTAATAGACATTGCAACTTGTTAGTATACAACACATTTAAATTTGAAATAATTCAATTTTTAACAATAATTTTATTTAATAGAAAAACATGCACGACAGCGTCATCTAGCAGTGTAAACGTGCAGAGATCATGTGCAGTTTTTTTAACGAGCCTACAAATGCCATAGATCCGGTGGCAAGTATTACTGTTGCGGAGCCACTAAATGTTGTTTTTATATCTACGTCTGCGATAAGATAACATCCAAATAATTACCGCCTAAGTTAGATTTAAGTTATAAAAATTAAAATACTCAATTTTTTATATTATACCTAATTGTTTTATTATTTTATTATGATTATTATGATTATAATATTTAAACTTAGGCGGTAATTATTTGAATGTTATCTTATCGCAGACGTAGACATAAAAACAACATTTACAGTGGTGGCTCCGCAACAGTAATACTTGCCACCGGATCTATGGCATTTGTAGGCTCGTATTTTTTTATATGAGCGTTAAAACCAAAATCTATTTTTTGGTTATCTTTTGAATCGGTCACATCGCCATATCATAATGCTCACCCCATCAAAATTTCATCCTCGTATAAATCGATTTTTTTTTTTCATATAATTTGCTTCAACCACCTGCCAAGTGGTACGCAACGTGGTCGTGGTGAGTAAAATAAAAAGGATGTTCAGTTAATAGTCTATATCAGAGGAGTACAATCTTTTTTACTGCGGCCAAATCTAAAATAATATGAGATTCATCGTAAGTAGTATAATCTGAAATCAAAAAATCTAAATAATATTATGTACACAATTAAAAATTGGACACAATTAGATAAATAAGATTTTAATTATTTTGTTGCAATTTAAAAATAGGTACTATTTCTTGGTACTTGAAATTTTTAATATAATATGTATATATATATGTATATATATATATATATATATATATATGTATTTATTACTATATTTTATAGTTTTATATTATGAAGTCTTAAAATGCAATATGTCCGAGCTTCCGGAAAAAATTAATTCAATCTTATGCAAATTTTTTTTTTTAATCTAGATTTTATACAATCTGTACATAAAAAAAAATAAGCATAAATTATGTTATTTTTTAAAATTATATATATATATATTTTAGCTTGAGTGTCTTGAGGGAAGAACCAACCAGCGAAGGCACTTCAGAATTGTATGTAAATAATTTTTTAAAGTGATATAAATATATCATACAATATACAATATATATAGGTAGGTATTTAATAATATACTAATATATAGTATAGGTCAGGCGCGTATACAAGGGGGGGTTTTAGGGGTTCAAACCCCCCCCGAAATTTCAGGAAAAAAGTTTTATTATTTATTAATTTTTAGTTTAGTTTTATTTAATTACTCGCATTTCCATCGTAATATGACTCGTAGTGCTCGATCACTATCTATATTATAATCGTCAATCACACCACTACATGACCACATAAAAATAAATATAGATTTCATATGAAACCCCCGGTGCAAGCCGATATCATTTTTATTACATTAGCAACAATGAACGAAGTTTGACGAAAGTGCCGATGCGATAACGATATATACTAATATAATAATATAATATCTGAAATGTATTTATAGAAATGATGACATTGATATTGACGAAGTCATTAACAGATTTGCAAGACTACCTCGAAAAAAAGATTTTATATTATAAAAATTCAAAATACATGTTTTTAATTAAATATTATTTAAATTGTTTTTAATAATTAACGAATTTTATGAGAAATTATAAAATAAATTGTACTATACCTAATTGAAGTTGTGTAAATTTCTTGTTAGACTATAGTTTAGGTTAGATTATATAATTAAAAAAATGTACAACCAAAACCCCCCCCAAAATATTTTTTTGTGTACGCGCCTGGTATAGGTTGACTGTTTTCGTTCAGAATTATTTTTCGTGGGCAATGCTTTATACAGTGACTTAATCAATGCAAGATATATTGAAATCTACCGTAGAGCAAAGCTGTTAACTTCTCCCCTCACATTTTTTTTTTTAAATGCAAACATTACCTCAATTTATGCATTGTAGGATGGTCATTATTATCGACATCAGCCATCAACTTTCAATCAGAATATCGTCTTAGATTTCTTGTTATATTGGTATGTGTATTCTTCATATAGTTTTAAATGTAATAATTGTTTAGAGGCATTTCCCAAACTGTGGACACTGTGGCCAGCACTCCACGAGTGCACCATGAAGGGTCCTTCAATTATTATTAGGTTATTTTTAATACGGAGTCCTCAATGTTTTTTTTACTATACTCTAAGGGATCCGGTGGAGAACAAGTTTGGGAAACACTGGTTTAGAGTATTCCTGTGAGGGCTTGAGGCTGTGAATTGTGGCGACTCAATATATTCATTATTTCAGTCTGTAATATTTATTGGCATGCAACTTCGAACCAGTTGTCATTAAACCTATAGTCACACTGAAGTCTGAACACAAATTAGTTGTGCCCAAGCGGCGGATTAGCCCATCGGGATTCCGGGAAAATTTCTGGTGGCCGAGCGCCAATATACTTGGATAACTAATTATATGATAATAATTAACTGCGTACCTACCTTGTTTATTACCGTATATTCGTATCTCGATTTTGAACGTCACTTTGGCTAAACTAAGTATTAAAAACGGGTAAATTTATCTGTCAACGTTTTTATAAAATATATTTAAATATTTTATACGCGAATGTATTGATTTTAAAGTGGTATTTAAAAAAATTTTTGTGACTGTAATCACATTTTGAAACAGTAAAAATTCTTCGATTTTCAGTTTATCATCTTTTCTGATAAGAAAGTTAATCTAAAGTTGATATTTGGGTGGTTAAAAATTAAGTTATACGTACTCATAATATGTTAATATTAGGTACTTGTTTGTTATCGCTCCGCCAGTACAACGTATAAAATTTATTTCCCCGCCACTCTTGTTTGTTATCGCCCCGTCATAAATAAAATATATTATAATACAATAAAAACATGTATTATTATTATAGATTTACAAAGGAGGCCATTTAAAATTAAAAAATGTATTACAATTATAAATTTAAAAAAATAATAATATAAATTTACAAAGGAGGCCAGAACTCAGAAATATCTTTTTATTATTACATTTTATTAAGCCAGCAACGTACTAATATAATATTATTATTTATTTGATATTATATTAGTATGATATAAAATGTCTCGCAAAGGGTAGTTATTTCCTAAAATATTTCCCAAAATAGATCATCTATCATGAGCTAAACACGATAACTATATGTGGGGCGATAACAAATAAGAATGGCGGGGAGATAAATATTATACGGTGTACTGGCGGGGCGATAACAAACAAGTACCTAATATTATATTATTAATTATTTAAATAATATTGTGTGGGCCTGTCGGCTGTTAAAAGGAAATCATTTTTAACCAATTTGACTTTTACAAATTGTGGAGTTCTTGTTAATAATTTGTAAATTTATAGAAAATTGTTGAATTTTTTTTTTAATAGTTTAAAATGGTTCAGTTGTGTGTGTATTCTTAGGTAGGCAGCACAATGATTTTTTAATGATTTCACTCTACTTGTTAGTAATGTTTAAAACATTAAATCAGTAATTTGTGCAATCTATAAATATCTTCTAGATGCCTAGCATAAATATGGTTATCCAGGATACAGCTTGATTCACAAATTAAAAATCTTCTAATTATATATGTAGATTCTAGATTTAGGTAGTAGTATAAATATTGAAACAAAGTTTTCTTATATACTTGTATTTGATTATATTAAGTTTATATGGGTATGTCTTAACCTTTAATTTTTAAAGTATTTTGGTACATTTTAAAACAGTAATGATCCAGATTTTCTTAAAGTAATATAGAAAGTTGTTATTTATATAATATGAAAGTAGTATATTATTGTACACATTTTTGCATGTGAATAGAGCTGTATGTCAATCTTTACATAGATATTGAATTTAATGCAGTAAGTAGTGCTTTAGACAAGTCAATTAGAACTTTATTATTATTCAACAAACTATGACATTACCACTGCATAAAAATTTTTGTTTTGATTTAAAAATAATTACCCTAAAAATTTGCAAAATAAATATATTAAGAAAACAATAAAAACATCAGTGAATATAGTGAATAATATAGCTATGACAGTAACAAGTTAGTATACAATGTACATGAGTACATGACAGTAATCAGTTACAAGCTTAAACGTAAGTCAACCCTGTGAAATGTGTAACTTATAATGTTTAATCTATTAACACTTAAACAATAACACAATTTTGAGAAACATTAAAGTGTAACTCATTAAAATTTATATTGAATCTTTTTATGAAAGTTCACACGTTTTTTGTTCTTCAGCTTTATAATATTAGTATTTAGTATAGATTTAATATCAATATATTTTTTATTAAACAATTAACATTGTTTTATATTCTAGTTGTTTTTTTTTAAAACTATTTCTAAATCATATTTGTCGATGACATTTAATAATTTTGGTGGTAGGACAATAATCAGCAATAGCAAGTTGTTATAGAACAGTATAATAATATATTATATTAAACAAAAATTCTTTATATATTTTTAGATCATTTGTTTAAAATGCTTTACATATAATTAATTATTTTAAAAGGATGCTCAAAACAGTTGAAACTAATAGTAATAGGTTAGTATTGGCGTATTGCATACTAATAAAAGTACCCATTTGAATATTTTTACTAAAATACTGCAAATTACATAAATTAATAATCGAAATAATTATTGCTTTTGTTTTAATAATATTTAAATTTTCTATTGGTTGCTTTGTTATTTACATACATAGTTATTTGTTTGTAACAAGTAGCTTAGAATGTAACTTGTAACAAGTTACTCTTAATAAACATTTATAGATATTAATTATTAACATTTATTAATATAAAATTATATTAACTTGTAATCTGTATTCACTTAAATTAAGTATCATATACTAACCCAGTATAAGATGACTATAAATTAATAGAATTGAGCTCATTTTTCAGCACAACCAATTTTTATTCATGGGACAGTAACATTTTTTAACCCACCTACCTTTCTAATACTGATACATAAAACCCAATAATTATCAGTGAAAATACTATCCAATGTCTAACAATGCAGTACCCATTTACTAATTTTTTTTCTGGAACACTTATCCTAAAATCGTCGGTAGTGTCACAGATTAAGTAGTGGTGCCTGATGTCAAAATACTAATAATTGTAAATATTAAATTAAGTGGTTTTACAAATTTTGATATTAACAATTTGAATTTATAAACATCATGTAATATAATTGGTTATCTGATATCTATGCAAAAGTTTTGTATTATTTTAAAGATATATATTGGATTAATATATCCTAATTAGTAATTAAAACATAGAATTTAAGTGAGTACTTATACAACTTTAATGGTGTATGATATTTATAATAATTATGATATTCTTAAATGTTTAAAAAAAAGTACAAAAATACATTTATAAAATTTTTGTTTCCTCAGATGGATATTTGTACATCATTATGAATTATGTTAAATTATTATGATATTGGTTGTATTTTTTTTTCATGCTTATACCAATAAATTAAAGCTAAAGACCTATTGTCGATTATTTGTTGAGGTTTGTTTTTAGAGATTCATAAATAACTAATAAAAATGAAATAAAATTGTACAGTATTGATTACATAGAGAATTTAAATTGTCATAACCCATAATAATAATTCTTAATTATTTACAAGCTAAATTTGAGTATTTACAAATTTTTTTTTATTAGTTCAAACCTATTATTTGTTTTAATAATATAGATTTATACCATAGATTAAATACACTATAGATTGACAAAATTCCAATACAATAATTTATCATCCATTGTATTAATTTTGATTTTATTCACTAATGACACATTGCAGCAGGAGGTGGGAAATAAGTATTTACTCGTCTCTTGCAGCTATACGCCATTAGTGAGATAATTATAAATTAAAATATTGATCAATGAATCATCACATAAGTATGGCCTATTTGTAGCGGTATAGTTATTTAATCTATGATAATACCATTTTAAATGTTATATAGGGACAAAGAAGCATATTAAGTATAAAATACTATTAAAAGAAAAGTTCAATACTATAGAATAAATTTATAACTACCTTGTTAAATATAAAAAATTGGAAAGCATGACCAGAATTCAGTGGTTTTAGCAGAAGTCTAAATTATAAATGTTGTATGAAAAAACATACTAGTGAATTAAGTTGTTATGAAACATAAAATGTATAAAATAGTTTTATTTAATTATTTAAAAATACTCTTAGATGAACAAAAGATGATTTGTTTAAACTTATCAACTTAATTTTTTATGTTTAATAATTATTAAAGACAATAACATTCTATTTATAATTGTGTTGACACTGATGTTGAAGTTTCTGTAAAACATACTTGCATTTATTAATGTACATATCATATGTAATAAACATAGTTTAGAGTTATCCAAAAATGTAGTTTGATTCATTATGGTGAAAATTAGTTGGTATAGAATAGATGAATAAATTGCATATTACAAGAACCTATAGACAAATTTCCTATATAAAATATACAACCTATAGCAATGAAATTTCTTAGTTAGTAAAATATTAATAGTAAAAATATATCAAAATAATCAAAACTTAAAAATTACACCATTTATTCAAATTGAATACCGTAAATAAACAGCTTTATATTGAATACATTTCAGTCGAAATATAGGTTCATGGGACAAAATTATAATCAATTACCTATCTATGTAATAACAATAACAAAATTTTCTTGAAACAAAGTTATAAGATATTGTAAATTGTATCTTATGATTAAAATTGACAGATAGGAAAAAATTGTTGAAAAAATGTATAGTTAAGTCTGTTTGAATTGGTCACATTATGATTTGCATGGTACAACTGTTAGTCTTACTTACCAAAAATGAAATGTTGTGCAAATATCAATAATAAATTAAATAATATATTTAATCAGTACCGAAATATTTTTGGCCAAAATGATTGGGTGCGATGTGATAAAGTTCTGATGTTAGTATAGTCATCTAAGCAAAAAATTCATAAACACCATTTAATTAATACTGATAACTAAGATTTATAAGGATCTATTAGTTAATAATACAAACCAATGGGAATGCTGTGGTAATAGTTTGAGCAGCAATTGGTGTAGTAAATAAGTTTGATAGAATTATATTGTCTTCAGTCACACGATGTTCCTTTAACACATTCACTGCTTTAATAACAGTATTTCCAGTACCTAAAAATAATGTATTATTGTGTGTGTTGTTTAAATAATTTGTCATTTATGAATTACTTACTCATAATTGGATACATTAATAAAACTTTCCTATCAGCTATATCATGAGGAAATTTAGCATATACTACACGGGCTTCATGAGTATCTGAATCTGATTCAACCAATATTTTACCAATGCGTATCGATCGACAACAGTCTCGCAGACCCTAAACAATTAAACATTGATGAAAATGCCAATAGATTTCCAAGAGTATTGAAAAATTCTTACCTGCTCCATAGCCTCTCCACTACGCACAATACTGACACCACAGTTACCTCTTTGGTATTTGGTACCTTTGTAGTAATTACCAGTAGGTGTCATAACCATGCAAGTATCAAATGGTAACTGGTTTAAGCTTTCCTCAATGACTAGACGGATTAGACGGTCAGCATAAAATTTGAAATCCGTTCGACTTGTGTTTCTGTGGACCGTACGAACGCTTAGTTTCATAAATGCATTCGTATCGGTACCACAAACTTACTTGTCTCTAAGTATGGTCTGCAGTTCCCGCACCTGGTCATTGGACCGCAACAGCTTTAATTTAGGACCAAACTCGTAGGCTGGACTTGTAGAGTTTACTTTCTCACATTGTGCTGACATGGTTAATTAAAAACTGATCACTAAATGCAAACTGGGTAGAGGAATTAAAATGCTGTAATATTTTTGAAATGATCCAATATTGTATAAAAAAAAATAATAAATAGATGATTCTATACCGTGTAGCTAATAATTAATACAATTTACCAATTACCTATGAAGTTTTTGTGTAATAACTATTAAATTTACTCATTTACTGTAATAAATAATAATACTAAAATACTATAATAGTTTTTATTGTTTTTAAATAATTGATATATAGTATAGTTTTGCCTCTAATACATAACCTATAAAAATGTTTACTTTGTTACTAGCACTAATAGAGGATGATATTGTAAACGAAATGAGCGCCAAATTTAAAAATTATGATATCAGCTAACGTACCTACTACATATACCATTTAAGTACAATTCGTGTCTTGTTAGTCAAAAATATGAATTGTAATGTTTGGTTATATGATATACTGTGATGATTTTATTATTGATTCGATAAAAACACATATTATGTGATGTGTAAAAAGACATGGTTTTTAATTCATCTCAAAAAAATGAAGTAAAGGAGTTCAGTTCAACGATTAAAAAACTGCGTTTCGACTTCCATGTCCAATTGTATTTTATACGGACATGTGTGACATTGACAGTAAAATTGGTACAGTTTATAAATATGGTTTATCTGACTATCGGTGTGTAACAATCCATTGCCTATATCAAGGATGGCATACCTTTTGAACACTGCGTGCCCAAAATTACCTTTTCTTTTTTTAGAGCGTGCCAAGAAAATTTTTTTAAAAGTATTAATATTTTGTTATATTATAATTTGATTGTATAATTAATGTATTAGTATAAAAAGGTTAGTTTAGGTACATAATAATCATAATAATATATAAATAATAATAATAATAATAATAATATTGCTTTGCTAATTATTAATTTTGATGTGATTTATGTTGTTGATCACTTAATGCCAATTCGTTGATATTTGGTTTATAATTAGTAACTTTTAATTAAGTACACGTGGCACTGCATTCATCATTTAGTCGGTTTCTTAAATCAGATTTTATAAAATTAATTTCTGAAAATAGTGACTTGCATGAATAAGTTGAAGAAAAAATACACAAAACAGCATATGCTACTATTTTTAAAGTGGAATAATCTTTTGGAATTTCATTCTACACTTTCAAAATCTTGTCCCCTATGTTAACGATCAATATTTACCTATCACCCTATCACGCTGAATTTCTTCTAATTCATTTCTCAGTATACCGTATTTTTCTTTGGTAGGTTAGGTATATGGGAATTTTTACTATTATATTAATATATAATAGTAAACATTTTCGCGTGCCATGAATTTGCCATCCCTGGCCTGTATTATATTATACATTCGATTGTATAAATAATATATAATATTGTATGCCAAACACCATAATGGTAATTAATTAATTAATATACTGGCATACTGATACACATAATATTATAATTTTGAGTGACTATAAATTATAGTTTTAAATTCAAATTTAAATATATTTTATTGTATATGCTCAGTATTAACCGCATTACAAACACCATCTTAAATGTCAAAATCGCTGTAAAAAACAAAACACCAAATTAAATACAATAAAAAAACAATATCCAAGTAGTTATGCAAAAACTGTGTTTTTCTATGTGTGTACAATAATCACCACATTCTAAACGTAGATGAGCAAAGTTATTGTATTAAATAAGTGTTCATCATCTCTTATATATTCTGTTTCCTTAATCTAGTTTCCTATAATTTTATTTATAACTCTTAATATCGCATTTGGCGTTTCATTACTTAGTCATCATTAAAATACATCACTATAGGTACCTTATGTAGATATTACGTTTTTTTGCTGTTCTATTGGTATAATAATTATTTTGAATTAATCCATAACAGTAATTAACATTAATAGTAACGTATCTATTTTATTTAATGAGCTGATAATAAATTAAATGATATTTTTAAGTTATCCTATTTCAATAAAAACTAAACACTAAATTTATCACGTTTTGTGAATTTTTTTAATATCTCGAATAATAATTATATAGATGGATTAGTTTTATTGTTTTAATTTTATTCTAAGATAATTTCATTGCTCCATCATATTATAACAATAATTAATAATGTACCTACATATATAAGTGTATATTAAATATATGGTATAGTATGGTTGAAATTGTATACGGCTATAGCGCGTTATGATGTTCAAGATTAATATTATATTCTAAGTGGAGTAATTAACGTACATGATTATTTATTGATTAACTATTTATTAATGAAAATTATATTGCTAATGATAAGCGACGATATTACCTATATAAATAGTTAATCTTTAGAGTGGAATCAAAACTTGCAATTACATCAATTCAGTCTGATCTCTGATTTATTGAATAATTTAAATACAGTTTTTTACGATTATTACGATTCTAATTTAAGTACCTACTTTAAAGTGAATGATGTACAATTTCATTAAGTTGATAAACACCTGAGTATATTTGTGGTTGTATTGAGATTAATGTTTATTAAACAGATCTTAGGTAAGTACGATAGATTATTTGACTATATAGCATCTATATATAGTATTATAGATACTTTTTTAAATTACTTGTGTTTAAGTAAACTAGATTTATTCACATAATAAAATAATATTACATATTTACCTATGAACTATAAACGTTGTCAAGCCCTCCGGGAATTTACTGCCTAATAATTTAAATTTGTAGGATACCGTGGATAACTTCTATATCATCCTAACGTTATGTTATAAATCTATTAATGAATCTCCGTGGGACAATCTGTATGTCAGTGTATTTTTATAAGTACCTAAGTAGACACCGCATACCTACTAAGCATTATTAAAAATATTATGAACGAAAATAATTCTTTGTTATTATGAGTGGTTTCAGTTACAATATGAATATAATAATTAAACGACCTACAGTAGTTTATTATTTTATACTAGAAAGTAGAAGTAGATAGGGATATTGCGTTAATTATACAAACCCCAACCGAAGATTAAAAAAGGTGAACAAGTGGGTACTATTAATTATTATGTTGTACAGTAGTCAGTAAGTGGTCGAATAAGTCACTGTAATTAATGCATTGAATTTGAATTTAATGATATAAAACCATTGTATATGAAAAATGAATCTGATTTTTGAGCGAATTTTTGAATGCTTATAGGCTATAATATTTCTAAAAGTGTATTTTATAATAATATTGATATTTAAGACTTAAATTATTTATTTTACCCTTCTAATACAGTTGGTAATAGTATAACTACCAAATACATTTCATTTGATATACATTAAAAGTTTCAAGTATACTCATGGATATTATTTTTAAATTACAAAATAATCATTTTTTTATTATTTGTTTAAAAATCTAATTTTTTTGAAAATAAAATATATAAAAAAATAAACTATACACATAATTTTTAGATTTTTTGTTAAAGTATGAAATACTTATGAGAAACTTGGTTTTAAATTGTTATATTAATACTAAGCTTTCAAAATTGAACATTTTATAAATGTTTAACGATAACATATTTTAAATGTTTATCTTTAAGATTATATCCCTCCATAACTATTTACATGCTACATATTATGTAAAATTAATTGGAAAGTATAGTGGGTGATATACTGATATGAATGCATATACGAAAGAAGGGAGGATTTTTAATGTTTCCACAAACCGATAGTTGATAGGCGTAATTAAAAAACTCTATAAGCTATATAGAAACAAACAATTCAACGATAATATTTAAGTGCAACTTTAATGCTGTTTAATAAATTACAATTAAAGGTTAGAGGACGCAGGTTTCAGGTCGGAGCTGGGTCATAAATGATACCATTCCGTAATACTACGTCGAAGTTAAGCCCCATTAAACTATTAGTTTCCTAATGCGTGTAGCCATCTGGGAATATTACCAGCAAAGTGGTCTACCCTTTTACTTCTTCTAATACGATTTGTTCTTATATATATATATATATATTATGTATAGTAAGTAACAGCATTTAGTATCGATTGAAATTTATTAATTCTAAACAATTGTTAAACAAATTAATTTTAGACAGCGAGAAAATCGAAAAATGTATTGGTTTTAAAGAATAAAATATATATTTTGAGATTTCAAATTTACATCGAGCACAAAATTATAAATTAAAATAAGACAGGCCATGGAGTTCATATTTTTTTAGTTAAAACTATTTATTTGTAAGTATAGGTACCTTTTTTCAATATTTTTTTAAGTGTTTTTATGTAGGGAAGTGTGAAGTGGCATAAGATTATAATTAATATAATATATACTTAATATATTATACGTAAGAGTTATTAGTATGTGATTCTAACTTTAGTTTAAGAACAATTAATAGTTCAAATATTTAAATAACTTTATTTGTATTTCCTTTTTTTTTTTTTTTTTAGTTAAGTGTATGAATTTCAAGTTTAAGTACCTCCTTGGGAGGTATTCTCTCACTATTTTTTTTTTTTACATCATTGTTTATTATTTGTCTTATTTAACCTTTTGTTTTTATTGAAACAGATGACATTATAAAGGATGATCCATTTAAGTGGGTGCACCTATTATCTTGAAAAGTATTACATTTTTCTGATTTTTTTTTAAACTTTTAGGTTTGTTTTCCTAAAACCATATAATATTTTAATTTTTTTCGCCCTTATATTTATTGGTAAAACCACTAACAACTTTTGATTTTCAAATGATAACATAAAATTAAAATATGATGAATTAATAAAACCATTTTTTTCATGAATTTACGTGTTAACATTTTTATTTTTCGTTAATTGGTTTGTAAGATACAGCTTCTCAAAGTATTGGTGGTTTTTACTATTTTTCCAATAATTGTAAAGACCAGGAGCTAATGATAAATTCGGTATCGCTGAATCCAAGGTAATAAAATAAATCCAATTAGTCCAATTAGTCGATAAGTTAATGATTAGGGTTCAAAGTGCAACAATAATCTTTAATTAATTGTTATTTATTTTGTTGCCTTCGGGCTTGGATTCAGCAATATCGAATGGGTCATTAGCATTTTGACTATTTTGAGAAAATAAATATATGAGTTGATTATAGACATTTGTGTTAGAATGTAAAAAAAAAAAAAATGAAAATCATGATTATTCAACTTAACGTTTCATTTGATACTTAATTTATTCAAGATAAATTTAATATATTATAATGTTTAATATATATTGACAGCCATCAGATAAACAGAAAATATTGGCAGTGATACAGATTACAAAAATCTGATACATTGCCAAAATAAAAACATCGTTTGCAGTTCAAATGTATAAGGACACTTTTGCTATAGACAGTTATAGGTACCTAACCTACTAATGGTGATAAAAAAGGTACATCCAATTTATGTTAAATTCTGACTTGTAAAATTACAAATTATACCTCTACTCTCTCATGTTATCAAACCGTTACAAAATCCAGGATCATATGTTTTATTTATTCGTTTTTATGTATGTATGTAGGTATGTCGTTAAGGAAAATGTTATTAAAAAAAATACATAACAGTTTTAGAGTGCATAATATGTCACCGTATTTGATACATTGGTTATCACTAGGACAGTATTTATATGCATAGGTAAGTTTTTTTATAAATTTGATTAGTATTATTCACAAAGATACAAATTATAGACTTTTTATTTGGTGTATTTTTATATATTTTAATTATAATGCATATTATTAGTATGGACACGACAATTTCTTGTTTTGTGATAATATATAACTATATTTTAATGAAAGTAATGTTTCAGCTAGATGTATCATAATACCTACATTGTTACCCTTAATTCTATATAAACAATGATTTTGTATTTAGCAGGATAATTGTGATTTCCAGAACACAATAATCGTATTTGGTTTTTAGTTTTTACTTTGTCTACGACTTTAGAGTTGGTACTTTAAACTTTTACAAATAATTGGAAAAGACTAAAAACCATTACGGAAAAACGGGAATACGTAACATTATAGTTTTCGATAAAATCGATTTTTTCTTTTGTTGTAATTCAAAAATGAATTACCGTAAATATTTTAAATTATCACCTAATATTTAAATTAATGATTTATTGGCGTAATATAATTAAAAAAATATTTTAGTTCTTTTTTGAACTATTTACTGGCATTTGAAGGTTAGTGCCACTAAATAGTCTCTTAAAACGTATTACCTATACGAAGTACAAACTAATTTTTTTCATTAATATCACACGATTTAAGAACTAAGGTTTTACATAATATTATATATTAAAAAATGTGTAAAAAAATACGATTTTTTATATTTTTTTGATTCAAAATATTGATTTTAATAGTAATCTGAAATGCGTGGTTGGAATGATGATAGTGTTCGAGATTACTTTTAACAGTTTTAACTTTGACTATAGTAAAATAGTTGGAGACATCTGGAAAATACTTAGGACTAATGCTTGAATCGGTTTTATAACGCGTTCTCTATACGTCTATATTGGAATTTATAATAATATAAATAAAAGTAATTCTAGCAGTAGTCTAAAAACAAAACTTTTATATTGTTTTTAGCTCGTGTCGTATCTTGTTCATATATGTGCAAATGTTGAAGTTTGAACCTTGTGATATATATTTAGGTACATAAGATTTTTTATTGTTTGATTCGCATATTAATATGAAGACAAAATTTCATCTACGGCGGCTATCAATTTTTATGACTTTTCGAATTTCTAATATATTATTGCAATTTTCAGTATAGTACATATATTATGAAGCTATAGAGTACTGTAAATGTGTATATTTTATTTGTTACACTGTTTCAAATAAACTGTGCGCGTGTATAAGTGCATAACTGTAATTATATAAATATAACGGAATTTAGGAAGATACACTTAAATATTGGCCGAATTAATTCTCCGCAAAAAAAAAAAAATTAATTTAAACTAGTATACACATTTTTTTTCTCAAACAAAATGAAATAAGCTCAATTATTCACCGCAGAATATAGGTTAAGACCTATAGGTTAACCCAGGTTAGGTTAAGATTATTTAAATATACTTTAAAAGTTAAAAAAAAAAATTTAATATTTATTAAAATATCTTTAAACTTTTAAAGGAAAAACATTTTAAGTAGATTACAGTAAATTATATTGTCTGATGTATATTAAATTCTGCGGTATAGAATTCGAACTAACAGTTATGATTGCATGGACACTAGTGTGTTAGTTAGGTGCGTATTCGCTGATTTTCTCTCTATACTTCGATAGATATGCCAAATATTTCGCAGCCGGTTGGTGTTAACCCGAATACCTCGTGGTACACAAACATACATCAAAGATAAATTGCTCGTATATCCGAAATGATAATAATAAATAATGATATATCATGATGTTTTTTTTACTGGTTTGCGTTACCTATAGCTGCAGCTGCCTGTAATATACGTATGATATTTACGGTGTTCAAATAATATTCCGTTTTGAGGGCGCCGTTCAGAAATAGTGATTTTGCGTTCTAATAACTTACTGCGGTAGGTACGATAGTCTATGTGTATCTCCCTTAACCCACTCACCGATTTGCATATAAAACCAAACCATAATAACGATATTGCATGTATATGTATCTATCATCCGAGCTGCTTTTATGAGTTCCATTTGGATTCGTATAATATTTGTTACGAAAATGGCAAACACCATAATATAGCTATACGTAGAATATACGTGTTTGATTCCAATAACATTATACGATTACATTTAAATCACCATCGTTTATGTGTATATGGGTATCTACAACGTACGGTTTGAGAGATCCGTACACATATATTATGTACATATTGAACTTACACTTACGGTAACTTTTAAAGAATACATTTCGTAATATTATACATAGAGATAGAGTATAAATATTTTTCGAAATAAGTATTTGTGAAATTTAATTTTTTTAGGAAATAAGTTGTAAAATATTTAAAAACAAATGGAATTGGAAACATATAATAATTTTAAGTGAAAATACAGATGCCATCAATAATATTCATATATTGTATTTTTTTTTCATGTATATCTCGCATATCAAACTCAGAATGATTTTATAAAAAAGAATAATTTATTTGGTAAACGAAGGAATGGGAAGTCGTCTCCTATAAATCTAATGACAACATCGAAGTACTTTAGTCCATTTTCAAATTCATTTTAATAAGTATTGAACTGTGTTCAATTAAAATAATTAGCTAGTTTTTTAACTTATTTATTAAATTATTTTTATGCGTGAAAACAGAGTTGTTAAATTAAAAACGACTGAAGATTACCATTATTATAGGCATTTTACATTTTTTACAAACAAACAAAATATAATATTATATGTACTTGTTTGACTTTTTATATAAAATTTAACTATTCATACGGTTATTCATTTTACATTTTTACGTTGTAATATATGTAATCGGTATTGATTATTATTTATTAAGGTAAGAAAATTGACGCATCAAGTTAAGAAACGTTAGACCACCGATTACATCGTATACATTTTTATCAATGATTAGGTGATATACACGGATATATATTGCACAGGAACGAAATTATTGTGTCTATTACTTTTATTAAACATTTAAACAACCATTAGCTCACTAAGTCATTTGTATTTATCATTTTCACCTTGATCAATTATCAAGGTCTAAAGACAATTGTTGGTCTTGAGAAAAGGGTAACGTTTAATTTGTTATAGTTTGTTACAGTGATATCATAAACAATTTAATTGAATCTACAGAACGGAAATATTTCGTGTAGGTATATGTACAATGGAGGGTATAAATTGTAAAAAGCTGGACACAATTCCGGTTACGAATGATCGTGGCCCGTGGGTAGATAGATTATATAGACCATATATATATTATATATATATATATATATATATTATATATATATATATATATTATATATATATATATATATATTATATATATATATATATATATATATATATATATAGACCAATAGACCATACTGAAGCAGATTGCTGTGGACTGCGGTGGTGTTATTAACTTAAGCAATAATTAGTAATTACTAATTAATTTTTTTTTTTATAATTATTATTAATAATACCTTCGGAAACATGGGCCATTGGGCTTACAGCGCGAAAATTATAAATTACAGAAATTACAAAAATTGTATGTATATATGTATATAAATAAGTTACATTAAATTGTGGATATAAGATTGGCGAATGTGATGAATTGAATGATGTTGGTAATGGATTGAGGGTGATTGCATAGAGTTTCTGATAGTGATTCGGGTAGGTTGTATCTTCTTCGGGTACTGTCGTAGGTTCGGCATTCCATGAGCATGTGGTTGATAGCGACTTGGACACCGCAGGTTGTGCATATTGGGGGTTCTTCTTTGGACATTAGAAAACTGTGGGAGATTTTGTGTCCAGCTCTTTGTCTGCAGGTTATTACTTCGAATTTTTTT
The DNA here is from genome assembly GCF_037042655.1 of Diuraphis noxia. Taxonomy (NCBI): domain Eukaryota; kingdom Metazoa; phylum Arthropoda; class Insecta; order Hemiptera; family Aphididae; genus Diuraphis; species Diuraphis noxia. Next base: position 68,922,269 of record NW_028301712.1, on the reverse strand, counting down.
GTAAATTTCGAAGGGAATTGTTCAATATTATCGGTGTTATGTTTTATATGGTTTAATTCGTGTAATAAGATGTCCACCTTTGATACCATCTTTGTTGACATTTTTACTAAGGAAGTTAACAAAGTACAATGCACGCATAACGTTATATAATTGATTTGCATAATATTGCAGTAATATTTTGATAAAAATCTATGTATTTTTTTCAGGTTTCGAATTAGTTAGAAAAACGGGCTTAAAATATTTTTTAGTACATTCTTAAGTCTCAATATTTCTGCGATAATTAAATAAATAACAATGTTATTAAAACAATTTCAGAAATAAGATTTAATCCGTGCTTGAATAACGTCCGTTTGACACATATTATTCAGAGGATTTTCAAATGAGTATAATATGTCAGAAGTTTCATTCTTGTATTTATAGTAAACGACCATAATAAACCATCCAATTTATTATCATATTAATCATTAATCTGTGTGGTACAAGAGGATAGATTTAAATCCACTCTTATATAATATTATAAACAAGTTGTACGTGGCATTGGTATAAATAACTTTAAATTATTGTTATGGTTTTATATATATTACAGATAAGTTTGAAATTTTACATGATAGATAATTGAAACGAACTTTTTACTATATCAGTTTAATATAATTGTTTACTGGAAATAAAAATATTCTCCTGCTCGCAGTATATTTAAACATGTTTTTATATAATATTATGTTATTAATAAGTTGGCTTGCCATGTTGTACAGTATAATATAGGTTTAATTTATAAATAATTTAATAATGTCACAACAACTCCAACGTCGTAAAATATATTTACTTTTAATGAGATTTAGTAAAATATAAAAAATATTTATACATGTAAATTGGTTTATACATGTTAAGTCTAAATACAACTGTGATTAGACAAACAAATGTTGTCACCTTATCGTATTATTTTTTTAAACATAATTTTTGTGCATAAAATATCGTTATAACAATTAATATTATTTTAAAACTTACAATTAAGATCTATTTAAAATTATAATCATACTTAAATTATCTATAATACTTGTTATACTCGTTATAATATTAATGCCAATTGTTAGCTTATCACACACACACACACACACACACACACACACACACACACACACACACACACATAACACATAAACAAAAAAAAATATACAAAACATTACGGTTGTCGTAAAAAATGATTTAAATAAATATATAAAAAAAACGAACTTGGTGGAATAAAATACAAAAAATACAAAAAAGGTAGGGTTTTCTACTCGTCTTTTTTTTTACATTTTCCCACTCTCCCTCCCCCCTCCCCAAACATAAATCAGTTATATTTATAGATATTATTGACACTATATATAATAATCAATAATAATAATAATAATATATAGTAGTGGCCTTTATTCGTGTATAGGTACGTGCCGTGGCAGTGTACACGTACAGGAACGTATAACCCCATGTGTCCGGTTATTATTTGACGTTGTCACGCGTGTGTGGCTGCAGTGTTGTCGTGAAGCAACTCTGATCCTTTCCCATGCAGACTTTCATCTCACTAGCTTCGACCACGACCACGTTGCCGCCGTCCACCTGGTCTACGGCCGCCGCCTTTTCCGCCGCCGCCGCCTTTTCCGCCGCCGCCGCCGCCGCCGCCTTGCCATTGCGCCGCCTGTCCGGAAACCACAGCAGCAGCTCGCGGCGGATCTCGTCGTACGCCTTGTCCTTGGTCTCGGGCACGAACAGGTAGGTGTACGGCACGACGGCCAGGCACACGGCGCCGAACAACCAGAAGCAGCCGGATATGTGCAGCGCGTCCGACATGGACGGGTACGCTTTGATGATGGTGAAGCCCAGCACGTTGTTGAAGAACATCAGCATGGACATGCATATGTTGCGCACGTTGGCCGGGAACACTTCGGTGTAGATGATGTACGGCACCATACCCAGGCCCAACGAAAACGCGATCACGTGCACCGACAGGCTGATCACGGGCACTATGCCGGTGTTGAACTCCGCGTTTACCTTGTTGGCGTAGAAACACGTGCCGATGGTGATCAACGCCAGGGCGGTGACCCCGTACGTGGCCATCAGCCAGAACTTGCGGCCGGCCCTGTGCACCGTGCACGACGCGATCGCGGACCCGATGACCTGCACCACGCCCACAAGTATGGTGCACGAGTGCGGGGACAAGGTGCTGCCGCTCTTCTGGAATATGTCCACGGTGTACATAAGTATGATGTTGATGCCGCTGAACTGCGTGCCCGCCTGGAACACCAGGCCGATGAGCAGCGCCTTGACCGTGCCGAGTTTCTTGTAGTCGGCCAGCGTGGCCTTGGTCGTCTGGTCGCTGTGCCGCATCAGCAAGTCCATCTCATCGCTCACATCTTTGTCGTTGTCCTTACCCCGGAACCACATGAGCGACCGCCTCGCGTCTTCCATTCGATTCTTCTGGATGAGGAATATCGGCGATTCGGGCACGTACCACCACACCGCCATGAACAGCACGCTGATGGCTATACAGGCCACGTTCAGCATGTCATAGTCGACCACCACGCCGAACACGTACACGTAAAGTACGCCGATGTTGTACATGAGTATGAATAACGAGCCTAGGCCGGCCTTCATGGCCTCCTCGCTCACTTCACCCACGAACATGGGACAGTTGATGGCCGCCCCGCTGGCCCCCAGACCGCCCAGGAACCGGGACACCATCAGCGCCGTCTCCGTCTTGACTGCCATCAGGATGATCCAGCTGACCAGGTACGGTAACATGGTCAGGAAACCGGTCGTCTTCCGGCCGTAGTTGTCCGCCAACATGCCCCAGAAAAACGTGCCCAGTATGGCGCTGAGCATACCCCAGCTGCAGGCCCAAGATATAGAGTTGTCCGTCAGCACGTGACCATGGTCCAGTGGAGTCGTGGTATAGTTTTGCAGTATGGGCGCAACCGTCGAAGTCCATCCCGTGTAAAGTCCAAATGAAAACGTAACGAGATTCACTGAAACAATGGTAGGTATATAAAAATAATAATCAAATAATTTGTCACTATTAACGCCGTTGATTATGGTTTCCTGTTGGTCGCATGACAATATGACCGTCAATTTATGACCGGATCAAGTGCGTCGTCACGACATTATTAAATAGTATATTATATTAATATTATTATTGTAGGTATACATTTTGTTTACCTATATATACATAATATTGGACGTTGATGTGATGCGGTTAATAGTCGAATTATTATGAACAACATAATATTCAACTTCAACATACGAGATAACTGTCCCGTGTTGTTTCGAACACGTCTTTCAGTGTAGAAATGCGCTATACTATAGATATGCAGTGATTCGCCGAGCATGATCACGTCTACCCCCTCCCCCATCTCACCGTAACATTTTTCTTAAACTTTATATTTTTTCAAATTAAGGTTTTTGGAATTTTGAAGTTATATCAGATCATTATTTTAAACATTTAAATCGTTCATGGAATCTACATACAATAGGTAAGCAGTGTAGTCGTGTACTCATGTCGCGACACAAACATTTTTTCGAATGATAACCATTATTAGCATTTAGCACCTATACTGTTAGTGGTATACACGTTTATAAATAAAATATTATGTTTTTTAATTTGTACATGTCAATATTTAACCACACATAAAATAGAGTATCTAATTATTTTGCTGTAAAAAAATTCGAAATTTCTTCTTAATAACTGAATATCATGAAACATTATGTCTTAGGTTTTTTTTTTTTTTCATTAAAACCGATTGTCTAGTTAAAATATGTGATGATAGTGAATTTCGTTACATCTTATCAAAAAACGAATTCTATTTCAACTGTATAATATAGTAACGCGTGTAGCATTTGATAATCAAGAATTACCACGTTTTTGGGATTGCATTTATATAAAATCACTTAATTCTTAACGTATAACCACAGGATTGAAAGTTTTGACTGACAGACAATCGCGAGTACTAAAGTAGTTGTCGTATAGGATGATTTTTCCCTGAATAAAATAGGCATCGTTACTAGTACTACCTACTATATACTATATAATATACTAGATAGTATAACTGAAAATATTTGTCATTTTTGTTTGGGTTTTCCTACTTCGTTTTTTAAAACAGATTAGAATTTCAATTTTAAATTGGTGGCCTACATTGTGTAATACAAATTAGTTATCGCAGATAATTTCATTTGTTCAAAACTATATCAATAAATGCTTCAATCCCTCATATCATTTAATCGTTTTCATTAATCATAATGATTCAAAGTTTGAAAAAATTGAATTATTAATATTAAAAATCCATAATATGTTTCAACTAGTAACTTATAGAATATAGATTTATACATTTTGGATAAAAAAAAATTATAATTTATCAACAATTATAAAAATGTTAATTTTAATTTTAAAATAGCTGAGAGCTGTGATGAAAAGCAGTATAAAACATTATTCTTAAATTATTCATTACCATAACAAAAGATAGTAATTAGTTCCATTTGAAAATTAAATGGTTGTGGGTACTTAATCCGTTTAATTCGAATTTGCATTACAATTAAAAAAATGTGTAAAACATTTTTGTTTTGTTTTCAATACTGTTGATTAATTTTTGAATAAAATCTCTTCTGCTAAATCGTCTGTAATTAAATATCATGATGGGCGTCATCTCCCATATTTTTATAATAATACTCGGAAACTAAAATGTAGCAAAAGTCGTGTAAAATATAAATTGTATTTAGGTACGTACACACAATAACGCGTTCGTTGTTGGTTTTTATTTTTATTTTTTAACACGTTCGCCGAATAATAATAACGATTACCTATGTGGTGTTTTTTTTTTTTAAATAATATATAAAAGTTATGGCATACGCTGTGTAATATATCGTGTAATTTATTTCACTTATCGTAAAACAGCTGCTGAAAAACTATTCAATTGTATAATTTTTTTAGTAGGTGGGCTTGCTATAGGTAGGTAGGCTGCAAAATAGCCTACAGTATTAATGCGATCGTTTAACGTAGACAAAAAATAAAATAAAAAATACAAAATGCGTCATATTAAATGTAATTGATTGTGTCTTGTTAAAAATTTTAAACGGTCTGAGCAGCGTTTTGCGCGGGCAGTTGGTGGTGATAACAATAATAATATGCGTGTTGGGTTCTTAAAATAATTTAAACAAAACATTTGTTAATCGGTTATTGATTTGATTATCTAGGTCATCTTAAATGCTATATTATGCTGTAGTAATGCAACGTGCACCATGCATCTATACGTACCGACTGGGATTCAATTTCCCATAATATAATGCTAACACAAGGAAAACTGGTATAAAAAGCGTTCCGTTCGTTATAGATAAACCATGTGAATACCATAGTACTTACAATGTATACATTGGTAAAATTATAGTTTGGCATTTAACATATTTTACATATAATACCTTATACGCAAATTGATAATTATGGATATCGGTATTTCTCTCTCTTATTATACGTCGGATACATCGCAAAAGCTTTTGTTTAGTTACGGTCAGACAGCACAAGCCCCGGTAAGTTTGTGTAGCGGTTAATTTTGTTTTTTATTTTCTTGCACAAAAAAAAAATATATAAGTCGAATGAGATTAATAAACGCGGCACCATTATGTTTATCGCCAATAATTTCTTTTCAGTTTTAAAATCAAAATCAAAATTACATATTTTAACTTAACGATTTCCATAGGTAGAATCTATGTGTATATATTATGATTTATGATATAGATACCGCGGTGTAGATATTAATAATAATAGTATTTATATAAATTAGCATTTATAATCAAATGCTATTCTAGCCATAAATTACTAAATTGACTGTTTCAGATTCTGAAGTAACTGTACTACGACAAGAACAATTAATATATCTATCTGATTTTAAGTAAAATAAATAATTACTTAAAAGTTTTAATTTATTTTATAAATATATTATTAAATTTTGTTGTGCAATAGAAGTAGAAACCAGTTTTCGTAAAATTTGGTTATAAAAAATGATAAAGAACTTGTAAATTAATATTTTGTCTGATATTATAAATAATTATAATAGCTGCAAACTTGCGTGTATAGAGGTGTGGATTAGTGAGGTAGTCCCACGAGAAAAAATAGATGCTCCACAGAGTTTATCCTCGTGTCTCTTCTACTATAGCCTCTGGAATAATTTTAAGTATAAACTTTTCGACGTATTGATAATAATATTTGTTTATTTTTCCGCATAGTATTGAATATATCAGACACGAAGGGAATAAAGAAACAAATCTCACAATCTCAGAGAACTTTCTTATGCCCGAATTAATAATGTTGATATTTGTTTATTTTTGGATTTCAATAACGCATTGGTTGCATACAACGACGTGAACGATATTCTTTTCGGATAAAAGAATAATATTTAAAACGGTCGGGACCTACGTAAGAAAACTAATAATTTGGACATTGGACTTTATTGATATTATTATTTTTAAGTAAGTTATAATCGTTTTAAAATGTGCACTGGTATGACAATTAACAGCTTAAAAATGGTCATAAATTACTTAAATAAAATAATATCAATAGAATCCTCTGAGGTGCCCTATAGATACTATTTTCTTATACTTTACGTTTGCAAGACGGAGATAGCAAATGCCTGCAGTATGGCATCCTCTTAAAATCGTATATGGGTTTAAATATAATATTACTCGTATGATGTGTAACATAAATAATAGCTTCTTATTTTAGATTAGATGAATCACGAGGACATATTTTTACACGAATCATACCCGTTTATACACAGCAGTCAGCGCAGGTTGAACGATGTTCTTATATAGTACGTATATACTTCCAGTCGTTACTGTTTATTTTATAGTTTATTATCGTAATATAATATAACTAAATTATAATCAACCAGTATATATTGGGTACATCTCAAAACGCGTGACCACTTCATGATTACTATATTATTATATGTTATTATATTTATATATGTATAATTGTGAGTACCTATGACCGTAATAAAGCATTATCGGATAATTGTGTAGGTATATGTCTATTTCCGTTAAATGTTGTTACTTAGTTAATTTTTTTTAAATTCTACTCATTAGAAATTGGGTTACCGTTCGACGAGATATTGTTTTTCTCCGTGCAATAGGCGGACGAAAAATAATCGCAAATTACGCTTTCGATATTACAAAAGTTAAAAACGTATAAAATGTTTAATGTTTATTAATTATAATATTATTGTGCATACCGATCACGTGCAAACGACACAGATGTAAATCATTAGTATAATAAACGAACTTTTATTATGAGTACAAACTGTTATACATATATGTGCCATCAGCTATATATTATTATTAAATATGGTCATATTGGAACGATATAGAGTACCTTTATTACAATAACAGTTATTGGCGTACCGTTCACGATTTAATCCGACGTCCGCGATTAACGCCAGAATATTATGCAGAGGTACCTATGCAAATAACGTCACTCCGCAGTACCTATATGAGATAAATATTTGAAAATAATATTACTATAATCTGTTCTGGTACCAAATAATTATTATTAATACACCGCGGCAAATACGATATATTTTCATATTATGATCGCACATATTATATTATCGTCGGCTATGGTGGAGGGTGTTGGTATAAGTGGTGATGGTGGAATCGTCGTGGGGAAGGGAGAATGACGAGACGGTGTGGACCGCGCTGGGAACGTGTGCGAGGTGCATGTTATTATTATTATTATTATGGCGATTTATTTTGAAATTTACGGTGTCATACTGACACGCACGACGTGTGTTCAGTGTTGTTTAGTCGCTCACCGCTGCAGTCGGTGCGTTCTTACGGCGTAGGTACCTAAAGGTATTTTATGCATGTGCAATGTGCATATTGCATATTATATGCATGCGTGTAACTGCGATACCCCACGATAATTTCAATTTTCCTGTCCTCGGGTCTCCTCGTAATTTATACACCATGTCGGTTGTATACCGTACGGTACGGTTTATATAAATTTAAACATTATAATAGTATTATCTCAAACGTAAATCGACCGTCGTACATAGGTACCTTACAATATACCATATATATATATCATATAAAATATAATGTAAACGAATTGCGCGTAATTTATGTCGTAGGTATATTATGTGAACACTGAACACCTTTAAAATATCATATAACGTTTGTCACTCCGCTACGTAGGGTACCTTAATACCTTATTTAGACATCATGATATAGATATGCATTTTATCGGAACGACGCTTTTCGACGAGCGTTTTTTACGACCTAACTCGAGAACTCCAATTCGGTCGATGTACCTACCCTTGCCGGTCGACCTATAGGTATGGCTAATAGCTACAGCAGAAGTACTTTCCGAATGGTTCGTTAAGCATTCCCGACAACTCTGCAACTTCTTGTTATTTGGTGCATCTATATATAATAATATTATTAATATATTGTAAATTATCGAATATTCCAATGCGTCAATATTATAATATTATATCTAGATAATAATCCACGCGTAACTGATTTTAGCGAACACGACAATAATAATTATTATAATGTTATAATATTATGCGTCGTTTTGTTTTAATATTATTTTAATAACGGTCTGATTGTTTCAATAAAATATTCTCATCAGACCGGATGACGAAATTGCTCTACTCGGTGTATTATTTATTATAACATGGTCCGCAGATATATTGGCCATCGCTATTAAAATAAATAAAAATAAATACAGAGGCGCGAGAGATTCTGAACAGCGTTGATCGTTTTTAATTCGTCGCGTTACCGTATTACGATTGACGTACATAAATAACATTGTGTATTACGACGCATTATTTGTTTTAAACGTATACCTGGTACCTGTGTTAGCGGCGTGCGTGTGTTTGGTTAGGTATATGTATAAATGTATAATTAATGTTTAATGTTGCGATTTAAACAAAACGATGACCCGTTCGAATTATAATATCCATGTCCATCCGTTTTATACTGACCGGTGCGTAGTTGCGCATATTGAGCTGCGTAGACATAGTCACACTAAAGCCTAAAGGTAGATTCGAGTCTCAACGAATACAAATACGTGGGAGGTAGGTGGTTTCGATAGTCATGAGAAGATATTATAACTGTGATAATAACAATAACATAAACAACAAGTTATTGATAACTGACGGACAATTTCAATAATCAACTGCTTTATTATGAGCTATAATGTAGCATACCTTCTCTGTGTTCTGTTGCTAATCCGTATACAGACAGGTTAATAACGAAACTATTGAACCACTTTAATACCCTTCCTCCCACCCACGAAAAAAAATGTCTCCCCCAAAATGAACAGAAAAACACATACATTGTAGAATATAGTAATACCACTAGTTCCGCTTAAAATCAATTAAACCTATTAAAGAATACGTATATAAGTATCCAGCTTTTTCCACAAAATATGGGTAATAGGTACTGACAGCGCACGAATTAAGATGTTAAAATAATATATATTGTAAAATAACGTTAAATAAATCATTATATCGTAGTTATGGATCATAAATAAAATCATATAAATTATGATAAGATTCAATTATTTTAATGAACTACAGATAAATGTATTATGTGTAAACTATTAGTGAATGATGTGTATGTCAAGTAATGAATTCGAGTAATTACACTAAACGTTTAACCAAAAACATTCAAGTGAATCAAATAAAAAACAAAAATATTCACTATAGTTTAATATTATACTGTATATTATTTTAAAGAACATAAATATAAATGCATATTAAAAATTATTTTTTTTTATCCCTAAAATAAAATGGAAAATTAGTTATTTAAAAATACTTCTGGTAAATATATTTTAAAGCATTTTTATGTTTTCAAAATAATTTTATGTCGAACTATAATAGTTTTATTGCTGATGGTTCTAAAATAAAAAAAAAAAAAAAAAAATAATTTTAATTCGGTAATTTATAATCCTCGTGTGTGTATGTATATAATATATAAAGTATGTTTCGTAATTTATTTTAAAAATGTATAGAACAAATTTTTTAAATGCTCTAAAATTTACTTGGTTAAGTAATATTTTTAAAACATATATAAAATAAAATAAAAATAAAAATTTTATTTCATTTAATATTTGATAGGTAGGTACTCACAAATGTATATATAGTATATGAACTAACCTGTAATTGCTGCGAATAATTGTCTACAGTGGCCCTTAAATTTGCTTCCTATTAAATTGTGCATTTTGAAACTGTTAGTTATATTATTTTTTATAAAAGGCGTTCAAATGGTATCGATTGACAACTGTTAAAAATTAAAATTAAAAATTAAAAAACTGAAAAAGGTATTGAAAAAACCGATGCGAGTTTGCGGACGTAAACGGGACGTTTAAAGTTGTAAACTTAGGTAATGTACCTTATATATAATATGTTAGCGCGTTTTTTTTTGTAACGAGACTGCGTGCAGCACTCTCAGCAGCAGCAGACTAAAACTAAATACTCGTACCTTAGTCGTTATGGTGTGAGACGCCGAAAAATTGTGAACTCAGTCATTTAATCGCATTATGTTATGCGTATCCAATAATAACATTGATAATACATACATCATTAAACATACATCTCCGTTGATGATGACTACGGCGTGCCTTGAGTGGTGGTCAGAGTGGAATTTTTTTAAAAATATTTATCATTATTCGCCTCGTGGACAATTGTGTTTTATAATTTTTTTCAAGCTATTTTGGTTTGAGTTTATTACGACCGTTCCGAAATCGTAATGTTTAGTTTGAAAAATGAAACTACAAATCTGTTCACGATCAATCTAAAAAACTGGGAGTTGATTTGGTGCATATTATATTATTTGGTATAATTAAATACATTTTATTGATTAGCAAAAGTTTTAAATCTATTTTACAGTTAAAGAATCTTTTCAAAAAAATTGAATAATCACATACACCTTATATTATTTACACTGTATAATATAATACTATTTATATTGTAACGGTTTGAAGAGTAAAGTTTGCAGACACGAATTATTAAAATTAATCAATTTTTGACGTTGACAATTGTTTTTAAATATAGGTACACTATTAACTCTTATCATTTCATTATGTAGGTTTATAAATTTATTATTAGATTTACATTTCACAAACATCGTTTTTTTTTTTTAAATCCTATCTACGTTTTTAATAAATTAAATAATAATCACGACCTTCCACATCCTAACTAATGTGAAGGTTAAGATCATTAAGGGTTTAAAATATTGTAAAGTTCATACAGATAAATCGTGTTCATTATTTTCAATTATGGCGCGAGAACCCGAAGTAAGAAAATTACTTTTACATTATCGATTTAAACATGGCGAGTATTTAAAAACCGAAGTAACAAATATTTTAAATGGTTCTATATATGTATACAATTTTGATTATATAAAGTAGTTATTATTTACAGTCTACTAGTAATTATTTTTTAAATTAAGATTTAATAATATATATATTATCATTCATTCAATTTGCATTATATTGTAAATACTTATTTTTAAATGACTAGAGATAAACACTATTAAAAACTTGTATACAACATTGTATATTATTGAATATATTCTTATGTAGGTTTAGTATTATAATACCTAATTATTGATAACTATTAAAAAATGAAAACTAACAAAATGTCGAGATTCTATTTTTTGTTCATATCGTAATATAATTTATAAATTATTAAATAACTTTTAAGAAAACATATTAAATACGTAATTTTACTTGATATTTATCATTATTATTGATAAGAGAACATTTTTAGAATTTTAGTAAGAGTTGAACTGTGACATTACTTCAAGATATCTACTTCTAGATAACTATTTCTACATTTATATGCTATACAAAAGATAAAATGTTTTTTTTTTTTAGTTTATAATCTTATAAGAATAAACATATTTTCGGTAGTAAATTAAATTTATTGGGATTCATTTTTCGACAATGATTAGTGATTACAATAATCAATATATAGTATAGACGCCTTTAATATAACAATTTCACTTCAATTACATATTCACGGCCATAGTTTTGTAACTAGCGAACAAATAAATGACATAGTATAGTAATGTACACACCATACATTTTTGTTTATATCATTCTATTTTTCAAGATTTTATTTCTATAGGAAAATCTACCTAAATCATATAAAATACAGGTAAATAGTATTAAAATATTAGTTGACGTCAAAATAAATATTTTTTTTTAAAAACATTACTTTTAGTCTAACTTTTTTTTAGTGATCAAATTGAATTTTCAAAAATAAACTGAATATTAATTATCCAATTTATTCTAAGTTTACGATCCGGTAGATAAAATGTTCAAACAATTCTGTAATGATAACATAATGTGATTAATAAAATTGTACACTCTTCTGATTTCTTTATTTTTCTTACTTTTTTTATTTTTTTTAAGCAAATACAACACGATGACAGAAAAATAACTTTGTCATTAGTTACTAAACAAAGTACGTAGTACGCTTTTAAATTTCAATGAAACATAATCAATATCCACAAACAATTTTATTATGGTTATATTTGTTTACGATGTATTATTAATATATACGTATATTTGTTTTATTGAGGTATATACACTGGTAGGTGGCATCTAAATTATATTAACTTTTGACACATTTATAGCTTATGCAATTAAAAATGTTTGGTTCTTAGGAGAACTTCTGTATTTGTTTTTAAAAAATTTAGCCCTTTTATACTTTTTTACATATAAGCACGTGTACAGTTTGATCATCAGTAAGAAGTGAGTAAAGTGAATGTATATATTAAATCTTAATCCGTTTGCTGCATAATAATTTGTTTTAAAATCAAAATGTTTTCATTGTATATATATTTATTAAATAAATAAGAAATATTATTTTCAAACTAGTGGAAATTATTTTGTAGGATTAAAATAACTAGATCAAATTATTTACGTTAGCAAAACTATGTAAAGATAACGAAAACGAAAAAAAGCATGTTAAAATTAATAACCATAAATACATATTTAAATTATTTTCAAAGTACAAAATTCTTCCATAACTTATATAACACTTATTGTAATATTATTTTTTGGTTAGCAATATAATTCTAAATTTTGAACAAGAATTTTATTAAAACTATTTAACAATCATATTCTATACAATTAGTATGCTATCAAATTATATACTTATGATAAATGTACCTACAAGTACCTATACTATTTGTTTTCAAATTACTGAAATTTGTTGTAAATATTGTAACTAATTACGCTTACCAATTATTCTAAATGTTCTAAATTGTTATTATCTTATCAATAAGTTTGATAACTATGTATGTCAGGAGCACTTTATAATAATAATAAAAAAAAAATTTGGTTTACTATTAAATAATTACATCTTGATTTATACTTGACTGTTAACTAATAAAATAATATTAAAAATATTAACATAAAAATAAATAAATAATCTTAATTGGATAGTAAAATAATATTTTATGTCTTATATACCTACCGTATTTTAAATTTTTAAACATTTATAAAATATTGTAAGCAATATAATTATTTTCTAATACAATACTTTTATTCTATATAGTATCAGTGAATTAAATATTTCACATTTTGTTATGTTTTAGAAGTTTGAAATTTTAATAATTTTCAAAATTTGATTAACACAATAATTAGTATATTAATTACTATTGTGAGGTCAACATCTAAACGTGTTTGTGACACAATTTCAACATTCATTTCGTTTTTTTTCAATATCATATTTATAGAACTTACCTACTCGTGTTTGCTAAAAGTTAAATGCTAAAATAAATTAAAATTTGAATACTGCTGATGAAATAACAATTAGATTATTTTGTACCAATCTGAGTTGATTTGTGGACATTACTATTCAAATTTTCTAAAAGAACGATGCAGATGAACCATAATCAATGCTTACAAATTCTGACCCTACTGATTCGATAAGATAAGATAGAGGGAAGGTAAATTAAAATCATTTTAATGTTGAATTATAAAAAATTATTATTTAATCTTAACGAATTACTGCCCAACGATCCAACCTCAACATAATATTTCAAGAACGTTTTCATTACATTTTGAATAATGCACGATGATGTACCTAAATGCGTCTTAATTAAATTTAAATGTCAACGAGGGACGAAGTGTCGATCGTGATTTCTGCTAAATGAAGTGCGTATCGTGAACTATATATTCCACTAAGTAAACAAAATTAATTATAATATCGGTAATTGGACGGAGAGACGGACTTATTAATTAGACGTAGCTATTACCCTATATATTATTTCTTTTATAATTTCAGTTATGTTATACCGCAATATTTCATTAGGTTTCGATTAGTGTTAGACTGTGTTACTTTACTTACTGTGGTTTTAGGGTAATTTTTGTAGAATAATTCATTAATAATTTTGAAAGGCACGTATTATTCTTGAATTAAATTAATATATACAATTTTAAAGTTTTTTTTTTTTTTACTTGTATTAGCATATAATATTCTGAAACATTTTAATATATTAAATAAAAAAAAAAAAAGTTTTTTCGAATATTGATAAAATATACATTTCTTGTTTTATGTGTACATTGCAGCGCTTGCGCTAGCATACTGTAATTAAAAATCAATCATTTTAGAAATATGCGACTAAACTATAACAAAAATTATTTGATTTAAAATTTTATTGTTTCATGTAAAAAGTATAACTATTAAATACAGATGGTAGAATACAAATATTGGATAAAAAGGTTACCCTTAGTTAATAACTAGAAACACCGGATATTATAAGACTATACAAATTAAACATCTGATTTTTTTTTTTAATACAAGTTTTATAAGTTTACTGAGCAACTTTTACACTCTGAACCGTTCAAACAGTTTATGTTTAATCCATTTTAATCCATTTTTAATGGATTTATAAAAAAATAGTAAAATTTAAAACATTTTGATGTACTGATATTTTCGAGGGTTAAATTTTCGGTCTTACCTATATAAATATAGGTCATATATTACAACTACAAAAAAAGTTATGCGACAATGAGCATTATAATATGTATTCATAGTTATAGCCTGCACTGACTATTCAATTATATACACTTTACGAATAATAAAATATATTTATAAAAAGGTGAATGTGAAGTTTTTATGTTTTATTTTTCTCTTCCATTAAAAATTATTATTTATTTTCCGCACAACTAACTTCTATTTGAATAATTTTTTGATTTTAATGAATACGATTTCATTGAACGGTGCCCACAGTTTTTGCTAAAGATTTCAACATGAATAGGTAGGTAACCTATTACATTTTCTCCAAGTAAAGAAAAACCATTCATTATAAAGTAATGTGAATTTTATATGAATCATTCCACAAATCAATTTACTAAACGTCTTCGGCAATCAGTTCAATTAAAAACGAATATAAATTTAGTTTTTGTAGTTCATGTTATAAAGTTTATATACATAAAGTCAAAATATTTAGAAAAATGTTATTGTTTTTATTATTTATTATAAAACCAACTCATGTACAATCAAAATGATTATTAAAATAAACATTTATTTGTACTACATTTTATATTATGAAATGGCTCAGATACAAGAAAACCTTTTATAAATTGTTGTATATATGGAACTAAGATGACAATAATTAGGAGTTAAAACCAAGTGACAGGTGCTTTCATTAAATCGAATGAGGCATATTGTATAATTGATTAATTTTGATTAGGTTTGGTAATTTATAAAGTGGCACTGTATTGAAGTGGTCAATTATTAAAATCAGTAATTTACTGCACGCTGAAATAGTGCAATACCATGTCATGTTTATTTAAAACTCATGATAGCATATAGACTCGAAATGAATTAAAGTATTATATTGAGTAATACAATCATTAAACGTATCAAGAGAAAACATTGGGCTACATGGAAACAATTTATCGTTGTACAAAGGCAATCAAAATACAACATTAATTAATTATAATTATAAGTTATTGGTTTCTGCTTTTATAAAACCGTCATGTTTTAAATTTTTAAATTTATATACATTTTGTGTTTATTTTTGATGAGTCAATAATTGACCAAATCTGGTAAACAGTGATCTACAGTACGTTTCAGTTGAACTTTTAGAACATAAATTATTAGGTAGTTAATAATGTTAGCCGTTAGGTAGGTAAGCAAAATGCTTTAAAAAATATTTGTTCACATTATTTGTTTAAAAACTTTCGAATTGTTTTGATAATAGTTAGAGTATAAATAAATCATTATTTTATTAGATTGCATGCCATGGACAAATATAGAACATAACTTCATATGCGATCAAAAAAATGTCAAATATAACATTTTCCGTTACATGTCAGCGACGGAGTTAAATATTTTTAACTTAAAACTTCTATGATGCTGTTAAAATGAACTTAATTTGCATAAATATTTCCTCTGCAAATCATATTCGTCGTGCACTTATGTGTTATGTGCAGTTTTATAGTACCTATATGTTTATTTATAAATTTTTAATACGTAGGTACACATTTATAATGTTGCATGTTGTATTGAGAAATACGGTCCATTACCATACCTTAAGTACAAAATAATATTAAGTTTCCACGTTTTCTCATGAATCGTTGATTTTGTATAGTATTTAGGTAGTTATCTTAAAACTGGTTATAAAAAATTATGATTATAGATATATGATTACAAGACGATAAATATTATCTATGTAAATTATTGTTGTTATTTGAGACGAAAAACCTAATAATAATAAAATATAATATAATAATATAACAATAATTATATTCTATAGCGGCAATTTAAAGCTATATTCTTCAGTTTTACATTAACCTATTTTCATCTTTGCTGATCGTTTATTTTTCTACAGTTTTTTTTATGATATAACTCGGTTATATAACTTTGGCAACAGCTAGTATAGTTAATGTATAAACTTTAATATGTATATTATATTTAAAATGTTTTATACTTTGTTGATAGAAACTTTAAAAAATAAATCTGTACAAATATTATTAGAAATTTAATTCAGTTTCTATTCTCTTTTAAAGCAAAATTATAAATGTTTTAAACTTTCTCAACAAACAAACAAAATAAAAACTATTATAACTTGTAAATCTGAATAAATTTATTGATTTTCGATAAATTACGATTTTCGGATTTTCTGTATGGTTTGACGTATTGAAACCATTAATCCTGTTTATCGATTAAATAAAAGAATAATAAGTTTAGATCAATATTACAATAGGAGTAGGTATATGTTAATACAATTTACATTAGGTACGATTTCGCAAACTATATTATCAGATTTATCAGATTAAAAGATATTCTTAGCAGAAAAAGTGTTGTTTGTTATCTGTATTCATTGTAATAATCATAATGATAATAATATGTAATCATAAGGCAAAAAATTATAAGAAGCATAGCTGATTTTCTTCATCGAAATTATTGAATGTTTTACAACATTTTTTTCTTAAATATTATTTATAAATTATAATAATGTTTGGACTTTGAATATTTGGAAAAAATACGTGTATTGTCATTTGTCAATATAAAATATACTAGTTTTCTTATAGATAATGCTTATGCACATATTATCCACGATTTTGATATCGCATCAATAAACTTTGAGACATCATTAATATATATAATATTGTATGTAAAATGTTTTGTTGTCCATTAGCTTACTAAATTATTTTGTTGCTTGTTTCTAATATGTCTTATAGCTTATTATAGGCGTCTTATCGTCGAAAGTCAATTTATATTCGCAATCAAATATTTTACTAAAAGACTTAATTTCAAAACTGATCTATTTTATTATATACAGTAGGTGGATAATAGTTGTATTCATATAATATAATTTATATTTTTTTAATAATATTTTTGTTAGACTTAATAAGATATATTATACGAGTAGCATGATTTTTTTTTTAAATTTGTTTTTCAAACTATGTATTGTACTCATTTACCTTTCAAATAATTTACGAATAATAAACATATGTGAATATAATTTAGCTTTACTTGATGTGTTTCGTAGAATTATATCATTAGTGAAAACATATTAAGTTGGTATTAGGTACTAATGGTACTATCCATGTTAAAATGATCCATACTTTAAGTGCACCTATTGTTTATAAAAAAATAAATATTTTAAAGACAAATTAATAATTACACAAAATGTATGTAGCAAAACTCATGTATAATACTTACAGAAAAAAAAAATTGTAACATTTAGTAATTTAGAGTTTAAACTGTTTAAAGTAGGGAATAAATGATATTTTTTCCGACACGTTTAGAAACAAAATTTTTAATATTTCATATTCATAAACAATTTTTTTTTTTGTATATTAATATTTTTCAATACATACTTTACCAGCTATTTTAAATCTCAAATAATTATTTTTATTTTTAATACTATTTCATTTTTGATTTTTAATTTATAGTATTTTAAGACGTCTAGATAATATACTTATCCAAAAGTTCAAATATTAGTTTATGATTAGTTTTGTTTGTGAACTGATATCTAAATTAAATACAAAACTATTTATTAGAACTCAAATCACTGTGGAATTTAGACATACCTAAACTACATTGCTATGTGTTAAATAAAGGCGTAAGTGTATAGCCTTGGTTGAAGTAACTTGGTAATATCCTTTGACATGTCAACTCCGTTTCATGCGAATTATACAAACATTTACTACCAAGTGCAGTTAATATTTTTTGGTAATACAAAATATAAAAATGCTTTTTAATTTTATCATGCCATTTTTTAATTCATAACTATTTTTATTTCTATTTGTCATTAGTACATTAAAAGTAGATATATATCTGGAAAAAGTTTTTGATGTCATAAAGAGTTTTTTACCATGGAATTGTAACTTAAATATATTTGTATAATTTTTGTTTGTACAAAAATAAAATACATAAAATATTGTCTTTGGTCATAGTAGATTACACTACAATAAGTACAATGGTATGATAAAGTAAACAATATCACCGACTCAGTATTATATTTAAATCGAGAACCATGATTATAAGCCTTGAGGCTTGCTTTTAAAATTTTTTATTTAAGTTAAAGCTTGAAAAACAATCGTATTAAAAGTTGATGTACAAGCATGTACATTTTTTGTTTTGTTTTGTTTTTTTTTTAAATTCAACAATGAATAATATAAAATGAAGTGATGTAATATTAATATTGTATATTTACAGTACACCTATATCTGTATAATTTCTAGATTTTTTTTAATTGCAACCATACAAAATGTAATCTGCATTACTTTTTTTTTAAACTGTAATCGCTACCAGCCATACTTACATTTCAACAAATTAAAATATTGAAAGTTTACTTTTAAAATAATTTTTACTCGTGGTTATTTAATTTTATATGTTCTTTAGTTATAAATTACAATTTACCTACAACAGTTAGAGTCTAAATAGTTTATAAAATGGTATAAATCAGTGCTTTATAAGTTTAATTAACACTAATCTATATTGATTCTACCAGTGAAAAAAACCAGACCAATGTAAAGAAAGTATGTGATCTAGCATTTATGCTGTGGTATTTTTTTTTTCGGTAAACCCAATCGCCTGAGTATGATTTATTTTGTATGAGTAAAAAAAAAAAAAACGAGCATTTATGTAAAATTATACAATTATATATTTCATACAAGATATTTAGTTAATTCTTGAACAAAAAAAATCTATATACTGAAAAAAAATTAATTTTCCTCTACAACTACATAGAGATAAAGTGCGATCAAGTTCAATTCTCGCCTAAAATTAGTTATTATATTGTTGTAGGTACGTGATTATAAATTAGTATTTTATCGCTATAATATGTTTTTACATAGGCTCCGATAGCATACCTGGACTGCAATCAATTTATATTATCGTTTTATGTGACAATTGAATGCATGTATGAATGTATGATGTGCATGTTTGTACAGGGTGTACAGGGTGAACAACTTTTCAACAGTTAGACTTTTTTAATAATCTCCCTTTGTCGATTGTTATGTTCAACACTTGTCAAGCGTTAATCTGTCTCGAGTGTTTATTTTACTTGGTTTTTGATTTATTACAAAGCTGATTACAAAATCAGTCGACCTCAAAAATACTCATTGTGATTGGTCATTCATTTCTGATTTCCGTTATCTCTCGGTTTACGTTTTGACGGTTACTGCTATGATAGAATCAAAAACCTAAAAAATCAAATTTTATCAGTTTTTTTTTCTTTTGAACAAGATAAAAATCGAGTGAAATAACTACCTATTACAAGTTTTGATTAAATAATGTAAAAATAAATTGTGAACTCTACTCTTCAAAAAGGAATGTACTAAAAAGTTTCGCAATCTAAAAATAAACCATCCTGTATATAGCTGTATTTCTATAAATATTACAACACAATGACCGAAAATTTATTAATTCCTACCTTACCACAGTTATTTTAAACACACATTAAATATACAATCATTTAAAATTTAAATTATTTATAGGTCAATAACACCCAACTTAAACTAAATTCGTTCCATTCCGCTTATTTGAAATACATAGATCTTTATCGACAATACATTTTTTGTTAAACGCCTTAAGAAGATTGGAAGCAGTGACTTTATGTCTTTGTATAGCTTCTAGCATACATACAACATAGGATTAAAGATGTGTTCTATTTCTAACGTACCGATTGATATAATAAAGTGATAAGAAATCTACGGGCAGATTTGAATTTGTCGTCAAGTCTTCACCAGACATTTATTGATATTATCCCTCAAAATCCTAAAACGATACAATAAAAAAGAGATATTAAAGAAATTACATATTTTAATTTTTGAATGAAGATTAAATTAAAAAATCAAAAACGCGAGAAAGTAGATCTCAATAAGGCTTGACAGCGAATTCAAATCTGTTTTCAGAATTCATATCACTTTATTATATCAATCGACACGTTGGAAATAAAACACGTCTATAATCCTATAATATGTACATTGTACGTGTGTTAGACAAATACACAAAATCACCGCTCCCAATCCCTTTAAGTGGTTTTTAATTTAAAATTAACAATAAATAAATAAAACCAAGAGGAGTATATTTGTGTATCTTACCACTGAGTTAAAACTAACTGTAACGGATGAATTTAATGATAAATCATTGAATACCTCAGTGGAGATGACTAGACAAGTCTCAGCCTTAATTACTGAAAATAAATATTTTATGATTTTCGTTTATAGTTTCTATTATTTGTATACGGAGAGTTGAATTAATTTTTACTCGTTTATATTTGATTTGATAATATTATATTATTACCTTAACTTTTTATAAACTTATTACTTATAACTCAATATACCAACAGCATGGGCATTTTTATCATGATTCATAAAAAACTAACAAAAAAGAAAAAATTTTAAAATTTTAAATGCTTATACATGGTTTAAAATGAGTGTGAATACTTCGAAATTTCTACGATCTATCGAACATGACAATTTTAGTTTCACGTAATGGAATGTTTCAAGTTATTACGATTAATATATTTTGAATCGCAACAAAATAATAAAATATGATGATTCACGAGAAATCGTTATTTTACGTTGAATTTCCAATTTCATCATAATTAAAATTTCAGTTGATCATGAGAAATGTATTTGTTTACGCCAAACTTGTTTTTAAAAGTCTTTTAAATTTTTTTAAAATCTTTAAATGTTTAAATAAAAAAAAAACATTTATGAAGAAAAAAATTGTGACTAAATGACGAAATTTTTTAATTATTGTAAAAACAACTTGTGATGTACATTATACCTACTAAATATTTAATCTTTTTAATTAATAAACAAAAATGTTTTTAACATACACTTGAAAAAGACGATATTATGTAGATTATAGGCACTATTTCTGTTTTTTTAAACGTACGATTTACAAACCTATATGTTCAAATAATTTTAGCTTATCAAATTAAGCCACAATTAGCTTCTGTACATAATATATTGCGCGTATACCCGAAACTGTTGAAACTGAATAACATTTTTAACTGTGTTTGACATAGCACATAGCTACATCAAAAAGTTATTAAAAAGTGCAAACTTATGAAGTTTAAAGATAAAAACTTTATCGCATTATACTAGCTCTTCGAAATGTAAATTTATATTTCTCAAAAATGATTTTAATATAATAATAAATTCAAAGAAACACAATTGATAATATATTTTTAATGTTATTGATGTCGATTTATTGAATATAAATTGTTTGATCATTAGTATAATTATCCAGGTAACAAATTTCAATATTTTTAAAATTCGTACAGTTGAAAAAATACGAATAATTCGTCCCACAACTTAGACATTTAAAAAAAATGTATTTATTAAGCTCTTAAATAAAATATCTCTACACAGAATATAAATAAATCTGCAGTACATTTTCTTTAATTTAAAAAAATATATCCAATTAGTTGTTTATAATCACTAAAGATTTCATTTACCAGTGTTTTATTTAAGAAAAGGCGGAGGTGTGAGTTACATTGTTTTGTTTTTAGTATTATCTTTCCAGGTGAACAATTTAATAATAGTTATTCGAAGGTATTTGATTGAGTTGGAAATTGGCAAAATGTTACTGCTTAAAATTAGTGTAGGACGAATAGTTAAATATATTATAATCAACTATTCTTAAACAGCGACGAATGAACAATAATTAATCGATTTTTTTTAACCAGTAGTACTTAAATTTAACTGATATTTGCAGACGACACATTTCTGTGTATTGAATACATATATTTTTTTTGAATTATCAAGTATAGATAATAGCCATATACAATATACATAGTATATTATCAAACATAATCATCGAGTTTAAATATGTTATCATAATATTTAAATGTATGGTTATAACTTATAATACATTAATACTGTCGAAGCACGTTTTACTAGCTGTAAATAATAATATTACGCTATGATATAAGAAAAATGATTTTGTAGACTAGATCACGGAATTTAAGCGTGATGGTCAAACCGAGGCCGTATGTATTTTAAACCGCGTTGGTACTTGGTAGTCCAGAAACAGTAGCTTTGATTCGCTGAAAAATATACGTTAATCGCAGAGTTTTAAAGTTCGTTTATTTCTTAGAAAAAAGTCATTCCAATGATAAGATATAGGTTTTTTTTAAATACTGTTGGAATTTCAAATTTGATTGTGCAGGAAAATGTATAAATAGATTAATGCATTATTTGTAATTTTAGATTCCGAATGTATCGATAAATGTATTGGATTTATTCAAAGATGTGTATTGCAGTAATTGCTTAGACTTTTAGGCTTCCGATATTTTCTTTATATTTTGCCTATTTTTTAATTATTTAGTATTAATATATATTTGAGGTATTTGACTTTTTCCAAGTAAAAAAGCTTGCAACTTAAAGTAGATTAAAAATATCGAAAATACAAATTTATATTTTTCTTATATTTGTGAAGTTATAATTTTGACAAAATTTGGTATTTTTTATTCACACTGTTCTACCTTCTACTTTTTGTTGGTGTCTATACAATAATTTTAATACAATAATATAATATATAATTTGATATTATAATAATAATTTGATAATAATAATTATTATATTTGATATTTTTTCAACATAAATACTATATACTACTAACTGTTATAAATTAAATTATAGAATGTTCTCAGAACTTATAGGCTTGACATCTCTGTTCAGAATCGTTACAAATACATACTTCGGTTGTATTGGTTTTTAATTTTAATTACTTACCTATATTTTTATTGTATTTATTAAAGTGATTTAATATTTAATTCTTATTTCAAATGTTTCAGTATTATCTGGATTTAATATGATATGTAATAGATTTTAAATTTTAGATTCTGAACGGAGTGATGAATGCATTGATTTTACAATGATGTGTGTTTATTTTTTGTGTCTGTGTACAGCATAATTAATCGAAATAATGCTTCAATTTCAAACTTTGGGGGTGGTTTCTGATGTAAAAGTGAATATCCTTGGTGCATAATAGAGGTCAAAAGTAAATATTTTCCAACAGTTTTCAAAAAAATCGAGAAAAACAAAAAAAAAATGACAGAAAAACGGGAATTTTTACACAAAACCAGTTTTTGACATAATCGATTTATTTATATGGTTGTAATTCAAAAACTAATCATTGTAAATACTTGGAATTTTCAGAAAATGTGTATGTTAGTGTTATATATAAACAGTTTAATTTTCAAAATTTTTTTACTTTTTTTGAGTTATTTATAGACCACTGAAATTTTCAATTTTTATGAGAATTTTTTTTGAAGTGTTGATAAAATAATTTTGGCCCAATCAAAATACTAGAAAATTTAATACAAGGTTTCTTATGAGTTTTTCTTATTGTAGCTAAAAAAAATTAAAAATCGTTAGTCACAATTTTTTTTTATAAGCGTTTATAGTTCAAATTTTTACGAAATCTGTCGAAAACGCGAAAATTTGCAAGTAATTTTGAAGTTCAAAAATCATAAACTTTTTTGTGTTTATATCTAAGGTTATAAAATTCAACACTAAGTTTTCCATAAGTTTTGGTTCAAAGAGCTATAGAGAAAATATGAAGCGTCATTATAGGAAAAATGTTTTGAGCGTTTGAGTTTTAAATTTTTATAAAATCGCGTAACGATAACGATTTATTCTCAAACCAGGTATATGTATATCTATGATAATATAAGGTAATATGAATTATGATAACTACATGCAATGTTTTTGGAAAAATTGATTAACCATGCCTTATTCAAAATGCGTCCTAATTGAAAAATGAAATATTTGTTTCAAAATAGAATATATTATGACAATATTTAAATATAATATATCCTAGACTGACAAATCATCTCCGTTCAAAATCATTTTTCGTATACAATGATACCTATCATTGCATTCAAATTTAACCTACCCTAGTCAGAGGTCCACCCCACCCCCTAATGTACAGCAGAGTGACATCCACTTGCCCGCTTTTTTACTTTGTTATTTTAGGAAAAGTTTTATAATGTTATGTCATATATGAATTAATTTATTGATACCAATACGACTATTGTCACTTATTTAGAAAATTAAAGTTTTTTGTTATTCCATTTAAAGTCAAAACTTTTAATGATGCTATTTTTAAGGTGCAATGCATACTATAATAGAATGATAAATATAAATTTGTAATAGAATTTAAAAAAAAATTTTCATCAGATATAAAAAGTGGGATAATTTAAATGTGCATGTTGTTGCCTATTAGTGTATAAACTTCAATATAAATTTAAAAGTATAATACTTGCAAATTATTTATGATTTCCGTGTAAGTCACTTCACTGATTTGAAATGTCTGAGTGGCGGATATACCAACTTTACGTATCCCAATTACTCCGTATATTAGTATATTTTTACAGAACTGAGAACACTATAAGCATGGGCGCAACTAGGGTAAAATTTATGGGAGTGCTAAAATCTAAAGCACAATACGAGAACCCCCCCCCCTTGTTTTAAAATTAGAAGTGTTACTGTCACCGATAATGTAAAAAATCGGTACAGAAAATTTGGGAGTGCTAATTTTGATTTTGGGAGTGCTAAGCACTCCCAAGCCCCCCCTCCTAGTTGCGCCCATGACTATAAGTACATGATATTTTAAGACAAGTAGGTACCCTTATTGTGTACGAACATTTTTTTCTCATTTTTACAAGAAGTATAGGTGTTATGCCTAAGACAAGGTAGGTAAGATACATTATTTTATATTAAAAAACAAAAATACATAGACAAATGAGAGAACAAAAGTTGATAAGCACTACCCAATGGTATAACCCTTCACTCAAAAGAAAAGAAGAAACAGTAATAAATAGACTACGGATAGGACACACTAGATTCACACATGGTTTCCTCATGGCCAAAGATGGATGAAATGAAATGTAATAAAAAAAATAATTAAAAAAAATAATAATAATAAAATAATAATAATAATAATAATAATTATAAAAACCAAATGCACAACCTGTGGAACAAATCTCACTGTCAAGCACATCATATCGGACTGCATGAAGTATAATCAAGAAAGGATCAAACACGGGATATCACACAACCTCGATGCAGCCCTTGGAGCCAATCACCAACTCAACGCAGATTTAATTAACTTCCTCAAGCAAACCAATATTTATAACCAAATCTAAACATGTAAGCAAACATAATGTAAAAAATAAAATAACTGATGGCCTTTGTTGCCGAAGTTGTAAACGATCAATAAAAAAAAAAAAGTTGATAAGCGAAGTCACTTATTAATGGCACTCGTAGATTCATTTATAAAACAATTCAATACATAATAAATTTATTTCCACATTGATTTATTTGCTCAAATTACCTAAAAAAAAATATCATTGTCAACTATTCATTTATAAAATTATGAAATTTAATCAAGCATTTAATTATAGTTTTTAATAGTTCATTGAATTGTTATCTACCAAGATATATGTGTGCAATGCGTATATTCATAGCAATATAAAAATATTAATTGTATTACAACTTTGTTATATGCTGCGTAATATACCTTTTGCATATCATTTTCAACAATTTATTGAGTTTATAATGACGCCATAATCGCATTTGGTGTATCCATCTTGCGTAGGTAACATATCAAATTGATGATTTAACAGTTCCAGTTTAATTTCGTTGGTTTTAATATTTCAATGGATAAATCTGTTATAAAATTTAGAGGTAACAATATTGCTGTGATTTATCATTGGTATTTTTTTATTATTTTAATTTTGAAGAGAGTTATGAGTATTTTTTATATATTTAACACATTTATAACTCGTTATAAAATTAAAGTATCGAAAAAAATGGCTCAAATAAAATACAGACAAGGCTGTCAGTCTTAAAGCTGCTTCGCTCTTAAAAACTTAATATGAAATCAGTTAAGATAGTGATAAAAATGTTATGTTACGAAACTAATTTGAAATAAAAACTATACGAATTCAATTCTCTAATATAATATTTTTGTTCATCAAATTTTCACTTCTAGGTACCTATATAATTGTATAGATAAAAGAAAATATTCCATTACATTATTATTTACCATATTTTTATGCTAGCAACATGAGTTGAATAATAGATTTTTTTTATAGAACATTAGGAAATCCATTATTAATTTTATTGTATACAATATCAGTATATCCATTGTTACAAATTTACAATATAAAATGCAGTAAAAACTATAAACACAAGTTTACAATTCTTAAATTAAAATATTTTTTTTGTTTTATTATTAAACGAAATATACCCTCGGGGACATAGGCCATTGGGTTACAAAATTTTTATTTCATTGGGTTAAAATATTTATTCGTTTTTGAATCTGACATTATTAGTGACATTTGAAACCTCTAAAATTGTTAATTTATAAATCTTATTTAACATAATATATCTCATTTGTTCTGGCTTATCGGCATATTTAGTTGTTAATACCTACTTTAAATTTATGATCAATATCAACAGCGTGGCACATGCCTGTTTTTAATTAATTTGTTTTGTTTTGTTCGAGGCTTTGCACCTAAATTAACCCATAACACCCGTATAAAACCCTCAAAAATCATAAATTCAAAACCCATATAACACAACCCGAGTGACTCGTAATACCCGAATTAACTGTATAAAGTCGTGTAAATTTTGACAAAATATTATTTTGTCAAAAGTTATATTCATATTTTGTTGTAATTTATTTCATTGTTAGATTTAAAACTATTATTACGTATCTCATTATACGACTTGCAACATTGAATTAAAATATTATGTGTTGATATTTAATAGATAATATTATATAATACATTTTTGATATTAATTCAACGGTCTATCTATTTTATGCAGAGACATTTTTAAACTGTAATGATATAAACATTATATTGTTTAATGATTGTTTATAATACAATATTATATAAGTGAAATACTAATTAGTGTTATACAACTTGAACGATATGTATCGTTTAAAATACAAGTAAAATGTATATAAATATATTGAATGCTGAATGTTCTACCTAAAAGGCTAAAAAGTAAAAAGTAATACCTAGGTATAATTGGTATGCATTTAGAATAATTAGTCATAAACTCAAAAAGTGTTAATTTAGTGGATTCAGTGATTTCTATTTTGTTATCTATTTACAATATTAGATTTCATAAAAATTAAAATAAGACAAATATATCATCCTCGAGATTAATTGTTTTTAACTAACTAATCTTTAATTGGTGAATTTATTTTATAAATGTTACGTAAGGAGAACAAAAAAAAAATGGACTCATTAAAGAAATATGCGAAATGCGATCAATTTCAAGGTAAAAATAAATAGTTAAAACTTAGAACACAACAAAAGAATATAAAATACATACATATATTTCTCGTGGAATGACTAAATAAAACTATTGAATTCATAGCCTATGTTTGTAATATCTGTTGACTGTTTTCTATATTTAGGGTAAAATGTTTACTATTAAAACGCTAATTTTCTATGTACGCGTTTATGTATGAAAAGATTTTAACCACCATCTTATTGTTCTTCAATTTTTGTCAAGAAAACTTAAATATAGAACTTTAATAAAATTAAGCTATATTAATTTTACCTTAAAAATGATGTTAAATATTTGTCTACAACATTGAATAATTACTTGTCGATTCCCTTTGAATAATTTAAATGCAATCCCTTCCACGCCAATATTTTAATTGCTTGAACAGATTGAACATTCTTAGATTTACCCTATAGTAGTTATACAGTTAAATTAAAAATATAAGTACCTATTAAAATAATTAATTAATTTAAAAGGTATAATATATTTTATTATAAAAATACATTATTATTACTTAGATAATTAAAAACGTAAAAACTGTGATCAAACTTATGTTTTTATACTTTATTAGGTATCTACTACCTACCGTAATAAATTAGATAAACATTTTTAATACATCATAAACTGTGGTTCTTATTGTTTTTAACTTTTATAGGCCATGAATCCTTATGGAGAGCTTTTGTAAGGTATAACTGAGAATTTCTTATCAGCATAAAAAATTTCAAACAAATAATACAAAGCAAATGTTCAAAGTTACACGATAAAAAGTTCTAAAGAACTATAGATAAAATTACTTTTAACTTTTAAATTTTATATTCAATTATAGACAATGGTAAATTCTTTAACTGGAAGTAAAACATGTTAAAATATAATAGAATTAGATTAGGTTTAAATTAAATAAGTTTGATGTACAGGATGATTCAACTAGAATATAAATTGTACGCATTTTTTTATTCTTAAATAAGACTTTTAGAGCGTAATTCTTATTTTTAAAGTTTTAGGTACTTATATGTATATATATATATACTTATATACTTATACTTATTTAAACATATTTAAAAACACATAAATTGTTATTTTATACCGTTTAAGAACTAAAAAAGAGTCCTTTGATAATATTTTTTTTAAAGAGTAATAGGTATTTAATTGTCGATTATTAATAGGCATTTTTTTTTTAAATGTGGTGCACATATAAATATAAATTTTAATAAATAGTTTCTGAATTATTAAATTGTGTGTGTTTAGTATAGATAATAATTCTGTATTGTAATTTACAATATCACCTGTGTTTCATAATGACTTAAAAGTTATAACGTCATATAAATGTATAGTAGCTATTGATACTTATAATTAATATTCAAAGTTAAATAATAATAAACAAATAAATCGATGTTTAAACTAATTTAACTAAATTTGAATTAAAAGTTATAAGAATACATGTAGCTAGTAGTTGATTAAGGCCACTGTTTCAGATGGTTTGGATTTTGACGTAAACATTTTTAATATTAAATCGAATACTTGTATTGCAGTAATAATTTCATGGTTTTTTTTAACAATTTCTAGAATACTACCGGGAAATCCAAAACTATTGATTTAAAAATAAACGTATATATTTAAATCTATTCAATTTTGAATTGTCGGAGTGCTTTATTATTTTAGAATAATTACTTTACCACAAACAGTTTTAATCAAAAAGCTGTATTTTGTTTAATTTTTAATTTTTAGTGAAAGCCGATATAATGAAGATTATAATATTAGTTTATCATATTTTATTCTATTTTAGGATTTATCATGCACTTTCTGGTAAAGCGTTTCTGGAAATGAGTTTCTATAGAGTAGATGAATATTGTATTACACAATAGTGTCCCAAAGTATAAAAACGTCTGTTTTCACATTCTCGGAATCACTATAGTCACTTTTATAATAAGTTTGATACTCTGTATATATATACGTTGTTGACAAATGATAAACTATATCGAGAGCAAATATGTGGTTATGACCAAACATAAGTTATTTAAATATAACTATTCTTTAGAGATAATAATGTTTTTTATTACATCACAGAAGAAACAGAAACAAAAATTGACAAAGTTCATTGGCAACACTTTTTTCCAAAACGGTTTATATAATTCAAAATATGATATCTAAAATACTATAGTTGTAATGCGTCATCTGTGTATAACTTTAGAAACCTTGGCAAACAGATGTTTATTTTGAAAGTTTAGGTGTTGTCATAATATAATGTATAATTATTAATTTATTATTAAAATTCATAACTACTGCACGTGTTTTCCGCCACGGGGCACGTATAAACACAAATCAAATCGTGCAAAACGAATCTAATACACTTCCAGACAGAACATATTTTTTCACCATCGTTTACATGTTTATTATAATACGTTATCAAATAGTATCAATCAAATATAATATACATGCAAAAAACCGTGCGAGATCTGTCAATAAATTGTGCGTTGGTAGACGAACAATACATAATAATGTATATTTATTTTCATCCAATCGTCCGAATCTTATTTCGTTTGCCGTTATTGTAGACTGTTTTTTTAACGTTTTATTTTTCTATCTCGTTGTGTCTGCGGTGAAACGTAAACGGTGTGGCGGTGGCAGCGATTCGGCCCGGAAAAGCAATTTACCAAGAAGAATAGCGAAGAGAAATAGTTTTTGTTTCCTCTCTCTGTTTGGTGTATTTGGTTTCTCGTCCTCCGCCGCCATAGGACGGTTGAAATATGATCATAGTTGCGTCACGGGTCGGCTGCTTCGACGACCCACACACACACACACATACACACACATACACTGAGCCACTCAGGTATATTATATCTTAAGATTGACGAGTACACGAGTCGGACGGGGGATGAAACATTTCGTCATGAATTACCAATCGCATTATTTTTAATATCGAATTTGTTGTTATTATATTGTTTCAATGTTCAATTCACGTAGGCGCCATGCGTAATAGGCACCTACTCCAAATATTATGTTGTTGGAGAATAACCATATTTTTTAAATATACACTATTTAACAATAATACTAGAATAATGTAGGTAATTCACTGTAATTGTATGACTTGTTGCCCGTAGAGTTTGGTGTGATGCGAAACTGCAATGATTATTGAGGGCGGGGGGGGGGGTTGTGTGGGAACGAGTAGGGGTGAAAATACCTTCAAGTCTATAGTGTTGCAATAGAGATCACGTAAAATATGCATAATATTATCACACACAAACATCGAAAGCAGATACGAGTGATCCAGCGGCAGTGGCGCCAAATGAAATTAAGACTTACAGTTCAAATAGTTCGATTGACTCACCCACTCTTTCAATCGACTGAGAAACATGCTTAACTAATTACATATTATCCATGATTTAACGACATTCTTGTTTTTAATAAAATTATAGCAGCAAGAATACGAAGTATACTCTTTTATTATACCCACCATCTACTGATCTACTCAATTTTGTAAGCAGTTCAATTGAATTATTATACTTGAGGTACGTGTTCGGCGCCACTGCATGTCCTGCGGTGATTTGTTTATGTTTTCCTGTAGAGAACGTTGACACCGTGCGAACTGCACGTACCAAGATTTACGATTTTCATATAAGTACTGTATATATGCCCTATGCGCAGTGATGTATTCCTAATTTTTTTCTAGGGTATACGCTCAGCACATAGACGTATATTGTGGGGAGAGGGGTGGGGAGCTTTAACCTCTCTCTCTCAATAAAAAAAAAATTTCTCACCAAACCTAAAATTAACTTATGGTGGGTCTTGGGCGTATACCACTGTGTTTTTATATTTAAATTTATTTACCTATCCCCTCCCCCCCCCAAAAAAAAAGATTATTAGACATATTTACGCCATGCAATAGGATAAGATGGAGTTAGAACTTACTTTTTATCACATAATTTAGTTCTGTTTGACATGTATGCGGTAAAAAAAAATTGATCTTATGCATTTTTTCTAACGATTATAACTATAAGACAATTGGTTATTCAATAACAATTTTTTGAAGGTATACGTGGGTATACGCGCGTATACCTGCGTATCTATAGTCATTTTACAGGGTATACGCTAAATCAGTAAACTGGTGGTAGGTTATACGCCGTAAACCCACGTATACCCTCCATACACCACTGCCTATGCGAAACGGACAGCTCAACAGCGTATCAATAATAGCAAAAGCCAAAAATGTAAATATTATGGTCGCTCCACCGTTTCATGTCCTTTGTAATTTGTAATCTGCGGGAAACGGTCATCTGCTGCAGTTGTTAGCACGTGGCGGTGGCGGTACAATCGATTTTCCGACCACCCTGTATGACGGTGGTGGTGGCGGCAGCAAAAGGGTCGAGCGGGACATTCCGGCGGCGGCGGTGGTGGTTGCGGCGAAGGGCTCGCGCCGCCGCCGGTTCGTCCATGTGCGCAGGTACAACCGCACCCGGTAATATCGAACCCTCTCGGCGAGGCCGAAGGAATCGAGCTGGCGTCGTCGTCGTCGTCGTCGCCATCGCCATCACCGCCACCGACGTCGTCGTCGTCACCGCCGCCACTGCCACCACCGTCGACGTCGTTGTCGTCGTCGTCATCATCATCGCCGCCGTTGCCGCCGTTGTAGTCGCCACCGTCGCTGGCGCCGCCGTGCTGTATATCATATATTCCGTATCCCGCCGGACGACCGACCGGAGAGTGTTCCCGGCGATCGCGCTCGACACACGCACCAGCAGCACGACCGCGACGAGCGCCCGCAGCAGTCGTCAACCACAGGGTCCTGTACGGTGGCCGCCACCTAAGGTAAGAGCCGACAACGATAATATATTTTATATATAGCTTTAACAATAATTTTCTATTTTTGTATTGTTATATCGTTCTCCGCTGTGTACATACATTGAATAAGTTTTTTTATGGGGGAGGGGTACAGAAAGCAAACGATTTACTAAAAATCGTTTACTGATTACTAAAACTTTCACTTCTATCACTAACAATCAGCTTTTCTCCATAGTAGTTATTAGTTTTCTGGTATCTGGCCAATCTCGACCACGATATTTATATCATTAATCATTTTAACAATAATTTCTTATTTTTATATCGTTATCGTTCCGCTGTGTTCATCGACCAAGTTTTTGTGGCGGTGCAGATAACAAATGGTTTACTAAAAACATTTGCTGATAAGTAAAATTATCACTCCATCACTCATAATCAGCTTTTTTTCCACGGTAGCTTAGTTAGTTTTTCGATACTACGTAGGCCTATTGTAGACCTTTGAGGTTTATATTTTCATTTTTTTAGATTTATAATAATAATATAATCCAGAGTATATCAGCGTCTGTTGTTCTCATCGTGCCTTCGCAAAAAACCAGCTTATTATTATCACACATAATATCGCGTAACATCGTCGATCACCGGAGATGTCACGATATACTGCAATGATGTCCTCCTCCTCCTACCACCTAAACATATGGTTTACAATATATTGCCATTAATAATAGCCGGTGATAATATAATAAATCAACCAGCAGTCAGCACCATTTCCTCGCGATCGGTCGTGACTTTATCGTCGATCGTCGACTTGTTATCTCCGTTACACTCGCACGATAGATAGGAAATACGTAAGCACTCACGTCAAGTCCCGACGATGATACGATAATATTATGATAACAATATCAGTGCCATAGCCAGAGGGGCACTTGGGTGTTTAATCGCCCCCCCCCTAAAAAAAGTCATTTTTTCTCCTGATAAAATATGTATCATGTACATTATTTGTATACGAAAACTGTAAAAAACTTGGTTTAATTTATACTGAACCTCTCCCGTTTCATAATCCTGGCTAAGCTACTGATTACGATATAGTTCGTATACATTATACTCGTTACTCGTATACGATCTAACGGTGGGTAGGTGCACTTGCCGTAGATCAGACGTGTTGGCTGTCGGGTATAAATCTAACGTAATATTAATTATAATATTAATGCAAATTATAGGTAGTTATAAATTTATAATAATAAAATCAGATGACGTCCCACGCGACCGTGAAACCTACTCTACGGGTGTCTAATAAAAGTCATCGTAATTTTTTTTTCCCATTTCGATTCGCCTCCGCTATGTTGTACTGCATAATACAATATCATACATGTATAATATAATATTACATTGAATATACAACAATTATATCTGTATCGTATATGGACTCGACTTAGAGACTACAATTATTAAATAGGTAAATCCGATAACACGCATAACGTCTGACGGAATTTTTCAAGAAAATTATCTGCTGATAATTTAACGACGTCGTGTGTTTACACGCCATTATGTCACGATTATGTCATTGTTACAATTTACGAGTATACTCGTTTATGGTTTTTTTTTTTTTTTTTTTTTTTATTGAAACTTTGTGGTTTTACAATTTATTTCAACATTTACATATAATAATATTTTTACAATTAAATTTATGAATTATTATATCTGTACAATTAAAATAGAAAAAAAAATGTACCTATATCATTTAATATAATATATCGACATAATTTGAAATAAAAGTATTACATAATTTTAAGGAGAAGATATAGAAAGAGAAGATGGAAGTAGATGATTGACAACTGTTGTTAATAAAGGTAATAAAGGGTTGATTGTGGCTTTAAAGTCCTCGAAAAATTTGGAGATCAAACTTTCAGGCGTAACTATTGGGGGAGAAGTGTTGGCAGTAACATTGGCGTATGAACGTTTTTGTTTCTGGTTGGAGCTGGAGGTTTATTTGTTTATAGCCGGTGTGGTGTGATTGAGCGTCGAATAACGATAAGGTTTAAACGTTAAAATAATTTACCTAATATTAAAAAATTCGGTTAAATGGCTAACGTTAAGGCAATTTAAATAATCGAATCTGTATGACGTATACTTAAATAGCTGCTTAAATACCTAACAAAATATATCATAGCAATCATTCTCAGATATAAATACGTAATAATCAAATCTAAAGTTTACACCATTCAACTTTTAAATATTAAGCCTGAGTGAATGCGACATAAAGTAAGTAAACAGTGTTTGTAAGTACTTTAACTTAGAACACGCCACCGTTGTTTTTCAATTACCATTTTATTGCAGTCAAATAATTTATTATGTTAGTATTATGTTAATGTATTCAATTTTAACTTGGGCTTGAAACAACTAGGGCTTATTGATTTTCATATATTTTTTGAAAATAATTTTCATGTTTTATTTTCAGCAAGACTTGTAACTCGTGACAGTTTTATTGCTTTTACTGATTCTTCAAACAAATTCTATCATAGTCTTTATGACTTAGATCTTTGTTTGAGTTTTTTTTTTAGGAGAGGTAGTTATAGTTTATTTAATTTAATTTTAATTTTGATTTCTTGTTTGAAGGAAAATTTTTAATTTTAAATTTAAATTTATGATTATCAGAAACATATTAACGTATATCCTTATACATTACATACATTGTGAAAAACAAACAAGTCACAGTAAATACTCACAACTACACTATGTATATTAATATATTACTTACATATCATGTGTATTTTTCTTTATGGCTCATATAACAGGAATCATTTTTTTCATTCTTAGTAGTTTACCAAAACAATTATTCAACTCCTCGATATTAAACGTTTTCCCATGTATTTCTTACCAAGCCATTTATCTTTGATAATGTTTCAAGCATTTTTTTCTTGCTGTTTGTCTTTAATTGTAAATGTTTACCGATTATCAGTTACACCACATATTTATCTGTGTTTTTCGTTTATTTTACATTCTCATTTTGTAGAAACTAAATGTGATGACTAAAACTCTCTACCACCAATAAATCTAAATAAAATATTTATGAAATAAAAATAAGCTGAGAATCTTTAAAACAAATTCGATAATTTATGACAATATTTCTTTGTATTAATTAGGCACTAATTTATAATTATTTTTATTTTCATATATTATACAATAGTACTTAATACCTATTATATCTTAAAACATAATTATGAAGAAATTGTAAAAAAAGTATAATATTACGTCTATTATGTACAACACGCAGATACCATTCGATTAATCTTAAACCTTAACTTTATTTTATTTCTTACGTTGGCGCATTAAATAATGGTTTATCAATATGAGTAATTCCCAATCGCGATATAAATTTAATTTATTTAAAAACTGACATTGATCGACTCATCCGGAATTACAAAATCCAGCCTTATCCTTAACGACGTCGCCAAAATCTGGGACATAATTCATGATAACATTTAAATGTGTCTTTTATTTATTATATGGATTATATTTTATAGGCAGGTATATAACATTTTCGTTATATTCATACAGTTATTACTGTTAAGTATTTTCAAAACGATGATCAGAAATCATATAATAAACGACGTCATCATATTTTGACACTTCGCTATTCTAATAAACCTGTCTTTATTTATTTTATTTTTTGATGGCAAAACTTTTATACATACCTACATTTGAATACCGATTTAGTATTTATAATTAGCAATTGCAATCATAAAATATAAACATAATAAATTGAAGTAATATGAATTTCTTTTGTTTTCATAAAGTACTATTATCGAACAAAAAATATAACTAAAATAACTAAAATTTAGTATTTAAAGAAATTTAGAAATGTATATTGATTTAAACAACATTTCAATTAAATTTCATTGTTCTTGTTGTTTTTGTACTTAACTTTTTGTTTACATGTCAAAAAAGTTTGTAATAATGTTGTATAACAAAGTTTATGAAATATTAATTGATTACGCCCAAACAATGAATCATCAAAGTAAATTATAATGGAAAAGTTTTAATTTTCGGTAATATTTCTTTTCGACAAACAACATAATTTTAATAAAACTAATCATTTCAAACTGATTTTACAATACATTACTCTTTTATATGTGGACCATTATTTATTAGTATTATTTGACGTTGTACCCTAAATGTAAATTAAAAAAAATACATGCGTAATATTTGTGCAAATGTACACTAAATCCGTTTGACCGGATCTCATTTTTCACAAGGGTTAGAGTTCAAAGTGTTCGGTTTTCCTGACCTTTTTTTCGAATCGGCTGCTGGTCAGTGAAATATGTTACTTTTCCTAAAATGAAGAGAGAAAAAAATTATATGGAACCGCATAAATTATTCTAATACGGGAAAATTCTCCGGGGATAGTATAACGATAAATAACAGTCCTGAGGTAATTTGCAGCCAGTAAAATTTTTAAATTTATGAAGCAACATCCAACTGCATGTCAACGACATCGCAACTAATTTTTTAACGAAACCATAAAAACTAATACATATACCTGTCAAGAGTACAAGATTCTGCAACTTGGTTTATAATATGTGTTTGGCTATGTTCCAATGCTGCAAAGACGATAAAAACCCACTAAAGTATACAAAATGATATTATTTACCATATTATAAAGTTGATAGTTGTTATATAGATAGAAAAAAATTAATAATGTTATCGTGGGAAAGTATAAAGAAATATAAAACCACACAATACAGAAATGGATGCAGTGTAAAATGAACTCGGTTAAATGGTAAGTTAAACTGAAAGATAAGTAGGTACCTAAATAACTGACAAGACCATTCCGTATCTCTATATCAAGTTTATATGTGTTTTCTATTTTCCTTGAACTCATTGAGTTTGTTTGAAATTTACATAAAACTAAATTTGCAATTAATTTAAAATAAATACATAAATAATTCTTAAGTTTAACGTACTATTTTATATTCATTTTATAATTAACAAATTACGAAACAATGAAAATTGTAAATACCTAATAATTTAAGTGGATACGTATTTTTCCATGAGTACGCAACAACGCGAATTGTGCTGTATTTTCTTTTATCCCTCTACTAACCTCAGTGTTTGTAAAGAAAGAGTATAATAAATACCCCAATGCCACATATTATCAAAAACTCATAGTGACTTACCTGCGTTATAACTTTAATAAAATGATTATTAGGATATAATTTAATAAAGAGTATAAATAAAAGTACCAATAAAATAGGTCTAAAGTGACTTAACGTAACCGTTCCTGAAATATTAAACATTATAAAGCGTTTCCATAAAAAATTCTTGATTACCTTTATATTAAATATCCAGACAAGGATGTGATATTATTATTGTTTTTTAATCTAAGGTGTACAACTGTACAGTATTCGTGTACAACTGTGTTTTGTTTAAATATAGCTAATTTGAATTGTATTAAAATAATAACAGTACCGAGTCATTGGTCATAGTATATAATTGGTCGTCATAATAAAAAAATTATCATAACGAACCCGCGTGTTAAGATATATACCTATATACCAATAATTCTTACACTCGCACGTGATATTAAATTTATGTTGATAAATATTATTATATGACGTAGATGTACAATGTTAATCACAAACCATAGTTAATATTTTACTGTATGTACCTACACAGCGTATATAATATATTATAATTGACTATTTGGTGATATTGACATATCAAAACATTTATATCATTATAAAATTACATAATATTATTATTAATTATTTATTGTAATGTTATTGATTGACATACTTCTATTATGTTATCGGTTTGATATTAATAGATACTATAATAGAACAAATTACCTAATAGTGATCGTAAAAGAGAAATAGGACACGAGCGCAAGTGTTTACCACCTACAAGTTATTGACAAAATTAATTTGAATTCATGCCTACTATATTATATAATATTAAAATAACAAAACGTTTTATAGGAAAGATAAAAGCGACGTTAAACCGAATAATACATGAAACCTTAACACATGACATATGACACGGATTTATAGATTCACATAAAATAGAACGAGAAAAAATGAAAGAGAGAAGCTTATCTACCTCAGTGATAAATGAACGTGAGATTGGACGAAAAGCGAGAGAGGAACCAAAATTATTTGGACCCAGGTCCCAGAGAATAAGGGATGTATTGTGTGGCCAGTGCCCATTGCGTTAAAACGGTTCTACAACCCTGAGTCAACGATTTTGCCAACAATGCGTATTGTCCGCAGAATACCACACATGTTGTATTATAATATAACCAATTATTTTCTGAATAAATAATATCTCCAAAACCTTTTTATCGTACGGCTATGTCATAATAATGGGCTATAGGATTTATACGCCATCCGCATGTTCACTATTCTCTAGCTTTTGTGCTAACATATTTCATGTAGGAATCCTATATATATATATATATATATATATAAATATATGCTATTATTTGATTTTTGACAAACGAAACGGACATTATATGGATGAAGTTTATATTATAATATTCGTGTATGGATATCATTGATATCCTGTATAACCCGTGCTCATTTTAAACGACTCAACAATGAGTACACACTAGTTATCTATAATGACAAAATTCCAAAATAGAGTGGTACCGACTAGGTACTAAAATGTTTAACGTCAGAAATATTATTAATAACATAATTATTATTAATTATTAAACAAAAAAAAATGTGTATAGTATACCTATTTATATGAATAATGATCAGTACAAAAGATAAAAAAAAACTTTTCTCAGCCCAATTTTTTTGTTTTAAACAAATTAAATTATAATTTTGTAGGTAACAAATAAATTAAAGTAAGCTGCAATACAAATTACAAGCAAACTTGCATAAAGACTGTGTTAACACTATATGGTATAAAATATTTCCCTAAAATAGCTTTCATTTCTTATTTTCAATTTTGTTTTATACATTTTATTTGAAAATTAATTATTTAAAGAGAATTTATTGTTAGAAATTCTATTATATTAGGAATGGTATCAATTACTTTTAATATCAATATATTTAGTTTAATATACATAATACATAACACAAACATGATTTTACTATTTAAGTTATAACAAAGAAAATAAATTGAAAGAAATCAAACCTTTTCATTTAAGATATCCATTGGCATCGTGGCCATTAGGAGAATTTTTTTTACATATATATATGGAAATATTACATAATAATAAAATAATCATACCATAAATATTGAATAGGCTATATGAGCTTAAATATTAAAATATTTTAAATACAATTTGTATTACCTACCTCAATTGAAATAAAATAATTTAATACATTTAAAAACTAATACTAATTTTTACTTTTCTTTTTGGTTTTAAATATACCTATAATGCAACAACAATGAAATGGATAGCCCCTTTCGTCGTTTGATTTTGTTGTTACTATTATTATTTAATGCCTATAATCATGATTCATCGTTATTATCGATTAGAATATTATTGACTATCGAGTTATAAATGTAAAATGTATAAATATTAAATAGATATGAAAATTAAAAATCTCTTCAGTTTTAAATTATTTTAAAAATATAATATCAGTATGATAAATAAAATTGATGACTTAAATAGTCTTAACACTTGTACTCAAATACAAAGACTTAAAATTTAAACGTGAAAAGAAACATTAAAAAATCGGGTAAGTAGTAGATGTCGCTCTGCAGTACATGCAATAGGTTACAAGTGGGTTACTGTAATGGATGGAATTAAATTTGAACCCAATGATACTATATCATTGTATACGAAAAACGATTCTGAGCGGAAACGGTTTATCTGTCTAGGATATATTATAGATTATTAAAAAAAGAAAAATTTTTATGAATTTTCTAGCTTAAAATAATTTGCGAATTTTAGTGATTTTTAAGTATGTTGTCAAAATTAAAATTTGAATGATTGTAAAAAAAATTGTGACTCTATATTTCTTTTATTTTTCAACTGCTATTGTATAAATATGTTAAGAGCCTTGTATTAAATTTTCAAATCTTAGATCTAAAAAGAAAAACATTTATGAATTTCTATCTATGATAATTTGAGCATTGCCGTAATTTTTACGTATTTAGTCAAAATTTGAACTTTTAATGCTTATAAAAAAAATCGTGCCTATATATTTTTAATATTTTTCAACTTCTATTGTTACAATGTGTTAGAAGCCTTGTATTAAATTTTCAAGCTTTTCTACCCAACAAATAAATTTGTATCAATACTTATAGAAAAAAAAACCAAAAAAGTTGAAAAATTAAAATGTCAGTAAACAGCTCAATTCAAATTAAAATATTTTGAAAATTGTATCAAATATAAAAAATGCCTATATAAGCAATCAGTGAAAATTTCAAATATATGCGGTCATTTTTTTTAGAGTTACACCAAAATAAGGAAATCGCTAAAAGTGAAAATCCAATGTTGTAAAAATTTAAATTTCAAATGCTCATAAAAATTTAATTTGAATTTCCGGTGGACATTTTTTTTGTGATAAAGTTTGACAAACTTATAGCGAATCTTGTATAAAATTTTAAAATCTTGGATTTGAAAATAAATTTTTTTTATGAATATCTAGCATAAAATAATTTGCGAATTTTCGTGATTTTTCCGTATTTTGTCGAAATTCAAACTTTGAATGCTTATAAAAAAAAAATTGTGACTATGAATTTCTTTAATTTTTCAACTGCTATTGTAACAATATGTTTAAAATCTTATATTACATTTTCAAGATTTTTTACCCAAAAAATAAATTTTTATCGATATTTATTTTAAAAAAACTAATAATTATCGAAAATTGTATATGCCTATAGCCTATGAATAGTTCAGCTTAAGTCAAACATTTTTGAAAATTGTATGGTGGATAGAATGTATTTATATAAACATTTAATGAAAATTTCATGTATCTATGGTAATTTGTTATAAAGTTACATCAAAAACCAAAATTGGATTTTGTTGAAAATTGATTGTGCGTAAAATTTCTCGTTTTCCCCTTAAGTTTTAGTTTGTTTATCCCGATTATTTAGAACAATATTAAGAATTTTCTGATCGAACGAGGTAATGAAGTCAAAAATCGAAGCACTTTTATTGCCCCAAAACGTGATGACAGACACAAAAAAAAAAATAAAAAATATAAACACACATCATGGTGAAATCAATACATTCATCGCTCCGCTCAGAATCTAAAATTTACAAAAATAATTTTCATGTTTCAACACGGGAATGTAATACTAAGAAACTAATATTAAATTAAGTGTAGTTAAAATATATTTTATGGAATGAGAACACTTG
This sequence comes from Diuraphis noxia, assembly GCF_037042655.1. Classification (NCBI taxonomy): domain Eukaryota; kingdom Metazoa; phylum Arthropoda; class Insecta; order Hemiptera; family Aphididae; genus Diuraphis; species Diuraphis noxia. The sequence continues at coordinate 68,879,856 of NW_028301712.1, read as the reverse complement.
AAATAAGATTACGAGTACTGTTTTAAAATATAACCACCGTAAATGAAAATAGATATTTGTGAAGTATGAACCAGCAATTATTTAGGTAACTATAAAGAATTTTCAACGCAAACCAAGTATGATATACATTATTTATGAATTTATTTATTTTTTATTAAAATACAAGTAAACATTTTCACATGTTCTTGAATGTTGAACTATCCGTAAGTGTGCTTCAGTGGTTATTATTCTAATAAATTATAAATGGGGAGTTTCCACCTACTTAATATATTAAAATATAGTATATCATATTTTCGTCATATTATTAAGATATCAGTTATATTTTGCGATTATGTACCATAAACAAAATCACGTACTTATCTCGAACACCTTATTTTAATATCTTCAGATAATTTATGGTGCACAATATACATTATAAATTATATAAAAACTATATTATTATAGTCAATTTTAGCGAGTTTATTGGGAGGTGTAAATGTTAAAATAAAGATAATTTAATATAATAAACAGATGAACTGCAAATAATATTATAGACGATGCAGATATAAGGAGTTCGTCTCACTTTGATAACCTTGGAGACTTCCAGTTAATATCCGTATATTTGAATGATAATAATTATAAATTCAGAGATGTGATAAAAAGTCATATTTTTAAAGAGATTCTGATAAAATGTGTCCATTGGATGATTTCAAAGTTGATAAAAATTGAATAAATAAATAAAAATTGTGGAAGTTTATTTGGTATGGAAATGTAATAATAAACATGATAATTATACTATCTCAATACTGTAATTAATATCTTGTTTCCTGGTATCTAACATCAACATTTAAAATTTTTTTTTTTTTATTAATGAATACCCTCGGCAACATGGGCCATTGGGTTTAACGTGAGAAATTATTAATATAAAGGGGGGAAAAAAATTACATGAATTGTATCTATATCTAAATTAAACTAAATTTTGGTAAGAAGATTGGCTGTGAGAAGGCGGCTGTGATGAATCATTTAAAATTTATAATTGAATAAAGACTAAAAACAATAGTTTTGTCAATTGGTATGTTAGATTTGGTTATCAAAAAGTTGTAAAATAATTGTTTAAACTGATTGTTCTTATTATAATATATTAAAGTTTACAGATTTTTTTAATTCATTAAAAATGTGAATAAAAAATATGGAAAATTAAAAATAATATATTCGTATAAAAGCATAGCAGTTTTAAACACAATTTAAAATGATTTGTTTTTAATTTTGATTATATATTTTTTTTAATTTCAACTAAACTTGCTATTTTATCTGTATTTTCATCACTACTCTAACTGTTAATTATTATTTTTTTATTTTTTGTGTTTATAAGATATGATGAATTTCAAAAGTCTAATTCTATAGTAATTTGCATACGTATGGTGCATGGTCTACTCTCTAGTTCACTTATCTCAACTTTAAATACTTATTTCTAATTAACTGTTCTTTCAAAAATTTATTTTGCATGTACCAAAAATCAAAATATTTCAAAAAATACTCTTCATTGGAATATGGAAATAAAAATTATGTTGCCAGTATGAAAATAAATAACTTTCAATATCATAATAGTAAGAGATTACAATTTTGAATTTTTTTTTTCCTAAATATTGTTTTTATGAGCGTTTGATGTTCGAATTTCTACTAAATTGGACATTTACTCGATTTCTCAAGGAACGAATATTTCTATTTTATTGTAATTCAAAAACGAACGACTGTAGATATCTACTTGACAAATTACATCTTGAATAATTACTTGGTAAATATATCAAATGTTTATTCAATCATCCCTTATAATTTTTAAAATATGTTGGACTTGTTTTGAGTTGTTAACTTACATTTCCAGTTTCAGCGCATTCCTTAAATGGTACTTCAAAAAACCTAAATAAATCTGTTTAATTATTTAAAACTATATTCTTTAAGTATATTTTAAAATTCCAAAAATCAGATTTTGAATAACGGCACCTTTAAATAAAAGAAGATGATGAGCATGTTTCTATTTATGTTTTTACCCTGTATATTCTGAACCATTTTATTTTTTAACAAGATTATAAGTTTTATTTTCCGAATGACTACATAAAAACTTGAACACTAGCTGAAATCCACGCAAATGGAAATATCCCTTCGAAATATGTCAACCTGTCATACCAGTGACAAGAAATACCACTAATATCCCTCCTTGTCATAACAACAATAACAATTGAATTTAGAGAAAAAATACAATTTGTAATCCTTAGGGACATCATTATGTATACAGCTCTCTGATACTTGTATTTGAAGCATTATAAAAACAATTATACCAATTATTCGCTCATATAATTTCATAAACTTTCGTTAAATCAAATCAAAGTATATAACACAATATCATAATAAATAAATAAACTTAACAAATGGTACTTTATAAGATTTAAAAAATTACCAAATTTCAACATTTAAATTAAGATTATAGTTTTTTGATATTTTTAAAGTTACAATACTGGGCACTAATTTAAAAGGATAGGTATCTTTTAGATAATTCGAATAGCACAAATAACAACAGTACATTTAATTGTAAATTTAGATAAAAAAAATTCGCTAACTCCTGAACAATTTAATATTTTCCTAACAGATTAAAATGTTGTAGTTATATCTAATAATTGTTGGTATTAATAATATCGTATTATACTATGATAAGTCCAAAAATTAAAATTCTAGTAAAACCTGAAAACAACATATATTAACAGTACCTAATAACAAAACTCCATTTCAACATTTTTAAACCATATAAGTTATAAGATATAGTTAATATTAGTGAATAAAAAACATGAGAAATATCAATCATAAAAAAATCATTTTAGTTTTAAATTACTTACTTTTATAGTTTTATTGTATTGATTTTACAAATTTTTATGGAATAGTCTTCATTTATTTGTTTACAAAATTTTTCAAGAACTGAGAAATACTATAAAATGTATATTTTTAGAATAGAATATACATATTTATGTAGTTATAAAAATTAATTTACTGTATCGTATCTATTGACCTCATATGGAAAATATTATATATTATAAAGAAATTTATTTCCAAACAAAAACAAACATCATGACAAACTGACAACATAAGTATTACTTTTTGGTATAATGCTCGACATATGTTATCAGCATAAAAAAAAAATTGCAATAAAAATAACAACAATGACAACGACGACAAAGAAATGGTGCAGATATTATGCATTAAAAATAAAGGTATGTAAAATCTTTAAAAATGCTATATGCTTATAATGTCAGCCGTCAAGAAACAGCAAGGTTTCAGAAGAAAGAAAAAATAATTACAATTTCAACTGAAAAATAAATATTCAACTCACAAATTTCTAATCAGATTTTATAAGTAATTAAAATCTCAAATACTGAGTAAACTTTTGACGTCTTCTTACACTCATTGAGATATAAATAAATCAATCAATGATAGCAATTTTAACGCCGATTACATTTCGTGGTAAATAAAAATATATGTGACATGAAAAGTTAATTAATCGAAGTGTTGATAGTTGGTTTTAAAATTTCTAGTGTAGTTTTATTTTATTTTAATCTTTGTTTGCGTTTTATTTTGTATTCATGATAAAAGGACAGTTTATCAAAAAAGAATGATGGTGATAATTTTAATACTGTTTTATGTGTTATTGATAGTTTGCATCTAAAGCCTTACTAAATAACATTTACTCGACGAGAAAAGTAATTGCCTATTTAAAATACCAACATTATTCTACTTTATTAAATTAAATATTGATATTTTGTATGGGAAAAGATTAATGGTTAGCTTTTAGTGCAAATAGTCCTATTAAAAAAAACAGCTGTGGATAATAATATATCAAATGTGCTTAAACTGTTTTATATATTTTTTTCGAATAATCATGTTTGATTAGTTTCAAACACACAACACGACAGTAAAATATTATTAGTCAAATTTATCTTGGTATAACTTTTGTGGATCAAAATATACCATATAATGTCAATGTTTGTATAAAAAGTATACATACACATATACATTCATATTATACTCATAAAAAAATATCTAAAAATAAAATATACTATGGGGTACACTCAATTTATTTTATCATGTTTTTTTTTTATAAATAAATAAATAAATACATAAAGATATTTATGGATTTATTTATAGATATTATTTATTAGCTTTGATCAAATTATAAACAGTCCATGCATAAGTATTGGAATGGATTGAATATTGGATTTATTTTATATTTGTATTTTTTTTTTCTATAGCAACTACATAAAAAAGTTGAAATAACCACGTTATTAATTATTTGAAGCATTCCACAAAATATTCGATGTTATTATTAGATTATTTAAAACAACCTGGGTTTTATTTATTAGTATATATCATAAATTATAATAAACCTAACTAAGACCAAACCCACAGGACGTTAAAAGCTTAATCTTATTCTTAAAAAAAACAGAATTGTACAAATTAATTTAATGTAATCATGTAAATACTAAAATACTAACAATGTAATCAAAAATTCGTGTACTAATGGCCTAGTTGTAGATGTATATTTCAGATCAATAAAAAAAAACCTAACTAAATTAGTAAAATAAATATTTCAATTAAGTATAAAATATACATACATATAATATTATTAAACCAACTTTTATGTCATTGGACCTGTGGACTGGATGTAATACTTAAAAAATATATATACATAATATATAAGAATTGATATGTATATGAAATAAAAAGTAAAACAATCAAGTATAACTGAGCATTATATACCAGCATTATATAATTTTTTATTAATTAAAAAATTGTCCTTAATTTTTTTAGGCAATCATTGTTTTAGGTGTACCTAAATTGCCTATACATATCGCCGTGTTAAAAAATTTGTTATAATACGAATTGTATCTACAGTAACATTTGAAACGTTAAATACATATTTACACGTTTCATTAATTTTATATTTTTTAGATTTAACTGTTGGAAATCTATTCTAAAATATCACACACAATTTAAATCAATATTATTTTATTTTAGAATAAAATTTCACTTACAGAATTATCATATAAATAATCACTACCTTTATAATATTATCTATGTTTAGTTTTTAATTATTTATGTATGATAATAATATACATTTAATTCAAGCGCTATCTTATTTTTCTAAGATCTTAAGTGTTATTTATTTTAATCATTTTTCGCACGAAAAAAATTCGTTTAAGATTGTACCATAACACTATAATAGCAGGAGGTATTGATAGGTTAGACTTTGATTGAAGAGAATTTTTGTTTGGAACAGTAGAAATTTTATAATTCTTGGATATTTTGAAGAAAATACTTGTACGTTCTTCATCGTTATATTATATTGATTTATAAAGCTAATGAATCTATCGATTTTCTGTCACACGCTAAAAACATATTAATTATATTTCATGTTTAATTTTTTTTCCTAATTCAAAATGTAATTGACAGTCTCAAAAAAACGTGATCATAAAAAAATAGCTTTTGTAGTTTTTCGTAACGGATATATATATTTTTCTTTTCAAAAAGTTAATTAAAAACCAAAGTGTTGATAATTGGAAAACGAATCGTGGGAAACCAATTTCTACGAGTTACATTTTGTTTGTAAATTAAAACGGAAAGCGCTTAATTATAAATACTATACGGACTCGTTTTAGGCTTTAATTATTATTCTTTACGCGTTTTATATAGCACAGAAGACAACCCGCGTAAAACGATTGAAATACTCATTAGTTTACATCGGTGTTTTCACATTGCACATAATATAAATTACAACATTAATTATTATTCGGTATATGTACTCAAAATTCCACACGGATGCACAGTGAATCGACCTATACACGGCGATATTGTCAAGATAAAATTCCACTGTGGTATAGTATCTAGCATCTAAAATTTCTTATTATTGAAATAATGAAACTTAAATTGTAATTTATTCATGGTACACATCGAATCGTTGTTCTAATCGAATTAGTCTCGCATTCACAATGATTATATTATTTATACGCGTTTTTAGCCCCAGACATAATTGGTGACAATCAATTGGATCAACGACTAGTTACACGTCACACAATAATAATAATAATAATCATAATATATATTACAGAAACTCGGCACGTCAAAGTTCCAACGAACTTGATTGTTATTCAACGGATGACGGTGGCTGGCTATGCACGCGACGAGCGTGTTAGCGCGAGTATAATAATATTTTCAAAAGCGCGATACGCCAGACGAATACCGATCGTCGAAAGTTAGTAGTTTGATACTAACAGTAATCATGTTTTATTTATTATTACTATAAATTATTGAAAAAAAAACTGTCAATGTTTCACGGTGACAGGCCCACGGCAAACATTTATAAACGAGGTCACCGAGTAGTAGCACGAAACCGTTGGAATAGGTGCAGTGTGCAGTTGTTTCAAAAAACATATTATATATGCAGAGTGATCCTTTTCAAATGTAGATACCACTATCTTCATCTCTGTTAGTTTTTGTTTTTAGAAAAAGAAGTCTTACTACCACTGTATTTTTGTGAAAACAATTTATTTTGAAGTCGTGGAGATGTGATGATCTAATTACTTATGGATCCTTTGTTATCTAATAATATGAACTAAAAATCTTTACAGTTAAATACAATAAGTTCAATTTTCGTAGATTACCGGAATTTCCATAAAAATGTTCTGCTTCAAAGTAGGTACTCTGAAAATAAAAACAATATATAATTTAAAAAACCAAACCTCCTCCGCCCAAAACATATAAAAAATAGTGCTTAAAATATTTCAATTTTTTGTAACTGTAAACTATAATCTGTAAGTCTATATAAACGAATGGTATAATTCTTTTTATTTCTACCGGTTTTCCGAGTCAACCAACAATTGCATGTGCAGAAGCTTACACCAACTGTACCTACACGACGCGTTAGGCGTCACCTATACTTCGTCGCGATCATCCGTCGCCGTTTATACTATTCCCATCAGCACTCTAGCAGTATACACCACGTGCAGGTCGATCGTGACAGATTAAAAAAATTACAATTACATTTCGTCATTTTTAAAAAAAAAATACATAAAATTATGTATATCTAGCAATAATGATAATAATATACGGACGCAACGTGCCATAAAACATGTTCCTATCGATTTTGACGGTCCCCATAGTAACGAAGTAATTCGCATTTTCACTGGGATTATTATCTGGTGCTCACGGCAGCAGCAGCTCCATCACCATGTAAAATATTATATATTATATATTATTATTATTATTAGGCGTGCCTCCACATCGCTCTCTAGGCAACACGCACTCGAGTCAAACGGACCGTGTGGGTTTTAATCGACCTATACCTGTGCACGCACGCACGCACACACTTTGCACTCACACTACCGTCATTGACACTCGCGTTATAATATAGTTCAACAAATTAATATAAAACAATGGCGGAAATGTGCCTACATAATATAATATCGTACGGCTTATTATAGGTGAGCTAATACCATAGAGTGTTGAGTCCGAGTACAGCCTATAATATTGTACATAATATACATGGTATAAATAGTGAGCTCGTATTGTGTAGGCACCTACATAATATTATATACCTACTACGATAGTCGCGGGTACTTGTTTGCCGTGCGTACCCGAATCCCGAATGTCCGTATAAACACGCCGTTGTCTCATCTATCTGCGCCTATGAATATGATGTTATAATATAATAAGTATTATTATATATGGTGTGATGGATAGACACGTTGTCTCTTAGTGTTTGATGTGCACCGAGAAAACGTTAGATGATACTACATAAAGTACATCTTTTTATTTTAATCGGGTATATTATCATCAGTAGTAGAGTACGTCATGTGGTTGAGACTTTGTAATAAGTTGCCTCGTTCGTGATTAGATTTCCTCTGATGTTTACATTATAAAATCCCTCTATTCTCAAGTTGTAATATTTAGGTACCCGTGCAGATAATCTGAAATAAATATCTTAATTACATGCATATTATTTTACATAATTACGTTTTAGTATTTGAAAATATTCAACTAACAGCACACGCGTATTATAACAATTATTTATAATTATTACAGTTGGACTGTTTCAATTAATTTGAGTATGAATTATGCGCGTACTCGTATACACTAAAACAGGCATAATATAGTGAATTATATTATTATAGTACATCAAAAATGTTAAATTAAGTTATTAAAATGTTCATGATTTTGGGTTCGTTTTTTTTTAATCATTTATAACGAATTGGCACGGAACTAACTATGTGCATGTTAACTGTGTTTAAAGAACCATAAGGTCGTAATAGTTAACATTCAAAGCTTTGGGAATTGAGTTAGACCATTGCAGGTTATTGTTATTATTTAGATATCCAGTAATTATCAACTAGGTACTATATTATTATGTAAATTTGTTCATAAGTTGACAATTCAGCATATATTTATAAATTTATAATATATACATAGTAGTTACCTACTCAGTAGTATTCACGGTGTTTTCTTTCATCAAGTCAATTTCTAATAATTAAACTTTATTAAATTTTCCTATTTTGTTATAAAACTCACTCAAATAACAAAATGTGTACAAATGTCACACGATCATTCATTAATTTATTCAAATACAAATAAGTACCAAAATAAAATACTAAATAATAGATTGAACTATCTAGGTAAATATAAAAATTATTTTTCAGTACCGATCATAAGAAATTCCTCTTCTTTTAAAGTTAGACAAATTATACGGTATTCAAGTAGAAAAACGTCTGAACGAGATGAAAACACGGAATTTAACACGTTTTCGTCTCAAGTGCGATCGTTATTTTTAATTTTATAAATTATATTTTACCTGCTCGTAAAGATTACAGACAATATTTTAACAGCAGTGGGCATTGTACAAAATTTGTTACTTTTGAGAAAATATTAGTTTACAGCCCAAACCTATGCTTAAAAACTTTATGCATGTCCTTGTTGATACATAAAAAAAACACAATGCTCGCTTTCTTCGGTGTTGTGTTATTATTTATTGTTATGTCTACGCACGTGACAGACTATACTAAAAAGAAAAATAATAATAAACAAATAAATAAAAATAATAATGACAAAAAACATAGTTAAGAGATAAAATAAATTATGCGAAAACAGAATCATCACAAATAAGCGCGTTACACATTTGGGCACATAATATTATACACATATATAATATATATTGCATTATTGAATATACGTACCTATAATATTGTTAATTTTTAAAATGTCTATAAACACGTTTGGTGATTAACTATAACTCATAACTCATAACGCTCGCCATATTATAATATTATATTCTTTAACGGAATAATAGAATTATGATGACAGAGTATGTATAGTAACCCAACCACAAAATATAATATAGCGAAAATGTTTACGTTACTATCATACTACGCAGTGTATTATAGTGCCACTATGAAACTATGTACGTACCACATGTGTGTATATATATACATATATAGCCATTAAAAAATAATAATATTCATTAGTTTTGAATGTTGTTATAATATAACACATCGGTGGTTAACAATGCAATTCAAAAACGTTAACTCCATGGTAATAACTAATAGGTAATATATTATCCCGGCATAGCGTTACAAATAAGTCACATTCTCCAAAGGCACGTCAATGTGTTGTTGTGTACAGGTTGTATATTATTATAAATCATTACGTTAACCCCCCCCCCCCCCCCCAGATATGCAGGTAGCGCTTGGCTGAGCACAAGCTGAAATACTGATTATGTACATATTTTATAACGGATTTATTAATGTGTATAATATCAAATTTAGTGATGCAAAATACGATATATATTTTATTTTTATTTTTTGTATTTTACGTAAAATAAACCTTGTCTAATACCGTATTACCGTGTGTATTAACCAGAGTATAATTAATATTTTTATTATACCTTTGCATTATAACATACACAATTTATACGGTGGATTATGCGATATTATAAAAAAGTTCCATTATTTGAAAAATTACACAAATTACATTAACATCGCTTGTTCAAATGCAAATGGATTAACGTTTAACAACGTTAAGAAAAAAATGACGGTTAATTTTGTATTCAGTAAATGTGTAAAGTAATAACTTTAAATAACCAAGAAATTAGAACATTAACAAAATAGTTAATGATTGATAATCAACACCAAATTTAAGATAAATATTAACATGCCGAGATCAATAGTACTAAAGGTATAATTTTATTAAAAATAAATCACAATAGGTAGACACTTTTGTTTAAAATAATTGTATTCATCATGAATAAATAATACCATTTGATACATGTGTATGTCATACTAATTCACATCACTAATATACCCTCAGTTTAATAGTTGTATATATTGTAATATCGAACTTAATATATGCTACAAAAAAAATAATATTTTAAAAGCTATTATGTGATTTTTAAATATACTAAATTAATGTATTCACACCATCAAAATAATATCATATAACAATCTTTCTATATATTAATGTAAAATGTAATATTTAATGCATTTTTTATTACATTGGTGGATAATGAAGATGGAAATTTTTATATTTTAAAATCCAATTCATATTATAAAACTGTCACTAATTATATAATATTTTCATCCCTTTTCGTTTTATTAATCGAAATTAATGAGTAATAAAACCAGCTCCTGCTGACTTGCTATACAAACAATAACTGCAGTTTAATATTAAATTTAATATAAATTAGGTAATAGGGCATACAAAATAATGGTTACAGTGTTACAAATCAACATTTAACATTAAATTAAATTTAAAATTTGTATTAAATAAGTCTAAAACTCTTAAAATAAGAAACAGCTTTAAACATAGTTCTATAAAACATTATTTTATTAAACGCAGTAGAACCTATTAAACCTAACCTACTTAATTTAATTTCAACATAAATAAATTATAATACAAAAATCTAAACTAATTTGTATTTTAAAACTAGGTAGTTTCTTTTTTTATACTAATTATTCATTAAAAGTATAGTTGAACTAAAGGATCATTGAGTAAAACTTTTAAGCTTTACCTGTGAAATTTGCAATATATTAATTACAAAAAGAGTCAAAAAACTTATATGGATATTTAGTGTAGGTGCCTACTTAGTGAACTTAATAGTCGTAATGGTTACACAATGAAACTTTTCGTTATACCTAGCATATTTTACGTGTTCTGAACATTTTAAATTTATACTTGAATTCATTTTCAAGCAATTTATAATTAATTGTTTTCATTAAAATCCACCAAGAAGGCAAGAACTGTGTGTAATATTAAATTATGTTAACCATAATGTATAACCTACTTAAAATCAATTATTAACCGTTAATATTATATCCTAATTAAACTTAAAATTGCGGTTTTATTGAATTAGGATATGAAATGCCTCAAATTATCTTCATGGATAATATGACCTATAATCAGTCACTAAACGCATAGGTTCGTTCACCTCAATACAAATATACTATCTTCAAAAATTCTGATTAAAATCTATTAAAATCTATTAGATAAGTTTTTTGTAATTTCCAAACGTATAAGTGAATCTTTTATTAAAATAAAAAAAAAAAAATATTGACTCTATAACATAATCAAGTTTCTATCAAAAAAAGGGAACCAAATGTAAACATTTTAACTTTAAAACTCACGCCTAATTGAATGAATTTAACCAACAGTATTCAACTTTTATATTTGAACTTTGAACAGCTTTCAACTAGGATGTATTCATGTGATGTATCGCTCTTTGTCCAGAATACGAAAATGAATTATATTTCTTTGTATACCTCCAAGATCGAAAGTAAAAGCATTTTGTGTGATAATGGATATACGCGTTCGCGCACAGGAAATAAAAGAGATGACTATTTCTCTTTTATCGTACGCGGGTGTGTGTGCTTTGGAAATATAACAAAAGATCGACCTTATGTATATATCATATATACACAGAAACTGTATCCGTATGTCCATTTATGGCCATAAACAAGGAATAGTGATTTATTATTGCAAACGTATTCTCACCAGAAATAATATTGAATATATTGAGCATATCGTATCTTAGAAAACACGCAATGTGGAGCTTAAATCCACAAACTTATAGACGGCAACGATATCATTATATCTTCTATTATATATGACACCAAACATAACCATTTGTTCGACAATTTCATGGTATGGTAAAAATAATGTCTTATTTAAAAAAATATATTGGCTTATTCCACACCATACTATTTCCACCATAGAAAAAAAACCACTCTATCTAAAATTGAGTAAGTAAAGCCATAAAACTATTACCTTTTTATTTAGGCCATTGTTATTAACTATCAATAAAAATACTGTTTTGAAATGGGATGAGTTGATGATCTGGTAAAAAGTTGAGTGTTATACGTAGTTAATTGGGGACATTTTTATCATTTTTTTTTTTTTTGCTTTTGTAGGGGTTATGAACTATGGTAAGGGTAAGGTTTTGGTACTGTAGGTTGTTTTTACGGTTGTTACGGTAGGTAGCAAACACGTGTATGTGTGGCAAGGTTTTTAACTACTATGAACCCGGGTGGTTCACCATCCCGAAGCTAGTATAGCTGTGGTCGTTACTTATTTTCCAGTCACATTCCGCGATTGGTAGCAGCCAACGCGCCACGCCAAGCCACATTTTTATCTTATTTATATGTATTTAATCATAACCATCAATAATAACTTTGCAATGTCACATATCATCATATTAAAAGTGGTGTCACACTACGACGGTATTATGCCACACGGCGAGAACCGTAGTACGATCTTACATTTCACCAAAAATGCATAATTTTGACGTTTAGTGTCACACTTAAGTACTGAAAAATACATTTAAAACTAAATATTATGAAAACAGAAATTTTGTTGCAGCAATATAATTTTATTTGTCTAGACATTAGTAGAAAATAATTGATATTATACTACTTAATTACAAAAATTAGAATAGGTTGATTCAGGGTCGTATTTATATAAATTATAAAGCTATATTTTTTTTAACTGCCGTGGTTTAAATCGTCTCCTAACTGCATTCATTTATTTTATACATTTAAAATTTTATTTTATATTTTTAAACTCGTTATCATAATTTATAATATTAATCATTGTTATCAATCAACATTGCAACATGGAAAGTGATCCAACATTCACCATTTCTATTAAGAATTTTTCCGAGTCACCACCTTGAAGACAATCGACATTTTTATTTGTTATTTTTTTAAAGCACTTGGGTTCATTTTATTGAAACTAATAATTTTTTTGTTTTGTATAATTGGGTGGTTATTTTTGACGCCCCTTTATGGCCGAGCATATGAATAATGATTGCATGCCATACAAATTTAGTAGATATTGAATGATTTTAAACAATAAATCATAATTGAAAATTGAAAATTACGATTAACGAACGCACGTTATGATTTTAAAATTATAATATAATTATTATTCATGTTAAAATATTTAAAAAAAAAAAAGATATAAAAAAATTATGTTATAGGTATTAATAGTAATTTTTATTCGTATAAAACTTACATATTATTTTAAAAATTATTGAGTATCTTACAAAATCCTTCGGAAATGTTAGCAGTATAATTTTCCGCTATTGGTAAAATAAACAGGTATCTATCTACTTAAATAGATAAAAAAATGTGTTGTATTACACATTCTAAAGTTATTTTCTTATGGAGCGCGTAGAAATATTTAAAGATTATATCATGAATGTATATTTTGTTTTAGATGTAACGTGGCGAGAACAAAACGCGGAACAAAGAAGCAATACAGTATTACAATACAATAAAAAAATGAAGGGAACCAAATGCTTAATGCAGACATGTTCTCGCCAGCAATCATTTCATCATGCTGGCGTCGCGATGTATTTAATTTATGCGCAACTGATGATGTCCATTGATTCCGCAGCTCTTGGTTCGTATTCAAAAATGCATCTCGTTTAATACGCACATTTAGTCTATAGTTTATGGTACACATTATGCAAATTTCATCGTGTAATACTGTTCATACGCACATGTACGGCACTGTACTCGTGTGTCAGTGGATCGTAATATAATAATATTTAATCATAACAATATTATATAATAATATGAGGTTGAATAATAATTATCGTCATTTATCCCACACACGTTCTTCTACTGGTGTCTGGTTATCTATAGGATGTGTAATTATTTCGCCAGTTTTTCATAATATCCATATCACGCAATAATTATGAACATTGCATCAGAAAAGCATAACGAAATACATAACAGTATTTATTATATCATACTAAACATAAAGAGAGTCTATTACTGTAGGGAATGATAACAATTTGAAATTTATACTAAAAACTCTATAGAAAAACACAACATAAAAATAAAATAAACACAAGTAAAAAATATTTATATATTAAAAAGTATAATTTTTTATATTATATAATAATTATAATATCATCAAGTTGGAAATAAAATTATTTGAAATATTATCACTTCTTTAATACTGTATTGTTAATAATTATTGAACACTTAAACTTTCTGTGTTATTATTTCCCAAATTGTAGGAAAATAAACAACATTTTGTTGTAAGAGAAAAAGAATATAGCGTAAATGTTGCACTTTTGTGGTTTCCTAGCTACATGGTTTCAAAAGCGTACGGTATTTCGGTATATTTGCTGTAAAGCTACTGAAAAATTACTTCTCAGAAGACTAAAGTATTTTCTATGTTCAATTTTCAATTTATTGATTAGACTACATGAACTTTTAAAGCTACTATACAAAAAGTGATAACATACTTTAAAAAATGAAAACTCTTTTTTATATAAAATCAATACATTCTTCTATTTGTTTAGTAACTTAAATAAAGAAACACAAAATCTACATCATCATCATCATTAACTTATCACACGCTGTAGTAACTAATTTTAATTTATTAGAAGTTAGTAGATAGACATAAAATCAAAAATATTATTTTGATATCAAACTCTTAATAAATCCATTGAGAAAAAATAATTAGCTACTTAAAACGAATTTAAACGACTATAGAGGTTGTTTAGTATAGGTACCTATGTAGATGGAAGATTGGTCGACCACTTTTCCGGTTGTCTTAACATTTTACAGTAGTGATAAATAATTGTTTATGAATTCAGAGCGCATTCAGGATTTATGCGGCATAACCTCATTAAGTAAGGGCGTCGTTTAAAATTTGTTTGAGATGAATTGTGCGTGATTACAGTTTGTGTATGGAACTGATGATAAAATATAATTATATAGAAATGAGTGTCTGCTAAAATTAAAATAAGTATTTTTAGGATTTTTGTTGTGTTTTATTCAAATATAATTTAACATATCCACAAGTACTCGAATTAAATTAAAAATTAATTAAAACAGCTTTTTGTTTTCTAAAAATATACCATAACATTATTAAGAATCTTTGAATAAACTTTTGTAAAAGCGTAAGAAAAACTTTTGAAAACACGTCTTTTAGAGAAAATTCATTTTTTAAATATTCTGAAATGCTTTAAAAAGTGTCGTTAATATTCTGAAAATAAACCAAAGTTATAAAGTTCTCGTTATTTAAAGTGTGTGAAAACTGAAAGAATTGTAAGCGACAGTTACTTTTCCAAAATATATTATTACATTTAAAATTACAAAAAAAATAAATAAATTTAAACTGCTCAGACTGAAAATGTATTATTATTTTTTCGTAGTTTACTCAAATCATATTTTTACAGAAAAAACTCTTAGAAAGACAATAATACTAAAAAATAAAAGTAAATAGAAAGAAGTTTAAACATATAGACGGTAAAACTATTGTTAACGGTAAGCTCATTCACGTGAATAATAATAACAATTTATTTCAATTTAATATCAACAAAAGAAACAAAAACTTGCAAAACTCCATCATCACAAGAACCAAAAAAAATTTTACTTGAAAGTTGAAATACATTTTATATTTGTTCACATAATAATAATATCGTCTCGATCAGATTATAATCTAATATATTATTTTTTCGTCGGTTGGTTGATAAAAAATACTATTTATTATATAATATAATTTTCTAATCACTTATCGGAGTGACTAATAAATAATAATATAGTTTATAATTATTGATTGTTGATTGTTCACCATTGTATTAAAATATCAACTGAGAAAATAATAATAGTATTTATTTTGTCAATGGCTAGGTTTATTTAATTCACATATTATAATTATAAACACACTCGGCACTGAAATGTAAATAATATTTTTATACAATTGCACCATTATCGAGCATTGTCGTTTTTTTATATAACAATTTAACGCATCTGTGTATGGCAACTGTTTCATATCGAATAAAAAACGTGGGTCATTTCGTATATTTATTTTAGATTTAATTTTGCAATTTTAAATTGTTCATAGTAATTATTGATGATTACAGTCATTACAGATCAAATATTATTGTACCAAAAACAATTCTATTTTCTAAAATCATTGATGGAAGATCATAAAAATTATAAAAATGTTACGAAATTGAAAAATAACAGTAGCAATATTCTTTAATGTACTTACCTACGTATGATGTTTTATCCATGTATATAAATATCATGCGTGTTCTCAAAAACCACTTATAAGATTATCTTGATTTGAAATGAAAGTGTACACTGCAAAGCAGATTTTAAGCTTAATTTCTATTCTATAAGTACATTAACAATTTATTGAGTAATTAATTATTATAAATAATGGTAAGATAATAAGCAACGCGTTTGAGATCAACAGATGGCAAGCCATCAGTTAGTAGCGGTTATAAAATTGTTATAAGTCATAAGTTTATCCTCAAACATTTCAAATTTCTAATAAGCCTGATGAATGGCTTTGTGAAAGTGTTATTCTGGCCCCAAAAAATGACACTGTCAAAGTGTCAACATCGTAGACGAAAATATCATTCTATGTTTGAAGCTAATAGAAAAACCTATATTTCTATTGATACATTTTCTGATAAAATTCATGTTGTAGATATTCCTACCGAATTCTTTAATTCTTAAAATTCATCAGGTCTACCACCACACAAATGTAATTTAAAAATAGGTTCTTCTATTATTCTTATATGAAATTTAAATGCTTCCAAAATGTTCAATGAAACCAGATTAAGAGTCTTATCTTTAAAAATAATATTATCAAAACCAAAATTCTTACTGGTGTAGAGAGTGATCAAATCGTAAAATTTTATACATTCCAAGAAAATGAATGATTAAAAATAAATATCCATTCGAGTTCAAACGAGTACAATTTCCCATTAAACTTTATTTTGTAATTTCATCAACAAGAAAACAAAGCACAAGGGCTGCAGTCAGTGAAAGTTGCAGAAATCGACAACGCAGACCCTTGCTTTACTCATGGAAAATTGTATGTTGCTGGCTCCCGTTTGGCTCATAAAAAACTTATTTATGTAAACCCCTAGACAAAAAAATTAATATTATTGTTTGTAGATAAATTTTTAGAAACCCATAAATTAAGTAGTACCTATAAAATAAACAAAATAAGTAAATCTTCTTCATGGGAAACGCCTCGCGGGACAGCTAGATATTGTAATAAGACCAGTTTTTGAACACTTACATTGAAATAGATTTTAAAAATAGGACTTACTACCAAAATTTTATTATAGGCTACGAAGACGGTTGAAAATTTTTAAAATACTTAGTTAATTTGGTCCAGTCATTCACGCATGATGATTATACCTGGTAAATAGTGATTAATTTTTATACGTAAGATAATATTCAAGTACCTAATAATAACAAATTATTTGATAAACTAAAATTTAAATCACAACATAAACCATTGTACCAGTGAACGTAAAAATTATTAAAATAAATATAATTAAATTTGAGATATTTATTAATATTGCTCTAATTTAAAAATTAATGTAAAAATAATAAATATAAAATGAAGATTTACCGAATTTGATCAAAATACAATTTCAAGTCTTTGAAAACCAAAAGTCTCGATACACAATAAACATAGGCATCCATACACGTTAAGCAAACTGTGAGTCCACGATTGCGATAAAATTTTATAATCTCATGTTTGTTTCTTGTTAACAGTGGACGCTGCGGCCGTCGGAGTGGCCGTCGAGGACAAAGTAACGTTATCGTCGAGAAACGAAGCGACAAACCCGTTAAAAGAACCGACGCCCAGTACGCTACAAGGAGCTTTCTTAAGTTCTAACCTGACAGACATTACCAATGGTAGCACCAGCACCCCACCGGCCGAGGTGTCCATCACGTGCACGACCGCGGCTGCACCCCCCGAAACGGTTTGGAACGTGCAGACGGCTGCCGTGGCCACCCTGCCGGTCGATGGACGCAACTTGTCGGTCATCGCCACCAAATCGGAGCCGGCTACTTCTAACAAACCACTGGAATCGTGGACGGACGTCGTTTACACAAGCACCGAACAATCTTCGTCATCGAAGTCATCGCCGTCGTCCGTGGATGACACGACCACTGAAGAAGTGATCGGCGGTGGCGATTACGATCACGACCTGAATAACAAGAATATTGTAGCCAACATGCTAAAGAGCTGGTTTAACCACAAAGACGACCCGACCACGCCAGATGTGGCCACCAACAAGGGATATTATACAATGGCCACAAAATATTTAACCAAGGACGCCGGTAAAGAGAAGGAAAAAGGACCAACGGGTAACAGCATTGCAGAAGAGGAGCCAGGTGCAGCCGCGGTACCGTCGTCCAAGGCGGTTACGGTGGCCGTCGTGGCCGGTAACAAGAGCCTGTTCGAGCGGTGGGACGAGGCGAGTGAGGAACAAGAACGCGTGCTGGAGGACGCTATGCGTTCCGAAGGATCTATGATGGATGACGGTGATGGCGGAGGCAACGGTGGCGGCTCATCGTCGTCAGTGTTGGCCGCCGATCAAAACACGCCCAGCCGGTGGTTCGTGTTACTGTTGTCCGGCAATTCGACCGTGGCGCAGATGCGGCGCACCGATTTCGCAAAGTACCTCAAGCTGAACCTCGCGGCCAGACTGTCATTGGAATACGACGAGATCAAGATAAATCGCGTGTTGGTCGTCCCTCCCCGTCTCATGGTCAACGTAAGCGTCGTACCCGTCTCAGAACGGACCTCGTCAGCCGCTTCTGCGGCCGCTATCGCCGCTGCTGCGTCGTCCTCTTTATCGTCCTGGTCGCCGTCGGCCTCCGACAAGACCGTTGCGGCCATCTCTGATCGGGCGGTCGAGGATGACGACCCTCTGCACAATCTGGTTGAAACCAACGCCACGCTCATGGAACTGTCAGGAGAAGAATATCGGGTTAGTAGAATACAGTTGTACACGCCCCAAATTATACTAGGTAATTGCTGACCAAGGTTGTAACTGAGGGGGGGGGGAGTCTAAGGGTGCGGAATCTCTACGAAATGTCTAAAAGTTAAGTAAAAAATTTTATATTTTTAACGTAAACATATGATAAATGTCCAATATCCAAAAAATAAGTTTTCAATTACGGCCTTGGTCATTAGTTCATTACGTTGATACATTTTAAGAGCATTTGTAGCCTGTTGTTGAAAAGTACATTTTAAAAAATATATTTATTTTATCTGTATAAAATATAATATTATCATATTTTACTGTATTTCTAATAAGAAACGCCCATGGCGGATACCAGTTTTCGTCGGTAAAGTGTCTGGCAACATCTGTTTACCCCCCCCCCCCCCCTAAAGTCCAACAACTGAGTGGTTAAGCCACGCTATTGCGCACAAACGGCCGCCGCGGGCGTTTCTTATTATTTGGAATAAAATATCACATAAAAATATATTTAAATATATTTTACGATGGAATTGTTGAATTCGGACAAAAATAGCCAGTCGGATGTAGATTGTAGAATTTAAATCGACCAGATTATTGTACCATAGGTTTGAAACTGTTTGCGGGTGAATATGCTTAAGGTGGTCTAACTGAATGTGGACTTGTCACGATAAAAGAAAAAAATACAATAGCCTAATACGGTAGGTAGTGTTGCTTTTGGTTGGCATTTACGCCATCGTGAATAACACAACTACCTATGGTATTATAATAGTATATAGATTATTAAGATCGCTAATGTTGTCGCTACATTAAAATTGCTTCCCCCAAAAGTGGTCAGTGACACATTATTTATTTATTTATCCGGAATATACAGCCTTATTTTAGTTAAAATATATTTGTAAGTTACAAATTGTAACTTTAAAACATGCTGTAATATGTGAAGTAGATTCTTTTTCTACGAATTCTGTTCTGAAAAAGTTGTCCAGATTATTTACCCCCGTTGAGCTAGCTTTAACCTAACCTAACCTAGCCAAAAACTATATGTAAAATCTACAAATCTGCCCTTTAAATACAAACATTATAACATCATAATATTATTTTACTGCACTTGCCCTCCAACACTTATACCAACTACAATAATAATTACATTCGAAAGACAAACAAAACTGATTGAAATAAAACTATTTCTATGGTACCGTGAAACTATCGATTTTATTTTTTAACGTGTGTATAATTGTCGTGCATTACGCTTCACTGCTAGCCAATTATTTCGCCGAATTCGAGTCCGCGCCGGCTCGAACGCTGCAGTTAATAATATATATTAAGGTATGTGTGCGTTTGGTTAATACGATTCGGTGTAGTCTTTCTGATCAATACTGCTCGTTTACGCCATCGCCCTGTCTGGCATAGTTATTTTTGATGGAAAAAAAAACTACGATTCTAGACAATTATTATGGCCCAACAAAACACGTTCTATTCCATAAATTTAGAATTTCAAAATATTTTTTGAATAAATATTAATATCAGGTAGTAAAAATTAAAATATTTTATTTTTATGAGAAGAAAAAAATTCACATCGTTAAAATAGATTTAAAAATCGTAACATTTCATTTTAAAGACGGGCCTCATTATGTACAGCAACAACTCCCGCTGTACACAACATAGGATTTTTTTAAAGAATGATATAACATACGATGACGACAATTATAGTGATCCAAAAAACACGTTTGATTCTATACATTTAGAATTTCAAAATTGTTGTATATGATTAAATGTAATTATCAGAAAATTTGTAGTGACAAATATTTCATTTTTATGAGAACAAAAAATATCACATCGTTCAAATAGAATTTTTTTTTTATAATTAAGAAACTTGGTTAGAACCATTATAGTTTCAACAATTCTAAAAAATAGATTTTAAAACCGTAATATTTAATTTAAAAGACGGACCTTTTATACAACAACAACAACTCTTGTCATTTACGCATTCATTTTTTGAAGTGTAATATAATATGATGACGACATTCATACGAACACAACATTCCTAAAATTAAACTATGTATAATATATATGGTATACGCTAATGACGTCATAATATGCAAATTCATTTTTCACCATTGCATTTTCATCATATCGTACTCTATTAAAAAAATAAAATGAAGTGAAATTAAAAACAGTCAACAAGTTAAAAAAAAAAATTATAATATTTATATAAACGTTTAAATAATAATTAACCCTCAAAGGTTTTATGAAGTAGACAGGCTAAAATTAAAACTCGCATTTTAGCTATATGCTAAAAAAAACATAAAAGCGTCCCAAGCATATACATATTATACTGATATTAAAATTATCCGCAGAATTATCTTTTCGAGTACATATACTATACTGCATAGTCAACTGTATTTTATTATAATTTATTCGTAGCTGTATATTTTAATAATTTCATATTTAATCAGTGGGCCCTGGCCCCTGAGTATGTCATTCACTATGGTCAAGTGTTCAGAAACAAATATGCAACCTCCTTAATTCATTTTCAATGTTTTTAATTTAAAAAATAATCTTGACTTATACACAATAAATTCCTTCATCGTAGAACGCCTTAAAAAATGATGAATACATGGAAGTAGGTACTTATATTATTTGTTCCTTAACGACTACGTGTATTATACGTATTAAAGAATTTGCAGTGCCTACGCCAGAAAATGTCCTCACCCCGAATTTGTTTTTTTTTTTTTTAATTTTTGGTAATTTAGATTATAAAAACATTTTCTTTCAAGTATAACTATGATAAATTATTATCTAAGCTGTAATTACAACAAACTTTTTTTTTTGTATAAAGATTTTAAATCCCAGGGTGGTTGGTTACTTTTTAGTACACATTACTTTTTTATACACTTTTTATACATTCCGGCGGAGCGCTAGGCGATATATGCCTGTCATATTCTTAGAAACGTATAAGTGTATAACAATACATTATATAACATTTTAAAATGCTTGTCAATGACGATCATCAGTAATACAATAAAGTAAGTTTTAGTTTGATAAATCTTAGTTAGTTAATTTCAATTTCGAATACATACACCGTTTTTGGTAGGTAGCATTTTACAATGGACTTTTTGAGGGTTTACAGGTTTACTAAAAAGCGTCAAATACATTTGTTTTAATTTGATGGAACACAACAATTCCTGTTTCAATAAAATATATCGCATGTGAACGTACTGCAACAGCCGTCGTGGCCGTTGTGGGACCTAACCTAACCAACTATATACGCACCAGTATTTGTTCGATGAACAAAAGCGTCTAGGATTTGTCAAGTACTATGTACATATATTATAATATATACATATATACGTTTTATGTATTATATACATTATACACGTAGTCTGTTCCGCACTCGACAAATTAATGCTCTCGCTGAGTTATTCGAAATCAACCGACGCGAGCGACCTACTTTACAAAACGGTCCATCTCCACCCTTAATGTGAAAACGCATTATTTTGTCGTGTCACTGGCGCCCGCCATACCGGGATCATACTTCATGTCACTGGCACTGATGTTGCTGACAAAAACAAGAGGACTATAATAATAGTGAGTTGGAAAGGGAGATAGATATAGAGAGAAAGAAAGACAAAGCGAAAGAGAGTGGGAAGAGGGAGTAGACGGGTAGATAGAAAATGAGAAACGAAGGGAGACAGACGGCAAATTGATATAAAGACCACTGCCGTTCCGCTGCTAATGCGTGCCGAGCGTGTACTTGATGGAAATCGAATAAGAAGAACTGCTGCAGAGGGACGACAGAAGCTTCACGGCGAAATCATTTATTTTATTATCGTAGTCTTTTTTTTTTCAAACACCAACGACAGTACTAATAACAATATACAGGGTGACTCGTTGTTCACCTCCATTTTTCTATCTATAATAAATTTATTCAAATTCAAATTTTTAGTAATTTTAAGTACTTATACCTATACTGACTACGCTCTAAAGGAAAATATTTTCAATTGTTTAGGTTTTTATTATTTTTGTGTTATGTATTCGAAATGACTATACAGAGTTTTAAATCATTAAATTCGAATAAATCGGGGGGCTTAAGGCTTTATAGGGTAGTATTTATAATTATGTGTATCGTTTAAACTCTAAACTCCAAAGGTTGCAATATATCGTTAAAATACAATTTCGCAAATATGGTGAAGGTATTCCGAACAAATATAACATTATTCAATCTAATATTATAATATCTGTATAATATAAGCCAAGGCCCGAGGGTAAAGATAATTACTAACATCCGTTTATTAATAAAGTTCCTAACGACAGATGACTTTCAGACAACAGAAATAGTATAATATTAAAAAACGTTTTCGTGTTAATATTAATATCTGAGTCTTAGATAGCTGGATATGTGTTTTATTATTCATAATTCCATACATAAAATATATGATTTTCGTAGAATATCCATCTGAATAAATAAAACATAAAAAAAAAGTTCATATAAATCATATATTTTGCCAAAAATTAGTTGAGATTAATTTTTAACTTACCGACAAATTATTATGTTGTAAAATAATTTAATGCTCCAGAACAGAAGTGTTAACACAAAAATATAACTCTACCGGATATTAAAAAATAAGGTAAATCTAGATTAAAAATATAAACCAATTTAAACCCTCAATAATTTATTTATCTTGAATTAAATTTTATAATACGTTTAAATATTATTTGGATTAATCGTAATATTATTATTGTAGGTATCGTTTATTCGTTTTATATTCTTAAATCAGTATCCGACGTAAATTAAATTGTAATATTAATACAAATTTAAAACCGTGCTATACTAGCTGGTAGCATATGGTGTAATACTACAATGTTACATTATGGTAAATACATTTTATATTATGGTACCTGCTATACGTAGAATATTTAAAATTATTTTTTAATATTTCTGAAATACAAAAGGCATTATTAAAATACTATTTGTATGACGATATACTAAGGCATGTCAGAAAGATTTTATTAAAAACAGAATATAATTCCTCTTGTAATCTGTAGAAAATGCTTGTGCACCGCTGTTTTGTCTATTATACCTCATCACTCTTATAGGTACAAACAAATATACTTATAATAGTGTGTTAAAAATATAGGACTTGAATTTAATTTACAATTTAAAATTATGTCTTATTTAAACGTACATATTATGTAGCTATAGTCTGTATAAAAATTTTAAATTTGTAAATAATAAAAAGATATCCATACCTACTAACTTCATTGAGTTTATATTATTTAAACACAAACATTATAAATTATACATTTCGTAATATCTAGCGCTGTTTCACAAATCACAAAAGATTCATTCAAAATCAGAACAAACAAGAATATATATATATATATTATATATACATATAAAATCTGTAATAAAAATGTATCAATTAGTATTAAGAGGAGGGGGGGGGGTAAATTTGTTGGATTTTTCTTTTTTGTATTTGTATTTTTTTTAATCTTGATGAGATCTCTGGGCCAATTTTGCTTAAGTCAGCGTGGTGGGTTATCAGGAAGTTTTCGGGAGGAGAGGTTTAAATTAGGGGATTTAATGGATTTAATGTGTTTTTGTGAAATGGTTTATAATATTGAGAATCTAGTGAATGAATGGTTGGGATTTTTCGAGATCAGACTGAGGGGAGGATTACTAGCGTATCAGAGGGATTTGTAATGAGGCAAAGGCTAATTGACTGGAATGATTGGAATATTTTAATAATGGATGTATTGGCCATTCCCCATATAAGTGTACTACATTTTTTTTTAAGGATTATGTTGTTTAACTTTCAGGACTTAATCACTGAAATTGACTTTTAATCTTAAATGTATTTTCATATTTTATTTGTTAGGCAATTGGCTATATTGTTGTAAGTATTATGACAATTAGTCTGTTTAGGTATGTGCTTACTATACCTAGTAAAAAGATCAAAATAGTAATACCTAATGTTAAAATATTATTCGGCGCACTTTTAATAGTTATATTTTATGTCTTTGTCGATCACCCAAAAACAAAACAAATAATATGAGAAATAAAGGAGCAAAATCTCTACTGCACTACCGAAACGCTTTGTATTTTAAATTTATTATTTATTTGACTTTGAAAAAACCTTGCAGTAAACATTGTAATATTTCATTCTGAAGTATAGCCAGTATAGATAGGTACTACATATTATTTTTGTTGTACAAGATGATATTATTACAGTGAAACTTCAATTTAACGAAATTTTCAGTTTAACAAATTATTTTAGAGAACCATGAACTTCATTATAAATCATGTGGAAATTCTATTAAATGGATCTCTTTATATTACGTTTTTTTTATTTGTTCTCCATGTGACTTCGTTACACGAAAGGTTCACGGTATATGAGTAAACTCAGAAAGCACCTCGAGAATTGAGCAGACGTCTTTAAACAATTTTAGAGATCATAAATATAAATATAAATATATATAATAATGTATAATATATTATATTATTATTATTATTATATTAATATATATATATTATTCTATATTATATATAATATATAAATATATATATAAAATATAAATATATATATAAATTTTATAAATCATAGACTATATTCTCTATCTATCTTTAAAAATATTTTTTTCTCAAATTAAAATGTTTGTTTAAAATTTCCAATTTCTTGTATACCTATCATTTAACACCGTAAAAATGTAAAAAACATTACTACATTATTTTAATTTTTTGTTTTTAAATTCCATACAATAAATATTACTGAGCCCACCGAGAAAACTGGTAATTAAAAACAATACCCGAGGAAAAAATAACCATGGAAAAACTATCCTGTATACCCACTGATAAAAATACCCGTGGAAATAATACCCATGAAAATAATATAATAATATAATAATTTTATTATTATAAATTATATAAAATTATAGGTGATAATTTGTATTCAGAAAAATTACATAATAATGGTTAAAAAAGATCAGACTTATATAGAGGTATATTATATTATATTTATAATTATTATTTACAGTTAAAATTCTAACTCGTAAAAAAAAAAACTGGTACCTATTATTCAAATAATACATAACCATTGCAAATAATATTATCGGGTCACTTTAGGCCTATGTTGTCGTGGGTATATGTACAATTAAAAAAAATATATAATATATATTATGGGAATTCAATTAACGATAATTGATCACTTACGACAGCATACACGACATTTTAGTACGTTTTTTAAAATTGATTATAATATTAATAATTATTAACATTCGTTTATTATTTTATAAAAGTTGCCAAATTATTATTACTTTTACTATGACAAATGTTATTTTATACAACTGAATTCAATTTTTTTAATTCACTCAAAATAATATCAAATATGAATATAGGTAGGTACTTTTTATTTAAATGTACCTGTTAATATGTTGTTTATAATAATAATTATTATTTTTTAATGTATTATTTCCTTGGATATTTTTTCTATCGGGTATTATTTCCTAGGGTATTTTTTCTATCGAGTATTACTTCCTAGGGTATTTTTTCTTTCGGGTATTATTTGCTCCTTGCTCGGGCATTTTTTTCGTGGGTATTTCTTCCCCGGGTAATTTTTCCTAGATTCGAGAAAACTCGTGCGAGGATCCAGGAGTTCCTACCATATTATAAATTAAATATTTATAATTATAATTAATTACATGCTAGGACATTGATTGTAGCAAAAAAGTTTAAATTAATTATAAGTCATAATAGTTATAACATAATGCAGATATGATGACATCTGTGTTATCGTATATTCTCGTACTTTAATAATTTGATGATAAAAATAACAATGTTTATTTATTTTTTCGGTGGATCACGCTGTCTGTAGGTGGAGAGATTCATGTCACTGAAATCGCAAAAGCCACAATCGATGGAAGAGACGTCGGCCGTGGTGAGTGACCGGCACGCGGACATCGACTTCTTCATATACGCCACAGTGGGCCCGCTGTGCTTCATCGTCGTGCTCGGATTCTTGTTGCTGACGCTGTACAAGTACGTGCGCAAACATCCGGTCCAGTGGCCGTGGACACGCAAGTTCCGGCAACCGTCGTTCTGGCCTGGTGGTGAACATCAGCACCGCCACCGTCGGATGACGGACGAGTGCGGCGGCAGCGGATGCGATTTTGGAGCGTCGTCTTCGATCGACGACCAAACGTCCGGCGGTGGTGGCTCGGTGAACGTCATCTATTCGGGCGAGTTTGAGCAGAGCCAACAGCAACAGCTGTCCGGTTCGTGGTTGGACGACGCTAGTTTCGTGCCTGACGATAGTCTAGACAGGATACGCACACCTACGCTGCGGCGGACGGTCCCGCCCAAGAATAAGACGTTCACGGACATGCTACAGCAGTGTAGCGACGGTGACGGCGGTGACATCACTGGCGTCGGTGTTGGTGCCACGGGCGGCGGTGGAGGCATCGATGGAGGCCCCGGCCAACATCTGCACCGTCACCGGTCGTCGCGGGATGGACAGTGCGCGGCCGCCGTGCATCACGCGCAGAGTCCCCGCCTCAGCCGGGACAACAAGCTGCGCATTTTGGGATGTAAACAGTCATGTCTGCTGCTCCCCGCCGTACAACCGGTGGCCGCCGAAAAAATGACGGCGACGACAACAACAACAACAACGACAATGTCAACTCCATCGCCGCCTCCACCACTGTTGGCACCGCTGTCCCCGCCCCAACCGCCGGCGTCACCGGTCGCAGGAGGCCGACAGCCCTGAACGCGTACCCGCTGAACAACATCAGGGTATACAACAACACGCGTGTATTCAGGGCGTTTATAGAATGTCGGTCGGGATAAAATGGATCCTGATAACAACCTAACCGTGGTTAAGTGCTCGTTTTTCCACACACTCTTTCCGAAAATTTACAAAACGCATAAACGTGTGTTTATTAAAACATACATGTATACATAAAAAATGGTTAGGGGTTAGTCGTTTTTGATTCTTACACACACACTCGAGAAACGTCTCGAATATATTTCAGTCGTCAGAGGACAATATTATAAATATATATGATAAACTATTTTAATATAATAATATTATTTTTGATGTTTTTGGTGACATTAGGTATACGTCGTATTATGCAATGGCACTGAATTCCGTTATCCGCACGAATGCAATAATTTTATAATACCCTACCTAAAATATAAGTGCATTTAATATTTTATTGTCATATACCATATTACTATGTGTACATTATAATTGTTGTGACGTAACCACGTAACATAATATTAATATAATATTCATATTTTCATGATTATTTTTATTATAATTGCTATTATTGGTAGAGTCACTAAAATCGAAAAATGCACCTGAGACGAAACGTAAATATATATATATATAATATAAATAATAATTATAATAATTGATTTTCGTACGATATCGACCATATAATATTATAAATGCTAATAGCATTTAATGTGGAATCATAAATTATTAAGAATTTCAAGACAAATAAAAAAAAAAATTATAAATACCAACATACCACACAGTTTATATATATAAATATAGTAAACAATACATTACCTATATGTACTTATTAATTATAATTACTCTGTTTTATTACGATTATTACATAATATTTTATACATCAATGGTCTATAATAATATGATGTGTATACAATATATAATTAATGACTCGCGTTAGATTCGTTTCGATTTTTACTTTTTAGCTACCTACCCGTTTATGATAATCTCCCCGATACCACAAAATTAAATTTACTATATGCTGCAGCTTATAATAACGTGTGCGTACGACTAAAATTGTATGCTCGTCGTTAAGACATAGACTGTATTGTCTGTATACGTTTGGCGTACTATTGTTGTAATGATATTATTGTCTTGTCCAGATAAATTAGTTTTGCATTATAAATAAGCCAGAAAAAATAAATGCTTCGTAATAGGTATTTATATTACACTCAGATATATATATATATATATATATAGTAAACTTAAGGCTGTATAATAATCGGTACATATAGAGAGTCACCATAATATAATATAATTATTAAGTCTTCGTCAATATTTTTAGAATATAATTAGTAATGAGCCAAAAACAATTATAAGCCATTATTACTATACTTGGTATTCACTGACTTGTTTTCTTTATTGTACATATATCGAGCAATAAACACATATTATCTAGTTAGATTATTATAAATAATTATCTGTACTCAATCTTGTGCAATATTTCTTTTATCATTGAAGATGCATCGTGACAAAGAGTGCGTAGATCGTATAAAAAAATGAATACGATAGTTTTTTTTTCTTATTTGTTAGATAAATTCGATGTGTATAGAGCGATACCAAAACCGTTTACAAAAAGAATTAGAGCAAATAACAGTATTACTATCAACTAAAACGTACCCCTAGACTTAACGTTATACCTACTAAAACATAACATTATAATATTATTCAATTTACATAATAATATTTATATTTATTTACTGATAATAGGTATTTATATGAATTGAGTAAGAATTAAGTATTAGTTATCTAAACTATTTAACTATGTGTATAGTGTATACCTTTACTAGCTTTAGCTAACGAAAATCAGACAATATTCACACAATAATCATTAATAACGATTTCGATGTTGTATCGTTTCAATTGTGTAGTATAAAATAGAAAAAGTAGTTGTGTCTGCACGTTAAATTAATTTGTATAACAATGATATTATAACACATACAGTCGAGTACTCAATTTTTTTTTTTTGTATACCTATGTGTAAGAATATTTCTATTTTTTTGTTTCGTTTTGTAAATGTGATTTGATTTATAATTCGATGAACGCTAAATAATATATTATATATTGATTAGTGATAAATACAATGTATATAAAAACTTATTTATACATTATTGTAGTTGAGAACTCGTTAAGAATTTAAACTTCTTATACTTCTATACGTCGAGATAAGTCTTAAAATATTCTATAATTTTTTTTCCATCTCATGATTATTAGTTCAATAGACGATTTATACCATAAAACATTGTATCTGTCTTCCTCCTCTTTTTTGTTTGATAATAAAATCTATAATTTTAATAATTTTTAATCGTATAGAGTGTAATATTATTATACAGTGGTTGCCAAGAGCTACGCGTACCTATTTGTAGTTTTGATATTATAATATACAAATTATTATATTCCTGGACGATGTGAACGATTTTTATTGTGTATGTTTTCATCATCCGTGTTGTTTTAATTTTTAAATTTTATTAGTTAATTTTATTAGTTAATATATTTTAAATTTATAAATTTTATGTAAACATTATACATAGTTAGTTGTGATTTGTTTCCGCAGATTAATCATAAATGTATTAAACTATTATATTATAATCAATAAAATCGATATTAATAATATTGAATTGTCTATTAACTAAACGTGTATAGAGTATAGAATAATTACGAATTATATGGTTGATAATACTCGTACAATATATTGTGTGTGATGAGTCATCGCTCACATCATTAATTACTATTACAGAAGTACTAATAAGTACTATTATTAACTTATTATTTATATAATTTAATTTTATAAATGTATAATAGGAGTTAATAAATTTCCTATACACACATTAAACTCTGCAGGTACGAATTGTTTCAAAAAACCTAAATTGTTTGATACTCATCCAGATCGAGTCTTGACAAAACGAAAAATATCACTCAACGGGACATCGCTTGTATTTTAGTAATTTGTTTATCTTCCCGTACATAGAGTGGATAGAAACTAACTAAGGAACTATATTATAGTATGCATTACTATTAGTAGTGTGCATTACCAACATACCTACCAACTAGAAATGAATGCATAGGTACGATTATTTTTGAACACATGTTCATATTATAATTTGAATTTTCAGTTTAAAATGATGTGATGTAGTAGATATAATTACTGAAAAACGAAATTTCTTTGTTTTCAAATCATGTGAACAAAATATGTGTACCTATATGTGTAATGTGTATACACGTAGATAATATATGAAAACGAGTACCTATGTGCACTATAAATATAATATATCTTTGTGTGTATTTGAGACTGTGCTTTAAGGTCTAGGACGTCTAGGTGATCGCTTGCACAAAGGAAAAGGTCATGCACGGGTTAACAAAGTATGTTAGATGAAAATGTGCGCAAACGAGTTGTGAAACCAGCAAGGTATAATAGAATTTTATTGTGTACAAAAGCTTGTTCTTCAGTAGTTTCATATTGTATCATGTGAAGCATAATAATCTTACAAAGAGTATAAATTAAATTCTATTTCATAAGTAGGTATCTACATAGAAATATGGAATGTACTGTACTAATTAATACTAAAACAGTAAAACCAATTGCTTATTGGCTTGTGAAAATCATATAATACTGCACATTGGCATTGTATATTTTTACGGATATTAAAAAATGAGTATAAGCTATAGTCATATTATATACATCTCATGAGGCCACAATAATAACGCCACGATTCTAAGTAAATGTATAAGTAAATGCGAAAATTTGCAAGTAATTTTGGGTTTATAACTAAGGATTAAAAATACAACACAAGTTTTCCGTAAGTTTTCCTTCAAGTAGCTATAGAAAAAACTCGAAGCATCATCAAAGGAAAAAGTGTGTTTGAATCATAGACATATAAAATAATAATAATATAATAATTGTATTATAATGTCTATGGTTTGAATTTAAAATTTTTACGAAATAGCGTAACGATAACGATTTATCCTCAAACGATTTTAAATATTTGTTATTATTCAAAAAGTATAAGTCATAGATACTTGAAACTTTTACCAGTTATTTAGATTGGCATTTTCTATACATGATTTAATTTTCTAAATATTTTGACTTTTTTTGAGGTATTTATAGACAACTGAAATTTTCAATTTTTCTGAAAATTTTTTTTGAAGTGTCGATAAAATTTTTTTGGCCCTATCAAAATACTTGAAAATTTAATACAAAGTTCCTCATAAATAGTTGTTCTTATTGTCATTAAAAAATTATAAGAATACATGGGCACAATTTTTTTTATTAGCATTTGAAGTTCAAATATTGACAAAAGTTCGTCAAAACCATGAATATTTGTAAATTATTTTATAGTTCAAAATTCATAAAATTGTCTGTATTTATATTTAAGGTTAAAAATTCAACACTAAGTTTTCCATAAGTTTTTCTTCAAATAGCTATAAATGAAATTTGAAGCGTCATTATAGGAAAAATGTTATGAGCGTTTGAGTTTTAAATTTTTATGAAATCGCGTAACGATAACGATTTATCCTCAAACCAGGTATATGTATATCTATGATAATATAAGCTATTATGAATTATCCCGAGTAGCAAATTTGTAATGCAGAGTCGGTGTCGAAGAACCGTGCTTAAAGCACCGTGCAGACACAGTGCAAGGGGACAAAAATAATTTGTTTAGGTTCAAAACACATGTGAGGGTGTAAAATGTTACGGTGAAAATGGCAATGTTTAAATTAAACCTATATTTGGGTTCACATTGAGTGCTTGGGTGTCAAAAAAGCACGGTTCAATTATCGAGCAACCATGTATTTTATTACGGTGCTCCTATTGTTCAACGGTTAAAAAATATAAAGAAGTATTACAACGATGATTGATATGCCGTTATTATATAATATTATAACCACGCGTTTTGTTATCACTAAAAAAGTCTATTCATTTCAATATTTGAGTGCATTTTACTTATTTTATTATTACCTATTATAGTTATTCAACGTACATCATCATAGTTCGTCATTTACACAATTATATATACAGTATATACGACAATTAAACTGATTTCATTTAAAAATGTAAGTATATATTTACAATATAATATATTATGTTAATATTAAGCAGTATTTATTGTAAAATGACTTTATAAAGAATGGATAAAAGAAATAGAAAATAATTAATAAAAATGTGCAGGTATATATAATATAATAAACATATACTATATTGTACTAATATATACTATGACAGATTAGGTATATTAAACATGTGATTTCTTGTGTTTATATATTTACATACCTATTATGTTTTACATATTATAATATATTTTTATGTCATGTACCTACAATATACAATCTTATTAGCATTTGATCTTAGTTGCAATCGGAAATAATTAAGTACCTACTAATACTATTAACTAACATTAATTATTTCTCAGATAAGTGTTTATTTGAATGTATTAAACAAGAAAAAGTAACGAGTAATTTAGTAATTTTACTATAAAAAAAAAACTAAATTACTGGAAATTAATTTACCATCAAAGTACTTAAAGATTCCTGTAAACTTCCTAATTTCCTATTAACTTAAGATAATAGTGATAATACGTATATAGTTACTCGTGGTTACTCCTTAACACTGCTTATCAGTATTCACTACTATTTATAGTATACCTGTCAGTCTATAAATGGACATTTATATTTAGGTAGGTAGATACTTATAAGTTATAACTTTATAAATTATACTACAGGTATATTATTATTATTATTGGTATGGTATCTGTCAAAAAGAAAAGTTGAATATTTGTTTGATTTTATTTATATCAATTAGATTATGAATATTACTATTCTTAACTGCTATAGCAGTACATGTATACATGTATACATGTATACATGCCTACCAATGTAAAGAATATCTATAAGTAGATAGTATATAGGTATATAAGATATTAAGATCTATTTAAATGAATGTTTAAAATAATTATACATTGTTTTCATTTTCATAATACCTAATGCTTTTAATCAATTCAACTATTTGAGATTCTATGATTAAAACATTACCTATTTTTTTTGCTCTACTTTACTTTTTTAATTATACCCACCAAAAATAATTAATAAATAAAAAATAATAATTATTGTAGTATGTATTTTTTAGTTATGATTTAAGTTATGCTATTGACATAATATACAACTATACAAGTATTAAGCGGTACAATTATAGCTTCCTAATCATAATTTTTTGAGACATTAATAAAGTAGCAAAGGTGGGCAAGTTAATGAAAATAATTAACTCAAGTTAAGTTAAGTTAAAAGGACACAAAATCGATAAGTTTAAAGTTAACAGTTAACAAATTATAAAATTAACTCGATAAGTTAAAAGTTAATATAGGAAAAAAAATTAACTTAACTCAGTTTAAAAAAGTTAATCTATTTAAAAAAAAATTATTATACCTTAATTATTAAGAGTGAATGTGTCTTTCTAGTTTCTAATTTATAAATTATAAATCAATTTGATTTAACTTTTATCATAATGTACACTGTATACCCTTTTACTTTTTTATTATCTATTAAATTAAACTATTTTTAACTATTTTAACTTATTAACTTATTAACTTATTAATTTTTTAAATCAACTGAGAAAAGCTAAGTTATTTCAACTGTAAATTAAACTAGTTAAGTTAAAAAGTTAAAAAAAAAATTAACTTTTTAACTTAACTTTAACTTTTTAACTAGTTAATGCCCACCTTTGTAAAGTAGATATTGTTTTATTAGATATATCTACTCATTAATAGGTAGGTACTTAGGTATTGGTAATAACTAATAGGTATTGATCATTGATGTATTTTATGTATTCAAGTAATATATAATTTAAATTATTTAAATTATTGTTCACTGTATTAAATTTACTTTAGGCCTAATATCCACTTAAGTAAATCAACGCGTTACCGAAGCAGAAAAAGAGCTGCTGTTGAAGCTTCTTCTCTATTTACATCATCGTCAAATAGTGATGATGATAACTACAATGTCACTCAAACATTGCCAATCCTATCTTCACCATTAAATACTTTATCCAATCCTACTCCTAATCCTAATGTAGAAATGCATAATTGTAGCATTAATTCATTTCCATCTAATGAAGATAATGTTCTTAATACTGATAATAATGACAGTTTTACTGAAATTACTTCTTCTGATGAATATGAATCTACTTCTGAGTTTGTTGAAAGTGGCAATGACATTGGACTCGAATTGGTCATAGCTAGATGGGCTGTTCGCCATAATATAACTCATTTAGCTTTAGATGACTTTCTGAAAAGTATATCTAAATTTCCTCAGTTTAAAGGTTTGCCTAAAGATTCACGTACATTACTCCAAACACCTACCACAACTTTAGTGAAAGAAATTAGTGGAGGTATATATCATCACTTTGGACTAAAAGCTGAAATAGAACAATTATTTAAAGTTTACAATAATTTAGCACTTCCATCTACTTTAATGTTGGTGGTAGGAATTGATGGTCTCCCTTTATCTAAAAACCCTCCTACTCAATTGTGGCCTTGTCTGGGTTATTTTACTAATTTAGGCAAAAGTCGAGATGTGTTTATAATTGGAGCATATTATGGGCAACTTAAGCCTCAAAATAGTAATGAATTTTTGTCAGATTTAGTTAATGAATTAATTTTTTTTTATAAAACTGGCATTGTTTATAATAACATTAATATTAAAGTACAATTGAAAGCTCTAATATGTGACACACCAGCAAAGTCTTTTGCTCTAAATGTAAAGGGACATACAGCCAAAATTTCTTGTAATCGTTGCTATACTGTTGGTCAGTATGGAAATAATCGAGTATATTTTCCTGATTTATGTTCAACTTTACTTCATATGATAACTACATGCAATGTTTTTGGAAAAATTGATTAACCATGCCTTATGCAAAATGCGTCCTAATTGAAAAATAAAATATTTGTTTCAAAATATAATATATAACAATATTTAAATATAATTTTTTCTAGACTGACAAATCATCTCCGTTCAGAACCGTTTTTCGTATACAATGTTACCTATCATTGCATTCAAATCTAACCTACCCTAGTCAGAGGTCCACCCCACCACCTAATATACGCAGCAAAGCGACATCCACTAACCCGCTTTTTTTTATATGTATATTATAATATATAAAAACGCAAATATAAATTGTAATGTAATCACACCTATGCTGTGTTATAAAACTCCCCTTGAGCAGTACCACATATTATATTATTATAACATAGGTATATTACAGAACTCGGTAGAAAGAGTAATTCATGAATGAACCATCTATGATCAATCATTGAATCACTGATTCATTTAAATGAGTTGAATCACATGAATTGGTTCATCAAAATGAATTGAAAGTAGGTACTCCACTAATAGGTAATAACAGTATGATGGTGACTTTGTTATAGTCACTACTCATTAGTGTATTATTTTTTGCCGTACAGTGGTGGGGATAACATTTTAACCTGACCGTTTTTTGGTGTCAAGTACGAGTAGTGCGCGCTCCAGTATTCTTATCTATCTCGATGACGACAACAAAGATATAGATAATATACTATCTATATCTGTGACAACGGCTTGCTTACAATCGATATTCTATTGATCTATGTTGATAATCTGATATAGTCAATATTTAATTTTGTTTGATAAGGTACATTTTTATAATACTTTATGATTTGAAACTTTAATTATTACCTGTATTTTTATGAATTAAAAATTAATATTTATAATATTAAAATGAAAATTACAACTTTCACGAGGATTTATCGAACACCTTAAGTTGATAAAACAATTTTTTAAGCTCCTTATGTAAGAACACAACGTTCATGGTGTATCATGGAGTTGTCAAAAACTCGAAGAAGTGTGGGAAAGGGTAAGTACCTATTGTTTGTTTTGGCGTAACACCGATTAGCTATTATAATACCATTGTAGAAGGTCACATAATTGTATTGTTTTAATTTTCAGTATATATTGATATTTTATGCATGTATACAATGTGTGTGACATATTAAGTGAATACAAAATCATTTTACTGTATTATAGCTTCGTTTAAATTTTTAGTTTTCCAAAATAATTTATGTAATTTTTATTTTAGATAAAATGTCGTTTTCGGTACGGTTCAATGCAGAAGATGAGGAGGTAGAAGGTTTGTGTACCATTCCAACAAAAATACAATCAACAGGTATTTACACTTGCATAGAGATATTGTAAACAAAATTATTTAAACAAATTTTATTATCCTTTTTAAATATGACTATTATTAATTGTTGTCTATTTTGTGTATCATAAAAGATGTATTATTGTTTATTTATATTAGGGTTGACTGATGAACAATTAAAATCTCCTGAACAAACATCTGGGAATTCTCAATACTTAGGTCTATTTGGATTGAAGAGATCAACTAGCTTAGATGCTGAATCTTCACCTTGTGATACGACTATTAAGCGCCTTGATAGTTTTTTATCAGATATTAAAGAAGGATTGTGGAGGAGCGAGAGTGGTGGTGATTTAAGCATGGGATCAAAGTAATGAATGATAATTTAATTTTATATTCAAAATAATATTAAATACTATTTATTATTAGGAAAACTGATGATTCGGGTCAAGATGATGATTCTGTTTCTATGATATCTAATGAAATTGATGAAGCTGAAGAAGAACAAATTCAATATAATATTATTGATAGAAATTTCCTTGGTATTCGCCGTAGATATACAAAACTCACAGAAAAAAACATACTAATAGATAATATAGAGACAGCAAAAGATGCTTTAGAAGACTTAGAGCTGAAATCAAATAATATTAAACATGATTGCTCAGAACGTGAACATCTAAGACCAAAAGATAAAATGAAATATGTTGTATTAATTTTGTTTGGGATAACCGGATGCTATATCAGCTACAAATATATTCCAATGTATTTAGTAAGTATTAAAGTCATGAAAACAAATTAAATTTAGAAACAAATGCTCTTTACCACCCCTATTTTTGGAACTTACTGATATTAACTATTTTAGAACAATGGTGTAAAGTAATCATCAGGCCAGTATTGTCATACAGCATCCAAATTTGGGCTTCCTAAAACCCTCAAACGTTTACCCTATACAAGCCTTTCAGTTAATTACCCTAAGACTTATCATTGGTGCTCCATGGTATATAACAAATGCAGCCCTCCCTGATGACCAAAAAATACAATCAGTAAACGAGCTTGCAAAAAGCCACTACAAAAGTTTCTATTCAAAATTAACAAACCACATAAACCCCTTCATTCAAAATATGTCTTCTCTTACATTACCACAAATTCACGTTCGATTAAAAAGAAACTAGTCTAGAGATCTAAAATAGGTGAAAAAAGTTTCTGAAGTTTTATTAATGAACAGTCTAATCTTCACGTTATTCATATTTGTATATTTTCTATATTATTCTTATTACTTATTGTTTTTTTTTTCGTGGTATCGAGAGCCGGAGTGGGGACTGCTTTCGCATTACTTTCACTAACTTATTGTTTTTTATTGTTAACAGATGAGATAAGAACAATGGTGCAATCAGAATTTGTTGGTCAGGCTTAGTTTTGAAGTTATGTCCTTAGGAAGTAAAGAATTTTGTGTTTTTTATGCATAGCCAATACGGTATAATTTACTATGGTTTTCATACATTTTTTTTCTATTTTGCTACGTTTTTGGTGTGTATTCTAACTCTTTTAAAATTATGGTTTTTGAAATTTGCAAAAGGAGTGAGTTAGAGTTAAATTTAACCTTGTTAATTAAAGTAATAAGTATAGCGCCATAAATCACAAAATGTGTGATTAACTTAGGTTTGTGCTCATGCGTAAAACACAGTAAATCAGAAAACTTTCAAACGTTATACTTTGAAACTAAGTCTGACCAACAAATTCTGTTTGAATCATTTTTTTTTAAAGAGTATATTTAAATAAGTAACAAAAAAAAAAAAAAAATATAATTTTGCATAGGATGGTAAAGTACATTTTAGCCCAGATTTAAACCAAATCCACCTCAAAATTATTTTCTGTCTCAATATAATGTAATCAGAAATATGCACATCAAAATTGTGTATATTTTGGTATTATTATTATTGTTTTTTGTTTCATAATTTGTATTTTATTTTTGATCTTCTGTAACATATCCACGAAGAGAGTTATGGTTGGAATATATGTTTTTATGTGAGGCAAAAATTGATCGCGAAAAACATGGTTGGTCATCCATCCAGCTTGTGATACTGGAAAATGCTTGACTAATTGTTTAAATTTAAATTTGTGAATGATGACTGATGAAAGCAAATTATTATTTTTATACAAAATATGTTTTTCGTTAATAAATCTATGCAAAGTTTGACTACTGTTTTCAGGTAGTTAGCAAATGTTTCACATACTTTGAATTTTTATTTTTCAGAATACTTTTGTACTTGGCAGTGTTTTCGCATTTAAGTTTAGACATGTTTTAGAAATGTTTACAAAAGAAGATTATAAAAAAAATCAGTTCCCTCCTAGTTTAGACCATATTCCTGATAATGAAGCTTCTATCATACGATCATTGAAAAGTTTATATGACCTCGATCCACGCTTGATGTTGTTTAAAGTAACTACAAAAAATGTTCTAAATTTATTTAATTTAATTTATGATTTAGCTTAAAAAATTGATTAAAAATAATTTTTTGTTATTTTAACTAGGGATGGATGAACCAATTTCTCTATGATTATCGCCCAGAAACATATCGACTTTCACTTACTATTTCTGTATATGTTAGATTAAAAGGATCAATACTTATTATGTCTTATCCATATTATAAAGTTCCTAAAAGATCTTTATATAATGAATCCAAACCTAAATTGTTGTTTGTTAAAGAGTGCATGTATAAGTTATCAAAATGTAACATTACTTTATTACCTCAAAATTTAGTAAATAAAAGGTATGTAGTATTTATATGTTAAATATTATAGAAAATAACTGTTATATTTTTTTAGAAAATGGAGTAAAAAATACCCTATTTGTATAGAATTAAGTCCTGAGTCTTTAATCGGTGTTCGACGCTCATTAAAATTTAAAAAATTTATTCAAGGACCAGACGAGTGGATGTGTAAAGATTATGTCACACCGTCATTACAAGCTAGTAAAATATATTGATAATTAATAACTATTTTTAATGCATTATAGTTAGTGATGTTTCCATCAAATTTGATGAAGTTACTCAACTACTCAATACAATTTCAATAATAAAGTTTGCGATGTTAAAAAAAAGGCCTTCCATATCCTTAATGTTGACTAGAGAAACAAATATTGTAAATATTAAGTTCCAGAGTCAATGTCTTTGGTGATTGGTATAATAAAGGAGTAGTGTTAATTATAGCAAACAAATTTTAATCAACTTTATTTTTATTATTAATTGGTTTTCAATAAATACATGAATTTCCCACTGCAAAAACAATAACTCTTTTCTCTCTCGTAAGTATTGAGATCAGAGAGTATACGCAATATACTCACAATTTTTTAAAATTAATACTGTGAGTATACCTTACTCCACTAGTATACTCCATATAGCTTATATGGAGGTATACTATTTACCGTATAGGAATTTAAAGAGATATAGTATAATTTAAAAATAGAATAATTTTAAAAATGTTTTTAAAATAAGTTATAACTAATGTACAACTATAGTTACAACTATAGTACCGTCCTAAGGAAGAATGCTGTAAATTTCCTTCATGCCATTTCGAGAAAAATTAATTTTTATGTTTAGTAGTTTTTGGTAGTTCTATTTTCATAAATATAATATTTTTCAAAGTAAAATACATATTTTCTTACGGAAATATACTCTATGAATGCAATGGAACTATTCAATTTTATTTAAAAATTTTAATTTACCAAGATATGCTTGTTTTGATATTCATACTAAGTACATACTTAATTATTTAGAATAGGTTACTTGGCAAAAATACCGTAGCATACCAAAATGTACTAATCACTAATAATTGAAGAAATAACGCTGTAGATTATCAATACTAATTTTTAGTTTTAATTTATAACACAATTTGAAAGTAATTACAATATATTTATCTTGAAATCAAAGTCATCTAGTCATTATATATTTTTAATATACATAAAAATTAAAATATATGAAAATATGAGATACACAAAATAAATTATTAAAAGAGATACATGCAGCAGTTTAACATATTATATAATTTAGATGAATTATTGCTTATGTACCGTTAAATTTTCCCAAAATTGTTAATTAAATTATAAGATACGGCTTATTGACGACCAGTTTTCTAAACATCAATGCCGTAAATATAGATTATAATGAAGTGCTAAGTAAATACGCTGTATTTTAAAAAAAGATACGGCAATCTTCCCTAGCAAACTGTGATTACGGCGT
The DNA here is from genome assembly GCF_037042655.1 of Diuraphis noxia. Lineage (NCBI taxonomy): Eukaryota > Metazoa > Arthropoda > Insecta > Hemiptera > Aphididae > Diuraphis > Diuraphis noxia. The sequence goes on along the minus strand of NW_028301712.1, from coordinate 68,838,345 downwards.
TTTTGCTAGGCATTGATTATATTTAATTACAATTGCGGCAATATTTGTTTCTTATAAGCACACATTTCTCGATGAATAACCATAGTTACGGTATTTTTACTTAAAAACAACATGTAAAACTGTAATGTTAAACATAATACAGACGTTATCTCATTTTATTTTATTTTTTTATTTACGGCATTCTTCCTTAGGACGGCAGTAAAGTAAAGTCTTTCTAGGATATAAAAAACAAGATAATGACAAAGCTAATTTTGAATGATGCCTAAATTAAAATGTTCAAAACAAATTAGTTAATTTTAATGCACATCCAGCTTTAGTATTTGATTTTGTTATTTTATTTCTTGAATTTTAAATTATATTCATCATAGAAGCATATTATGAAGAGATGTTGGAATGTGGCATATCAGATATGAAAGATGATTTTGACTTCAAAAATGAAGCTAATTATTCCGAAAATAAAGATAAGAAAAAATCAAAGTCTGATGTAAGTTTAATAATTTTAATATTATTTTATTTGTATACTTATACATTTTTACGAATTCTCCAAGTTAATCTAAATTTATTTTCAAAAAAACAAATTTTTAAACTTTTCTAGCTAGAAATTATTTTGAAAATAAATTATAATGTAGTATAAAATGCAATACTAATGAATAAATAACAATAACTTAATTTTAGGTGATCCAAATTGATACCAAAAGTGACCGTAAAATCAATGAATCTGAGGCAAGTACATCAAAAAATGCTGAAAAACCTACTGACTTGGAAGAAAAAAATGAAGTAGACGGTGAATGGAAAACTGATTCCGATAAAATATATTTATTTGCTAGAAATGACCCAGAAAAGGAATTATGGTTTCACCGATTATCTCTTTCTTCTGCATTTGATCTGGTGGCTATTGATGAACTGACAAATAAGAAAAAACAAAATGTAGAAGAACACAATAAATTTATCAAAGCTTATCTTGGTTATCTATTTAATGTTTACGAATTATCTAAAAATCCAATATTGACCGATGTTCAAAAAAAAAAGGAGGTATGATTTGCGATTTTTTATTTAATTATTTTTTTTGCTTGTACAAAGTATTGCAATCTTGCCAGTTAAAATATTAAAGGAAGTCCTATCATGACTGCGGATTTCAGTCCCAATATTTGTATTATACCATCATCCTATCTGTTAACAAACAACAAACATATTGATTAAAAAAAAATTCTAATTGAGTGGAAGCCAGTAACATTCATTTTAGCCTTTGTTTTTTTGTACAGCTGCGTACATAAAAATTGTGCCTACCAAAATTTTTTTGTTATAGCTTTTAGCAAATTACTGAATATCTTTTTTATATGCTTAATGACCAGTATGCCAGTATAATATTTAGAACCATTTGTTACAATGGTGGGAACAAACTACAGGCTGTGGAAGCCAGTGCTAATTTTTAGTGTCTGTGACTATTATAATTGTATTAATTTAAGTCAGTAGCTCTGATTAAATATATAATGCATTTATTGAAGTGCAGTATTTTTAATGTAATATATAACTAAGAGCAGGGCCGGATTGGAAAATATCAAGTAAAACTTGGTGAGCCACGACAATTTTGGGCCGCTTAAACCATGCGGCTCCTGATTGAGAATGAGTTGAGTTCAAAATTAAAGAAATAGAGTCTACATTCTGGACTTGCATCATAGTGTATGGTTGTAAGTTGGCCGATTAAGCACAAAAAACTCGGTGTGCTGAATTTGTCCAATCTGGTCCTGACTAATAGTCTTATTTTTACCATGTTTTTAATTAAAAGTAACTATTTTGTTGAGTTATTTATTTGTAGTATAAAAAATAAAAGTTTTAAAACAAATCAAATTTTGAATAGAATGTGAAAAATCTGTATTTTCCATTATACAGCATAAAATTGCATGATTTTCACACTGAGATAACAAAATGAATACTAATCCAATAGGTAATAAAAACACACTACTCTTTGACATACTCTTATTTTTTTAATTTTGATTCAAAGATCACGGGTCTATAAAATTGATTGCTATTTATGACGGATATGTCGAACAATTGCAAAAAAAAATATATATATTAAAGATAATATTATTGATCATGTATTTATAATCAATGGTAATATCAAAAAGTTGTGTATTCCTTATTAGTTATTATCTATTGGAATAACATCATTTTTTTTATTAAAAAGTGTGAAAACTATACAATTTTCTATATTTTTGAAAATATAAATTGCTTTCATTCATTCAAAATTCAGTTTTCTTCTTTTTTAAAAATTAACTGGAAAATTACTGTTTTCAAATTTTCAAAAAACAAAATGTAATTTAAATGTTTTTGATGTTTTTTTGTGACCATGATAAAAGGGACTGTCAAATATTTTGCATTTAAAAAATTGTATTTTAATTTCTCTATTATATTTCAGACTAGTTCAACTGAGTTCCCTATTAATTTACATTTCATAAGTGGCAAAAATAGAAAGGGTTCAAAAAAATCTAATTTTAAATATTTATTTTGATCAATCTAATAAAAGGTGAAGTCTGTGATATTTTCACTAGAAACTTGAATAACATTTTTGTCTTCAGTTATTTCCTCAGATTTGTTAATCATTGATTTTTTTATGCTGGTTTTATGTAAAAAAAATATGATTAAGGGTAGAGAGGAGCCACTCATTATGGCATATTGACTCAATGCCATTATGTTCTTAAGATAATACTAGTATGTATTTGTAATTAATGCCTAATGGTAACAATCATTTTTACAACTATGCCCAACATTTGAGGGGGATTTCATCCATAACCACTCTATTTTCATAAATACAGTTGTACTGACTTGAAGCACAAAGATAGAGAAAAACGATCAGAAGAAAGAGTAGTTAATATTGATATTAATTTAATTTGTATTAATATGAACAATTTTTCGCTATTTTATAGAAAAATGTACTGTATTTTTTATTAACTTCTTTAATTTTTGATTTTTATCTTAATCTTGCATACATATTTTTAAGACAAAAATATTTTTAGAATTTGATGACAGCTCAAATAAATGAAATTTCCGATGAGTATTTATGGTTAAATATGCTTTTGGGCCGTGTGTGCTTTGAATATTTACAAAATCCTAAAATACTTGAAATGATTGCTGACAAATTCCAACGGAAGTTAAATGCTATTAGGGTAAGTTTAAACTCATTTAAAAATAATAACTACTGTAAGCTAATATTTTTATGCTAGGCATAAAATTAATGTTATTTATTACATATAGCTGCCAAAAGTTATGGATATACTTGTGATTCGAAGTTTATGTTTTGGTAAGGGAGAGATTCCAACTATACGCAGTGTATCCAAACCTTGGATAGATCATCGAGGAATATGGTTTGAAGTTGAAATTACTTATAATGGAACATTTCAAGCATCAGTTGATACTAAGCTTAATCTTATGAAATTAAAAAAGGAGGAAGCTCAAGAACAAAAAGATGAAGTGTATAAAGAAATTACAATTATTTACTACAGTAGAACTTCAATAACTAAAATCTTTTAGAAGCAAAAAAAAAAAAAAAATAGTGTTATCAAAAATTTGACTTATAGGCGTGCAAGTTATTGAAGTTCCGCTGTATTCTATTAGTTTTAATATTATTTTTGTTTATAGCATTTTCAAATTATTAATAATTATATATTATTTCAACTAAGTATTTGATAACTACAAAATAGATAGTTTTAAATCTCTAAATATTATATTTAAAAAAAATAGTGTTTTAATATTTTAATCTTAAGAGTATGTTACATCCACTTATTTTTGCAGCATTGTACAAATATACAACATAACAAATTCTGTAATAGCTTAAAGAGAACATCATATCCAAAAGTGTTGTCTCCGTCTTATAAATACAATGTATCAAAAACTGTTTTGTGCAGGACAATTTAACACCATCTGTATTTATAGCAAAATTACCAAAATTTCACAATGCATAGGGAAGAACTTATGTTAGTGTTTTTATTTTTTTTAACTAACCATTAATTTTAAATAATTAATTTAAAAAAAAAATCGAATTTTCTTAAACTATTAACTTATATTGTATTTATGTTATGTTATTCAAATAATAAAAATGCTACCACACAGATAAAAATCTTCCCTATATGTTGTAAAATAATGGTTATTCTTCAAAAAATACAGCAAGTTTAAAGTTGTCCCGCACAAAATAGCTTTTGTGGTATTTTATATGTTTATAAGATGGAGACAACACATGTTGGTGTAGCATCCTCTTATAAGTATAATTAATTGGTACATTAGTATATTAGCACATATTTATATGTACATTTTTAATATAGCAGACTAAAAAAAAATATATCAATAGTAAATATTTATAAGTAGATTCAAATTAATAAGCCACAAGTTTCCAAAATTCTCACTTTTAATAATTTAAATTCATTTGGCTTATGAATAAATAACTATAATTATTATTTAGTAGCCTATCTACATTTTTTTTGTTATTTCATAAAAATTATTTGTTTTGTTTGTATGGTTTTATCTGTTTCGATACTTAATTACCTATTAATTTAACCTATTATCCTTAATTATTAATACTAATGACAATTAAATGAGATAATTTTAGTCTACAGTGTCATAAGATAAATGATTATTCTCTAGGAATTATTATTAATTAGTAGTTAATATTTTAATTTTATATCATTTTATTTTTCATAATATAGAGCAACTTTGTAATCCAACTTGCTCGAAGTGTAGTTTTCCATAACTAGTCCTGTACATTATACATAACTACATTATATATTTTTTATTTTTTTAGAAGAAGTGCTGTGTACGACTCGAATCAGGAAGATAGTGGAGAGACATCTAATGATGAAGGGCATACACGAGAAGATGTTAATTTTGCAGAAAGATTGTTCGAACAGCAGGCATTAAATGACCCACCACCGCCTCAAGGAAGCCGTATTACAAGGTTTATGGAAAATTGCTCTTCTGGTTTTCTTGAACTGAAATTTGTAAGAAGAGTTTTTGAAAATGTTGCTAAAAAGGAACTTACTCTTGTAATTGATGTAAAACAATTAGTTGGAACTCTTATTATAAATTTGCCTCCACCACCCACGGATCGTGTTTGGTAAATTATTAATTTAACAACAATTTTAATAGTAATACAATATATATATTTATAATATTCATTAATAATAATTTGTAATAATGAACATCTAATACCCTTGTTTGATTGTTATAAACTATAAGTATATTTCTTTAATAATCAAATGCTTAAGTTTAGTTTATAAATTTTTTTTTTCATTTAGGGTTTCTTTCAAAGGAAGTCCCCAAATAAATTTTGAAGCTAAGCCAAAAGTAAATGACACAAATGTTCCTCTCATGGATGTCCTTACAAAAGCTTTACATAATATTTTAATTAAAGAATTTGAAGTAAATTGATCTATCATTATTACATTTTTAGAATATTTACTTATATATTTATGTATTTACAATATTATAAATTTTATTTTTACAGAAAGTTATTGTTCTACCGAATATGATTGATTTTTCTATACCATTGATGAATAGTCAATATTAATTTAAATCTTAAATATGAAAAGATTATACACTCGGTTTAATTAATCAGAAAAAGGTATTTGTAGTTTCTATAAAAAATATATATGATTTATATGATTATAATAAGGATGTCAGTATTCGTTACCAATGATTTAAGAAAAATACAAAAAAAAAAAATATGACTGTGATAATGTTTTAGTTTTGCCAATGTTTTATTGCAATTTATGTTTTAATTTTAGTTTGTAACTTCTTCCATTGTTTAAATAGTATTTGGCTATAAATAGTATCGTTTATTTATTTTGTAAGATTGTTTAATGAAAGTAGTTCGATTAGTGGGAAATGCACATATGTAACAAATGGATACAAATCCTATATTCAAAAGGCTGTAATATCTAATCGAATTATGTACTGGTTACTTTATACCCTTTCTGTTTTAAGATTTTAAAAATGTGTTTATTTCATTGTTAATGTTAAGTGGGGTTATTTAACAATACCCAAAACAAAAGAACTATTTTTCAGATTTTTCTATTAAATTATATTTATTGTTTATATTGTAATATTTTTATTAATGGTTTTAATACATTCATTTTGAATCATTTTAGTGTTGATAACTTTTATAATATTTCACTGCACACTTTTTTTTGTATTAAAATATTATTATTTATTAATTTAAGGATGTCCATATTATACTTTGAGTCAAAAATCTACACTATGTAATTATTAATTAAATTATGTTGTACAAGTACGTACAATTTTACAATATTATGTGTTTTATTATTGATTTTATAATATACCAATTATTTTAAAATCAATTGTATTATTATTATATAAAGGTGTGGGAGGACGATCATAAAGCTAGTTACAAATTAGTTGTTATTATAAATTCGAGCAGTATCAGAAAATTAGCTGTTGATATTATGACAAGGGGTAGACTAATAGCACTTTTTACGGATATTCAATACTTCAATATATGTTACCAATAAAAAATTGATGATTGATATATTTCAAGAACAATATTTTCCACATTAACCGTATTGATATTAAAAGATAACCAATATAAAGTTCTTATCTGGTTTCTCCAGATGTTTCAAATGATTTGGATTTTATTTTTTTGTGACTTTAGACTTATAATTATTTTTAACAGTGGCGTGCAGATCCCTTTTTCCATGTGGGGCAAAGTTAATTTTTTTACACCCACCCAAAACTAAAAGTTATAAATAATTTATGTTTTATTAAGGGCCTTTATAAAGTTTTATGAAAACACAATATTTATAAAATAAAAAAAAAAACCACACCCACCTAATTTTCAAGAGGGGCCTAGGCCTGATTTGTGTCTTATCTGCACGCCACTGATTTTTAATGTATGCTAAAATAAATTGTTTTATTTTATTATAAAGAAAATTTATCAATAAATGAATACTTAAGTTTTATATCACTGATATTTAAAATGCGTTCAAAATTTGATACACCTTTGTCCAAAAATTATTATTATTGTTTGTTTATCATGGAATAAATTCCAATTACATTTTACATATACAAGAAAGTTACATGAATGTTTAGGGAAAAATGAGAGAAAAAATACATTTGTATATATAAATTAAATTGTGTGTAAACTGTACATAATAATGCAAAATATAATTTAATGAGAAGAAAGAAAAAAACTTACAAAAATTGAAAATTAATGAACATATAAAGAGAGATCATTAAGTGAACAGTGAAATAAATTTATATTATTTATGGAATTCCCTATAGCCATTAGAGTATTAGGAGAGAATGACATATATTTTGATGAAATGTTTGGTGGATAGAAAAATTGTTTTTGTCTAGAGTTTAGGGGATTTATTTTGAAGGATAAACGTTCAACTAGTTCTGAGTAATCTATAATATTATGTAAGAGTTTATATGGGAATTTTAAATTTAGTTGTTTTAATTTTTTTCAAGTGATAATACACGGAAGTCTATTGTGACATTGAAAGCTTAAAAAATTATTCTGAATTAGAGGAAGATCTTTATTTTGGGTTAATTGAGTTAGTGAGCCAAATCAAATAGGTAACACCATATACCTTTTTGTATGCTGAATCTATTTACTGTCCTATAGTGACTAGTGAGGCAGTATTGCTTCTAACGTTAATAACAATAGTAATATAATGCAATGTTTTCTGTGAAAACATAATCAACCACAATACTATGAAGATTTTTATTTATTTTTCTTATAATAGTGAAATAAATTACTTTATATACATAATTTCAAAAATAATTATTGATATAAACTGACAGAAAATCACTCAGATTTGTTTTTTTGTGTACAATAATGTATCATTGTTTAAAAATTTAACTCAACCATTACATTCGCTCTGAGAGTGTGATAATCAGCAACTTGTTAACATTTGCCTAGTGCAAAGTGTAGAAAACTGCTGTCCATGGTATATACTAATAAGAGACTTAACATAATGAGAATTAAATGATGGAATTGTATCTTTTATCATCATACACAAATAATGGAATAATTCCAATATCATAATAAAAATGTAGTACTTATAAATAAATTATAATGACTAAAAAAATAGTGTTAACTTATTACCAAAAAGTATTAATAGTAAAAACTAATAAGTATAACATAATAAACATTAGGTTTCTTAAATCTAACTATCTTATCTGTTTAGGGTAAGTATTTTATATCTTGTTCACATACAATGGACATCCCCCTAAAAAAAAACAATTTTATTTTATTTAAAAACTACAAAAACATATAGGTGATATGCACAGAATATACATAAATAAACTTACTCATTACTTCTTTTCACTTCATAGTATGTATCGACCATGTCTCTGGCAGATAATTTACGTAAGAAATTTGGATCATGAGTAATGATGAGTAATTGGAATGATTTTTGAGAGCTGCGTCGTGTTATAATTCTTTATGATAAAAAAAATAAATTATAGATATTAAAATTAAAACAATGCTGTTATTGTTTATTTAACATACTCTGATAATGATTCTGCTAAGCTTTGAATGTTAGATTCATCTAAATTTGTTGTAGGCTCATCTAATGCTAGTATACCACAATTTTTACTGAAAGTTTCTGCTAATGCCATCCTTACAATTAAGCATGCCAAAACCTAAAAAATATAAAACCAAAAATCAGACATGTATTAAAAATTAAAAATTTGTTTACTTCTACTTTTTGGCCAGCACTGCATCTTCCTCGCATATCCAATTCAACTTCATTTTTTATCTGAATAACCCTATAGTTAAAGACTCTTTTTTTAACTGAAAAATAAAAATATTTAGTTAGTAAAACTATTTTCAAAATAATAATTTATGTATATATATTGTTTATATAATATGTCATTACTTGTATCGGTATGTATTGGCTTATCATCAGAAGATGTTTTTATTTGAATATAGTCAATGTCATTGCCAGTATAAATATCTCTCCATAACTTTTTAATAATACTATTAATACTTTGCATTCGTTCTTTGTGAAACCTATTCATTGCCCATTCAAGAGCTTTGTTATACTTAGTTAAATCTTTCTCAACACGATTTAATATTTCTAACTGCACTTTTTCATGTAAGTATATGTCTTCAGCATTTTTGAAATGAATAGCTTTCAACTCTTCTGTTATATGCTTAATGATATTATCCAGCTCTTGTTTTCTACCAAGAGATTTATTTTTCTAAAAAATAATAGATATGTTTGATTTTTTAAGATAATATTTATTAGAAAACAGAATAATATTACTTCGACAAATAAGGCTTGAATTTTTTTCCTGTTGTTTGTTTTTTCATTTAACAAACTATCCACATCCATAGTTCCAACATCTTCATGAAATTTGTTTATTTCAGATAAGCATTTAATTTCTTCTTTTGATTTTTGTCTCAATTTTTTATTGTTTTCTAAGTCTATTTTTTTAACCTTAAGAGAACATATTTTAGTAAAATAATGTGAATACATTTTTATTTTTATTTTTGATAAAAATTTTGTTTAAGACTCAGTGATAATTTTATCTTAGTTGTATCTGAAGACACTCTTTATAGTCGATAAATGGCACTGTAATGAACTTTTATGGGGGTTTCTGGTACGAGTACCATTTAGGACAAGTAGTTTATGAGTTATAAGTATTTAAAGTTTAGATTGGCAGAGTGAAGTGGTATGGGGTTACCCCGCAAAATGTTTGTCCACTACTCCGCTTGTCTAAACTTTAAATACTTATAACTCATAAACTAATCGTCCTAAATTCGATTTTTATGAATCAAAATACTTAGAAAAATATTCTGCTTTGGAATATGAAATTAAAACTCTATGTTGTCATTCAAAAAAGTAAAAAACTTAAAAAATTATAAGGATAAAAAATATTTAAAAATATAATTTTTTAATAAAAACGTTTGTTTTTAAACAATTTGAAACAATGTAAAAAAATATTTTGAAAAAATTCAATACTTTTTTAAATAATGAGTGTTCTTCGATAAAAAAAATCACCCTGTATAGGCCAAAAGTATAAATTCCTAGTTACTGAGTTATTTTTAAGTTCCTAAATACTGGATTACTAATAGTGGAATAAATAACTTAAATAGCAATATATATATATATTTATAATTAAATACTTAGTTATATAGACTGATAGACTTTCATCACAAAGAATCGTTTATTGAAAACAATGATTTATAGTTCAATTTAAATTTAACACATACATTGGACGTAACTCAAATTTAAAAATCTTACTTTAAAGACCTCTTTGGACCCAACTGTGAATCTAAACCATCCAGGGACCCAATTAAAGATATTATACAAAAAATTTCATCAAAATCAATCCAGCTATGTAGATCAGTAAGGTACAGTAACATAGAATTGTATAGGTAACATATAAAGATTCCCGAGTGTTATTCTGTTATAGTTAGTGAGTGAAGCTTTTGTACAACTTGAATAATTATGGTAAAAAATATATCAATAAAACCTTTGAGAGTGGTTCATAGTATATTTTTCCCATTAGGTAGCCGAAGGCCACAAAAAAGAATATCTGTTTTTATTTATTTGTTAGGTTACCATTGGTTATAGATTATCATTGGTTACTTAGAATAAAAAAATTATAAATTTACATAAATGTTGTTTCTTGGTAATCAATTAAAACAATTGGATTGGCTTCACTCGAATTTTTTTTTAACATTTGTAACTCTTTAAATAAAGTTTTAACAAAAAAAAAATTCGCAGTTGTTCAGAAAGAGTCCTCACACAAGGATGTTGAAATATATGATATTTATGAGTTATAACACCTCACAGATTATAATAGTAATAAAAGATATTATTGTTTATTTTATTTTTTTGCACATAAATGTTACCATTGGTTTCTCATGCAAACTCTGATTAAAGAAATTAAACTTAATACTAATATGAGAATTGAATGTATATTTGTAGCTTATAACCTCAAAAATTTGTTTGACCAATTATGTAAACAGTTTGAATTTTTTTTTTGTTTATCAAGAACATTTAAAGTAATAAGGACCACTTTGATTTAACCAAGTGCAATATCTAATCTGCCATACAGAAATAGTTCATTTCAGTTGAATTAGTTCGCAAAGTAAGGTATTTATCATCGGCATCGATTTTTCAATGTACACTTTAACCAAGATACACTTTTCTAGCGCTACATTTTACATTTTTTCATATTTTTAGTGAGATAGTTGTGTTTTATAGCTGAAAATGAATGTCGATTTATCTGAAGTTAATAGACTCAAAAACTACTCTACCATTTATAATAAAAGTGGTATCAATAGAGTCCTTGAGACTTTGAGGGTGTTTAATGTAGTAATGTAATGTATATTCGAATATGTCAATGATTAATCAACCTAAATACGAAAATAGTTCTTATCTTGCAGGTACCTGTTCACAGTTACCATTTTTTTTTTTTTTGTAACTTATACATTTTTATTAATAATAATTTAATTATGATATTCCAGCTTTTTGTACAATTTTTATTTTAATAGATTGCCCTGTCAAATAGTAAATATCGCTGGACTTGAATCCACTTCTCGCAGACCTTTATGCGCCATATAATATTATTATCAAACGTTTTGTGTTGCGCGAAAACTTAAACGAATAATTTTCGTTACATATTGTATTGCAGCATCAAATACTGATATTTGAATGTTCGAATTATTTACGAAAGACCTATTCAAATTTTCGAATATTCGAATAATTCCCATCACTAGTTCAAAGCTTATTTTATCAATCCTTATAGATAGCTAAAGAATAGCTCATGCATAAATTTTTTCAGTAAACAAAATTAACTAATAATAATATATTTATCGAAATTAGCGAACTAAATTACCTCTTGATTGGCATTATATTCATTAATAGCATCAATTTGTTTTTGCAAATTTTTCTGTTCTTCAACGTAATTCATTTTTTCTTTAATTAAACTATTCAATAAATTATTAGTTTCCTTAATTCGTAGAGTCCATCCTTTTTTTTCATAACTATCAATAGAAGATTGTAAGTTATTAATTTCTTGAATTTTTTTTTCAAGAATAATTATCTAAAATAAATTAATAAATTATTTTAATGAGAATGTTTAATAATTTATAATAGAAGATACTATTACTTCTTTTCTTTTATTTTCAATTGTACTTCTTTGTTGTTTTTTAGTTTCTTCAAATGTATTAATACATGTTTTTAACTTCTCTTGTACTGGTTCTAATGTTTCTTTGGCATTGTCTAATTCTAAACTTAATGTTGCTTCAAGATTCTGTAAATCTTTCAATTTGTCTATTACACTCTTTTCATCTTGCATTTTACTCTTTATATTTAATTCATCATTAGTTATTTTATTTTGTTGCATTTGTAACTTGTGTAAGTTTTCAGAATATTCATTCAATTCATGCTGTTTTTTTTCCAAAATATTGCAAATTTCATTTAAAGTAGTTTTCAAATGATTTTTTTCTGAAATTGCTTCTTGAAGATTTCTAGTGGAACCAGATTCACTCATTTTTGTTGCCAAACGCTGCTCTTCTTTTAAATATCGTTTAACATCATTTTCAAAACTATCAATCATTATTATATCAGATTGGATACTCTTTGCATTTGTTTCGTTAGTTTCTAGTTTTCCATTTTCATCTGATAATTTAGTTAGTTCATCACGATATTTTCTTAAATTATTACTTATACGTTCAAGTTCGTCCCTAAAAAAAATTTTTTTTTTAATTTGCAAATATATAATAAAGAATATTAAATTAAATTTTACTTTATATTAGGTATTTCTGTTTGTTTTAAAACTGATATTCGAGTATAAGTTGGTCTTAATTGTTGAAGTTTTGATTGCTTTTCTAAAAGTATTTCTAATTGTCCAATTGTGGTCTCTAATTCATTTGGAATTTTTTGGACTCTCATATTTAACTGTAATAATAAATAACAAATAATAACTATCTACACTTATGAGTTCAGTTTTCAATAATTATTATTATGAACCTTACATCATTTATTAATTCAGTCACTTCATCAACAGAACCAAAGCATCGATGACATAATGGACAACTAGGATCTTGAGCTTCCAAATTTTTTATGTATCGCCTAAAAAGATGACCAGAAGTTGATACAGAACCTTTTTGAGCCTATAAAAATAACATATATATTATATACATGTATTTTAAAGTATTATTAAAAATAAAAATGAAATTTGAAATTAATTATAACAAAACATATTAATAAGTTAACATTGTATTTATAGGTTACTAATTAAACCTAGAACTTTTTATTTTTTTAATAGATTTAACTCAGTAAATTCAAACTTATGAGTAATGCTGTAGTACTTCAAAAATAAAAATTATTTGGAAATTAATGAATTCAGGTAATAAAAATAGCCTTAGGAAAAAAAGTGTTAGGATAACAGATAAACTATTTACTTGCAATTCTTCTACTTTTTCATTGACTTCCTTTAATATTGTTTCATATTCTTGATCTTGACACATATCACTTAAAGCATTCTCATCATTAGAAAGTTCAATTTGTTTTGTACGCAATTTGTCTTTAGTGTGGTTATAATTAGCCTCCAGTGTAGTTAACTGTTTTTGTTTTTCAGCTATACTTATTCGATTGCATCTGATTGTATCAGACTAAATTGTATAATAATTTTAGAATCATTTAGTCATAAGTATATGGATATGTATTCATACTAAATACTCACTAATTTATCTAAAAATGACGTAAACTCAAATTTGAGCTTTTCTTGAGGTATAAATCCAAGCAAATCTTTTAACACATCATTTACTTTGTTTTTACTGAACAAAACCAAAAACATTTTATATTTAGTAAATTTTTCAATCATTTTATACTTTTACAATCTACTTACAGTATTTTGAGCTTATTATTAATTCCAGTTTTATTTAATATAACAGTGTCAAGTTCGGCTTGTACAATACTTAATAACTGCAATTTTTGTACTTCTTTTTCTAAAGCTTCTAGTTTTATATTTTGTCTATTAAGTACATTAAAAAAATTAAATAAAAATTTAAAAATTATGATTACATTATTATAAATAAGAAGTATTTAACAGTATTTGATATAATTTACTTATATTTCTCTCCCTTTTTCATATTTATTTCTGTTTTAACATCATCTAAATTAAAAGATCCTCGAAGCATATTTAATTTTGTTTCAACATCAACTTTTAATTTTTGTAGATCAGATAATTTTTCGGCTGAATGTCTTACCTTAATATTATACGTCAATATCAAGATTATTACATCAGCATTTAGTAAGATTCTATACAACAAATTTAAATTACTTGTTCAATATCTTTTTTAAATTTTTGAATTTCAGAAGTATTTTCCCAAATTTGTTTTTCTTTTATTTTAATTTCTTGATCTAACTTAGCCTTTTCTACTCTCATTGAATCAATATTTGATTGTAACTTGATTTCATTTTCTCTATATTCTTTTTGTATAGACTCTAATTTACTGTTGTTAGAATTTAGGTTGTTTGTAAGGTCACTTATCACTTCTGTACGATTGAATTCTGTTATATCTGGCACTAATATACATTAGGTTTAGTATAAATGTTTATTTAAAACTTTATGACTTAAGCTAATAAATTGATTTGATACTCACGAACAATTTTCATTTCGTTTCCTAATTCAATTATTTTTGCATTTTGTTTGTTTATATTGTTTTGATTTTGCTTTTCTTCACTTTGATATCTTCCTAAATTTACTTGTTCTTTGCTTATATTTTCTTGAATTTTATTTTCATTAGTAATTGCTTTATCTTTTAGACAATTTAATTGACATTTTTCTTCTTCTTTTAGACTGTATAAAAATGACATCATTGATAAAAAAATAATTATTTAATACACATTTTCTTTTTCCCCAATTTTGTTATAAATATATTTTTTTTAGTTACATACAGGCCTAATTTAAGATTATTCAATAGCTCTATCTAATACATACAGGATATCCTGCGAGGATTTACCCATTGCGATATCTCACGAAATAATGGAGATATCAAAATTCTGGTTTTATAATAAGATTCGCAGGAATAAGAACTACTATTATTAGTTTCTGAACGAAGTAATGATTGTATTGATTTTGCAATTTTTTTTTTTTTTTTGTGTGTGTCTGTGTAGCATAACTAGTCGAAATAATGCTTCAATTTCAAACTTTGGGGGTGATTTCCGATGTAAAAGTGAATATCCTTGGTGCATTATAGTGGTCAAAAGTAAATATTTTCCAACAGTTTTCAAAAAAATCGATTTATATGGTTGTAATTCAAAAACTAATCAATATAAATACTTGAAATTTTCACCAAATGTTTATGTTAGTGATATATATATACAGTTTAATTTTGAGTTATTTATAGACCACTGAAATTTTCAATTTTTATGAGAATTTTTTTTTGAAGTGCCGGTAAAAAAATGTTGGACGACCAAAAAAACTTGAAAATTTAATACACGGTTTCTTATGAGTTGTTCTTATTGTAGCTAAAAAAAATTAAAAACCGTTAGTCACAATTTTTTTTTTATAAGCGTTTATAGTTCAAATTTTTACGAAATAGCTTAACGATAACGATTTATCCTCAAACGATTTTAAACATTTGTTGTTATTCAAAAAGTATTAGTCGTAGATGCTTGAACATTTTACCAGTTATTTAGATTGGAATTTTCTTTACATGATTTAATTTTCTAAATATTTTGACTTTTTTTGAGGTATTTATAGACAACTGAAATTTTCAATTTTTTTTGAAGTGTCGATAAAATTTTTATGGCCCTATCAAAATACTTGAAAATGTAAAACGAAGTTCCTCATAAGTTATTCTTATATTGATTAAAAAATTATAAGAATACATGAGCACAATTTTTTTTTTATTAGCATTTAAAGTTCAAATATTGACTTAATACTAAAAATTACAGCAATGTTCAAATTATCTTAGATAGAAATTCATAAAAGTTTTTCTTTTTAATTCTAAGATTTGAGAATTTAATACAAGGCTCATAATATATTTTTATAATAGCAGTTGAAAAATAAAAGAAATATATAGCCAAAATTTTTTTTTTACAAGCATTCAAATTATAATTTTGACAACATACGTAAAAATCACGAAAATTCGTAAATTATTTTATCCTAGAAATTCATAAAAAATTTTCCTTTTATATCTAAGATTTGAAAATTGAATACAAGGCTTCTAAAATATTTTTACAATAGCAGTTGAAAAATAAAATAAATGCATAGTCACATTTTTTTTTTTACAAGCATTTAAATTTAAATTTTGACAACATACGTAAAAATCACGAAAATTTGCAAATTATTTTAAACTAGAAATTCATAAATAATTTTCTTTTTAAATCTAAGATTTGAAAATTTTAAATAATCTATAATATATCCTAGAGCCTAGACAGATAAGCCGTCTCCGTTCAGAATCGTTTTTCGTATACAATGATACCTATCATTGCATTCAAATTTAACCTACCCTAGTCAGAGGTCCACCCCACCCCCTAATGTACAGCAGAGCAATACCCACTTACCCGCCTTTTCATTTATTAATTTATTTTAACGTTTTTGTAAAAAATTTAAAAAATATATTTTTTTATTTAATTATTTCCAACAAAATTAATGATAGCCATTTTATAGAGTTTATTTTTCTGAAAATATTGACGTTTCAAAATTTTATTTTCATTAATTTCCTGATTTTTAATATTTTTTCTAGTTTTGAAGAAATATTAAAAATATGATTTTTAATTATGATTTTAATTTATAACTATTAGGAAAACGGTAAGTATTCGGCCGGCCGTATGGGAATGCGCGCGGCGCGGTGGGTCACATGTTTGATAACAATATAAGTGTTAAATAATTCGCAATTTTTCTCAAAACTAAAAAAAATATTAAAAATCAGAAAATTAATGAAAATAAAATTTTGAAAAGTCAATATTTTCAGAAAAATAAACTCTACAAAATGGCTTTCTTTAACTTTTTTGGAAATAATTAAATATAAAAATATATTTTTTAACTTTTTTACCAAGACATTAAAATAAATTAAAATATGAAATAATCGTTGTTCTTATCTCTGTGAGTCTTATTACAAAATCAGAATTTTGATATCACCACTATTTCGGGGGATATCGCAATGGGTAAATCCTCACGAGACACCCTGTATAGTTTTTCAAATAACTTACAGCAAATTATTATTAAAATTTTCTAGCTCTTCATCAAGATCAGAATCATTTCCTTTAAACTCTAGCTTAATCAATGATTTCAAATCCTTTATAGCTAATCTAATAGAGTTCAAATTTCCTTCAGATGTCAATAATTTATTTTTAAGAGAAAAAAAATTTTCTTCTGTTTTCAAAATTTCTTGGAATCTGACTTCTAATGGATTCATTTCTTTTTCGATACTCTCCAGTTTCTCCTGCAATTCTTCAAAACTACATTTTTTACTTTCAAGGGTAGCTCTTTTGTTTCGTGCTTCTTCTCGATATTTCCAAAAATGTTGTATATTATTGTTGCATGCTCTTTTATCTAGAAACATTTTTTATAAATAGTTAAGTAATAGTACTAGCATAATTTTGAAGTATACATTAATATATATACTGATTATTAGATAATACCAGGTAAATGCAGAAGAAAATATAAATTATATAAATTATTACTGATAAGTAGTTATATAATACCTATTAAATAAGTATATCAAAAAAGTTAACCAAAAATCATTTATATTACATAAAATAATATAGAATCTAATATAAAGAAAAAGTCTATATTACACTCTTGGAAATAATTTTTTTGAAGTGTTTAATAAAGATTTAATTAATGAACTTAGCGTCTACTATTATCTGATCATTTCATAGTAGATCTTTGTTACATTATAAGCAAAAAATTGATAAAAAAAAGCCATACTAAAAATTTGGAATCTTCTAAGTGAACACAACACAGTAATGAAATCAATCACTCAGTTTTGAATACATGTATACTGAACTCAATGGCCTATACTTAACCAATGTAACCATATGGTTAACATTTACAAACTTTGACGTAACACAAACAGTGATTTAAGTTAAATTTTACCTCCATGAGTAGCCTTTATTTCTGTTTGAATTTGTTTGATACATTTGTCATATTTTCCAACATCAAAAATTGAATCAAATTTTTCTTTTACCTTCTTATCTTCGTCTAAAGGCCTGAAATAAACATTTGATTTTAAATTATTTATTTTATTTATATGGATTTTTTTTTTATTAACCAATGCATAAAAAATTATGGCATTAGCATTTAGCTATGTTAAGCCTCATTTCATTAATACTGTGTACATTTTAAACATACCAGTTAGAGTCTTCTTGATGACAAAAAACAACATCTTTTAAGATTGATTTTGATACACCCAAATAAGTACACATGACATCATCAACATCAGCACATTTGTGTGAAGTACTCTGCCCCTAGATGTATATGTAACATAAATAATCAATGAAATCAATCAAATAATTACAAAATACAATGGAATTATTGCAGACGTTTCAACAAATAAATTATTAAGGTAGGAAATTTGGCCCCCGTGAGTAATAGGATGTTTGGTTCTCTAGTATTTTTTTTTATATACCTATATTTTAGGTTCTGAGTGGAGCAATGTAGTACTACTAGCCATGATGGTTTTCTATACTCTGATCAACAATATAACATGCCAATTTTAGGTATTCTTTCTGCGTCAATCTGATAACAACACAAGTCATTTATAGCAGGATGTTGTGTAGGGATGCACAGAAAACTTAATTTTGGTTGGCCAGTGACACATTTTCGGACAAAGTATAGAAATTTCATTTTCTGAATTTATTTAAGACTTTAGAATATTGGAGAACAATTTGTTATGGTTGAATCAATTATGTGTAAGAAGGATTTAATAATAAATTTAAAAATATTATAAGAATTAGACACTTAAACAAATATATTTTCATTGAGTTTTTATAGATGTGCAAATAATCTACATTGATAAATAAAGTTATAGAATATAAATGTACCAAAGAAAATGAAAATAATATATTATTGAAATTAATTTAAATTTAATAATGATATGGAAATTATACATTAAAAAAAAAAATTATTTTAATTTAAATTTAATCGATGATTTGAAATATTGAGAGATCAAATGTCCTATGACTACATATTATCCCAGGGGCCGATTATTCTACTTAAATAGTTGTCAGAACAAACCATCTGTAGATCAGATATTTTAACTAAAACAAAACGTTTGTTTATCATTACAAAGATCTTTATATTAATTTAAATTCAATATAAAATTGATCATTACTAATTTATGAGTTGACCTATCCTGTCCACCCCTCCAAAAAACAAAACACATCAATGTCGCTTAATACTTTAATGCACACATATTAAATTGAATATTTATCAAACATGTAATCTACTTTTGTAACTGAAAAACTTAACAGTGAGTGTCCATGATCACCTCAAGAACAATTTATAAATATTGTTCAATTTGTAATCAGTGGCATAAACATATTCTTCACTTTCAAAAGAAGATATTTTTATTTTTATATTATTATTCTAATATAAGCGAATTTATTTTTAAGATACTAACTTTTCTAGAAATTGTTTGATCGAGTGATTTTGTAGACGTAGATGATTGTTTTTGAGTTGATTCCAAAGTCTTTGAAACCACTACACGTGTATCTTTAGTATCATAAAATGAAAGTTTTACATTGCCTTTAACCTAAATATAGGCACACAAATAAAATTACAATATTTAACTGTCAAAAAAAAAAAAAAAAAAAATAAGTAAAAATAAAACATGTTTATTACAGTATGATGATCTGATAGTTTTGGATCCCAAACAAAACCACCTTTATTTGCATTTCTAGGTAGATCTGAACACGTAATATATTTAAGACACTCAATTATAGTAGTTTTTCCACAACCATTTTGCCCTAAGATCAATGTTAGGGGTTTATGGAATTTTAAAGTTTGTTTTTCATCTGGGTGATAACTTCTTATACCTTGAATTGATATTGATTCTAATGTAGACATTTTCTAAACATAAAAACAATTTTAATACAAATTGTTCAATTCTAAGTGAATTGTTTATTTTTAGTAATAACTTATGCTGTAAGCCTTTAACACTAAATATTATACTCAGTCGGTTCATTCCGATGTTCATTTGAACTGCAAAAAATTGACAGTAAATCTAGGAATAATTAAGGTACAGAATATTATGAATTTTGTCCAGTGCCTCGGACCTATAATATTATGCTGGTGATGCATATTATATATTTTATGTGATAGGTTGGAGAGTAGGAAATGGATACCTACGTAACTTTTGAAAATCACTAGCTAAAATGTACATTGATGCCACTACAGCCATGATTGAGTGTATCACATTCGGTATGGTGTTCAGTAACCACATGAAATTTTAAGACTTGGAGAGTATTTTTACGAGTTATAGATAAAAGAAGTTTTTAAAATGATAGTAATTGTAATTGTATAGAATATGTATAATGTAAAAGACATATAAAAATTACATAAAAATATTATTCTATGAAACTTTACCAAACTCGGAGGAGAAATTCTCATAGGGATCTTTAACAGCACCACAGAAATATTGATGAAAATTATTGTAATAGAGATTTGAATAAGAATCATTGATAGAATTAGAATTATATTTAACTGCACATAACAAACATCATTTTAAATAGGTTATTCAGACAATTTTCAAATGTTATAGATTTCACATTATGTAGGTTTTATACTTAAAAGGTATATAACAAATTTCTTAAGAAATAACTTACAAATCTACGATGTGTTTGATCACGATTGATTACTCAAAAATAGAGGTGGACACAAGCAGAATGTTTAAAGATTTAAATTGCTGATGCTCATACTCTCAAAACACTAAGTCTCAACTGATTATTGAATCGAGTGAATTGGTAAATACTAAATAGTAATAATTAATACTGAATCAACGAATTGAGTAAATAGAATATTAAAAATTAAACTTAAGTTTTAATTTTAACGGATAACAAACATTACCACATGTCTCACACACACGGATTAAGATAAACAGGACTGGAAATCTTAGATAATATATTATCTAAGCTGGAAACACGATTTAAGATGGAATGGTTAAGTGACGAGGTCTGATAATATTTCGGCGGTAGAGTTTCTTATCAAAAATATGAAAAACTCACTGCCCCGTGGCGCGATCTCGGATCTACTAAATTACCACGATACTCTTGATATTTTATAAATTTATTAAATAATAATAATTAATACTATATCACAGAACAGAGTGATTATATTGTGACTATATTATAATAATTAATTATTAGTATATAGTATATACCTAGTACCTACTTCATAATACTTTATGATTGAACTTTACAATGTAATATTTTTTAACAAATGTCAATTTTATATTGGCATTTAATAACGTGCCAACAAATGCCTCAATTCCGGTGCAGAAAATTTGTGTGGAGCCCATAGACATATTAATAAATTTATTAATAATATGTCAATGGTGGAGCCAAATTATTTTATCCATCAGAGTTGTCACGTATTGCTTATTATCAGTATATTTTGATAAGATTATTTGATAAGATAGGTATTTTGGATTTTATCACGATTTAAGATAGTATCTATTATTACTATCTTAAATCGTGGATTTTATAGAAACACAATATTGTTGTTTAAAATTACGAATACATATAACATACTATAAAATTTTATTTAAACACAATATAGTTGTAAATTATTAATACATAATATTATAATATATTTTATTATTACACAGTTTGTCGTTTGATAGATATTTTGCCGTCAAATTAACTAGTCATAGGTCATTGACGTTGCCCAGGGTGTACTACGCGGAAGCGATCCATCATTACACCCCATATTTAAAAAAATTAAATGTAAAATTGTAAAAATTAATCAAATGAAATTAAAAGTAAAATAAATTTACTGTACTGAGTCATATTCAATATTAAAATAAAAAAATGTAAATGTAATAGGTAGTAAGTCAAAAATTGTTTTTATTGAAAATCCTTTTTTGTAGTGCCATTTTTCCTCTTTCGATTTATTGTTTTTTGTAAGAGGAACAGTTTCAAAATTGGATGCAGAAACGAATGCATGTATTGGTGCAATTAAAAAAATAATATAATAATGTGTATCTTTAAAAGTCGATCGATAAACTATGAGATCCTCTTTTCCATTTTGACATAAGAAAATGTATTTTTAATAAATTGGGAATTTTTGGTCATAAATATTAAATTTGGATCAGTTTTATTCAAAGTTAAGCAAGTTTTGGCCAAGTATACTAAGTATATGACTAAAAAAAACAGTAAAATAAGGTAATAATTAATAATATAAATTATTATATTATTAAGAAATGTGTATACTGGTATACTCTAAATGTTATAATTATTAATTATTTAATAATTATTCTAATCAATTCAATATTATTATTATGAAATATCTTATCAAAATATACTGATCATAAATAATACGTGATAACTTAAACTCTGTGGATAAAATAATTTGGCTCCACACAATTTTTCCGCCACCGGAATTGAGGCATTAGTTGGCACGTAATTTAATAGCTTTCCAATCTATTAATCTAATACCAGCATCTGCATCCTTTATCGCTGTTTATGTGCATGACTATTGCAAGGACTATTGCTATATACTGTAGTATATTAACAGTCATACAGAATAAAATTCTATATATTATTTTCTATTTTGTGGTATGGCTTATTTAGCCTTATTTGTAAATACTAAATAGTAAAATACTAAAATGAGTAAAATGTCGTCTGGGATTATTGTTTTTGGTGCCAACATTTTAGTGATAGGCCATATTGGCACTGGAAGCGCTAGTATCCAGTGAGTAAAAACATTTATTTGATAAGAAACTTTTCCGCCGTAATGTACCGTGGCCCGTGGGTCGTGGGATTGTATTGTACGAATCGTCGCTCAACCATTCTATCTTAAACAAGCACATAGGTATCGGTGTTTCAGAATCTCAGATCTCTATGATTTATAAATTCAAAATTGTCAATTCGTGAGTCGTGACATCATGTTAAAAACTTAAATACTTATCTATGACTTTAATGTAACTATTGTAACTATGTAAGGATTCCTACTCTAGTACTCTACATCTACTAATTCTAGTATAATTAATAATAATTAATAATATTAATGTTACGTTAGACATTAGTGCATACTGCATTAGATATTAGCACACATAGCGCTGTGTTGCATCAAACATAACAATTTATAATCAACAATCCTTATTTATCATGCATTGTGCATAGGAAAAATAAATCTATGTCTCATTAGTAAGTAAACGGCCCAAAAAGTTACACCATATCTTATAACTATTTTACAGTTTTACAGACTAAAACGTAATACACACAGACACTGAACACTCTGATACTAGCATCTGGAACTAGGAATATTAAAATACAAAAGAGTTCCAAATGGCGTGGAGATCTCATGGTAGAAATAATGTTGAACTTGTACAAAACTTACGAGGTAAATAGGTAGTTATCATAAATTATAATATTATTACTTATTGATGGTTCCAGTAATTTTAATTCAATTTAGCATACCAACAAAATTGCCTTGATTTATTTTTAATTATTTTATGTATTTTGTACATATATTATCATTCATCATTTAAAGTATACATACTCTTAATACATAGAACATAATACTTATATGTATTTTGAATTTTTAAATTTAAAAAAAATTGAACTATAATTTCTTAAATTTATGACCAGTCTCATCTTAGAATTTAAACGAATCAATTAACAGGGTATTATAGTTATAACAGTTCTTGGTTGAAATACTGGTATTATTGATTGGATTAAATAACTATAGAGTTTTTTAAAATATTTTAAAAACTTAATTAGTTACCCTACTTTATTCTATTTAAAATAATATTACACAAAGCTCTAGATAAAAACACGCCACAATGCTCCCATCTATTATCAGTTCATATGGACATTTATATACCCTCATTCTAGATAGAGTTTTAGTATTGCATATTATTCACTTACCTACAAATATTAATTATGTCTTAACATTTTCATTTTTTCAGCTAACAATATTATTAAAAGTGATAAAGTAGAAAAAATAATGAAAGCTGTTGATAGGGGAAATTATGTGTCAACATCACCATATTTAGATCAACCACAAAGTATCGGCTATGGAGTTACAATCAGTGCACCTCATATGGTATTATATAAGACATAATATAATGTGTATTTAAATTAAATGTTAAATAACTCTGAAAGAATATTGAAATTTTTCATATCACTTTCAACAATCCCCTCAATAAAGGTCAAGCAAGCTATCCATATATTTATTTTAGTATTAAAAGAAACGGAATTTATCGATGCAAGAACATCTTATGATGTATAAAATATATTAATATATAGTATATTATTCTACATTATATAAACTTATAGTTGTAGAAGTAATTTAAAATAATATGTTAAATGTTGTGTATATCTATTTAAGTAACTTGATATATTGTATAATTTTAGCATGCATACGCTTTGGAACTTTTGAAAGATCAATTAGTAGAAGGGGAACGAGCCTTAGATATTGGTTCTGGATCTGGATATTTAACTGCTTGTATGGCTACAATGTTAGGAGAAAATGGTAAAGCTGTTGGCATTGATCATATTCCTGAACTTGTTGAAAAATCTTTAGAAAATGTTAAAAAAGATAATCCAGAACTATTGAATTCCCAGAGAGTGATATTAGAAAGTAAAATATCAGAATGCATTTAATTTAGTTTTTATGAATTTAATAAAAGTATATTAATGTTACAGCTGGAGATGGACGACTAGGATTAGAAAAATATGCGCCATATAATGCAATACATGTTGGAGCTGCTGCTGAAAAAATTCCGCAACCGGTAAATATTCCAATAACAAATAACAATCATAACTAATGAGTATTAACAACTGCTATTATCTATTTGTTGAAAACTGTTGTAATTGTAAAATAAACACACCCTAAAATATTAGATTTCTGATTGCAATTACTGTTTGGTACCAGTGTTTGTGCTTCTCCTTTTATTTTTTTTGAAACTTATAAAAGTATAACAGGTATTTTCATATTTTAGTTTTTGAGTCTATAAATGTACATCTTTTTTTTTTGATATACACTTAAAAGACAAGTAATTATTAACTACTATTTTACTTATAATATAAATTGGTAAGGTTACTCTTTTATGATTATAATTACACTTTTTGCGCCTAAAATAATGTTTGTAACAAATTATATTGATGTATAAACATTTTTTATATTTATTATGACTCCAATATTTTAATTGCATTCCTCTTGGGGCGTGATAATAATTATTGATACAACTGTAAAAAGTAGACTCTGGGACTCGTATTATGGAATTACCATACTTTACATTTATTAACTCCGGCTTAGTGATTAATTAACAATATTAAGATGATGTAATATCCGCATTTGTTATCTCCATCTTACAAGTGGGTATCATAACAAATTTTACATTCAGTAGATCACATTTAGCTCCGTTAGTTAAAAAATTGAATGGATTCACCTCTTTTAAAATTTACAGATAAGAGTATTATTTAGACGACATCATGAGCTTTTTACCATATTTTAATTTTGAAGCGAGTTACAAATATTTTAAAATTGTGAATATTTTGTGCATCTTAAAATACTTATAACGTGATCTGCTGAGCTTAAAATTTTCTATGTTACCCACTTGTAAGATGGAGATAACACAGATATAATATCTTCTTAATCATAATAATATAAGAAAGAATATTATATAAGATCATAGATTTAAGTTCTGATTAGAGGTGAGCTTTAAATCCAAGTATCTGAATTATCTGAATTTTCCAGATATCCTAATCCGGGTTTGAATTAAATTTTTAACCAGATTATTTGCTTATTATGTGACTTAAGACTTACAATTATTTTTAATGTATGGTACCTAAAACAAATTATTGTAATATATAATTATAATTAATGTATTATAATGAAAATTTAACAATAAATTAATACTTTAGTTTCATAATATCATTGATACTTAAAATGCATTTGAAATTAAAAAAGTAATAAATAATAATATTTTCCATACTTCTATTAAAACCTACTATTGTTCAATTATTAATAATTACCTTATTATTCTTACTTCTGTATACACATCATGTGTAATATGCTTCATGAAACACAGGCAGACAAAACTTAATGTTTATTATTTATTATCTGTTTACTTTAGTAATACTAATATTGTTGGATATTTTATTTGTACTAGTTGTAAATATCTTGTTGTTTAATTGTAGAGGTATCATAGTATTCCTACTAAAAGCTTATTAAAAATAGTAAACTTTCTTTGGGTGCCACTAGGAAACACTGCTTAAAAAATGCCCCATAGTTGAAAAGTTTGGGAATCTGTGGCCTACAACATCCTTCTAATGATATATCTATTATTATTAATTAGTTTTTTTGTCATTTTTAAATTTTACTTTTTTAATGAATTACTGTGTGTCAATATAGTTTACTCATACCATGCTGAAAGCTAATATATTTATAAAATGTTCATGTTTTAACTAAGAAGAAGATTTAAATATATTATTTTATTCTTAATTATGTGTTGTATTTCATTAGTTAATTGATCAATTAAAACCTGGTGGGCGTCTTGTATTACCAATCGGGCCACATAATGGAGACCAAGTGTTGGAAGTGATTGATAAAAAATTAGATGGTTCAGTATCCAGGAAAAAGCTGATGGATGTAATCTACGTTCCTCTAACAGACGCAGCATCTCAAAGAAGTAAATGGCACCACTGACCAATAACCATATATAATTTATTTTGTGTAATAAAAATGTATTGCTTAAATAGCTCTGAATAATCAATAAGATATCTCTAGTTTTATAAGACATGTATCTGGACAGAATATCACTGTAAATGTCTTTCTAAATGTGTTATTTTTATTCTTAAATATTGATATTGTATTTGACATTGTTATTAAATTATATTTATGGATTCAATTATTCAGACATTGATTATCAAATTATTTTTTTTAGAAAATATTTGAAATTATAATACCTAGACTGTTTTAAAACAGTATTGCCTATTATTTTCTATTAGATTTTAGTAATTTATTTTATATATTTGATTTGTTTTCTAATTATCACTAATAATTAATAAATGTCATAACCATGAACAAAGATCTCAGTTATTGTTGGTTACATTCTATTATTTTTTGTTTTTAATGTATTCAATGCCTTACTCAGTTATTTTAAAATCTTCTAAAGTACAACATTTTTAATTCATCAATGATTTTTAATTTACTTAAAAATCAGAGCTTAAATTAATAAATTATTTATTGTTCTTATGTTTATGGTGTTTAAATGTTATAAAATTGTGTTTACATTATTGTACTTTCGAGTATTAATTTAAAGTAAACATTGTATTTTCTATTCAATTGTTACAATAGCTTAATTTAGGTATATAATGTGTATTTTATACTATTTAACTACATTAGTTAATTCTTGTAATAGAAAGAAAATGTTTAAAAACTATATTTGAAGTAGGAATTCCTAATATGTGAGAATGGAATGTAAAAGGGTTCATCTTCGATTTTATGCATAAATTAATATGTGTTATTATGAGTCATACATACAGGCTTGGACAGTATCTAAGATACAATTGTTTCTTGTATCTCAATCCTTATACATGAAATATTGAGTATCTTGTATTGCAATACGTTAATGCGATAAAATTCTGCTTTTTACTCTAAAAATAAATAATAAATATCCTCACCCACGTGTTCCAACCAACAGTTCTCTTCCACACAGTTTCATAGGCTAATTACCCTTGCTGTCGATGCCTCAACCCCCCCCCCCCCACAAAAAAAAAAATAATAATAAATATAATATACAACTTTACTAGTCACAGGTGATTTTCTCTAGGCTATTGGAAATTATTTTTCAATCTGTTACCGATAAATCATAATATGGTATTGGATATTATAATATATTGGTGGATTGTACATTGAATTGAATCTTGTTTTATTATTAATATATTACATGGTTATTGGTTAGTCATTTTTAAAAAAGTCTGTGACTAATTTTATTCAATGGTATCGATTAACGAGTATCTCAATACTGCTTTTTGAGTATCTTGCTCAACTCTGTTTATTTTTTTATTATTCTTTATAAGTGTGGTCTTAATGAAGGTTTTAAAATGCATGTTAAGTGTGTTTTAATGTTATTTGTTGTTCATATTTTACGTCACTACTAATAAATTTCAATTTTAGTAATGTAACGAAATCCCGTACAGTAAGCACATTCTTGGTACTTCAGATGTCAGTTATATTAACTTTAGTTTCATATGTGTACGCCTCGCCGGATGCTAATGCAGTAAAACTTGACTGCAACAGCGTTACCGAGGCGCTAATGGATTTTGCTCTGTCGCCGACCACCCGACAGCGGTACACACGTAGCCACGAATCGGACGAACCGACGCGGAGCCAACTGAAGTGACTCAACCGGGTGTCGACGTTTGGGGGGGATTTAACCACCACGCGCGTATCCGAGTATTAGTATTAAAGGAGCCTGGGTTGATAGTACCGTGGGACTTGGAATGCCCAACGATACCGCACTCCACGACCCTCAGACAACACCAATCTCCGGACACACGCTTAATCAAGTCCGTTCTCCGGACGAGATTATCGGTTAGGTTGAGGATCCGCACAATCAAACCTCCACCGTTGGAAGCGACCGTACGGACCACCTTGTACGAATTCCGGCAGTGGTTAAGTGACTGTATCCGGGATCACGACCACGGAGTATTCCCGTCCAAGCGAGACAGCACATGACCCTCGCGAGTCACCTCCAAACTCTTGAACCTCCGAATACGGCCACACATTAAAGCCAACACCACAGCAGCTCCGGCCACAGGACTAGCGATTAGGACCTGGTGCCAGTGACCCTTAGTCTGTCGAGAATCAGGTCCGTACCGTTCGTGTCTCTCGAAAGCGCTATCTGTCGCGATTGCGATGCTTTCGTATTCACTGACATCGAACCGTGAGAGGTCGCGCTTCTCGCGAGTCTGTACCTTTAGACCAAGTTTAAAATATCACAAAATCATTATAGTCATACGATTTATAAATTTTTTCAGATAAGCTTTTTTTATACCACTGATACCTAACCTAACCTGACCTATAACAGTAAAATATTTAAAAAACATTGTCACAATTCTCTTCACGTACGCGCTTAAATAACAATACACATTAAGGATTAATTTGGACTCTCGTTGTGTGTGAATCACATTATATTATTTTAAGATTTAACAAATTCAATGTAAATACCAAACAAATTACTAGTAAAATTTGTTTTTAATAATTAATAATGTATAATGTGTACATACCACAGGCCCGTACACAAGAGGGTATTAAGGGTTCACTCCAACCCCTGGAATTTCAGGAAAATAATAAGATATGTTTTTATAGAGTAAAATCGGTAAAATGTATAATCGACATCCCCCACCAAAAAAAAAAATATATAATAATAATAAAAATATTATATACTACACTTACACTAACGTTTTCGCGTTCACGTTTGGAATTCAGTATATATTATTATGTTATATAATATGAATAGATATAAAGTTTATCCGAAAAATTAGTGATGTAGAAAGAATTTTATAGATTTGCTAGAGGGAGGTTGGATCAATTTTTTTCTTGGTCAAAAAGCTGAAAAATACAAAAAGTTTTTTATACATTTTTTTTTTTTTACAGTGATTTAAACTGTCAAGTACACATTGAAGGTTAATATTTCGATAAGATTATATGAATATTGAAACAAAAATGAAAAAATTACAATGAAATTTTCCTCTAATGATTTTAGTTAGGTACCTATTTAATTGTGATTTAAGAAATATTAATCACCGATGCTAATAATATAATTTTATTAATATAATATTAATATATATTGAATACTGACGTATATTATTATATTCTATGCACGATAATTAATAATAATTTCTAAATATTAAAATATCGATAAGGTATGATTTTTATGGTATTTTAATAAGTAGGTACATCGAATGCGATTAACGTTATTACAGAACGTTATATTTTAAATTTATTTAATTTTCAACAGGTCTATTATAGTAATGTCAGTAATAAGGCACATTGGAAATCTAATTTAACGCTATATAGCCTATACCTAGTTTCAGTATTTTTTAAATTATTGTTTTACTAAGTGGAGAACATCTCAACATCCTCAACTATTGTTAATCATAGAATTAAGAATTTTAGATTTTTCACTTATATTTTGGAAATTATTATATTAGGAATGTACCTATACATCCATATTATGGATGATGTGGGACATCGGCCATACTGCCATAGGCCTCAACAATCTTGTGCTATGGTTGCAGTCGTATCATTCGCATCAAGTTCTCTATAATAAAATTATTGCTATTAGTTATTATATTGTGTGTATATTTTTAAGTAGCGACTACTTTAATATAACATATGTGGTCTTTATTCTATTAGAATCACAACATTAAATATACACGAAATATGTGTCTACTACCTACGCTATAATTCAGACTTTCAGACTTTGTTTCGTGAGAAATAGATAGACAATTCAAAAGTATTCCGAAATAATATATTAAAATAGATATGTAGGTACAATTTTGAATTTCATCTGTAAATGTTATTTACTTATTTAATTGAATGGGATCAATTCCATCTTAGGTATATACTCCCTCAGTCCCTTCAATTGAAAATAAATTATCTAATTTTAAATTTTAGAGGTTCAGTTAATGCATAATAAATTGAACAAGTTGAGTTTGTAGAGTAATCCTGTAACTATAATTAGTAATATTACTATTAATTAGGTTAATATTATTACCGTTATAAATGTAAAATAAATATTAAACATAATGTTTCAAAATTAAAAAAAATAGTAAATACTAAATACTAAATGAATAATAATTAATATTGAAGGACAGATTAACTAAACAGTTGGTAACAACAGAAATATCTGTTCAGAGTGTGCACGGGTGTGTGGATAAATTAAAGATACGTTGTCACTATGTAAGCAGGGTTATTGGATTCAGTTTTCCCTCGTTCAAATACTGTAATATTGGATAAATAGTAAAAATAATATTTTTATTATTTTTAAGTATAAGGGACATGTTAATTTCCATTCTTTCAATATATCTTTTATTTTATAGTTTAGTTTTTAGTAGGACATAATTAGTAGTACAAATTATTTTACTAAATCAGAGTTATTATAATACTGATTACTGATTAGGTAGGTACAAATGTAAAGTAATTTTAAAACAATTCAATAATTTTGTATTTTCTAGCACGTGTAAATGGCGATAAAACAGTATTCAGTATTGATTCCCTTCAAATGACACGTCGCAAATACGAAGATCGCATATTTCTGGTTGAATAATTATTATTGTACACGTATTAATTAAATAATATAGCATTTATATTATTATTAATTCATTATTGTGTTTAAAAATTGTTGATGTTACAATAAACTTGTTATTACTATTATTATTATAAAAATCACAGCTGTTATAGGTAAACTTAAAATAAAGGAAATTTCTCAGTACGTGGCAGCTCGTTTGAAATCTAGAAATGTCGGACGGTTTTTAGGAGAACTAGGAGAAGTTGTGGCCAACAAGGAGATGTCGTGGCTGACCAAGAAAAGCCGTGGCTGACTAGGAGATGCTGCAGCTGACAAAGAGATTCTGTGGCCAACAAAGGGATGCTGTGGCCAACTAAGAAACGCCGTGGCTGACTAGGGGATGCTGCGCTAATAAACAGAAGCTGTGGCTAACAAGGAGATGACGCGGTGGATAACGAGATGCTGCGGACACAGACCAAGAGAATCCGCGGAGGACCAATCAATACCTTGACATTACCCTCTACTAATATAATTATAATTTATATTTTTATATTATTTATAACTGGTTTCAATAAATAGATTTTTATACAATAGTTGATACATGAAAACATATTATAATTATACCTATTACCTATACATTTTAACTCACTTCATTTTATTGATAAAAGCAAAATATAAATGTAGTACGTACCTATATATAATATACTCTTTTTATAAATAATCTATTTTTTTTAAAGATTTGAACGATTAAACGATTAATTAATATAAAACTCGTGAGTTTACCCATAAATAATACTTATACAGCGAAGGCCATAGATACATCAGTATAGTCCTTTTTTAATGTGACCAATATTGGCGAAAAATTTCCAGCTTATAAGCAATAAATCCATTTTCTCAGTAATGTGTGCTGATCGTCAAACAATTATATGAATACCAAATATATTATGTAATAGTTTATAACGAATTAATATCATGACTTATGACCAAAATTTCAAAAAAATTTTTCGGTTTACATTTTATAATTTAAAAACATAAAATTAATGGAATTTCACTATATAATAATGATAGTAGACTTAGTCCTAAATAGACAAGGCGGGTGCTAAATTTTAACTAAGAGTTTCTAGAGATTCTTTATCAATTTGGTGTGACAAAACAGTTGAAAACACGTTCATATTAAACAGAGCTGGTAAATACTTATGTGGATGTCGGCATGTTGCTCTGCTGTACTTACAGTAGATTACAAGTGGATTATTGTAATGGATGGTATTAAATTTGAATTAAATAATATAATATCGTTGTATACGAAAAACGATTCTGAGTGGAGACGGTTTGTCATTTTACGATATTTTATACTATATTAATTATATTGTTATAATTAAAAAAAAAAATGTAAGTACCTATAAAATAAATTTCAAATTAATCAAATCTGATTCATTATGTATCCAACTCACTCAATCATTCGTGGTATTTACAATACACTATAAAGTATACAGTCAATATAAATCATTGATGACATTAACTGATTAGCTATTGCAATTAGAATATAAAGTATACTCTAGAAATTTCAAATACTCACAAATAATATTTTTGATTATTTAACATGTAATTTCATCCAAATTTGAACTTAATATAATTTTTTTTTTAAACTGTGTTTGTATGGTTATTAGATTTTTCTTGTTGCAGAGTTCACTCACTACTTATGTGAAACATTGTTTTAAATTTTCAATCCTTAGCTATAAAAGTTAAAGGTATTATAAATTTTTAACAACAAATAATTTATCAATTTTCAATTACATAAATGTTGTCAAAGTTTTAACTAAAACGTACCTATATGTATTTTTATTATTTTCTAATTGATATTATATCAACTTATGGGGAACCATTTATTAAAATTTTTAGCTTTTTTGACCCAACGAATAAAATTGTATTGACATTTAGAGAATACAAAACTTAAAATGTCTATAAATAACTTATAAAAATTTGAAATATTTTGAAAATGCTATCAAGTATAGGAATTTATAAAATGAACATAATACGATGTAAATTTAAAATTTCTATAGTTATTTGTTTGAAATCAAAATAATGCTTTAGTCTTAGTTGGAAATATTAAGCTGGCAATTAATTTTATAAATCTACTATAAATTGAAAAATCCATATTTTTTTTAAAATTATTCATATCGATAATACTATATAATGGTCGGATCAACCGTAGTGGCAGACCAGTCGAAGGCGGACGAGAGAGGTTCTAATGGAAAACCATGTATCAAAATCAATAACTTGTTAATATTTATATTAACAAGTATAACAACGCAATAATTTCAAAATAAAAAATTCTTTAAACAATTCAAATAATAATTTACACAAAATGCTTTATTATGGACCAATTATACAGTGGTCTGATTCAATTTAAATTTAAATAGAAAATTTGTGTATAAAATGATATTCAACATTAAACTAAGAAGCACCTGTTTGTTTCTATTAATTTTTTTGAATCGTATCGATGCAAAGTGCATTATATTAAATTTTTTGGGTAAGATATTAATTTTTTCATGAGCGTTTAATTTTTTTTGTATAATATATAAAAATAATAATCTTTTTGCGATCTGATGATTTATCATTAGTCTCGCATGTCTCCGTATAGGCCGCAGCTGTTATAGTTTTCGACAACCGAATGAAATCCAGCACTGAGGTCAACTATAATAGGTATTATGATCAAGGCCTGTAGACAATTTATGTCATACGTTGATATTATAATAATAGTATTGTCATAAAATGCATAATTCATTAAAATAATGAATAACATTTTTCAATAATATTCGCATTGCCACATATAAATGACGATGTATAGATTGAAGAGTGTAGGGTCATCCATATATAGAGATACAAAACCCTCTTCGTCGTCAAGGATATTTATGAGTTATGGTGAATACTGAATATTAGAATTAAGTATATACTGAAAGGGTGGTGATTATAGAACAGAATAAAAAAAAACAATTTATTGTGCTGTTGTATAAAAACATTATAATAATTCAATTGTTATTTTATTTGGCATCAAAACTGATGTGTGGTAACTAGGACGTAGGAATATTGTACTCTGAATGACAATTGGGCGTTACATGGTCGAATGTTACTATATAAAACGACCGATGGACTTAGGTCAATCAGTTCGTCATTCGATTATAGTGGACATACGAGCCTCTTAAGTCATATTTTCAAACAAGCAACAAACAACAAACACAATCAAAATGCAATTCCAAGTAAGTGATACTTTACATGTATTCGTTAGGTAGATTCGAATAAGTCATAAGATACATAGGTACCTAGCTATTCGAAGTATAAAATTTGAATGTTAATATAAAATCAATATTTTTAAGCACAGTGTACAATTGTTATAATAGTTTAATTTAGCTTAGGCATATAATATGCATTATATTATAGAATTAAATTATATTACTTATCATTTTTATGTTTAACTTGTTGTGGTAGAATAACAATATTTTTATAAGAAACTCTGAGTAGGAATTTTAGATAACGCGAGAGTGCAGGTAAAAAGGTTCAATATTCGATGCACTTTCATGCATAAATTAATATGTGAATGAGTTTTACAGGCACGGTTAGGCAGTATCTTAGATACAGTTGTGTATCGCTATACATTTTTATTCAAAGTATCAAATAGGTATTACATTAAATAATTTTATCGAAAGATACTCGATACATTAATGTGATAAAATTCTACATTTTACAATAAAAATTAATAATACATATATAAGTATAAGTAATATTAATAACATTAGTAATTAATATGTTATAATTACAGGTGTAGCCTGATGATATTATTTTTGGGTTCAATTAGAAAATATCAAATTTTAAGTAGAAAATATTGTAACTTGAGATACAAACCTAAATAGACATTTTTGATCTACTAAATAATAAATTGAACAATCTGTTTTTATCGATTTTAAATCATTATATCGTAATAATGTAATTGCGATGCACAAATTTCTTGCTAAAAGTGTTTTATTAACACAATCACTCTTCAACCTATTGTACTCTCAAATACACCTTTGAAAAACTTCTTAGAAGCATCATGCATCTATATTGTTTGTATCTATCTCGTATATCTATTCGTCTGGACCTTAGATCATTTACTAGTATATGATCTAAGGTCTGGACGAAACACTTATCATTTCTCTTATAATGATTTAATTTACGTACTTACGTATTTGAAAACTTGTTCTAATCGCAACTACCTAATTTATCGTGTTTTTACAGGTATCTTTCGTCCTGCTCGCCGTCGCCATGTGCTTCGTATCTACCTACGCCGCCGAACAGTCTGCAAAACAATCGTCCCAATCGGCCGCTCCCGCCGCCGCTGGAGACCGCAATAAGCGTGGCCTGTACGCTTCGCCCTACTTGGCCGCCCCATACGCCGCATCACCATACGTGGCCTCACCGTTCGTGGCGTCACCATACGTCGCTCCGCGATACGCAGCATCACCGTATGTCGCTTCCCCGTACGCCGCCGCGCCGTACGTTGCTTCTCATCACCCGTACGGCGCCGTATCGTCTTACGCTACTTACCCATACGTCGCCAAGACTTTCGCTTCACCATACGCTTATTATCCATGAGAGATGATATAACAGAAGCAGCACCCTGTACGAGTATATTATATACCAATACTGGCCAGAGTTACCACGGCACGAATGTCTATTTCATATATTATACATCTTTGCGTCAACTATAAAAATCTACCTAAAACACTTAACACTGTAATGACCGTGGTTCTATATTTATTAATTATATTATAGTTAATGT
This sequence comes from Diuraphis noxia, assembly GCF_037042655.1. NCBI lineage: Eukaryota > Metazoa > Arthropoda > Insecta > Hemiptera > Aphididae > Diuraphis > Diuraphis noxia. The sequence goes on along the minus strand of NW_028301712.1, from coordinate 68,802,076 downwards.
GAATGTTCATAAAATTTCAACGAATAAAATAAAATATTATTAGAGGTAATACATTTATTATTATTACTTTACATAAACCAATTTTTTATTCCAAACTTTTGGAATATCCTCTTTTTGGACAGCATTCTTTAAACGGTCGTAACATCATGGTCGATAGTAAATCGATGGTGCAGACTGCAGATGTGAATGCCAGTGGTGTACGTATAACGCAACTTCATAGTCAAAGTAGTTTACTATATAGTAGACATTAGTAGAAAAATATTACTGCAGGCAGGTATATAGTAAAAACTATACCCGGGTTATAAAAAAGTCGTTTTACCTAAACGATATAAGTATACCTACGTAATACGTTGCATCCTAGCTATAGAATATTACATTGTTACATAAGCCCGCAGAGGCGTATATAAATGATTTTTCCACATATAATTGGATGGTCACCACGTTTCTGTTTGATTTTTATAACTGATCAAGTGATGACTAATATAACGAACAATCGAAAATCGTTAACTGTTAGAAACCCGAATTATGATTATGTAGTACACCTTTGTGTTGTATTGTGCAGTGGGTTACATTAGGACCAAATAGACCGCGTGAAAGAGAGCTATATAGCTTATTTACCTATTGCAAACGTATCACAATCACGGACAATGTTATTGATATTGTTATCACTTTTGTTAGCAAGGTCACACTACAGTATATTAAGTAACAACTTTGCATATAAATCATCTGATTAAACCACAGGAAGACTATAAAGAACCGTAACAGGTCGAGTCATTCCAATTTCGGGCATACAGCGCCACAGTGGTCTAAACGCGTGTGGCATGTGATGCAATAGACATTTCCAAGACAATATAATACGGACCGAATGATGAACGAGACTCGTGTATGTTTTTTTTTACATGCTCCAATATTTGAGAGCCTATAAAAGTACTTAAACTGCACCTATTACCGCTTTGCTAAAAATGTCCATTGTTTTATTGCGTTCATTTCATCGTGAGGTTTTTCAAAATGCATTAAGTCCTCAGTATATGTGTAAGTATTTAATATTTATTACACATATTTGTACTATATACCTATTTATTTTGAATATATTATATCAGATTAATTTATTTTGATATTCGTAATAGATTATAATATTATATATTCATAGGCAAAGCAAAGTCCATGGCCTAAATTTGTGGTTTTCTACGACCAATTTAGGAACAATTAGGGGCATCTCATAACAATCAAAAATGTTTTTAAAACGACACAATATTGTTAAGAATTAGTTTATATTTTGAACTGTTCTTAGGAAACAAATCTTGATAGTATGTCGTATGTGTCACCTATTGTATAATAATATTAACGGCTTGTTTTTAATTATAAATATTGTTTTTTATAACAGTTCGTTACCAATACATTTAAATGATCAAATAGACGAGGAACGAATTATATTTTATTACATATTGTGTGCGTGTATACCAAAATCACAATTACTATCGATATTTGTTAGGTAGAAATATGACATTACTTCTAAATGTATAAAGTAGATTATAGTAGAAGTTATATAAAATGATTTCACTTCTCATATTTTATAAATATTGTTAATATTTATTAAGTAGTTTATTGTTGACTGTTGTGTTAATATATTAAAATATTTTTTTTAGGTAATTAAATATTAGCGAAGTATTACCAATTTATTATTAAGGTCATAAAGATTTATCGAAGGTCTTCTATTGTTATGAATATGTCTTTTAAAATATTCATCATGATATGATAATCATAAAAATAAAATTTGTTTAAAAATTCATAATTAACAACTTATTGCAATCTATACTAATATTATAAAGCTGAATAGCTAAAACAGTTGGAACGTATTAATATATTAATAACGTATTATTATTATTTATTATATTAATCTCAGGAACTACTGGTTCAAATTTAAAAATTATTTTTTCGTTGGATTGTCCATTTATCGAGGGATGCTATATAAATTTTTTAGAAAGTTCATAGGTTAAGTCAGTACTTTAGAATTTATAAGAAATTTATGAATTTGCTATTTAAAAACCTGTAAAACTATTTCCGTGGATAGAAAATTCTATGACGAATTGGCACTTTAGTAGTATGTTTGTCTTTTATGTATTCCTAAACGCCTGGACCGATTATAACGAAATTTGGTACAGACAGTGGTGAACTGGGATAATATTTCAGGACAGGAAAATGTTTTAGGAAGGCCAGTTAGTTTTTACCTAAAAAATGGGGTTATTTTTTTAAACAAGTATACACTATATTTATATAAAAAATTTACCTAAACCTAAACCTTAAACAGAGACACAAGTTTTACTACACTCACTTAATTTTTGTTGTTGTAAATGAATATTCAGTTTTATAAAACACTGAAATTAACTTATTAATTTTAATCTTTAAATTTTCATAACACGGACAATGAAAAAAAATTGTACTTGATCATAAAACAGTTTTGAGTATATAATTTTTATACTTTAAAGATAATTAATATAAAATTAAATGGAAAATAAATGGGCGTAAATTAATTTAATATCATTATTAATTATTAAGTAACGTTGTTTTAAAAAAATAATTAAATTATAAATAAAATAATTATTGATTTCTGATGCATATTGCATAAACATTTACTAAAAAAGGAAATTAAAATTAATTCTTGTTCTATTAACCAGAATAATTCAATTAAAATAACTTTATTAAATATATAATATAGGTATACGGTTCTATATCGCAACATACGGGCATAGTTTAATAATAATAATATTAAATAGTAAATAGTAAATAGTAAATACTAATAACAACGAATTTAAATATTTATTTAATTCGTGCTAATAATTAATATATGATATAGTTAAAAGGTACAACGTATATATCACAAATTTTCAAGAATATGATATTTTAAAATATTTTTGTTATAAATAACCAAATAAGTTATTTCTGTTTTGGTTCATGTTTGGCTCATATTATTTATTCAAAATGTTTGTAATTTGTGTACCTGAATTTTGATCTCCTGGACCAGATGCACTATTGGTTTTAGAGATTAGAGTTTCCGCTGTTTCTGAATCATTTTCTTCACTTAAAAAAAAGATTATTTTTTTTTATACTTTTTATTGAGTATAATAGCAGTTTTTTACATTTTATTCGCGTTCTCGTCAAGCACCTCTTGAATGTTTTCTGGAACTCTAATTTATTTTTATTTTGTATTATAAAGTTTATAATATTTTGAATTTTCACACTAGCTACTAGCTGGTATACCGTATACTGTTAACTGTGGCTAGTCCTTAGATTGTCGTATTGACTGTTAAGTGGATTATATTTTTATATTTATATAAAATATAAAAATAGACGATGCCACGATGGTGGTCAAAATACGAAAGATAAATATGAACATTGTGGTGTTGTCATCATTGTTTTGGAATTAGTTTGAAAACGTAATTCAACTTAGCCGGTACCTAGATTATTTATTAATAATACTAAGTACTATAAAGCTCTGGAAGATACTCATAAATATAGTTAACTAAAATGTAAAAACTTACTAAACACTACACACTGCATTATAAATATCAATCGAAGGAACATTTTTTTTTCATAATTTCATATTATTATTATATATTAATAATAATAATAATAATAATAATAATAAACATGAACATAAATAATCGGTCCGAGTCATCAGGAAACACCCGTGGACATCCTGCCGTGTCAGTCCGCCCCTTGGAACAGAGATATACATATATTAGACCTATGGTCAGAAGATAGGCTAAATTAAAAAGTAATAGCAGTGGCGTACACAGCTATTTTCAATGGGGGGGAGGGCTTACATATAAAAAATTATATACATATATATTATATATTATACATTGACAAATCAAAATAATAATATGTTGTTTAACTAATATTTATTTTCATTATAAAACAATGTCTATTTTCCTGAGTTTTTGTCCCAACTCATCTATACTATAGTATTAGCGATACTGCGATAGCATATTATATCTTTGGTAACCAGACGTACTTATTTTATAAGGACAGTACTGTTTTTTGGTAACATATTCTACTGTACTAAATAAATGGCCGAAGTATACTTAAATGTACTTATTTTTAATAATTTAATAATTGTAAATGGAAAATGGAAAAAAAATACCTAAATTCAAATTTAAGGGATTTAAAAAAATTCTGTCATCAAAAATAAGTTTTAATAGGTACCGTGATATAGTGTTAATATTGTAATCACGGCTTTAGATACTATCTAATAATAATATAAATATAACAATAATAATCTAAGTTCTAGTTGTTTTTTATGTTCTGGTTACTTATTAAATATTTGAAATTAAAATATTAATGAATTATTTTGTTACGCCAAGCCATTGTGTATGACCATAAACACGATGAGATCGTGTTCATGTCTGAGCATACAGTCCGTTTATCGTTGATGACAGTTAAAAATATTTACGACCTATCTAGCAATATGATGTTAACGAACGTAACATGTGGAAATTGTACAATCTACAATACTGTTCGTGTTCATTCGGTATTCGGTGAGTTAAGAAATATATTTATATATTATTATGTTGGTGTTTAATAAATTAATATTTTTTTTCTAAACAAATGAGCGTTAAATTTGTTTATATTCGGTTTATACTGGGAAGAAATTAAAAACATATGTGTCTATTCTCATTAAAAATGTACTAATGCTGACATATATTTTATGACAATTTTCACAATAGATTTTATTTAAGTGATATTGTTGTCCGACAAAAAGTTTACTTTTATACATTATAAATATTTTGATTATATTTATTATTAAATATTAATTTTTATCTATTTAGAATTAATGTATCTTACATATTTATTCAATAATTAATTTAAAATGATATCGGAATACATTATTTTATTATGTAGCTCTTATTTACACTATTAAAAACGGATATTTTACATTTGTGATATAAATATTCAATATAACTGTTTGATTCTAAAATAAGATTAGAATGAATTCAGTAATAAAAAATAAATAAATTAAGGTATTAATCACGAGATACCAAAGAAAACGTTTTCCTGTATACAAATGCTGTAACAATAATTGTTTAAATAATTTTAAGTAGTCTTCAAATCAAATCAAAAATACTTGAAAATAAAAAAGTATTTTATTATTTGCTCATATATACAACAAAATATGTAATAAATCTTTACTCAAATAATTGTATTGTCTAAACATTTTTGTAAAAGGTTTATTACTGTTATTATAATAGGTACCTACATAGTTTTATACTTATATCCTGCAGTATAGCTAGAGTTGAACAACTTCTTAATGGTTTGTCTAATACTTATTTCTTAATGAGTAGTTTCTTCGTCGGCGTTTCTAACAGTAAATACAATTATTTACACAGAATTAAAATGGTCACTAAAGTAATGAACAATAAATTACTAATGTAAGTTAATCCCAAAAAATATAGTGAAACAATATTAGCTCTTGAAAATATTCCAGAATATTAAATTAATATTATAAGGAATTTATACCTAACGGCCAATAAAAATAAAATTTGCTTTGCTTCTATTTTTAAATCAATTTTAGCTGTGGTAATATACCGTTATGTTATGTAAAAAAATATGATATATACGTGTATGTATGGATAAATAGCAAGAAGAAAAATATATAAATTACTATGTCCATACAATTATACCAATTATCGTCGTTGACCGTTGTAACGTTGAAATTATATATATAATATATTCAGACATTTAATTGGTATGATTACCACATCAAATTTATAAAACGATCTATGGTTTATGATTCTATAAGCTGTTTATTACATCGATATAGTTAATTATTAATTTCAATAATTGAAAAAAGTATTATACATCGTTACATGGTTTGTTTTATCAACTTTTTTTCTGAAGAAAATTAAAAATATATTTACACATAAATAGGATTTTTTAAAGAAGATGTTGTAACGGAGTACGACATAAAACGGTCCTTTTCAGGACCACTAACAACTAAAAACCACATGCAACACATATTAAACGCAGTTCCAAACGGCAGGTTTTACATAGTAAAGTTTCAACGGTATGACGAGGAAAAACCGCACTGAGCTAGTAACAGCCACCAGGCAACGATACGATGATGACTCGTCATACCAACAATCTACAAACAATCAGCAACAACTTTACCGATCCAAATGGGTATATATACCAGTAGATTTCAGAAACTCTTCACTCTTCAACTTCATCTCTAATCGTCAACAAGTCATCAAGAACTTACTACACCGACGACTAGAGACCAGAAGAACAACCTACACCGACTCTACAGCTCAAGTTCAGATCGCCGAGCAGACCAGCGTCGAGGCGAAGCGAACGCAGCGTGACCAGAATCAGCCGACCAATAATAGTCGGAGAACGAAGACCATCGAACCGGCAGCAACAAATTCGACGACGTTGAGTATCCGGGACGACAAGTGAAACCACCGGACCGAACGTCGTACAACATTATATACGCGATTGCTGTCATCGATCCCGTTCTCTCCCTTACCGACCACTTGCTAAAGTACCGTCGACCCGAGCTCCTTTCCATCAAGTAGTAGCCGCTTGTACAAGCTACGCGCTACTGGTGGAGGACTCCTTCCCAGATCTTATAACTCTATATAATATAATTATCTCACACCCATTATATGTGATAGGACCGAACGATAACATCGTCGGTCGAACACGAGCTCTCACCGCGTCAGTCCGCTTGTGTAAGTCTGACTGACGCATCCGTGAATCTCACTCTTCCCAGATATTGTACAAATATTAAATAATATATTACTTGATTAAATAAAAGACCAGCCATTAAATCCTAAAACCAAGGTATATTTATTTCTACAAAGAACGGTTGGTACTTAAACTTACCACACCGTATCAACTGGCGCCCAACTAGTAACTCAGAATCCACGACAAAGACCGAACAACAAAATCAGTCATAATGACGCGAACAAATAAGAAGAATGTGCAAGAAACCCCAACACACGAGACAACTAGCGAGAAGATAATCAGATTAAATGAAAGAATTGTAACATTGACCGAAAAAATGGAAGCCCAAGAGGAAAGACATAAACAAGTAATCAGTGAACTAACATCTGAAATGATAAAAATGAAAGAAGAAACATCAGCAATTAGACAATTGATAAATGACACGGATACAAGAATTACCATTGAAACTGCAAAACGTGAAAAAGAAATGATTACGTTAAAAAACACACAACAAGAGGAATCGTACACCAAACCGAACACCGTCGAAATGACAATGCCAACATTTAGTGGGAATGCAAACGAACACCCGAAGAATTTTTTGAAAGACCTAAGCTCGTATATGTTATATAAGAAGGTCACACCAGCAGACAAAATAATTCTTATCGAGAATTGTATGCGCGGGAACGCAGCAAAATGGTTCAACATGATTAAAGACGCAACACCGACGGAAGACACATTTAAAACACTATTTCTAAAACACTACTTCTCGGAAGATAAGCAGTGGGACATATTCATCAGATGTACAGAAGCAGGGAAAAAACCAATTAGTAGTAACTTCCAAGAACACTTCCATTACTGGATGGCCGAATTAAAATACTTGGACTCGCCAAAAATGGACGAGACACAGGCCATAAACTTAATTACGAAACACTTCCCAATAGCAATCCAAGCATACATTCAAACCACTCAAGAGAAAAAATTTTTGAACGTATGGGAGAAGTTAGGAGAACTAGAGAATGGGTATAGCAAACAAGCAACTAGCGACCAACAAGAAGAACAATATACGGTGCAAAGAAGTCGACCACCACAAAGAACCACAAACTCTTTCAATAATCGATTCGGACAAACACAACGTAGTCAACTAAACAACCAACCACCGACAACACGTCAAATGAACAACTTATCACAAAAAGGAGCGGATATGACGTCTAACGTGGCGACACACGGACAACAAGCACAGATCAACAATAATTTCAAGAAAACCATTAAACAAATCACATTGACTGAAGAAATCAATGACGACGAGGAGATAGAAGGAGACGACACAGAGGATACTGATCAAAAAAACTACGAACAGGGGACTGTGGAATCAGACTGACCACAGTACGTAACACCCCAAGTCCAACGAAGATCCGCACAATCAGTTACTACAAAACTAAACACAACGGGAAAGATCCAACACAGCACCTGGTCGAGCTAGACACAACCGAGTTAATAAACGAAGACGATTTTGACACAGCAACTCAACAACCCGAATTGAAGGGATGTCCTTACGTAGACATCGTGATAAAGGAAAAGAAATACGAAATGCTAGTTGATTCGGGTGCAGAAGTAAGTGTGATATCCGCCAAGTATGAAGATGAGATACGACAGGACATACACAATATACCAACACTCCCATTAGTCGGAATGTGTATACACTTAGCAGTCGGTGAGAAACCGACAAAAGTGACAAGACAAATACTCATACCAACAAAGATCGGCGAAGTCACGATTCATACACCGTTCATCATCGTAGACAATTTGAATGAAAACGGAATTTTGGGGAGTGATTTTTTGGAACTTAACAACGCAACAATAAATTATACACAGAACAAAATAACACTGATCACAGCTGCCGGAAATACATCTCTGACAATAAAAAAGAAGACAACAAAGACATCTCAATTAAGGGTCATCTCAACAAAATCAATCAAAGAACCAGGAACAAACAAACAAATAAAGACCATGCAACCGCAGGAACAAGAATATATAGACACATTACTGGAGCGTTTCCACGACGTTTTTAGAGATACACCCGGAGAAGCCAAAGGGTACGAGTGCAAAATCAAGTTAAAAGACGAAACACCAGTAAACCAACGACCATACCCGATACCGATAGCAAAACTAGCTGCAGTGGAAGCGGAAGTAGAAAAGATGATAAGATTAGGGATCATAGAAAGGTCCAAATCTCCATACTCCATTCCAATTGTACCAGTTTTTAAAAAAAACGGAGAAGTCAGACTTTGTTTGGACGCACGTAAAATTAATGAAAAAATTATACCTGATCGAGAATGTCCAACAGCAATCGAAACAATATTAGCGAAATTCAGTAGGGTAAAATTCATAAGCACACTCGATCTACGGTCAGGTTATTGGCAGATCCCGTTAGCCAAGGAGAGTCGGGACCCATGTTCATTCTTGGTAAACGGACGAAACTACTCATACAAACGCATGCCATTCGGACTAAACATAAGTGGATCAGAATTTCAGAAGTGTATGGACTACATACTTGGCCCACTGTTACACACCTTCGTAACAATATATGTCGACGACATATTGATCACATCCGAATCCATCGAGGAACACTACGAACATATATATACGGTACTAGACAAATTTAAATTACATAACATAACGGTAAACTTAGAAAAATGCCAATTCTTCCGGACTGAAGTCAAATTCCTAGGACATATAATATCCGAAAAGGGCACACATATGGACCCGGAAAAAATTGAGACAATCAGAAAATTTAAAACACCAACCAGAGCAAAAGAAGTACAAAGGTACTTAGGATTTATAAACTTCTATAGACGATACATTGACAAATTCGCGAATATAATAAAACCACTTATCGAACTAACAAAAAAAGACAGCACATGGAAGTGGGAAGAAAAACACGAGGAGGCGTTCAAAAAGTCGAAACAAGTATTCATAAATGAGGTGATAATAGCATATCCCGACTTTACAGAACCTTTGTATATGAACACGGACGCATCAAACACAGCAATAGGGGGGGAGTTATACCAAATACTACCCGGGAATGAGCATGCAACACTGGGATTTGCAAGCAGAACCTTAAGAACAGCAGAAACCAGATACACGACCACGGAAATCGAGGCATTGGCATTAGTATATTGTTGCCAAAAGTTCAGACAATATTTGATTGGCCACAAGGTAATAATACTTACTGACCACCATGCACTAACGTTCATTAGAAACTGCAGACTCACCAACGGAAGACTAACCAGATGGACTTTGGCGCTACAGGAATATCAGTTAGAAATTCGGCACATTCCAGGGAAACAAAATATTGTGGCAGATACTCTAACAAGATACCCCAGAACGGACGACGACCGTCAAGAAAAGAAAATATCAATAAACAAGATTGAGACACAAAAGTATAGCACTGAGTTAAAAGAAATGATCTTAGAAATAGGAAAATGGCAAGAAAACGACCCTCATATAATGAAAAAATACAGTACAACTAATACACATCTAACAAAAAAAGATGGTATAATATTTTCAAAAAACAAACCAACGGACAACTGGAGGGTAGTAGTACCATTGCAAATAGCAACAAAGCTTACACAGGAAACTCATGAGATCATGGGACACCCAGGTAGGTATAAAACATACCACACGTTAAGAGAAACATGCATTTTCAAAAACATGCATAAAATAACCGCTCAAATAACCAGATCCTGTGACACCTGTCAGAGATGTAAACCCATAAACTTTAACGCAAAAGGACAACACACATCACACAAACCAACAGAACCATTCGAAACTGTGTCGATCGACTTGATGGGTCCTCTCCCCACAGGACGCGGCGGGACACACTACATCTTGGCGATCCTAGACACATTCTCCAAATTTATAAGATTGTATGCGTTGAAAAAAGCCACTACGAAAGCAATCATCAACAGAATCGAAAACGACTACATACCAAACACGGGTAAACCGAAGTCGATTCTTACGGACAACGGAACACAGTTCACCGCTACAAGCTGGAAAAAAAAACTACAAGAACTAGGGATCGAGAAAAAACATTCGACTAAATACCACCCACAATCAAACCCGGTGGAACGATACAACCGGGAGATTGGCCGATTATTACGGACCTACTGCCATGACCAACATACAAAATGGCCGAACAAACTCGATCAAATAGAGGAGTGGATGAATAAGTTAAGGTCAGAAGTTACAGAATTAACACCATGGGAGATAATTAAAAACGAAATACCAAACCAACCAATAAAAAAATTAATCAAATTCCCAGAGCAGCCACCAAAAAAGGGTAAACAAGAGGTAATCCAACTGGTGGCAAGCAGGATAAGAAACAAGGCAAATAAATATGAAGCAAAAAATAAAACAGAAAAAATCAAATACACGGTTGGACAACAAGTACTAACAAAAACACATGAGCTGTCAAACGCCCAAAACAATGAAATAAAAAAATTATTTCATATATTTAACGGACCACACACAATTACAAAAATCATCAGCAGTAACACAGTAGAATTACGCAATAATAGAACTGGCAAAACAGAATTAATAAATGTGGTGGAAATACGACCGTATATCCAACCACCGAACAAGTACTTATAACAAACGCCGTACTGACTAGTAAACAACGGTTGCTAGTCATCCAATCAGAAGGACAGAACAACCAGTCAATAAAACAACCTATCAGAGAGCTAATAAAGATACAAAAAACACTATATATAACAGGACAAAAACTAGACAGTACCAATTCATCGACAGACACGAGACACCATGGAGCGAATACTGTCAGAAAGAAACACGGCCAGGAAAATAGCCGCAGAAAATCGACGAAAACTGATTGAAGAGAACAAAGAAAATTTAACTGCTTTAGCATCAGTAAAAGCAGTGAGGACGGACAAAAGATTAGCCGAAGAAGATGAAAAACAACAAAACAAGAAAAAACACTTGTCGATAATACAGTGGGTGACAGAGGTAAACTCGGCCAGACACATACAGATCGACAATTGGAACAAACCAATAGACTTTAGAATGATAACAGAGGAATCAGTGCACAGATACATACCATTTGAGCAACAAAATGTCAACTTGTCAGTAGCATTTAACTACGTCAAAGAAATGCTAGCGAAATATGAACCACCGAGAAAGAAACAAAAAACAGTATCTACAAAAACGCCGTTGTGGTACTTGTCTAACAATGAATTACGTACAGCATTATTCAGGGCATCCATACGCCGTAAACAGTCCTTTAAGAATTAGTGCACGATGGCTACACCACCCGGGCACGAATCCGGGGGGGAAGTTGTAACGGAGTACGACATAAAACGGTCCTTTTCAGGACCACTAACAACTAAAAACCACATGCAACACATATTAAACGCAGTTCCAAACGGCAGGTTTTACATAGTAAAGTTTCAACGGTATGACGAGGAAAAACCGCACTGAGCTAGTAACAGCCACCAGGCAACGATACGATGATGACTCGTCATACCAACAATCTACAAACAATCAGCAACAACTTTACCGATCCAAATGGGTATATATACCAGTAGATTTCAGAAACTCTTCACTCTTCAACTTCATCTCTAATCGTCAACAAGTCATCAAGAACTTACTACACCGACGACTAGAGACCAGAAGAACAACCTACACCGACTCTACAGCTCAAGTTCAGATCGCCGAGCAGACCAGCGTCGAGGCGAAGCGAACGCAGCGTGACCAGAATCAGCCGACCAATAATAGTCGGAGAACGAAGACCATCGAACCGGCAGCAACAAATTCGACGACGTTGAGTATCCGGGACGACAAGTGAAACCACCGGACCGAACGTCGTACAACATTATATACGCGATTGCTGTCATCGATCCCGTTCTCTCCCTTACCGACCACTTGCTAAAGTACCGTCGACCCGAGCTCCTTTCCATCAAGTAGTAGCCGCTTGTACAAGCTACGCGCTACTGGTGGAGGACTCCTTCCCAGATCTTATAACTCTATATAATATAATTATCTCACACCCATTATATGTGATAGGACCGAACGATAACATCGTCGGTCGAACACGAGCTCTCACCGCGTCAGTCCGCTTGTGTAAGTCTGACTGACGCATCCGTGAATCTCACTCTTCCCAGATATTGTACAAATATTAAATAATATATTACTTGATTAAATAAAAGACCAGCCATTAAATCCTAAAACCAAGGTATATTTATTTCTACAAAGAACGGTTGGTACTTAAACTTACCACACCGTATCAATGTATTAATATTTATAAATTTTAGAAAAGTCAACACAAAATAAAATAATGATTACAATAATTATTTTATGTTTTCTAAACTTAATAGGATTTTTATTTTAACTCTTGGTATGAAATCGCAAATTCGTGACTAGCTATAATCATGTGGTTACTAGATTATAACAATATTCTATCAGAACGACAAGTAGGGGTATTAGTGTTTTATAAAATTGAATAAACTAGGATTAGAAAACCAAATATTGAGTTAGACACATAATGTAATTGATGATATGAATCAATTACCTAACTATATTATGGAATATCTTACACAATACATAGTTTATCCAGTACCCATACTGAAATACATATCCTTATATTTTATAATTTTTTATAAAATGTTAGTCTCAAAAATATCCAAAACATGCTATAAGTTAATTGAAATTTATTTCTGTGTTAAGTATTTTAGTATATTCGAATAATTTAATGTTTTCAAAAAAATGTGCACTTTATACTTAAAAAAAAAACTTGATTAATCTAATTAATTTAATAAAATATAATTTGCTAAGACTATAATAAATGTGAAAAAAATTTTCATAAGAATTATCCTATAATTTTATTAAAAAAAACAAACCATCTATCATATATATATATATATATATATATATATTTGTATGATTGAAGTATTAAACTATTTTAAATTTAGAAAGAAACTTTCATGAATAATATAATTAGTTTAATGTAAATATATAATGTTAGCTAACGTTATGTTTGTAATACGTGGAGGGGTTTATAAGAAATTTTCGATATGAAATCTGTGATACGTACCACACACGTTTACCTATAATTAATTTTACTTGTTATTTTATGGCTCAGTCAAAAACTGTTTTCAAAAAAGTGAAAATGTGTGGGTAAATATATTCAACAAGAATATAATTATTTGTTATACCTCTTGACTAGTTATTTAGAGTCAGGTGATTGGCTACCTTTTCTTCTTTAAATAAGAATTCTCAAAACCATTATAGGTACCTGCTAGGTATTACATTTTGTGTAAATGACTTATATTTAATGTTTATCACATTTTGGACATGTAATTTGACGCATTTATTCCAAGATAAACTTATATGCATCTATATACATGAGCATTTTTTAATACAAATAGAATTAAGTTGAAATCTTGCATGTTTTGCATTTTGATTTAATTGTTTCAATTAACATAATTTAAGTAAAAACGTAAACAATTTCTAATTAGATATATTATATACATTTAAAGTTTAAACAATAATATCATTGACGTGATCTTGAACTCAAGGATAGAACCCAGCAAAATTACGTAATTGATGCTAATGAAAATAAACGTAATATCTTAAGTTAATATTTTTAACAAGGATCGTTTACATTTTTTGATTATAGAAAATACGATAATTTTACATTAAAATGTATGCATCATTTTACAAAATCATGGTATATGCAAATCAATCATTGACACTAAGACTTTCACGGGCAGTGTTTACTTCCTTTATGTTAACTGTTTACGTGTTGTCCGGTTGAATTTGGCTCGGAGCTGAAGACCGCAGAAGGACAACTGTTGAAGTTAGATTATATGAATCGATTCATAGCGTTTAAAAAAAACAGGTTCAAAAAGTGAAATGAAATTGGCCACCATGAAAATACGTCTCATCGCGAAAGTAATAAAAAGTATAGCACCCACCTATGTTATAATTATTGTCAATGCACGTGCAATTAATACGAATAATATATGGAATATCCGAGTATGAATATCACTTTCACTTATACGAAAAAACCAATGAGGGTGTTTATGCATTTCATAGATGATATATTATATATTATATATTTTTTAATATTATACATTAACTGAGTTAAATACTTATAGCTATAAAGCTAAAAATTCTATGATTGCTCAAAATGTTCGTTTCAATTTAAATAATACCATTTGCCAATTAATATAAAATAGTTTTAAATTTACTTACATCATCGTACATTTTCAAAGATGTCGATACTAATCAAGAATATATTTCAGTATCATAATCTAAAAACTATTCATAAATTAGTAATTACTAATTAATAACAATTAGTCTTAAAAAGTAAAAACAGAACAACCCGACATCATGCGTATTTTAAAGTTAAAAAATAATATAGGTAATGTAACGGATATAGATAAGCAATTAGTGTAATAGTACATTTAAAAATAAACATCAATGATAAAGCAATGTATGCATGTTAAAACTAGTGTAGTAATTTATCGAGTAATACACTATATAAATTGTAATTATTGATTACCTAGTAAGAAATAATTTAGGAGTAGGTTATATAAGATACTATACTGTTTTTATCCATTAATTCTAATCAGGAGAGTTGAAAGAAAATTTCAGAAAATTTGAATTTAAAATTTTGACTTCGAAACATAATCTGTTTTAAAAGTAGTTCCTGAATTGGTCGAAAGAAATGTGAAATACGAGTAATAGTAACAAATATTGAAAATACTTGTTTTTAATTTATCATAATATAATATAAGTATAAAACCCATTTAAATACTGTTCACCTTTAAATTAATTTTCTGTACCGTTTAATTGTGTAAATCAAATATAAAAAAAATACTTTAAATTATAAAATACATACTATATACATTCTTTTTTTGTATTAGGTTTTATATTCTTTAGAGTGTTAAGTATTCATTTTTAAATAGATTTTCAGCTATTTAAATTGAATTAGTACAATTTAGATAATCAAAAATTGAATATATATCTGCTATTACTTATAAATATATTATATTAATTATAAAAATAAAACTGTAACATAGTGTCACTAAATCATTAAATACTAAAACAATTTAAGCTTTCTGTAACGTCATTCTATGCTTGATGACTAGAGTACTATAGGCCATGACTAATGACATCTTACGTGTAACCTTCATGTGCCAACAGTCAGTGAAATTCCATCAACAAATTACTAACGTTTCTGTATGCAACTAGGATATATAAAACACCGGCCACCAAGTATTTCATTTTACTCACCATTCATATATAATAGATAACCTTATAAGTAATAATACAAAAATAGTAAAAGAAAAACATGTTCAGTGACAAATTATTTACTTTAGAACGTAATAAATGCATAAATCTTTGTGATTTTAAATAATTTATTTCTCGTCAAACTTTTAAATAATTATTCATGTTTAAGAATATAATTTAATCATTTATTTTAAGTTCACTTGGAAATAATAGTTTTTTTTTCGTATGAACAGGTAGATTACTTTAAAATTTAACTAGGTACTTTAAAATTAAAATCAAAGAAAAAATAATAAAAGTTTATTTTTGAAAAATTGCTCAAATCGTTCTAAAAAATTTAAAATAATTAATTTAAAACTGTATTATTCTTTAATTATTAGTTATTACTAAGGCTATATAAAATTATGACAAATAAGTATGGTGTTTACATTATTTATACTAATTTGAAGTAAGTAGGTAGTAAATTTTACTTCCCCTCAAATAATGCCATTAATAACAGGTAAGAAATTATTTCTGATGTTTTTTATCTAAAATTAAATTTGAGAATTTTTAAAAATATATGTTTTACTATCTGTCAAATTTGGTTTATTAATTTCCAAGTCATTAAACATAACCATAAGTGATTTAAAAGCACGCCGCCGTATTCAAATAACATAAAAGAAGCTGTTTTAAAATTTGCAAAAATTGAAATACTGCAATTACAAACTTATTTGTATCCTAACTAGTATTTCTATGATCTTAATTTGTATGCTTAAAAAATTGACGTTTTTATTAATTTTACATTAAAGTATAAATATACATCCATTTCTCTTTAATTGGTTCCATGTTGCTATAACACTATAGTAAAACAAAAAAATTGTCATTCTTATCAATATTTATGCATTATTAATTTATTATAGTATGCTATTAGAATAACTGTTATTATATTATAGATACCATATGGGTTAAAATACATTGATTATTTCATTTATATTCCATTTAAATACAAATCAAGGGGATCATTTACAATGATCATTAACTACGAGTATTATTAAAAATGAACCACCTATCAATCTATCAACTTATCAGTACACATTGTGCCATAACTGCGAAATAAAACGAAAATGGACAATTTATATGTGTTTTTAATATTAAATTCAGAAATCAAAATTATTTATAATTTATATTGTCTCAGCCTTTTGGTCAAATTAAGTATGCAAGTATTCATCATTTTAATTTTTTTTTCTTCTGGTGTAAACAGGTAATATTTTTTTCTGTAAACTTAAGTTATAATTTTTACACTAGCTAATCAAAATTATCTCTCAAAATTTAACAATCATTAAATATATGATTAAAAAAAAAAAATGAATAAATAGAGAACCTAAAACAATTGAACTATGGAATATTAATATTCGACTTTAAACAATGTATTTCAGGTTGTTTATAATAATTAAAATATTGCACAATAAGAGTACATATACTTCAGTGCTACCTAGTTTGCGTGTTTGAGGTGGACGACCGTACTCTATGTGAAAATGATCGAATGCCGTCACAAAACGCGTTGTTATAACCCGACTGCGAGGAATTCGACCGGATGTGAGTTAACCTCTGCCTCAGAATGGTGGTTACTGGACGTAGGGATTATCATACAGAGATGATGTAATGTGTGGCATGTGCAGCAATCGGATCTGGACCATGAGTAATGTGTAGACCGCATGCTCCAAACATCGAAAGTAGTAGGTTTGCACTTTTACCCATAGTTACACGACTATAATATTAAAAGAGGCGTGTTTGGTTTGTCGGCTTGCAAGGCCTATATAGACAATTGTTTATTATATATTATAACCCCGGGTAGTAAAAATATAATATGTTATAATTTTATTACACTACGATGTGCTTCTTACAGAACAATATAACTTACAAAGTAATAACTAATAATAATGTTTTTTAACGTCGTGAAATTTATTTGGCCACGTATAGGTACAATAGGCCTGCGGAAGAAAAGAAAAGGATTAAAAAAAGATTGTAAAAAAAAATAGTTAAATATAATAATACTTCTACTTTATGTTGCACTAGACCGGTCGAATGTCAACCGAACCGGAACGGTCGCACGCGTGGGCGGGAGGCGATCATCGCGTGCCGCGCATTACGTGACGACCACGAGCACGATAATAATAATAATAATAATATTATTATATTATATATTATTATTGTAGTATCGTTGTCACGCCGCCGCGGAGGACAAGTTCATCGACAGCAGATTCAGCCGGGTGCCAAGGGTAACTGACGGCGTACGAATATCCGCACTCCGCAGTGATGGTTGAGAGTAAAAGTATAAGACGTATGTACCTATATAATAGATACCTATACAGTATACAGGCTATAGGTACATTGGTACCCGCAGCTAGTAGAGCGATATTATTATTATTATTATTAAAAATATGTATAACATGCGACTGTCTTCGTAACGTGAAACTGGTGAGGTGCGGTGCGGACGACGGGGAAAGACCGATCGGCCGGCTCAGAGACTTGGCGGGCGGGGCGTTTCGTACCTTCCAACAGGTTACCGCTATATATATAACGTGGACCCGAGCAGAACGATGTGCGATTCGTATTGCCGACCGTCCGACAGCAAGAAGATCGTCCGTTATAATATTATCGCAATAAAATTTACGTTTTAATTATCTCATTGGATTAAGATTTTCACCACTCACTGAAGCCATGTTGTTGAAGATAACGCCGGTAAGTGTCATCCGAAATACGAAATAATATTATTATAATAAAAAGTGTGCTTTACTGCAATTAATAATCTACAATATGTATTGGCGCATCTATACAGGCCGTAGCTGTAGGTAGATACGCTACAAAACACAACGTATACAGAACGTGTATATTTTATGAGCTATTGGCTATTTGGCTGTTCACACATCTTAATAATATTTAACACCTAAATAAAACAACGATTTTTAATACGAACTTATACGCTTATCGTTCGTTTTTATAACCGTAGTAATGCCAATTACTATTAATCAAAATCACGGCAAAATCTAAATTTACTATTAATACTGATTTATATTAACTGTTGTGTATAGGTAGGTACCTAGTTTTAGATTTTATAGAGTGGGTCCGCTATAACACATGCAATCAGACTTTAATGGAACGTATATTATGTACATTTATATTTCAAATAATGCGTACTTGTAAATGTTGATTTACATGTAAGAATAACACATCATACTATGATTAGTGGGAAATGAGATTGGTAGGGGTAAAATTCAAAATAAAATATCGGTATAGTTGAGTTTATTAGCATTTTATTGTTATATATTCGAACAATGTAATTTAATTATACCTACCTGTATACCATACATACTTACATAAATAGTTATCAGAAAAATTCATAGTTGTCTATGAGAAATTAGTAAATTAGAAGAGTAAAAACAATTTAAATAATATGTATCATAATATTTCACGTGATTAAATCATAATGAAAAAAAATATACGTATTTAGTTTAGGAACTGATAACTAACTTAGATTTTTATAGGCATTGTAGGTAATACAGTAAATCGAGTCTCGATAAATCAAATCTCGAGAAAAATACTATAACATTTAACTTATGTACTTTTCTAGTTATATATCTCAAAAACAATTAAAAACACTTCTAGGGTCAAGAAAAAATTCTAGTTATTGTGACTTTAATGTATATTTATACATATTATTTTAATATACTGATGTTATTTATCTGATAAATGTATTGCATTTTTTTAGTTACAGCTTAATTAGTTTAGGATAACATTTTTTTTTACCAGTTTAATATATACGATATATACCAATAAGGTCTAATTCATAGATACACATAGGAACGCGGCGTATCACACACGATTTTTGACTTACATCATTTAAGTTCTTAAGCACCGATGAAAATTAATAAATGGAATAGATACAAGTAGACTACATTATACATTAAAAGGAAATACATATTTAAATAACTGTACAAACCTTGGAGATATAAATCACCCACTGAGGACACTCATTGATTTTTTTGTTTTATTTGAGTATATTTTACTATAAAGAAAACATGAGTATATTTTAAAAACATCCAAAATCTCTAAAACATCTATTACAGTATTTTAATTAAAATCTATTATTGCAGAAGCTCTTAAATATTAGGGTATTCTATAATCAGTAAAATGTAAACCTAATTTGTTTATTTTGAGCAATTTTCTTAGCAACTTTCACTAAAATATGGGACAAAGTGACATTTTTTATTGATTAATTTTGGTATTGTAACACGTGTAGTAAAAACAATTCTACTAATTATATGCGTTCCATGAACACATAATTTTAAAACTAATATTCGAGTACCTACTTGTGATGTAGATTATGCCTTGGTGGCTTAGTTTAGTTAAAAGTAATATTTTAGGCACAGCCAAATGTTTTGTTTTGGTCTTACATGCGTTGATTGTTACAATATTTCATTTTTTTAGTGAGTGATGGTTATTTTAAATTATTATTCAATTTTACTTACTCATCAGTTCATCAATAAAATTATAATATTATAAAATTCTTACGTATAATAAATTCTTACAAATACGACTTATTTGAGGTAACGTTCCCAACTTTTTATTTATTTATTAATATAATTGTTTCAATACACCAAGTATTTTTACAATACTTTTACAATGTTTTCACAATATTATAAAGTTAATTAATTAAGGTTTTTAAATTAGTTTACTGATTCCAACTTAAATTTTGATAATAGGTCAGATAATTCATTATAAAATTAATGCTTTAACAATAAAAATTAGTTTTGTTGACCACAAATTTGGTATGAAGTAAGTTAGTAAAACGAAGACAACTTGAATTAACTTAACTCTATAAAGAAATAAATATAAATAATAACTTCTTCTCAACATAAATAAATACGTTGATTGACAATGCATTAATGACTTTATGATAAGCCAAGAAAATGTATACTGAAAAATATACATGTTATATTAAACTTACAGTATGAAATAAAAAACAAGTTTTAGGGAAGCAATATTATTCGAGAATATAAGTCAATAGTAAATAGTGAGATTAAAGTAATTAGAAAACTTAAATGATACTTAAAGTGGTAATGATAATTGAAAAATAAAATATTAATAATGCATGAAAAATAAAATATGAAACGTTTATATTACGCACAAGACAGTAGTTGGTAGTTCCAATTAATTGCATAAATAACTAAGTCAATTTGAAAGAAGAAAGTCCGAAAGTATTACTGAATATGTAACAATTTTTTATACTTTATAGCATTAAATTAAGTATGTTAATGAGTTCTTCGATGAAAATAAATAATATTAAAATACGATGTCTCAAATTCACGCGAGATGATTGATTATAGAGATTGAATGATATATGTTATCCGAGTTAAGTTAGATAAGCAGGTATATAGATTATAGGTATTATTTTAGTAGTGTAATATAATTAACGTTTACTTATGTAAAAACTAAAAAAAATCAACATCACAAATAGAAAGTTTAATTAAAAACAAAAATTGTATAATGATAGTTATTCATACCTACTGAATATGTTTAATTTACATAATATAGATTTTTATAATATAAGAAACAAACCAAAAGCATACTTATAATATAATTTTTGTAAATTGAATAATTAATAATAAATAAATTTTAATTAAAATAAAATATTAATATTAAAAAAATTGTTTTAGCTTATGAATTTGTAAGCAACTATAAGTAAAAATAGATAGTTTTCTAGAATAAATTCGTCTTGCCATAAAAATAATATTGCATTTACAATTTTTTCAATTTTTATCTATCACCGTTCAGCGTAGGAGTTTAACAGACCATTAATTATGTGATGCAAATTTGTATAACAAAAGTGTTGTGGATGGTGGTATATCTTACTATTATGAGGTACTTTCTATAATAAGAAAAACAAAACGATTCGGCGATACTAAAATGTTAACGAACAACAACCTATACATCATATCACATATGTTTATCTTACATGGAGATTTTGTTTGTCAAAATCGATCAGTGAAAGGTTTAAAGCTTCATATTATGTTTACGCGACTGGAATAACATTTGCATTTCGCTTAATAAACCGGAATAGTTATTAGTTGACTAAAGAAAAAACAGAATGGTTTCTATTTCGTTTTTTTGTTTTTGCTTAAACGATTATGCAATAATACAATTCTATGGCTAAAACCTGATGAATTTCCAAGTAAAAGAAAGTTCTAGAGTAACACATCTTTGAATGAATGGAATTTAAAATATAGTAAACTGATTTGGATAACACTATTGAATTCAAATAATGCAATAAAATGGGTTTACGTAATATTTTATTCTATTATTACGAAAACAACTATGACATTAGCAATTTTATTATCAAGTTAAGTACGATTTAATGAAAATAAGTCGTGTTATACCTATATTTATATACACATTCTTACAACAATAAATTTAGTTATTATTTTTAAATCTGTCATAATTTCAGTATACTATACAATTAATTCAATTTTTATTTCTTCAAACTTAACTTATGTAGGTACATATTATACATTTCTCAATGTTTTTTAATTGTATAGAATATCTGAATATCTCAAACAGTTTGCAAAAATGTTGCATAAGTTGTCAGTTATTTGTATCAATTTTAAATTCTGATTTATAGTAAATTACAATATTGTACAATACATTAAAATAAAATAAATATATTTTGATTATTCGATTACGTCATTTTATGCTTTGAAGTTTGAATTATATATGATTTGATTATTTATAAATTAAAAAAATAAATAAAAGTACCTAAATGTATTATATACCTTCTGTTTAGTTATTATTATATAACCTATGGGGTTGGCGATTGGCTGATTGCGATACTTATCAACCATATTTAAACCATACATTTTATTTATATATTATATATATATTGTATCGATATTTCTTTTTGATTGCTACACACTTAAAATAAAAATTGTGGTATAATTTTGTATGTAAAATAGCGATACATATTGTTTATTAGAAATTTATTTTAGATTTTGAGTGAAGCGATGTATTGATTTTTTTTTTTTCAAAGTTTATTAAGGCTTCAACAACACAGGTTTTTAGCCTACTTTAGTTAAAATTTATACAAGAAAAAGAAAGGAAAATATATATATGTATACATTCAATTTTGGAATACGTTTTACTACATTATTATAGTTATTATTTACAATGGGTATTTAGTGTTTATATTATGGAAAAATGTACTGATTGCAACTGTGTTTTCATCTTTGAAGGCTTGATAGAGTGATGCTGGATTTTGGAGTATCTTGCGTGTTTCAGTGAATTTGGGGCAGATGATTACGATATGCTCAATTGATAGAGTTACGTTGCAAGTATCGCATATGGGTGCTGGTTCTTTTTTGATGAGATGTACATGGGTTAAGAAAGAGTGGCCTATTTTGGCTCGAGTAATTTGTATTGATTTTATAATGTCAGTGTTTTATTTATTTATAAATAAATTAC
This sequence comes from Diuraphis noxia, assembly GCF_037042655.1. NCBI lineage: Eukaryota > Metazoa > Arthropoda > Insecta > Hemiptera > Aphididae > Diuraphis > Diuraphis noxia. The sequence continues at coordinate 68,778,553 of NW_028301712.1, read as the reverse complement.
TTTTGTGACTGAATACATTATTTATAGTAAACAAAATTATCTGATTAACAGCTTAAAAGGAGGTTTATTTTTAGGAATTGGATCTAGTTATTACTTTTGGAAGGAAGAATTAGAAAATGATCAGTATATTTTTTTAAATAAACGGGGAAACTTAAAATAATAATAATAATAATATTTGTTATAATTTTAATATATAATTAAAGTAATATTTAGTAATTTAAGTTACTACAAAGTTAAACTTTCTTCGTTAAGAGCCGTTTTATCACTTATTCTCTTATCATTATTTATCATCGATTTAACACTTCTATTACAGTATCAAATCAATGACGATGTACGCTCGACTTCTATTGCACAGTGATCGGTTACCTACATTCCCCCTTTTTTTCATCGATTATTTCATAACGTTAAAAATATAAGACAGACTACATTTTAAATAACTGCACTTAAAATTTGTGTTGTATCTTCAGTTTATTAATGTTAATAGTATGATTATATTATACAGGAAATAGTCTAGAGTAATATCTTATAGATACAAATTTAGAAAAAATTCCTTTTATTGTCACATTTTCGTTTTTAAAACTTATCATACGTTGTTAAAAAATATTGTTTTATAAAGGGGTTTTAGAGGAGTTAATAGGTTCGTTAAACGCTTGAATGAATGAATTCGTTCATTCATATTATTATTATGCTATTTATGCGTATCCACCCGGGTCTTATCTTTATAATTTTGTAACGGGGGCAGTGGGTATGTAATAAACATACATTAATGTGAGTTACCACTAAACGATTGGTTTTTCGTTTTACAGTTTTTGGCGGCGGTGATTTTTTGCTGCGCGGCAGTTACAGTAAACGTAGCGGACAAATCAACAGAGATACCAATCGACAAACGGAGCACAGCCAATGGTTACGGCTCTTACGCTGGTGGTTATGTTCCAACGGTAGATTACGGTGCAGCGGCCGGACAAGAAGGCATTGCGGCCTACCAATACTCTGCAGCGGCCCCGATCACCACCGGCCAATACGCTGCGGTTCCGGCTGCTGCATCCATCGGTGCCTTAGTGGTGCCCACCAACCAGCTGTTCTACCCGCAGCAACAAACGTATGGATACTCGTCAGCTCCAGCTTACGCTGCCCCGCTGACTTCAGTGGCTTATAGTGCCTATCCGGCCACGAATTATGGCTTCCAGTCACCCACTTACAGTGGCAGTCAATCTGCTGTTTATGGTGCCGGTCAGTCAGCGGCTTATGATGCTGGTCAGTCGGCCGCTTACGGCGCCGGCCAGTCGGTCACTTATGGTTCCGGTCAATTGGCTGCTTATGGCGCCGGCCAATCGGCCACATCTTACGGTTCCGGTCAATCGGCTGCCACCGCTGCTTACAGCTCACCACAGATCGCTTCATATAGTGCATCGTCTTCGACACCATATAAACCAGGACCCGTGACTTTCGGCAAACCAGAAGCTGATTTGCAAACCAACTTGCCACCATCGTACCAAACGTCCCCGGGACTTGGAAAATACGTTTCTTCGTCTTTCAAGACCAACAAGTATCCGTCGTACTCGCCATCTTCTTACCCGTCAACGTCTAGTGAATACTACGCAGCACAGCAGTCATCGTCGTATGGGTCACCTTCCAAACCCGGTAGTTACCCATCCTCTGTGTACCCGTCTGAAAATTCGTACAACAAATTCAAGTATTTGCCACAAAGTTCGTTGTATGGCGGATCATCATACAAACCATCCCCATCTGCCCATTACAAGCCATCATCGCCATACGATGCGTTCGCCCCATCTTACGGACAATCTTCGTCCTACTCGTCTTCACCACAAAAGTACGGTAGTTCCCCCTCGTATAGTGGTAGCTCTCCCTCGTATGGTGGTAACTCTCCCTCGTATGGTGGTAGCTCTCCCTCTTATGGTGGTAGCTCTCCTTCGTATGGTGGTAGCTCTCACTCGTATGTTGGTAGCTCTCCCTCGTACATTGGAAGTTCTCCTTCGTACAGTAGTTCGTCATTATACGCTGATAACTCTCACTCACATAGTGGTAGCTCTCACTCATATGGTGGTAGCTCTCCCTCATATGGCGGTAGCTCTCCCTCGTACGGTGGAAGTTCTCCTTCGTACAGTAGTAGTTCGTCATTATACACTGGTAGCTCTCCCTCTTACAGTGGTACGTCTTCTTTGTATGGTTCATCATCCCCGTATAAACCGTCGTATGGATCATCATCTTACAAATCATCATCCCCGTACAAGGCGCCATACAGCAGCTCCGGTCCATCATATGAACCGTCATCCCCTTACAAATTGTCCCCATATTCTGGTGGATCGTCCTATGAAGGATCTTCATCCGGTTCATTCAAACCAATAACTTCTTCCTATTCTCAGAGTGAATATGAATCACCGTCATCTTCTCTTTACAGTTCTAAGCCAAGTTCATACGACTACAGTTCTAAATATTGACACTAATACAATGTTCCTTTTTAGATAAATTAATTTGTATGATAAAAGACGTTTAGATTGTATGTTTAAATTAGAAACTTGTGTTTTTTTTTATCAATCATACAATTAAGTTACTCTTGAACTGTTAAAAAATTTTAAATATGCTAGTTCACAAATATTTGTTTTTGTATTAATATTAAGTGCTTTATTTAAATTACATTTATGAATTAGTGATTAAATTATATTATTATAATATAATAATACGTTATTTATTTGATCAGAGATCATAATTAACCGCAATCAAATATTATATTTATGAATTATATAAACAAAATATATCTATAACTTTTTTTTTACACATTTAATGATTTATAATTTTTACACCTAAATACTAAAAAAATCAATTCATATTCCTTTATGAAACAAATTGCTCTAAAATTAATTTAAAAGAAAAATATGTCGAGTCGAATCATAGAGGTGTTTCTGTTATAGAATGCTAGGATCAAAATATTCTTTAACAATAATTTGATATCATATTAAATTATATTTTTTAATAAATTGATAGTAGATTTAAAACTGGAAACAATAATAGAAATTAACTTGAACTCTATTATCAAAGCGTTTAGATATCATATACTCTATATAGTGAGATAATAATACACCGAATCTACAAACGCCTACTCGACGCTCTACCATTGACACCGGTTCCATTATGGTAGGGTGTCTCGTAGGTAAACGTAGAAAAGATTTTAGCCGGGTCTTGGCGTTGTCTCTCGTTAGTATAAGTTCGTATTCTTATTTGTCATAACACATAAGAGATATTATACTATATTTTACAATAATTACCTTTATTTTTAACCATATAATCTAAGTTAATGTAATCATTATTTTGTACCATACTTGCATGGTTGAACTATACAAGGTTATTGCATATAATATATTCCCTCTCAATCAAATATTCGGTGATAAAAACAAAAATGGCAGCGTAAAGAGAGCCAATAATAATCAAGTATAATAGCGCGGGAATTTTAAATTAGTAAAAATTATTATTTTATACGTAAAATATGTTTTGAAGGAAATTGTATTGTTTACTGTTCAGCATGGTTTAAATTTAAATTATACAGTATATTTAAATTTTCAATCATGAGGAAGAATCTTTTGATCAAAGTAATTTAGAAATTTTAAGTTCAGTTACTTCTTCAATGGCTGGATTGCAACATATAACTGGTTTTGTTGCACATCACTTTAAAAACCAATACGCTGAACTAGGCCAATTACTCATAGGTTTGATGTTAAAAGCAGATACAAACTGCCCAGATTGGATTTCGTATGCATCCAGGGTAAACTTGACTGTTCCATCTCCTGAGTTGATGAAAGTGGCTAATGTTATGGATAACGAATTTAGTATATTTCATGGTGAATATTTTTCAAAATAAAATAAAATAATCGACAAAATATTAATGAAATGTAAAAAGTATTACAATAGTAACTTACCAGTACCAGAAGAAGTTCTTGCATACTTAGTCCGGACAAGAACACTAATTTCCATAAGAGAAATCAATCAAAATTTTAAGCAAAAATATGTTCAGGATAAAAGAAATAAAATAAAACTATCGAAAGTAGTAAATATAATACCTCAAAGTATCCAAACAACTTTAAATCTATCTCATTAATAAAAAAAAATATCACGTATATAATAATAATGACTTGAGTAAAAATTGTATTATATCATAGTAATAAGAATAATTTAGTTTTAACTTTTAAGTATGACTGTAATGAATATTGAATAATAATAAATTTTAACTACAACTGTGCAATTACTAATGAGTGACAAGTTCTATTTTTTATGCGAGCGTATTTTTCATGATAAGAAAAATTGATACATGTAATTTGTGATATCCCTTTATGCTGCCATTTTGTTTCAGATGATAACAATCCTAGTCGATATGCAATAACATGTATATTTCAACCATGCATACTAGTAATAACTCCTAAAAATCAACTAACTTAAATTTTAGTTAGAGTAGGTCTTACATATTTTTATTAATTTTATATGGTTAGGAATTAACTTTTATAGTAAATGTTTAAATTTATATGATTTAATTTAAATTTAAAAATTTAACAATTTAAATTGTTAGTAGGTATATATAATAAAAACGTTTAACTTACCAATCTATAGGATTTACTGAAAATAGATATTTTTCTATTAAAGTTCAAAACTTAATTATAAGATATTAATATTTATTAAGTTTTTTTATCATTTTCCAACATTCAAATTATTAGGAATTATATGGTTAACATTTTTTTAAATAGTTAATTGCTGAGTTTACTAGAAAAAGTAAAACCGTTATTATTCCTGTAAGTATTCAGTTTCAGAAATTAATCTAACCTAAAATAACAAATAAAACATTATTAACCAAGAGAGTTAAAGGTTTTTTGAAATTATTCAGTTAATGTAGTGTTAGAATAATATAATTTATATAGTTTTACATGTGTTTAATTTTTAAAGGTTTGGTTAGATTAGGTACCAATATAAAAGTATTGATATTAGATAAATATTATATCGATAAAATGGAAAATTATTTAGTTAGGATAGACTACACACACTTTTAAATATTCAATATTTATTAGGAATTAATGACAATTTAAAAAATATTTTGAGATCGTTTGTTTAGTATACTATTGCCAACTTATATGAACAATTATTTATTAATAAATTCAAAGGAGCAATAAAATTGAATCTAAAATGAATTCTCATGCTTATTGCTTAAGGGACCATTCACTCACTATTAATTCGTTCAATGTTAGTGAACGTTTATGCAATCTGGCATATTATATCAAATTATTATCGTCTGATCTGAGCGAAAAAAGTTTTAAAAACAGATTAAAATTCAAAAATAGAATATTAGTATTAAATCTGCATGATTGTTTAATATCCGGGTTTAGGTAGGGATTGTACATTACATTTTTATTATTTAATAATATATGTACTTAATAATATTTAGTTGTTTTTTAGGCAGTCCTATTCTTTAGTATATCTTAGTACGGTTCCAGCCCGCTAAGCTGAACAATTATCACATAATTGACATAATTGTTATGCAGAGATAATCAATCAAATCCTAAAAAAAAAAAAAAAATAATAAGCAATAAAATGTTTTAGACCATCGTTTATCGTATGCATTGATTTATCATCAAAATTAAATTCAACACGTTTATTATAGTGATATAAGTTATACTGTTGATATACGGTTTAACGCAATAACGACATACACTCAACAGCAGATCGTTTTTATATGAATATTTGTTTTCATACTCAAATTCTAAATTTGACGGTGCCCATTTTTTTCAAAATATCCTACAAAATTATTAACTACAATCCAATAAACTATAAAATACACACATATTCCCTGGTATTAATTAATTTATGAAAAAATAATATAATGTTTTCATTATTTTATGTTAAATATTTTATTGTAGTTTGTATATATATATATATATATATATACCTACTAATTAATAAGAATTTAGTATATATGTATAATAAATATAATAAATAAATAATTTAATATCAAATAATGAAAACATTACGTTTAATATACCTAAAATATCTTTAAAAAAAATATACTTAAGTCAGAAAAATTTGCATGCGTGGAGAATGGTATTTTCTTTATTGTTAATTAAGACATTAAAAATTAATAACCGATTTAAAAATTAAAAATAGTTGTAATCTATAAACAGTTACAATTTGTAAATTTTCTAAAACACTGATATTTGTTAGAATATTCTAGTTTCTTTTTTTTATGACCTATAGTTGTTTTGAGTGTTGTTGATTTAGGCTAATGTAAAAATAACAACTAGTTTCAGTACTGTTTTGTAATATAATATAATCAAGGATGGCACTTACGAGTTAAAATAATCTTGTAACTTTTACATTTTACATTTTATATGTTCTTTAATTTCTAATTTTAAATGTTTTACGGCAATTTCTTTAACATTTATTTCATGAACAAATTTTCATAATATAACTGAAACAGCAACATAGTTTAATGCTATAGAATGATGTATTAATGTGCAGGTTAGGTTGACTTAGGTTGAGATTAGGTTAGAGTTATGGTCCAATGACTAATACAATACATTAAAATTTGCGGAAACGAAGATGTATAATTTTATTTTTAGGTTTTTTTCAATAGGTTTTTTTCAATAGGTTTTTATCATTATTGAATTGATTTCTCTCCTTAACCTTCGAATGAATGATGGGTATGACGTGTATTTTATTTTAATTAAATATAAAATTTATCTTACCTGTATTCCAAGTTCTTAAAAGTATTGAAATATAGATACAGATACTTATTTCAAAAATTATTTAAAATACGCATTTGAAAACTCAGTAAAAAATAGTGTTTGAGAACAAATATAATTACTTTAAACATTATTTATAGATACTTTTAAATGCCTACTATATGGCAAAAAGACGCTCTTGCCTAGCAAAAAAAAAAACGGTCTCTACAATATATGAACTAACAAAATTAAATTGGAGGTACTGTTGATGGACAGTTTTCTCCCCTCAAGAATTTAACTCATTATATTATTGTTACTTATGTTATCAAATTTACATATTGTGAAAATTGTCAAATTATATAGAACCAAAACAAGAACGTCCAAATAATTTGGACACCAGGACATTGCAAAATTCACGGAAATGAATTAGCCGATCATCACGCAAAAGAAGCCATAGTATCCGAAACTCCCAAAAAAAGTAACACAATATTAGACACAAAAAAACACATAAATATAATCACTCAAAATATATGGCAAAATCACTGGTCAAACCAAAACAACAAATTACGTGAAATAAAACACAACATAAATCCCTGACCGCAATACAAAATTTCAAGAAAAACCGAAATAATAATAAACCGACTCAGAATCGGACACACCCACCTTACACATGGACACCTCATCCAGAACCAACCACCGTCAGAATGCACCATATGCGGAGTAACCCTCTCAGTAAAACACTTGATGGCAGAATGCCGATTAAATGAAGAAGAAAGAGAAAAACTAAATATACCAACCAACTTATACGAATCAATCGGACCCGACTGTCAACCCGAAAAAATCATGTCATTCCTCAGGACAACCAAAATAGATAAATACATTTAATTAGAATAAATATAGTCAACAGCCCTTATTATTGTAATTAAATTGTCACCTAAAACATTTAAGTTTTAAGTAATGGTATAATGTAAATTATGTATAAAGCTGATGGCCCATATCGCCGAAGCTATAAAGATCAATAAAAAAAAAAAAAATTATATAGATTGTAAATATGCCTTTTAAATAAATATAAAAAATGCCTACTTTAACATTTTTATGAAAACATTATTTTATCTTATAAACCAACAGAACAGATTTTTACATTTTATGTTAATTTTATAGATTTTACATCGTTTTGTTTGGTGTAACTAGGTATTAAATTATACTCATCTAATTATTCTGTGGAAGTATTATAATATTTGGTTGCATATAATTTACTATATCTAAAAATAAAATTCTTAATTTTTTTTCTTATGTAAATCAAATTAAAATAGAAAATATATAAACTAACACGAATAAGTTTTTGTAAATTAGTATTTGATTTTAAATACAGATAGCTTGTGAAAGTATTTAAAATACTTTGTCCGAGTATTTTTTTTAAAAGTATTTGAATATTTGTTGTATTTTTTATACACTCCTATATAATGTAATAATGTAATAATGTACTTACCTTAACGTCAATGTTGTGTTCTGTAGCTTTATTTTAATAAAATACTAAAACTTCTATTTTAGGATTTAAGGGAAATTATATTTTTTCATTAATAATCTGTTGTTATTTGTTTGAAAAAATTTGATATAAAAATTCTAGCCTTTAGAATCAGCTAATTATAAAAATATACATATTATTTACTATAAAATCTTGTTATTGTTTTGCAATAGTTCTATATTTGATAAAGAAATAAACTACAGTTTAAAATAAAAAAATATATAAAAAATCAACTGAATATTATTATTAATTAAAGAAGAGTATATCTATACAGTTTGATACGGTTACAATAGGTAGTTAATTAATATTTATAAGCCGGCGATTGTGTGGCTAATTTGTAGAGATCAATGACAGTTTCCACTTTCCTACTATCAATTTGAGACGGTCCCAGTGAAGAATAAATAACATTTCGTTCTATTTCTCTCGGAAAATGATTATTACTAGACAGTTTTTATTTAATACTCATTTTGGATTTAAACAGTCGATAAGCAAATAAATATTATGATTTTCATAAAATATACATCTGTCATTCATAATTATTCCACTTTTTATGTTTTAAAAAACTAAAGATATAATTTAATATGGATGAGTTTATCAATTGAAATAATATAAATTATCATTATATGTGTAACTTATAATGTTAGTTAAAGTATGTGAATATATAAAAAAGACTAATAGCTGTCAATGGTCAGGCTAAAAAAACTAGTAATTTTTTAACATATTTATAACTACAAATATTATTTTATACCAAGATAATGTAAACAAAATTAATACCTTTAAATGTTTGACTTAAGTTTTTTAAATGACACAATCTGTGCCGGTATTCTAGGTACCTATTTATTTACCTAGGTAGTTAAATAACTACACTTTAAATATTTGAATCTAAGGTAACGTTTAAATTAACTACGATTTCTATTAAATAAATGTATAAGTTAAATGTTATTTTGTTTTCATATGTATGAAAAGAATTTGGTATTGAAAGAAAATACCAAGAATCTTGTACATATTATTCAATAGCAATAATGTCAAAACTAAACAAAAATACTCATCAACGACCTTGTCATTAGAAAGTATTCGTCGCAGTTATATCGCGAAAACCAGTTATACGCCTTTTACTTCCCAGTCTTTCTTCGTTATTATAGCTCAAGTTTCGAATTTGAATGCAATATTTCAATGTTAAATGCATCATATGTATAGTGTATATCATAATGCACACAAACATATTGATATGTACTTATTTAAAAATTAAACTAAATATTTCGTTATTATTTTCGTACCAAAAATAGTTTTGCATTTCGCGGTTTCGAAACGCAACGAAACAATATTACGTTATTCATAAACATATACTTGCACTATAATAATAGGCCTTGGTACACATAATATTGTTTGTATAACAAAATTACCGTCGGTAATCTTTAATCGACCAATAATTGAGCTAATATGATGATGGATAGGACGTGTATTTACGCACATTGTTCTGGTTACAAAAAATCTAAATTACGTCATAGAAGAATAATTATATTATTTTGTTAAATTTTTTATAAATATCTTTTTCTTGTAAGGCGATTTGCATGTTCTGCACATACAATGCCTTTTCTCTTTTACTTCCTCCTAGATCAACGACAGGTATTCTGTAATAAATTACCAGCTTAAGTGTTTTAATTTGTTTTGTTCAATTTAAAAGTTGTATACTCGAGATTACAAATAATTGTTACGTAGGTCAGTCATAAATATGATGCAAGTCTATGAATAAGGTTAGGATATAGATAATACAATTTATAATAATATTACATATTAGGTTACTAGGTATAATGCATCATACATGTATTTTCATATTACATACCTATTAACATCCGGTCAACTGTCTATGAATATATAAAGTATCATTTCTAGTTTTGTGTGCTTTGTAATTATATATATACCTATATGGTTATGTATATAATACTATTCCCTCTTACCTTCGTACAAAATCTATTACTTTTTTGAAATATCATAATTGTATAACTACTTTGTAAATACCATGAGTAAATAATCTTTGTTGTTGTGACTTATAATAAAAAATATACCTAATGCTGGTCACTAATTTGATATTTCAGTATTTTTTTAACTTTTTCATATTATTTGCATGGCTCATATTTTATATTGCGATAATTCATTATTTCAAGTAGAAAATAGTTAGGACGGTAGGCACTAATTCATTTTATTTTACCCATGTTGTCTGAATTAGATTTTAAATAACTAATAAACCATTATTATATATGCATTATAAATTACCTATAATCATTGAATGGAAAATGTTATTAGTTGTAAATTATTCTACTTCGAAAATATAATTGAAATATTAGAAAAAATAAAGTAAAATAAATTAAATTAAATTGTGCTTACAAAATTTTAGATTGTGTAAAATAACCCTAGATCCATGGAACTTCATATAACTTCTATACTTTCATGTAAAGTGGTGGTTAGTCAATATGTATATTACAACACTACGTTCATTTTAGTTTTGAATTTTTGGCATATTATTTTTCCAGTTGGTTTTAGGAACTTAGGCATAGGTATGGAATAAGGAGGAGATCTAAGGGGATATAATCTCTCTGAAATTTTTTTAACCCCACGTCCTGTACATTTTTTTAGTAATATTTTTAGAATCTATGTCGTATACTAGAAATATTATAAGTTATAGCCAATATTCTCCTCCTATTTCTATATAGATTCATCATCCTATGCTTATGAATATAGAATACGATGATCACGGCTTAAACATGATACTGTCGACTTAGTATATGAAAACTTCAATAATTCAAAGTCTTGAACATCTACCAAAAATTGACTATTAATAATTTTAAAACGAAACAGTAGTCAATAATACTGTAAAAGGAATATTTTTCCAAAAAAAATTGTAATCAACTTTTTTATTATTTATATTAAAACTAAATTAAACAGGTAACAAAATTATGTTCAAAATGATGCAAAACAAATCTTGTGTATATTAAATAACCTATGTTGAGATTTTAAACTTGTTTCATGAATTGTTGGCTTATCGATTATTTAATCCAATCATGGGTGTGTGAAGGAAAACTTTTATTTTTTAAAAATTAGCTGAATAATATTTTATGGACATTATGTCCTAAGATAAATATTGTATTAATCATAAAATGTTTATTTTAATTGATATTATAATAATAGAATATTGGTGAATAAAGGAATACTTTAAATTCACCTAAATATTAAGTGACCTACTAAGTAGCCTTCTCAGATTACCTGATTAGTAAAAATAATTAATTTATCTTTAGAATACCGTCAGTTTAATAATATCTCTGTACCTACATGTTTTTACATTAGTGGGTTATAGGATATTATTCACAATCAAAATTAAAATTATTAGTAAATACAGGTGTATGCCCGTGAGCGGCATATGTAAACTGTACCCGAATTTTTATCTACGTTAAAAAGGTATAATGTAAACTGCGCCCAAATTGTTATCTATATGTTAATATCCATGATAAAAAAAGTACAACTTAGATAGCGCCCCATTTGTAAAATATGTATATAAAACTTTTGACTTATTAAAGTCACTATATTTGTGTACTTTTTCAATTATATCTTAGAAATTTTATTTCATAACAGTGGTCAAACACCAATTGATGAATATGTATTAACAATATATTTTTTTTTGTCCTAATATTGTACTTTTTAAAATTATGTTTATTTTTTATAATATTAAGGTTAAAACAAAATAATTAAAGACGTAAGTGTCATCGGTGGATGGCTTCTTCATTCAAAATTTCATTATAATGTCATTGTCATTAGCTCATACTCTTATTGCGCCGATTGCGTATAGATTGTGTATTTATTAATAAAGTAAGAAAAAATATATATATATTTATTTTTTAATTTTTAATTTTATTTCATTCTATTAATTATTTATATTATATGGATGTAACGAATTAAAGATTGTGATTTTAAATTATTAATTTTGTAATTTTGTTTAATTTTCCAAAAATATACCTATTTAATTTTAAAAGTTTCCCCGGGCGTAGTTTACATGTATAATTTTAGGTTTACCAGTACCTTGGATGGAGTTTACAATCACTGCCCGTGAGGATATATCCAGAGGAACGCGAAAATCTAGTGTTTTATCGTTTTATCTATAAACTGAAAAAATTATTAAAAATTATTAGTACAAATAAAATAAAATGTTGATACTTTGATAAATAACATTTTCAGCAAAATAAACTATAAAATAAGTATATTTATTTTTTTCGAAAGTTAAAAAAATAATTATTTTAACTTTTTTACTAAAAAATGTAAATCAAATCAAAAAATAAAATACATGTAGCTCTTGTCTATGTGATTCTTATAAAAATACAGGTTTATGATACATTTATAACCTCAGTTGATATCGCAATGGGTAAGTTCTCTGCACGGGACACCCTATATATATATTTGTCACAGTTTAAAATGTTTAAGTATTATATTACAAACCAACGATATAATGAGTATTTTTTTATTAAAAAAATAAGCCTCGGCAATTTGGCCATTGGGATAACATACATTTTTTTAAAATTTTTTTTTCGAAATGTGTTACATAATAATAAAAGAAAAGTTTAATAACAGTAACAATAAATGCCTAAATTATATGAGAATAATAATAATAATAATAATAAGATTGTGTTTTATTTATTTTTTAATGATTAAATAAGTTTGTCCAGTCCTGTCTCCTGGAGAAATACGAATATGTCTGGTGATTGCAGAAAAGGTCCTAGTATATCGTATAAGCCGCTGGATAGATTATTGCGCTAATGAATATTGTTCCGTGTTATAATAAATTTAACTACGGCATTACCTAGGTGGCTAGGTGTACATAATATAATTTTTAAATATATCATTGATCAATACATAACAAAAGATACAAAATATGGGGTACGTGTCACGTTTGGTAAATTTTGCCTAACCATTTAATGCCAAAGTGACAAAATTTAATCAATACAACAGTGGAGGTGTTGGTTGCATGTAAATGACATTGCCTGTGACATGGCGCGTTTACATCGCGTGATCGTTGAACCTATTCGATTATTATTATATTTAGCAAGCATAACCAATAACCATATATATTATATAGCAGGGAAAAGATCACGGAGGTGTTTCCCCGTCGTTTGCTTGAATGAAAGCGATTTAAATTACCGACAATCCGTGCACGATTTAGAGCAAAATCCCCTCTTACCATTTCCCATGTGGTTGCGAGGGAAATACATCTCGAAAATTTAGCCGTGGTCATTTTCGCACGTTTCCCGGCTCCAATAGTGTGTAGAGAGTGATCGCGGAAAATCTTTATCGTTATCATGTTACCTACGTTTGCGGTAAGTGTATTATTATTAGTACTTAAGAATAATAATATTTTAATAATAATAAAATCACTATTTAATTCACCCTAATATAATAATAACTGTCAGCGGTAATTCGTATTTATTACAGTATTATTAAATATAAAATAATTTTTTTTTAAATTTTCAAACGGATGGCTGATTTTATAATAGCCATAATACGTATGGAAAATTTAAAGTTCATATAAATCATAACTTTGAAGCTATATTATCCAACAATTCTGTAAATAATCACACCTAAACTGTTCTTTAAATTTATTTTCATGTTTGGAAATTAGAAATAATATATTGTTTGAAATAAAAATATGAAATTAATGAAAAACATTTCAATAAAAATAAAAATATAGTATATTATTATTATTTTATATATTATTATCATTACACATTTTTATAGAGTGTAATTTAAATACTATCAGTACCATCATAACAAAACAGTATTTATATTTTTATTTTACATGTCAATAAACATTATAAAATTTGGGGGATAAAAATACCTAATTAATATGACACATTTTTTCAAAGTTAAAAATTTATAATCATTTAAACTATTACAAGTATGAAGGTAATTATAAATTATAAGAAAAATTAAAATTACTTAAAAATGTATGTAGTACCTATTTAAATGATGATGATATAATATATTAATATTTAATACTTATAACTTTGTACAAACTAAAAATATATATTATAAGGTAATAAATTAAATACTCATCACTTCTTAATAATTAAAACAACTGAATTTTTTTTAAGTATAGTGGAAACTAAAAAACGAGATTTTTCTTAGGTACTGTAAACAAAAAAAGACAGAGAAAAATTTAAATTATCAACCACCACTATCTTATTTTTATATAAATAAATAATTATTTAAGTCAATTCAGAGCACAGTGTAACACTATATGTTTTAAAATATTATACTATGAGTGACGAGTGTGTATAATATGTATGAATGTACCTATACTATGTATGTAAAGTGTATAAAGAAATTTAACCTACAATTCATGTATAATAATTTATTTATAAACATTTATATACGTATGTTCATTTTCAATACATAAATCTAACCATTGAAAATATAAAACAATATAAATTCCAATAATTTTTTAGAATTACTTTTTGGCTAGTCATTTGATTTTTTTCCTCATCGAATTTCCAGTGGATATTATTCTTCCGCCCTGCTAAATAATGATTATTCTTTTGTCTTAAATAATATTAGAGCGGGCAATATTATCTACTTTCCCCAATTTTTATAATACGCCAATGATTCGTATCGGCTTACGGTTTTATTGTTTTTAGAGATTATAGTTATCATCGTATCTAATTCCCAAATTATTATTTTGTATTATGACATCCGTTTTAACTAAAAATTTCATGTAGTTGATTTATTTGGCGTATTAACCTGTGTATTTGAAATGCTACTTATGTTAATAAAATATTTTTCATCGGATAGGCAAAATAGCTATTCATTAACGCAATTTTCAAAGTTCATGAAATGTAAATTTATACAATTATTTTGCGCTCATTAATAGCAACTAATATATCTAAATGTTTATTGTATTTATTAAAAATTATTTTTTTCAAATAATAACTCCTTTAACTATTTTATCATCTTATAACTAGGCGTATGTCTAACTGTATGATATAAAATGGTAATTAACCATACTTACATAACAATACTTATCTCATTTTAATTTTTAGTATTGCATTTATCCTAATTATGATTTGAAATGTTTGAATATATTTAATATCCATATTTTAAAATGATTATATTTTTTTATACTATTTAAGGAAATAATAAACACATTTTATTATTTTAATTACCTACTCAAAAACTATTCGTTATAGTTTAGATTTAGATTGGTACAGCAAGTCACCAAAATCTCCAAAAAGATTATCTAATTAACATTTCTGAAAAATAGAAAATTGTATCACCTCAAGATTTTACTCGAGTTCTATGAAAATCTAAGTATTTTGAAAGTATATGGTTCTTCAGACTTTTAAAAATTATAGAATACATTGTTAAAGAATAAAGAGGGAGTAAACGTGCTTAGTTAAAACCACTCTGTAAACTATACAATGCATATGTAAGTTATATTAAGTTATATCTTATACATATAGCGTGAAATAATATCAAAGAACTATTACTGGTAAAGTTCATACCAAAATTAGTTATAATTATCATTATCTGGTAAACAGTTTACTGAACACTCAATTTAATGTACGAATATTACTATAAATTATGGTAGAGGTGATTGAACCAATGTATGCCAAAAATAGTAAAGTAAGCCGAAACAGGTATGTAGTAAAAATTCATCCTCGTAGCCGTGTAACCACAAGAATTGTTTTATGGTTTTGACAAAGAAAAGGCGCAATCACATTAATACCTAAAGCATCGTCTAGTCATTACGCCATAATGTTTTATATATTTGAAAACTACTAGACTTTAAACCAAATACGTTTCCTAGAAGATATAATTAGCCAGTGGTTCACACTGCACAGAGGTATTTGAGAACACATTTAGCTAAAAAAAAAGTTATCCGCCAACCCACTTTTTAAGGTTAAAGTCATATCGTTAAGCTTTTTGTTTTGATTTATTGTTTAAATAAATCAGTAACTCATTTATTAATCACTGTAGTTCAAGGAAATTATTTATTACAGACTACAGTTTAGATTATAAATTTATAAACCTCTCTGTGACACCTGTAATTTACACCCGTTCTTTTCTAAAGCACATACAGTTGCAGTACTATCTGGAGTCCTCTGTAATTAATGAATTCTCGATGACCTGTCTAGTGACTATAATGTATCATGGTTCGGAGCCACTGCTGTTGTAGCTAGAATAGCATTTAAAATAGTAATGAAAAAAAATTATATTTTTAAAGACAATTTTATTTGTTTTAGCTGTGTTTTTGGGCAACGGCCGCATTGGCGGCATGCAACACGAGGACTAGGGTGCACTACGTAAGTACTGATGGCAGATCACGGCGTGGAGACCCTTACTATTACCCAGAACGGTTGCAGTCTCGGGCTTCATCTATTTTTGGACCTTCCATTCAGACCTCAGCAGCCGGGTTCCCATACCGTTTCGTCTTTCCGGCCAACCACCCAGCTTTGAGCGGTTCCATGTACCCGCAGTTTGTGCAAAACCCGCACCAGTCCGAACCCGCAACTTACTCGGCCGAGGACCTTTTCGGACCACAACCGACGGCCAAGCAACATCCGCTATCTGACCTCAAACATCGTCAGCATCAGCATCAGCATCAGCAACAGCAACAAAACCAGCAACAACAACAGCAAATCGGCTACGATTCTTCTATGGCTAAAATGCAATACGACTTTCTCGGGGGTGGCAGCGGTGGTAAAATACAAGCGCAACAGCAACCCTCTGCAACTTATCATCACCACCTGATTAAACAGCCAAAACACTATCAGAGCTACGAATTGGCACCAAATTCGCTGCAGCAGCCTCTGCACCAATCGCCTTATCCATCGACACCCTCTTCTATCGGTCAGCCGATCATGTTGCTCATACCTTCTTCTGGCCAGCCCGGCGCCCCATACCAGACCCTGGTCCTGGTCCCATCGTCAGCGTCACCGTCTCCGCTTCCAGCGCCGATATCCGTGTTTCCAGGTTTCCACCAACAGGTCCAACATCAGCACGGTCCACCAGGCCAGCAGTTTGTGCAGCAGTCCGGCGGATTTGTCACCACACACACTCGCGGCCCTCCACTCGTCGCTGGCTTTCCATCCGGTCTCGGTGGTGGAGGCTTCGGTGGTGGCCTTGGTCTGGGTGGCGGCGTCTCCGGGCTCGGAAAGTTCCCAGGTGCTCAACTTTTCCACCGGTCGCATGAACCGCTTCCGAAACACCTGAACCATCAACAACACCAACATAAGGCGTCGTCGTCGTCGTCGTCGATGCCATTGCTGCAGCCAACATCGTACCAAGGTTCCGGGTCGACGCACGTGTCACACACCACGGCCACTGGATCGGCAGCACAACAACCACTTGAGGACAAGGTCGGCCACGGTACCGGAACGTCCAGTGAAAAGTCTGAAGACCGTGACGATGGTGGCAGCGACGGCAGTGGTAGCACCGAAACCAAAAGCGAAGACAAGTCACCTGAGTTCGGTGACAAGACCACTGTAAAACCCATCAAACGAATTGTGGTCACGTGATGTGTTTGCTTGATAATAATATTTAATACGTATAAAGTGTATATTAGTATCAATTTATTCTCCTGCGAAATTCCCATATACAGACAGTGATTCACTAAGATGCTCACCCTAATTGTTTTCCTTTAATAATGATTGAATTCTAATTCTAATTTTTAGAATTCCCAAGTAACTGCTTTTCAAGTATACATTTTTATGCCATATAAAGAGACAGTGTTACGCGGTGATACCAACGTATTTTTTCGGTAAATTGATAATTAGATAAATTTTTTTTAAATGTTAATATATTTCAATCGAAATTCGAAAGTGAAGTTGTCTAGTTATTTAACTCTTTGTATAAACGATAATATATATAGGGTCCATCATACGTTCATAATGGGTTTGGGATATGAGTGCTATGATAATTTTAATATTTTATAACCAAATTTTTGGCTTGTGAAATTTGTCTGTGAATAATAAATACTATATCCAATATTATTTCTGTTTTATAATTGTATGAATCTATTTTTAAGGGTTACTATACATAGTTAACTTAAACATTTTAATAACTCAAAAATTATTTTTTCCAATTTTGATTTAGGTACATTGAGATTTTCAAAAATAATTATTTACTCAATAACATTCACAAAAAAAAAAAATAAAAAATCCCATTTGGTAAATATCTCTTACGTCATAGGACTCTCTTTATGGTAAACATATCTAAATAATTAAAAATATTGCTATACGTGTGCATAAATACTTAAAAATAAGAATTTGAATAAACTCATTATTAAATGAAAAAACGGATGTGAGTGATACTTGATGAATCGTACTGTATAATAATATAAAACAAGCGACGATATTCATAATTATTATACTTTCGATACCACGAAACTACTTAATACAATGTACCTTTAAGCATAGCGTGTATCATAATTATTTATTTTATTTACTAAATTGTTCATTTCGTTTTTCATCGATTAAATAACATGTGGAAAATCTTTGAAGGAAAAATTCATAGTGGTTTTCATCGATTGAAAGACATTTCTATTTTCTATTAAGAGATCAACATACCTAGAAAAAACCAATAAAAAACTTATTTACGACGTATGCAACTTATAATAAGAATAATCCGTTTATGTTATTTTGTTGTATTCCAGCAACCACTTCAAAACATGTCGTTTGATATTTATTTTATTTTTTTATTAAAATTTTTACATCGTTCAAATCGTTCAATGCGTTTTAAGTAACTGTAAATTTACATAAACTTAACTACTGTGAAATTATATTTCAATTCAAAATAATACTTTATTAATTGTAATTTTGTTTGAATAAAATATTTTTTTGTATTTATACAATTCACAAAATCGTATACAATTTATTTTTTTACAATTTGAATTGTTTATATATATATAGGTAAATAATTAAAATGTATTGGTTGGTATATCTGTAAAACAATGACATTTTGTTCGACTAAACAATTTTCATAAAATGTGTAATAATTGGTTATGATTAGTGTAATGGAATTCTAAGATTTAATATATGATTTGCTTGTTAATGATTTTACATTTAATTAATCTCCGAAAAAAAATAGTGTAAAGTATAAACGGATAACATACATTTTATTTTAGTTAGTTAGATTTAAATAAAAATTTAAAAATAATGTTGACTATATAACTATTGGTATGGAAATGGAATATATTTTCATGAAATATCTCATGAAAAGTTGATACCTACCTTAAAATAAATTTTCCTGAATGAATTTTCAAGATCATATTTTTTTTTTTTGGAAACATGATTACGTTTCAATAATTTATAGAATATAATTCAAAAACAATAAATGTGATATAATGACGAATTTTTATTAATACCTATTATCAATTGTAGATGGAGTAAGGTTTCTGGAGAACAATAAAAAATATTAATGAAAATGATTATAAATATGGACTTCCTGACTGAAAATTTCTTCACTGAAATAGACAATACTTTTAATAAAAATAATAATAATAATGTACGTGTGTGATGAATTGACTCATGTTGTTCTAAAAAGTGTTTCGAATTGTATTCGCTGTGGAAACGGTTGTTTTTTATCACTATTCTCCAATCAATATTATTTGTTCAGGTCTGTCCATCTTGTGAGCAAGCAATGTGTATTGGTCCTCTCGTTTATTATACCTGATGATTTTAGAAGGCAGATTTCGCTTTCATCGATCAGTTTTTAGAGACTATTTCGTTTCTTCAATTATCTATGGCCTGACTTGTCATTAACATTTCTTTTATCTACACATTGTCTATTTTTTTAGTTAATAAAATAAACATTTAAAATGTTGAAGGTCTTCTTGACGAAAAAAAATAATTACATACTAAAATGACTACAAAATCTCAGACATGAAAGGGTTTTTTATTACCATTTATTTGACATTACAGGTAGTCATAATAAAAAATAATGAAACATAATATTATCCTATACTATCGTCGATATTAATTTTCAGAGAATGAGTATTACCCATGTTTATTGCAATAATCAATAGGTCAAAAATATGTAATTCGGGTTTAAAAAGGCTATCACTAACCCACGGATTTCTTATGGCTAAAGGAGAACCCCACCTCCTATGCAAATCCTGTGGTGTTAGTTTGGAAAATAGTAATTATTGTGCCACCAAAAGTACGTTTATGTGAGTATGTAATCTACGTCAAAATATAAAAACAATAAGTGATTTGCACCAAATTTAAAAATTTACCTTGGTAATCTACAAAACGATAGAAAAAATAACGGCATAAGTCATCTGCACCACACTTTCTATTTAATTTTATGGAATCCATCTGATAAATATTCATAGCTAACGTTAATTATAGCACGTAAAACATGAATAAATAACATAGGCACATAGGCTGGTAATGTACAGTTTATTACACAATTTATTTTATAAAATTGTTAAAAAAAAACATGGAACTGAGTCTGTTGTAAAATATATTTTCAAATAAAATATGGAACTAAGTTTGTTATATAGAAATCATCGAGTGTAGGTGTCATTGAGCAGGTTGCAGTTAATTATTAATTCTATGATAAATCATTACAATATACGTCCAATGATTCTGAGTGATGACGGTATGTCAGCCTATATACCTAGTATAATAAATTGTATATAGTAAATATTACTAAGTATGTTTTATCAATTTTTCAATTTTTTCAGAATAAATATATATATAGGTATATATATTTTTTATTAAGGAAAAAGCCTCGGTAACATGACCATTGGCTTGTTTTTACATGATAATGATAATTTAAATTAAATTGTACAATTCAATATCTTTCAAAAATAAAATTATATTTTGGATGGATTCTTTGTCAGGACCCAGTGTGTCATGGAGGTGTTCCGGTATTTTGAATTTTTGTCTTGCTTCTTTTGTGTCTCTGCATTAGGTAATAATGTGTTTGATTGTAGTATTATTTTACACCATATTTTTGGTGGCTCTTTTTTCATAAGTTGGCCATGAGTGTGGTGCGTATGACCTATTCTGAGGCGATTAAGTATGACTTAGAATATATTTATATATCGAATATAGTTATTTATTTATTTTACTATTAGTAATACGGTAAGCACTATACGGTAGGTTGAATTTATTTTTGTTTAAACCATTTTATTTATAATAATATCCTTTTAATATTTAATTATCATAATAATATTATATTTACTTCAAATAAATTATTGTTATTAATATTTGAGTCAATACCGATTTACCATATAAAACGGTTTAATGGAATAAGTTCATGGTACAAATAGGCAATATCATACAATTAATATGAATTAATATGTATATTATATTTAAAATATCATTGTATACATGAAATATAATAATAATCTACGTAAAAGTTTCAGTCCCTGTGATAAATACTTTTGAATTACAACAAAATAATATAATCGTAATTTTCTATTAATTGATAAACATTTTTTGTATAATATTGACGAATTTTAAACTTAAAATATCTTTAAAAAAATTGTGATAGTAGGAATTTTTTAGGAGAGACCTCGTGTTAAAATTTCAAATCTTAGCTATTAAAATTTAATTTTTTCTTCTTATATTATAACATGCTTAAAAATAACTAAATCCATTTATTTGAAATTTAGAATAATTAATTGTTTAAAATGAATTAGAACTAACTTAACTTATAAATCAACACAAACAAAATTAGTGATAACATTTTCAATGGTTAGCTATATTCAATAATAATATTTATGTATATCATCTGCTGAACTATTATCTATTGTAATAAGGATTATTTTTTTATGTTTAAGCATCAACAACTATGGTGACTAGCTTACATAGATAAAAATACCTATTAGTTAAATAACAATAAATAAATAGAATTCACTAGATTGAGTTATACATATCAATATGTTTAAGAAATGAAATAATAGGGAAATAATTTTGATATTTAATGAAATAATAATGGTAAAATTATGATATTTAACTATTACAAGCGAATTAAGGTTACTTGAACATCGATAACTTACATTTTTTTTTTTTTCTCTTGAAGTATTTCTAAGTTTTTAAGTTATATTAATTTAAGTAGATAAATTACATAATTAAGTTTTAGATATTTATTTTTTACTTTCATAATAGTCAGAATTAAATAAATTCTATGATTTTAAGACTAGACAAGTATTTATATTCTATATAATATACATATAATATCATATGTACGAACTTAAATAAAATAACACATTATGTGATAAACAAAAAACTGGTACGGTCTTTATAAATGCAAAGTACTGGACACTGGTACGATCCACAATAGTCAAGGTTTTCCAAACTTAGATTTTAGAATAAGTTATGGTATGATTAACGCTTTAGCATTTTTACCCCTTAGTAAAGTAATAGATTTAATGGTTTATTTATATACAACGACACCTGTACAATTCTTACCATTACTAAATTATTTTGACGAAACTTATGTTAGTGTGAAGTCTAGGAGCCAATATTTTCTCCCCACTTTTTGAATGTGCATGAAATTACTTTAAATAATGGCAACAGAACAAATAATTTTTGTGTAGGTTGGAATAGCTATTTTAATAAACTTGTAAATAATCCTTCTTTTTGGTTAGTAGTTAAATGTATCCAACAAGATAAAGTGACAATGTGGATTGAAAGAACACACAATACAAATAATATCTTAATGGCTAAAATTTCAATAAAACAAAATTGTTTGCAAAACAAACTACATAATGAATGTGAGAGCTATTTGAATAAAGAGATTCATATAGGAAATTTTTAATTAATATAGCTAAGTGTACGAAATAGTTGTTTATATTTTACCAACTATTAATTTATTATTGATCATAAATTATATATTGTATTTATTTTAACTATCAACTATTTTGTATTAACTTTGTTAAGCTTTGTTCATTTTTATTTCTAACATTATTTTTTTGTTTACAACGTATTATTTAAATTTAACTTGTTGACTGACAATGGTAATTTATCAAAACTATAAATAAACATTGTAAATTTGTAAATATTTTAGAATCCTTGAAAATTAAATTTTGAAGAGTTCCAGTATTCCGTGTTTTTAATTTCTTTTGTTATAAATTTTATGGACCATACCAATATTCCGAGCATCGCTTCATGTTTTTTCAACTACAATATTTAGGGGTCGTGTATAGATGATATAATATACATATCGTTTTAAACATTTAAACATTTATTATTTTTTATGGAATATAAAGGCTTTAATAGTTACTTAGACTACGATTATAGTTATGTTTTATTTTATTTTATTAGAAATAAACAATCTATACAAGTATACGTACAATAAGCTTATGTACTAAGAGCAGACAGGACGTGATAAATTGATTAAGAAGCCACCCACTGGCAACACTTAGCATGAATATTATTAATTTTATATTTATGTTAACATTTAAATGGTCAAGTTATTTGTTTATCTAAATAACAGTGTTTCATTTACGGTTATACATTTTTTTTTCGAGTTATTCATATGATCACACTGTTATATACCTTGTTTTAAATTTAATTTGGTTATGACAAAATTATAAATTATGTGACTATGTGAGTGTTATGTTACCAAGTGCTTTCTACGAAAAAATCAATGTTTGAAAACGAAAATTGTTACATTGGTAGATTATATTATAATGAATTACTTTCATAGGATCAAACGTTGATATAATACACAGGTTTCCACTGTAAATATTATTTTTATGGTAATTAATTGATTTTAAAAATAAACTAATAAGGACACTTAATAAATTGTGGTGATAAATGATCTGCTTTTGGTGTACTTACCACAGATTCACAAAAAAAAACCTTTCTTTAGGCCAACTATTCAAACTGGAATAATTCATTATTGTTTATACTTTAAAATAAGTTTAATAATTGTTGGATCAATATATTGATTCAATTGTTATATGTGTACTTATTTTAGATACAAAATTACTGTAATTTATTTTAAAAACTTTCCTCGAAAAAATCAAGAATTAGTAATAAAATAAAAATAAATTGTATTGATTTTAATTATCATATTATAATTTACACAATGAGACATTGTTATACATATTTCAAAAAAAAATATGTTCTCTTGAAAAATATACAAAAACCGCATAAGATACATGTAGACTTCACAATATACACGAAATCAATATTTATTTCATATTTTACGTTTCAAATATAATGCATAATAATAAATTATTATGATTTTAATAATATGTAATTAAATTGCTAGATATTAATTATAGGGGTCTTCTGCATTTTTTTCAAAATACTTTTTTTGTATATAAAAACAAATGAGCTACTTATTAAACAAATTTCGAAAAGAGACTTTTGCTTTCAATAACAATGATGTAATAGAAATTAATTTAATGTTAAAAGGGAAATTTTTCGATAGAAGTTCCGTTTCTACATACATTTATCGTATCTTTATTAAAATATTATGCATAAATGTATATGCTTACGTTACTTAACCTAACCTGATTAATATATTTAAACATTGTTATTTATCATTAAAAGAAATATAAATTAATTTTTGGCTATTTTAATCTGTTGTTTAGAATCTATCATACCTACGTTTTAATAATTTGATTCAAAAAGGGGAATTTAATTTTGCTACTCTCAAACAATTTAAATTTTAACATGCTATATAAATTAAATGTTTTGTTTCAAAACCCCCAAAAATATATTAGTATAGGAAATCTACTGCCACTGCTCTTAAAAATATAAATAATAGTTATTAGTAACCTAAACGATTTTTTCCTTTTATAAAATTTTAAAATTGTCTCGGAAGTGTTCAATTTTATACCAAAATTTTGAATGCTGTCGTAGAAGTTACTATTTCATTTAAAAATTTTATCTCGTATAATGTTATAATTAATATTATCAGATATAGAAGAGTAAAAATAGATGTTGTTGTAAAATGTACATGTAAAGTATTATACTAAGTGTATTATAAAATGTACAAATAAAATATTAACCAAATATACAAATATTCTCATACTAACATTATTATTAAATTTTCAAATAATTAATGATAACATTGAACATTTTTAACAATTATTATTTCTATAATATTTATTATTTCACCAGTGTTTACCTAATTTTTAGTTGATGGATAAAATAATAACAATTAAAGCTTAAAAAACAACTAACACGATGTATAAGACATTTTATGATTAATGTATTTCAAATTTTAAATTTTAATAGTGATAAAAATTATACCCTTGTGAAATATTTGAAATTACTTTTGTTAGTAGATTTGAAACATAAAAATAAGCTAAACATTTAAATATTTAATTGCTTTGATGATTCATGTTATTTACTCAATTGTTATATTATGTAGATATTCAATAAACTAAAAGTTTATATCTTAAATAAAACATTATTTTTTTTTAAGTAGGTATGTTTAATACAGTAATTGATATATACAATTATTGTTATAAGCTAAACAATAAAAAGTCATATTTTTTATGCTAGTTTAATTTTGTCGACCTACAAAATATTTTGATTCAGGATTTTTATGAAACAAATTAAATAATTTTGAACTGTTGAATAATTTCTTCATTGTCATTTAATTTCGTTGACTAAATCATTTAATTATACGTTGTACTTATACGCGATATAGGTACCTAATTTTACAGTTTATGTGTGTAACAATTCATTTTCAGAAGTCTGAAGGAAGTACTTAAATATTGATTTAATAGTAATGTGTAAAATAATTATTTTATGATTTTTTAATTACTCAACCGTATCAAATACTTTTCATTTATGATATTCATAATTCATATTCTTTTTTATACTATTATTATAGTTAATTTGACAAAATTATACGTAGTAATGATACTCAATCCTGGGCATAAACGCGTTAAAAAGTTAAAAGTTTTTAAAATTTAATTTTCATAAACTTAATTTTTAACTTAACTTATTTTAATTGATATAAACTTAATAAATAACGATTACTTTTAATCAAATTCGAGTAAGTTAATTTATAAATAATTAAATAATAAACATAATGAAGTATATAGTTGGCTATATTCTCAAACAGTTTTAGACTTTTAGTTTCCTGAAAAAGTATTCAGAGTACATTCTTAAATACCATGTTATTTTTATTTAATAATTTTAAAGAAATGCATAATACTTGTCAGTTGTCTGTATTAGAGTGTTAATAAATCAAAAGATTGTATTTGTTTCGGCATTTTCAATTTTGTATTTTTTTCATACCTACTACATAATTCTATTAATTCAATACGTATGTTTAGAAAAGCTATTGGCTATTTCCTGTGGTCAATAATATTTATGATTTTTATTACTTATATAGATATTATATATATAAAAAAAAACTTAACTTGAGTTAATAAGTTAATTGAAAATGTTTATATAACTTTTAACTTAACTGAGTTAAAAAAAGAATTAGATTAACTATTAACTTTAAACTTTTTAAAATGTTTTCCACTAACTTAACTTAACTCAGTTAAAAATTATCATTAACTTGCCCAGGCTTGATAATACTTAACTAAACACTTAATTTTCTAAGTGTAATAATTTAGTCAACAATAATTATTTTTATTATAAGAATATTCAACGTGGTGATCCGTCAATTGGCCTGGTTTATTATATCCGGTGACAATTGATCCGGTTCAAAAATAACCTGACAAAGAATATCTGGCTAAAAAATGTCCGATAAAAAAAATGAAAAATTTGTAGAAATTTTAAATATAATTTCAGAAAAAAATATTTTATTAATCATATTCACTTTTGAGTACTAGACATATCCTGTCAATTCAATTGTATTGCTATTCATTATCTTCACTTTATCTGGTGATTGTACAATCTATTCAAATCATCATTGGTTTCGCACTCACATTAGCTGGTTTAAATAATTGTATACTTAAGTTTTTTTTTTTTTTTATTAGCCTTCAGTCGTAGACTATTATGGCTCAACAATTATCCTAATATTAGGGATACATATTAAGTAACAATATTAATGATAATAAAAGTAATTGCAGTAATAATGATATAGATATAGATAGATAACAAACATATAGCAAACAGTCAAGATATACAGCACAAAAGATAATTAATATTAATAGTAGTGATGGCTATTATTCGAATAGGTCTATCGTTAATAATTCGAATATTCGAATATTTAAATATTCGAACATTCGAATATCAGTGTTTGCTGCTACAATACAATACGTAACGAAAATTATTCATTTAAGTTTTCGCGCAACACAAAACGTTAAATAATAATATTATATGGCGCATAAAGGCCTGCGAGAAGTGGATTTGCAGCCAGCGTTATTTGCTATTTGACTGGAAAATTTATTAAATTACAAAAATAAAAATTGTGCAAAATACTGGAATATCATAATTAAATTATTATTAATAATAATGTATAAGTTAAACAAAAAAATAATAAATAAATAAATGGTAACTACGAACAGGTACCTGCAAGATAAGAACTATTTTCGTATTTAGGTCGATTAATCATTGACATACATTATCTTTAGTAGTGTAGATATGAATTAGTTATTAATAATAAATAGTACCTATAAAAAGCTTGCCATGGAAAAACGGATAAAACAAATTAGGTATTTTAGCATCGAATACTGATATTCGAATTCGAATAATTAGATTATTCGAATATACATTACATTACTAATTAATAGGTAGTATTTTTAAATTTTTTTTAATTAGGCGCTATTGCGGATTTTGACGTTGGAATCAAATAGGTTCACGTCAGTTTCGTCACGGTTAGCGAGAACGGAAAACCGATTTGGACTCATGAATAACTTAATTATCTTTTATTCAGCCTTTGGTGATAGAGAAGATGTAGAAAGATTTCTTTTGTTCGTAATTTTGGAAGAAACCACATTAGGTTGTGGTGACATAATAACTTGATTTATATGAATTATGGTCAAAGCCGTAAAAGAGGATAAGATTAGATAAGAGAGCGGCGAGAATACTGCTAATAAACTAACGTGCGCAAATTACGACGATCGGAACCAAACTGATGCTTAAGTTATATATTTATTTTCCTAATACTAATACTTACAGTAGAGTGAACTAAATTTTTCTAAAAACAAATTTCATACAATGTGTAATATAGTGACTATTCAAATATTAATTCATATACTATTATTATAACTGTCAATAACGGCGTGTGATAAGTTTATGTTATAAAAATAAATAAATATTTTGAAAATTTAATTGTACAACATTAATAATAAAATACGTTGTGGAGAAAAGTTTTTAAGTGCCTACGAATAATGTTTTTAGAATTACAAAAAAATAGCAAGTAATATTTAATTTAAATACCTAATTCTGTAAAAATTATTTTAATTGCTGTTAAAAAAAAATACGTGAATATATTTTTGATATTTTTTAATAGCAGTAAGAATATCTATGAAGAATTTTCATTAAATTGTCCAACTTTTTTGTTCACAAACTAAAATTTCATTAAACATAAATCGAAAATAATCTCAAATTATACCAAATTTTTCAAATATCTATAAATATCACAATTATCGTTAACTATTCATTTTTGAACTGTAACAATATTTAACTTTACCGAAAACTATAGGTTATGTGTTAAGTGCCAATGAGACTCAATTTGCTACCAGAAACGACGCTCAAAATGTAAGATCAAAGCATTTTTCTACTGTAAAACGAGTACACAGTCAAAGAAACACATTATTCTAAAAACAATACATTCGTCGCTTTTCTCAGAAGTCAGAATCTAAAATTCATTATTTTAAATAAAATTATTCACTTAATGTTATAAAAACGATACAATGTTGAAAAAGCAGACGATGGAAATTTCTTAAAATTGTAGTCCGGATCCAATTTAGATCATTATACATGAAAATAAACGGTGTATAAACATTTTGTATTACAATTTACAATATTTTTATTTATTTATTAAATGATTAATTTATAATATTTCATTGGATAAAAAATGTTTTCTATAAGTAAAGATTAAAACATAGAAGGTTACCTAGGTTAAATTTTTTCGAACTATTATACATTTTTCAGTCAATGCATGTTTTTTACGTTTTGATAAATAATTCTTGAGAGTTATGACATAATATTTAAAACGTACAATATTTATATCATATTTCTTAATAATACGATTATACTATAAGATAATAGTAAATTATTGACAAATAAAGAGGATACATTTTTAATGAGAATCATAACTCACTTGGTTGTTAATATGAGATGATACTTAAAAATGTACTACAAAATATATGTAGTGTATATTACATTACTATACGTTATAAATACTTAAATAAGTTAAAAATATCTAATTCTCAACATCAAAAACATGAGTAATATATTATACGAGTATATACTGCATTATTACAGATACATAAATTAATTTCTATATCATTCAAATCCGTTGTCTACATAAAATATTACGATGTTATTGAATTATTTTATATAATACTTACCACGAATTCATAAAGAATTTTTAAGATTTAATTCAATTGTTGTGATATATTTGTTTGTTTTCTGACAGTTGTTAGGTATAACTTTTTAGACTAGGTAACAATGGCGTGTGCATTTTAAATTCCGAGTGTAGTTTTTTTTTCGTATGGCGCAATGTCCGGGAGTAGGCGTAGTGATAAAATATGTCGATAAAGAATGTTTTATTTGGTCGAAAAGCTTAAAAATATAATACAAGGTTCCTTATACGTTATTATTATTGGTAAATTTTTAATAATAATAATGATACATAGATACGAATTTTATTCTATAGGAATTTAAAGTTTAAATTAAAAAAAGTACGTGAAATTATAGACCATAAGAATACATATTATATGATGATATACATGGTATATAATATTTAATATTTTCTATAATATCAAATGAAATTTTTACTAATATAATCTTTTTGACATAAAGCCTAAAATTTAAATACCGAAGTTTTAAATGATACTTTTTGTTTCATAATGTCTTGTTGTTCCTAATTGCGACCTACACGTTGTCATTAGTTGACAAGTGTTAATTGTTAGTTCATCAGCCATTGAGTGCACTTTTACTATAGGTATTTGCTATTTATTGCTCACATAATATTTATATGTGTACGATGCCAAGTACCTAATATTCTGCCAAAACATTTATAATGCAATAAAACTATTTTCGTTTTGAATAAATACTGCTATATTATTATAATGCTATGAAATACAATATTTATTAACTTAATATTGTCATTAAATTTCAGAATATAACAATTTTCATAAACAATAATAATTATATTAATAGTTCATAGTGTCTCGTAAATCGTCACGTAATACCTATTATATGCTCGGTCAAAGGATCAAATATTTGCATTTGTATGTTTAAATGTGAAGTAACATTATAATATATCTATATTCTATACATTATACAGATACTTTCGAATTTACCAATAGCACACATTATTTTGCTTAAATGTCAACGAAAATATACATTCCTGCTTGTGTATATTATACGAAAAATATATCCTTGTCGGTCGACTGTTCGGGTGAAATTATCGCTCGCCAAAGAAATCAGACTGCAATCTATATACCTAAACACCTCGATCACAAATATGTGCAGACTGGATTTAACTGGGAAACCACTTTCTCTGAATCGTGGTGACATACGGGATACAATGCAGACGATCCGGACCAGTTTTTCGACTTCCTGTGGTCAAGTGGTCGTTTGCACTGTAAAGTGGAATGCACAGCCCGGATAAGCTCCCACGTAGTTACGTCAGCAGATTTTTGCTCAAAATAGAAACTGCAACTGTAATAGGTACCGCTACATTTAGGTATTATATATCAATATAATTTTTCTACACCACAACGTTCAGGTGCAAGATCCCTTAGTAAATAAAAGCAAACTGGTCGAGGAATGCTCCTAGTGCACAAATAATGAAAATTCCAAACAAATAAGTGATTTTTAAATTGTAATATTTTCCAACATGAATATTGCCCAAAATATCCAATAGGAGTACTCAATATAGAATTTTTTTTAGCAAAATTAGTAAATATTTTATTAGAAAAAATTCCCAATTTCCCATGAACGTAAATTTACAAGAATGTTAATCACCTGCAAAAAAAATGTACTATAAAAACTGAGAAATCGTTGCACTCTTTTAACAACACGATTGAGTTAATTGCACAGTAGCATCAAGCAGGTAATGATAGGATACTAATGACATAATTGAGCACAAAATCAATGCAACATTGCCATATTTCATCGAAATAATTTGAAGTAAATGATTTTTTTTTTAAAAAGCCACGGAAAAAAATCCACGGAAAAAAAGCCAAGAAAAAAAATCCAAGGAAAAAAAGCCGCGGTAATAATAATCCAGGGAAAAAAAATCCACGGGAAAAATAAGCCACTGAAAAAAAAAGCTAAATAACAATAATTAAATATCTAACAATTAAAATTAAAGTAATCAATTAGGTATTATTTAAAAATTGTTTACACATTATTGGTCATATATATATATATATATATGTATTTAATTATTAATACACAGGTTATATCATAATATAAACAATTTTATTTTTATATAATGTGAATACGGACAATACAGTAGACCAACTGTGTTAAAAATTTTAAATTAATTAACATATACCCTGTGTATTAATAATTATTTATATATATATCTATATGTGTGTGTGTATTATGTATACAATATGACCAATGTTTAAAAATTTTGAATAATACTTTAAATTTTAATATTTATATATTTGACCAATTATGTATAAACAATTTTTAAATAATACCTAATTTAATACTTTAATTTTAATTGTTATTTGTTTAATTATTGTAATTTGGCTTTTTTTTCCCTGGATTTTTTTTCGTGTATTTTTTTTCCTTCATTCGTTTACTGTAAGTACCTACCTACAACTATACTTTTTTGATTAAAACTATAATTTAATCATTCCAACTAATAACATTTAACTTTTTAATAACCACTAAAAAAGTAAAAATATATTTTATATTAACGATAACAATATAAACATTTATAATAGTATAATACATTGATCCTATATGCTTATTAAACCAGAAAAGATATAACATCTAACTATTTTGCAATATTATTATCCGTTGTGAAATTTATATTATTATTATATTATATGGTTTGGTTATGGTTTATTTTTTTTAAATTTAAGTACCATTTTCAAAATGTTGTCCCTCATGAAATAATTGTATCAGTTTTATGCCGATAGGTTATACGATTATTATTTGCTTATTTTCTACGTACTTGATATTATTGTAATATTGTGTATTGTAGTATGTACAGAATAAAAATGTTATACATATCTATTCTATGACAAGTAATCATAAGGTTATGTAACATTGTAACAATAATCGGAATAATCATATATTGTTATAATATGTTGTGATATTAAAAAAGATAGTAATTTAAACGAAAAATGTATTACTTAAATTTATTTCTTAACTGAATATTTAGTTTTGTATATTTTGTTAAGAGTGTATTAATGTAATGTAAAGTAGATTATGTTATCCACACATACGATAATATCTATAAATCACTTTTTATGGTCAGCCAATGTTACAGAGGGTAACATTTTAAATAAATGGACAAAATAGTTCGAATTTTATTAATATTATATATTAGGTAGCTATTATTATGCGTTTCGTGGATGATGGAATAAAGAATGTATTTTATTGATTATTTAACATAATGTTTTATTTTTATCTTTATTTTAAATAATTAATACAGTACAGATTAAGTAACATCTTAAGTTACAAGTTTACAACTAAAAACAACAATTATTGGTTATTAAAACATTGACAAAATTTAAATAATTCTGGTTTATTGACAAAAGGAAAATCATTATGAAGAGCAATTCGTGTTATTCCGTGATTTTGCTATTTTCATTTTAATCAAGCTGTCGTTTACGCACGGGCGAATATCACCGGAAACCAATGTATATTAGGTACTAGGAATAACAGTAGATAGATACTCTTATATAATAATAGATTCATTTGTTGTAATCAATCCTACTTACTTACCATTTTCGTGAGGGAAATTCTTCTATTCTAACCTAACCACTATTCTTGATGAACATTTAACATTTCAATTAATTACATTTTTTACTTAATGATATATAGTGCTTATGTAAATAATTTAAAATGGTCAAGTTTAAGCGTATCTGTAAACTTTAAAATATATAACAAACATGCCACATATCTTTGTTTTTAATATTTTAAAATACGTTTCTTCTTATTATCAGTAATTGTATACAATAGGTACTCTTAATTTTTTTCTTATACATTAATCTTTGGTTTTAGTTTTAAAGTTGTAGTTTTAAAACTAGTTCATTGAAATTACAACTGAACACATAACACTGATATCAGTAATCACCTATATAATTTTTACATGTCAAAATGTGGGTCCATTTAAATATTCATAATTAATATTAACTGATCATTTTGACATTAATTTAGTTTATAATTTTCTATATAGGTATGTAATTATTAGCATATTTATGTAGTAGTTAATATATTAGTTAGGTACTTTCTAAGGTTATCAAAATATTGGTTCATTATGTGGATGTTTCACTATGTACAATTATTTTTAATGTAGGTATTATAATTGAATTTATATTATGCATGTATTTAATATATGTAAATATATACTTAATATAGGTATTAGGTACATATAATATTACTATTATTTTTAGACCAGCTATATTACATCAGTAAATCAGTTAATTTAATTTAAATAATATTTAAGTAGATATATTAAATACAGTGATGGAAAATGCTTAGGGCCTGTTTTTCAATCATAGTTTAAACCTCGGTTACGCTTGAACCACTGATTTTACCGGCCGAATTCGGTGGTTTAACCTGAGTTCAATTATTGTAATATGGGACCTTAATAGTGTTTAAGTAATCCTTGATCGGTTTATACAATATTTCCATCTAATGGTGTTTGCGACAACATATTTTATATAATCATTTGTATATTTATTTTTTATTATTATTATTATGTTATACATTAATTTTTAAATATAAAAATTATTGAATTATTAATATTATAATGCATTTACTGAGATGATTTGAACTTCATCTACCTACCATTTTTTTTCAAGTAGGTAGTATAAATGTATGTTTAAATAAAGAACAGTGGTTTTGAAAGGTGGCAATATGTACTTTAATTTTGCAAATAAAAACTCGTTTTTAAAGTTCACTTAAAGTAAAAGCTGCTAATGTATTATTAAATTTTTATTATGTAGAAATTAAATTCGTAATATTATGTAAGTAGGTACATTGTTCAAATACCAATCCGTTTACCAGTTAGCGACGGTAACTGGTTCTTATAGGTTGTTCACTTTAGTTAAAAAATTATATATTATATATTTATATTATACATATCACACAGGCAATGATTTCCTGATAGTTGAATTATTATCAACATGATGTGTTCAATTCGAAGTAAGCACAACTATTTGCGATCTGTGGGTATAGCCGTATAAAGCCATATATATACAGCCACTTAAACTATGATTACATTAATTATATCGCGTGTTTGAATAGGTACTGCATATAGGTGTCAAGATTTTTCAGATTTAGGAGAATTAAAATATATATAACTGGATAGAATCAATGCTAATTATTATTTCCGATATTATTGTATCTTATTATCGTCTTTCTAGTTTTTTAAGGATAAAAAATCATGTTATAAAAATCAATTTGTGTGAATCAATATTTATATTTTTAACGCAATTTTTCAATAAAAATAGGTACATAATATTATTTATTATATGTATTATACCATTATGTAAAACAGATTTCCAAGAAAACAACGAATAATACGTCGTACATTAAGACGTTAAATAATAATACTTATGCGATGTACCGATCTGTTATTACGGAACCGAATTCATATAATTTCTCTTAGTGTGACAATATTGGCGCAGATAGCATTTATTTGAAATATCACAAACACGTGGCCCCTTATAAGGAAATTACATTATCGACACAGCAGCTATACGTAGCCGATGTTATTCGTATTACACAATACCGTTAGCCACAAAACCAATATTTTCAGTGACGACAATGATGGTTATGACTAGTGACAGAGGGAGAAAGCAGAATTACTTGTAAAATGATTTCTATAACTAAGTAGACTTGTGGACTAGTTCAACTGGTAAAAGCTTAACGTCAATTTCCTTTTTTGGTTCACTCAATTTGTCAAAATCTGATGGTAAATGATACAATAATACAGTTATGTCATATCTATAAAGTTAATATTTTACATATTAGTTTATCATAGTTATATTTAAATAATTTAACTAAACAAAATATAACATTTTGGAGTTTAACTGTTACATAGATAATCTCATTCAATACTTATATGCAAATATAAGTTAATATCAGCACAGTTATAAAATATAATATACTGCGCATAGTATTATGCTCTATAAACCAATTTATTCTGCAGGATTTCAAGGCTATGATATACTCGTAATACTGATGTTTTTTTAATTTTTAAATTTTTTAATATTTACATTATTTATTATTATATTAATGGATAGTTTAGATGCGATTGGTGATTGTATGGTTATGAATGTTATGAGGTTAGTCGTTTTAACAGAATTGTAAATTTTTATTTTTATCTTAATATTAAATTGTTGAGTCAGTGCCGATGGATTTGAAAAAAACTATATAGATCAATTGTGTATTATGTTCTTCCAATGATGTTACTTGATATGATAACCATTATATGGCATGTAACTTTTTATAAAATATATACAAGTAAAATATTCAGTGGCGCCGAACCCTATGTTAAGGTCGGTCCATGGCCCGACATATTTTGAAAATTTAAGATAGGGCGGCTTCATATTGACCATTTTCCTCTCCACGGTATGCCATTTTTTTCGATATTAAGATGTTGGGCCTCTTGAAATATTTTTCGCTCTACTAGATTTTTAGGACTTTGGCACCACTGAAAATATTATTATGTATTTTAACTGTACCTTAAAATATAGATTTACAGTCTGTAAGCATTCATATCTGATGTTAGATATAACTATATAAATTAGTTAACATAATTGGTAATTTTTTAAAGAACGAGCGATTATTGGTGGCACTTTTATATAATATACTTAATACTTATATATATGTATATCATATAAAACATTTTTATGTCTAATAATTATTATTTTACTATAATTATTAGAATATTCCAACGAATTCAAATTTAATAGGTGCATTCGAATTACAATTGTTATTCTGTATTATTAGATAGGTATACATAAGGTATATTGTGTATGTAGTATTGTAATATGTGTAATGTAATACTATGACATTTATAAATATCACAGCATTACATATAATATTATTATTTTGTTAAATTTGAACTTTTTTGTTTCATTAAATTATGAAAAAAAAATTCTGGTTGCACTTTTTTACATAATGTGTTTATAACCAAGCATCTTAGATTCTCAAGCATACAGAAAAGTAAGGTAATACAAAAAAATAATGCAAAACAGCAGGTCAAAACTATTTATTACATACTAATATAAGTAAGTTTCTAGGTAGCAATAAGAATTATTAAATTTAGTTGGATAATGACTAGGTAGGTAGGTACTTACAGTTTTCTTCGTATTTGTAAAATACCATTATAATTTATTATGATATAATTATAATTAATGTAATATTAATTGATTATTTGCATTATTAAATAATTTTAATTTAATTTAAAACTATTGTACCTATTTGAGAATTTTTGAGATAATTATACAAATAAGATGTACATATTATTAAGTAAACAACTATTAAAATATTTTTATCTTGGTATTTACATTCTATATATTATTATATTATGCTGTATTGTAAAAATCTGATTGGTGTTATCCTAAAAAATAAAAATAATAATTATATTGATCCATTTAGCTATCAATTTTTCGCACACCTGAGTTTGTGTTTATAACATTGTCAATTTTTTAAAAGTTCAAAAAAACTAAAAACTAATTCAAATCTAAACTTATTTTTATGATATTTAACATTTTTATGTGTTTCATTTAAAATTATATCACAAAACATGAAAAAGTTCACTTGACTATCAAACATATACTCCTCGTCGAATGCAAATAAACAAAAGCTGCAAGAGCCAAACACAACATCCCAGAATTTCTATACCAATCATTAGGTCCAAACGTATCAGCCATCAAACAGACACTAAACTTCATAAAAGAAACTGAAATCGAAAATTTATTACAAACAAATAATACAAAATAATATGTAAAAAGAAAACTGCCTATGCAAAAATAATGTAAAAACAATGTAAACAATGTCAGCCAATGGCCATCGCTGCTGAGGCTTATTTCTAATAATAAAAAAAAAAATAACATGAAAAATAATTT
This sequence comes from Diuraphis noxia, assembly GCF_037042655.1. Lineage (NCBI taxonomy): Eukaryota > Metazoa > Arthropoda > Insecta > Hemiptera > Aphididae > Diuraphis > Diuraphis noxia. The sequence goes on along the minus strand of NW_028301712.1, from coordinate 68,740,893 downwards.
TTATTTTAAGATGAAGAAATCATAGTCAATTTTAATAAATATTTATAGACATAATTTTGTATTTACTAGAATTCATCATACTTAATTATTTTATCATGTTTAAATAGCCAATAATTATGAATAAAATAAATAAAAATAATATTTACTAATATAAATAAATGTGTTTTCACATTTATCCCAAATTAAAGGGTTTCCGCACGAGTGGGTTAGGTACTCTTCGCGTGTATTTTCATGTGTTGAATCTTATTTTAGTTTACCAAATTTACTTATTGTAATTACTAATTAGTATATAATAGATTGTAAATATACTCTTGTTTAAATAATAAAAAAAGGAATTCGTATTTCACAAGCATGATGCATATATATATATTCAGCAATGAATTTTCAATATACATACTAAATTTTATCTCATTTAAATTTAACATAAACAGACCTACCCACGGCACATATAATGTTTTAAATTTTCTTAATATTTCTCTACTCTCTAACCGTCGTACACTTTTACCCTCAAAATTTTTACAAAAATTAATATTAGATTCAATAGATTGTCCTGAAATTCTCTCTTTAATCTGTTTTAAAATTAATTACCTTAATACTATAGAGATCCAAAACCCTTTTATCCACTTCTTTCAACAAAAAATTATACCTTGAACTCTCTTGCTAACCTTCTTATGAGTTATGACTGCAAGTAATACTTTTGTCTTTGATTATATTTGAATATTAGTTTGCATAATTGATCTGTATTCTATATCTACTTTGGCATTATTATTTTACTCATTCTCTAATTTTAAGTATATATTTAACTATAAATTATGTTTTACGTATAAATACGTTTTTCACACACAATATAATAGTATTATGTTTTAGGACTGACGTCCGTTTATATTAAATAAATAAATAAATAAGAAATTAAAATAAATTATTAATTGATAGTTGTGTACAGATATAATTATTAAATAGGTAATGTAAAATGTAATTAATAATTATATAAAATATGGGGCTTTAATATAAACATTTTTAATACTAAAACGTGAGAAATCATACCATAAAATGTTGCGAATGTATAAAAATTGAACAAATGTATACACGGGTTATCTGGTTTGGTTACTACATTATCAAATGAATAGGATTACTGCTTTATAATATTACATATTAAAATAACACAAAAAATAAATTCTTTTGATAATTTATAATTGGTTCGATGATTCACTGGTATTAAATTATAAAAAAAACTGTAAATTAATTCGTTATAAAATGTTATTAGTAGCTACCACCTATTCAATAGAATACATTACTATTTTATTTTACCTTAATTTGAGCTTATGACTGTAAACTATAAAGTAATATATGTGAAAATAAAATAAAATGTTTTTTTAATTAGTTATATTATTCATCATGCATCGGTTATAAAATTCAATTTTAAGTTTATTTTTTTTTTAATGATAATTAACGTTATTATTTAGTAATAATAAATATATTATTTAAATAGATAAAAGTAGAATTTAATTTGCACGACAGTGTATAGGTAATGAGTATGTTAATATCACATAAAGTCTTACCACAAATGCACCTAGAAAAAAAATATATAATTTTTAAATAATAACCACGCTTGCACTGCATAATGTAAATATCCTAGCTGATCATATAAGTTGCCGAACATAATATTTTACCCGGCACACACAGTTCGTCGACGGCGTCTACAGCTGATGATGTTATACTGCTGTAGGAGACGATATTGTAATAAAAATAATATGAAAGTAAAATTGGAACGGCCACTGGTCTGGTGAGATAATAATAATCAATATTTTAATCCAAACATAACAGCAACCGGAAACGCATTTACGTTACCCATCCATCCGCTGCAACACCTATACCTACCTAGTGAGTATATCTACGTATTTGGGCACGCAACGGCGGCACATCACCAACTGGTTACGGTTAACTCGATCCCACCAAGCGGGCGATCGGAACTAACACATTTCCGTCAAGTTCGTACGTATATAACCGTTATCGGCGATCGTCAAACGTATCAGTCGTGTTCGATCGAGCTTCACATTACACACAGGAGACTTAGAAATAATCAAAAATGGCATACAAGGTAAGTTGCAAACAAAAATACACTGGTACACCTTATTTTAACTTTGATGTTCAAATATATTTATGTATTTCTCTCCACACAACAGATGTTCTCCACCGGTCTAGTGCTAGCATTCGCTGGTATGTGTTTGTGTCAACAACAACAAACTTCCAACTCACCATCTCAATATCAGTCTGCCGCAGCGTCTCAAACGTCGTTCCAGACCGGCTCGGCCGCCCAACAGCCACAAACCAAACTGGAAGACATCGAACGTGACACGCTGGCAGCTGCTTTTGGACAGAAAACTCAACAGCCGTCCAACAAACCATCGTCAGTCCCTCAACAGCAACAACAACAACAACTACCGCAGTCTTACCAAACAGTGCCGCAACAACAATACTACGTGCAGCCTTATCAGGGACTACAACAACAGTTCTTCGTGCAACCGTACCAAACTCAACAACAGTACTTGGCCCAACCTTACCAGATGGCTTTCGACTACAACGGGGTACAATACTCCATCGTCAGCCCCAACTCTTTCCCTAGTAACCAGTTTTACCAACAATACTACGTACCAGCTGCCCAACCGTCGGCTGTTCCTCAATACGTGACCAAACAATCTTCCCCGGCGTCCGCTCCTGCACAAGCTCAACAGGAATACAAACAACAACAATTTTCCGCCCCCGCACAATCTCAACAAGTATACAAACCACAACAATTCGACACTCCCACTCAAGTTCAACAAGAATACAAACAACAATTCGCCGCTTCTACTCAAGCCCCTGCACAAGAGTACAAGCAACAACAATTCAACACCTTAGCTCAAGCTCAACAAGAATACAAACAACAACAACAACAATACGTAGTGCCGTCTCCTGCATACCAATACGTCCAACAATCAGCCGTTCCTACCTCCAACGGTCCCGCTGATTACTCGTACGTTACTCGTCACCCGGCTATCACCACCGCCCAGTTCAAAGCCCCGACAGCTACCGCCGCCGTCCAACCCCAATTCCAGTACAACACATTACAGCAACAGTACCAACCACAACAACCCCAATATTACTACACAGTGGCCGCCACCGAACAGCCACGCGTCCAACAGTCAGCCAAGAGCCAATTTTCGTCTGGAGTGAAATCCACTACGCCCACGCCATTGGTAAAGGAGTTCGCATACAAGTTTGAATCCTCACCACCACAACAACAACAACAACAACAACCCGGCGCGGCTTACAGTACAATCAGATACTCCGCTTAGACGTCTCAAGTGCATCTCCAATGGGGGGCCGTGTCAGGTGCATCGTTATAATATTATTGTGCATAGTACCATCGATTGTATATAACGCACACTACGCGTAATTAATTGTACAATTATTTGATATCACTATTACTATTATTATTATTATTATTATTATTATTGTTATTACAGTCGTTAAGTATTACTAGTGCGTTGCAGCACAGCTGATATTATAGGATATTTATTTCTTAGGAGACTTCCACACACTTCAGCATGCCGATACTAACTTAATGCTGCAGTATGTAGTGACGCATATATGTCCCAAAAAATTTAAAAATTTAATTATTTGTATTATTGCTATCATTATGTTGGTTAAAAATAAATGTGAAAACACTTTTAATTTTTAGACCATTAAAAATACTTGTTTTTAATAAACCATCATGTCCAATCCACATAATGATTCTAGAAAGCGTTTAATCACATCAGATAGTTCGCAGCAACTCGTATACTATAAATCGTTCATGTATGACATGTTCGAAGTAAAATCGCATTATAAATATTTTATTCAGCCAACAATTTAAAAACGTGGCTTGTATATAATATAATAATTATAATTACAAAAAAAAAATACAATGAGTTACCTATTGATACTAAACATATAGAAAAATATTTAACAATAAATAACAGTATATATATATACATATATATATATATATATATATGCTATTTAGCAATACTTGCAGAGTGGTAATATAGCAGTGTAGTCAGTGTAAGTTGATGTTCTGCATATTTGATGTTATAACATGTAATAGTTAGGTATATTTCTTTGAAATGTAATTAAATAAATAATATGCAAAGGCATAACATAGTTATTTTATAAGATGATTTATTTTTCCAATACATTTTTTCAATAAACTATATCATTGAATATAAAATCGGTCATTTTTGTTTCAATCTCACTTTTTGATCTAGTTGCTGTTTAATGTTTTGGTATAATATCCAGTTAATTTAAATTATAATAATATTAAATATTATTTAGATAAATTAACTCTGATATTGACTAATATTTACAGTGTTGTGAAATATTAGAATAAAATTAAGCATTTAAGTACTGATATTAAAATACTGTTGTTAGTATTTGATATTATTTGATATTATACTTTTTATTTCAAATATTCTGTGAAGTATTTTAAATACAATATTTTGGTTTCGATTTTTGAATAAAAAGTATCGAAATTGTATAAAACTTCAATAGTATTAAATATTATTGATTCAACCAATTTTTTCTTTATCTCAATAAATTTAATATTGTTGAAAACATTACACTCGAATGAAAATAAGTTTAAAGGTGTAAATAACTCTATACTAGTATACTGTCATATTAAAATATTAATTATCATAACCATGCTACATTAATATAGGAAGTTCCATAATAGAAAACAATTGTAGACCAGTAACAATTTTCAATTTGGAATGTTTTATTGTAGGAATGATTAAGATATAGATTTGGATAAAATACTTTATGAAAATAATATTCGGAATACTTCACAAAAAGTGTTTCAAGTATTCTTCCAATTCTTTTTTTTAGTCACAAAAATATTTTTTCTTCTCAATTCAGTGTTTATAAGTGAACATCATAATAACGTGGAGAAGGAGGTTAGTTAATTTATCCAACCAATCCCCTGGCTGCACTGCTTAAATTAATATAAAAATTAAAATATTAATGAATAAAAAATTAATTAAATCTTATCGTCTCGCTATCTCGTTGCCACAAAATTGGAAAATATTAAATAACTTACTGTCCAAATGAAAACAGTAGAAAACAAAATAATGTATTATTACAAAATATTTGTTTATAAATATATATATACAAGTACAAAATCAATTTCTATGACGGAAAAGAAATGAAATTATTTTTTCAATGTGTTTGGACGTTAAGAAATTATTCTGAATACTGTATTCAGAATACTTAAAAAAAAGTATTCGGAATACTACCCAAGTATATGTTCAGATAGATAAATGTATTGATTATATAATGACACTTATGTGTTTAAATTTAATATTTTTACGAAATTTTTTACCTACTTAAACCCTAATTAACTTAATTATAATACTGGGTTGAAATTTTAATACAAGATTATTAATAGCTGGTAATATTATATGAAATGATATTATAACAATATTCTTTTATAATGTATACATTTTTTTTTGTTGGAAAAAACCAATTTAATCTACCGTATACTATAAGAAAAATAAATCAATAATCACAGTATAAAATATAAATATATAGTAAAATATCTTAATAAAAATAAGGACTAATATTTCTCACTAAATTTTGACCGAATCAATGACCAAGTGCACTCGAATATTGTAACAGAAATATTTTGATTTCCAATTGTTTTTTAATTAAAATTAAAATTATATGAAATAGGGCGCGTATAGGCACTTAATAAACGTAGATATATGAATTATAATATTTTTAGTATAAAACTCAATTTTTTTACTTCTTGTGCTGACTTGTGGTATGACTTTTAAAAAGTTTCATAGGGTTTATGATTAATGGACTAGATTGTATTAAATTAAAATATGACTAAATTAAATGATATATAAATTTAAAAACAAAACTACTGAGGTATTGTATGTAAAGTCATTGAAAATCTAATCAGTTTAAATATTGGTACCTACCTCATAGTTAATAATTAATTTACATAATGTTTTATTAACGGGTACATTAATAATATTGTTTTATTTTTAAATTTAATTTCTTACGTAGGTAACTAAATAAATCACAGGTCTGATGTTTCAGCGATTGTAATCCCATATTAATTAAAAGTTTTAAAATTTATAGAAACAATAAAATATCGTTAAATATAAATTAATCATACAAGTAAAAAAACTCAATACTATATTGTGTAAATAAATACCAATGATTAATTATATTTATATAAGAGTTCATATTTTTAATTAAGTAATATTATTACGTGAATTTTCATAAGCTATAGTTTAAGCAATTATTTATTTAGAATTTGTATTGGACTATAATGTAAAACATAGACGGATATTCAAAAAAAAGAGCTCAATTGTCCCATGTCTGTGAGGCATACTTTCAATTTATTTTTACGGTTCAATTAATCATTTTAAAATTTTTTTTGTGTTGAGTATGTAAATTACAACTATGTACCTATAGAAAATACATAATATATACGTGTTACACAAATAAACTTTGCATGAAAATTGCTGAGTTCATACAAAATGTTCTACAAACATAAATGTTAATATACATTGAATAAAATTTAGAATTTTATTAACCTTAGACCATTTGAACTATTTGCTAATTTTAAAATAATAGTTGATATTTTGATATTATAATATATTCATTTTATTTATTTATGTTAACAATTATAGAGTTTAAATATTATGATGTACTTAAATGTATCAGTTTAAATATAAAAAGAGGTAAAATAGGTGAAAAATTATAGGTACTTACAATTTGAATGCACTTTAAAATATACATTAAAACTAGTTTTATCAATTATTTATAAATATTATTGGTATTTATAAAAATATAATACTATCAAAAATCTACACATTGAAACAAATAATACTTACTTATATTATATCGTCTAAAATGGTTTAAATTTATAATATTATACGTATAATTAATATAATTAAAAATGAAAATATATATTTATAAGAAATTATACTAAATGCGTACACTCATTAACTATTTTTTTTTTTTACATTTTAAAGTAGTTATGGAGTTGTTATTGTAAAAATAACTCAAGCTTGTGTTTTGTTCTTAAATATTTAAAACCAACTAAATATTATCCGATTAAAAGCTTGAGTTATTTTATTTATTAAATAATAGTAGGTAAAAACGTTATGGTCAACAAGAATACAAGAATCATACCTAAATAACAAAAAAAAAATCGAAAATTCAAAAATATAAAACAATAAAATCGGACACATATTAATGTGACAATATTAATAACATAAATATTCATAAATACACTACACATAGGAAAAATAAATCAAATATCAAGTGTTCTACATTATAAACGCGTATTTTAATGTTTTGTATAACTAGCTTATTATAAGTCACAAAATTAAATCAGTACATAAATCTTATTAAATTATTTTGTTTATGTTAATAGGTTAATCCTGCGACTGCTATCAGTAAAAGAGGTTATAACACAAACATTTTTTAAATAAAAATAAACTTGACCGCAGAATTTTATGCTACGATATCCAAATATTACTAAAATGTACAGTATGAATTATGCCTCAATATATTATTATCAGTAATCACGTAGCTATATAATTAACAAAAACTGTTAATTATCAATTAGGTCCCTCCCGATAGAATTCACTATGATATTACCATGAAGTATGAACATATATAAACCTTATTCGTATGCGTAAAATGTATCAGTCGTCTTCGATCGTGCTTCAAAGAACATACATACTATAATATATAGTCATATATACGGAAAACTTATAAAAATATCAAAATATGGTATACAAGGTAAGTGTTGAAAAAATTCATTTTTGCCGTAATATTTATGTTCAAAAATACTAATATTTCTTTCCACCGATAGATGTTCACAGTCGGGCTTGTAGCGATCGCTTTCGTGGGCATGAGCTGGTGTCAACAACTAAACACTGGTTTACCGTCACAATACTTGCCGTCCACCATATCACAGGGATACTTCCAGGGGTCGTCAGCAGCTGTACAACAGGCACAAAACAAATTTGAGGACATCGAAAATCAATCTGAGAAATTATTGTCTTCAAACTTGGAAGCTCAACAACAAGCACAGTCTTACCAAGATGGTGTACAACAACAAAATTTAGCTCAATCATACCCGTCAGCTTTCGAGAACAGTGGAGTGCAGTACTCGATCAATGCGCCAAACTCTTACCGTGACAACCAAGATAGTCAACAGTACTACAAGCCAGCCACTCAACAGTCGGTCGAACCTCAAATATTAATCACAAAGGAATCGTACTCATCCGCCTTACCTACAATCATCCCAGCCGCCACCCCAGCACCGGTTCAACCAGATTATAAACAACAGTTCACTGCCCCTACTTATACTCAACAAGATGTTTCTGCCGCTAATGCTGCTCAGGCTCAACAAGAGTATAATCATCATCAAGAGTACAAGCATCAACATTTGGCCTACGTCGCTCAAGCTCAAGAAGAATACAAACAACAGATTGCCGCTCTTGAACAGGCTCAACGGGAGTACAAACAACAGTTCGCCGCTCTTAGTCAAGCTCAACAAGAACTTAATAAACAGTTCGCAGCGCCAGTTAAGGCTCAACAAGAATTAAAAGAACAATCCGCTGTACTTGCACAGGTTCAAAAAGAGTATAACCAACAATATTTTGCCCTTGCACAAGCTCAAAAAGAGTACAAACAACAGTTCACCGCTCTAAACGAGGCTCAAAAAGAACTTAATCAACAGTTCGCTATACCAGTCAAAGCTCAACAAGAATTGATACAACAATCCACCTTGCTTGTGCAGGCCCAAAAAGAATATAACCAACAGTTTTCTGCACTTGTACAAGCTCAAAAAGAGTACAAACAACAGTTCGCCGACCTTGCACAAGCTCAATTGGAGTTCAAACAACAATTTGCTGCACTTATTCAAGCACAAAAAGAGCTCAAACAGCATATCGTGGCCTCAAATCAAATACCACTTGCACACAAACAGCGATTCAGCTCCCCATCTCAACAGGTATACAGACAACAGTATGCCGTTCCAGATCAAGGTAGACAAGAATACGGACAACGATTCGGCGGTCCAGCACCCAGGTATCAATACATCCAAAAATCAACCACCACCCCTGCCGTCGGTCCAGTAAATTACTCAAACGCCGCCGCCGCCGCCGCCGCCCAACCGAAATCCCTGTACGCCACCATTCCACAACAGTACTACACCGTGCCCACCGGACAGGTCATCGTCACCGAACAGCCACGCTTCCAACAGTCAGCTACAAACCAATCGTCGTCAGGATTCGTCATATCAACCACACCAACCCCGTTGAGAGAAACGGTGGTCTACAAAACAGAACCAACACCAACATTGCAACAACAACGCAAAGTTGCCAACAGCAACCTCAGAGTCATCGCTTAGAAGTCACGCACACGCGCGATAGTTCAGTATATTCAGCGTAATCGTTAACGTGATTACACGAGAGTATGTCATATTATTTATTATTATTACTATAGTATTTGTATTTCACCATGTTTTTTTTTTTATCATATTGAGTTGGTATTTATTTTCGGTAACATTTCCGCGCACATAAGCTGGCAGGTTTTCACTTTGCAATGTGCTTATTGTGTTTGCTTGAATTTTCCATTAAAAAAAAAAAAAAAAAAACTATTTATTAAATTGTTCATTGTTTATTTGGTTTTAAAAATAAATGTTGAAATGCTTAAATGTGTTGATAAATAATTTACCTGTTTTAAATGTACCAAAAGTTTGACTTTTCATATACTATTTGTATACTATTTTAATTGATTACTTTAGAGAACCTTATAATTTTAACAGATTATAATTTCGACTAATTCGTACAGTAGTAGTACTATTATTATACAACAATAATGGGTTTGTTTGCACAGAAACAATACATATAAATATATAACGTCGTAAATGGTTAGATATAAATATAATATTTAAATAATATTATATGGTATAAAACAATGAAACGAATTAATGCGTTATATAAAATATTATATAATGATTAATTTGGTAGGTCACAAGAAAATTATTATGTATGTTAAAAAATTTAAATGCACGTTTAAGTGAAAAGTTAGTGGTCTAACTAAATATAATTTAAGCTACAAATTTAGCTACTAAATTAAGCTACTAACTACAAATTTAAGTTACAAATAAATTATGATGTTACAGTTTTATTGATTATAAATTCTACATACTTAAAAATTGATTATTATTATTAATATGAATAATAAAAACAAATTATGAATAAGATGATAGTTTTATATTATTATTATGTATAGTATGCACAGGACTTAGTATATATAATATGTTAAATATATTATTAAAATTACAGTCAAATTCTAACAAATATTATTATAGATACTTAGCTTTAAATTTTAATTACGTACCTATGTTCCTGTTTGCAATTTCAGATATTGCTGCATAGTAGCAATCATTAATTTCATGCAAATGGAAAATAATAAGTGAATTTATTTTACAAATTTTCTTTGTAACAGAGAATTTTTTAAATTTAAACACAATAATTAACATGAAATGTCAATTTTTAGATTGTATTTTTATAGTTGCTAGAATCTGCGATATTGAACTATATTTCTACAATCATTTTAAATAGGTAATATGTTTATACCAATATTTTAGTAATCTAGTATACTAATGATATGAAATCGTGCATATAAAAACAAATAATAAATTTTCACATTGATAACAATAAGTGTAACGCCCGTCATCATATAATATTTATAAAAAAAAAAAAGACGTACTAGAATTATAGTAAAACATTTCAGTTATAACTACAGTAGAATATTAATAATAAGATACATTTGGCTATTTAGGGCTAGACTACTAGAGGAATGTGGAACTTAAAAAAAAAATGTTTATTTATGTATATAATTATTAATTTTAGATTCTGAGCGGAGCAATGAATGTGTTAATTTTGATTTGTTAAAAATGTATAATACGTTTAACTTTTATAGCTAAGGATTGAAAATTTAAAACAATGTTTCACGTAAGTAGTGAGTGAACTCTGCAACAAGAAAAATCTAATAACCATACAAACACAGTTTAAAAAAAAAGTTATATTAAGTTCAAATTTGGATAGTTACATGCTAAATAATCAAGAATAAAAATTCTACTTATATTGTTGTAACTAAAGAATATTATTTGTGAGTATTTGAAATTTCTAGAGTATACTTTATATTCTAATTGCAATAGCTAATCAGTTAATGTCGTCAATGATTTATATTGACTGTATATTTTATAGTGTATTGTAAATACCACGAATGATTGATTGAGTCGGATACATAATGAATCAGATTTGATTAATTTGAAATTTGTTTTATAGGTACTTACATTTTTTTTTTTTTTTTTTTTTTTTTTTTTAATCATAACAATATAATTAATATAGTATAAAATATCCTAAAATGACAAAACTGTTTCCACTCAGAATCGTTTTTCGTATACAATTACATTATATTATTGAATTCAAATTTAATACCATCCATTACAATAATCCACTTGTAACCTACTGTAGGTACAGCAGAGCGACATGCCGACATGCACATAAGTACTTACCAGCTCTGTTTGATATGAACGTGTTTTCAACTGTTTTGTCACACCAAATTGATAAAGAATCTCTAGAAACTCTAAGTTAAAATTTAGCACCCCTTGTCTATTTAGGACTAAGTCTACTATCATTATTATATTGTGAAATTCCATTAATTTTATGTTTTTAAATTATAAAATGTAAACCGAAAATTTTTTTTGAAATTTTGGTCATAAGTCATGATATTAATTCGTTATAAACTATTACATAATATATAAGGTATTCTTATAATTGTTTGACGATCAGCACACATTACTGAGAAAATGGATTTATTGCTTATAAGCTGGAAATTTTTCGCCAATATTGGTCACATTAAAAAAGGACTATACTGATGTATCTATGGCCTTCGCTGTATAAGTATTATTTATGGGTAAACTCACGAGTTTTATATTAATTAATCGTTTAATCGTTCAAATCTTTAAAAAAAATAGATAATTTATAAAAAGAGTATATTATATATAGGTACGTACTACATTTATATTTTGCTTTTATCAATAAAATGAAGTGAGTTAAAATGTATAGGTAATAGGTATAATTATAATATGTTTTCATGTATCAACTATTGTATAAAAATCTATTTATTAAAACCAGTTATAAATAATATAAAAATATAAATTATAATTATATTAGTAGAGGATAATGTCAAGTCATTGATTGATCCTCCGCGGAATCTCTTGGTCTGTGTCTGCAGCATCTCGTTATTCACCCCGGCATCTCCTTGTTGGCCACAGCTTATCTTTGTCAGCCAGGGCATCTCCTTGTTAACCACATCTTCTCTTTATCCGCCGCGGCATCTCCTTGTTGGCCACAGAATCTCTTTGTCAGCTGCAGCATCTCCTAGTCAGCCACGGCTTTTCTTGGTCAGCCGCGACATCTCCTTGTTGGTCACAACTTCTCCTAGTCAGCCGCGGCATCTCCTTGTTGGCCACAACTTCTCCTAGTCAGCCGCGGCATCTTCTTGTTGGCCATAGCTTCTCCTAGTAAGCCGCAGCATCTCCTTTTGGCCACAGCTTCTCCTAGTCAGCTAGCTGCGGCATCTGCTAGTCAGCCACGGCGTTTCTTAGTTGGCCGCGGCATCCCTTTGTTTGCCACAGCTTATTTTTATCCGCCGCGGCATCTCCATGTTGGCCACAGCTTCTCTTTATCGGCCGTGGCATCTTCGTGTTGGCCACAGCTTCTCCTAGTCAGCCGCGGCGTTTCTTAGTCGGCCGCGGCATCCCTTTGTTGGACACAGCTTATTTTTATCCGCCGCGGCATCTCCGTGTTGGCCACAGCTTCTCTTTATCGGCCGTGGCATCTTCGTGTTGGCCACAGCTTCTCCTAGTCAGCTGCGGCATCTTCTAGTCAGCCGCGGCGTTTCTTAGTCGGCCGCAGCATCCCTTTGTTGGCCACAGCTTCTTTTTATCCGCCGCGGCATCTCCGTGTTGGCCACAGCTTATCTTTATCCGCTGCAGCATCTCCTAGTCAGTCGTGGCGTTTCTTAGTCGGCCGCGGCATCCCTTTGTTGGCCACAGCTTCTCTTTATCGGCCGTGGCATCTCCGTGTTGGCCACAGCTTATCTTTGTCAGCCGCAGCATCTCCTTGTCAGCCACGGCGTTTCCTAGTCGGCCGCGGCATCTCCTTGTTGGTCACAGCTTCTCCTAGTCACCTGCGGCATATTCTAGTCGACCGCGGTGTCATGTGGCCTGCCGTGACTTCTCGTTGGTCGTGACAGTGTTTTGTCAACCACGTCATCATCTTTGTATGTTCATTTTGAAGTTAAGTTAATTAATTGTTTCCATTTTTATAACCTTAACATTTATTGTTAAATTAAATTAAATTGGAAAACTGAGAGTTTCTTTTAATCAACTATATTATAGCTAATTTTATATTAAAATGTTTTCTTTTATTTCTGTTATTTTTCACCATGGTCGTCAGGTGTAGCTAGTCATAAAACATAGTATTACATAGTAATACATAGTGTTACCTATAACAGCTGTGATTTTTATAATAATAATAGTAATAACAAGTTTACTGTAACATCAACAATTTTTAAACACAATAATGAATTAATAATAGTATAAATGTTATATTATTTAATTAATACGTGTATAATAATTATTATTCAACCAGAAATATGCGATCAAGATATTTGTGACGACACGTCATTTGAAGGGAATCAATACTGTTTAAAAATTTAAAACAATGTTTCACGTAAGTATTGATTGAACTCTGCAACAAGAAAAATCTAAAATCCATACAAACACAGTTAAAAAAAAATATATATATTAAGTTCAAATTTGGATGAAATTACATGTGAAATAACCAAGAATACAAATTCTACTTAGAGTAAAAATTTTAGTTATATTGTTGTGATTGAAAAATATTATTTGTGGGTAGTTTAAATCTCTAGAGCATACTTTCTACTTCTAATTTATGATAATAGCTAATCAGTTAATTTCGTCAATGATTTATATTGATATTTTATACTTTATACCTAGTATATTGTAAATACTATAAATGACTGAGTGAGTCGGCAACATAATGAATCAGATTTAATTTATTTGAATGTATTTTATAGATATCTACATTTTTTTTTTTTTTTTTTTTTAATAATAATATAATTAATATAGGATAAAATATCCTAGACTGACAAACCGTCTTCACTCAGAACAGTTTTTTGTATAAAATGATATTATATCATTGAGTTAAAATTTAATATCAATCATTACAGTAACCTACTTTTAACCTACTCTACAGCAGAGTGACAAGAGATCTTTTTATTGTATTTTGGATTTTATTCCTACTGTTCAAAGTTCAGAAATTTTAGCCATTTTTGAATTATTTATAGACATTTTAATTTTGAGTTTTTTTTTTTTTTGTAATTAGGTTAAGAACATTTGTAAAAACTTGAAATTTGGGTTGTGTTTACTTATATTAGCCTTACTTAGATATGGTAAAATTTTCAAAACATTTAAGCGACTTTTAGAATTTAAGAATTGAAAATTTTTAATAATGTATAATATATCCTAGACAGTTTATCTGTCTCTGCTCAGTCATTTTTCGTATACAATGGTCAATGATATAATATCATTGGATTCAAATTTAATTCCATCCATTACAGTAACCCACTTGTAACCTAATGTAAAGCAAAGTGAAATCTACGACTTAACAGTTTTTTTTAAATATGTAGTGTAATGGTGTTCAAAACTTAAAACATTTCATCGATCATCTTGAATGCTTTCTACTACACGCATACGGCATACATCGTGGTACGAAAGTGTTATACATTATATTAAACACAAATTTCCTGATTTTCTGGTGGATTTTTCTAAAATTTTATTTTCATATTAATTAAAACTGTTCTGATGATAACAAAAAAATCAGTCAAATCGGTCAAACCTTTTTTGAGTTTATTCCAAACAAAAAAAATATATATATAAATATATAAATAATATGTATTGGTTATTACATTTTAATTTTAATTTTGATTCATATTTATTATTGTTTTGTATTTTATGACTTTTAAAGTTAATTGCCAATGAAATAATAATCGTTTGATATATTTCTGAATAAGTCATTTAAAAATCGAGAGACCATAAATAATTCATAACATAATAGGTAGACAATATTAGTTTCTCAGTAGGTACTTAAATATCATAGTGTGATTATAAAATATATTTAAATCTGACAATTATTTTGTTTTCAAATTTTTGTAAATATAGATTTACATGAAATCTGTGACATGATAGAATTCTTTGTAGAGTGTATATGATACGAGAATATCTGAAAAAATAAAAATGTTAACTCCTATTCGTTTTTTATTCTTGAAATATAAAAATTTTTTTTACTTATATTTTACATTTTGAATATTTAAGTATTTCATATTTTAATGTATTATTACATTTGTTTTTATTCATTATTCAATATTATTAAAACTATAATTTTTTTATATTGAAATTTATAAGTAATACTATTTTAAATGATGATACAATTTTATATTTAAATAATCATTAAAATGATAAGCCTAAATCAATAATTTAATTTTTTTAATGTATTCTAAAAAAATTTATTTTTGCGCAGTATCAGATTCTTACATACTGCGAAAAGATCTTAATAAAAAGAATAAATGGTATTATAGCTTTATCATAAATATTAAATTAGGTATATCTTCTTTCTATGTGACAAAATAGAATTACTTATAACAGATTATTAATTTTTTACATACTCGATAAAATTAATTTATATGAAATATATTGTTATAAGTAGTTACGATATTATATCATGTAGTAGTAGTGTACAGTACAGTTCACTATGTAGTATGTACTACAAACATATAATAGATTTAATTTTTTTTAATCATATTTTTTTTAAACAATATTCATTTACGAATACAATTTAAATTTATGAATTACGTACATAATCTGTAAGAAGCTATGGACATTAAAAATCTAAAATAAACATCAAATTTTTGTTTATATTGTATGAATCTCAGTGATATCCTAGCTATTATTATTATTATTATAATAACATTCAAATTATATGTTATATAACTATCTAGTCTTTTATTTTGTATTCAAGAACCACTATAATATCTTTGAACAAAAACAATAATAGGATTTAATTATTTCGATCATACTATTTTTAGCTTATCTAAAGCCCTAAAATAGTATTTTAATTTCAATTTATTATTATAATTAAATTTGTTCAGATTGTAGTATTTTATAAAAATTAGAGATGTTACGAACCATAATATTTAAGGTCGAACCGAACCCGAATCGAAATTTTCTTTAAATTAACGAACTCGAACAGATCCGAACCTACACACTTTTAATCGAACCCGAACCGAACCGAACTCTTTAAATATTTTATCGAACTCGAATCGAACATTAAAAGTTAAATTGGATATTATTTTATCTAATATTTATTTATTTATTTATTTATTTATCATTTAGCCACCATACCTCAGAATTATGGAATAAACATTTTACTACTATTTACTTAAATACTTTAAATACTTTAATACCTAGTTAATAATTATTATGCATGAGATTTTTAATTTTTAATTATTAGTATGATGATAACTGATAAGAAAAAGCGAAAAACATCAATATTTAAAACAAGCAAACATTAAACAACTAATATATATTAATCTATTAATTATTAATTATTTAATAATAATTTATAATTTTAGCCGTTACTCCATCGACTTTTATTTTTATTTCTCTGGTTCGATAATCGAACGGAACTATTAGATATTTGGTTCGGTTCGATTATTTGAAATTTCCAGTTCCGTTCGGTTAAATCGAACAGTTCGTAATATCTCTAATAAAAATTGTATGGAATTACTTGATTTTATATTTATCATGTCAATTTCAATTTTGTAAATAACTCAATAATAATTAACATAACAAAATAATAGTTAACATGAGGAATTCACTATCATTACAACAAATGTATTTCAATATTCAAAATGAACACATTATAGTACAAATGATTAATTAATGTGAACTGTTGCATGTCATTTATTTTGTCTAATTGAAATTTGTTGGACCTACTGGTTTAAACTTTCTTTTTAACCATAGGTAAATATTATGTAATTTACTTTAACTATACAATTTAATGTGTAGCTTATTAATCTGATCTAAAGATTAGAAAAAATATTTTTTAAATGATTTAAAATGTATAACGATTACATTTAAACATAAAAAAATATGTATAGAAATATCATAATATTATATTAAATATTTATAAACTAAATTTACATAAACATTTTAGAATTCATACGTAATGTTCTGAAGTTAATTTCACCATACAATAAATAAAATTTAATATTTTATTATTCTAACTAATACTGTTTGAACTATTTGCTAACTTTAAAATATTAGTAATTATTTTCGTAAAATAATGTATTTATTGTATTTATTCATGGCTATAATAAAGTCTATATATATTTCATATATTATGATCTATTTATATTTATTATAAAATTTTATGTATGTATGTTTTGAATTTCATGTACTTCAAAAGTAGTTGTATCGATTTTTTATAAATTGTATTCACAAAAATCTACACATTATAATAAATTATTGGGTATTTTTAAAAAGCCCAACAATTAATATTAACAACAATAATGTACGAAGTATAAAAATTTTGTAAATATTGATAATACATAAATTAATAACCTGCAAATAAAAACTTATTAATCTAAATGCGTCTTTTACATTATTAAATATGATGTTGATTAGTGCAGAAGTAACTTACCCACATTTTTTTTTTTATTAAAGATTTGAAATCAACTAAACCCAAAGTTTAAGCTTTGATTATTATAGGTAGTTAATAAATTATAATAATTATTAATAACATTATGTTCAACAAGAATCATAGAAAAATAATAGAAGAAAATATTAAACAATAAATTGCATTCATATGCACTATACATTAAATATTTTTAAAAACCGAATTAAAATCATAATGTAGATGTTTCGAATACCCTATAATAAAAGTCTCAAAATGCAGTCGGTACATGATTATTTATAAATTATTTCGTTTATGTTTATTAGCTGATACTATTGCTGTTAATAAAAATCGAGGTAATAAAAAAAAAATGCCTACCTATATAAATAAAAAAAGTATTGACGGACAATTTGATTTTACGATAATACGATATCAATATATTATTAAAATACACAATACGAATTATGCCTCCATATATTATTAGTTAACACGTAGCTATATAATTAACAAAAACTGTTAATTATCAATTAGGTCCCTCCCGATAGAATTCACTATGATATTACCATGAAGTATGAACATATATAAACCTTATTCGTGTTCGTAAAATGTATCAGTTGTCTTCGATCGAGCTTCAAAGAACATAAATACTACATATAGACATATACACCGGAGACTTACAAAAACGCTCGAAAAATGGCATACATGGTAAGTGTTGAAAAAATTCATTTTTACTAAAATATTTGTGTTCAAAAATACTAATATTTTTTTCCACCAACAGATGTTCACAGTCGGGCTTGTAGTGCTCGCTTTTGTGCAACTAAACACTGGTTTACCGTCACAATACTTGCCGTCCACCATGTCACAGGGATACTTCCAGGGGTCGTCAGCAGCTGTACAACAGGCAAAAAACAAATTTGAGGACATCGAAAATCAATCTGAGAAATTATTGTCTTCAAACTTGGAAGTCTCTCAACAACAAGCACAGTCTTACCAAGATGGTGTACAACAACAAAATTTAGCTCAATCATACCCGTCAGCTTTCGAGAACAGTGGAGTGCAGTACTCGATCAATGCGCCAAACTCTTACCGTGACAACCAAGATAGTCAACAGTACTACAAGCCAGCCACTCAACAGTCGGTCGAACCTCAAATATTAATCACAAAGGATTCGTACTCAGCCGCCTTACCTACAATCATCCCAGCCGCCACCCCAACTCAGGCTCAACAAGACTACAAAAATCAACCTTTAGCCACTATCGCTCAAGCTCAACAAGAGTATAAACAACAATTCGCTGCTCTTGAACAAGCTCAACGGGAGTACAAACAGCAGTTCACCGTTCTCAGCCAGACTCAACAAGAACTGAAACAACAGTTCGCTGCACCAGTTGAAGCTCAAAAAGAATTGAAACAGCAGTTCGCCGTGCTTGCACAAGCTCAAGAAGAGTATAAACAACAATTTTCTGCCCTTGCACAAGCTCAAAAAGAGTTCAAACAACAGTATGCTGCTCTTAATGAGGCTCAACAAGAACTAAAACAACAATTTGCCGCCCCAACACAGGCTCAACTAGAGTACAAACAACTGTTCGCCGACCTTGCACAAGCTCAACTGGAGTCCAAACAACAATTCGCCGCACTTATTCAAGCTCAAAAAGAATTTGTCGCCCCAGCTCAACAGGTATACAGACAACAGTATGCCGTTCCAGATCAAGGTAAACAAGAATACGGACAACGATTCGGCGGTCCAGCACCCAGGTATCAATACATCCAAAAATCAACCACTGCCCCTGCCGTCGGTCCAGTAAATTACTCAAACGCCGCCGCCGCCGCCGCTGCCGCCCAACCGAAATCCCTGTACGCCACCATCCCACAACAGTACTACACCGTGCCCACCGGACAGGTCATCGTCACCGAGCAGCCACGCTTCCAACAGTCAGCTACAAACCAATCGTCGTCAGGATTCGTCATATCAACCACACCAACCCCGTTGAGAGAAACGGTGGTCTACAAAACAGAACCAACACCAACATTGCAACAACAACGCAAAGTTGCCAACAGCAACCTCAGAGTCATCGCTTAGAAGTCACGCACACGCGCGATAGTGCAGTATATTCAGTGTAATCGTTAACGTGATTACACGAGAGTATGTCATATTATTTATTATTATTACTATAGTATTTGTATTTCAACATGTTTTTTTTTATCATATTGAGTTGGTATTTATTTTCGGTAACATTTCCGCGCACATGAGCTGGCAGGTTTTCACTTTGCAATGTGCTTATTGTGTTTGCTTGAATTTTCCATTAAAAAAAAAATTATTTATTAAATTGTTCATTGTTTATTTGGTTTTAAAAATAAATTTTAATAAATAATTTACTTGTTTTCAATTCACCTAAAGTTTTAATATTAATTTGATATGAAAATGTGTTCTTTCCGTGAAAAAATGTATGGTTTATAACCTTTTAAATTGGTAGTGTACTAGTGTGTGTTCCTGAATACAGAGGTTAATGTAATATATTATTGAATATTTAATTACTTTAATTTAAGTTTTTTCCAAACAGTGAAATCAATTAATCGCATATACTTTACAATATTTATGTTAGGCTGTCTACAATATCTTAAGACAGAGATTCTAACCACTAATTCTAATTTAATATGAATTTTATGGTAGTAAATACGTAATTTTTTATGTAATTATATAAGTATTATATTTAAATATAATCTTTAACATAAAATGTTAGTTTTTATATAGTATTTTTTAAATAGAACCTTTGATATTAAACTATAAGTTTATAATATCTTTAATATAGTATATACTTATAATATAATAAAATATGAATTATACATATGAAAACTATTTTATACATTTTCACATTGATAATTCTGTACCTGAGGGGCAGAAAGGTACTCGTTCATAATTGCAACTTTTCAGGAGATCCAAAACAATTTCAACTATCTTCATTTTACTTAAATGGCTTGTGTAAATAATGATTATACCAACCAGGTTTGTTTTAAATTATAGGTTCTTTATTCTCTATAAGATAAATATTTTTCCTTTAAATTGTAACTAACCTATAATATTGTTTATTTTACAATTTAAATGAAACATTTTGGACTCGCTTTGCTCAATCACACAATGACTTGGAACCAATTGATCTTTATGTAAATTTTGATTATTTTAAAAATATTATATTATAAATTATATTGATATTAAATTGTAAAATGAATTGTTGTAATTTGTAATATGAGTAAAAATTATAATATTTTATTGAATAATTTACAATTTTTACGAATTAAGGTAATTGTAAAAATACACTGTATTCCAGTTAAATATAAAAATAAACAATAAACAATATTTAATTTAGCAGTGTTTATAAAAGTAAAAATAAGAACGAAAAAATTTAACAACTTTTCATTTAAAACATAGTAAAAATAAAATAAAAATAAAATATACATATTTTGAAAATAAGACTTTTTTTAGACAAAAAATAAAAATGTATAACCATCTTGGTTTAGTATTGTTATAATAAAATAATAAAAATAAAAATAAAACGTCATACTTTAAAACAAATCATTGAATATCACTATTATTTAAATTATTAATTTCATTATTATAACAGTTACTTTGGTCAATTTGAACAACTTGTAGAGGATAATGAAGGTTTTCGTCCAACAAATAACAGTTACTGTTTTCATCTATAACATTTTTTTAATATAGTTAAATAATAATAATAATATATTACTTAGTAAAGCCAAATTAAATATATTTCTGATATTATGCTCTATTATAATAATTGTTTTGATCAATAATTGGTTCATGAAATACATAGCTATCAACTTGTCAGAAAGCCATGAAGTGACAGCTGAATTAAGTTTCTTTTCACGAAATAAGTTATCACCTAAAGTTAAAAGTATAATATTATATTATATGACCAAATTAAATACATACCTTAATTATTATTAATATATTATAATAAAAATATATTAGAAAATAATATAGTAAAATCAATTTAATACATCCAAGATAACGCTGATGCTTAACTTCAGATAAACTGATGACTTTTTTTATTTAGTGGGAAAACAAACTTATAATTCACCATAATATCGGTTTTTTAAATTTTACTATTACCTATCAATATTATATAAAATATGATTATAATATTTTTAATATTAAGCAGGTACTTAAGTACACACAATATTATGATAATTAATATTATATAAACTGAAATTTGGAAAAAAAGTCCCCAATAAGAACGTCTCATGGAAAAAAGTCTGCAAATTAATATTTGATTTAAATTCAGTCTTTTATCATATAGGTATTTATATAAGTAGGACAGGTAGGTCCATAGGCCATAGGTAATACATGTTACATATTTTATTGAAAATAATTAACAAACGACTAAATTAATAGGTACTTTCTAGGACTAAAAATTATTCTCACATATTCACGAAAGAACATAAAAACAAAATTATTATTCTCTACATAGTTTTCCAGATATTTTCCTTCAGTTTGATTGATACTTACAAAAAATGCATATTCATATACATAGTAGATTTCAGTCTTTTATTGTATAAGAATTTATAAATATAATTACATGTTAAATTTCTTGTAAATAATATAATAATATAAAATATGCCTTATAATATTATTTAAAAAATATAAAAATGTATTTATTTAGATATGTGCCCCTCGTAAAATAATGAAAATTAACTAATAATTTTTAGATATATTTTATTGATGAGTGGCAATTTAAAATTGAGATACACCAAATAAATTAATGTCTGTTTTCAATACCTAAATATTGTAGTGTGATATGAAATGTATTGCAATCTGACGTTATCCTATTCTTATACCTACTATTGAAAAATATGGATTTATATGATATATGTCACATAATATAATTCTTTTCAGAGTGTATATCTCATATAATATGAAAAAGTCTAAAGAATAACAATTTTGGCCACAATCGATTCATATTTCATTGTTAAAATTGCTTTTTTCGTATTTCACATCATAGTCTCGGTATACTATGTTTATTTATATTCATTATTAAGTTGAAATAACTTTAATTTTTCTGTATTGAAATTTTTAAATTATAACTATTGTAAAGGAGAATACAATTGTATATTTAAATGATCATCAAAATGTTAACTCAAAATATAAAAATATAATTTTGTTGTAGGTATTATATTTATATATTAACAATTATTTTTTTTATAGCATTAGTTTATACGCGTGAAAGGATCTTCATATAAAATAAATGGTATTTTAATTTTATTATGAATTATATATCAACTTTCTATGTGACAAAATACAACTAATAGATTATTAATATTTTAAACTACAAAATTATTTATTTAACACAATTTTATTTCTAATAATAATTTTATAAAAATTGTATTGAGTTACTTTGTTTTATATTTAAATATTATGAAAATTTGAATTTTATATCGTTATAAAAAATGTATTTTAATATTCAAAATGAACACATATTATTATTATTTGAATAATGTGTTAAATTAATTTGAACCATTACATGAACATGATATTTGTTGTGTGTTATCGAAATGTATGTAGGTTACCCATGTAAAATGTATTACGTATTTTTATTGGACTATACAACTTATTGTGTAACATAAATTAATACAAGACCGATAAAAAATAAAAATATTTATAATAGATGACGGGTACATTTAGACATGAAAAAAATGTGTATCAGAACCATAATATTATATTAAATATAAAATACTTTCCCTCGTGAATTGTTCCAATATTATACAATCGTCAGTAAACTCAGACAATTTTAATGATTCCGTCTTCAGTGCATAGAAAATAATGAAAATATAGTAGGAATTTAATAATTTCTAAATTCCAGCGAAAGTTAAATAATATAAAACTACCTTCATTATGATATATATTATTTTGTTTTAGATTGTAATATATACCAAATTTGAAAAACTCCGAATTTCATTTTTATTTATATGTTTCTGTTCATTATAGTGACCGTATATACCTGCTTAATGTTAATAAATCCGAACAAAAAAATTCAATGGCCAATGGCCTAATTTTTGAAATGAAACTAATTTTTTTTTTTTTTTTTTATTAGAAATAAGCCTCGGCTGCGGAGGCCATTGGCTGACATAGTTCACATTGTTAATGATAATTGTTGTATACACTATTTACATTATTTACAAAAACATTACACATATTACACATATTACAACATAATAGATTATAGTTTATTAATTAGGTTGGTCTTGATTAAAAAGGACATCATGCGGCTAATGTTGTCTGGGTGGAGGGCTTCCGATATAATATTTGATACTCCAGCTTCTCGTTTGTCCGATTCGAAGGAACGGCATTCAGATACGATGTGTTTGATAGATAGAGGTGTACCACAACTGGCGCAAATGGGTGGGTCTTCTTTCTTCATCAAGTACTGGTGAGTTAGCTGCGTGTGTCCTATGCGCATTCTATTTATGGAGACTTCCATCTTTCTTGAAAAATCAGGTGGGGAATGCCATGTGTGAATGGTGTTTTTGATTTGGTTAAGTTTAGAGGCGCCTTGTTTCCATTCCCGTAGCCATAAATTGTTTGCAATTGTTTTTGATAAGGATCTGGCGTCGTTTAAGGTAAAACAGTTGAGTTTAATAGCGTCAGGGGAGGTTAATGCTTGACGAGCTTTTTCGTCAGCTCTTTCATTACCCGAGATTTGATTGTGGCTAGGAATCCAAATCAGAGTGATTGAGTGGCCTGACTGTGTAAGATCGTTGAGTTGGTTATGTATTTTCCTGGTGATCTCATTTGGGGTGATGGGGTTATCGATACTTCTTAACGTGCTTAGTGAGTCGCTTAGGATTACTGCTTTATGTGTGTGTGTTGTTTTAATGAGGTCCAGGGCAAAGGAGATTGCCACTGCCTCAGCTGTGTAAATTGAGCTAAAGTTTGGTAGTCTCAGCATGCTGACGTGGTCATGGAGTACTACCGCTGCTCCAACTCCATTTTCCATTTTAGAGCCGTCAGTGTAAATTTTGGTGTAGTCGTGAAGATCGTCAATGATTGAATGGAGTTGTTGATTGTAAATTAAGGGCAAGGTGTCTTTCTTCGAGAATGAACTAAGTTCACTGTTCACGTAGTTTTTTAATAACCAAGGTGGTGACTGTAAATTTTCGTTTTTGATAACGTCAAGATGTGGGAATGGGATGTCTTTTAGGGCGTTTGTGATCTGTTTCGAAACATTGAGATTGTTTTGGGAGCGTCTGGCTGCTAATAGCATGGAGCTTTGAACTCTCCTGATGTAAAGTGGGGCTACACCGGCTGTGTTAAGCACACTGGGAATGGGGCTAGAGCGATATGCTCCGGTGACAAGCCTTAGCCCTGTGTTGTGTACAGTATCGATCGTTTTGAGTGCCGATGTTCTAGCATTTATAAATAGGAAGGAATTATATTCGAGCCTAGAAAGAATGAGTGCTTTGTATATTTGTAATAAACTAGATGAGTGACTTCCCCATGACTTGTGTGCCAGACATTTTAGGGTATTCATTCTTATAAGCGAGTCTTTTCGGATAGACTTGAGATGAGGTATCCACGTGTTTCTTGAATCGAACAGAACGCCTAATATTTTGATGGATTTTTTTATTGGGATGGGGATATTGTACATTGATATGGTGCTATTGCCAATATTTCTTTTGTTTGTGAAGAAAATGCATTGGGACTTTTCAACTGAAAAAGAGAAACCGGAAATAAGTGTCCAGGCTTGTAGTGCTGATATTGCTTCCTGCAGGTAGTTTGTAGTCCTAATCGGATTGATGCCTCTACAGAAGATATTGAAGTCGTCGGCGAATAGTGTGCACTTTACAGGAGAATGTATAACTTGTGGTATATCATTAATCGCTAATAGGAACAACGTGACTGACAGTGTAGATCCTTGAGGCACACCATTCGTTTGAACATATAATTTTGATAGCTTTTCATTGCACTTCACTTGGAAGGTTCTGTCAGTAAGGAAGTTCTTTACAAAGTTAAATAAATTACCGTTAGAGATGAAGTTTGACAGTGTTTTAAGAATACGAGGGCGAAACGTGGTATCGTATGCTTTTGATATGTCGAGGGCTATGAGGCCCATCATATGTTTTGCATCGAGAGTTGAATGTATTTCATCTTGGATGTCGTGTAGTGTATTAGAAGTACTTCTATATCTCCGGAAGCCGTTCTGTCGAGGGTCTAGGATGTTGTTTTTTTCAAGAAACCATCTGAGTCTGGAATCTATAATTTTTTCCAATATCTTTGCCATGGTATTCAGGAGCGATATAGGTCTGTATGATTTAATATCGAATTTATTTTTTTCCGGTTTGGGTATTGGAATGGTAATGGAGTGTTTCCAATTTTGTGGTATTTGCCCGGAGGACCATATTTTGTTGAATAATTTAATGATTGAAATTAAGGCAGACATAGGGAGGTTGTGAATAAATTTGTATGGTATTCCATCTGGTCCTGGGGAGACACTGGAGCATTTAGCTAAAACTTTGATCATATCAGCTAATAGAATTGGGGAGTTAAGTTTTGTCTGCTCGTCTGAGTGGGGGTTGATGTTGGATAAATAAAGTTGGTTCCTCATGTGTACGTTATTTTCGAAAAAGGTTGTGTTGTAGTTTTCGTCTGAACTATTATGGTGGAAGAAGTTTCCAAAGAGATTGGATATTACATCGGGGTCTGAGATTAATTCGGTATCTTTCATGATGTGTATGTGGTGATTTTTAGAGTGGCCGCGAAGGGACCTAACTCTGCGCCATATCAGAGATGAGTCGGTTTTAGGTCCCAAACTGGAGGAAAATGTTTTCCAAGAGTCTGTCTTACTTTTTTTTACCAAGTATCGGGTTTTAGCTCTGAGATGTTTGAGCTTTATTAGGTCGTCGGTACTTTTGGAGATTTGAAACGTTTTGAGAGCTTTGTTCTTTAGTTTAATTGTGTTTTTTATTTCGTCATTCCACCATGGGACTAAGTTTTTTTTAACCACGTTTGTAGTTTTTCCAATAGATATTTCGGCAGCTCTAGTTATAGATTCTGAGATGAATGTGGTATCGTCCTCTATTGAGCTGGTATCAGATTGTGAATTGTCTTGCATAAATGTGTCCACTAGTGTGGAAAAAAGGTCCCAGTCTGGATTTTTTAGCCTCCATCTGTGGGTGGAAGAGGTTGGCAGAGTTTTGGTGGAAAGTAAAGTCATTAAAATAGGTAAGTGGTCACTATCGTATATCTCACATAGAACTGACCAGGATATTCTCTGAGCCAGTGAAACACTTGAGAGGGACAGGTCTATTGCGGAAAAATTACCATTTGAAGGATTGAGTCTTGTTGGTTCGCCATTGTTGAGAAGTGAAATAGTATTGTCGTCAAGGATTTTTTCTATTGCTTTTCCTCGGGTATCTGTTGTAGCAGACCCCCAATATTCGCTGTGGCTATTGAAGTCGCCTAATAAGATAAAGGGTTTGGGGAGTTGTTTAATGATGTTATCTATATCCGAGGAATTGAAAGGTGTCTGGTTAGGGATGTATATATTGCATATTGATATTTTAGCTTCTAGCGTTATCTGGACCGCTATGACCTCTAGATTAGAATGTATTGGAATCTGTTCACTTGGGTAGTCAGTGTGTATTAACGAAGCGACGCCGCCGCTGGCCCGATTGCAGTTTAGGCGATTGGAGTAAAAGATTTTATAGTTTTTAGTGTTGGGTATGTTATTATCTTTCAGATTGGTTTCTTGGAGGTTAATACACATGGGAGAATATTTTTGTATTATAAGTTGTAGATCATGACGTTTTTTAATGAAGCTATTGATATTCCATTGTATTATATTTAGGTTCTTCATTATAAGATACTTTATTTAGTAGTAGAGGTTGTAGTAGTCGAGATTACTGTTATTAGGTTGAAGGCGGGGCAGCATCATCGGTATAGATAGTCATATCGAGAAGTGAGCTGGCTATTTTCGTGAGTCTATTCTTAATGCATAGGCCTTTAATTTTTGGGCGGACTGTATCCAAAATCTCGATCATTTCCATGGGTGTAATGTTGAATGGCGTTAAGATGCTGGAGATGTTTTTTTCGGTAAGTGCGTTTTCTATAATATATTTGAATTGGTTGAAGTTGATTTTTAGGTTTGGTATATTTTCAAAGGCGGTTTTCGCAGGTAGCAATGTTTCTTCAAGTCTAATTATTATTTGTTCGATCGAGTTTGAGCGTTTGGGTTTTTTGGGAGGGGGTTGAGCTGATTTGGCGGAGCCTATTAATTTGGTTGCGAGTGTACCTTTACTTGTCTGTGTATTTGCGGTTTCAGTTTGTACTAGAGTTGAATTATTTGGCGTTTTTGCGATAGGGTTGTTGTCCTGGCAGCTAGAACTAGTTGTTGAGGGTGCGTGTCTTTTTTCCTGAGCGGCTGGTTCCTGTGAGGCGGGTGAGATGACAGTTGTTTCATTGGGTTTTTCTTTATTACCTATGTCTGATACTGTGTGGGTGTTGTCGGTGTTTTGGGTTTTCTGTTCGTTGATGTCCATGGTATTTTTATCCGGAGAGGTGTTTGGGTTATTAAATAGAATTGCTACGGTAGTATTAACTAATCCATTTTTGCAGTGGTTCGATGTATGGCCCGTTTGTTTACATGAAAAACATGTCACCGTGTCATCGGATAAGAATATGCGATATTCAGTTTGGTCGAAATGTAATAAAATAGAGCTGGGAATTTTGTCACTGTGCTCAGGGTGTATATGCACTTGCCGCCTGAAGCTTCCTATATGCCCGAACTCGTCGTTAGAGAATCCGGCCTTCATAAATGTAATTGGAGATAACATTGTAATGGAAAGATTGTTAATGGCATTTGCGATTATGTCGTGTGGAATTATCGGCTGGACATTGGATATTATTATGCGCTTGGCCGGGTTGATAAGACGGCGGTACGATATTTCTGTATTATTTATTATTATGTAAGGTTGTTTTGTAATGATTTGTTCGACGATGTTTTTGTTTGAGAAGTAGATGCAGAACCTGTTGTTCGAAACGCGTGATGCAAATTTTATATTCTTAGGTGACGTAAGTAAGCTGAATGCCTTGATATATTCAATTTGTGGAACATCTTGGATCGTGTTAAAGATTATTGCTTGGTCTTTTTTTGGGAATGATACATTTGCAGTAGTTTCTGCGAAGGTTTTTTGTGTGTTTAGTTGTGAGTTGTTGAGTGAGGAGAGAGGGGGGTTGTCCTCCGACATGTTGGGCGGACTCGTGGGTGTTTTACCTACTTTGACTATGGGGGGCCGTAATCAACAAACATACCTCTTAGATTGCGGTGAAGTTCTGGTTACTGCTATCGGTAGCTAAAAATGCGATAAGCGACAGACTGTAACACACGTGTGTGTCGGTCAGCTGTAACACTCGTACTGATGAAACTAATTGTTCACAATATAAAGACGTATTTCGTATGTGGTACCTCAACCATTCGAGACTACCATGCTTGAGCAATTTAAAACAACTGTTAATTGTTGATAATTCATAGAGTTAAATATTTTTTTTTAAATCAAAGATAGTGTAAACTTCGAAAAATATGAATGGTATTAATAATTGTTGAAGTTATTGGTATATAATCTTTTACTAAGATTATATTAATTTTTGGGTAAACCTTATTTCTCACCCCATTTTTTCCTAAAATGTATTAAAACTAATATTGAAATCTGTAAATAAAATTCTCAGTTAAATAGGTACAAATTTTACTAGTCTTTATATTATATTTAATTTTATTAATTTATTAAAATTCTATTTTCGTTTTATTTCGTAACTTTTTTTTTTGTATTAACATGGTAATACATTATTTTAAATATTATTTTCGTTAGCAATGAAATATTAGGTTTGATCGACATAAAATTTGAAAATTTAGAAGCTTACTGTAAATTAATAAGATAAATCTATTTAGAATTATTAAAACATCACAAAATATGATAATCTTCTAAGTATTATTAAATGTTAACTCATCAACAGTCTTAAATTTATGAATATTAAATACGATTGTACATTTTTAAAAACTACAAAATAAAAATCTATCAAGTCAATATTTTTAATCTATTTATCATCTGTGATGATTTATTCTAACATTGTATAGCTCTCCATGAAGAAGGTGTTCAGTGATAACACTTCAGAACCTCACAGATTTGGCATAAAAATGAAGTTGTTAAATTTATGGTCACCGGTCAGTATACTTAACACAACAATACCCACGAAAATATTCGCAAAACAAAATATATATTTATATTTATTTAAGTGTTTTATCTACTTATAAAAGGATTTTATTTCTTAACTCCCTGACTTCTGGTTGAATGAAAGCTTTCAGATCAATCAGAGCTGCCGATTAACTTTCAAGTAAATTTTAATTGAATTACTGAACAGTATATTATTATCCTACTATCAATGAGCCATGAGATACAACTATACTTTTCAAATTTAGTTTATCTAATGTTCTTTTTATTATTATTATTTTAAGAGCTGTTATTTTTAATGATTAAGCTTTATTGTTACTTTTGATAATAATCACTTATGAATGACAGTATGATAATCAAATTAATAACATAGGTGTTATATTATGAGGATGTCAGCGCACTACAATATTAAGTTTGATCACTTAGATCCACAATTACATCCACAGTATTTCCCTTTTGCAAAAACAATCTTGTATTTTTTCTATTTTTTTTAAATATTTGAAAAATTCCGAAATTTTATTTAAGATTCTGAGTGAAGCGAGGTTTGTATTGATTTTACCATGATGCGTTTATTTTGTGTGTCTGTCATCACGTCTTGGAGCAGTAAAAGTGCTTCGATCTTCGACTTCAGTACCTCGTTCGATCAGAAAGTGAATCTGGTTGGGTAAGGGTCAAAAGTAAAAAAGCGGGAAAGTGGATGTCGCTCTGCTGTACAAGTGGGTTACAATAATGGATGGAATTAAATTTGAATCCAATGATATTATATCATTGTATACGAAAAAAAAATCTGAGCTAAGACGGTTTATCTGTCTAGGATATATTATTATGGATAATTAAAAATTTTCAAATTTTCGATTTAAAATAAAATTTTTTTAAGAATTTCTAGCTTAAAATAATTTGCGAATTTTCGTGATTTTTACGTATGTTGTCAAAATTAAAATTTGAATAATTGTAAAAGAAAATTGTGACTATGTATTTCTTTTATTTATCAACTGCTATTGTAAAAATATGTTAGGAGCCTTGTATTACATTTTCAAATCTTAGATTTAAAAAGAAAATTTTTTATGAATTTCTAGCTTAAAATAATTTGCGAATTTTCGTGATTTTTACGTATGTTGTCAAAATTCAAAATTTGATTGCATGTAAAAAAAAATTGTGACTATCTAATTCTTTTATTTTTAAACTGCTATTGTAAAAATATGTTAGGAGCCTTGTATTAAATTTTCAAATCTTTGATCTAAAAAGAAAAACTTTTATGAATTTCTATCTAAGATAATTTGAACATTGCCGTAATTTTACGTATTTAGTCAAAATTTGAACTTTAAATACTTATTAAAAATATCGTACCTATTTTTTTTTTCAACTGCTATTGTTACAATGTGTTAGAAGCCTTGTGTTAAATTTTCAAGCTTTTCTACCAAACAAAATAATTTTTATCGATATTTATAAAAAAAAAAAAACTAAAAAGTTGAAAAATTAAAATGCCAGTAAACAGCTCAAAACAAATCTAAATATTTTGAAAATGTTATAAAATATATAAAATGCCTATATAAACATGCAGTGAAAATTTCAAGTATCTGCGGTCATTTGTTTTAGAGTTACACCAAAATAAAAAAATCGCTAAATGTGAAATCCAGTGAAAATCCAATGTTGTAAAAATTTAAATTTCAAATGCTCATAAAAATTTAATTTGAATTTCCGGTGGACTTTTTATTAATTGTGATGAAGATTGAAAAACTTGTAAGGAATCTTGTATTAAATTTTTAAATCTGAGATTTAAAAAGAAAATTTTTATGAATTTCTAGCTTAAAATAATTTGTGATTTTTTGTGATTTTTACGTATTTTGTGAAAATTCAAACTTTAAATGCTTATAAAAAAAATTGTGACTATGAATTTCTTTTATTTTTCAACTTCTATTGTAACAATATGTTAAAAGCCTTGTATTATATTTTCAAGCTTTTCTGCTTAACAAATAAATTTTTATCGGTATTAATTTTAAAAAAAACTAATAATGATCGAAAATTGCAAATACCTATGAATAGTTCAACTTTAGTCGAAAATTTTTAAAATTGCATGGTAGATATATTATACTTATATAAACATTCGGTGAAAATGTCATGTGTCTATGGTCATTTGTTTTAAAGTTACATCAAGAATCAAAATCGATTTTGTCGAAAACTAATTGTGCGTAAAATTTCCCGTTTTTCCCTTAATTTTTAGTTTGTTTTTCTCGATCATTTAGAAAAGTATTAAGAATTTTTTACTTTTGATCCCCCAATGTGCCAATTAGATTCACTTTCTGATCGAACATGGTACTGAAGTCAAAAATCGAAGCACTTTTACTGCGCCAAAACGTGAAAAAAACCCAAAAAAATTTTTCTTTTTAAATCTAAGATTTGATAATTTTTAATAAACTATAATATATCCTAGACAGATAAGCTGTCTCAGCTCAGAATTATTTTTCGTATACAATGATATAATATCATTAGATTCAAATTTAATTCCATCCATTTCTGTAATCCACTTGAACCTACTGTACAACAGAGCGACATCCACATTTTATTATAGTAAAAAATATATACGTATGATGTACATCAATGCGTAAATAACTAATAATAATTGATTATTAAAGAGATTTTATAATAATAAACGCAAATGTATAAAAAAATACTCTAGTCAGTGATCAATCCTAAAACATTGTTATTGATTTTATTTTATTTTTTCAATTTCTTACAATAGTATGTACTTATGATTCTCTTCTATATTTTTAGAAAAATAATTAAATTAAATAAAAATAACAATGAAATGCACGCATTACAATGCACATATATCACAATGGCTAAATATATTCTATAATGTGTTGCAATGTATTACATCAAACAAGAAACAACACATAATAATAATTGTCACAAACAGCAGCACGTCATCGAGTATAATATATTAATTTGATGTTCATAAAAATACGTTACGCGTGAGGTCGGGAGCACACTTTATAAGTAAATTAGAAACGGTTTGAAAAACATAATATATTAGGGAGACAAACATATTACAGAAATATAATAGATATATATATGTTTGAAGTATTCGAGTTTTACTTTCCTTTACCATTTAATTAGCTTTTACTTAATATTTGTTTTAATTTATTAAACATGTGAGTGTGTTTTTATTGCATTGTGATGAGTTTTCCACTTTCTGTCCGTCCACCACCATCCTTGCAATTATTCCGCTTTCTTGATGCGGAACTGTGTAGGATAGAGCTGACCAAAACTGACAGACATTCTTCAGTCGTTCAATAGAGATTTTCCAACACGACTTCATTCGTCAATCTAGTACAGTCGCTCATGCAAAATCGTCGTTGTATGATTTAAAATATATTTTTTTTTTTCATTCGTATTATAATTTTAAAATTATAACGATGAAATAGTGCAGTTTATTATTTTATTATTTATGTGTATAAGTGATATTTTTTTCTTTTTTTTGTGCAGGTATCCAAAAATAATATCATACAATGGAAATCATCATGGCAAATTTAAATATCATGGTATTATGAATAGATCTATAATTTTTTTTTATAGAATTTTATTAATAACTTATAAATTTTGTTTTTATTTAAATGCATTGAAACTTTACAATTCTACTATTTTTAGGTAATTCTGTGCTTCATTCAATTTGTGTTTAGCGAAGACCGAATATCCGTGGACACAGTAGGTACTATAACAGCCACTGCGGGTTACTCTATATCAGATAGTCAATCTCCAACTATTAAAAGCTTGACTTCGAGTATAGAATTTTCTGGTGATCACGATTCTTCCAAAGACGCGTCTTCATCAAGTGAATCTTATACGTCATTGACGCCTGCCCTCCGAAGTTCTCAAAGTTTGTCGTCACGATCCAGACAAGCTAGGGGGAAATCTCCGAGCCAGACGTGGAGCAGTGAAGAAAAAGACATTGGTATCCCATCTTTTTCATTGACCGATCACCGAGTGAATGAACAATTATATAGTGTTAAACCACAAACGTTTGACAATCAATCGCCACAATTATCCGACATTAAAAGTAATGAAAGTGTAGAGAAGTCTGCTGCAGTATCATCTATTACATATGGAAAAAAGATGCACAAAAACGACGGTCACGACGATCGACCCGTTTTCAACGATTGGTCAGAAGAAGTACACATGTCATTCGATAACAATAAACCAATTAGATCACGTCGGAAGAATAAACACCAGCTAGACAGTGAACAGGAAAAAAGAAAAACGCAGATCAAAAAATTAACGGGAGACAGTAGTGTCAATAAGGATGGTTGGCAAGAATTAAGTCCCAATATGGAGATGGCCACTGGCATTATTACATCAGTTCAAGAGCACGATTCTTCACAAGAATCATCTGGTAGTTCAGGTATGTTGAAAAATAACTATTGATATGAAAATATTTTTTACCTAGGTACTTGCAGTTATTATGATAACTACCAATACAAATATAAATATATGATTATTATGAGTCAATAGTTAACAATAAAATATATTTAAAAAAAATAGCTTAAAATACATATAATTTATACTTCCACGTAGAATGTGTTAGATATTAAATATATAAATGTACGTAATATTTTTATTTAATTAACGACATTAGCTGATAAATTATTATTTAAGTATTTAACTGAACTAGTGCTGACTTTTAAATAATTTTAAGCATAATCAACTTAAGTTAAGGGAATTATTTAAATTTTTAAACAATAATAAGTTAGGTATTTATTTTTAAAATAATAACTTTTAAGATAATTTTTTTCACAATAATCTAATATTCATACGAACGTGAATTGTGGACGTATGAGTAGTTAATCAGCATAGTCAGTAAAACTAATAAACTGTTAGGGAGGAGATTATAAATATTCCAAACTTAAATTATTAATATTAATAATATTACTAAGTTGCGAAACAATAATGGTACGTAGGTATTTATATTTTAAACATTTATGATATAATATATATTTTATATAAGTATAATCTATAATACCAAAACATCATATTAAATTGGTGTTTATTTTTTTATCAAAACAACCGTACAAATATAAAAATACTGAAAATACAAATTTTATCAGTTGTATCTTATTACTAAAAAATTTTTAATAATTTTTATTGACTAAAGTAATTATTTTATAGTTGCATATTTGGGTTCAATATTAACAAAATTTTCTATTTAGAAAAGGAATTTGAGATTTAGTAAAATGTAAATTCGAATATCTTCAATACATTTAAATAGATACAAAAATATCATCCATTTTACATTCCTATATAACTATTTTTAACTAACCCTGCACACTGAGTGTACAGTGTACCAGGTACCTACTATAATACTTATATGAAAGCACAGAATGAACTTAATGGTAAAAAAAGCAATATTTTTAATTTTCAACAATATCAAGATTAATTAAAATATATGCACACCCAACATAAAAATATACTCTTTTCACATATCGGTGAATCTATTGAATAAAAATAGAATGCATCTCATATAAAATGTGTAGTCATTTTTTTTTTTTATAAATAATTTAGCATTAGCATTATAATAATATATCGTCATATACGTCTTGTCTTGCACAGCTAACGATTAGTACTGCGCGTTAAACATGCAACTGAACAGATCGTTGTTCGACATTTAATTACGAAGAAAAAGTGTTAAGGATGCAGCTTATTATAATCGAAACAATAACATTTTGGTGGTATGTTTTTTACACCGTCATCGTATTTGACGACGACGAAAATAAATTACGTTTAATATTATTATTTTATTATTGATCACTACGAACCGTTGGTAGTGAAAGTGATTTAGTTCTGAATTTTTTTCGTTACCATTTCAAAAATGAATAATTTCGATTTTTTTTTCATGCGATTGCTACTGCAGAAATGTTTAAGGCTCATCATCAGCCAGACCTATACAACGCAGACGGCATTTCCAGCCTGGAAGAAGTGACGCAACAGGCTGAACCACAGAACTTCAACCACAAACAGGTTTTGTCCAAAATGAACCATTTCGACTTCAGCAACGCCGTGTCGCAGGTCAACAAGTCACCGCCGCCCAGGGAAAAGCGGTTGAACTACTTGCAGCCGAGTGGAATAGGTCTCCCGGCGTCCAGGTATCCGTTTAGCGGAGGCGGGCCATTGCAACAGTCGCAGGTGCAGGCTGTCGGGCCCTCTGCGCAGCCACACTCCGCTGCAGCTGCGATCGCAGCAGCCGCTGTTAAGTCCGTGAAAATCGAACAACCATCGGCGACTCCCAACTACCACAGCATCGTGGTGCCCATACCGATCTCGCACCAGATGTACGCGGCCATCGGTGGTGACCCGTCGTCCCCTGTGCACGGCCACCAGCTGGCCAGCAGCACAGTACAACAGGCGATGATGTCGTTGCCGGTCGTGCACAACGTGTTCTTCAAGACAGACGAGAACGGCGGTGGCAAGACCATGCCGGCCATCGTGATACCACTGAAACCGGAATACCTGCATCAATTGCAGCAACAGCACTACGCACACGCGCAACAGCAACAGTTGGCAGTTGACGACTCGCTGAACGCTGCCGGACACCAACTGCCGGTGCACCAAGGGGCCGCCAAAGCGTTGCAGTTCCAACAACTCCATCAGCAGCAGATTCAGCATCAGCAGCAACAGCCATCGGCATCCCCGTCGTCAACGTCACCGTCGTCGTTGACGCCTTCATCTTACGCGCCAAAGCCGAAAACGACAAAAGTCAAAAAACCGTTCGGTTTGATGAAGGACAACGACGTGCAACACCGCGTCAAGCAGCCGTTTGGCCTGCAACACCAATTCTACAACAACCCATTTGCGGGTGGAGCGGGAGGCGCCGGCCACGTTCAGCTGCACCACGCCGGCCATCAGCAGCAACACGGCAGTAGTGGCCACCAACATTCGCAACTCGACGCAACCGATGATTCGCGATACACGCAGACCGCCACCGTGCCCGCACCGGTACCTATTCACGCGTATTCGGGCACTGGCCATCCGATCGTCGTCAAGCGACCGCACGCTTACGGTTACGTGTCACCCGCATCCCAGGCGTCAACCAAGTACGCGCAGGCTGTAAATAAATCACCACCACTAAACCATCACAGCCACAACAACCATCACCATCACCACAACAACCTTCACCACCATCATCAGCCGCAGCAGCAGCAACAGCAGCAGCCGTCCACCGAGGAGTTGGCCGCGGCCATTGCACAACAGCAGCTGATACAGCAGCAGCAGCAGCAGCAGCAGCAGCAGTTCAAAGCGACCACGTACCATCCGGGTTACGCGTACCTCAACGGCCCGGACGACGATTACCCGTACAAGCCCATTTACAAGGACATGAACAAGCGTAATGACGTGCTGGTCGTCCGAACCACTGACGGTCACGAGTGACGGATGATCTAGGTACCGAGATCTTGAATTTTACACCGAACCTATTACTTAAACATTATTCTATTTTATTATAATATTATCATTATACACGTATATGTGAACAGACACGTAGGCACCTAATAGGTGGGAGGGGGTTCAGGAGGGTAACCCGTGGCATCTCTTTTTTAAATTTTTTTAGCATTTATTTTCGTTCACAAGATACAACATACAACACTCGGAGTTACACAATTTAAACCAATAAGTTAAACTATTCAAAGGATATCAGCCTAAGTCCATTATTTATTGTCTCTCTCAAACCCACTCGCTACATTGGTGAAAAACGCTTTCGCCTAAAAATAAAAATCACCCATCACCAAAAATTATAGAGGATAATATTTTTGAAGGACATGACATATCAGTTTTATATTTTATTATTATTTGACCTTGTAACTATTCGATTTTCAAAGTAAAAAAAAAATGTTTATTTTTATACAATGTTTAAATAAATCGATATGTCATACCCCCGAAAATATCACTCTCTATCGTTTTTGTAATAGGTAACTTATTTTACTCTAAGTTTTCTCAAACACATAAAAAAAAAAGATTCTGCATAAATACTCGTACGTTTTTTTTCAATGTTGCGCATAGGCCGGAGAGAAAAAACAAACATTGAACTGACTTCCTCTTAATTACAGAAATAACCCTCCCACATAATTTTTTTCTCGTATCGTGCCCGTAACGTATATATACACCTATGTTATACTATTATATATTATGTATACCTATGTCCTGTATAAAGACTAAAATGTAAAGATAAGTTAATAACGTGTTTTGTTGTGATTGTTATTAATTCTATGCGATAAATTATTATTTATAAGGATCTTTATATTATATTATGCAAAAAATATGTTTTTGAGACGTATTGAAATAATTATATTATAATATAATATGTGCAATTCGCCATAGTATACGTGAACAATAAATCGATAATATTTTGTATTGTATTTCGAGGAAATCTAATAATATTGTATGCTGTTCGAATTCCATTTTGTACGTCATCGAGTGTTCTAGAACACATCCGGTTAAACCGCAGCAGTCCATCATATTAGTTAATTATTAGCGAACCTTTTTAATATTATTATTATTGTTATTATTTTGTATTTTTGATTCGACAAGGTTATACAAAAATGCAAATAGTTAGAGTGCAACATTTCTCGACACTGTGATGGTGTCATCAATAATAAGGCACATATAAGTACATTTTGGTTTATTGCCCAATCCTCCGGACGCACGTTCATGTGTTATAATTTTTCGACCACCTCATCATCCCCTCTCCACCAATTCTTTCAACACCCTAGGACGTCGTTGAATTTTATGCTCGTCCCGGCATGCGATCGCTTTGCTTTCACAGGTACAAAATAAATATATTTATTTATATTTTATACGAATAATAATGTAATATACTATACTGCTATATATAAACACATACACAATATTACTTCAATAATTTGCCCATTAAAATACGATTTCCAAGAGAAATGTTGTAGAATTAGTGTGCCTACGAATTTAATGTGCATTTATAGTGTAAGTGGTCATTGCTGCATACATTTTTTTTTTTTGAACACGATCAACGAAACGAAATGCGAACACACCGATTTACACACCATTATACCAGCTCCCGAATCCGTTACGATGTTATTTCGTCCGTCATTATTCGACGGAATAGTATCATTATTACGTATATACGTGCCCACTAATCGCTGAATATCAAATTCGTTTCAAAATCAACGGACCTTGTCGTTTTCGTCTAATAAATGATGTTACTTTGCGTGACTGCGTGTAGTGTATATCAATGAAGTTAACGATTCGGAAGGCTAATATAATATATGAAACATTCATGTCGCAAAATAAAATACATATAATTGGATGATAACTACTCATAAATATTATATAATATAATTTGCATGTATACCTCCTGCATAGTGTTTTTATTTTTACGATATTGCAAAAAATATCGTAGACTACTCGTTATTTTTAAATAAACTAAAATACTAAAATATATTATATATTACACTGAAAAATTGAATAATAACCTATTCAAAGCGTTGAGTTACAACAATTGTATTATTTTGTTTACTATTAAAAGTGGTCTATTAGTAATTTAGAGAAATTATAATAGGTAGTGAGCAAAACATTATACAAATGAAAGCAATTAAACTTGATTTAAAATAAAATAAATAACAACTAATAATATATTATAAACGAATAAGAACCAAACGATCACGAGCAGCATTTTATGGTTGATTTGTTGTTTTTTTATAAAGCTATAGTTGTTGATAAGGGTGAATGATCATTATAAACCGTATCGTTGTCAAACTATTGAACTGCGACGCTCAAGTTAAAGCGGTTTAAAAAAAAAATAATAATTACGAATATCAGTTTATCAATACATATTTATATTTAAATTATTGTATTATGGTTTAGCATAGGATAGGTAGTCTAGGTAGGTATAGTAATGAACATAAACAAATTAAGCTTAATTGTTTTTTCTTATCGTTATTCGATTATTTTTAGGTAGCTATGTATAGTTGTATTTTATTGTTTTTGCCAAAACGTCATGTTTTTTTCTACAATTCTTTAAGTTTAAAACCTAATTAATCAGAGTGCCAATAATGGTAACGTGCTTAGAAATGCGATCAGATGGTGCGTGGCATGATGACGTTGACGATGATCGATGTGTATGTAACATTGCAACGTGCATACAGAGCGGTATATGCATATTATTTGCATTTTACAGTAATGCCATCCAACAATATATAAGGCGCCTGAGCACGAAAACGTGAAATTTAATAATTTCATGCTTTCCCGTGCCCGCCGGCCAGAAATATATACAAGGTCCGACGGAGAAATATATACTCATATACGCATTTTCGGACGATTCACTTTCAATGATTACCTCAGCTCGATGAACTCGGGCTAAACGGATTTATACATTCTCGCCTTGGACGCGGACCGCGTCTTGTAATATCGTATAGAAAGTGAAATTATTCATCATACGGCACGGAAAACAGTTACGTATAATTAGGATTCCGTTTTTATTTTGATCATATTATTTACAGGGTGATTGTTTTAACATAATACTTAAGCGACATTTTTTTTTTCACTGTTGTTTGTATATAGTCGCGATTTATTTCTTTTTCTTTCATAAATTCCAGCAATATCCTTCAGCTTATTCGAAATTATACACATGTGAAATTTAAAGTTTATTTTTTAAAACCTTTAAACAAAATATTTACTATTTACTATTACACATTACACTGTGTTATTCGTACAGTTATTTAGGATTTAAGTTTTTAATCTTCCATTCTTCTACAATTTTAAAGTTATTTAATAGTAAAACAATATTATATAATAAGTGAATTAACCAAAAATAATCACCCTGTATACTCATATAGACTATAAATTATACTAATTATAGTATGACGTGTCCATATTATAATAGTAGATAATAATAATAATAATAATAATAATATAATGTAGATATGGTGTATTTTTTTATTGTTATATTTTGTTTCTATTCTAACAATAATACTTTCGACACGGTAAATAATGTGACAACGATACTACAATAGTGATGTTCCAAAGGTAACGAATCGACGACATATTGATCACTGAACATCATCATTAACCGGCGTTAAATATTATGTACTAGTCAGATACATATTTTAGCTTCGTAAAATTATAGTTGATCATATTTTATTTCGTTCTTGAAGATTCAATAATATTATATTCAACACAATTTTTTTAATTATCTTAGTTAAATGACGCACGAAATAAAAATAATTCCCTTTTCGATACTGTATATAGTTGGACCTAACCTAACCTATATAGTTGGAAAACAGAAATGTTATAAAAAATTAATTTTTCATGGATTAGATCGTTATTTTTCGTAGATACTTTTTTAAATTAATAAGTCAAACAGTTATGAACTTAAATAAACTAAATTTGATATGATAATACATTTTTGTTTAAAATAAAATAAGCTATATTCAAATTGTGGGTCGTGAACAATTCAAAAATGTATACTTATTATTTAGCATTAGATATCGAAAAGATTGCTTACTCCAGATTTAAGTAAAACAGTAAGCACGGTGCGTTATGCACAAGTATAATTGGTTTTATTGTACACAAATGTACAATAATGTGTACCCCTGAATTAGTCATTTGTTATATTGCAATAATTGCTATGCATCTAGGTATCATAATTTAGACATACGTAAGATATTGGTTAGTGGTTGTATACTTCGATTGAAAAATAAAATTATTAAACTGTGAAACTGTGAAACAAAAAGAAAAACTTCCTTGATTTCCTAAGTATACCTATCACATATTTATTTTGAAAATCCAATGAAATATAATATAGTTTGTACAATTGACGCACATGCACGACTAAAATTTTTTTAGTTTTTTTTTAAAAATATGATCAGACAAAAAGGAATTTATTTTAATTTTTATATTTAATGATTAATTCCATAGAAATTATATGCAATTATAATGTTGAAAACTTTATTTTTTTTTAGTCCACATGGAAAATATGATATTATCGTTAAATTATAAACTGTTAAATTGATAGGCATGAAAAATATCTACGTGTGAAATAAAATATAAATTGTGTATTTGAGTTATGCAAATGAATTATTATTATGAAATGAGATTATGTATACCTACCATTTTAATGTCGACAAAATAGCACAATATACGCTAAACTGATTTCTCAATAAATATTAAATATTATACAATAAGACATAATAAAACCATAATGTTTGAATTTTGTTTGCAAATATTGTATAAGTGACATGAAAATATGAAAATATTGTACCCACAATGATCTATAAAGATTTAAGGTTAAGAAAGAATGATTATTTTAAAGATAATTTTCCTGATTCTGTTGATATTTAAATCTTTTTAACTAACACTTGATAATAATTTATAAACATAGATTGAAGGTTATTTATCAATTTTATAATAATACGTCAAACTAAAAAAATATTTTAGTAAGATTATTCACAGTTTAGGTATGATTTTGAATCAACAACAATTAAAATTATTTAAATGAAAAAAAATATAAATTATAAATTGTTTTGTTATTTGAAAATAATTATTGAAATAGCAGGTGTTGATTATAAATTCGACTTTAGTAGGGTTAAATCGTTTAATAGTGAAAATGCCGCAGTGTTACCCTATGTAAGTTATTGATACATGAAGAAATTCACCATATTTATTAACTAAATCTGTGTACCTGTTATAATATTATGTATAATTCTTAGATTTCAATAAAAAACTATTGTCTGCGATGAAAATTCTAATAGGTACTTTGCTTAAGATTATACTAAGTTATTATTAATGATACCTTACTTAGAATAGATAAATATTTACTACTAAAATTTGTTATATATACTAATAATAATAAAAATTATATTTAGTAAAACATATTATTTTTAAACTCACTATAATTTTATGCTTATATTAGTACTTGAACATTAAATTATTATCTAATTTAAAAACTGAGCTCTTCTTTAACAACAATTTTTAAAACGCATTGCGATTTTATAAACTAAGTGATAAATATAAAATTCAAATTCCTTCATTACTATGTACGACATACGAGTATTTAAATACTAGGTATCGCAAATGTATATAATAAATAATATAATAAGTTACATAATGGTATATTGTATGACGACATAAAATCTTGGATATTAAGTCGATAAGACAGGAGTGAAATATTTACACACGTTGTAATCGATTTATTTATGCATTCCTGAGTCCGTCTAATATTACTATATTAGTATATATTTTGTCAAATATAATATATTAGAAATGTACGAAAATGTTTTATTATGTTATTATGTAACTTAATTTCTTATAATTTTCAAATAATTATTCATAAACATGTGAGTGTTTGAAATTTAAATTTGTTGTGTAGGTACTGCTTACTATTTAGATACTTATAAATTATAATCAATTTGCATGTAAAATTTGTTTTCGTTTTATAACCTACAAAATTATATGGATACTTGTTTAGTGGTATGAATATATGATATTTATTTATCGGTAGATTGATATACATTTATTTTAAATTTTTACATGGAGTTTAAGTACAGTAAAATTAGATAATATTATTTTATTTATTACCTACTTTCTATTTTATTTTAACTTCAAACTTACACAAGTTTCACCCAATCCATATCGGTAAGCTTAATCTAAAATTCTTCTGAAATTAACACAGAACATATTTATATATCATAATATTGTTAGTCCTAAGAAATCATACTAAATTGTGATAAATATAGTAATTATATAAATTGATAGACAATTAATAATCCAGTACAGTGACATAATAGTTTTGAAAAACAACGCAAATAATAAGAAAATAACGCCTGAAAACGAACGAGTAGGCAATACAATGATGCTTTGGAACCAAGTAAAATATTGTCATTTTATATTTTTCATATAAATCTACACAATTTCGACAGAGTTTACCCATCGAAAAAACTAGTATTCGGCCAGTAGATCGATGCATATAAAACAGAACTACTTAGCATTTACACAGCTGATTGCGGTACTTCAGCAATATTTCCAAGTTGTTTAGATCAAAACCAGTTGTCATGATAGACAATATTTATGGATGAACAATCAATTATTGGTCAATATAAACACCTAAGAGGACGCCACACCTGAATTTGTTGTATCAGTTTTACAAACGCATAACATAGAAAATTTACACTCAGCCGTTTACGTCTGATTCCGTTAGCTTAATAATTTGAGTGAATAGGCCTATAATGAAATTTGACTG
Source organism: Diuraphis noxia (assembly GCF_037042655.1). Taxonomy (NCBI): domain Eukaryota; kingdom Metazoa; phylum Arthropoda; class Insecta; order Hemiptera; family Aphididae; genus Diuraphis; species Diuraphis noxia. The sequence continues at coordinate 68,696,523 of NW_028301712.1, read as the reverse complement.
TAAGAACATTATCTGTGTTTTGTTGGAAGTTTTTTTTAATGTTTGACTTGAAGTAATTTCAGTCATAGATAGCGCTCTTTGAATATGTTTTATTAATATTGTTAATAATATTTCAGAGAATTTATTTTAATTAAATTTTATTTTTAATGAAAAAAATAATATAGGTTACCTGTTGGCTGTCGCCTAACGAAGAAATTCGACATAACATAATATATTGTATACTGTTGGCTGAAAAAAATAACTTTTTATTTTATTTTGTTTTATAAATAATTCTCAGGAAAAATAACCACATATTTTTATCGTAATTTATCAAAGAATATGATCACATGACACAAGGCTTTTGAGTTTTTAGTTCATTAATCATAATTCCCTGGTCGGTGGATACTAACGAGATAAATAAAAAGTTTTGTAAAAAATGTGGATCATAAAAAAGGATCATATTTTAAGTCTACTCGTAGAATTGAATAATAAATTTATATAATATAATACATATTATATGTATTGAATTATTGATTCAATTATTGTATTATATTATTATTGATATAATCATTTTTTACTTTTTTTCTGGTGATACTAATTTACTATATTATTCACTTAAATTTGATTCTAATATTATACTATATATAGATATAAAGTATCAATATAAGTTCATGTATGAATGTATGATGTATATTAACCTTTTCGACTGCTACACAGTGTTGCAGTACTGCCAGTACTACAGTAGAGATTTCCACTTCATTATGGTATTTTCATTTTAGCACCCTCTGTTTGAAAAAAAAAACATTCATGGAAAATTAAACTTTCAGTTCAGATATGGCAAAATATACCATAATCACGCCTTCGGATGTCGTGGTGGACTCGAAGACGTAGAAAAATATACTCTACGTCTACTTTTGGACATTTTCATAGGTGATGTTTACTTACGTGAAAATTGATGGTAGTCATCATCTTAAGTGGATTACAAATTCGGCTACCACTGTACACCGTCCACGCATTGGTAGAATATACTAGTAGGTCACTCTTCAAAAAGTAGTCACAATATTTTTAGTTGTCAACTAACTGCCTATTTTCCACGTCCTCATGACATTAAATTCTCGATTGAGCAGTTTTTGTATTATCATCGTACTAATAATATCATAACGATCTACAGTGCAATGAAATTCTAGCGGAACGATATAACATGAATAATTACAAGTTATATCCATAAAATATGTTTGTGAGCCTCATAACTTACTGTCCGATAAAATGCATACCTAGTTTTCCAAGTATTACATGCCGAAAGCAGTAAGACGCATCGTGTCAATACCAACATTTATTCACAGCTGCCTTGCAGTGATAGATACATTTAATCTTTCTATGACTGTTATTCTTGACATTAAGGATATTTAGAATTATTTGTACTTAAATAACATTAAATATCTTAGTGTGCGTAATACTATAATGTGTACATCTATAGATACATTTGTAAAGTCTAAGTTAAACTTTGTTAAATTATTCGAATAATGCGGTATCCGTTAGTTTATAGTGTGTAAATAAATATATTATAAACATACAATTTAAGCATAAAAAGGGATGAGGTTGCTTAAAAAGTCATTTTATTCGTTCCTGTACGATATAATTTATCATTATTATCATTAAAATCTCGATAAAGTAAATCTCAACAAATAAATATTATACCAATTGCAGTAATGTCTATGATTATCTATGATCGTTACTGTAAAAACCACAATAGATAATGTGGTGGCAACCCAAGAAGAAAACATCTCAACACAGAGTGGATATTGTAATATAATTACCGTTATATTAAGTAATAGTTTATAAGCAATGGAGTAATTTATATAAATAGATAAGGGTAGTTTAATATAATGTATAAAGTATTTGACCCATTCTATTGAATATCGATAATGAGTATTCCAGGCCTCATTATTAAAAATCTAACGGCAAAGATGTAACCACATTCATTCTTATTATAAGTATGGTGACCAGACGTACTCTTTTTTGATGTGTGTATGTGTGTCCTAGTGTCCTTAACAATAGTGTTAAGTACATGAAATTGTACTCTTTTTTTCAAAAAAATATAAGCTAATGCGTGTTTATGTATTTTTACTGTTTTTACTGTTTTCACTGTTTTTACTGTTTTTACTGTTTTTACTGTTTTTACTGTTTTTTATATTTTGATTATTACCATCCGTTTAGATATTTACAACAATGGACATAACCAAATAACTACTTAACATAACTGGAGATAATTTTAGAAAACTTTACACTTTGTATTTTTAACTTTAAAAAATAATTTATACTTTAGTTTAAGTTTACTTAAAAAATCTTAAATTTAAAGCATTTTCATCTTAGACACACACCAAATTAGTTGACATAATTTCAAATAATAAGTTTTAATTGTTGATTATAGGAAAAATATAATAGAGTAATCAGATAAAAAAACAAATATTATATAAATGAAGATGACCTATGGCCGCTAATAGCTATGGTACGGGAAAAATGGGTAGAAAAGTACACACATGACACATTGGTCATGAAAGAGGAGAACCTAAGTTTTAAAATGTACTTTTTTTTTTATTTTTAAATCTGGTCACCTTAATTATAATTCATGTTATTTGTATATCCTTGAATAATGTTATTGCAATTACAATGGACATTAAACTAAATAAAATAAAATATTGTGTGGTAGTTGCAAAGTGGAAAATCAGGATTTTGAGTTAAAACGATTTAATAATTTTCACATAATTAGATGTTTGTCGATATCAGAATGAATGAAAAACATATTATTGTTTTAAAGTTCTTTCTGTATCTGACGCCAACGAGAAATAATAAAATTATACAACACATTTTTATAGATATAATCGTGTTTTATTCATTGATGTTGTAATTGATTACTGTTGAGGATAAAATACATACTAGTTAACAAAATTATAGTATACAAAATAAAAATAAAGTAAAATTAAAATTAAAAAAAATCATGTAAATGCACACTGGGTTAACGTGAACGATCAGTCCAATTATCATCAGTACCATAACACTGCTGTGCTTACATAATTTATTAACATTTTTATATAAACGCGTGTATACTTTAAAAAAAACGTATTTTTAAGTCACGTCGTGTTATTTAAAACGAAAAAGAAACAAAGATTGAAAATAAACCGTACCGTTGCATCGTTGACCGTCCAGATTACGGTGCGTGTCGACGGTATACAGTTAAGGGGTACAGGCAGAAAAGGCAGACAGATTAGGTATACAGGTAATAATAGTCAAGTAAGTTGAGTTATAGGTCGGATTAGGTAAGTACAAAACCTAAACACAACTCAACCGCGTAATGCGCGTTACGACTTATATAATATTATATGGCGTGGTGTGAGTATACCGCGGTCGTTACCAATCCCTGAGCCATTTAGCCCACTTTGGCTCGTGGTAGATGTGCTTGATCTTGTAGACGGGCACGGGATATGGTCTGTCGACGGGCACCGGGACTTTCTTTTCGATGTGCACGGCGTACGGCTTATCAACCGGGTATGGCACGGGTTTCTCGACTGGGTACGCGACCGTCTTGATGACCGGCACCGGATACGGTACACGGACGGCAACAGGTTGCGGTACTCCCACGGCGATCGTCCTGTACACTGGCACAGGTATGGCTCGGTTGATCTCGACATGTTGCGAGATCACGTGTTCTGGTCCGTATGATGGGGCATAAGCCGATCCGTATCTGGAAAAATCGGTTTGAGTTGTAAAAAATGCGTGTCACACTATATCGTAAGTTTATTATAATGGTAGATTATGAGGAGTGTGGGTAGATTTTTTTCCACTTCTACTTCAAAATTCATTGTCAATTTTGAGCGTTGTTTGATAAAAAAAAAAAAAATATACATTATCATTATTTTTATACGTTATTTTTTACGATTTTCCTCATTGTTTATCTCGATGGACGTTTTCACGGGTTTGTACTCACGGCGGCGATCGTTGAATAAACAACTAAATAATTGGTCGCGCCCCACTGTCAACAATACGTCATTTCCGTTCGGTCGAATCGATTACCGAATAACGATTATTACCGTGAAAACGTGCTCGGCCAAAGATGTATTACGTGGTCGTAGTGCACACACAATATAATATTATAATATTGTACAGCAATATGACGAGCAGATGGACGTTAAACCCAGCGAGATTTAAATTTATAGAGATGTCAAACGAGAGAAATTAACGTTGGAACAATTTCAAAAAATATCACGAATTTTCGACTTTCGAGTGGATATAATACAACTCATATCCATATACAGAACTGCAGTCACCGCTCCTAATATAATATTATAAATTATTGTAATACCTACACAGTATACTAACACGCAGATCGGCTTTCTATGTGGATGGACCTCGTGATATAAAATAACACGTTTATAAGATATTTACGTAAGGCTCTGGTTTTCTCTCATTCCGCCATTTGATGTTTACAGTTTCTTTGAATTTTTTTTAGTTATTACGTTTACAAAAAAAAAAATCTATTTCGATTATTTACAGTCACATGACTAACCACGCGAGCACACGCCACAATTGTTTAGAGGATAAGTTCGGGATGCCGGCTAATCACTGAGTCCGCTTGGTGGGAATTTTTTGGTATCAGTGTACCTATACCTATGTTTACTTTTTAATAGTTTTTATCGGCTGAATTATCTAATAACCGTTTTTTTGATGTTAAACTTCATAATAATACGTTCAAACATTTTTTCATTCGAATTTACAACTGTTAGTTTACTCGATTCGAAAAGATGACCGTAAAAATATGTGCACGTTGACTGTAAAAGATTTAATCGCTAAATACGTGACCTGCGGGGACCCTGGAGATCCTAACCTAACCCTGCAGTCTTATCCCAATCGAATTAGTTCACTTGATAGGCAGGGTAAGAGACATGCCACAACAAGCAAACAAGTTTCTTGGGGATAAGCATGATTAACTTACCCGGAAACTGAAGGATATGCGGACGGTCCGTATCCGTAGGCGGCAGGCGCTGTGGCGATACCGACTGGGGCAGCGGCAGCGGCATAAGCTGTGGGGACAGCGTGGACGGCTGCAGGAGACGCGTAAGCGACTGGAGCAGTGGCGTGGACGGCTGCAGGAGACGCGTAAGCGACTGGAGCAGCGGCGTAGGCGGACGGAGCGTAACCTTCGGCGGCAGACGGTGCGTATGCTTCGGCGGCGGATGGTGCGTATGCCTCGGCGGGGGTGTCGTGTGCGTATGCTTCACCGCCGGCGACGGCTGACGGAGCGTATGACTCATCCGCGCTGTAATCTTCGACGGCGTCGCGTTTGATGGACTGGTGGTCCTCTGCCGTCTGTTGGTCTTGCTGCACCTTTTGCACATGTTCGGTCGTCGTGTCTTCCGAGCACGTGGCCATGGCCGCCAAACACGCCAGACCCATCAAAATCTGTCATCAAATCAAATAAGCGTCATGCGAGTTTTAAATACGATTGGTGCGAGTATCGTAAATTTTATTTCAACGGACTGACGGTTTCGGTCAGGTTAGGTTATATTTTCCTATTGTAGTCATTGAGGATTTATTGTATAAAATGTTAATTTTTAAGACAAATAACGACTTGTTAGTGAATCGTAGAGATTTCCGGTACAGTTTGATAATACTATTTAACTAAGGATTCGTTGCTAAATGCTAATTGGAAATAATTACTGAACGATACGATTGCGGGTTAACGGTATTATTAAACACAAAAAAATAATAATACAAAGTACTCACGTATATTTTCATCTTGGCCGATTGGTTTCGGTTCGTCTCGATTATTAAGGTACGACAATATTATATTTTATTATGTAGGTATAATATTATTTAAAACCAAACACGATGAGAATGGACGATATGCCCCTTGGAGGTGTTCGCACTGTGGCGTGTGCTGTTGTTGACTGACGATTTTCACGGAGCAATCGGATTATATATACCACTTTGGTTGGACGTATTTTTCTATAAAAAAAAAAGACTTTCACCCGGGCAACCGGGGAGACCGTCCAGGTCCATCATCTTGAGCACGCGTGCTCGCCAAACAAACCGGTCGACGGGAAGACGTTCGTCCCCGCGATCCCTTGTCAACGGTATCGGCACGCGGATGACGTCGGAGACTTCACGGCATAAAGAGTCCGTGTGTGACATAACTGCCCGGATAAACCGGTAGACACCGATCGCGGCCTATAAGGAATAACACAACGGACGACGTGTGGTGTGTGAAATCACCACTTTTTCAAGAAAAGGTGACCGACGTGACGCTGTATAGCTATAATAGTATATAATACGCTGTTCCGTATACCACACACCCGACTCTTCTCTTTATAACAGCAATATCCATAAAATAATATTATATATTACCGAATAATTCGACGATTTTCTCACGACGACGTCTCATCATTATAAATTAGGTATCCACTAAAAACGTTATTCGCTTGCAATATTATATTTCTGTAATGTTTATTAGTTTGAAATATTGAGTTGATGACATTTACATCAAATTTATGAATTGTTCCGGGTACCACTATGCACAGATGCTTTCGATTATTATTGCGGTTCTATATAGTATATAGACTAATACTGTATTTTTATTATAGTGATATTTGAAAACGAAATGTATCTACGTTATGTTTATAGGATTGAGCTGCTTGAGAAGAAGAGTATAACTCAATAACATTTTGTAATTTGCAGATTTATAAAGGGAACTATGGTCGTTACTATGATATGCTTCACGTAAAAAAAAAAAATACGTAGGTTGTTATGTTTAATACATTTTTTATATAATTTATATAAATTCTATTTATCCGGAAATTCGGAATCACGCATTAGTACCTGAAATATACAAGATGCTTATAGTAAGTACCTTAGTTTAATATTTACTACACTAATATAATAGCCAATAACTTATTTTATATTTTATACAATATCTATGTTAAATTTTAGACCTCGTACAATTTGTTTACCTACATGATTAATGAATAATACGAAGAAAATAATCTTGATATTTTAGATTCTAAGTGGAGCGAATATCATGTTTTTTTTATAAAACACTGATTAGTGATTAGGTAGGTAGATACTAACTACTAGATATATGGTAAATACCTACACGTTTTGTTATACTGGGGAGTAGGGTCTGGGGCATATAAAATATTAATCGATCTCAAAATAACTATAACTAAACATCTATAAAATACTAGAGTGAAACCTCACTGATGAAGCAGTTATTAATTGTATACGATTTGTGTATAAAGAAATATAATTAGTAAAATAATGATAAAGGATACAAAATATTACAAATATGGATGATTGTGAGGTTTAAACTAATTACACACCCGTTGAACTAATGAGTGTCATTGATGAATATTATATATACCTACCTATATATAATATGTTGTAATAATATATTCTAAATTAGTATCATATAACAATTAAATAAACGTTAAACGCTTAATAAACATGATAATTATATAAAATACAAATATAATATTAATGATAGAAACATTTAAAAAAATACTTAAAAATGTATGAAATTTCAATTTACATATTATATCATTGTATATTTGTATCAATCAGTTTAACTGAAAATTTGCTTCACCTTGTTGAATATTTTTGAAAATATATTAAATATTTATTTAATATTTTTGTATGGAATAACTGTACTTTGGTTTTTAAATACTTTATTATTCAAAGAACCGTATATTTAATTTATTTAATTTTGTGTACCTATATAAAATAATGCAGACAGGCCTTGATTTTAGTTCTACAAAATAAACTATATGGAATATTATGAAAGACATTTGAAAGCAATCCCCACACCAGTTCTCACAGAAACAGGAAAAAAGGAAAGGCCAGTTTTTTTTCCAAAATTTAACTTACAAGTATTAGGGATACTCGCGAAATAAGTACCTACGTTTACTATTTGGTACTGAGTTATATCCTGACTATGTCTTTAGTTCATAAAGTACAATTTAGAATATAAATATTACATATCATGAGTAGGTTTAAGATGTACATGACTAAATTTACTTAAAATGCATTTATAAATTAAAAGAATGGTTCGCATTGGTTCGGCATAAGCCGGAGTCTTAAAGGCTCAACTTTGAGCTCGTTGACTGTATAATTTTATATGTGAAACTTAAAAAGAGGCAGTGAATGGCGTGGACCGATATGAACACTAAAACTTATGGTACCTAAAAACACATCAGTGATACAAGGACAGATGCTTTTATTTAACCATTCAATAACCCGTTAAGGAGCTTATAGTTAAAACCCGCAGTAAACCTTGGTTCAGCCTAAAAATAATCTGTTAAAGCGCAAAAACTTTAGCCAATCTTTTGTAAACAACGTTATAAATCATCAGAAATGTAGGGATCAGATACAATAACGACATACTAAAAAAAAGAACGATCAAAATTATAAAATAGCAAAAAATAATAAGCTATTAAGAATATTTGATTATTAATAATTGGCATAGGCGTAACTTGGCGGGGGCGAATGGGGGCAATTGCCCCCACAAACTGAACTATAATATTAGTTAATTTCAGGCTGTTCTGAGGCCTATAATAAATAATAATACCTAAAATGACGTATATAATAGCAGCTGGTATGTAAAGGTTCTTTGGCTACAATCACATATACTATATAATAATATAGTCTATAATAGTTTAGTGGTATATACTTAATATGTGGTTACACTATGATGTTCACTATCTTATCAGTTATTCACATTATCATTGCACATTTGCACATGTCATAGAGTAATATTACTCTATGGCACATGTAAGAATTTTAAAGCGATAACTGATAACGGTCGTATAGAATATGTCATAGGTTCGGTTCGGTTATTCGTATAGAATATATAGAACTATGATAGACGTTTTTACAACTTTTTTTTAACTTTTGAAATGAAAATGTGTAGAGGTTTGCAAAAATTGTTTTTGCCCCCACGTGAAAAGAGCCCAAGTTACGCCTATGATAATTGGAATGAGTATGTAAATGGTATAGCAGATGTCACTAATCGTCAGTATACCATATTGAATAATAGCATTGAATACAGAAATAGTTATTTCCGTAGTAGGTACTTTCAAAATTGTAAATACAATTAATGGGAATTTTTATGATTTTAAATATGTACCAACCACATAATTATGTAATTTAAAAAGTAACTTTACTTCCAATTCATATTTTGACGTCACGACATAAGCTAAAAATATATTTTGCATTAATTTTTATTTTTAATATTCATATAAAATCAAGTTCAGTTTATGAGAAAAAATATTTATACAGGTTATATTTCCACTTTCTATTGTTTGAAACTTGTATAAACTATATTTTATAATTACTGTAAATAGGTTTCCTTATTTAAAATTTTAAACAATAATTAATATTGACTAAACTATTTCAATTCAAAAGAAATTTATCTAAAGTTTTTGGAGTTTTATCTATATTTCCGAAACAAATATCTTACATAGGTATCTAGCAGTCTTATGAGAATATAATATATTGTCAAAAATGTTTAGGTATTAAATATTGATCAAAGAATATTTAAATAAAAATATTATGTAATTTATTTTTAGTTTTTATAATAGGTATTATTAGAGTTGATGTACTTATGTATTGTACTTTATAATAATAATATTATATAGTAAATTTTATTGAAATACTTCGAATTAAAAATTAATAAAACGCCGTATTTAAATTTGTTTTACTTAAAAATTAATTTAACAATTTACTATTGTAAAATATGCAATAGCAAGAATTCTAAAACCCAATAAATTCTGTGACATACCTAATGATTATATGTTTGCTGTAATTAATAACTTATAATTTTTAAATTTATTACAAATAAAATAAAATAATTTTAAAATCATAATAATATATAAAAAAAATATTTTTAAGTACCAAATAAAATATATGTATATTGTTATTGAGTTTAGTTTATCACAACTTTTTTGCTACTATTTTACCTCCAAAAACTATTTGCCTTATTTCCATCATACATTATTCATTTTTTTTTTTTTTTCAAAAAAAGCGAAAAATATAATTTTACATAATATTTAATAATATATATTGAAGTTAAAATGTATTGAATACCTTGATTTTTTTTTATATGCCAAAATGTATCATACTTTGATAATTAAAAATGATCATCTATCTGATTATAAGTTGTCCAACATATATATTTTATATTACACCAAACCATCAGCTTCCTATCGCTGACATTAAATTTGTCACCTCGTTAATTAAAAAATTCAGTAGTTATACATCGTGCATCAATAGGTAATCCTTGAAATATTTTCACCTCTTGAAATTTCTCAATGAAATATATCAATATCGTATTAATAATACCGTTAAGTCATTCAGTAATTTTATGAATGGTGCTTGCATTTTTTAATGAATAATTATTAATTCCATACATTCTGAACTTTTATTTACTCGTCTCTTTCACGGTTATGGAGAACTGGTTTGAAACATCATATACGTGTGTAATACAACTGATACAAGAAACAGTGAACAAAAATAAAAGACCATTTATAATGTCAACAAACACTGATGACAATTTTTTATTTTTTATTTAACAGAAATACGAGCTGTAAGTAAAACAGGTTTTGCCAAAATCAGTAGAAGCTAACATACGTAATCTGAATACATTGTAAGTATCAGAGACGATTATTTCCTAAATCATGTGATTTCCTTGTGATACCATTCACTTTCTATTATTATTCGTTAAAGATGACAAAGTGACGTACTTCGTACACTTTTTTTTTTAGTTTATAATCATAGCTACATATATAATATTCATATTGAACGTTAACACTTAACATTAAAGTCTGCTTTGATTTATAGTCAGCCTTTCATAATTTGTATTAAATATATTATTTTAGCCTATATTTATCGATTTTTAGTAATTAGTCAACTAAATGATGGGTCCCTTCGAACGGGCGATTGTAAACCTTACCAGAATACTGGTCAAGATAAAAAGACAATAATAGGCCTATGGTAAACTCCGCCAGTTTCTTTTTCTTACCTGTAATAAGTATATGTAAACTCCACCAGTTTTTTTTTTTTTTTTTACCTGGTCAGAGCTCACATCACAGTAAGGTTCTTATCAAATTTCAAACCCAAATTTATATAAAACTAAATGGCATATCTCAAGTAAATAAGCTAAAAAATTCGAATAAAAAAATGCCAGTGTTACAGGATATATCTATTCATAGCAAACTAACAGAGAAATACAAGACTTAGAATATTTGCAAATTGTATCACATCATTTTATGTATTTTATACATGACAATATTTATAACGATTATTTATTTATTATTTATTATATTTTATTATTATGAAAAATATAATTTTATATTATTAGGTATAGGTAACGATTATTTATTATGATTTTTTTAGTAATTTAGTATGATTTAAATATTTAATGTGGACGATATGTTATGATATTATATTATATTGCAATTTATTTTTTTGATAATATATCATATTGATTTTATACTACTATTACTACCTACTACTTGATTTTCTTCACTGGCAAAGTTTACATGAATTCAATTTTACCTGATTTTTTTTTCCTGGTAGAGTTTACATGAGTCCCCTTGACAAGGTTTGTGTTAAAATCCATTTAGGTAACCTGATTTATACTTTTGATATCATGGAACCGATGAACATTACATTTTTACTATATGGATATTACATATATCGAAAATCAAGTTTGACGTAAAATTGTGTAGGACAAATTTTTGTGAATTATATTCATGTTAATTATTATTAGTTATTTTCTGTATACTGTTACTACATTGAAAAAATAGTAGCAAATATTGGGACTTAGTCATTATAAAACATTAAAATCCTTGTTATCGTGTCTGTATAACAGGGTTGTTTTGTGTACAGCTTTAGGCATACTACAGCGCAAGATAATGGTAATCACATTATTGCGAATTGGTAATGAACATTAAAAGCTAAAAACGAGTTATAATTTTATAACTGTATCCACTTTAGTTTCCATCAACATTGGAAGTCGAAGGATATTTTCTACTGAATTCCTATCTATTTAAGTTGTGTATGTGTGTGTGTATGTGTGTATGTGCATGTTTTTTATTGGGCTACATGGAATGAAAGAAACTAAATAAATGTTAAACTATTTTTTTTTTATAATATACTTTGTAAAATAATATAACGTACATACGTACAATATTCACCTCTTCTTTTTAATATTTGATCAATGTTTTTAGTATTAAAATATGAAATATTTAATGTACGTTTAATTATATTTTTTTCGAATACAAGTCAGTTTAATTTTAAGTCACTAATTATTATAAAATATTCCAATTTTTAAAATTGCATGAGTCTTTACATTTGCAAAAATATATATGTGGAAAAGGTGTAATCAAACCGTCTAGATAATTTAATATTTGCTATCAAAATTGTACAAAATCAAATACTTACTTGTAATAGCACGTAATGGGCTGAAAAATGCTGATTTAAAAAAAATAAAAAATAAATATATATATATATATATATATATTTATGGTTAATTATTTCATAGAAAATTTAACATGGAAATAAAAACATAACACTGTGTCAATGAATCGAACAGTGAAATTCTGTTACAGCAAAATATTATATTCCATTTCAATAAATGTCACTTAAAGAATGCACGCATAAAAACCGGATTTACTAGATACTAGAAGTCAACTACCTAATGCATGTCAATAAATTACTCATACCTACTTCAAACTTATACAAAAAATTGCCCATATGTTTAAATGTATATTACATTGTTTTACGATTTCCGGTATAATCGCAACGAATTACACATTATATTATTATATTCTATCAGATTTACAGTTCCAGCCAGGCTGTTATCTAACTGTTTGGCTTTTTAATTTTTATATAATACATACTCATTACTCAAAAACTCGAATAAGTTAAAATTTGTAAGTTTTCACTGATACATTTGGTCTTAAAAAAATAAATAATAACAAAATATTATACTCTATTATTTGACTGATCAGTGATGAATTAAGAATTGAATTAGTTTCATCATTTAAAAAAAGTATGATGAAATATAAAAGGACTATGTTAAAGCTTAAGGAGATCATATTAAAAAATCGGAAAAAACAATACAAAACATTTTTTTTTTTTTAAGACCATTAAATTGAAAGCAAGTTGATTTATCTTTTAATACATTCATATTTTATATTGTACAGACGCACAGTGATAAGTTACCTACTGAAGGTAAAAAAAACATTTCATTTATATATTTATATATTATATAGAAACTAGAATATATATATAGAAACTTCAATAACAAAATATTATAATGATGATATGAAGAAAAAAAACGAAAATTAAACAATTTACTTTGAATCATTTGAAAACTATTCATACAAATACAATATTTGATGTGCTTGGTAAGTAAAGTCTACCAATCAGATATAATCTCACAATAAGAAAGAAAATATAATTTATTAATTTAGGGTACACTATCGTTTAATTTAATATATTATTTTAATGATGTGCATCAATGCATCATCATCTTCCTATACTAACTTCCTTTCTTAGGAGCTGTCGATCATTAAGAGTACGTAACAGTGGTATTTATTGTCTCCGTCTTACCAGTGCGTAATATAGTAAATTTACGCTCAGCGGAACACTTGTAGCTCCTTTAGTTTAAAAATTACATTGAATCGACCTATTATGAAAGTGTATGGTAAGTACATTATCTGTGTTTGTACGTTGGTTTTTTACGATAATTCAATTTTTAAGTGAGTTATGACTTATGAGCATATACAGTACATTAAAAATGCTCATAACTCACTTAAAAATTGAATTATTGTAAAAAACCAACGTACAAACACAAATAATGTTCTTACCATAAAGTTTCATAATAGGTCAATTCACTGTAATTTTTAAACTAAAGGAGTACAAGTGTTCTGCTGAGCGTACATTTGCTATATTACGCACTGGTAAGGTGGAGACAACAAATACCACTGTTACGTACTCTTAAGACCACCACGTCACATGTCTAATTCTCCAAATTTCCCCAACAGTTGTTCGTGTTTTGCTGTCTGTCTCACTCTATTTTTCGTTTTTTATCTACCCATCTTAACCTATAATATTAAATTATGGAAAACAAAATATTATGTATAAATATAATATAATATGTAAGATTCATTTAACGTAATATAATTTTATATTATACTTATCACATATTTAAAATAAACTAAATATTATATTATATGTATTATGTATATTTCTATCTCGATTACCATTATTCCTACATGAAATTAAAGCACGTCAGCGAAAATCCTCTTACCACCTTTCCAAAATGTGGAACATACGATTTGCAAGATAATAGTTCTTAACATATATATTTATTAAAATCACCATACAAGAGTAATTAATTATTATGTAATCAAAGAGACCTTATTTACGGCTGAGTTGTGTATTGAAGGGTATTATGTTATCTATACCTTTATGGAACATGAACGCAAAGATTGATTGTTGTTAAAAATGTTAACAATTTGGTTTCGAAATGATCATAATAGGAAGAAGATCGGATAAAAATAAAAAGAAAATGTGGTTAATTGTTGTGTAGTAATAATAGTCTTAAGTACATAGAAAAATGTGGTTTCTTAGTGCTTAAGCAACCTTCTAAAACTATTGTATGACGATATGATGACAACAATAAACAGAAGATTAACATGTTGATAATTGTATCAAGATTTCCATCAGAGTATAAAAGACAACAGATCTGTCTAAATGTGAAGTATAAGCACTTTGACTTTCGATTAGTTAGTACAGCGATAACTTAAATTTTTTTTACCTATACTTACACCAACAACATGATGAAATCTTTGGTAAGTACAGGATTTAACTACAACTCTTACGGTTTTATCGTATGTACATTATACGTATGTAAGCCTTTAAAAAAAAATAAATTTATAATAACAATATAGACACGTAATATAGGTACCTATATGATCATCAAATATATAATTGAATGTAGGAAATAAGTGTAATTAATTGTCCATAGTTAATAAAACAATAGATTTATATAAACCCTATTTTTCTTAAATTTTATTGAAACTTATTAAATTCATATCAAACGCGATTATACAGATTAACTTTTTGTTTTAATTGTACGAATACCTATTTTGTTAAATTATATAGTTAATGCATTAATCTCAATTTATTTTCATAGTTTCTAAATTACAAACTGTTCGTAAGAAAAGGTTTCCACTACGTAGGTAATAGGGATAGTACTATTCTAGTATAGTAGTACACTATACTAGAATAGTATAGTAGTACACTCATGTAGCAGTATTATATATAAATTAAAATAAAACTAAATATTGAATAGGTCATATTACTTTAACTTTTACTTAACTTAAGACTTAAATTTCAAAAAATTATCATTTTCTACATTCCAAAAGTAGTCACTTATCAACAGTTTCTATACCACTAATTTGTTATGCTTTTGGTATATTCTTGGGTTTTAGACGAATATGCCAATTGTACTATAAATGTTTTAGGTATCAACATAAAATATAATACCAATCTAAATAAGCACCTATATTTATAAAAAGTTTTTTAATTTTTATTATTACTGAGAAATTTCTAAATTTACAATCGATGTGTACAAATGAGCATAATAAGTAATTTAAATTAATGAATTTAATAACATTGGCTTGAATGACTTGAAGGGGCAAATCGTTCAGCAACAGTGCCTACTACTTTGATGGGTTTTGATGAGAAAACGTTTTTCTTACAATTTATTTATTTATTTAATATGTTTAAATAATTTATTATTATTTAAACAATAGCGTCCCTTGGCCATTTTCGTTTGAGACTTCTTGGTGGGATGGTGTAAGATGACATACGGGAAATTAGATGTTAGTGTGTTCGGGTTTGAGTCAAGTTTGGAATACCAATTTTTGTAATTCCTTATAGCTACTTTGGTAATGGTTAGTATTTGAAGGTCATTATGTAGAAAATTGTCTTATACTAGTGGGCTCCAGTGACTTTTCTTAGACATATAGATTTAAATATTTTTATCGGTCTTATGTTAGAGGGTTTGGCTTGGCCCCAGATCTGAGTACCATTTGACCTTGTAAAAGTTAAGCTGTAACCAACTATAATTTTTTTATAAATAATTCTAATGAATCATATAACCCTAATTACAGGTATTTATATTAGTACCTAATTTATTGTTGTACAATTGTACATTATAGGAATATTTTTTAATTTTAGTTTTTAGTTATGTTTTTGTATTGTTGAATTGTTTTTTATTTTATAATATTGGAATAAATAATAGCCTACGTCCTACTTTGTTTAAAGATTAAATATTATAATTAATTCTATAAATTAAATTTTTAAAATGCATAGAGGCATTAATAGTGATTAATGGCTCTACATAAAATGTAAGTTAATGTATTAGAATAAATATTTAACATAATTTAGTAAAAATTGTGTTCAATAACTTTGGACGGAGTAATTATTTATCATTATTTTTATAAACAATAATTCGTAATAATAGGCAAATTTTCGAACAATAAAGAATGTAATTATGGATTTATCTTTGTCTAATAAAACACTTTTATTTTTTTATAGTTTATCATGACGATCATCGTTTCCGTGGCCGTGGCCGACGAAAAGGGGACAGCAAAACAGGATAAACGTCAAATATCTTCGTACAATGGCGGTTCTGCAGCTATTGCACAGGCGTTACAAACGCCGCAGCCGACACCTGCTGCAGTTTCTGTCAATAATGCACCTTCGTATCAGCCTAGTTATTTACCAACTTGTGTAGTACAACCGTATAGCAACACCATTTTCTCGAATCCATCGGTACCCGTATACCAGCCTCCATATTATAACGGGCCCACCGAATCGCTTGTACCACAATACCAACCGCAGCAATATCCGATCGCATACCAGCCACCGCAATATCCGTTCACTTATCAGCCATCGCAATATCCGGCCACATATCAGCCATCACAATATCCAGCCGTGTACCAGCCGTTACAATATCCAACAACGTACCAGCCATCACAATATCCGGCCACGTATCAGCCGTCACAATATCCAGCTACGTACCAGCCGCAGCAATCTGGCCAGAGTCCGGTGCCTTATTCGTACAGTTACTTCTCTTCAGCGGCCAACAACGCCAACAGCAACGCTCAGGTGTCCACCACCAAGAAGTAGTACGTGCTTTTAGAACATTAATCGATCCCGAGAGGATACCTATACCTAGGTTAATAATACTGTCATGCGTATTTCTGTCAAAATATAAATCATAATAAATACAAACGGTTTTCAAGAGAATTTCAATCTTTTTTATTTTATTAATAAACACATAATATAATATTTTATGATGATGCACAAATATTTATATACAAATAAAATAAAATAAAATAATATGATTATTAACAATGATTTACAAATACAACGATTGTCAATGGCGACATAGCAATAATTATAATTCAGATTATATGATATTTTTACATCATTTCAACAGCGAGTTGGTTGACGAGTGCAATATCATCAATATTATCAGTAGATAGACGGGGCGAAGTAAGGGGCCTTGTAGATTGGTGCATGGTGGAAGGACAGAGGGGAAGCGTAAGAGATGGGAGCGTGATAGGGGAGGGGTGCATGGTAGGAGAGGGGAGCGTGATAGGGGAGTGGAGCGTGGTAAGAGAGAGGAGCGTGGTAGGACAGAGGGTAAGACAATGGTGCGTGGTATTTCAATGGCGAGATGAAGGATGTGGGCAAAGCCAATGGGGCAGCTGGGTAGGTGAGTGGCGCGTGATATGCGGAGTAGCCGTAACCCAGTCCGTAGATGCTGCGCTTGTCGGTTGTCTTGACAGGAGAAGCTTGTTGCTGTTTGGCCTCTTCGGCGGAAGCGCAGACGGCAAGAGCCAACAATAAAACGGCAGCTACGTACTAAAAAGAAAAGAAAACATAAATAATGTCACCGTCAACGGGTATAATAACTATAGTTTATTCATTATTTCAAAACAATAAATAACAACATCCCAAGTGGTAAGAGTTGGTACAGTAAAAAGCAATAATATATTGTATAGAAAGTACACATTAAAATTTGTATTATTATTGTATGGCCTATAATATGATCGTAGTTGTAAATTTGATAGATAATATTATTATATAGTCAATGCCATCACCGAATTGAAAAGATATTTTACTATTACCTGTCCGGCCCCTCACAAGCACTGAAGTACCTATGCTATAGAATTTTGTAATAATTTATATAAATTTGTTCTGAATTAATAGCAATAGCTAGTAAGCTGATATATAATATCCAATCGACAAAGACTATAACCATTGATCTAGTATTAACAAACGATTTAATTTTTTTTGACTAGATAGTCAAACAAACAATAATTTCAACTAAACCTACCCTATACCTACTATATATAATATAAGAATTAAGTTAAACACAGAAGATATTCTTATGAGGCTTAAAATAAATCACATCCATACAAATGTACGAAATGCGATTGCAATTTAAACAACAGTGAGTTTAAATAATATGCAAAAAAATAAACTAAACATCTATGACTTTTCAGATATCACTCATCGCGAAGTATATCTAAACTTAAAAAAAAAATAGTATACTCAAGATATACGGATTAATTTTAACACGATTTAACCTAAGTGCGAGAAAAAAAACAAACAAAATAAACTTACAGATTTCATGGTGGTTTGTTTTAGTTGATCTGCAAAATGTGGATGAGTGATAATATTGTATTGTGCTTGCTGTAGAAGCTGATTGATTTGTGATCTATTTCAAATAACAGTCGTGCGTTTTATAGTTCAGCAAAACTAGATCAACGGAGCCAGTCAAAGCAGCCGCCCCTGTGCTTAATACTCAAACTGGCCATCTAGTGGTCAGAAAACTTGTTTGCGCTTCGTCACGTCGTGCTATAAAACTATTTTGTCCTTTTTAACACGTAAATTGCATTTCATAATCAATATTGTTATGCACGTAAGACGTACGCATACTTACTATAACTTCTGTAACGTTTGGCGGTCGCTAGTCTGTAGCCTTTGACTTGCACCAGATATAAAATTAAGATTATAAAAATTAAACAAATATTCTCATTTTGAGGACTCCTGCACATGTACGAGCAACCAATATAATATTATTGATTATATCACAATATAGCTTGCTAAAAATAGTAAGAAAGATATAAAAAATGGATTTACAATCTAGAAATGGGCGTAATTTTCTATATCTCATGTAGGTACTTGGTTATATTTTTAATTGTCATTATCACGGCGTGGGTTTTAGGCAATACCCGAAGAAACGTATAGACGATGTTTATCAACACGAAATTATCAATGTTATTATTTATTAATTATTGTTATTCAATTTAATTGCGCACGTGATTTTGTTAAGAGCAGCATTACTTCATATTTACAATAATTTGGAGCTAGCGGGTAAAACTATGAGGTGGGAATTATTGAAAACATTTGATTTAAAATGTAATTCTATAGAAACATAGAGTACCTAATTGATATCTGAATGTATAGTATACAATATACTTAAAATATTTAAATATTAGACTTCCATGAACGATCTTAAGATAAATATAAATATCTTACAAAATTCAAAAAAATATTATTTAATGATGTACTTTTATGGAGAACAATATTTAGTATTAAATATTAATGTTTAATTTAGCTGTTAAAAACTATGTGTACTTAATAGTAATTACTTAACCAAGTTAACCAACAATTAATTTAACTTTTGACTTTTTCTTATTAATGCATATTAACTTAAATTAACCTTTAATGACTTATAAAAATCATCAACTTCTCCAGATTTATATTAAAAAGTTTAATTTTAAAATATTAACTTAACCTTTCCAACTTTGTTGAAACGTACTTAATAAAACATGAACAAAAGAGGTGTGCTTCTATATTTTATAATATTTAGTATTTTATTTTTGGATTTTTAGTATAATAGAATTTTCTATTATAGACGACTCAAAATATAACCTTCGTGTTCAATAAGTAATTTATAGGTACCTACATGAATGATAAAAAGCTTTATATTATTCAAAAATTAGAATTGAAATACACATTAAACTATATATTTTGTGTTCAAAATTGGATCAAACATAATATAAAATTTTATTCAAAATAAAAAAATATACATCCTTGATCTAAATAAAACTTGTTTAAATATACGATAGTAAAAATTACCAGTAAATCAATATCAGAAATCTAAAAATCTTTTTCATAAAATATTTTATCCACTTTATATAATTTCATAAGATATAATATTATATCAGACATAAAAATCTTTTTATTAATATTAATATTAACTAGTGTACACTGTACGGGAAAATAAAGTAATCGGTTTAAACGCTTACTTCATAAAATGCATTTTACTAACATTAATAAATATATAATATTATACATACTAATTCCACACATCCTTATCTGTATATTAACGTTGTTACTATTATTATATTCTTTGGCTTTTTTTCTCCTATTCTGTATACTCAATATTTTATGATCTAATATCGTATTGTTAATTTAACTACGATGTATATAATATAATTTTCGAGCTGTAATAATTGATACTAAAAGCTAATAAAAAAAAATATATACATAATATTATTTTATAAGATTATAAAAGAATATCATATTGTATTATTTATAAATTTAGGCAAACGTAGAAGTATAAAAATTTTAACGGCAGGTTATAAACCAATTACGTATTTAGGTTATCAATAAAGCTTTTAATTTTTATTAATTTAATTAATAATTTACATTGTATTTTATAGTTGACTGTAGGGATTCAAAAAAAATAAAAATAAATATTCAGAAATATGACTTGTGCGCAACTTATAAAGTACCTAGTGATATGCTACTGTAAATACGAAAAATATAGATTTTCTATATAAGTAAAAAAAACCTAGTCCATAGACACTGAAAAATGTAGAAACCACAAAAATCAATGTATACATAATAATATCACTCATTATTTGTAGAAAAAAATGTTCTTTTTGATTTGTAAAATATTTTTAAATTATCTATATAGAAGTTATATTAATTATTTATTAATTTAATCTTTTATGTAAAAAAATTTAAAAAATACCACTTTGCTTATTTCTTCAGTATGGGTTTATTTTAATCAGTATATAATGTAAACAAAATATACATTTATATTCATTGGAGGCATAATTTATATTATTTAACTAGGCAAAAATGCTGTGCACCTCATAGAAAACACATACTTCTCCTGTTTTACAGATTTGATATTAAATTGAAATTGATTTACATTTTTATAACTCAAATAAAAGCATTTTGCTATTTGCGACAGTTGTAGTACACTCCTATCAATTTATCATATTATATCTGAATGCCTTTGAATCGGACAAAGGTGAAGCTGGGGTATCAAATATTATATCGGAAGCCCTCCACCCAGACAACTTAAGTCGCATGATGTCATTTTTGATCAAGACCAACCTTATTAATAGCTTATAATTTATTATGTTGTAATATGTATAATAGGTGTATGTAAATAATGTATATAATAATTCTTCCTAAACATGTAAACTGTATCAGCCTGTAAAAAGTACTTAGGTGAATAGTCAAATGTTCCATCACAAAATAATTCCAAACAAAATTGAGTCAAGAAGTTAATATTTTGAACAGTTGTAAGGCAAATAAAATTTTTATTTGCCGGAGCATAGATAAATTGTTGATTTTTATACGTGAAACATTTATCAGTTTCAAAAATCCTCAGTTGTTGTAAAGCGTTATCTAATGATGTTGGAAGTACAGTACATTTTTTCTTCGTTGTTCATACATTGCTATTTGCTTTACTAACTGATTTAAAGTTCTGGTGTCTAATTGCCGATGATTCTGGAGTTTGGAGTAATTCTGTACGAATGATTTTGATAGGTTTACTGAAAACTGATTCCTCTACTCGTCGTTTAAAGTTTTCTCTGAGTACTTGTTTTTCTATTTTATTAGGAGTGTCAGCCGGATGACTATGTATACCTTTTGGGTCAAAAACTTTTTTTTTTCTGAATTTGAAAAAATAAACGTAGTGCAATTTTTGTCAGAAGAGCAGCACCACTTTAAAAGTTGATCGAATTTGCGAACAACAACAAATCTATGTTTATAACCATTAACAGCGGCAAGTTCCTTATTTCTCTCGGACACTATTATACGAATTTCTGAATTTTTTAAATTATTCATTTTAAATTCTAAATTCACACACTACTTAAAAGTCAATGGATAACAGTAAAACACAATAATGCGATCGCAATTTACGTACGAACGGACAGTGGTCGAATTGGAAAAAAAATAAAGGTGGACCCTGCGTCCAAATAAAACATATATGTAATAAACTGTAGACTAATCAGATAAGCTAGTATTTAGGGAAAAACCAAAATAATGTTATAGTATGACTTATTTTATGTAGTATTAATACCAACAATTTTTAGGTTTAAAATAATTTTTATAATACAATCGGCCACGTCGCAAATTAGTATCGTGCGGAATCGTGTGAATGAAAAGGTATAGCGGAATAGTATAATGCGGAATCGTGAATTTACCGTCAGCCAATGGCCTCCGCTTATTTCTAATAATAAAAAAAAGTATTTTGGTGATTCTTAAAATTATATTTCTATGGATTTTAACATTTTGAATGATAAAAGTTATAATTTTTTTTTAATTTAAACTTTTCTTTTAGCTGTATCTGATATATATTTTTTTAACATTTTAAGTACTTTAATGTAAGCTATATTTAACAATTTTCTGAAATACCTTTTAATTGCAAAAAAAAAAACACTAATAATATATTCGTATTCACTATATTATTTTATGAGCTATTTATTATTTGCACCTACTGTAAAAAACGATAAATTATTAAAATGCTATAATGTTTAATAACACATTTTTCGACTAGCTCTAGTAATAATATTGGCTTTTGCCAATTTATTAATTATGTTTGTAAATCACGTATGCTTATTGTAAAAATATCTTTAACGATTGTGTATTAAAAAAAAAAATGGTTTGAAAAAGAATGTTTTGAATAAAATGAACATATTAACTAACCTATAATAATGTAATTTTTAAAATTATAATATAGTTTTTTTATAAATAGGTATTGTGATTGTTACATTGTTATAAGTAATTATTTGTAACATTATGAAAGTTTTTAACTATTGGCTCAAGTCTATATTTGACACTGGTATGGCTAATGAGTAATAATCAACTTACCTTACTATATATGTATGCAATGAACTGTTCATTATGAACATATTAATTATCATTCAATGAAAGTGAATTTTATTATAATTGTTAAATAGTAATGAGAGATATTTTATTATTTTAAAAGCAAATATAAACTGAAATATTATATGATTTATAGATTATACAAAATAAATTTTAAATAAATATTAGTTATTTTATGATTTAAATTATAACTATTGTCAATTAAAAAAGTGTTTTCTGAATTGAATAGGTAGTTTTATGTTTAATGATTATGTTAAATTTATTATTCATAACAATCTTCAAATTGGCTATCTCAATTTTTAATTGACACTATAAAACAATGTGGCCATACCAATATACACAATAAAAATAATTACATTTATGTACACAAATAAAGCATGACAGCTCAAGACCCTATAATTTAATATAATATAAAATAATAAGCACATAATAATATACATTATAATATGTGACTATTGAAATTTGCAAATTATTGTCAATTATACTAATTAATATTTAATCCCTGAGAATTATAATATTGTAAAATACCTATGGTTAATATTTATTAATATGATATTACCACACATAATACTAATAATAAAATTGTTATAATGCTAGTTTGATTGCATCAAACAAATATTAAGGAGCATAATTTTATACTAGGTATGTTATATTTAATTGAAACAATATATTATATTGTAGGTATAACCTAAAATTTAAAAACATATCTTAATATTTTAGAATAATAAAAATATATTAAAGTAATATAAAATTAAAATCAAGCAATTATATTTTATACATCAATTTAAATTTGAATACCAATAATTTATTAACTTTATTTCTTAAATGAATAGTTACCTAGTACAATAATATGGTTTATTATATTTGATTTTTAAACTGGTTAATAGGCAGGTTAATTATTTAAACAAATAAATATAATTTTATATATTTATGTAAATGTATTAGTTAAAAATTAAGCTTTATAAAAATAAAACTATTTTTTTTATAAACAATATAATATAATAGTTATATTGTCTTAGTCTCGTATTTAAGTGGTTATGTGATCGACATAAATTGTACCACACATAATATGTAGCTAGGGCAGCTAAAATTTTATCTAATTCAAATACATTGGTTGTCAGTTATATCCACATTTTGGCTCATAAAAAATTAAATTATACTAGGTAGATTAGAAAGGATTTACACAGAAAATAAAAATTGGGGGTGTTCAAAAAATGATTTTGATTTTAAATATTTTGCTAGGTATCCAGACCGTCGATCGTAATTATAATAACTTTAAAAACTAAGTCAAAACACTAAAAATACCCCCTCCCCAAGTATAATACTGATACTCAGCATAATAGTTTTAAATAGCACTTTAAAGGTACTAGGATATTGTAGATAAATTTTGATAAATTTAATTATATTAATTGGCATGAATATATTTATAATTACTATTTATTAAAATTATGGGTCCATTATAACGGCACCATATTACCAGTAGTAGGTTACTATAAATGACAAATGAGTTATTCAATTTAAATGTTATGGACTCATGGTAGGTATGACCATTGATTATAGAATAATCTATTCTATAATCAATGGTATGACTCATTTAAAAATCTTGTAAATATTCCGTTTTAGTAGAATTTTTTTTAAAATGCATCTATTAGAACTATTTTGTTGAAAATTATTTTCAAGCTTATCAGATTTTGCAAAGCGGAGCAATAAATGTATGTATTTTACAAGATGTGTGTATTTTTATTTTTATTCGCGTCCAAGTACCTACACAGACACAAAAGATAGATATTTAGTAGAAATAATGCTTCGATTTTCAACTTCGGTAACATTTCTGGTGAAAAAGTAAATTTAGTAGGTGCATTCAACCTAAAAATTAGTAGTTTTTAAAAGTGCAAGGGAAAACAAAAAACAAATTAACGGAACGGAAGTTTTTTGATATAATTTAAAAATCAATAACCGTATGTATCTATTTACATCATTGATAATTACTCTGAAATTTTATGTATATCATATATTTTCAAAATATTTTTCTCTTTTTAATTTATCTATAAACAATTTAATTTTGAAATTTTGTTTATTTTAAAAATATCAATACAAATTTATTGCTGGGTCAAAAATTTGAAAATTGAATTCCTCATAAATGTTGATACCAATATAAATTCAATAATATTAAAGATACATACACAATTTTTTTTATAAGAATCTAAAGTTAAAATGTTGACAATAACTCATCAAAATAACGAACATTTTACATTATTTTGTAGTTAAAGATGTATAAGCTGTTCTATTTTCATATATAATGATTCAGTATTACTGAACAATGATTGAAAATTTAAAACAAGGTTATTCATAAGTATTTCTTTATTTTACCAAAAAATCTAAAATTTATGTAAACACTATAAAAATAATAGTTTAATTATCATAATTATAAATACATTTAATAATTTGTATAATTTAATAGTTGTCTAAATTTAAATTTCGAATGGAATCCGATATTTTTTAAACGAAGAATACGTAACTATTTTAATTATTTTTTTGTACCTAATTTAAAAATATTGTCATAACATAGAAATAATTGTGTTTTTTCTCTTTTACAATGATTTTATATCATTGAATTCAAAATTAACATATCCATTACAGTGACCCATAGACATTTAATGTATAGCACAGCGATACTCACTTGCCCACTTTTTTTTCTTGTAAGGTGTCTAAACACCGACACACATATCAATATAATATACAGTATAAACCATTTTATTTTTGTGATTAATAATATCTTATAACGAATAACAATGAACTGTTATGAATCTATACACTGTCACCGTTTTTTAATGTCTTATCATATTAAGCTATCTAATAATTAATAATAAATGTATTGTAAGTCATTAGGTAGGTACACGAATAACGAATATTATAAAAGACCAACAATGATAGTATGGTTTTTGCAATATGAGGAAATATAATATTTGTAGTCCGACTAGTTACCATTGCTCTACAATCTCAACTAGATGATCGCAATATTTGTTCATGGTTAACGTCACCACTCTGTAAACTGTTGGTTGCCAAGTTGGTACCTATCAGTTACAACATGTCAAGAATTGGCAACTGAATATGACACGAATGCGTAAATACTCTAAACGTATCAAATCTAGTATTATATTGTTTCATTTATTCTACACTACCTAACATTTCGATTGATTTTTATAGTATTTTAATGTAATATTCTGATATTGCAATTAAATTAGTACCGCTCAAATCCGTGACGACCGTTACACAATAACTGAATTAATTGTTGAGACGTAGGGGGGGAGGAAATAAGGTTTATTTTCTCCGAGTGTCCCGATTTAAAATAATATATTAATCGTCAAAATATAGGTAGTCAGGTCAACACGACTGTTTGCAAAATGCTCTTAAACTGTGATTAAATATTCGAAAATGTTGCGCTGCAAAATACCGATACTATGTTTAAGCGACTGTTTGCAGTTAATTAATTAACGATACACTTCGACTTATCTACAACGACACACTAACTGCTCGTCCTTGGACAATAGAAAACTAGCATAATCTTTAATGAATCTTTGGAATCCTAGGGGACATGGTGTATTCGTGGAAACTGGAAATCCATAACAACCTCTTGCGTCATTGGAAGTTGATGTTCTAGTTATTATTACCACTGCCTTATAAATAGTTTCACTGAAATCAATTAACAACCGTTGTAGATTATTTCATAAACTAGTTCGATAGAACGTGACAATTATTTTTCCTATTTGTTGTTTTTACTTTTTACTTTTTATATTATTTTCACTTAAAAGAAATCGAAATGAGCGAAGTCAGAAGCTCATAAACTATACTGTAGGTGTATAGTATATATCTAGTATAGTACCTAAATTGGTACCTAAACATACCTAACTACATATATTATACTATTCATACTCGAACAAGACTAAATTCTATACTGCTATAATCAAGTATGTATTTAACATTTGCAGAAATACATTAACATACAACAACAATTGCAGTATAATGTAGGTATGCACAATAAAGATGTCCAGTTTAGGCTCATTAACAATATTAATAATTCAAAATATTAAAATTTGATGCATTTTATCAACTTGACTTATTGGCATATAGACATATATATATAGATAGTAGATACATAAACATAATTGTTAGGTATACGTATAACATATAATATATATAGAGGTATTCTATATTGACAGCACTTCCGCATTCACAGTGTGCAGTAACGCGATACTTATATCGTTGCAATTGTAATATTTTTCGCTTATATCTTTTTGCGGCGGACCAGTGATTAACCACCGTGGTTTCTGCGCACTGTATACAATATACATAGCTATGCCTACTATACCTATACATATTATAAATTTATAAACCTTAACAGGTTCACGTTTATAAGCGACTATAGGAAATCAAACTTACGCAAAAAGTATTATGGGTAAACGGTAGGCATACTACATTAATCATAACTATAGTCGTATAGTATACAGTACCTACGTCAGTATCTGCCTATATTATATTATTTTATTTTATTTTTATTTCTACCATTTACCAAACACTTCTACCATATTTTATAAGTCAAAACGTTAAATAAATACCAACATTCGTTTATTTACATCATGCCGGTATTATAGTTGATAATCAGAATAATAAGCCACGGAAAAAAATCCAAGAAAAAAAATCCAGGGAAAAAAAGTTAAATACAATAATTAAAATGTGTGCGCTTGACTATGTTTTCAGGTATCATCTGACTTTTTTCGTCTAATTTTGCAACACATTCTCCAAAAATATGTGCTGGGTTGTTTTTGGTAGTCTTAGCTTGAATTTTTATTTCATTATAACACTTACTTACCTCAACCTCTTTATTTTTTGGTTTATAATATGTTATAATATGAGTTGTTCCACTTTAGACGATTTTTGACATTTCAAGATCTGTATAAATGGTTGCTTTACTACAACGCCATGTATAACTACTTTTCCCGGTATGTTTGAGAACGAACATGTAGCCCTCAAAACATAATTTAGGCTTATTTTTATAAGAGTTAATGATTTCCATCGTATGTTAAAAATGTAAAATCAAAAGTAGAGAAACCAGAGAAAAAAAACTGATAGTTTAGATGAGTGGACTGAGGTATGAGAGTATAGATGTGTGAGACTGAAAGTATAGTTTATAAAACAGTTATATCTTAACAAAAAAAAAGGGAATTTCCTTCAGAAAATATGAAAGAAAATGCTAAACATTGAATAAAAATAACATAATATTTTGTGGATATAATCTTGAAATCTATTGATTTTTGTCTTACACCCTAGATATTATGTATAAGTATAATGTATATACTTTGTACAGAGTGAATCTTTTTTAAATATGCGTGTTGCAGTATGAACTACATGCTATCTTGAAATAAATAAATTTATATATATTTTTAATTAAAATTTTTTGTTTAATAAAATTAATAACCCACGACATCTAAAATGTTCTCGGTCGGGTGGTGCTGCTGAGTGCCTGCCCCTAAATGCTAATTTCTGTTATTTCATATTATATTAATAATCAAATTTGCCCATTGTACATAATGTTGTATAGATTGTAAATTACTTAAATATATAAATAAAAAATAAAATCAATACATTAATTGCTGTCTAGAATCTAAAATATATTTATTACTATGGAATAATAAATAACATATAACCTGTGTATTAATAATTATTTATATATACAATATTATGATCAATAATATGTAAAAAATATTTTAAATAATACCTAATTTAATACTTTAATTTTAATTGTTATATATTTTAATTTTTTATTATTGTAATTTGACTTGTTCCCGTGGCTTTTTTTCTGACATTCATTATAGTCATAAGTATTACTTAGTACATAAAAGCTAAATAGGTACCATAGGTATTCATGTAGACGGAGATTCAGTCAAATATTAGGGGACTTGGATTTGAATAATGTTCAAATTTTAAATTTAAGAGAGCAAAAAAAAAAAAAATACACTAATCACAATAACGAATGAGGAGACGCTAAAATTATGTGACTGTACCTATTAGTTTATCACAGGACGACTCTACCTACCAATTATTATGGGTATTAACACAAAACAGGACGTTCAAAATTGTTATTTTTAAGAATATTGTACGACTATCACCATTCGACGAGGAGACGATTCCAAATTCCAATTAACAACCAAAAATGATTTTGTTATTATTTGGTTAAATAATTTGGAATTTTATTGTCGAAAATTATCAGAGGCGAATAATTTACTACCGACAATTTTTATTACCAATTTGCTATCCTCGGACCGAGTTTGATAGATAAATACGAATTTCAGTGAATTATAGTGAAACCTCTAAATACCGGATACTCTCGATCGCTTAAACATCGTCCACTATTGAGGTGTCCGTTAAAGAAGGTTTAGCTGTATATTAAAATGTAAAATATTTGTATGTCCTACCTGTTCTACCTTTTAAACGAATATTATAAATCAAATTTATATTATTAGATAAATTATTAATATTATAATATAAGTATCTATTTATGTTCAACTGGCTGCCTATAATTGTGGAAACTATTAAGTACCTATAATATACCAGAGATAATATAATATACCTATACGTTTATTTTGATTTAGTATTGAAATTTTTGTTATCAATAATAATTAATAACACAATTTTAGAAATGTTTAGGGTTGTGGGCCAGTGAACTGGGAAACTTCGCGGACAATGACCCTATTTGAAACGCCGCTGGTTTACATTGGTAGTACGTAGATACTTCATACTTCATATAAAACGTACAGCGTACCTATTTTATGTGTTATAATAAATATGAACACATACGCACTTATTACGTTACCTGGGCAAGTGGTCACTGATCAGTGCTAAACTGCGTCACAGTGCGTGTTGCAGAATTTATTATTGTTACTCTAGCTCGATCATAATAATATTATGAATAATTGTTTACCTTTGTGTAGTGCATAGTACCTGCCTGCAATGGTTATACACTTAAATAATAATATTATATATCACCGAGACTAATCGATGAGAAAGTAACCATGCGGCGGGCCTAAACGTCGATAACACATATACACATATTACCTATCCAGTGTACCTATACATATAATATATATATATATATATTATCTACGACCAACCAATTTATTATATTGTCTGTTTACTCGTTAAATAATAATAGCCGCGTCGTCGTTTACCGTGTTGTTTTGACAACAACGTACCTACCGCAAAACACTCGAATCATAATTATATATATATCCACATTAAGCACTATATATTGTAACTTCCTAGTACTTACTGAAATCGTGACCACAATATAATACAAACGGTATTTTAGTACCTATATTACCTACGAGCTTATTGCCTATACATTATAGCCATTATAGGTATGTCGTGCTATAATTTAAAATCAGTCGGCTAAACTACATGCCTATTAATATTATTGATTTATAAGTCGCTTTGATTAAAACCACAACACTATATTATAAACTAAATAGGTACCCACCTACCTATATTTTGATCACCTACAGTTACTGTGTAATATAATATGTAATAAGTGTACAATTGTCTATATAATATTAGTAAAAATAACTGAGCTTGTTCAGTTTTTGAAGGCTTAAATGTATTTTAATTAAATTAAAGGAGGTAGATATAACGCATCTGGTGTTAAACTGTTAACTTCTTGTTAGAAGTGTTAGTGTTAATGGAAGTTTACAATGGGTACCAGGTTTAGTTAAAAAATTTTTGTATTAAAATAACTTAAAAAGTTATAAGCCTTATTAAGGTACCTATATTATATTCTACATCAGTATCTACCTACTACCTATGTCTTATTATACTACAATATTTTTAATAATACCAATATTTATTATTTATACCTAAGGTGTATTATTATAAGTATAGATCAGCGGTTCTCAAGCTTTTTTGGTTCATGGCACATTATTATACATCAAAAGTTTTCGCGGCAAACTCAACACAAATGCAATGAAATAAACTACTGTTTTCAATATTTATACCAGCATAATTACAAATATCAGAAACTTCTCGCGGCACACCTAGTTGAGTGGCACACAGTTTTGTGCCGTGGCACACTGGTTGAGAACCACTGGTATAGATTATAGGCCGTAGGTATAGGTATCTATATATCCTATATAGATGTTACGTCATAGGTAATAATATAAAATAAGTAAAAAATCAGCAATATTTTAGCGATAGACCATGACTGTTCAATTTAAAAATTATTTCTACAATTTTTAAGTAAATTATTATTACATTGTATTTTATCATATTAGCGTTGGTCCAAATAAAATAAGAACTCAATAATATTTTGTACATGCAGTTTGTCAGTTTGCATCTTTTTTTCTAATAAAATACTAGTACTTTAAATTTTTTAATGTACCTAGTTACCTACCTACCAATTTTTAAGATTTATTAATATTAATTCTTTATTGAATAATTCATAATCAATAATCATATGCACTTTTGAGTTTCTTAATTAATTATCACATTATATATAATTATTATTATCTTTATATACATATAACATATATCAATATTCAATATATCTAACGATTTTGATGTTAAAAAACAATACCTACCTTGTAAGTACTTATTGCCTACATGCGGCGCTATATCATTTCTAGCTTATAAACTTTTATAATTTTATATCTTAGATAAAAATTATATTAAAGTTTATATTATACTAAACATTATTTCATTGTCAAATATATTACAGCCTTTTGATCATACCTACCCAAATATCGATCCTTTTAGCTTACAGCGGCCCGAAGGTAAATCGAAATAATCATCATATAATATAAACTCAGTGCATCAAATATTCAAATGCATCTCAGAGTAAATATAAAAATATATTGATAGTTTATAGGTGTATTAGAAGATTATTATTAAATGCGAACAATTTTAAATATTATAATTGGTGATAAAGGTATAAGAAATCAATTTTTTCTGTAACCTAACCTTTTTTTGCATATCATTATTTATATAGTCAGGAAACTATTTACCAGTATAAGAATATATATATTTTTAAATCGCAAATATGTATGCAATTTTTTCGATTTCTCTCGTTCTTAAACTAGGTACACACATTAAATTGCTTACATCTGAAATAAACATATTTTACTATAAAAATGTAATTGATAAATAATATTTCAAAAGTCACGAGTTACCTATATTATAGAGATGTCTATACATCAAGATTAGAAAATAAAAACTGAACTATTTTTATTTAGTTATAAGACATATCGGTATACAGAGAAAGCTGTTGAGTTTTGGTTTATTATTTTCCAATACGCTTATATTTAATATTATTACAGCAATCAAACCGTAAAAATCGGAAAACTCGAGTGGTAGATAATGAAGTGGTGGTGGACT
The DNA here is from genome assembly GCF_037042655.1 of Diuraphis noxia. Taxonomy (NCBI): domain Eukaryota; kingdom Metazoa; phylum Arthropoda; class Insecta; order Hemiptera; family Aphididae; genus Diuraphis; species Diuraphis noxia. The sequence continues at coordinate 68,663,790 of NW_028301712.1, read as the reverse complement.
GTTATATAAATGGATTTTTCACTTTTCCTAGCATGTAGTTCAAATATTGTGACTCAAGAAACAACAACTGATTTTCTTGTATATACCTACATAAACACCGAGAAACACTTATAGACGAATACAAATTATGAACACTAAACAGGTATGTTTATTAATGAATTCGCTTAGAAATTAAATTTTACTTAGTTTTATAGGGGCGAGAATGTCCAAATGCTATTTGTTAAAAAAAGGTACTTAGGTATAATTTAAAGAAATAAGTTTTTAATTAAATGGTAAATTAATAATTATTATATTCATTTACTTTCTTTTAAGGTAGGTATGGCTCATATAGTCATATGGATATTAATTTGCTATAAGTATTTTGTTCTGTATCGATTTACTTAGACAGTAGAATATAATATAGGCAATACTGATAATAAATAATTACCTACCTAAAAACTAGGTAGGTAGTAACCAGGCTTCAGAGGCTTCTCCAACGTTATATTGTTGAATATCGATATCTTTTATTTGTTTTCTGCAATATTGAAACAAAATATCGGAAAAAATGTAAGTATCGATAAAATAAATTGTTATACAGGGTGATTGATTTATCAAACACACTCATTATTTAAAAAAGTATTTACTTTTTTCAAAATATTTTTTATCCTTATCATTTTTTAAGTTTTTTACTTTTTTGAATGACAACATACAGTTTTAATTTCATATTCCAAAGCAGAATATTTTTCTAAGTATTTTGATTCGTAAAAATCGAATTTAGGGCTAGTAGTTTATGAGTTATAAGTATTTAAAGTTTAGATTGGCAGAGTGGAGTGGTACGGGTTACCCCGCAAAATGTTTGTCCACTACTCCGCTTGTCTAAACTTTAAATACTTATAACTCATAAACTACTCGTCCTAAATTCAATTGTTATGAATCAAAATACTAAGAAAACTATTCTGTTTTGAAATATGAAATTAAAACTCTATGTTGTCATTCAAAAAAGTAAAAAATGATAAGGATAAAAAATATTTAAAAATATAATTTAATAAAAACGTTTGTTTTTAACAACTTAAAACTATTTAAAAAATATTTTGAAAAAAGTCAATGCTTTTTTAAATTATGAATGTTGTTTGATAAGAGAATCACCCTGTATATTTATAGTAATAGTAACTATAATTTTTCATTGCAGAATTAAATTTGGTTACAACTCGTTATTTTAAGTTAGATATTATTAATAATACTCTTTTTATATAAATTGTAATAACAAATCATATAGTGATTCATACATCACGCCTAGGTACAATAAATTATTTTAAAGACTATTATCTGTAAATCAAGTTCTATTTAATTAAACATCGAATGTACAAAATATGGTCCTTAGTATTTAAATACAGAATTTATTTGATTTTCAATAGTTACAGATGTATTAGTATAGTAAATGTTTGAAATATATGTAAATTTATCACTAAATTTAATTCATATTTTAGATGTACAGCAATTTTTGTTCCTAGGGAATATACATTACTTATTGTTATTAAATTTTCTTAACATTATTTATATTTTTTAAGTTTTTAACATATATTATAACTTGACGTATTCTATATGACATATATAATGTTTATTGTCAAAAACTGACAACTAGATAAAAAATTGTTTACCAATCAATACAAATGTCAGAACAGAGTTTACTAATCATAATTTGCCGAAGTTGATAATATTTGCTGGACAATTTATGTTTGATAAATTTACATAAACTGGAGAGGAAATTTAATGATTTAGAAGAGATTATCAACTCTCTAGATGCAATTAATTATTTTTTAATATGCAACTAAAGTATCAACTGAAATTGATTTTTAAAAACAGAATGTCAAATAATGCACTAACATCACATTGATTTTTAAAAGATTTAGAAAGAAACAATTCCAAAAGCATTAATCTAAGGATATTCACATTAAAAATAGCTTTATAATGGTTAAAGGATTTGAGTTGTTTTATAACAAGTTGCTTATGAGAATGTTTATATAAAATCGAGGACATGAAAATAATAAATTAAAAGATTATTTTAATTTATACAATAAATACATTTTTTTCAGATTTTTTTTGTTATTTTTATCATCTCAATGGTGGCCACTACTTACTCCAGAACTTTAAAAAAACGTGACCTACAAGAAGTTGAAGATAATGAGGCACTTTATACCTCACACGGTAATTACGGAGGAGGCGGTAGTGGTGGAGGTGGTCATGGACATGCCACATCATACCAAAGTTACGTGCTTCATGCCTTCCACCCATCTAAATTCCACGTTAAAGACCATTGAATATGAAAAATTATTCTTCATTGATCTTTAAGAATATCAGAATTCTAATGTTTAATTATCAAACTATAGTCTGTACCAAATAAGAGAGCACAGCGATGGTACATCCAAATTACTTTTGGACCCTTCTAGCCAAATCTATTCACTCTGTCGTTGGTCGCCATAAGTCCACGTGTGAATTTAGACCAATTTTTGTGCAATCTTAATTGGTACAGACTATAGCCACTATAGGTCATTATTATTAGCTTACTCGGTATAATACTTATGTTAGAGATAAAAAATTGTAATTTTTGTATACAGAATACCATAATAATAAAAATAATATCAATTGAATAATGGATTGGTATTATATTCTAATTTCGAATTAAGATATTATTACAAGCAAATAAAAATATATATTATTGAAATTGTTTAAGAAATTATATTAATTATTTTTGATACAATTAATAAATTACCATAATAATTATATGCAAACTTATTTTTATTAGAAAAAAAAATGGTGTATCTGAATTTAATAAAAAGTAGGTCTATTGTTATTTGTATAGACTTATTTGTAGAATTCATGTTCTGATTCATCCTTTTTGATATTGTTTTTGTATCCTTTTTCAAAATCTTTAGGTAACACAATGTAACGATTTTCACGTACAGCATGCATTCCAGCCTACAAAATAAAATACATTTTATTTAAAATAGGTATAACTGATTTCAGTGTTAGTTTTAATAATTGAGGGGTCAAGTATCAAAGTGTAAAATATCTATCTATTTTTCATTAAAAATGAGACAGATGACCTGTCATAAAATTTTAAATTCGAATAACACACTATTAGACAAATAGGTTTCAAAACATATAATCATACTATAGACAAGTATGTTTTAATGTATGTATAAGAAGTATGTATTTTTTTTTTTGCTTTTCTGAAAATTTAGTAAACATGGATATTGATCACTTTGAAAATAGATCCTTCAATTTAAAAATTGATTATTTTTACATTCGTTTAGCACCTTAATAACACCTAATCTATCAATATGTTTTACATCTTAGTAGGACCCTACTGGTCCTTTATATGGTTAAGTACATTGTTACCTAACCTATTCTACTGTTCAATTCAAGAAAAGTAGTCGGCAGCGACTAGCTTTGTCAGACCACAGTCTGGAGATACCCGCTTGTCACCCCACTTGGTAAATTATCTGTATACCTGCCAAGCAGTAATGCCATTCCCCTATATCTAACCGAGTTGAGCAAGTTTTTGAACATATTTTTATTTAAAAATTATAATGTCAATTTTGTGAAACAATTTCATGATATTTCATGTAATTTTAAAAGTGCATTTATTAATATTATTTCAGCTTATAAGACTGGCAAATAGAATATAAATATAAATATAAATAGGTATGTAGAATGTAGATATGAGGAATGTGATATATGATGTAATTAAACTTATGCATTAGTAAAATGTATGACAGTTAATTAAATTGTTTGTGAGTAGTGCTGATAGAAGATATGTAGCTGGTAAATATTTTTTATATTGTTATCAATATCTCCTTAAGGAGATATTAGAAAATGATTATTGTAACGATAATTTCACAAAATTTGTTTTGAAATATAAATTTTTGTTCTATAATAAATGAATAGAAATTAATTATGAAGATAATTCATGCGGTTGCATGTGTTTCGTTTGTATTACTAACGCATTACATTGCAAATTTTATATTAAGAAGAATTAGTTTTAATGTGTGATTTTCAATATTAGAGTGAGTAGACCAAGCAGTGTGTTATCAAAAATAATGGTAAGCATATTATCTAGGGTATTTAAATAAGATTTTTTATTTTTATTTTGAAGCAAGGTTTATGAGAATTTAGTATACTGTAAATTTTGGGTGAAGTTTAATTTTTTATTTTTTAAATCTATAATGACGTGTTAAAATGAGTTTACATTTTAGTAGATTACCAATCGTAGGTTAACAGCTAAATTAAAACATAAATATTTAAAATAGTTACTAATTTATGTATAGAAACATGGAAAATGAGATAAAATAATACAATTAACACAATTTGAATATAAATTTCTGTTATTAATTAAATTCAGTTTGAAATAATTAATTTTTTTTTAATAGAGAGAAACTTCTGTTATGGAAATTGTTGTTGTAAAATTAGTTATTAAACTGTTACCTATTGCAACTACCAATACAATTTTTCACTGTACTCAATTTTGAATTAAAAATGTGGGTTACAGCCTTACAGGAAATTGTATTATTGGTGAACATCACTTTTAATTCCTTAGCGGCTTAGTACATAAGTTTTATTGAGCAAGGCTACTTAATATATTATTTAGCTCTATAGATAACAAAATTGTCTGAAAATAATATAACTATAAGGCAATATAAATCTGGAATAGGTAGTCACAATAACAGAAATGAATATTAAAGTATTTATCATAACTGATAAGTACCTAAAATTATTTTAAAATACAAAAATATCACCTCTTGACAAATTGCGTTAATATCAGCTCCAGAAATTCTATCTGGTCTGGCCACATAATCTTCCAAATCGACTTCTTCACTGAGATTCATCTTGGCTGTTATTGTTGAGAATACTAAACGCTTTTGTCTACGATCAGGCAATGGAAACTCAATTTTTCGGTCTAAACGACCAGGACGCAATAAAGCTGGATCTAAAGTATCAGCTCGATTGGTAGCCATTATAACTTTAACATTAGTTGTTTGATCAAAACCGTCCATTTGATTAAGAAGTTCAAGTAATATCCGCTGTACTTCACGATCAGCTCCTGTTTGAGCATCAAAACGTTTAGTAGCAATTGCATCAATTTCATCAATAAATATGATAGCAGGTGAATTTTCTTTAGCCAAACGGAAGACATCACGTACCATACGTGGACCTTCTCCTAAATATTTTTGGACAAACTCTGAACCAACCACGCGAATAAAAGCAGCTATAAAATAAAATAATATAATAATAAAGATTGTTTAAGTATATAAGTCTAAAAATATGTTTACAGATAAAATTTATTTTTCTGATTTAATTGCATTTTTACTATAATTTATAGTTACCAGTAGTATGGTGAGCCACAGCTTTAGCTAACATAGTTTTACCACATCCTGGAGGTCCATACATTAAAACACCACGTGGTGGATCAATACCAATTTGTTTGTATAGTTCAAAATGTGTTAGTGGTAATTCTACAGCTTCTCGAATTTCTTGTTTTTGCATATCCATACCTCCAATATCAGCGTATTGAATATCAGGCTTTTCATCTATGGTAATTTATATTGTTAAAATAGAAAAAATGTTATCATTATTAAAACAACTTACCAGCCTGTAGCATAGATATAGAAGAATCTGCTTCTGGTGGTAATACGTCAACCAAAGCATTACTATGTTTATGCAACGCCACACTAGCAGATGGTTTCAGTAATTCCCGGTCGATTGTTGACAATATACGTACATAATAGTTTGATCCAGTAGTACTTCCAACAATACCAGTATTTTGGTCAACTGCTTCTAAAAATTGACCAATTACAAGTGGAACACTCTGAATACGTTTCACTTCTTCTTGTGCGTGTAAGTATTCTTTTTTTAAATTACGTTGTTCATCTTTAATGTATTCTTCTTGCACAGTCAAAAATTCCAAAAATCTTTGTAAGCGCTAGGTATTTCATAAAATAAAAATAAGGTAATAATAATTTTGAGATTCATATTTAAATTTAAAAATTAATAATCACAATCAATTTACCTTGTATCTAGAATAATGGTCCAAACTATCTAAACATGCTTCAACATTATTCAAATTAGGGAGAGTGGGTTTAGCATCTTGACTATCGTCCTGTAAAATAAATACATTAACATGACAATTTTAAATTGCATAATAATAATAGTAACACTGAAATATAAAATATAGAAATATTTCAAACATATTATAAGTTGAAAATTATAAGTCTGTAGACTACCTATATTCACACAAAAAAAGAACAAAATCTATTAAAATGAATTTATTTATTTATTAGTGCATTTTATAGGGAATTGGTTTCAAAAAAAAAATCTATTATATGTCAAGATTTTATCAAATAACCGATTTAAACAGATGTATGCATGTAAATTATATTTGAATAGACATAGGTATCTTACAAACGTTTATCAGTTAGTATTTAAATTATGTTGTACAATTAGGTACATTAAGCTCAGTCCAGACCAAGAAAAATTTGTCAGGAACATATATTGCGGACACTGTCATCGACAAATATTTATGTTACCGCTTATGATAGAAAATCAGAAACATTGTCAACGACACGTCGGAAACACTTGTTTTCGACAAATTTTTCTTTGGTCTGGATGAGGCTTTAGACTACATTACTACAACATATTGTAAGGCAATTTATTGGAAACAGTAGATCGAACACGGCTTAAAAATTATAATATTATTCTAAAAAGAATTTAGTAATAGGTATTATTAATATACGAAGTGCGAAAATTAAGTACAAAATAAATGTATTGTTTTTTTGTTTTACTAGAAATGAAGACGTTTTTTAAAAGATACCTACCTACTAGTGGAATAATGGAATAATTAATAATTAGTATAAGAGACTAATGTTATAAATATGAATTTTACAAAACTAAATACGTACCCTTTCTGGCAAGACAATACCGATTTCTTCCATTGCAAATTTTCGTAATTAAACTTATAAAATTTAAAATATGTGTGGTTGCTTATTACGAGGACGCCGAGAACGTGAATTTTAATTATTATTGTGATATTTTGTATTTTTGTGATTTTTATATTTTCAATTTTGCTTTTCTTTTTAACGTTATCAAAATGATTAATCACAATTGTAGTGATAATTAAAATATAACCTCAAAAAGCCATTGTCATTGTTGTTGTGTATAAATGTTTTTGTTGTTTTTCGAGCAGCTGCTGATATTGGAGTATGTTTCCCAATATTTCATGGAGGAAAAAAACGGACGTATGAGTTGGGCTACCGATAATGCGCTTATTGTTGAATGTTGATAGACAATAGACATAGAATTAGAATATTGAACTATAGAAATTGAACTATTGAAGTTAATTGTTTCTGAAATGGCGAGGGAAATTCAAAGCATTCGCTAAACAATGCATAAAATAATTTCTGCTCATTAAATGATCGCTTCACGCTTGTTGCTCGTCCAATAGCACACGCTTATACCGACCGATAATATTGTCGTCTCTTACTGTCCCGCGAGTGTCGATTTTTCAATAATTTTCTAATATTTGAGCCTCAGGCTCACTTGTTAATTTTATATTATTTTAAATTCCCGATCATTATAGTTCTATTATAATAAGTAAGTGTGCATAATATCATGATTTAAATTATTATTATAGATATAAACGAAAGATAAATGTGATACGTGAGAAATGACTAATTATACCATTGATAATTATGAAAAAACAATACATGTATTATTAGGCAAATTTGTGAACCGTGGCGATGACTAATATTTGAATACAAAAATAATATTGCAAACAGACGTTATAGTGAGCCAAGTAAATTCACCTAGGGTGTTGAAATCATTCAATGTTTGTATGATTTTTTTCTACGCGACTCGCATCAATTTCGACGTAGTTATCAATAGTTTTTAGATGTAAATACATAATTAGTGTTGAATGATTTTTATGAAAATAATTAAATACATACGTAACTCAATGATTGGAAATTATTTGAATAAACTAGATAAATAGAATTTTACCTGACATTTGTAAATACAGTAAAACCTCTCTATAACGGACCCCCTATTTGACGGAATCCTCCTTATAACAGAAAATTTCTATAGTCCCGAATCCCGATGCAAATTATATAATATGCGATTTCTACCTCTATATGACCGAAAACTTTTTATAACGGTAAAATGTTTGGTCTCAAGCGATTCCGTACAGAGAAGTTTTACTGTATTTAAACAGGTACACCTACTAATATTTTTACAATTACGAAAAAAGTTTTTTTGTTTAAAAATTCATTATTTCAAACTCGAATAACTTTTTTCGTAGTTGTGATATCGAAAAAATGAAAACAATGTTGCACATTAAATATTTTCATCTTAATAGTGTGATAATTTCGTTTCTTAGTTATTGTTATGACTTCAGTTTTTTCAGTTCTTATACTCATACATAATTAATAAAAATTTATATTTAAAATTACAGTAAGACCTCTCTGTAACGGAATTGTTTGGGACCAAATATTTTTCAGTTATATATAGAGAGAGGGTCTGTTATAGCTAGAGAGGTTTTAGTGTATTAGCATAGTCACAAAGGTAAGTACTAAGTACTGGTGGAGATTATGGGTCGCTTGTGGGGCTTAACCCCACAATAATGAATGAACATTTATCAAAACCACCACTTCTTATTTTGTAAAGAAAGATTAATCCTATGATTAATCCCTCCCCCCTTCTAAAATCCAGTTGAATCTCCAACCAAAGTAAAGTAAAACCTCTCTATAACGGACCCTCTATTAAACGGAAAAATGTTTGGTCTTAAGCGATTCCGTTACAGAGAGGTTTTACCGTATAATATAATGTAGTATTTTGCATTATTCGCGGTCTTATCCTAGTCTATCCGCGGATTACCTTATACAATCATATACTAATTATTGTAGTACCTATGTTACTAGGTATTACACTGCTATTTGTTCAAAGAAAATTTAGATGGTCACTGAAATTCAAAAATTGTTCATATTTTTTATTATATTATATTATTTATTCATGTAAATTGTTAAATGTTAGGCAGTACTGCAATAGTATGTACATTAAATAGTAAACAGTAAATTATTTAATATGATATGATATAATAGAGAATCTTTATTGTAGATTATAATTAGGTACTGATATTTATAACTAAATAGTAGATTTATACATGTTATTGGATAACATTCGATTTAGCAGATTTTTTATTTAGATCTTTGTCATTATACAAGTGTTCCGCGAGGATTTACCCGTTGCGATATCTCACGAAATATTGGAGATATCAAAATTCTGGTTTTATAATAAGATTCACAAGGATAAGAACTACAATTATTTCATTTTTAAATTTATCTTTATGTTTTTGTAAAAAATTTAAAAATATTACATATATTTTTTTTTATTTAATTATTTCCAAAAAAATTAAACAGCCATTTTGTAGAGATTATTTTTCTGAAAATATTGATGTTTCAAAATTTTATTTTTATTAATTTCCAGATTTTTAATATATTTCTAGTTTTGAAGAAATAAAATATGATTATAACTTTTAGGAACACGGAAAGTATTCGTCCGGTCTTATGGGAATGCGAGTGGCGCGGCGGCCGGGTCATATGTTTGATAAAATGATAACATTACGGTGCTAAATAATTGCAATTTTTCTCGAAATAAAAAAAAAAAAATTAAAAATCAGGAAATGAATGAAAATAGAATTTTGAAACATCAATATTTTCAGAAAAATAAACTACAAAATTGTTATGGTCTTTTTTTTTGGAAATTGTTAAATAAAAAAATATATTTTTTTACTTTTTTACCAAAACAGTAAAATAAATTAAAATATGAAATAATTTTAGTTCTTATCCCAGTGAGTCTTATTACAAAACCAGAATTTCGATATCACCATTATTTCAGGAGATATCGCAGGGGTAAAGCCTCACGAGACGCACTGTATAACAATTTGTAGGTATAATAATTTATTATCTCATTGTTTATTTTTTATCACTTAAAATTATAGTATTAAAAAAAAAAAAAACATTAACAAATTATGTACAAGGGTAAAAATAATAAACCTACCGTATCTATTATAATTTATACTATTTATATAGGTGCACTTTATAGATGCTCAAAAGTCGAAAGATTATTTAAATTGTAATTAAAACTAAGGTAAATAGGTAATATAACTTGTAAATTTGTCTCACAAATGTGCACGAAAATAAATTCAATAATATAACATGTGATTCATATACAGTAATACCTTTCTGTACCTAACGGAATCTCGCTTGGGACCAAACGTTTTTCCGTTATAAAGAGTTTTCCGTCATACAGAGGTAGAAATCGCATATATAATTTGCACAGTGACTATTGACATTTTCTGTTGTAAGGAGGGTTCTGTTAAATAGAGGGTCCGTTATAGAGAGGTTATACTGTATTGAATTGAAAAATTACTTAAATGGAGTTTGCTTATAATATAATACTTTAAAAACTTTTATTTTTTAAATAATTTAAAATTTTAATCATTATAAACACTAAAGAGTCGAACTGTTATTATATAGTGTTATTTTTATTGTACCTACCAAGTCTCCTTTGTAATAATTATAATTAGATGAACAACTGACTAGGATGACATGGAAAAAAATGTTTAAAACATTAATTTCTATCATTGTATCTATGTGCTCTAAAAAAAAAAAAAAAACATTGAGCTAAACAAATTATATAGTTAATTGCTTTAGTGCTTACTACAATAGAAATCATCTATTTAACCATTCCGAACATAATTATAATGTTCTATATGTTTTGTATGTTTTTACTTTTATGCCTTAATATGAGATATTTTATTTTATTTTCTATTTATGTATAAATAATGATGGTTTCAGCAAAATATTTTGCTTTATAAATTTATGAAGTTAAAATAGTACATTTTCATTAAAACATCAAGATTTGTAGGAATATGATATAATATTAACTGCATTTGTATCTAGATACCAATAAGATCAAGACAGGAAAAAAATAAAATCATTACCTATAAAATATACAAAGTCTATGTAGGTATAATTAACTTTCATTATGAGAAATTCTCTATCAAGACAATACATTTGATAAAAAGTTTATAATCTTGAAATATTTCAATTTTTTTTTAAAAGATCATCTTGTATATTACTGTCCTCAAGTTTTTTTATCTAATGATTATAAAAATAAAAAGTTTACCTAATTAGTTTTTGTCTATTAAAATAGAAAATTTGGTTTATATTTTTATATAATTTAATTATATTTTTCTTTTGTTTTAAAGTGTAAAAATATTTTTTTTGAGGCTTTAGTCTAACATAGAATGTGTTAATCACATAATGTTAGTACCTATTTAAATTTGTATAGGTAAGGCTTATGGATATTGATAGCAGGCTTAAATTATTTTGTAGTTCAAAATTCATAAAATTGTTTGGATTTATATCTAAGGATAAAAAATTCAACACTAAGTTTTACTTCAAATAACTATAGGGAAAATTCGAAGCGTCATTATAGGAAAAAGGTTTTGAGCGTTTGAGTTTTAAATTTTTATGAAATCAGGTATATTATGTATATCTATGATAATATAAGGTATTATAAATTATGATAACTACATGCAATGTTTTTGGAAAAATTGATTAACCATGCCTTATTCAAAATGCGTCCTAATTGAAAAATAATATATTTGTTTCAAAATAGAATATATGACAATATTTAAATATAATATATCCTAGACTGACAAATCATCTCCGTTCAGAATCGTTTTTCGTATACAATGATACCTATCATTGCATTCAAATCTAACCTACCCTAGTCAGAGGTCCACCCCACCACCTAATGTACATCAGAGCGACATCCACTTACCCGCTTTTTTTTTTTAATTTCAAATCCGTAGGTAAAAAAACTTTAAAATATTCTAGTTTTAAACTTCAAACGGCCTTTTCTCAAAACTATGAATGTTGAGTAGTTACGCAGTCTTGTTCTATAGCTGTGATGAATTATGATGATAATTTATGTATATGAAATAAGGAACGATAGTGAACAACATATTTTATAATTTAGTTCCTATAGAAGTAATAGTTGTATAAATTAGTATATAAGTATATAAGTATAAATTTCTAAATATTCTACTAATATCTTAAAAATTAAAAAAGTATAATAACATTGTATATTTCACTTTAAACAGGTTTTGAATTAAATCCAAAAAAAAAATCATGATGTTGATTTCACAACTTAATATTATGGAATCATGGAAAAAAGTGTGCATATTTGTCTCTGTGTATGTCATACTACGGGAGTTCCGGCCAATAGATCCTTTTATTATTAAGTATCTGACACTTCTTCCAGAAAAATACACCATTAGAACAGTAAGTTCAATAACATTAATGGACCAAGGCTTATGTAATTATAAATACAACTAGTTATAGATCAAGATCATATAGTTATAGGGTTCTAGGATCAGAGTTGGGCAAAATTGTATCTAGATAATTATTCGAATATAAAATTTTCTGAATAATTTTCACAACGATTTATTCGAATAAAATAGTATTCTATTAATTTTTGTTTACTTAATTCATTAAACTTTGGTTGGTAATTTTAAACACGCAAATTTCCCATATAATATCTAAATGTCTAATCTATACATTTTTGTATGGAGCTCAATATTAGTAGAATAATTGTATTCTAAGATTATTTATAGAATAATTTTTTATTCGAATAAATCGTTGTGGATATTATTCGAATAATTCTTTTTAAAATAATCCGAATAATAAATTCTGAAAAATTAATCATCTAAATAAAAAATTATTCGAATAATGCCCTTCTCTGTCTAGGACTATACGAGTATGTCTTTAAAAAGGGTTGCAGTTACGAATCTTACAATGATACCTATATGTTTTTAAATTTTTTTTGTCTGTTTACACGATACGTAGTCAAAATAATGTTATAATATCAGCATCTTTTTCGGTGTAAAAGTGAATTTTATTGGTGCATTTGGAAGGTCGAAGTTTATCGTAAATTCACATTCATTTTTATGAGCGTCTGAATTTCAAATTGTGACAAATTAAGTAAAAATCACGAATATCTTCAAATTATTTTGAGTTAGAAATTCATAACAGTTTTAATTTCTTACATTTGAAAATTTAATACAAGACTCATAATAAGCTGTCTATCTTCATAAAAAATAAATTCTACTAAAAGTCAAATAAGATTTTTATGAACGTTTGAAATTTAATTTTTACTACATTGGTTGTTATCGATTTCACATGATACGATTTTCCTTTTTGTTATCATACAATAGATACTTGCAATTTATACCGAATTTTTATTTTATAATTTCTTATAAGTTATACAATTTTCGAAATATTTTGAGTTAGTTACTGATAATTTCAGTTTTAAATTTTTTTAGTTTTTTTCTACAGGGTGTTTCTGAAATGGTTGAGGTAGCTAGTATATGCGTACTCAGTGTGATGACCCAGTGAAGATTTTTTTGAAATTTTTTTTCAATCTTCAAAATCTGGGTTTATTCATCTTATTGTTAGAACATTTCTAATTCAATTTGATCCTTTACTAACTCTGTTAACATTAGTTTTGTTATTATTTTATCATTTTTATTAGTTAACAATGTAAAATAATACACCAATTTAATCATGTATGTTAAATAATATAAATAACACAACAATAAATAACTATCACCAATGATTACCTTGTAGTTCTCTCATACGAATCGACGTGTCACACCATTTTTTTTTTTTAGTCGCTAATTCGAGCGTGAAAAACGCGCGACAAGCGTAAAAATGATGTGACACCTCGATTCGTATGAGATTTGTAAAAAAATCAAATAGTGTTAATTTTCACGCTTAAGATGATGATAATTATCCTAGATGATAAGAAAATTCACCCAGATTTTGAAGATTGAAAAAAAAAGTCAAAAAAATCTTCATTGGGTCATCACACTGAGTACGCATATACTGTTACCTCAACCATTTCAGAAATACCCTGTATAAATGTCAATAAAGTTTTGTTCGTTAGGTCAAAAACTTAAAAATAGAATACAAGGTTAGTAATCAAAAAATTTAAAATATATCATTACTGTTTTCTTATAATTTTTTACTATTAATTGTTTTACTGTATCTACTTTGTTATAATAGGTATTATGTTATATTACCTGACATACCACTTAGAATCGTATTTCGTTTACAATGATTTTATATCAATGATTTCAAATTTAACTCATCTATTACAATTTCTCTCTAGACGTAATCTAATGTATAGTAAAGCGTTACTCACATACTTGCTTTTAGATTCTGAACGAAGTGATGAATGTATTGATTTTACAATGATGTGCACATGTGTGTTTTTTTGTTTTTGTGTCTGTGTACAGCATAACTAGTCGAAATAATGCTTCGATTTCAAACTTTGGGGGTGGTTTCCGATGTAAAAGTGAATATCCTTGGTGCATTATAGAGGTCAAAAGTAAACATTTTCCAACAGTTTTCAAAAAAATGACAGAAAAACGGGAATTTTTACGCAAAACCAGTTTTCGACCAAAATGATATTTTTATATGGTTATAATTCAAAAACTAATCACTGTAAATACTTGAAATTTTCACCAAATGTTAATGTTAGTGATTTCTATATACAGTTTAATTTTCAAAAATGTTCGACTTTTTTTGAGTTATTTATAGACCACTGAAATTTTTTGATTTTTTTTTGAAGTATCGGTAAAAAAATGTTGGACGACCAAAAAAACTTGAAAATTTAATACACGGTTCCTTATGAGTTGTTCTTATTGTAGCTAAAAAAAAATTAAAAATCGTAAGTCACAATTTTTTTTAATAATCGTTTACAGTTAAAAATTTTACGAAATCTGTCGAAAACGCGAAAATTTGCAAGTAATTTTGAAGTTGAAAAATCATAAAAATTTTTTCGTTTCTAACTAAGAATTAAAAATACAAAACTAAGTTTTCCATAAGTTTTCCTTCAAGAAGCTATAGAGAAAACTCGAAGCATCATTTTAGGAAAAATTTTAAGTGCGTTTGAATTTTATATTTTTCCGAAATAGCGTAACGATAACGATTTATCCTCAAACGATTTCAAACATTTTTTATTATTCAAAAAGTATAAGTCATAGATACTTGAAAAATTTTACCAGTTATTTAGATTGGCATTTTATTTACATGATTTAATTTTCAAAATATTTTGACTTTTTTTAAGGTATTTATAAACAACTGAAATTTTCAATTTTTCTGAAAATATTTTTTTTAAAGTGTCGATAAAATTTTTATGGCCCTTTCAAAATACTTGAAAATTTAATGCAAAGTTCCTCATAAGTTATTCTTAAAGTGATTAAAAAATTATAAAAATACATTGGCACGATTTTTTTTTATTAGGATTTGAATTTCAAATATTGACTTAATACGTAAAAATTACGGCAATTTTCAAATTATCTTAGATCGAAATTCATAAAAAATTTTCTTTTTAATTCTAAGATTTGAGAATTTAATACAAGGCTCATAATATATTTTTACAATAGCAGTTGAAAAATAAAATAAATGTATAGTCACAATTTTTTTTTTACATGTATTCAAATTTTAATTTTGACAACATACGTAAAAATCACAAAAATTCTGTAAATTATTTTATCCTAGAAATTCATAAAAACTTTTCCTTTTATACCTAAGATTTGAAAATTTTATACAAGGCTCCTAAAATATTTTTACAATAGTATTTGAAAAATAAAAGAAATATATAGTCACAAATTTTTTGATAAGCATTTACAGTTCAAATTTTGACTAAATACATAAAAATTACGGCAATGTTCAAATTATCTTAGATCGAAATTCATAAAAGTTTTTATTTTTAATTCTAAGATTTGAGAATTTAATACAAGGCTTATAATATAGTTTTGCAATAGCAGTTGAAAAATAAAAGAAATATATAGCCACAATTTTTTTTACATGCATTCAAATTTTTAATTTAACAACATACGTAAATTGAACAATGAAAATTCGTAAATTATTTTATTCTAGAAATTCATAAAAAATTTTCCTTTTAAACCTAAGATTTGAAAATTTAATACAAGGCTCCCAAAATATTTTTACAATAGCAGTTGAAAAATCAAGAAATGTATAGTCACATTTTTTTTTTTATAAGCATTTAAAGTTCAAATTTTGTCTAAATACGTAAAAATTACGAAAATTCGCAAATTATTATAAGCTAGAAATTCATAAAAAATTTTCTTTTTAAATCTAAGCTTTGAAAATTGAATACAAGATTCCTTACAAATTTTTCAATCTTTATCACAAAAAAAATGTCTACCAGAAATTCAAATTAAATTTTTATTAGCATTTGAATTTCAAATATTGACAAAAATTCGTAAAACCATGAATATTTGCAAATTATTTTGTAGCTCAAAATTCATAATATTGTTTGTATTTATATCTAAGGTTATAAAATTTAACACCAAGTTTTCCATAAGTTTTGCTTCAAATAGCTATAGAGAAAATTTGAAGTGTCATTATAGGAAAAATGTTTTGAGCGTTTGAGTTTTAAATATTTATGAAATCGCGTAATGATAACGATTTATCCTCAAACCAGGTATTCGTATATCTATGATAATATAAGGTATTATGAATTATGATAACTACATGATAACTACACTAATTGATTAACCATGCCATATGCAAAATGCGTCTTAATTGAAAAATAAAATATTTGTTTCAAAATAGAATATATGACAATATTTAAATATAATATATCCTAGACTGACAAATCATCTCCGTTCAGAATCGTTTTTCGTATACAATGATACCTATCATTGCATTCAAATTTAATCCCATCCATTACAGTAACCTACAGTACAGCAGAGCGACATCCACGACTTACCCGCTTTTTTTATATTTATATTTGTTTAAAATTTTTATTCATTTGAAAATAAAACAATGAAAAACCATAATGAGTTTTAAATTTTTAAAAATGAAACAGATTTCGATCTTAATTTCTACTTAAATCTGTCTCACGAACGTTCCACATTAAATGATGTTATCAGCGCATATATAATAGGTGCACATCAAATCGGACTTCATCATTATTCATTAGTCTCAAATTTATGTTTGTAATATCTTTATTTTAATTTTTTTAATAATTCTGTAGTTATAGTCCCTAAAATTAATTATTTTTCAGCTATTGCTTATTTAATAGAATCTTGGCAACTCCTAATAATTATACTTATTGAATTTTTGATTCCCCTAAAATTTTATAAAAATCATTTTTTGTATCGATTTTTTTACAAATACCTTACAGAAATATTTAATTTTAGGGAGTCAAGTTAAATTTGTAAAATATAAATAAATGTTGTACCAACTCACTGTCCAGTGAGAAACGCACCGATTCTGCACATCTCTTGCGTCACACTACTAATGAAACCGGTTCCCTAATGACATGGTGTTGCGTGATGATGTAGCTCAGAAAAACTTAGTTAAGTCGGCCAGCAGATTGCTCTCTCACTGGATAGAGTAAAGGTACACTAAACCTACTAAACCATCAATTTTTATGACATAAATTCATAAACTATTTAAGTTTTCAGTGTTGTAAACGAAATTTACGATATATGTGACTAAAGCGAATAATATGAAATGTTTAATGTAAAAATGTGAACATTTATAGGTATCTTAAATTTTTTTTTTCAATTATAATATAGATTAGAGAAGAAGTTTATCCAGTGGGCAGTTATTTTAGTGTATTATTTGTAATAATCGTATTCCTCGTTACCGATTATCTACAATATAAGCCAATAATTATTTTAAATGGATTATCTGGTATAATGTCTTATAGTTTACTATTAGGATCTCCAACTATAAGTTGTTTGAAAGTATGTATCTATATTGCTACCTAACTCTTTTAGATTCATTGTAGAATTTTATTTTTGCCTACATAACTAATTCATACATATTTATATAGTCTATAACTTTTATTCTTTAGTCAGGTCAAATATTTGTAATGCTTTTTAGAGCAGCTGAAGTTGCGTATTATACATATATGTATGCAAATATCAGGAATAAAGACCAATATCAAATCGCTACTAGTATAGTAAGAACTTCAGTTTTGATTGGAAAATGTAGTTGTGGTATAATAGCACAAGTACTTATATCATATAACATTTTAAGCTTTGTATATTTACTTTACTTAAGTATACTTGGTAAGTAAAATAATACATTACAAAATTTTTAATTTTCTGTTATTTTAAACATTAGTGATGTTTCATTTTGTAAAAAAAAAACTATTGCATATTTTTGTACATTATTCTAGAAAAACAAATTTTAAAAATACATTTAAATTTAACGAAATTATAAATATCTGTTCTAATTCAAAAGAGTAAAAATTTAAAATGATAATGATAAAAAATGAAGTATAATTTTTTCAAAACTTGTTTTATAATGATTTAAAATTGTGTGAAAACAATATTTCCAAAAATATTAATGCCTTGACATTAATGTTTGGTAATAGATATATTTTTAAGACCAAATTTAGATGTACTAAACATGATAATATACATATATATATATATATTTTGTTGCATTTTCTACATAACGTCTACATTTAAACTTGTACTTGAATAATTTGTTTTAGGTATGATTTTAACTACAATTTGGTCATTATTTTTACCACCAGTTAAGTTTAGTTTATATTTTTATAGAGAAAATAAACAAGTTTTAGACGTGTTTGTAGATGATAATGAAAAAATTATACGAACAAAAATCAATGAATCCAATAATATTAATCTAGATCAAAATAATATAAGAGTAAGAAAAAGGAAAAATGAATAATATTCTTCTTGATAACAATATAATGTTGATGATACTGCTAACTTTATAAATACAGAAATATTTTGTAAAAATGAAATTCTCTGAAGTTATTCAAAAGCTGTGGGATGATTTTAATGTAGCTTATGCGGATGCTAACGTATTGAAATGGTCAATTTATTGGTCGTTGTCACTTAGTGGTTATGTATTGGTAAACATTTTTCATTTATTTATACAATAGCTGATATTAGTTTTATTATTTTACAACAAATTATAGTCTTTTAAATTATAAGACTGATTCACGTTTTTTCAGGTTTCGCAATATATCCAGCTTTATTGGGAAGAAATTGAAGCGCATGGTAATTTAAACACTTTGAATGGTGCAGTCGAATCATTGGCCACGTTATTCAGTAAATTAATGCAATTTTTAGTATAATATCCAAATTGTATTTTATTTATTTAAAATATTTATGTAGCGGGGTCTTCATAAACTAACAAAAGATTATATTATATTACATTGATATTATTAATGTTTCTTAAATTTTTTGAGGCGCTGTCGCTACGTATGCGATTGGTAGAGTAAATGGAGATTGGGACAAGTATGGAGACATGATAATGGCAATAGTAGCTATGGGACTTGGAGTCGTGTTGTATTTTCTTTCTTTTACTGAATCTTTAATAAAGTCATATACATACTATATAACATTTTGTTGTATATATCAGACTATGGTGACAATATCAAGGTAACATTCAAATGTAATGTTAAGAAAATTATCCATTAGTACAAATTTATCTCTATGAAAGTTAATTTGCTATTAAAACTGCTATTTTTAATTTATCAATTTTGTTTATTCAATTGACAATTAACTCTGAATAGTATGATGTAATAAACAAAATTGTTTAAATACTATTATATTTTATTATATTATAACATGTAGATTATAATATAAATAGAGACTATACAGAGAGTATATTATTTTTTTGGTAAAAATTTCGAACATATTTTTTACCTTTTAGCGCAGAAGTTGCCAAATTTTTGAAACAGAATTGTTATGCCTTAATATTTGGATTCAACAAATTGATTGCTTATATTTTAATTATTATACTTAATGTGCTCGTCGTTGAAGATAAATTGTTTTCTTTTGACATTCGTCAACAGGTAAGACTTGTATTAATATTATTTCATTGTAGAACCACAAATCATGTATAAGGTGATTGATAAAATTACTATACATTAGGCATATTATATTATACTATAATATTAGTTAAAAAGTGTAATTATAGCCATTCTGTAAAATCTATTAGCGTTAAATGTGTGGTAGATTGGTAAATAAAGTATAAGTTTAACAGTTACTTTAAAAATGTCAAATTTTAACAGAAAG
Source organism: Diuraphis noxia (assembly GCF_037042655.1). Lineage (NCBI taxonomy): Eukaryota > Metazoa > Arthropoda > Insecta > Hemiptera > Aphididae > Diuraphis > Diuraphis noxia. The sequence continues at coordinate 68,643,593 of NW_028301712.1, read as the reverse complement.
TGACTTAAAGTGGCATGCTAAAAATATAAATCAAATATATTATATTATGTTAAACACAATTTGATTATTGCATTGGTGTATTTTCAGTTTTTGATCTACAGTGTGTATTTTATGTTCTTGGGATGTTTGTTTTTACTAATGGCTTTCATGTCATTCAGGCGACTATGAAAAAATGGAATATATGAAAGAAAATTTAATTATTGTTCTTATATACAAATAAACAGTAATATATTATATTATATTGAATTTTAAGAGATTTATACATATATGTCTGAATGTTTATAAATTAATACATTTTATTTTTACTAATTTTAATTTATTTATTTATTTTAATTTATTTACTGTATATAATTTATAATGTTAGTACATTTTTTTTTAAACATATTTATTTGAAATCATTAAATACATAAACATAAACCAATAATTAATAACCCATTTTTTATGTAAAATTATTAGTGAGGACGATTGAAGGTCGAATATTAGAATAATTAAATATTAATTTATCATAGACAATGGTATGGAAAAAATTAATTTTTATTTTTCTACAATTTTCAACGAAATATAGCAATTTCAGATTTTGAGCAGAGCGTTGAATATATTGATAGTACAATTATGTTAGTGTTTTTTTCTGTCATCACTTTTTTGGGTAGTAACATAGACAATATTACTTTGATTTTCCATTTTGGGGACGATTTCTTATGGAATATTAAATCTAGTCGTTGGTTAGCGGTTAAAAGTAAAAAATGCTCAATACTTTTCAGAATAGCTGGGATAAACTAAACAAATCCCTAAAAGATAAACTGAAATTGTAATTCAAATCTAGTATTAGACAAATTGATTTTGTTTATTTGGTGTAAATAACTCATAAATTAATAACCGTAGATATTTTAAATTTTTGATTAAATGTTCATTGTTCATACTGGCATGATATAGTTTCAAAATACTTTGGACCAAAGCCTAAAAGTATGCATAGTATGAGACACTATATGTGTAAATGACAAATGTGCAAAACAAAAATATAAATTGTGCGGTGACATAAAACCTTCATTATAATATTTATATTTTATTATAATATATACAATTTAATATGTATTATCTACAATTTATATATATATATATATATCCTTGAAGTTAGGGTCATGTTTACATGCGTTCTCTATTATCATGGAGTTCAACTATATAATATAGATATAACCATTTTTGAGTACTTTACAATAATATGCTTATATATGATAAATAATAATCCTTCAGTCTGCTACAAAATATTACAAGTAGATACACGTGTCTAAGTGATTTCTTTTTATCGCTTGCTCGGTGTATAATCAGTATACCTAGGTGGTAGGTATCTATATTTTTTTATTTTTGTATAAATTTAGTATTACATTAGGTGAGATATATTAAACAGTTTTTCATAATGAGTTCCGTTCATATTAAAAAAATATAAAATACGAACGTGGTATTGGAATATACATTTTGAAATTTTGTAATTTGCGTCTTATAATACCATTTCCTATTAAGACATATTTTATAAAATTACAAAACGCCCAAACTGCAAAATATGTCGTTTTCGACTGCCTCGTAGGGTCAAAGTAATTTTTATTTTTATCTTGCTTTAGTACGAGATGAAATGTATGATAACCAGTGATTTAGTAGGCACCTACATTTTTATTTTAATACATTACCATTTTATTATATTACATAAACCTTAATCAAGTTGTGATTTGTAATATTTAAAAGTTAATAATATGTTTATTTGTATTTTTTTAAAGTTTCTATCTACATTGCTAAATTAAAAATTCGAATGAGCAATTTTTGAACCATTATAATATTGGTAAAATATGGTATCAAGATCTATTGTGAGGTATTAAAGTACTTCAAGTATAAAGGTTGGTAGTACATAAAAATATAAAATAGATGTAATATTGAATCTAGTAATTGTCATACTGTGACAATCTTTACGAACTATAAAATATTAATATAGATTATCATTAGGTATTTACTATGATTTTTATTGTATAATTTTATATCACAATTACTATTATTAAAAATATTATTCATTTAAGAACATAATAGATTTATGGACACTCCAACATAAAAAAAATAAAAATATTTATAAACTATAGTTTTATCTGCATTACCGACTACCGTTCTGTGTTTTTGACCGACAGATTAGCCTTCGTCAAACTATTTTAATCTTCTATTGTTATAAGTCTAAATATGTTTCGTAGAAGATTAATTGTTCTTCCTTCCAGTTGTCCAGTTGCATTTGACTTTCACAGGACTCCAATGTTAATGGATGTGAGCTCGCACAGTGATGATGATGAAATCACCGTGACAGAATTGTCTGGATCGTAGATCGTCCAGCGCACGCTGACCGTTACTGTGACGTCTGTGACCGCATTGATTGTATTGTCGACGATACGTTGGACATGAGATTACTTGTCCCGAGAATAAATTGATTTCTTGTCAATTATACGAGTTGCAGCGGTCCGTGGCAGTCGGAATTTTCGACAGTTTAAAGAAGTGGACGTTAAACAATGATACGTATAGAATTCAGTTGCGTATTTATGAGGGGAGAATTTGCCCCCCTTTCAAGACGCTTTTTTTATTTTGCTTAATGCATATGTATTTTGAATTAAATAGAATGTTTATAACTATATTATGTTTGTTTGAATATTCCGTACCTACGATTTAAGATATAGCTTATAAACTTGTCATTTTATCAACGCCATTAGTACGTTATTAATAATTATTTTGAATTGAGGTATTAAATATTTTACCCCTCCATCCCTCAAAAAAAAAAAAAAAAAAATGTTCACACATTCGTCCCTACTTATACGGCAACTCACGAAATTTGCCATCCGTTTGCAGTCATGCAGTTTGTCTGTCTGTTGAACTATAGTCGTATACGGCTGTATTTTATTGCAGTGTGCCCGCAACAGAATTCCGTTTTCTACTTACCAACATCAACTCCCCGGTCCACTGCAGTTTTAACACTTCCACAGCTAATTGCTGCATCTAGGTCTTTTCGGTCAATTATAGGAACTCAGTGGCATTCAAAGCAAGTCGGTCGTTTGTACTCTGGCGATCACGGTTACCGTCATCACTGATGAAAGACGCTGAGCAGACAGGAATACGCCTATGGATATCGTGTGCAACAACTATTATACTTAATACATGCGGAAATTTCGTCACTTATAAATTTGGTTTGACCGTTTAATGCGGTGGTATGCTAGGTATTCTATTTTGACGTCTCCGAGGAACCGTCTTAGGGCCTCCGGCCTTTTGTACCTATGTCAGCTGTTTCATTTTTGGAAAACGGTATTACCAGAATGAGAGTTGTTTGTGGTCGCGAAGCCATATTTGTCATGAAGGGGACGGCTAATTTATTGAGTAACGCTATGATACTCATAAAAACGGTATTCAATTTCACGTATTACGATTAGTTTGCAAGGTTACAAGTGAATCAGTCTGGTCTGGACTCCGGGTCACATATAGGTACCACATCGCGTATCAAGTAATTTTAAGTAAAATTCTGTGATTTTTTAACTAAAACATTCGGCTAAGTATTATTATTAGTGTTTTTTATGACTTCACAAAGTATTATAAAATACATCTGATGGATTTTCAAACCCATGCGGTAGAAATTACATTTTTTTAAATGATTTTTTATTTTTATTTCTGGACTGTGATAGTTTCATGTTTTATTGTAAAAAAGTAGGCGTAGTTATTAAGTTATGCATAGCAGCATAGGTAATAAAACGAGTTAATGCTATTTACTGTTAGGTATTTAAAAGGAAATCAAAACAAATAATATTAGTGACGTTGCATTTATTTTCCCATCAATTATACCTTATGATGGCTCATGCTAATTTAAAAATATACGGTTGTAGCATACGAGTTTTTGGTGACTTAAATATTATTTATTTCACTTATCAAATGGTGTCGTTGGTCATTTGGTGTATGATATAGGTACTTAGAATTACGCAAATTATTTTCACTACAGTGGAAATTGTATTTTTATTGCATTTATATACAAGATATCCAGAAAAATTAGTTAAAGTAGCAATAAGTTACTGAATAATTGATTGAGTGTTTGGAATGGTCGATTTTAGATCGTATATAAAATAAAATGAATGGAATATCTACTTTTTGATTACTTATCTACATATTTTGTTCGAAATATCGTTTGAACCTTAGAGGTATCTGCTACTACTCACTACTCAATGAACTGAATTGAGTTGCATCGAATAGGTCCCGCCTTCAATTATTCGATGGATTAATATGAGTCAGTCGGAGTTGACAAATGTATTATACAGTGAAAACTGTCTGATGCGAAATAGCATGGGATCAACTAACAATTTCGCTTTAAGCAGTTTTCCGCATTATTGAGTAGAATTATCAATTCGTATCAATATTTTATGTTACAAAATTAATTTATAACATAAATAATTTTTATTCTTGAGTTGTTCATTAATTATAGATTTATTTTATTAGAACATTTTTAATAATTTTTATTACCAACATAGTACTAGTCAATATTCGGTGCCGACTCTAGCGGTGACAATAGTTATTTGGTCATGGGTCTCCGCCGATAGAGCACAGAATCTTCTAGAAAAGAACCCCACTCGCCATGCATTGCCGCATAATAAAATCGCTATTAAGTTCGATTTGGTCGTCATTGGTTGCATGTGGTAATCATTCGGCGGGTGCGACGAGCGTTAAAAGGTGCTCGTGCGCGGGTGCAATCCAATCGGTTACAAAAAGGGCGTCGGACATTCGGGCAGGACGGGCAGCCATCAGCGTGTGGGTCGCGGAACCTGAACGAGGTGAGCAGACGTCGGGGCCGTCTTCGTCATACATTTATATGAAGTCATATGGGCGGTCGAGTGGTCGACCATAACGTCCATAACCAGTAATGCAGTAGGTATCATAATACTTGATACGTTGTTTTTATCTATATTTCATTATTCTATATTATCCCATTATTATTTGTATGGATATGTTGTTTTGACATTATATCAATATTTTGTATTATGGCCTTTGTGGCGTTTATTGTATCATTATAATTACGGTATTATTATTTTATTATTATTATTTTTGGATGATAAGTGATTGGTTCAATATTCATATTTTATAGTAGCTAAGTGGGCGCCTACATCCCTATGTGCATATGTGATTATTATTATTATTTATAATGTATGTATTCAATTCATGTTATATTGTTATGTCGTGTGAAGAAATTATATCATAGTACAGTCCATTTAATATTATTATCAGCCCAAATTTGTTAATTTATTATTATTAGTGTTAGTAACCTATTAGTCTATACATATTACTCAAAATAAACACACGACGGTCAACAGTCAATATAAATGAAGGAAAAATTTAAACATTTAAGTTTTCCAAAAATCACGAAGAGTTTTTTGCTTTGTCACTATTTTTCTTTTTGTATGTTGCTTGATTGAAGAAACCATCTGAAGAAGATTATCAGCTTGCTGGTCAATAGCAAACTGATGTAGATTTTTATCTCAATTATTGATGTGTTCTTGTATGTTTCTAACGAAATTACTTCTTCATGCTATACCTTTTTTTTGTAATCGTCTTCAGATAAGCTATCTTTAAAATAATTTCGTTACTAAATTTGTTCTTAATTATCACTTTACGATGTACGTAGGTATGTATTTATATTAACGTGACGTGACGCATGTCAATTTACTATACTATACAACTGTAGGGACTAAAGAAAAATTCTATATTGACAAGTTTTCTATTTTAATCAAGGTCCGAATTAGACTTTTTTCTCTATATTACGTATTCTCTTGGTGATAAATATACTTTATCTGTAGTATTTGGCTGAGGCAATCAGTATTACTGTTGAAGACAGCCAGTCAAAGACTGACAGATCGTCTCTGCTTAAACTCGTTTTACGTTTACAACGATGGATCATTGAATTCAAATTAAACGCATCTATTACAGTCAGTCACTAAAAACTTCTTGTGAGCGGTAACCACTTGCTCTTAAAAGTTATATTTAACTATGTTTTTAATTTATGGGGGTTTTTTTTTAGTCTATACCGTATATAGAATTAAATATACCTACCTATTCGTTTTTGTTTCTTTATATTATTTTGATTATATAATTAAATGTATGCATATAATATTTCTTTTTTAAATAAACTCTATTTTTTGAGTTATATTTAATGTTTAATAAATTGTCTTTTAATGTTAGCTAGATATTTAGTTATGTTTTTCGTAGACCTCGTATAGTTATCTGCTTTTAAGGAGTTCTTGAGAAACAAAACGTTGGTTCTTTAACATTTGTTATAAAACTCTTTGTTTAATTCTTAACTATGTAAGCTAACTGAATGTACGCGGTTTTTCGAATGATTAGGGGGCGAAGGTTTGTATAAGTATTAGACCTAGTTTCGAATTACAAATTATGCTGCACCACAAATAAATTGTAAACCCTTATTGGTGGTTTTCATAATGAAAATCTTATGGCTATTATTTGAATGGTACCAGAAGACGTATGGTAATGCGTATATTAATTATAATGATAATACAACTATTACAGTTATCACTCACCAGAAATTCAGAAATCCAAATAATCATTCACGAAGAATAAAGTATCCGTCTACTTCATATGTGACTTTACATTAACTATTATTATGAAGCTATATATTTTTGCGAAAGGATTGAAATGGAGGTGGCATTTTCACATTATAATAAAATAGTTTTAGGAAGTATAGACTAAGGATTATAAAAAATCTATACTATTTTTACTCTTTGGGGCGAAAACATCGTAAGTTCGTAATGTTATTAAACTATAGGCTATAATGTTTTTTTTATTGCATTATATTTCGCCAATATCAGAAAACCGATGCTTTGAACTAAAATAATGTTTTTTTTTGTATTCTATACATAAAGGGAATATTTTGTAATGGAAATTTTGTTTGAATATATTTAATACCAGGAAAAATCAATCTTAAAATATTCTCGTGAACCAAATCTATATAATAAATGTCCTGTAGATTTTCCAATGACGTGGGTATTTAATATTTATACAGATTTCTTACATATAATATAAATTATATTTTACATTCTAAGTTGAGCAATGAATGTATTGGTTTTACAATGATATTTGGTTTTTATGTATTTATTTATTTAGAGAAAAAACAAAAGAAAAATTATGAAAATAGAGAAACATTTACTAAAAACTTATTTACTAAGACTTAAAATGTTCACTAAAATTTTATTAGAATTTTCTAGAAAATATATTTATTATGATTCTTAAGGTGTGACCAATTCTATGATCCATATAATACTTGTCTTTTTGGCAAAACACGAAAACATCATGATCATTAGTCTATATTCATGTGATTTTTAGAAAAAATTCTTAAACATTATTGAATTAATTGATAATAAATTCCATATTTTAATCGTAATGATTGAAATCGAAAAATTTGAAATACAAGTAATAAATAAAAAAACAAAAAAATACAAGTTTTCGAATAAACGTGGTAGCCGATAAATACTTCTTGGTTGAACTATGTTAGGTTAGTTTAAATTGGTTATGTATGAATTTATATGACTAGACCCATTACCTATTGTAGCTATCGGATATTGATAATGATATTATATGATCGTGTTATAGCCCAACTGACTATTGAGGGTACAAAATGTAGGTGCGTCTATATTAAATTGGCCACCGACTTCTTAAAATTTTATTTATTTGTTAGTAAGATTTTAAGGGAAACTATTTGGAAGTATGTTAGAATTTTTTTTTTGCTTTTGTTCATATTTTATACCTATAAAATACAATAGGTACATACTTCACAGCCATGTTAACCCTAAGAAAAATATGAAATAATCATGGGCATTTCAACATTTGATTGCTTATTAAGTACATATCTAAAAAATTGATGGGAACATAACTGGCTTTAACTCATTAGCTGTTGTAAACATGTGTGATAAACATCGACGACGATGCACTTTTATCACTTCTGTTAGAAAGAATATTATAAGAAGCGTGTTTAACGAGCGTTTTATTCCTGCTATTACTGAAACGTTGTTAGAAATATAATAGGTATATGGTATATATAATTCAAAACTTTAAGTTTCCTGAAAATGTTTCGGTAATTTTCTCTACACAATAGTAATAATAATAATAATAATAATAATAATGATCATCGTGCGTCGTATATTCACATATAAACGTGCGATACTTCGTGTCTAATAATTTATTAAATAGCATGAACCGCACTTAGTGATATAGTTATGTCACGGGGTGGAACCCAAGTCAAAATGTCGAAGGGCTTAAAAATAATAAAAAAAAACAATTTATGGTAATTATTTTAATATTTACTTACTAACCAACAAAAATAATATAGGTATTACCACGTAAAACTTTTAGTGAATAAAACTTTTATTGCATTTTTATACAGGTTTACTAAAAATATTTTTTTATGTGGCCACCAAGAGCCAACAATTACAGCCGACAGTGCATACTGCATATATCCTATGAGACAGTGCTGATTAATCGTCAAACCGACCTAAATGCATCGTCACTCATAGTGGTGCAGATATATATGCATATAACATATTATAACATATATTTACATTATCTTTAGGTACTAGCTAATATTATTTCTGACAAAAACATAATGAATGTTTGTAATCAAAACACGCATAGTTAGTTAAAGTGTTACATAATATTAATATACAACTAACACGGAGGGCTAGTATTAATATAAAATTTTAAAAATGTAAACATATTATTTTTATTTATTGTAATTATCTGTATGTTTAAAATCTAAATAGTTGTGTATTGATTTTAAACTACAAATTTCGAATTGGTCATTGTAATCTAGATATTATTCGTACAAAATGCATTATAGAATTTTTTTCAATCAGGATTAGATGATCGGCATTTACAGTACCAATGCACTATATCATGTTATTAATATCATACAATGGATAATTGCGACGTTCAAATTTTTATTTGTCTTTAACAAGCCACGAGGAATTATACATCAATAATAATAATAATTTGTTTTATAGGTTGTACATTTATATTATAACGTTTAAATCGGTGAGATATAAAGTCCGCGAACTATATAGATAGCTATTATATTAAAATAATCGTCAGTCGAAACACGACTAGAATAAAAACATAATCAATTTCTAGTGCATGTTGAGAAAATATTTTTTTACCAATTTGACGATGGCGATTAGATATTATTAAATATGTGGTACATTTTCTTTTAAATGATCTACCATGCAATCTAATAATCTAATTATATATGTATTTAAAATAATAAATACACATTTAAAAAAATAATCTATATTTATGAATTTTGCAGTTTTGCAAGTGATATCGATTGTGCAAAGAATATTAAACGATAACATATAATGATATACTTGTATCATATTTCATTTATTCATGGACCGTGTGTGTGTAATTTGAGAATTGTTGTGAATAAAAGCTTTTCCTAATCTATTTTTCTTAGATTCTGGATATTTACATACAATGAAGTGTGCACTAAAAAAAGAGAGATTTAAAATGATTCTTTTATTTATTTTAGATTCTGAACGAAGTAATGAATGTATTGATTTTACAATGATGTGTGTGTTTTTTTTTGTTTTTTTGTTTTTGTGTCTGTGTACAGCATAACTAGTCGAAATAATGATTCGATTTCAAACTTTGGGGGTGGTTTCCGATGTAAAAGTGAATATCCTTGGTGCATTATACAGGTCAAAAGTAAACATTTTCCAACAGTTTTCAAAAAAATCGAGAAAAACAAAAAAATGACAGAAAAACGGGAATTTTTACGCAACATCAGTTTTCGACCAAATCGATATTTTTATATGGTTGTAATTCAAAAACTAATCACTGTAAATACTTGAAATTTTCACCAAATGTTTATGTTAGTGTTATTTATATACAGTTTAATTTTCACAAATTTTTGTCTTTTTTTGAGTTATTTATAGACCACTGAAAATTTCGATTTTTTTGAGAATTTTTTTTTGAAATGCCGGTAAAAAAATGTTAGACGACCAAAAAAACTTGAAAATTTAATACAAGGTTTTTTATGAGTTTTTCTTATTGTAGCTAAACAAAATTAAAAATCTTAAGTCACAATTTTTTTTTATAAGTGTTTATAGTTCAAATTTTTACGAAATCTGTCGAAAACGCGAAAATTTGCAAGTAATTTTGAAGTTGAAAAATCATAACATTTTTTGTGTTTATAACTAAGGATTAAAAATACAACACTAAGTTTTCTATTATTTTTCCTTCAAGTAGCTATAGAGAAAACTCGAAACATCATTATAGGAAAAATTTTAAGTGCGTTTGAATTTTAAATTTTTACGAAATAGCGTAACGATAACGATTTATCCTCAAACGATTTTAAATATTTGTAATTATTTAAAAAGTATAAGTTGTAGATACTTGAAAACTTCACAAGTTATTTAGATTGGCATTTTCTTTACATGATTTAATTTTCAAAATATTTTGACTTTTTTTGAGATATTTATAGACAACTGAAATTTTCTTTTGAAGTGTCGATAAAATTTTTCTGACCCTATCAAAATACTTTAAATTTTAATACAAAGTTCCTCATAAGTTATTCTTATAGAGATTAAAAAAATATAAAAATACACTGTCACAATTTTTTTTTATTAGCATTTGAAGTTTAAATATTGGCTTAATACGTAAAAATTACGGCAATTTTCAAATTATCTTAGAAAGAAATTCCTAAAAGTTTTTCTTTTTAGATCTAAAATTTGAAAATGTAATACAAGGATCCTAACATATTTTTACAATAGCAGTTGAAAAATTAAAGAAATATATAGTCATAAATTTTTTTTATAAGCATTTTAAATTCAAGTTTTGACTAAATATATAAAAATTACGGCAACGTTCAAATTATCTTAGATAGAAATTCATAAAAGTTTTTCTTTTTAATTCTAAGATTTGAGAATTTAATACAAGGCTCATAATATATTTTTACAATAGCAGTTGAAAAATAAAAGAAATATACAGCCACAATTTTTTTTTACATGCATTCAAATTTTAATTTTGACAACATACGTAAAAATCACAAAAATTCGTAAATTATTTTAAGCTAAAAATTCATAAAAAATGTTCTTTTTAAATCTAAGATTTGAAATTTTTTAATAATCTATAATATATCCTAGAAAGATAAACCGTCTCCGTTCAGAATTGTTTTTCGTATACAATGATACCTATCATTGCATTCAAATTTAGCCTACCTTAGTCAGAGGTCCACCCCACCTCCCCTCCCCCCCTAATGTACAGCAGAGCGATACCCACTTACCCTCTTTTTATTTATTTATCATACGAATATATTATGCTGAAAGTCGAAACACCTTTAAATAATAATTTAACAATAAACGCACGTGATTTAGGTGTTTGATAAAAGTAATACATATAAAAATGTACAAGATAAATATGTGTAGCGTGCATTCAAATGAATTCTCCTCCATCTGATCTTAGATTTGAAAGTGTTCCTGAAATGAAGATAGACAAATAACAATACTGTTAAAACTCGAAGTAGGTAGGTAATATATTTATACGAAACAGCAGAATTATGATCAGAAATTAGATATGCATGAAATATCGGAGCTGACATCACTACGATGACAACAATCCGGTAGTTTGAGTAGGTACCTTTGCATCAAAATACACGAAGAATTTGTGATAACACTATTGGAGACATTTATATAATTTTATGGAGTATGGTGTTAATGTTGTTGATGATGCAGATTGTAAGTTTTGCCTGACGTGTTTTCTGTTTGACAGCCACAGGTGTTTGAAACATTAATTGGCCAAAGACTAGTGACTACTTAAATCATAATATATTACGTACCGAGTTCGTGACGATAGTGACGACGGAATTGTTGAAACGTCTGAATATCTTATGAATTTACAAGTATCGAATGATGTACGAAAGGATCTTTGCAGGAAATATTTTTTCGGAATTATTTGTAAAATTGCCTATATTGACTCCTTTTCCTAGAATTAATAAAGTATGATAAGTAATCAAATTATTTTCATTAAAAAATGATATAATATTTTATTATACACGGGAATTGGAAATAGATATACGGCTATATCAATTTCAGTTATAATACATTGTTTTAAATTTGTATTAAAAAAATGGAATGTTTAAAAAAAACAGTTGATGCTATTAGAAAATTAATTTTATATTTAAGAACATAGTTTACTATGAAATGTAACTTAGATTAATTTAAATTAAAATAATTTATAGTAACTAAGCATATTAAGATAGGTACCATGACATCAATATTAATTTTGACATTCTAAAATTATGCTTGTAAATTGTAGTTTTTAAAATGTTTTCTGAAATTAATAAGTGGTTTAAAAATTGGTGGTAATATACAATAGTAAATAATCTGTTGATTTTTTCGATAATTAAAAGTACTACAAAGTTCTATATATGGTATAATAATAGTATAATGTGGTGTTATAAAAAACAGATAATAAAGTATATGTGGTATTTTAACATAAACTAATTAGGACTATAGGAGTACCTATGAGTTTTGCAAAAAAAAAAAATAGAAACAACAGATGAATTCACTTGCACAAGTTCTATTAAGTTACTTAAACTTATTACTAGGTACCTATCTCATAAAATATTTACATAGCTATTGAAGCTATTCATCAAGTTTTTAAAAGAATCAGAAGCCAAATATTTTACTTATCAATTCCCACCACGCATCTCGAGTAGATTATAGTGAAACTTGAACGAAACAGTTTCTTAAGAGTACTAAGTAAGTTATGAGCATATAATACTATAATACTAAAAATTGAATTATCGTAAAAAACCAACGTACAAACACAGATAATGTTCTCACCATACACTTTCATAATAGGTCGATTCACTGTAATTTTTAAACTAAAGGAGCTACAAGTGTTCGGCTGAGCGTAAATTTGCTATATTAGAACTGGTAAGACGGAGACAACAAATACCACTGTTACGTACTCTTAATGAGAAACATTACGAATGTCCGTCATAGGATATCTAAAATATTATCTACCTCTATTTTTCGATTTTTTTGTTGATTTAAAACGGGCATTAACGACTTATTTAAACTCAAACATTTATGTTATATTAAAATTATAATAGGAGTACCTTGAATCAACAAACAAGAGTCTCAAAGTAATCTAAAACTCTTAAACTACCAAAACTACGATTGCACAAGAATATACTGTAACAATCACCCCAGATGCGTCCATCACGGTTAAAACCACCAAACTGACATCTACAGCACTTAAAGTCACGAAATGTACAATATACAGTGAGTAAGTCTTAATACAATAACCACTCTTAAAAAATAAAACAAATTCATATACAATTAAGATAATTCAAATTATAATATCAATACATCGTTAAAACTCCCATTATTCAGCACCTCCTTCTCAAATAATTTAAATAATACTCAAACTTTTTCACAGACTACAAAATAAAACATAGACAATATTGTCAATTAGTATGCAAACGTAATTTACACAGTGCAGATATAGATTGTACAATAACTTTAAATAAACAATTTAAATAAAAAAAGGACTATTATCCTTAATATGAACATTTTAATAACTCCGAAACTACTTGTTAGAATTTTTATATGGATACTAATACATAAACATTTTCAAAAAAATCATCTTTTCATTAGAATACAGTAAGAAAGGTAGTTGATTCTCATTCGAAAAAAAATAAGTTTGTATAATTACGGGATACTCCTCTCATGGTGTAAAACAGTATTGTAAACCATAGTCCTTAAATTATTAAAAATTTCAATATCGTCATCATAATTTAATATAAATAATTATATGACTAATTAAAAACAAAATAGGAATGAAAATAATTTTTTTATATATATTACAATACGTATTATTTAACGTAGGTATTGCTTTAATAAATTTACGTTGTGAGAGTGACAGTAACCATTATATATCGATTAATATTTAATATTAATTATTATCTATTATTGTATATAATTTGATAAATAAGTGTTTTAAACTATGATATTTGAAGACCATTATATTATATTATGTAATATGTATATTTGAACTAGGTAAAATTATCACGTAATATAATTTTTATAAACTGTACAAGAATAAAATATTGTGAGTGCCTAATTTTTATTCAGCATGTATCAGTAGGAAATAGGTACGTGGTTGATCCCAGTGAATCATAATAATTATAATTATATTCATGTATGAAACTACTATGGAATGTTTTTTTTCTGAGTTTCATACTCTACGTATGAATGCATGTATCAAATACATGCGCATTACCCTCACTCGGTGTAATACGAATTGTGTCAGAGCAGCACGATGCAAATGTTATATTATTTATTTCAATATAAGTTATGGGGTTTTTTGAAAGAAATATTATATCATTACAACGCACGTTTAGCTGTTTTATTGGTCATACAGCGAAAAAAAAAAACAAACAATCCTAAATACTACACTATAATTTTTTGCATTTCAGATGGTCATTTACGTATCAAGATCCTGACTATTTAATATGATATATAATTTGGTATCGTGCAATATCGATAAAACAATTTCAACGATTTGAAATGTCACAATTATATTTTTATCACAGGTTACCCACAATAACGTTCAGTGTCGTCCATCAAATTTTAACTGACATAGTTATATAACTGAATATAAAAGGTTATAATTTTACGATTCGACGATAATATAACATGATTATCGGTATGAATTAGAAGGGGCTATTTATATTAGAAGGCAAACATTTGATGGGAAATATAGTATTTTGTGCAGTTATAATAATAATGACGTGTCATTTAAAAAAGAAAACATTTTTATTTATATTTTTATGATGACCTACAAGCTGAATGTTATTAGTATCGTACAATCGGGGAATCACAAAATGAAGTTCACAACAACAATATCATGATTTTTTTAAAAGGCGGGTAAGTCGTGGATGTCGCTCTGCTGTACAGTAGGTTACTGTAATGGATGGAATTAAATTTGAATCCAATGATATTATATCATTGTATACGAAAAACGATTCTGAGCGAAGACGGTTTATCTGTCTAGGATATATTATAGATTATTAAAAATTTTCAAATCTTAGGTATAAAAGGAAAATTTTTTATGAATTTCTGGCATAAAATAATTTATGAATTTTCGTGATTTTTACGTATGTTGTCAAAATTCAAACTTTGAATGCTTATAAAAAAACAATTGTGACTATGAATTTATTTTATTATTCAACTGCTTTTGTTACAATGTGTTAGAAGCCTTGTATTAAATTTTCAAGCTTTTCTACCGTACAAATAAATTTTTATGGATATGTATAGAAAAAAAAACTAATAAAGTTGAGAAATTAAAGTGTCAGTAAACAGCTCACAACAAATCTAAATATTTTGAAAATTTTATCAAATATATAAAATACCTATATAAACATTTAGTCAAAATTTCAAGTATCTGTGGTCATTTGTTTTAGAGTTAGGTACACCAAAATAAGGAAATCGCTAAAAGTGAAAATTCAATGTTGTAAAGATTTAAATTTCAAATGCTTATAAAAATTTAATTTGAATTTCCGGTGGACTTTTTATTTGTGATAAAGATTGACAAACTTGTATGGAGTCTTGTATTAAATTTTTAAATCTTAGATTTAAAAAGAAAATTTTTTATGAATTTCTAGCTTAAAATAATTTGTGGATTTTCGTGATTTTTACGTATTTGGAAAAATTCAAAATTTGAATGCTTATAAAAAAAAAATTGTGACTATGAATTTATTTTATTTTTCAACTGCTATTGCAACAATATGTTAAGAACCTTGTATTAAATTTTTAAGCTTTTCTGCCAACAAATACATTTTTATAAATATTAATCTTAAAAAAAACTAATAATGCTCGAAAATTTCAAATGCCTATGAATAGTTCAACTTAAGTCGAAAATTTTTGAAAATTGCATGGTGGATAGCATATACTTATATAAAAATTCGGTGAAAATTTCATGTATCTATGGTCATTTGTTTTAAAATTACATTAAAAACCAAAATCGATTTTGTCCAAAAATGAGTGTGCGTAAAATTTCCCGTTTTCCCTTAATTTTTAGTTTGTTTTTCTCAATTATTTAGAAAAGTATTAAGAATTTATTATTTTTGATCCCTCGAAGTGCCAACTAGATTCACTTTCTGATCGAACGTGGTACTGAAGTCAAAAACCGAAGCACTTTTACTGCCCCAAGACGTGATGAGAGACACAAAAAAAATAACACACACATCATGGTAAAATCAATACATTCATCGCTCCGCTCAGAATCTAAAATAACGTTATCACATTCTTTCTCGCGAACAAGAACATTTTTTCGTTTCTATGATATTATTTTACAAGTATGCATGACGTATATAACGTTCACGAAAAAAGTTATACACAGTACACACTCATATAATATATATATATGCGTATGTTTTATACTATATGTGACCACTGCAGTACAATATCGTACGTGAATTTTATAAAGCAATGTAATTAAGTAGAAAAAAAAACTTTGAAAACTGGAGTTCACCAAAACTAATTTTTGCAAGATATGAAGTTAAAAAAATTGTTTTACCTACGCAATTTAGACCTTGTCATGTCGGTACAACGCGAGTACGTCATGATGACATTACTATTATCAAGAAAACCTAAAAGAACAGACTTTTGTAATATACCTATTATTTAAGTATATTATATTATAGAAGTTTCAAAAAACTAAATTGAACCAATATAGTTACAAAAAATATTCATAAATTGTGTCACCATTATTATAATAGATATTATGTTAATTTATTATAACGAGCATATTCTAGTCTTAAACTCATATCGTTAGACTTTGTGAATCATCAGAAGTTATTTAGCAATTTGAACAAACTTGATTTTATATTTAACGACTTTTACAGTTATTATATTTTTAACCATTTATTAGTTCAAAGTTTTAACTTTAAAGTAGGTACATAATTCGCATTTAACTTTAAGTTTTAACAACAATAAGATATTTTTATTCCTTGTTCATTTATTAGAAAACAAGACAAATTTTTTTCATCGAAACTTAAGAAAGTTGAAAAACTGCAGGTATTAGTGCCTACAGTTTATTATGTTTATTTAAAATAAATAAAATATAGGAACATGTGAAATAATACCAATTGTTATATATTTTAGAGCTTTAATAGGAAACCGTATACAACTCCTATTATAATGTAACATATAAGGAAATAGACAAAATTTATTTTATATGTTGTAGGAAATTAGTTTTAAACCTTATTTTAGAGGAAAATATAAAATTATTAACTTAAATTAAAGCTTTATAGACTTATTGTTAAATATTGAAATATTATAAAATATAAAGACTTAATTAACTAATTTATTCAAATAGTGTATATTTTGTTGTTTGTTTAATTTTTATACTCATAACTTTATAATTATAAGGTATATTATAATTTATAATATCAAAATATTTAAAATGTTCTCAAATTTAATTCCTTGTATTATTATGTCTAAATTAATATTTCTAAAAATTTTTTGATTTATTAATATCTAAATATCGCCTTATATACAATGGTCTATACAAATGCGAGTTCAGTAGATATTATATTATTACTTAGATATATATATATATATTATATACTGAAGATAATTTAGCAGCAAGCTTCTTTAAACATGGGCTAATATTTTTTAACCAAAAGTTCGTGAATTGATAATTATTGTTCCTTGAGGTGACCCTAAATTGTAAATTATTATAATTTTTTAAACAAAATTTAAAACTATTTTAGAATTTAATTATTCCGTTAATATAATACATATTCAAATTTAAAATAATATGATAAAAAATATTTTTGATTAAAATGTTAATTATCATTAATAATAATAATACAAATTTCCATGACCCAAATGAACCGTTGTGCTAGGTTCTTATCTGCCTTCTAATTGGGGAATCGCATGTTCCTACACGAGAGTAACAGGTAGACAATTACATACGTTAATTCCTTCCATATGTGATGTGTAAGTTCTTAGTGTTCCTACACGATGGTAGACAGGTTTCTATGTTAGTTCCTATGCGACAGAAGACAGGTACATGTGTAAGAAGTTCCTATGTTGTAAAAAAAGGTACCCGCGTCCTACACTATGTACCTATAATATAAGTTATCAATCTACGTCTATAAAATACTGTCATACATTTTAACCCTTTATTCTATATAAAATATAAGTAATGCATCCTATATAATAATAATTCATAATTGTAAGAACAAAATAGTGTGGAGTAAGTGATGAAATAATTTAATCGAACTCGTTTATATTTTTTTTTACAATTATGAATTATTATTATATACATTACAATTATTATTTTTAAAATTATTAAATTGATATTGTTTATTAGGCAAATTATTAAATATTATAAAGAATTATGTATTATATAGAATAAAAGGTTAAAATGTATGGCAGTATTATAATACGATATAACTGATATTAGATTGATAACTTATAATATTCCTACGTAGTGTAGGAACTTACACGAGTACCGTTTTTTTACTGTGTAGGAACTAACATATGTATTTTGTTTACCTGTTAGGTCTTGTGTAGGAACTTACATTCGCCCTTCTAATCTTTCTTAAAACTCCCAAAGCGCACCCTTTATAACTAATTATCAATACATCTCCAATCCATTTAAAACATTTTTCTCTTCTCACTTCTTTTACGATTTTTACTGAATTAAAATACCCTTTAATATTTCACTCTTTTCAAATTTTTCTTTATAATCATCTTTATACCAGCAATAACAAAAAACAATCTTATAAATATTAAATAAATAGTGTGTTATCGTTTAGTTGTAATAATGTAATACAAGTAAATAGTAAGTACTGATATTATGCTTAATTATTTATTAACTAATAAAAGTTTAAAAAAAATTCAATTTTTTTTGATTTTAAATACTCACCAAAATACTCTTAAGATTAATATAGTTTACATATAGTATTTAATCTTAACAATACTGTTCGAATTTTCTTCGGTAACTTCGTCATGTATGTACTCAACATTTTTATAATTCGTAGTTGTATCGGTTTATAAATTCGATAAACGTGTTGTAATTGTTTTGCTTAATAATTGATTTGTCGTTATATATTTGTTTTGCTTGACGACAGTTTGTATGGTAAGTTATGCGTCTCTGTTACAGTTTTTGTTTTATTTTTATGTCTCAGTTAAGAGAAATCGTTTTCTTCGACGTTATTCGAAGATAGTAATATAGTATATTATTATCAGTGTAATATGAAAAATGAAAGGTTACAAGACAAAATGCTGCTTCAGTTGTTTTTTTTATTCTATTATTTTTATTATTAAACTTTAACTTATCTTTCCTGTGTCATGAACCACGACATTACACGGTTCTGCTGAAATTCTACGAAGTAATCCCCCTTTAAAGGTTTTTTGCATTACAAGCTTTTTATATTCATGTTCTGTTTTTTTTAATTGTATTTTCATGAAATAAATTGTAAAAGTCACTCTTATGAAATAAATATGTGCAAAACACAATTAAGCTAATATTCCATGTGACATAATAACGTTATAATATTTTGTTCGGTATATGTTTTGAAATGGATAAAATTGATATGATTTATATTTTATTTACACCACAATTCTTACGAATAACTTTATGGTAATGTCATATTTTCTCGTGATTATTACACAAAACATGTCTAAAGACTTTAGTGGAATTTTACTGAATACACTATATCAACAGATGCAGATTTGTAGGACTGGCGGACACTAAAGGTTTAAACTATGTTTTTGTATATTTTAATTTTAAGGTGTTAGAATATATATTTTATATATATTTTTTTTTATTAAAAATGTTTTGAAAAGGACATCGTATCCGCGGTGTTGTCTCCATCTTACTAATGCATAATATAGACCAAACTGCATTTTATGTTCAGATTAATCGATTTTACCCAGCTATTTTTATAATAGTGAATAATGTATAACTTTAAAAATGCTCATAAATGCTTAAAAAAAGTGGTGAATATGTGGATGTTGCTCTGTTGTACAGTACGTTGCTGTAATAAATGGTATTAAATTTGAATTCGATGATAGGTATATCATTGTATACGAAAAACGATTCTGAGTGAAAACAGTTTATCAGTCTAGGATATGTTATACCATATTAATTTATTATATTGTTATTATAAAACAAAAGTTCAGATACATGTAAAATAAATTCCAAATTAATCAAATCGTATTTATTATGTAGGTACCTAAAAACCCAACTTACTCAGTTATTCATAGCAGGTATATACAAAGTATTATAAAGTATTAATATTAGTCATTAATGATATTAGCTATTAATATTAGAATATAAAGTATACTCTAGAAATTTAAGTACCCACGAATAACATTTTAAATTTAAATTACAATAATATAACTAAAATTGTCATTCTTGATTTTTTTTTTTTGTTGATCAAAATACACCGACAATTAGGCCATTAGTAAAATAATTTTTTTTTTAGGTTACATTTTTAGTATTTTAAGTATTTAAATTTTCTACATTAAATTAATTGTACAATTCTGTTTTTTTTTAAGAATGAAATTAAGTTTTGTACATCCTGTGGGTTTGGTCCAAGTGCTCGACAGATTTGTTCGGAGATGTGAAATTGATTTCGATACTCTTGGACAGTTTTTAGGTTATTGCTTCTGCAAAATATGTTAAAGTCATCAGCGAATAAGTTAGCTTTTATGGGAACTTTAATTGTTTCAACAATGTCACTAATGGCAAAGAGAAAAAGTGTAACTGCCAGATATGATCTTTGTTGAATACCATTTTTTTGGCTGAACGTCTTTGATAAGGTATGGAATATTTGACCTGGAATTGTCTTTCTTTTAGAAAGTTTGTAATATATTTGAACATATTGCCATTTGTTAAAATTTTACTCAATAGAGTTAGTATTCTATGTCTCCATACAGAATCGTAAGCCTTTGTTATATCCAAACTGATCATTCCGAGTATTTGTTTATGTTCGGATGCATTTTATATTTCGGTTTTTATTGTAATTAAGTCATCCATTGTTGATCTAGTGTGTCAAAATCCACTTTGCTCTTTGGATAATATTTGGTTTTTTTCTAAGAACCATATTAATCTTAAGTTTATGATCTTTTCCATAATTTTTGTCATTGTATTTTGGAGTGTAGGTCTATATCCTACAGTAGAATGTTTGTTTTTCCAAGGTTTAAGAATCGGAATTATTATTCCCTTTTTCCATTCTTTAGGTATAATACCTGAATGCCATATGTTATTGTATATATCCAATAAGAATTGTTTAGCTGTTTTACCAAGGTTTATAATAAAACAATAAGGGATGCTGTCAGGGCCAGGGCTTTTGCTCTGACATTTATTAAGTGCAGTTTCCATTTCGTTGAGTGTTAAACTGGAGTTCAGGTCAATTTGGTCGCTGTTGTTAGGGTTTATCATTGAGATTATCGGTGTGTTTTCGGATGGTATTTTTATTCCATCTATAAATTCTTGTTTGTAAATTTTTTTGCTAAAATTGGTTAGGAAGTATGTGCCGATTTTTTCAGCGACATCTTCAAGAGATGATGTTGTTCCTTGTTCGTCAGATATATGTATTTCTTGGTTTAGGTTTAGACTTTTCAATGAATGAATGTTGTTCCATACCTTGGATGAGTTAGTTTTGAAGTTTATGCTAGTTGTAAATTCTTTCCATTAGTTTATTTTATTAAAAAATTTGGCTTGGGTATTACATTTTTTGAGTTGTATGAAGTTTTCTAGGTAGGTATAAATGTAAAGTAATTTTAAAACAATTAAATAATTTTGTATTTTCTAACACGTGTAATAGGCTCCACTGAACGCGATTTGCGATTTTACGATTTCATCTAAATTATAGAATGGCATGGCTACACTGTCAGCGTTTCACGTTTTGCATTTTACGATATATCGCTTTTAACGTAAATAAATCAAAATAGTTTGTTTTCAAACGATTGATCGCTCTTCAAAAGCCCATTATGTCGTTCGATCCATATAAATTTTCTACAGTAGAATTTTTAAAAGAACCAATTTGGAACCCTCACCATGCTGGTCATAGAAGTAGGACAATTAAGTATTATTCATCAGTGTTGGTCAGATTTAAGTAAAGAGATGATTATAGATGTTAAGTACAATCCAGGTATTATTTGTATTTAATTCGTGTAGGTACCCATAAACGTTCTTTAAACATTTCAACTCTTGCTTTATTGAAGCAGAACTTTCAGATAAATGTATTTTACGTGATTTGAATTGAACGAAGTCATCTTGACAATTAAAACCATTCGCTATAAAACAATAATAACGCGGGACTGGCCACACCAAAATCGTAAAAATCGCTGGACAATATCGCTCGCACAATCGCTTGTATCGCAAATCGCATTCAGTGGGGCCATACTTTAAATGGCGATAAAACAGTTTTGATTCCCTTCAAATGACACGTCGCGGCAAATACGAAGATCGTTTATTTATGGTTGAATAATTATTATCGTACACGTATTAATTAAATAATATAACATTTATACTATTATTAATTCATTATTGTATTTAAAAATTGTTGATGTTACAATAAACTTCTTATTACTATTATAACTATAAAAATCACAGCTGTTAGGTAACACTATGTATTACTATGTAATACTATGTTTATGACTGACTACACTTGACGACCATGGTGAAAAATAACAGAAGTAAAAGAAAACATTTTAATATAAAATTCGTTATAATATAGTTGATTAAAAGTAAATTCTCAATTTTCCTTAATTTAACAATTATGTGTATAACAATAGAAACAAATAAGTAACTTAACTTCAAAATGAACATACAAAGATGGTGCCGTGGTTGACAAAACACTGTCGCGACCAACGAGAAGTCGCGGCAGGCCACACGACACCGCGGTCGACTAGAAGATGCCACAGCTGACTAGGAGAAGCTGTGGCCAACAAGGAGATGCCACGGCCGACTAGGAAACGCCGCGGCTGACTAGGAGATGCCGTGGCCGAATAATAGAAACGCCGCGGCTGATTAGGAGATGCCGCAGCTGACAAAGAGAAGCTGTGGCTAACAAGGAGATGCCGCGGCCGACCAAGAAAAGCCGTGGCTGACTAGGAAATGCCGCAGCTGATTAGGAGAAGCTGTGGCCAACAAAGGGATGCCGCGGTCGACTAATAGAAACGCCGCGGCTTATTAGGAGGTGACGAGGCTGACAAAGATACGCTGTGGCCAACAAGGAGATGCCGCGGCGGATAAAGAGAAGCTATGGCCAACAAGGAGATGCCGCGGCGGATAAAGAGAAGCTGTGGCTAACAAAGAGATGCCGTGGCCGACCAAGAAACGCCGTGGCTGACTAGGAGATGCCGCAGCTGACTAGGAGAAGCTGCAGCCAACAAGAAGATGCCGTGGCCGAATAATAGAAACGCCACGGCTGATTAGGAGATGCCGCAGCTGACCAAGAAACGCCGTGGCTGACTAGGAGATGCCGTGGCCGAATAATAGAAACGCTGCGGCTGACAAGGAGATGCTGCAGCTGACAAAGAGAAGCTGTGGCCAACAAGGAGATGCCGCGGCGGATAAAGAGAAGCTGTGGCCAACAAAGGGATGCCGCGGCCGACTAATAGAAACGTTGTGGCCAACAAGGAGATGCCGCGGTGGATAACGAGATGTTGCGGCCACAGACCAAGAGTTTTCGCGGAGGACCAATGCCGTTATAATGAATAATTTACATTTTTATATTATTTATAACTGGTTTTAATAAACAGATTTTTATTCGATAATCGATACTTGAAAACATACTTATTATAATTATACTTATTACCTACACATTTTAGCTCACTTCATTTTATTGATAAAAGCAAAATATATCCGTAGTAAGAACCTGTATAATATACTCTTTTTATAAATAATCTATTTTTTTTAAGATTTGAACAATTAAACGATTAATTAATATAAAACTCGTGAGTTTACCTGTAAATAATACATATACAGCGAAGGCCGTAGATACATCAGTATAGTCCTTTTTTAATGTGACCAATATTGGCTAAAAATTTCTTGTATAAGTAATAAATCCATATCTCAGTAATGTGTGCTGATCGTCAAACAATTATAAGAATACCTTATATATTATGTAATAGTTTATAACGTACCATGAATATTAACTTTTCCATCGGAAAACACCCCCATAGTTTGAATTGAAGCATTATTTCGACTAGTTATGGTGTACACAATTTTGTCAAGTATAGGAATTATCCGAATTAATAAAATAAACATATCTTTTAAATTTAAAATATCTAAAATTATTCGTTTTTGAATAACAGCAAAATAAGAATATCGGTACAAGAGATGTTGAGTGAATATCTAATGTTGTAATTCAAATGCTTATAATAATTTAATTTAACTTTTTGATAGACATTTTTTACTCGATAAAAGTGTACGAACTCATGACAAATCTTGTATTGAATTCTCAAATTTAAAATTTAAAAAGATACATTCTATGAATTTTCGTGATTTTTACATATTTAATCAAAATTCGAACGTTCAATGCTTATTAAAAAAAAATGTAACTATGTATTTTTATGATTTTTTAATTACCATTGTGACAATATATTAGGAGCCTTGTATTAAATTTTGAAGCTTTTTCAATTAAGGAATAAGATTTTATAGCTAAAAAGATTGAAAAATTTAATTGTCTATAAATAACTTAAAAATTTTAGAAAATTTTATCAAGTATAGGATATGCCAGTTTAAACATTCAGTGAAAATTTCATGTATCTACAGTAATTTGTTTTACAGTTACACCAATATCTAAAATTGATTTTGCGTAAAAATTCCCGTTTTTGTTTTTGTTTTTCCCTGTATTTTAGAAAAATATTCGGAATCTCAAAATTTGACATTCATGACGCACCAACTATACTCAATTTCCAACCGGAAAAGCTACTGAAGTTTAAAATCGAAACATTATTTGGACAACTTATCGTGTACACAGGCACAAAAAAAAAAACAAACACACAACATTGTAAAATTAATATATCTATTACTTCGCTCAGAATCTAAAATTAAAATATCAAAAAAAGTATCATATTTTGCGTTAGTTGGATGGAGACCAATGGCGTATTTGAGACTTCACCTAGGGGGGGGGGCGATATTAAGAGGAGTAAATCGCCCCCACAAATTAAAAACATTTTTTTTTAGATGTATAAAAAAACAAAGCATTTTTATTATTTATTTAAGCACTTTTATTAAAGAATTTTTATTTATAAAACAAAATCTATATTTCTTTTTTTAAGACTTGTGAACCGATCAATTGCATCATCAACATTTATTTCTTTTGATCTATGAATGTTTAATAATGCTAATCCTATAAGCCGATTCTGGCCCATTTTTGATCTCGGCCAAGTTTTTAACCTATTGACAAAATAAAATAAAGTAGCAGATATGACTAATATAAGGATATAAATAATTAAAAGTGGAAAAGCCAAAATGTGGATGTGTGAAGTCGAGGAGAGTAGTAAACGAAAATAACAAAGAGAGAATGTAACTACTATTACTAAAAACTAAATACAGAGCAATTAAGCATATGCCACATTTCGAATAATGAAAACATTTGTTTCAAAGTTGTTGGTAAGTCTTTATACAGTCGTGTTGTGATAACTAGAAAAACTTGACAACTTGATTTTTTTTTTATTCCCCTAGAACCTCATTTACCCTAAATTCGAGTAAAATATCTCGACTAATTCATATTTCGAATTAAAATTGTATACCCCTTCAACTTAACTTTGAACGACTTTACTGTATATCAAATTCATGAATAATAAATATTATATTTAATTATTCCATAGATAAGTATCAGATAAGTTATCAGTTTATCACAATGATGAAATGACCCATCGTCACCATATTTTAGGTACAGAATGAGATTTAGGTAACCATCCCAACAGGTGACCTTCCGTTCCATCATTCGTTTGGCACGACTACGTTACCCAGTCCTCGGGCCAAATGTTTCATCTTTGAGTACCATAGAGCAATCACTAAGCAGTAATCCGGTTGTATTGATGTATTATCAGTTGACAGTTATCACAAAAATTTCTCATCCAAAAAAATTATTTATTAATTAATTAAAATATTTAGAAACATTTATAAGTTCAACAATCATAAAATATTAAAATATTCAAAGATCTCTCGGGGGGGAGATCGCCCCAAAAATATGCCACTGATGGACACAATGCATTATGTGGGTTATGAGTAAACAATTTTAACCACAAAATAAGATATAAACTTATTTAAAATCAATCACTTAACTTATAATTAGTAATTAGAATGTATAATATGCTTAAATAACCATACACTATTTTGTTAATGAGATATTTATGTTATCAGAAACAATTCAGCTACTAAATAATGATCTTTAAAAAAATAAGAACTTGGCCCCTATTCCATCTTCCCGAAGACAATCCTAAACAGACGATGTATTGATATTGAATATAATATACATATAAAAAACAAATAAAAAGTAGTTCGAATCAATAGCTAATAAATCAAGTTGTTGACAATATTATATTACAATATGTTAACTGTGTGCTTGTTTCTCTTATATTACAGTTATGAAAAATATAAAATTAAAAAAAAAATGATTGTACTCCGGATTACCAATAATATACGTACCCGATTTAAAATTAAATAATAGCGTGGTAATAATATTGTACATAATATTTAATATTTATAATACTATATCGCAGGTAAAAACTAATAAAAAATGAGGGTAGTTTTACATTTCACGACCGATAAATTGTTTACAATAATTATTCTGCACGCACCGGATCTTCACAAAGCGAGTTTTGTTCCTACCTAGAAGTTCAACGTGTATTAATTAATAGTCGTTCGTTTTTGTTCCGTGCTTTGTGAAACGTAAATAGACATTTGAATTAACGTTTTGTTTCATCAGTTAGCATGGGCGATGGGGACGGTTCGAATGGGAAATTGAATCATTTTTTCTTTCCTTTTTTTCACGAATACCTACTTACTGTACCTACTGGAGTACCTACGCCCATCTATATAGTTATAGAGCGTTATAGTTAAACTTGTACAAACCCATATAAACTTAAATAGTATATATATATATATTTTATACACCTAATATTTTCATGGTCATCGGTGTCAACATTAATCGACGAGTGGCTTAGTGTGGCCCAGTGAACGCTGCGGCTGGCATTGCTAGCGCCTGAATGGGTGACCAGCTGGTATTGTAAGTAACAAAATCTTTACCATACATACATTACGTGTTCCAAACTAACCGTATTATCTTACAAACAGCTAGTGATCATCGTTGCTAGGCATTATGATCAATACAAAAAAAAAACTAAAATAATGAACGAGAGTCGGAAATAGTGCACGGCGACTGAGATCCTAAAGCTATACATCAACGACGACAATAATAATCATAATAAGAATTATTATTATCCGCCGAAATTTGTTGTAGTTATCGATTAGAGTACAGTAATAATGTGTTTTTGATCACCTATAGACAACACGTGGAATTTGAGCCATCTATACGGGTTTCTTCTACTGCTGTTAAATGTTATCTGCAATACCTTAGATTGAATCAAACTCATATCCAACAAGCCATATATTATTATAATTTTATCAAAATAACAAGTTGTTCAATGGCTACATATACCCCACAGCTGCGTATGGATATTATATGGGTGGTCTTAGATTGTTTAGTACTCAAGTGTCTTGTAAAAATCAAGTGCAGTATAAATGAATAAACCGATGCGTATATAGTCACCACCTGAGTCAAAAATATTTTACTTGAAAGGGCGTGTGCGGTGTGGCCCATTATCACAAAAATGTGAAAAATCCACATGGAAAAAAAACCGGACACAGATTTTAAAATACTGGATATCCCATTACCGCATACAAATGGAGAAGTATATTTTGAACGTAATAAAAAAAGACATAACTCGGAATTTGGATCCTAAGAGTTTTTTTTTTAAATTGATGTACAATTTTTATGCTTTAACACAGTGATAGTACTCAGCTCCAACCACCACATTTTTTTATTTTCATTAATTTTTGGTCTTCCTATTGAAAACGGGAAATTTTAGTGTCTGGTAGATTCTTCAAGGGACAACGAGACAGAGGTTAGAAAAATTACACTTTTCCGTTTAAAAATAATACGTATGGTCACTATATTACATCTGCTATAATATAGATGCTATTTAATTATTTTCATGTAACATATAGATTATTTTTATTTGGATTGTGTATTTTGATTTTATTGAATTTTAATTTAATTCTATGTAATATTATTATGTCTAAATTTGTATTAGTTTTAATAAATTTGTGCGGTATTGGAAAGCATTGTTAAAATATAGAAGACATTTGTAGGCTAAAATATAACGATTAGATAATAGTTTAATTAAATTATGATTAAATATAAAATCAATTGGTACCTAGCTTGCTACATTAATTATTTAAAAAGTGCCAATTTTGATTTTTACATATACTTTATTAACTAATTCAATATAGACAACACATGGCGACGAGGATTTTTAAATAGGATCAACAAAATAATAACTCATTTCAAAAAAATGGTTGACATAGCTTTACTGTACATAAGGTATCGTATGGGTCACTGTAATGGGTCATGGATGAGATAAATTCGATTTAAATTATATGAAATCATTGTAGTAATTATTTGATGTATCTGAGCCTTTTTCAGTTCTGACCATATGAAATTATGTCAAAAATAAATGACGTAAATTATATGGTAAAACTAAAACTTAATAATATATTAACTGAAGATATTATACATGTTCGTAGAATAAAAAAATATCACAACTCAATGGGTTAATTGATGCCATTGGATCCACCTTCAAATTATTATTAGGGACAGCGTCTAATGATGACATTGATGAAATAAATTTAACACTTAACAGCACTTACAAAAATCCAAGATAACAATCATACAAAATAGAAACAAAAAAGGATATAGCAATACTATAAAAATGAACGAAATTATAAAACATTTAAACGACAGTGCACTAAGTATTGAAACAATGAAAACAATGATAATAAGCCTTTATGAAGATAATTTCAAATAATTTCATTTATAATCATAGCTGAAAAGGTCGTGAGGTTAAAAGAAAATTTTTTACAAGATGCCAAATTAGAATTAGATATAATAAAATAAGGCTTGATAACTTCTCTCTATGGTAAACTAAGTCCAAACTCATTACCTACAAATAAATTCTTTGACATATTCACAGATATAAAAAAAATAAAATGCCATAAAAAATGGATATGATTATTCCTGTGCCTTCAAATAACATTCATGTGTAATACCAAATAGCAGTTCTTAACAGTTTCGCAGATGACAAAAGTCTAAAATTGGTTATACAAATCAAGATTATATCTAATGAGCGAAACCCTGAACTATATCCGATTCAAGCACTACCTATATTTATAGGGGATTTAAATATATGGGCCAAATTAAACACAATACAGGATTATTTTGTTATATCAGACGATAGAAAAAGCTACTGAATAATCTCCTAAACTCAACTTAAAAATTGCAACAAACAAGTAATCACAATTTATAACCATAAAGCCATAATAAAACGAGGGGAATCTTGTGAATACTATGTATTTTTAGATCTAAATATTTCAGGTTTTGCAACAAATTGACCATTGATTTATTAGAGTCAAAAATATTTATTTTTTCAGATATATGAGTATCTTCAATGTAAAATAAGAGGTAGATATAATACAGAAATGTTGGGTATAAAAAATGGGTTGAATATTTTCAATTGTAAGATAAAAGAAGCAAGAATATTATTTGACACAGAAAATTGCGAAATCTCTACGTCACTAGAGACAATAAAAATACTGCCAAGAGTACAGAAATTAACCCAGATAAATATTAACGTGAGGATAAGTTTAATAAATATTAGCATCATTTTCAGCGACACAGAACTGGTAAAGATTAAAAATTACAAACAAGAACTAAGAAACATAATATACAAACCTATTGAAAACATAAACATAAAAGAATCCGATTTTATGGACGTTTATAATATGTTAACAACGATGAGTAATAACACTAATAACTATAATCATAAAAAAAAAACACACAATGTCTATTATGATTATACCTAAAATAATTGTACTAATCAGCATTATAGCATAATGAAACACACAGGGCACCAATCTCTTGGATTTGAGTAACGAGAAGACAAACGTAAGTCCACGAGAAGGCTGCCTTGTGTGAAGTGTTGTTCCTGTCACAGCCATATATACTTAAGTATTATATCATTATTTATTTATTCATCATTATTTATTATCGGTTTAGATCTTAGGGCTATATTTTCAATTATAACACATTATTTATTAATTTTTGAATTAATTATTTCAAGATGATAGAAAACAAATTAAAAAAATACTATTTGAAAAGCGATTCTGAACGAAGATGGTTAAAAAATATAATATTTTTACTCCGTATAAAATCAAGGCTTTACTTCTTTTCAAATTGCTATACTATATAATCAATTTATGAAGAACCTTGTATTGAATTTTCAAGCTTTTTAACTCAGGGAAAATGTTTTTTATCGTTAATATAACGAATATAAATAGCCCAAAAGGATTGAAAAAAAATGCACCATTGTTAAATGAATATTATATGCATCGTTCAGTTTAGAATCTAAAATTATTTTGATAATTCATTAAATCATCATAAACATGAGTTGATTAACTATGACATATTGAGATGTCAGATTTGAAATAATAATTTCTATAATATTATACAATAAAATGCATACTAATTAAATAGCCTATTTAAACCCTATAATAATAATTTAAATATTGGCTGAAAAGCTAATTAATTAATAATTAATTAAACTAACATTTTATTTTTAGATAACTGTTGGTGGTCAAATTAGTAAAACTAAATAGTTATTCATAAATGTAATTAATAACATTTAAATAATATATTCTTATTAAAGAATAAAGTTGAGTATTTATAACGATTGCCCGAGAGTCCGCCGGCATAATAAGTGTATAGAAACACGCTGTGCTCACTCTACTGTTGGGGGTTACTGCATGAGCAGTGGGGCGTTGCATCAATATTCACATTCTCCACTGCCACGTCGAGCACTCTCAACATACCTACCCCAACGCGCCACCCCACCACCATTTATGAGTGTTTCACTTATCGTTATGCGATCCTATTTGCCAACACGCCAACTATAGGGGACTATCGTGACATAAGAAATTTAACTTCAAAAAAGTTTTCCACAAACATTTGCCATAACTTTTGGGAAGAAAAAAAAACAGCTAGTCTTTTTCTGAAGTCTAGCTCTAGTTGACTATATTAGTATATTATAGTATTATATGTTATTGTTAATCCAGCCCGGGTTACTATAATATATATACATATGTAATATAATCAATAATTGACAAATAAATCATTATTGTTTGCCGAGCATAAAACAAAAATAAAAACTTTATCATGTAGGTAAGGTATGTATTATACTTATATCATAATACAATAATATGTTTTATCAGAATAAGAATAATAATAAGGATGATAAAAACTAATTTAGGCATCAGAATAGTACTATCTTAAAGTTTAAGCTGCTATTATTTATTTATTTATTTGTTGTTATTTAACCGTTTTACTACTATATGCAATACCTTTATATTCTCCTAGTGGCCACAATGCCCAGGGCTATGTTTAATAATAATAATAATAAAACAAAAAAAAAAAAAAATAATTTTATTATCGAGGAAAACGACGAGAACAAAATTTACAAATAATAATAATATGTACAAATGGAAAAAATATATAAAACGTTTCGTATCCATTCGAGATATAGAGGCGTGCGCAAATTGATGTCGTATACCGGTGAGTACGATTGCTGTAGTAAACTTTGGATATTTTCCCCACCGGTCGCGTTTGTTCGCGTGTAGACAATAGGATTTAAACTTTTGGATACACTTTAATATTATACGCGCGTATCTATATGTATACGTTTTTACATTGCACGTATGTGTGTGTGTGTGTGTGTGTGTGTGTGTGTGTGCAGCTTGCGAGTACATTGAAAAAAGGATTCGATGCGGGTGAAAATCAAAATAACGCCTCGGATTTTATATTTCCGGCAAACTCGCCGTATCGATAATGCACGAAGCAACGCCGTCGACTGTCGAGAGTTAAATATCTATCGCCGAAAGAA
This sequence comes from Diuraphis noxia, assembly GCF_037042655.1. Lineage (NCBI taxonomy): Eukaryota > Metazoa > Arthropoda > Insecta > Hemiptera > Aphididae > Diuraphis > Diuraphis noxia. The sequence goes on along the minus strand of NW_028301712.1, from coordinate 68,611,272 downwards.
CAAAATAGAAAAACACACGCACACACTTAATTGCGCGTGCGTTACGGTCTTACAAAATATACTCGCACGTACACGCGGCACTGCAGCAGAAACTATATAATATAGTAATAAATAATAATAAAATAATGGAACGAAACGTACCTACCTATGAAACACTGACATTGTACGTAATTCTATAATAAACGTGTGATATATTATTATAGTATATTGACAGCAATGTCTGACACACCTCGGAACCTAAAATGATGGTTATTACAATAATGCTCGAGATTCGGAAAATCCATTGAAAGCATTCGAGTAGGATTTTGTCGCGGTAGTATTATTCGAATGGCAAAAACGTTGAGTTTATATATTTATAGATACCTGCTACCACACAAGTAAAGTATCAAAAGTATATTTTTTCAAGTAATGATATCTGTCCATTATTGGAATATTATTTTTGTTATGTTTTCAAAGGCACCTTTGTGATCCAAGTTCCATTAAATATATCACAAACCCATAGATATCAAGAAGTATATTAGCGAAAGTCCACGCAAACTGTAGTAGGACTGAAGGTAAAGGTATGTCCAGCTTCACAAGATCATTGAATAATAGTCAACATTTTTTATAATAAAAAATAATATTATTGAAGTATACAATCATAGACAAAGTATAATTATTGTTCATATTATCTGGAAAATATGTAAATAGAAGGATGTTTGCATAAACAATACCTATATATCTTTCCAGAAGACAGTGGACCGATGATAAATTATTACAATTATTGTTTTTACCCATTAAATTAATAGTTTATAATAATATTATTTCATAGTTTTCTTCCGGCTAATTGGATTGGCCAATTTAATTTAAGCATTAATATTATATTGAAATTTATTTATTACATATTATTTTACTATCTATCCTTAACACTTAAGATATAATATTGTAACACATCTTTAAAAATAAATATTGTACTATCCCAAATTCCCAATGGCATTGATGCCGATTGTTATAATAAAATAAAAATATTTTTCATAGTTGATAAAAAAAATTATGAAATTTTTTTAGAGTTTTAATTATAAATATTTAGTCCTTATACAGTCATACTAGTCATATAAGTTTTTTTTTAAATTTATTGATACGGCATCAACATTAAAGTCATTAGCCGGGAACAAACACATGTTTACAAGTTCTTAACAATCAGCTTAATATTTAAATTATTTAACTAAAGGAAATACAGTATAGTACAAGTATATGGTGATAATGGTATAGGTAACAATAATATATAACTATTTATATTCTATTATATAGATTGGTTATTTTAAGGAATGTTATTAAATAGTTAAAATTGTCTATACTTAAAATATCTCTTAATGTTAGGTGTGGAAAATTTTTTCTTTGTTCGGTTAGATTAGGGCATTCTAGGAGTAGGTGTGCTGTGGAAATCGTGGCGTTGTTGCAGAGTTCGCAGTTTGGTCTCGGCTCTCTTCTCATTAAGTGGACGTGTGTGATGTTTGTGTGTCCAATTTTCGTCCGTGTCCATATCACCTGTTGTCTTCTCGTACTTGAGGGAGGATTCGGGTTAGGTGACAGAAAAAGGTTTTATTTGGTTTTATTTGGTTTTATTTGGTTTTATTTGGTATAATTTGTTTTTCAGTTCCTGGTCCCAGAGTCGTTGGTGAATCGTTTTACTACTTTTTAAGGCGTTTCGGGCAGTTTCCAGTCATACATATAAGTTATTATTTATTTGTATGAATAAGTTTCACAAATAAACACTGAAAACATTTGAGTTGATCACCATACTAGAGGGCCCTATTAAACGTGTATTTACACGTATATTTAAAATAAATTCATTTTTGTTACGAATGTTAGTTTAAGTTAACGTATATAATGATGTACTAGAGTATCATATACGTTACTTAGCGTTTAACTTTTTTAAAAATGTTTTATTAGATATAAACAATCTGTACAATAAGATTATTTGTTAAGAGTATGAAAAAAAAAACAAAAAAGAAATAGCATGAAAGGTGTGATTAAGCAGCCACCCATTAATGCCTCTTGGCCAACCTAACATAATTTTTTGTTTTTGTTTTTACAATGTTTTATTTAAACTGTTTCAAAAAAAAAAACAATAAGAACAACTGAGGTAATATTAACTGAACTTAAACTAAAATTTGTAAAAAAAATGAATTTATTTTAAATATACATGTATTTTTAATTACACTATTACCATTGAAGTAGGACTTTTTATTTTCAATTTATATTGTTCGGTACTTACTGTTTTTTTCTTTTTTTAATTTTCAACGAAGACTTCAGTAACCAAGGCTCATAGATTATCAGCTTATCAGATACCTATCTACATACCTTGCGCAGTATAACTACATTTTATCATATAGCATTTAATTAATTCCACCTCTTTGGAAATCCAAAAAAACAGTTACGTCAAATTGAAAAAAAAGTTGCGAAATTTAATTATTCATTGCGCATGTCAAATTGGCAAGCAAACAGTTTTATTTTTCATATATTAACTGCACAACCTGCAGTATTTTTAAAATTATCTTTAAGACCACACGACTTTTTAAATCCTTTTAGGGCTGTATCAAAATAAGAAAATAAGAATATTTTATTGTACTCGGCCTCAAACAGAGAGACCACATCGTAAGCATCATACAGACAAAACGTCTGTATAGGCTGCAGAGGATGCAGGTGTCTACTTAGAAACATAATATTCCACAGTTATAGGTGTGTCGCAGTCTTGGATTTCACGTTAGACAGGATACGTGAACCTATCGTTAAAATGGAATCCATCAAAATTTAATTATTAAGTATATTCTCATCCATCCAATCGTCTCGATTTTAAAAAATATGCACAGTTGCGTTATATGCGTGTTATATACGTAGTCTACGCATTGCACAGTGATATAATCATGACGAAAGGACTTTATTGCTCTACACCTATACAGGAAATTAAAAGACGTTTTTTTGACTTTTAGATTTTCAGCCTGAACTCGTTTGTACTACCGCAATGCATAGTCGTTTGCGTTACCATCGTATTTATTATTATAATATTATGACGTCGCAAGTCTGGTGCGTCTGGTGCGCATGCTCGAATTTGGTTATGCGATGCGTGTGCTCGCTACGGGCATTTGAAAATCAGTGGCCGTTAGGGTGTTTTGATGCGAAGTTGTCGAGTATTACGTGAGTACTGCTGATCCGTCTGAGAAATTGCATACAACAAGTTCGCGATATTACGCGGTATAGTGTCAGTATATAGGTTTAATACAATATACAAGAACAATAGTACGCTTGGCCTTTGTCGTCGACTGATTAATGTTATCTTCGGCAGCCGTTCGACTCGTCTGAGAATAAGTTCCAACGAAGTGCGTTAAACGAGGAAACGTCGTTTTACGTGAGTTAAAAAAAAAAAAAATACATTTCACATAATATACGTTAAATCACGTTTTTCCCAAACGTATCTTACAATACGTTATCAATGGATTGTTCGAGTGAAAATTTGACTTTTTCCATAAAACCAATTACAACGAATATGAATATATATTATTTTAAATCAGAAGAATACAATTTTTTTTTTTTTTGAATGGTTTTATCGAGTAAAAAAATATGGTTGTAAAATATATGTATTTGATTATATACAAATATTATTATGATTATATAACATATATCTGAAAAAAACTAACCTCCAGTTAATTTTTAAAATGTTTACTGCATAAATTGCTTATCTATCAGTAAAATAATGGCTTAACTTATTTTACACCAGGAAATTAAAATAATTAAAGTTGTTGAGATTTTTTTAGGTATCGAAACATTGGGATATTTTGTGTAGGTGTAGTGTGGTGTTTATGCAATTTAATTTAAACTATTCGTTATTCAAATCATCCGAGTTTTAGGCTTATATAAAACTTTGGCTTATGGAAAAAGTTCTGCACTGCATATAACTATATAAGATGTTTGAAATTAATAATAGCTGAGGATGTAATTAAATATATATATATATATTTTGTGATTTAAATTAACATATCTAAAGCATCAGTGTAAATTATAAATGTTCAAGCTCCAGTAACCTACAATAATATTGTAATGGAATTCATACATGGTGAACTATTTTTCATAATATATAAATGTAATACTATTTAACATTGTGGCTTTATATACCTATATTATGTATAATATAATATATTATTTACGTATAGAAGTAAGTTAATAGTTTATCAATTTATCATTAATTTAATATTTTTAATCCTCTAAGACATTATATACTTTACTATAACAAAGTAGTACTTAAAGTGCTTTTTTTTTTTAAAAGAGAGTTCTAAAAATTGAAATTTTTTTTAATTATCTAACTTTTTACCAGCCATTTTTAATCAAACCTTAACTAGATTATTTGTTATTTAATATAATGTTAAAATACCTATTTTAACAATATTATCATTCTACAGAGTTAAGCATTGTACCACAATGCTCAAATTACAAATTTTAAAAATAAAATAAAAATATATATAGGAGACATTTCTTTGGATATATATATAGGTACTTGTTAAGAATTTAATTAGAACGTATTAATTATTATTATTGATTGAGATTCGATAAGAATAAATATGTTATAATTAATAACAACTTATTTAAACTCCACTAACAATTGACGGATTTATAAGTAGTAACTTTTACTTTTACTTTATTTATCATTTAATAATTTTTGAATAATGAAAATTTGAACAGCGAAATAAATGACTTACATTTAAAAGTAGAACAAAAATTACAATTTATTTCAACTTAATATAACATAAATTACTCTAGCACAATAAAAAAATGTCACGAATAAAAACAATAAAAACCCTCAAGGTACACTATTTAAACAGTTTATTTTACTTTTAATGAATTTGATACAAACATAAAAAGCTAGATGGTTTAAAATTAAAATGCTTAGAAATAATTTTATGAGTGATTGAATTGAAAAAATAATGTACTTAGCGCATCTAAAAATCAATTTTTTTTTGCACAATATAAATGAATAATATATTAATATATGGTAACTAAGTAATAGCACTTCTCATACATTATGTTTTCACACCATTCTTTGAAAACTAGTTGTTACATTTTGTCATTACACCAATTCAAACGTTTTCATTTAAATAATTTATTCATCATAATATTGTTATCATTATTTCGTCACGTTGCAGTAAATTATTGGAAAAAACAACATTTATCGGGACCGCCTAAAAATCATATATTTATTTTAGATTCTGAGCGAAGAGATGGATGTATTTATTTATATGATTACAATATACGTTATCCATGAGCAGTTAAAAGCATTTCGTGCATTTTTGTAACAGTTTTGCAGAGTTTGAAATGAAATTTAACGTTTGCGCGAGTTACCATACGTCATGGTTTAAAACATGACATGCGTTTATGAATTGTGACTAGAATCGCGTTTATGAGAATCACATTTCAATACAATTACAAACCAGAACCGTGGTTGAAAACTGTATCGTAATAATTATTTTCTTCTGTCTTCACCAGAGTCCATTTTCGATCCAATTGGAGCGATCTTTGCTAATGTTCATTATTCACATATGTTTATAATAATATGGGTTATATAGGTACATGGTCGCATGGATATTGACGATTCGTATGCGCGTGCATGCATATAATAATATACGACATCAAATATTTATTTTTATTTAGGTAAACCAATCGCTGATATAAATTTCTGGAACTTACACTGTATACTTCTTATTTATATTCCATTATATTAACCTTATTGTTTTCTTAACGGATGCTAGAATAGATATATTTTATATATTTATTTTTAATATTGAGAATAATAACGACCGCACCATGGTTCATATGTAACGAAAACCTACACAGAGACCTCCGAATTACCAAAATTAAAGATCATATAAGAACCCTTGCCAAAAATTCCCATAGTTCACTCCACAACTCAACAGGCTCAATTCACTTCAATTTACACATACGTCCACCAGCACAAATACTTCTAAAACGTGGCCGTCCGCATGACGTTATTCGTTAATTACTATTAATTAAATTATAAACTAGAATGTAAAATGTAATTATTGTTTATCTACTCTAATATTTTTGTCTACTCTATGTCTAACCAAACTTAACTATTGCTATCGTCGTCTACTATTGTTATTATCACTATATCATTACTATACTATGTTATCATGTTAAAATAGCCAAAAATGAATATTACTTATTATCCATATGTGTAGATAGCCGATAGCCTATCGGCTAGGAATGTCTTATTGTAAATAATAATAAAAAAAATAAAAATAAAAATATATTTATTTATTATTTATGAAGTTAACGAGCATCACTGAACCTGTTCGTGGGGTAGCTACGTTTTATATTTAATAATCTAATGCTCCTCGCACGGTTTTTCCGTTAAGTGTCATGATTGAAAAACAAAATATATGAAATATAGTAAGTTATTACTTATTATAGTTTAAACACGAAAATAATGTCGGGTAAAAACATTTCTTAAACGTTATCGTTCACCTTAAAGAGTTATATCTATTTTATGGAATTGCGTACAAGGGCTGCCATACCTTACGAAAAACGACAATATTAATAATAATAATAATAATAATAATGATAAAAAATCTCCTACTATTTTCTATTAGACATTTCTGGTTGAAAATATATAATAATGTACATCTATATACCAATACCTAACTTTTATAGATCGTGTGTTGTTTGCTGTACGTAATGCGCTCAGCCGTGCCATACTTCAAATGTCTGCGATAAATTCAAACGGTAGGTATAAGCCGTTCTATATTGTGAAACAACTATTTTCCGTTACAGTATATAGTTATAGAGTAACGGTTTTCACACGGAAGTTAACACTTTATAAATCACTATGCGTGATCTCCTGCGGTGCGGTATATGTAATTGGAATATAACAAAAATTTTTTTTTTTTTATGACTTAGTTCCAACATTTTTCTTAACAGAAAATTTTATCAAACAATAAACAATTTTGAGTTCATATTTTAACGTTAGAATTAAAAAAAAAAATAATAATAATGTTTTCTCCCAATAAAAATCCCTTTGTTAAACCATATGGCATAGTCACATTATTGTTATTGAATTAAAAGTATTTTTCGCTCAATGAAAATATAACAATATAATACCGAATGAAGTTTAATCACATTCGCTTCGTGACAATTTCGAACAAGTATTATAATTGATAGAATTTAACATTTTGGAAATGAAAGCACTTTATTTGTGTAGTGAATCAATGTTATAAAGTCGTACAATTAGATAAACAACTTATGCAAATGCCCAATCGATTGGCCAATTATGGTCTACTTAAGAAATAATTTGTATGGTTTAAGAAATTCTATGTATAAGTTTTGAAAACCATCACAGTTTATTGCCGTTGTTAGGTATACAAAGTATATTTTTAGAAATACCCTTAAACGATGGTATTACGTTTTTAAACGCCGCTATCTATTTAAAATATAGATTATAAAACAGAATTTTCGTTTTAGATTCTGAGTGACTTTTGTTTTTGTGTTGATTATAACTTTTTGGAACAGTAAAAAATTATGCTACAACTTTGAGAGTGATTTGTGGTAGAAAATTGAATCTATGTGGTTTTTGGTTTTAATTTAGTGGGTTAGAAATATTTTTGTTGTTACTATATTAATAAATGAATATCAATAATTTATATTTATTCATTGTAATATTATAACAATTGATAATGTAATAAAATAGTTGAATATAAAAAAAAAAAAAATAGTTCAACATACCAATAGAAATAATAAATTGATTATAACTTACCAGTTATATAAATAAATAGTAAAATATATCCTTAGAAATTGTGGATGACATTTACTGTATCAGCTCAGAGTAGGTTTTCGTATTAAATGATTTATTGACGTCCATTTCACTGACTTTACTGATTGAGAGGTATACTTGAAACCAATTCTACTTATATTAGCATAGCGAATTCCATGGTTTTCTGTTAATATTACTTTTATGTAGGGTATTTAAATTTTAACTAAGTTACATAAGTCTCATTGCACAAGCGCAGAGCATCTGGGAATAACAATGTAAAAAAAATTTACCAACATTTGATTAATTGGTCTGTGTAAAAAACTAGAAACTTTTTCGATGTTTACCATGGGATTTGGGTAGTTGGGTATATAAAGATGTATTAAGTTTTTTTTATGGAGATAGTTTGTTTTTTTAACTAAGATAATAATATTATTATTAATCGTGGTAATTAGGGATATAACAACGTAAAGTGAGTATTATACAGTTATTCATCTCACATAAATAACCACACGTTCTATTATAGAATCCGTTGTATTATATTTGAACTTGATCATACGATATTTACATATATATATTATTTATTTATTTATAAAATATTTATATAAAAATAATAACAGTGAACATAGAAATTTTCTATCGGTAATATTATGTCCTGCACTTTGGTGAACAATGTTACAACCACGATTTAAGATAGTATATTATAGTATATTATTATATTATTATAATACTATTATAATAATATTATTATTATTATTATACTATTATATTATAGTATCTTAAATCGTGGTTACAACTATAAATTGGCGATACACCACAAAATTATAGCTTATAAGTACATATGAGCCCGTTAAAACTGTGTTATCCCACAGCCATAATATTGGCTACAAACATAATTCAGCATAAAACAAATTTTTTTACAACACGATTGAGTAAATTTGTTGGCGTATTAAAGGATATAGAAATACAAAAGAAAACATATATGGATGAGAAATTAATTACTCCGCACTGTTGTCATTTTCAATTTTTAACTACATTTTACAAAATCATTTATTTGAATAGGTAATTATAATAATAAAAAATATGGTAAGAGTAAAGTCTCCGATAAAATTATTATTTTTTTATTATTTGTTATGAACATTTTTCTTGATTTTTTTAAGCAATAATTTTTACTATGTCAAATATAGATATAGATATTTTATATTATAATAGGTACTCGTTTTAAATATTACTTATTGTCGTGTTTTTATTAATTTAATAGCAAATTTTATTGTTTCTAGTGACAATAATGATCAAAATCTTTAACTCTCATAGCTCGTTTATGTTTGTTATTATAATAACTGGTGTATTAATGCGTGAAAATTATAAACTACAACATAATATCCGTAATGTGAATGAGAAAACATCGCATAAAATGTCGTGTGCTCAATCGTGCTTTACCGATAATATTATAAATAAACATTTGGCCAAATCCTAAATCAATTGAATATTTTTGTAAAACCATTTTTAAGGACTAATATTTTAATATATTCAAATGTATAATATTTAAAAATCCGAGTTTTTATTCGGCTTGGTATACAAAAATTTTCAAAAAAATTATTTGTTCATTAATTTACAGTGAAATAGTTTATTACCATCGGTAAAATTAAATTTTTTCACTTCAGGTGTATAGGCTACTTCTTAGATGATATAAATAATTTGTTGTTTGAAATGTGGTAGGTACTTAAGTAAAGATTCTGAAAAAAATCAAAATTTAACTATATTTAAAATTAAAAAAACAAACAAAATGGGATTGAGCGTGCTTAGAATTACCGTGTGTAGGTCTATACATTTTTCGGAAATATCGACATATAATACAGGAAGAAAATTATACCATTAGCTATCATGAGTATTACATAAACATAAACATAATACATTATTGTAGTATGATTATTACATTATTAAGTACCTCGTTGTAGTGTATGTTATCATTTTATCAATGTTCAAATTTAACGAAATCACATATTATACAGTTTATAAAAAAAATATAGGTATTAAATAGGATTATTCATTTTTATCTTCGCATGGTAAACTCCCGTGACATTTAGAACTACAAATTTGGGATGCTTATCTGCTTGTACATTTGTTTGTCTGTATTTTGTTTTACAATGACATCGGGTATATTATTATTCTTGTACCCTTGAAGTACTATTTGCAGCCGGCAACCGCTGTATCTAAAAGTGAAATTGGTTTTTCTGCGTGACCTGCTGATTCAAAAACAGAAGCCAGATCTAGTAATTTTGCTACGCAGGGATTTATTTTTGATCTTGTATACACGTGTTTCAGAAATTAATTTTCAGTGCCGACAAATAAATTTAATTATTTTTCATAAGATAGAGGTAGGTACCACAACTCAAAGTCATTGCGATTTTCAAAATGTTATATAAACTTCAATTTCGTAGGTCAACAGAAACTGTTTTGATAATTTTATTTATGACAATAAACATAAAAACATATATTAAATATTATCATTATCACTAAGAAAAACTTAATAAAATATAATTAAAAGAAAAAAAAACATAGTAAGATCAATATTAGCTTTTACTTGATAATAATAATTCCTCTTTGACTTAAGTCATTCGAGCATGCGCATTATCGCAATAAACGTGGAAATACAAATCATAATACAACGATAACATTTCAGTCTGCTGATAAACTACGAAAACGTTGACGAAAGTCAACTAAACCATTAATTTCTAATGTCTCATGCTTGTTTAGAGCTTGACCCCATTTCCTGAGTTGTCAACATTGCTGTTATCATTATAAATATACACAGTATAATATAATACATGGTTTTTGTGGCTTGATGATACGCGGTTTATAATACTTGACGTACGTGCTGGCCGCAGTTCCTAGCTCCCGGATGGGTAACCACCCGGGATTTTTAGCGAAATATATTTTCCGCATATACACAAATATGTGTTACAAGATACCATCTTAAAAACCTACAAAACAAATACATAAAAATAATCCCTACCGTACCCATAACTTACACCCATGGTTTATATAATATAATAACAGACTAAAATTAAAACAATTTTTATTTATTTATTTTCGAGGGAAGAAGATAATTTCTTACACAATCGAGTAGCGTAGAGATTACGGACAGAATCAATACGATGTTATTATTGTTACTGTGATTCGTTGTTGTACCATGCTATCGGGGAATTCATTTGAATTGTCCGCCGCGGACGTAAACAATATTTGTCGTCGCAATATAATGTATGGGAAGATTATACAGTATACATAAAGCAGTATACTCTTGCAATATACGGATTGAAAGTAAATGACGTGTACCTATATATAAATTTGGTGATGGGAGGGGGTGAGTGAATATGGGCCGAGAACGGCCGGACGGTCAGCTGCAGGATTAACGTCGGCGATGGCGAAAGAGTAACGACTATAATGTATAAGTATATATATTATGTGTATACATATAATGATCGATTGTTTATAAGCTCTCACCATCTCCCTTATACTTTCCCTCCATCTTGCTTTCGTTTGCTCAGTCACTCCACACGAGGCAGGCACAGAGATCGTGTACATACTCTGTTAATGGGACTGCATATACCTAGTACAATAGTAGTGTTGTTGTTGCCGGTGTAATTTAACCTTCTAAAACAGTGACCTCTACCCACCCGGAGCCGCACCCACTTAATGGGTCTTTCAAGTGTAAACAAAGTCTGTGACGCCGACCGGGTCTCGCACACTCACACACACACACATATGTTTGGGTGGCTGTATACTTACAATACGTCTATACAAACCCGAGAAGACTTTTAATCAGGAAACTGTGTGTATGTGTGTGTGTATCGGGGGAAGTTCAGCTGCATATGTACAAATAGAGTGGTACCCGATATGTATTTCTAAGAATTTTCCATTTTTTTTATTTTTTATTATTCTTTATTCTCGTTTTTTTTGTTATGTCTATTGCAGTATATATATATATATATATATATTATATATTAACAGCGAAATTAGTAAAATTTATAAGAGGGTATATTATATTGCACATAATACGTAATACATGCGTAATAATTATCTACAGTGACTGCAATGTGAGTCCGTTGAAGTTTATTTTTCATGCAATAGACTTATTGTCATCCATCACCTGATTATATTTAGTTTTCGTCTTATGAGTTATATTGTTACAAAATGGTTTTTTTATGGTTGGTCGTAATAAGTTTATGACATTTTAGATGGATGGTACATATAAATCAGTATAATGAATTTAAGCTTACCCATATGCTCGTTAGAAGTATCAATAGTACATCGATTACCTACATATATTTTTTTTAGGCTTGGTTTACTCAAAAACGATACATTTTTCATTTAAAATTAACACTAAATGACAATTTTGCACACAGATTTTTTAGAAATTTAATAAAAATTCAAAAATGTACTTTTAAGAAATAAAATGTGTGCTTCATTTTTCTTTAATCTGTGCCCTACAAGAAATTTTTAAACTAAATTTTAATTAGATATTTAAGGTACCCATAATTTATTTCATTGAATACATTTGAATATCTTGCAAATCAATGTGATCTAGTCGTCGATTAATAAAAAATATCAATTAAAAAACTTTTGATATTTTCTGAATTTTTTTGTATGCAACTGTTGCATTAAATTTTAGCAATAAAGTCAATTTACAATTTAGATAAATATCACACTAGATACATAATAAGAAGGTACACTCATTAGGATAATATAATAAAAATAAAATCATAATTATTACCAAATAGCATATCAAATTTAATTAAGCGCGATAAGCATGTAAAGAAATTGTTCTCTATTTTTCGTCCTAATCACATTAATCGTCCACCGAGGCTGTTCATAAAGATACTGGATGGCAGCTATTAAAACTTTGGCAATTGAACCGTACGATTACTTTTGGAGACAAATGAAAGGTCAGTTGAAGTTTGAGCCAAATTTATAAATATATATATATATATATATATATATATATATATATATTATATAGAAGTGCCAAAACGCGAGAAAACCTAATACCAAAATAATAATAAGTTTTTCAAAGTTGTTTAATGAAAATTTTGTTAAAAGTAATTGTACATTTGAGAAAATTAGAAATGTGAAAGTATGTTATATCTTATCCAGACATATAATGACGTTCGCTAACAACACCTTATGGAAAATGGAAATTTCAATATTAATCGGTATTATAATAATACAATAATATTGAGTACACCTCTTCCGATTTTAATATTGTTAATTTAATAAATAAACGAGAACAACGAATTATGGATTTTTATAGAAATTATAATTGCATAAAAGTAAATCATTGATTACCTGGCGGATAACATATAACGATACACAGTATAATAATATAATAACAATAATAATAATAACGTAAGGAATGTAAATTAGGTTTTAAGACACGCCCAGCCCAATAACGCGATTCAACCATAAATAACAATATATATAATAAAGGGGAGAACAGATGCATTTTAATGTTTATAAGAAGTAACGTACATTGGTAAAAAAGTTTTGAAAGCTACCTACTTCTTCTCGTATATAGTTATACCATAATATTTAAGTAGACAATCGATTTTTGTATTGTTGTTATTGTTAGAGTGTAAAATTATTTCTATTGTATATCTACTAAATCTTTGTAGCTTTAATTCTTACTAATAGACAATATAATAGCAATTATATGTACAAACGTACTGTTAAACAAATAAGCTACACATAACATTTTTCTTTAAAAATGAATTATCATATTATATAAATAAATATGAAAAGTTCGTTATTATTCTCATATTTTAGATTCTGAACGAAGTGAAGAATGTATTGATTTTACAATGATGTGTGATTTTTTTTTGTTTTTGTGTCTGTGTACAGCATAACTAGTCGAAATAATGCTTCGATTTCAAACTTTGGGGGTGGTTTCCGATGTAAAAGTGAAGATCCTTGGTGCATTATAGAGGTTAAAAGTAAACATTTTCCAACATTTTTCAAAAAAATCTAGAAAAACAAAAAAAAACTGACAGAAAAACGGAAATTTTTACGCAAAACCAGTTTTCGACCAAATCAATTTTTTTATATGGTTGTAATTCAAAAACTAATCGCTGTAAATACTTAAAATTTTCACCAAATGTTTATGTTAATGATATATATATACAGTTTAATTTTCAAAAATGTTTGACTTTTTTTGAGTTATTTATAGACCACTGAAATTTTCGATTTTTTTGAGAATTTTTTTTTGAAATGCCGGTAAAAAAATGTTGGATGACCAAAAAAACTTGAAAATTTAATACAAGGTTTTTTATGAGTTGTTCTTATTGTAGCTAAAAAAAAATTAAAAATCGTAAGTCACAATTTTTTTTTTATAAGTGTATATAGTTCAAATTTTTACGAAATCTGTCGAAAACGCGAAAATGTGCAAATAATTATGAAGTTGAAAAATCATACCAGTTATTTAGATTGGCATTTTCTTTACATGATTGAATTTTCAAAATGTTTTGACTTTTTTGACGTATTTATAAACAACTAACATTTTCAATATTTCTGAAAATTTTTTTTTGAAGTGTCGATCAAATGTTTTTGGCCCAATCAAAATACTTGAAAATTTAATACAAAGCTTCTCATAAGTTATTCTTATAGTGATTAAAAAATTATAAGAATACATAGGCACAATTTTTTTTTTTATTAGCATTTGAAGTTCAAATCTTGACAAAAATTCGTCAAAACCATGAATATTTTTTTTTGTGTCTGTCTGCTGTCATCACGTTTTGGGGCGGTATAAGTGCTTCGATTTTTGACTTCACTACTTCAGTACCTCGTTCGATCAGAAAGTGAATCTAGTTGGTACTTTGGGGAGTCAAAACTAGAAAATGTTCAATAATCTTCTATATAATCGGTATAAACAAACTAAAAATTAAGGGAAAAACAGGAAATTTTACGTACAGTCAGTTTTCGACAAAATCCGTTTTGATTTTTGATATAACTTTAAAACATTGATACATGATATTTTCACCGAATGTTTATATAAGTATATTCTATCCACCATGAAATTTTAAAAATTTTTGACTCAAGTTAAACTATTCATAGCTATATGCAATTTTCGATCATTATTAGTTTTTTTAAATTAATATCGATAAAAATTTATTTTTTGGGTATAAAATCTTGAAAATTTAATACAAGGCTCTTAACATATTGTTACAATAGCAGTTGAAAATTAAAATTAAATCATAGTCACAATTTTTTTTTATAAGCATTAAAATTTTGAATTTTGACAAAATACATAAAAATCACAAAAAATCATAAAAATTCGCAAAATTGTTTTAAGCTTGAAATTCATAAAACATTTTCTTTTTAAATCTAAGATTTGAAAATTTAATACAAGATTCCTTACAAATTTCTCAATCTTTATCACAAAAAAAAATGTCCACCGGAAAATCAAATTAAATTTTTATTAGCATTTGAATTTCAAATATTGACAAAAATTTGTCAAAACCATGAATATTTGTAAATTATTTTGTAGTTCAAAATTCATAAAATTGTTTGTATTTATATCTAAGGATAAAAAATTCAACACTAAGTTTTACTTCAAATAACTATAGGGAAAATTCGAAGCGTCATTATAGGAAAAAGGTTTTTAGCGTTAGAGTTTTAAATTTTTATGAAATTAGGTATATTATGTATATCTATGATAATATAAGGTATTATGAATTATGATAACTACATGCAATGTTTTTGGAAAAATTTATTAACCATGCCTTATTCAAAATGCGTCCTAATTGAAAAATAATATATTTGTTTCAAAATAGAATATATGACAATATTTAAATATAATATATCCTAGACTGACAAATCATCTCCGTTCAGAATCGTTTTTCGTATACAATGATACCTATCATTGCATTCAAATCTAAACTATCCTAGTCAGAGGTCCACCTCACCACCTAATGTACAGCAGAGCGATACCCACTTTCCCGCTTTTTTATTTATTGAAAAACTATAATTTTCTTTGAGTTCATAATCATAAATATAATGATACATAATAATATTGTTCTTAGTCATGAATCATGATGAAATCACTGATAATACAGGAACAAACGCCACCGGAATAGTGGTTTATTTAATTTCATTAGTTTTAGTTGATCTGCAAGAGTTTCGTTGGAAAAAATAAAAATAAAAATATCTTTTTTTAAATACCTATTTCTAAAAAGTTTAGTTATGTTACATATCCAACCATTATAATAGCAGTGGTCAGAATAAGAGCGTTGCCAAGATGATAGCTTTTGTTAGAGGTAATATTGTGGTGTCGACGAATGGAATATTACAAGGTAAGAAACTAAGAACCTATACATTATTTATAATCCCTGACAAGTGACAATTGTGTGGCTCAATTCGTCTCTAATGGTTTCAAACGCAATCATTCTACTCATATTAATTGCTTTTCTCGTAATCACTTGTGTTGTACAACTCATCAAAAGATATACATATTACTATATATGTATAGTACATATCAGGTGATAGTATAATGAATAATTTTGTCTGAGGGAATGTTAGTACTAAAAATTGGAATTTACTTATCATTCAGAAAAATCGATGTCGATGTATCTTAATATTGAGGTTACAATAAGTAGGTATTTATAAGTTAAATAAATCGTCGCAATGAGCCAGGAACTGTTTTGACGTTGAAATTCGCATAGAATTATCTGCAAATGTATCGATTACGTACGCGTTATTTGCTACACAAATGTCTATAAGGTAAAGCCTTGTAGGTAGTGAAATGAAATTATTTTTCGATTCGGAAACTGCAGTATACCGCTTTATTAAACGGATTACAACTATATACAGTATACATATTTAATGCTCAGATGTACCATCGAACAATATTTCTTGAAACCGAATCAGACTTTCATATATTATTATTTTATTACTGTTTACACGATAAATATATGAATGTAGGGGAAAACATGCCATGGGAAAAATTAGTCAGTACAATAATTATATATATAACAATTAAAATTAAAGTAGGTATTAAATTAGGTATTATTTATTTATTTTTTACACATTATTGGTAATACATAATCAATACACAATGTTATACTATGTTATACTATGTTATTATTTATTATTCATTAGTAATAAATTAGAGTTAAGATAGATATTTCAGATACCGACGGGACAAAATCATTGGAGGATGCAATAGACCGGAATTTTCGGAGAAGTTTGGTTGAAGCGTACAAAAGGCCTTAATGGTCTGTATAGCACAAAAAAAAAAGAATAGCAATAAATAGGTATATTTTAGATTTTAAACAGAAATGAATGTATTGATTTTATTATACAAACAATTTAAATTAAAAATATATATTAATTTATTTATTTCAAGGTAGCATGTAGTTCATACTGCAATGTGTACATTTAAAAAAGAATCCCCCTGTACAAAGTATATACATATCTAGGGTGTAAGACATAAATCAATTGATTTCGAGATAATATCCACAAAATATTATGTTTTTTTTATTAAATGTACCTAAAGCATTTTTTTCATCTTATTATGAAGGAAATTCCCTTTCTTTTGTTAAGATATAACTGTTTTATAAACTGTACTTTCAGTCTCACACATCTATACTCTCAATCTTACCCATCTATACTATCAGTTTTTTTCTTTAGTTTCTCTACTATTGATTTTACATTTTTAACACTCGATGGAAATCATTAACTCTAATAAAAATAAGCCCAAATTATATTTTGAGCGCTATATGTTCGTTCTCAAACATACCGGGAATAGTAGTAATATATGGCGTTGTAGTAAAGCAACCATGCTCAAATGTCTAGGGACCATTTATACAGATCTTGAAATGTCAAAAATTGTCAAAAGTGGAACAACTCATATTATAACATATATACCAAACAAGAAAGAGATTGAGGTAAATAAGTGTTATAATGAAATGAAAATTCAAGCTAGCTAACCTTATAATTTATTAATATTAAAATATTAACAATTTTATTTTTATATATGAATACGGACAATATGGTATGACTGACTTTGTTAAAATGTTTAAATTAATTAACATATAACCTGTGTATTAATAATTATATATATATATATATATATGTATACAATATCACCAATGTTTAAATTTTTTTAAATAATACCTAATTTAATAGGTACTTTAATTTTAATTGTTATATATTTAATTATTGTAATTTGATTTTTTTTCCATGGCTTATTTTTCCCATGGCTTTCTTTTCTGTGGATCATTTTTTCCTTGGCTTTTTTCCCGAATTTTTTTCATGGCTTTTTTCCGTGGATTTTTTTCTGACTACCTAAATATATTAGCGAGCACAAAATATGATTTTTAGAATCGCCCTATTCTGAACGCTATCTGCCAATATGGTCAGTTTTAATTAACTTACATTATTTATAATAGGTAGGTACCACCAACATAACCATGTTTGAGGCGAAGATTTTCCGAGTACCCGTGTCTACGGGAATGGGAATCAGTTACCCAACCATAATTGAAAACTATTGTGCTCAACGTCAAAATTATTTTCTGTACCTAAGGTCGGAAGAGGTTTATCAGTTTTATTATAACATCATGTTGACACGTAGGTATACATTATTATACATGTTCTTATATCTTATATATATATACAGGATGATTCTTTTATCAAACAACACTCATTATTTAAAAAAGTATTGACTTTTTTCAAAATATTTTTTTACATAGTTTCAAGTTGTTAAAAAACCAACGCTTTTATTAAAAATTATATTTTTAAATATTTTTTATCCTTATCATTTTTTAAATGTTTTACTTTTTTGAATTGTAACATAGTTTTTTAATTTTATATTCCAAAGCAGAATATTTTTCTAAAAATGTTGATACATAAAAATCGAATTTAGGACGAGTAGTTTATGAGTTATAAGTATTTAAAGTTCAGACAAGCGGAGTAGTGGACAAACATTTTGCGGGGTAACCCCGTACCACTCCACTCTGCCGATCTAAACTTTAAATACCTATAAGGCTATAACTCATAAACTACTAGCGCTAAATTCGAAATTTTAACGTAATAATAATTCAAAAAAATAGCTTTATTAATTTATGAAATTTTTAGTATAGGTTACCATTTGAAAATCAAAAGTTGATAGTGGTTTATCTAATAAATATAAGGGTGAAAAATATTTAAAAAATAAACAATTCAAGAAGAGTGTAAATCTACAATATTTTGAAACAAAAAAAATTTGAAAAAGTCAATACTTTTATAAATAATGAGTGTTGTTTGATAAAAGAATCACCCTATATATATATCAATGAAAAGAATATTGTAATTTAAAGATTTTCTGTAGTCATTACAGTACTTAGTTTTTAACGACCAATCCCAACACTAATAACACTACACAAAATCGATTAAATAATAATAGAACTCCGTATAAATTATATTTTCGGCCAATTAGAGGTATTTGTTGGTTTTCATATTAGGTATTATAGTGACATAATGGTCCACGTCACATTTTATGTAACTATAATAACTATAGGTAACTCTCTCATCAGTTAAATGAGATTAAGAAATATAATATTTTTAATATTATATACACCCTAATTCACGTGTAAATTATTATGACATCAATTATAATTTACGTTGCCTAAATTTACATCCACTGTTACCACTAGTTCCATTTGGAGGATTAAATTCGATCGTGATAAAGTGCACATATTATATTTTTAACTTGTGTACTTAATAATAACATTGTTCTTCTATAGAAAATTGGATTATTTGCTATTTTTATAATAGAAATATTATTCATACGATTTATGTAAGTAATTTGTGTGCAACATTAAATAAGACATATTTTTACTAATATAAAGTCTCACGATGAGCTTAAATGTTTGTCGCATAATTTATGAAGTTTGTGCTTGTATATTGTACAATATCCACTTTAAAAGTCAGGACTTAACTAACGTGTATAGTTATTATAACTATTAAGAACCAAACATAGATTTTTTTTGATTTTTGTGTGATCAAATATATTTTAAAAACAGCTACAATCCAATTATAAATTCCTAGTTGATAATGCATTGTAGTTTTTAAACCGTTTGAAATCATATTAAGAATTATAAAATATAACATTGTTGTAGTATGCATATTTATGATCTTTATTATTTCATTTGAAATTTGTTTTATGCATTCAAATGATATAAATAACACCGATTGATAATTACATTAATATATTATGCTAAAACAGAACATAACTAATTGGAAATAAATACTTGTTTTCGTTTTCGTTTTAATTTAATTAAATACTATTAAAATTAATAAATCTGTATTAAATTGAAAGAGTGGTGTTGTTAGGTACTGATTTCATAGAAACAACCTACTTGGACGTGATTTCCACTTTTGAGTGTAATGCTATTGCAGGTTCATGATTGTCCTACAATATTATTATACATTCTCTGTCTGTTTGTCTTTCACTGTCTACCGTGTCATCCGAAACCGCATCTGGACTTGAAGTTATCGTCTAGCCGTTTACATTTTCATAACAATCGTTCCTTTTCACATAAAATAAGAGCCAGAAACGCAGAATGTCACTGTTGTATACGTTTTCAGAAGTAATATGCAAATGCCGTCGTTTTTCGAATAAAATGCACTGATTTGATTAGTAATATTTTAATATACTTTTAAATAATTTGGATAATAGGTACTTGCATAATTTTTTTTTTTAAATTATTATTTTAGAATGTTAAAATTCTAAAGAAACAGCGCAGTCATATATGTTTATGGTATCAAAAACCCATCTTTATAATTAATTATGGAATTAGTTTTATGTAGCTAGATTATACAAAGGTATTATAATGCAATTTTAAACATATTTGAACAATTTTTATTACATATTTTTCAATCAATTTCTAATAAACAGGTTAGTTCTGTTGAAATGTACCGACTACCATAAATCTAGCCGATTTTGACCATGTCCGAGTCTGAGTAATACTTGTACAACAGTTGTACCTATATAACCTGTGCATAATGCTTATTATGAAGTCACAAAGTGAAAAGCGACCATTGATAAGTCACTAATCCGAGAAGTTATAGTAGTTTTACAACAATTTAGTATAGAATCACTGGTTCCATAATATTTAAACTACACAACTCTTAAAATATTCTTGTAAAATAACCATAATGAACTCTTTTCATGTTATTTCTATTTAAACCAAGTCTGTTTAACGGTATCTTATATTCTACTATACTAGTATGTAGTTGAAATGTCTCCGAACAAAAATTCTATGTCCAGGATTAATGTACGCAGGGGCGTCATTTCAGGTTTTTTTTCGGGTGTGCGAAGTTTCAAGCAGGCCATTTTGAAATTTCACCAGGCCATATAAAAATAGATATACATACGTATATGTATATTATCCTGCATTCAATTATTTCTAACATTATAGACCAGTTATAACTATTTGATTTTAATCATTAAATAATTGTGCATTCATGGCTCGTGCATTATTTTAGGCTTCAGCAAGGCGCAGGCCAATGATTATAACATTCTAAAAGTAAGGGGTGCAACCGCACACCCTGCCACCCCCCAAATGACGCCCCTAAATGTACGTAATTATATAATATATATACGAGAACAAACTATACATATTATATTAATATATTATATGACAGTATATATACCAGAATCAAGCGATCGGATACATAGCTAGTTATATTGAAAGTATAAAATTTATCAATTTAACAATAATTACTATAAATGATCAAAGAAAAAAAATAATTATAAAACGATTTCATAAAGTCTTTGGTCTTATTGAGAGTGCACAAATATTATACATAATTATTTATAAAATCAATAAATATAATTATTTTTAGCTTTGTTCATGACATTGACGTTTATTGAAATTAATAAATGATAATATTATAATTGAAAAATTATTGTTTATGTATGCTGAGACCTTATTAGTTTTATTGTAAATATGTAATTTAATTTATAAGTACTTATTATAGCCTGACAAGGGTCTTATTTATTTTATAGTAATACAATTACCTATATTTAGTTTGTTTAATGCATTTTGTTTGTAAACGATTTTTTTTTTTTTTATGACAGGAGTCTTCAAAATCATCAATTAAATATGTGTATTAATTGATTGATAATATAAATTGATTTTTTTTATGTTAGCATTATTTTAATGTATTTTGAAGGTTTATGTAATGGGACTTAACATTTGGATACTAAGAAATTAAGAAACTTGTATTTATATGATAAAATAAACACAAAAATTGAAGATATTAAAAGACTTAAATGTCCAGTCACTAATTTCATGAGGTAATCACAATTTCCAAACCATTCTATTAATTCAAATCAGAATAGTTTTTTTTTCAAATTTCTTGATTTATTATTCATTCAAAATGTTTTACCACTAAATATCATAGATTAGATGTGTTTTTTTCTAAAGAAAATATATAAAAAAACATCAATAACCTATATTTATTAAATAATCACACAATTTTCTATTTTATTACGTTGTAATTGTTGATTTATCTTAACTGCATTAAAGTGGTATTCCAAAAAATTTTTAAAAAGAAAAATATACAAATAACAGTTTACAAAACTGAGTGACAGACTATTGCTGAAAAAAATATCGTTGATTAAATAACCATCCAATTAAATCTGTACATATTTACTTCATATTTTCTTCTTCTTCTTCTTATTTTTCTTCTTCAATGGCATTTATAACTACATTAGATGTTTTGGTACCATCACTATATTCCTCCATTTCTTTTGATTTTGAAAAATGTCCTTCCATTCTTGTACTCACACGTCTTTAAAATCTCCTTCCATCTTTTCTGAGGTATATTCCGAAGTCTCTTCCCTTCCGGTTCTGATTCTATATCTGATCTGACGATTTCTTCTTAGCTTCACTTCATGAAATGACCAAACCATATAAAATATTTGTCTTTTTTTTTAAGCTAGTAACTGGTGCTAGACTTAGTTCTTCTGTAGTTACTTATTAAACTTTCTTCTCCATTCATTATTGTTCTCGTGTCACGAACTGGTCTACATATCATTCTCTATATTTTGTTTTCGAAGGTTCTACGTCTTCTTGCTGCCACACTTGACGTTGTCCATAACTTATAACCATTAGTGTGAGTGGGCTTTATTATTTCCGTGTATAACCTTAATTTTGTTTACTTAAAGAGCGCTTTGGATCTGAAGAATTTTGATAGTGCAAAAGAGGCTCTTTCTGCCTTGGCTCTCCTCACACTTATCCCCCGTGGGCCGTGACTAATCATTTTTCTACTAAGTATCATTCCTAAATATAAGAATTCTTTATCTACATTTATCTGTAATTCTATTTTTTCTGGAGTGTTTTTGAGAGCCGTGGATAGCTTTAAACCACTCTCCAGAGATTCACTAAGGATATTCAAATCATCCCAAAAATCTGTATTTGGTATTCATTGACTGCTATCTCGTTTTTAACTCCTTTTTCATAATTTCTAATCTCGTTTAGAATCATCGTGAATAAAATATAATTTTAAGAAAAACATTTTAAAATGTGGATATTTTAACTGGTAAAAATTCCACATTTACACATTGTATGATCGTTCTCTGATTAAAAATCAAAACACTTCTAGTAGTACATTGTAATCGTTATTTCAAATAAGTAACAATAAGTGTAAGGTTATTCGAGTGGTTACATCATTAATTGGCATAATGTAAATTTTTAAATTTTATCAAAGCCAATTAAATACATATTTAATACGATATTTATGATAGGTAACTTTTAAAAATGCTGATGACTTATTGAAACTGTGGTATTGACAATATTTACTAGAGTCTAGAAGTTTATTGATTTTAATTTAACGGTAGTTGAGGATAATTTTGACCAATTCTTCCTCAACTTTCCTAAGTAATTTATAGTACTTTTTCGTTTACTTTTTAATTTTTTCACGAAAAATAAACATTTTTTTGACAAATATTGTAATCACCTTGATATTACCGAAATGTATTCAACTACGATAGGTAGTAAAACTAAATGAAACGTACAAAAAAACATTAATTTATACAATTTGTAATGAATGTTTTCCAATGTGAGGTGACATTAATATAATAATCATTACAAATACATGACAATAATCATTAATACTTAATCAAAACAGTAGTTTATTTTAATATATATATATATATTAAAATAAACCATTTGTTATTTGTTAAAGTTGTAAATACACAGTTCTGTCCAAAATCAATGTCAGTAAATTTAAAACATTTATAACGTAAAGCATAATAGCGTGTTATACAATTGAAGTCTGTAAGACAGTCTTTCTTTGTTTAGTTATACGCCTTCATCATAATTATTGAATTGTGTACTCATATTAAATATTTAAATTGTTGGAAATTGAAATATATAACTAACGTGTGTAGTACAGTGTTGATGTTGAAGCCAGAAATATTTTGCTCAAGTGATAGCTTCTACCATTTTTGAGAATGAAAATTGTTAATATGATAACCTATTAATAACCTTTATTGTCCTTTAAATAATTTGGCGTCAAGCCTCTAGAGCTTGTTCACGATACTGCAGAATCCGTGCACACTGCAATCAATGCATGTCAATACTTAAAGTGTTGTTTAAAACTCACTATACCATCAAGGAATAATCCGATAAAAGTTGAAGTTTTTTTTTAAAGGTGTGCGGTAATACAGACATTTAAACTACAGGTATTTTTATTGCGTTTAAACAATACCACAAAGACAATTCCTTTAAAATTTAATTCTAAGTGTAATGCAGGTAGGTAATACGAAAGTTAACTGGGTTGTTGTAAAAGTTTCCCATTTGTCACTTACTTATCTTATATATCGGTTAAGACAAAACTATACAACAACTGCAATTATTGTGTTCACCTCGAATATGTAGTGAACTGAGACATATATGAATTACATTTCAGAGGCATATATCCAGAAAATTCCAATAGGTGATGCTATAAAAATAATAACTTCAACGGACAAAATAAAATATATTAAGTATAGTTGCCAATACTAATATATTTTGAAAATTAATTTATATTAAATAACATCTAACTACATGATATAATCCACATGCATAAAAGGTAAAGTGTGGTAGTGGTTTATAGACACAAGTTTTTGTTTCTATCAAAATTTCACTCAATAACTTCAAAATCTATTTATTTTGTGTGAAACAAATGACAATTAGTTGTATTATTTGATGTACATACCCATTGTCTAGATATATTATAAATTATGCGTTGATCTCTGGGAAGAACTTCGACGCAAGTATCATTAACTGGTGATTATGCTGCAGTGTATATGTTACGGTCAATGACGAAAATTTTGATATTTACGTTAAAGCCCGGCCAATGTCGAAAATTACCTTGTGCAATACAAATTTACGTAAATGACCGGTAATTTACGTAAATGGCGATACATAATGGTTAATGTTGTAAACACGGGTATTTTTTTATTATTCACGTCAATTCCCAACTCCTGTTGGACGTTGTTGTAAATTATACATTTATAACATACGGGTCACTGTTAAGTGTCAGTTATCTATCTACACACGTTAAGTGCTACGTTAGTATGTATTATTTATAAAAATATCACCGATAATCAGCGATAGTTACTCGAGTAAACCATAATAATATTAATATAGAGCTGATGGCTAAGTTAAATAATGCCGTGCTTATCTAACAAATTATCAAAGGTAGGTAATTTGTTTTATTGCATTTTATTGCAGTTTTCCCCCATAAAGTATTTTAGCTATTTCAGTTTCGTTGCAGACATCGTATTCGTTTCATATCGCTTGATTCGCTCGGAATCTGTAAATACCGAGAAAGAAATTACGCTGAGAGAAGCTGCAGGTTTTAATAATGTCACTGGATCACAAGGTTACAGAAGGTGCAATTGCAAACTAAAGTGCAGAACAAATGCATTTGTCGATCAGTGGGAATATTGTGTAACTCCAAATGTCACAACAGCATGCCTTGCAAAAATAAATAATAAATAATAAATATAATATATTATTAATAATAAAAAAATAATAAGACAATTATTAATAAGTGTAGTCTGTAATTAATGTTATGTACGTAATTGACCAACAGTCAATGGTTAATAACGTTAAGATTCGGTCATCGAGGTAAAATTGTTTTATTTTATTTTGTAATTTACAACAATAACCTATTATCTTGGATACTGACGTTATTTCCAGGTATTTAACGAAAATCACCTAGCGAACTGGCTTCTAACGTTAATGACCGGTTAATAACGTAAATATTCAATTTTCATCATTGACCGTAACATATATAATGGTAAAATGAAGTGTTTAATGGGTTTTATTTTTATCAGACTATCATAAAAAATATTTAAAGTTTGTTTACACTAAATTCAAATATTTTAAGTACCTAGGTAGTGACATTTGTCGCCTGAGCGAGTTAGTAAGTACTATATTTGAACCATTTTATTGTATATCTACCTGTAATTAATAAACACGGTCGATGAAAGGGGTGTTACTACTCCTACAACACCCCCTCACTATGCCACCACATTTTTCACATTACTATACATAACAGAAGTTTTAAACGCAAGACTATTATAGTATTGACGTATCGTCATTGTATTTATTCATTAAATAAAGCTATATATTTTTACATTTTACAACTGCGTTTAAATATGTACAAAATAATATATTATTGTATATATTTGTACATAATTTATCTCGGTGTATGTTTTAACTTGTAAGCAAATTTAACTGAACAATGAACATATTAACGTATATACCATATTATAAACTATGCTAATATTATAACTTGCTAATAATGTATGAACATTTTAAACTTTAGACTGCGTACGTAAACAACTGCAGTATTCCGCTGCAGTACATTAAAATGGGCCGCAATTGTTTTAAGCGCTTTCTACTTTAAACATAATTTTGTTCTGATAATTTATGACGGAAGCAATATCAAAATACAAAAGTTCTTCACTAAAGGACAAAATATCATTTTTTATTTTTTGAAGCTGTCAGTCTCTTCCGGAATAGTTATAAATTATATTGAAAATATTACCGAAAATATTATTTTTATTCTATACATACATAATCAATTTATTTTCTAAAGTGAAATTTGAATAAGAGTTATGCACAGTTTAAATGTCTAGGTAGGTAATTATTTTTCAACGGCTACATAAATTACAATAACTTATTAAATAAGTTTTGTTCAAATAAGTCTTATTTAAACAAAACTATAGTGATTTTTATTGTATTCATGTATTGCGACATTTGAGTTCGACAAGCACTGAGTGTTTTATTCTATAAAAATAAATATAAAATGGCCATACCTACAAATTACAATGGTTACTGTTTTACAAATATTATATACGTACTGTATTGTAACTCGGCTCGTCCATACACAACGAAATAATATTAAATTGATATTCATTGTTAATTTGGTAGTTTTTGGTCATTATTTTATTGTATTTTTTTTTTTTAAATAAAAATATAGAAAGCTTTAAGTCACAAGATTTTTTCTGATAATTTAAGGCACTATTGGTACATATAGCATATTATTCAACAAAGAAAATATTGTTAATGACCAATGGATTGTACATTTTTGAATTGTCACTTATCTATCTATTTGTGTATATTTTTAATTATTTAGGAAATATACAGGTCTTATTCATTTTGTAACTTAAATTTATAGATTTAAGTAAACTTTTGCTAAAAAAATCAACAGTTTGATGATATGGAAACTATTCGTAAAAATTAATGGTATTTATTTAAAATCACATATGTGAAATTATAGGATTTTTTCAATTCAGGGGCGTCATTTCAGGTTTTTTTCGGGTTTGCGAAGTTTCAATCAGGCCATTTTGAAATTTCACCAGGCCATATAAAATAGATATACATACGTATATGCATATTATCCTGCATTCAATTATTTTCATACATTATAAACCGGTTATTACAATTTGATTTTAATCAGATAAATAATTGTGCATTCGTGGCTCGTGCATTATTTTAGGCTTCAGCAAGGCGCAGGCCAATTGTAACATTCTAAAAGTAAGGGGTGCAACCGCACACCCTGCCACCCTCCCAAATGATGCCCCTGTTTTTCATCATTATGACACAATATTAATATATTCATTTAGGTAAGTATTATATGTTCCTTAAAAATAATGAACTTTCTTTTAAAAATATTACCTTTTATTTTTAGTTTATAAAATATTTACATTGTAATGATGTGTTTGACATAATGATTACACATGTATAGGTCATATTAATTAATAAAAAAAAAATAATAATAAAACTCAATATGAATAGAGCGTTTAAACAAAAAATATTACATCTGTATATTTTGGATACGTAACAAACAGTTTTTATATTTGATGACAAAAAATTGTCAAAACTTAAGCGGAGTTCATGAGGTATAGTCACTCATTGAAAAGGGCCTAAACATGTTTTTTTTAATTGTTAACGAACTGAATACATTCTGCAACTAAAACAATACCATTGGGTGATAAATGCAGTTATAAGAAAAATGTGTTCTGTGCTTGTTTACATTAATATTTATTTTCACATTGATACTGATGCTATGTACATATTGCATATTTTGTACCTTTCAGTATTACAATCTTTCAAGTCAGAATGTGTACACGGTCTATACATAACGTATAATATATACGAGTATTTATAGATATGTGAAACGTGAAACGTTTATAAGAATACATAAACGCGTGTGTTCCTGTATATATATGTATTATATATAATTATATGTAAATATGTATGATATATATTTTAAAGTTCTGAAAAATAAAGCTAACGTGTAAAAATCGGTCTTTCAGCTGCAAAAAATATAAATTACAAATAATACTACCTATACCTCTATATCCTTCGATTTTCTATGATTTACATTTAAAAACACTTATAACTTGATGCGTATATTGTTATGAATACAGGGTGTTTTTATAAGTATGCTCACCCCCATTTTTACCTTTAATAGTATATATTTTATATAAATTATAATTTTTATAATTTTTAAGTATACTTAAAATACTTAATATCAAATTTTTGATATTATTGAACTGCTTAAGGGGTATCCTGTGGCGATACCATCTTCTATTTTTAAAATGAGAACATACACTCTTTTTTGTTGAAAGTTATTTAGTGGATAATTTTTTTGAAAATGTTGATGTATCTATATTAAAATTCTAATGACTAGTTTCTGAGTTAGTAAAATGTTTATACTAAGGATAATAATTAATAATCTTTAAAAATGGTTTTATAAATGAAAATTATATGTAACGTTATGGATGTAGAATGTATTATACTTGGATTATTTTCATGAATTATTTATACTGATGATTTAGTATTAACTGCTTACTTTTTCAAATCGTTTAATATATTTAACCCATTACTATAGGTACCTATATTATTCTTATAGCATACAAAGTGAAATAACTCTATCTAAAAAAAACTACTATCTTAAATTTTGATTTAGACACGCCAAAAGTCTCAAAAACATAACCTGCTTGTTAATAATAAAAAAAAGGTAGGTTCCTATTTGAAAAACTGAAGGTAACATCGTCACAGGATCATCTTTAAATGGTACATAAAATGTCAATAATTCGAAAAATGGTCTTCAAGTGTATTAAAAATTCCAAAAATCTAAATTTTAACAAATGCATAATGTAACCATAAAATAGCATGCGTATGCTTAAGAAATCACCCTGTATATAATACTTGTATTGCGTCATTCAGGATTTACAGTTAATGTGGTAAAAAAATTATAACGCATTTAGCGATGATAAAATCAATATACATAATATATGTGGAACTAAATCGGTCAGTTTATACGGTCCGTATAATACGGAAACTTACTTTGGGTAGGACACAAATTTGAGAACGTTTTATGCTGTAATACGTATAACTTATCATAAACCTCGATGTTTTCGCACGACTGACTTCAAATCATTAAAAAAAAACCCTCTATAAACGCGAACTCGATGATGGACCTCATGACCATTTCGCTTAGTTGCTCGTCAAAATAAATACACGAGATTCGTTTTCTTATCGTTCTATGAAACTAAAATTGGGTAACTACAGTTTGACACACTTTATTTCTACCTAATGCGAAGTCTGTAACACGAAATAATTAAGAAAATGTTTAATGGAAATGAGAGTGATTGCATAGTAAGAATTAATTATTACTTTTTTTTTTAACTATGTTTCGTCTGTATATTTTTATTTAATTATTTTCAGAAAAAAATATTTAAAATTTAAGCCTATAAAAATACTTGAAAATTAAAGTGAAATAATCTTGTAGTTTTCCTCCATAAACTCAGCGTACGATAGATCTACATCAGTTAATATTATAGCCACAAACCGATGTTTGGTATTTACGGTTGCATAGTATTTGTTGGTTACGATCTTGCAGGTGTGGTTGGTGTATTATACTGAATGACGTAAAGTATATATTACGATATAAGAACGTATTCGAAATATTTTTTTATCTCTTTGGAGTTGGGGTAGGTGATGATCAACATTTTCCACGTAATAATGCACAATTAATGTGTAATCTTGCAGTTTCACGTTCGATAATGGACAGACAACAGATAATAGACACTCATTACCCATATAAGTTGTCATATCGTACGCGTTTATGATATAAGTTGATAATATTGTATTGTGCAAACAAAATAAAATTCTATACTTACTTCGATACGAATTGGAATAATTCTTTGATTAACTATATTGTACGGCGTTGGTAGTGGTCGTCGCTTTTTTCGTATGGCTACGAAAAAAGCGCGGTATATAGATAGTGGTATAAAGTGTTATAATAGTTTCAACTGTTTTAAGTATATCACGTAATGTCACTGGCGAGAAATGTAATGTCAGCGCGAAATAATAATTAGGGAGCCGGCAAAGGAAAACCGCGCCGACGGATGGAATTAAAACAAATTAAGCCAACGGTCATAATATTGTACAGGGTGATCCCATCGCATCACCGAGGGTGTCTGCGGTAAAAGAGTGGGAAGAGAGGTTGGATTCATGCGCGAGTCTGCAGTATTATTATAGTACTGTTGTGTATACGTGAAATGATTTTAGGTACAACGACGAATCCTATCGCGCACGTGGTTAGGCGCCTATCCTCTTCTACCATACCCTTCTCCCATCACCGTCCCCGTCCCAATCTCACTGTTCCCGCTTGCACCCACCAACCGGCGCTCCACAAACCGTTTCGCCGCAGGATCCCCCAAAAGTCTGGGGACGAATTAATTTTACCGTCTCCGGTATACCTACGCTCACGCATACATGTATATCGTACCTACGTATTTTAAACCGCGGGTAAAATGTTTTAATTATACTCTGATAATAATGATAATAATAACAATTAATTACATTTTACTTGAAACGTTACATTGTTATAATAATAATATATTATTATAATATAATGAGTATATAGTATTTACGCGTGGCCATATTATAATAATAATCGTATTGCTTACAGACGATATATTATAATTCAGGAGGTGTATACTAGGGGAGGCACAGAGTTGTTTATTTTGATTTTTCCAACACTCACTACGATAATAAAACACTTTTGTTTTTAACATTTATTTTTAATTCAGTGGTTGTTCGAAAACATGTCATTAATCGGTGTCATTTGATATGGCAAATCAAATCGAAACAGAATCATTAATGTTGTTGGAC
Organism: Diuraphis noxia; assembly: GCF_037042655.1. NCBI lineage: Eukaryota > Metazoa > Arthropoda > Insecta > Hemiptera > Aphididae > Diuraphis > Diuraphis noxia. Next base: position 68,579,754 of record NW_028301712.1, on the reverse strand, counting down.
ATCATAGAATATATTTTTAACTACCTCATGGTCTTAACATTTTTTAATGAGGTTATTTGTTTGTCACAAAAAAAAATTAATGCTTTGATAAATTGATAAATTGATGTTTACCCATCTACGGCAGAAATTCAATGAACGGTCACAGAGACCAACGATTTTTACGTTTACGTGATTTCAAGTTTAATACATTATTCAAAAATCTATTCAGATGAATACACCGCTTAAAAATTGTTTATAACTTTGTGTAGGAAATGTGCAAATAATAATATGCAGTGACTCTAATACAATACTAATGTCAAAGGTTAATACTGCTCAAATTAAAAAGGGAGGGGTGCTCTATTTTTATATAATATTTGGTAGGTACTAATACATAACGTATAATAGATGTTTTATCATTCAGTAATTATCAAATTAATTGTAAGCCAATTAGTCTGGGGGGGATGATCTCATCATTCAGTGTACATATATAAATCGTGATGTATTTTAGTACTATGGAGATAATTTGAAGGGTATAGGTATATCAAATGCAATAATAAATAATAACAAACAAAAAGTTTAAAAAAACTTATCGTTTAGTATCAAACTTTCGTAATTATTTCACCACAAACAAGGTGATAACATTTTAAGAATGAGAAATTAAAATACCTATTGAGGTTTGATAGTTATTATAGTATTAGTCTGTGAGAGAGCTGCTGCTAGTATTAATCTTCGTGAGGCATAGAACTGTTACCTACTAATAAATAATGCAATTTCGACGGTATGGGATGAAGGTGTCAGGTAAATTTAATTATTTTTGTAGATAATAAAGTAGCAACCTACACACCGTAAAACCAAGTGAAACGTTAGGATTTTAAAGATTTACTGAACTTTACTGAGTTTCAATTAAAAATCATTTGCAATTAACCGTTCAGTTGTTACTTGTTAGTCACTCGCTGTTTTACGGTAATGCCACGTACGTGTCGTTTTAGTTTAATTTTTTTAATTTGGCGTTGCCAAGTAACTCACTTAACATCAGTTACTATATTATGTTCAATTATAATTCAACTAGAATTAATATACGTATAGATTGGTTTTAACTTCCGAGAGGCTTTTAAAATCCGTTTACCGAGAAAATGTGAATCTTTTTTTATAGGTTAGTATTTTAATTTTTACAGAAATACAGATCTCGTTGTCACTAGCTTTTCGCTAGAAAAATGATGTTACGATCGTTTTATAGAACTACACGAAGTGCGTAGGTACTGCGTACATTTTATAGTAATAATATGAAAGACGTACTTTTTCTCGGTGGTCTTAAGTGATACGGAACAAACAACAGCTCCTTTTAACCTTTAACTTTGGTTTCTGTTTTTAGACTTAAACTCCTAGAGAGTAGAGACTACTAGGCCTGACCATCATTTTATGGCCGTAATTATATTATAAGTCATCAATAAGTAAAGTTTACGCGTTACATTGTGTTTAAACTTTGAATAATGTGCCAAGTTTCCAATACATAATTTGCATAGTTTTTCTAATTAATAATTAATGATTGGTGATTCATTTTATAATTTTAATATTTTTTTTTTATTTTATCTTATAATTTTATTTTAATAATAATTACCTATAATCTAGTGTAATTATATGTTTATATTTTAGTTTTATTTTTAATATTAAAAAAAATATTTAAATGTCCTTACTAATGCTCGTTATAATGCAAACGCATACTATCTGTCTAATTGATCTTCATATTATATGTAGGTAACCTAACCTATATGGCAGAAGACATAATACTTTGTCTGGGTATAATCAATCTATCTATATTGTCCTTACCACTTTGTCTATGATCGACGCATTATTAGAACACTTTAAAAACTTCATTTTTGTGGGTTACATATTCGGCCTTTCTTCTATCGCAACTACTAATCATTTGTAAACCACTAAAATCCACTTATAGGTGTGTTAATTACAGCAGGAATTATATGAGCATTGTCTCAAGAGCGTGCCACAGCTTATTACAGTGAAATTACTGTGTACAAATGTGCCATTAATGAGTTCTTTTTCTGTTCAACATCTTGCAAAAATTAACGAAAATTCAAAAACGGTCCTTATTATATATATATAAAAAAAATTAGATCATGTATTAACATTAAAAATAAGAATAAACATAAACACAAATTTAATTTTGTTTAATATATCTAAAAACAACTTATTATGCTGCCATTGTAATTTATGATTGTTTTTACTGGGTTTAAAATGGTATTTGAAATTAATTTTCATTTGAATATCGAAAGTGTTTTACTCGATTCATAATTTCTTAGAATTTACCCCATTATAATTGTACCCACACAAAATATATTATGCATTACACAAAGATCGATTCTATAGATCTCAAAGTGTTCGCGAGTTTTTCTTACCATTAGTGTTTGTGTGTGATCCATGTGACCAGGTGCATGTGATTCTCATCCAGTTCAAAATAACATATTATTTTCTATTGTGATAAATTAGGTTTTTCATTGGTTTAAAGTATCTTTTATTTCCCTTAATTTGATGCCTCTGGAAATGCACCATATAAAATGCGATTTCCTGGTAATATTTCTTTTAGGTCATATTATTTATTGGAATTCAATTTAATGTACACACTACACCATTTCGTTTATATTTATTATAATATTGATTTTTCAGCTGCGAAAACTTTTATTTGAAATTATGCCATATTCTTACTTTAACATAAATTGTTTCTGCCGAATACTGTAGGTAGTTAATATTATAAAACCTAACATAACTTACTTACTTATAATACAAATAAAATAAATATTAAAGTATGAGTTATGATAACATGAGATAATTTGTAAAAAAAAGACAAGGTTATTTGAAAGAAAATTGGAAGTGGTTACGCAGTTTGAAAAAGTCTTTTATACACGTACTACAAAAGTTTAAGAACTCCTTATAACTTTGTAATATTGTTGACGAGCTTTTTTTTAGTTTTTTTTTAAACTAAATAAGTAGGTATGAACCGATTAAATCGTATAATACTATATATCTATTCAATTAATTGTTTGAATTCATTACATTTTTTATAGAATTTATGATACATTTTTGAGCCTTAGTTCGTTTTAATTTTTGATGTAATAGTTTAGAATTACAATGTCAAATAATTTCGTAAAGTATATTTTAAGACCTTAAGAGAGAATTTATTATAGTAATATTATTGTTTTATTGTGTTGAGTGAGTTGGATGGTATCGTTTCAATATTTACTATTTCTAATGAGTAATGGGTATGTCAGTGACATAAACTTTTTTTTTTTACAAGATATTTACAATCTATTCATAGAATAATAAGCAAATTAGATAAGAGAAATAAAAAACATGAGTAATATTGCGGAAGAAGCCACCCAATGATGACACTACCTATAGAAACTTTAATCAAGAGAACGTTTTATTTTTATACTGTTCTAAAATACTATTTTCGACAAAAAATAAATTCATTATGCTTATTATTTTAGTATGGCCTATATTATAGTCTACAATCAATATTTTTTTTTTCTGAAATATGAAATATTGATTTAAAAAATTGCGCGAACTTACATTCTTACATAGAAGTACTAAGTACTAAGTTGGTACCTAATAAAGAAATGTATTTAATTTTATTTAACTAGAATGCACGAATTTGTAATATTTAGTGTCTATTGCATAACATACCTAATCAATAACACGTAGTAGCATCCTATCTCATCGATATTAATGACGATGTGAAGAGCAACTTTTTTACTATTGAACGTCTTGTATTACCAAAGTTGTTTGTTTTAATAAGAAAGAAATAAACTGATTTGTTTACAATGTATATGTATCAAATTATCATCAAAATACAGCTCTGTTTTTCATTGCTGACGAATGGTTTTAATTAAAACAATATTAGTAAATTAAATTTGGAACAATTAATACATATATTTTGTCGAAATAATATTGTGCAGTTATCGTATTTGTGACTTGTAAGATTCCCAGCCTATACGTTGTGCCTGGCACTGCGATTTGCGTGAGTGCGTCTCACAGTATAATATGCGTGTAGTAAATTAGCATTTTTTTTTTTTTTTTTTTGCCATAGAGCGATATTGTTGGTTTATTATCTGGTCGTTCAAATCTCAGATACCAACTAGGGGTAATTTTTTTAATTTATTTTTTGTTTAAATAAGAGACTATAATAAATTATCATATTGGTCGGTGTATACGTAACCTATACGTATTATTTTTGACGAAATAAAATGACCGTATCTATATATATATATATATATATACATATTTCCCAAGTCTGGGGGCAGAGAAGCATTCACGAGATGGCGGTGGTTGGTGTTCTCAGTGATATTACGTTTGTCCAATTATGATTTACTAGTTTTATTGTTTATAATAGTGATATTATTTTCGTACAGTTTCTATATTTTATTATTATGCAATATATGGTAAAATACGTACACATTTAATATTTTTCGATTATTCATTCACAAATGTGAATTATATTTTAATATAGCACTTTACATTACATATTGTGCTTAAAGTTTTGTGATCATCTTTCATGACGGTTATTTCTAATAGTATTGTATGTATGATACAAAAATAGTGCCTATATAATATGTAACCTGCTTTCTAATGTATTAAATTATTATTTTCCAATCGTAGTTATGTTTATATTAATACTGAAATTGTAGATAATATATAACTACCAAGTTGACTAAAATGTAATCTAAGCTATTGTAAAACTTTTCAGGAATACGCTCTTAGGTTTCCTTTATATTAGGTACTGAGTGTTCTTTTATACTTTTTGTTCTTTGAAATCGATTTTCCCTCGAGAAAGCGAACGAATAGAAATCATTGGCCGGGGCTGAGTTAAACGAAATAAAACACACATTACTGTATATGCCGACGATGTTGGTCATCGCCATCGGTCATACATATTGGAAAATAGTTTCCTGGAATACGTATCCATATGAAATCAAATAAATTACACGACGTCCAGACCGACGTCTGCAACCGCTGTTATTATTATATTGGTAAGAAAATGTCTCGTTCGATTCTTGACAATTGAGTGTTCATAAGACGTAGAAAATGGAAAACAATCAGTGTAATGGATTACTCGGGAGTTTTACTGGTACTAAAAAAATAAAAGTACATACAAAAATAAAGAACTTAATAGCCGGGGAAGGGTACAAAAAAAATAGTTAGTATTAAATGTCGGTCGTATACTAATGCAGCAGATAGATCAGTTGATTTAGAACGCTCTTATGGTTACTTTCATGTGTATATCACTTTGTACAATTGTATTTCTTCCATTTTCGTTCCGTACAAACCATTGTATTCTGACGATTCGTTCGTATATACAGTCCATAGTGGTTGCACACAATAGTATGTACCATGATGTGTTTCGTGAGCATTACTATGCAGTCGTAGGTACATTGTTTTTTTTTAAGTTGATGTCTATTTCATATCATACTTATATTTTTTCTTATCGATGCTTGAAAGCGATTTTTTTAAACTAAATTTGTTTGAAATTCTCCTGACAAGGTTTGTGGTTAAACAATTATTTTATGCGATGTGATAACCGATCGCAATAATACTTTATAACAAAAGGTTATTAATTTTATTTTTTAATATAACAGACAAGACAAACTACTCATGACGGTGTCTAAAATTATATCAATTTATGGTTCAAAAGTTTAATAATATTTATGTCAGAAAAGTTAAATTTTTTATATATACCTATATTTTTAAAATACTGTTATTGAAATGAATAAAAAAATATTGCAGCTAAATTACGTAACCTCTACTTTAAAGTCTCTATCTGTTTATAACTGCAGGTAGGTATATAACATTCTTTTAAAATGCAATTTAAAAAAATATTTAATTCTTTAAATCAATTTTTCATACGATAATTTAGACGATTATAGTTTAATTATCTTCATATTTTAGTTTGAAATTATTCATTTTTCTTTATTTCCAATAATTTGCCTTTTCTGTTCAAATGAAATTGATTTATAAGACTTTGTTCCAAGTAAAATTATATTGAATTTTCTAAATGGTATACATTTTGATATTTATGTATAAAACCATTGATTAATATTGAATTTATATCATAATTATATGTATGTCAATATTCAATGTGAAATAAAAACAGGAGTTAAATTATTTGTTTTAAAATATGCATATGGTTTAATAATTTTTTTTGAATTTTGGTTACATAAAACATGACAAAATATTGACAATATTGTCCATCGATCAATGATATTACATTTGCATAACTATGTATGAATCTATAGACAGTGAAATGTAGACAAAAAGTATTGAAAATGCTTATTAGCCACACTAAAATGTCAAATGATAGCGTAATATAAATATTGATATATTTTATTTAATAATTGTTCATAAATTAGACACAATGAGTTTTTTCATAACTCTTATCTCAAATCAACTATTATTTAAAAATAGTATTTAGTTGACTGTTAAGACTTCATTCTTCATTTTCAACGAACACTAGAAGTAAAAATATTTTCATGTATTTAGGCCTATAGTTTTATTATTGGCCGGGGATGAAGATAATCGAAAATAAAAAGATCAGTATAATACAATTTTATTATTGCTGTAGAAATGTCTGGTTGACGATAATTATCGGAACAAGTGCTCGTCGGATGTCAACGACGCAACAATAGAAAATTAACAATAAAGTTGACTATAAGAAGGAAAAAAAGAGGAGGAAACCTGATAAGATCCTTTACAAGCTTAATCCATTGTCGAGGTTGCGTGCGACTAAATGTAGAGAGAAAAAGTTGTATACTGCTTATGAGTCATGTTGGGGGTTTTAATGTCGGTCAGTATTTATCATCAGTCATGTATTACTAAAGGATCAATACTTATTATTTGTGCGTCAGTGGCGTACCTACTTACGATTTTTTGAAGGGTCTGGGCTATGACGTATGATGAGAGTATATTTAGTATTTAACAGTATTTAAGATATTAAATTAATTTTATCATTGTTACTGCGTATAATCATCACATATTTGGGCTGTGGGCTTTTAAAGTAAAAATAGTCGGATACGTTCTTATTAAATTTGAAAAAGACATTATTATAATTGTATACTAATGTAATGTTATTGTTTGAAAACCATTTTGATTATTATCATCTTTTTTTTAAGAATTATCTGCTATTTGTATTACTTAATAAGCGGTGACATATTTAATATTTTTTTTCAATCAAATTCATGGTTTTGATTCATATCATATTAATATTTTATTATATCACATATTTATACCTACGCATACAATATCAGCATAACATAATATGTACATCAGTATTATCCACGTAGGGTAGCTACTTCCGTGGCTGCAGATTTTTGTTTAAAATTTTACGTGTATGGTCGCTATACATAAACCTACTTTAGTATATTATGGTATCATCATTATTTCTTTTGTAACGTGATGTTACATTATATTACATTGTGATCATATTAAAGTTGATTAAATGTTGATCTGGTGTTTTACGTGTTAAAATATCATCATATCATCATTGGACGATAAGCTCTCATTTATTAAAAAAATAAAATGTTATGATCATGATTACAAAAGTGAGTAGTTAGCAATAATATTAATATATATATTTTTTTATTGAGAATAAGTCTTTTTAGCCCGCGGTTGTAGATACAATACTCGTATTATTAATGGATACTTTAGTTATGATTGTATGTTACATGATTACAGATTAAGTGATACTGATACAGTATTATATATTTACATTATATTTGGTATGCGTAGATTTAGCTAAATGATATTTATTGTTTGGTTATTACCAAATACAATACAAACGACCTATTCCTTACTGACAATTAAAATATTAATGTGTTAATTATTTTAATGTTTTTATAAAAGTTATATTGACTTACATCAGGGACTGAAAAAATAGCTTTGGATCCGAATCTATATGAAAATATTAGGTATTGGAATCTCATCGGGAGTATTATTTAAATTATTTGAAGACTCAAACCTTTTACCCTTTATACTTTTTAGGTTAATTATAAATACATACAGGTTGAAATAAAATTAATTATACTATAATGATACTAAAATATGATGATAAAATCTATGTACCTATCAATATTGAAAATTACAAAAACTTTTATATTTATGATTATTTTGGGATGAAAACGGAAATAAACAAAGCATTTATTCAGTAAAGTTAAGTGCATTTTATAGTCCCAAATTAGAGAAATTAAAAACTCTACAATTAGAGAAACACATAGTTGAAAATGTATTCTTCAGTCAGCTAATGTTGGACTGTACTAAACTAAACGGGAACATAGTTTTATCTAAAAGCTAGACCGTATTGAAACTGAGGTTATAATTTTGATAACAACTAGATCGACATCTGACTCCTAAACGAATAGTTCTGTATTTTTTTAAACCTAATTGTTCCAATGGTTTTGTATCATTTTATTTTACTATTAATACTTGCTAGGATAGTGTTAACTGTTTTTCTTTATTTAACAAATGAGAATTCAAAAACTAGTATGAGTTATATTATATTTAAATGTATATTCTTGACCTTTAATATGCATATAATAATAATAATAATAATAATATTTATTAATTCTCCAACAAACAATATATACAAGATAAATTACTAATTAATACATTTTTTGTCGGATCACCTCCAAAGCCAAAGGCTGTGTTGGAGGTGAGAGTTCATGTAATTACAAAATTAAATAAAAATAACAAGAACATCAAGAACACAAATAAATAAGAAATAAGAAAGTAATAGTAAAGTTACATTACAATTATCAAAAATAAAATATAAACTATAAGCAATTCTAATCAGTCTAAGGAATTTAAATCTAAAGATATAAGTTTTCTTTTTAATTGTATAAAATTATTAAATTCATGAATACAAATTTTAAATTTAAGACAAAAAAGCAGTTCTTAATTTAGGCAGGGTTAAATTAACATCCTTAACAATTCGTGTGTTATATTTATGTGTAGGAGTACTAATTGTGTTAATATATTTAAAAATAACCACAAAAACATGCATTATATGAAGAGACTTAATATTTAAGATTTTAATTAATAATTAATAAATATTTTATTTTTATTTTGTTGACTGCGCCGTCTGCTATTTTGTGTAGGTGCAAAAAGTATTTTAAATAATTATAGAAGGCATTCTGCATTCAATAGAAACGATTCGAATGGATTACATAATTTAATAAAAGGATGTAAAAATATTAAACTTAATATTTTAAATAATGGAAGATTCATTATAATTATAAACCATATAATGATGAATTTAATACGTATAGAGTTTATGATGAGCTACCATTTTAAAGGCTTTATATTATCTTTTCCAAGATACTATAGCATAGAGCATATTATGAGTCATACATTAGTGTAGTGATTTAAAGCCTTATGTTTTAAACAATATTATTATTATTTTTTAAAGAAACTCATCAAGCTATTAATCTACTGCACGAGAGAGTATTGAGAAGCAGATTATAAAATATGTACACGAAACTGGATGTGCATTGTGTGCTGAAGGGAAATTAATTAGAATTAAGTTATAAGATAGGTAGTACAATCTCCCAGCAATGTAAGAATCTGTTATTATGAAGTCTAAACTGAGAGTCACATTTATTTCAACGATTGATAATTTTAATTATCACATAGAGCTCAGAAGACAACATTAACTTGTAAAGTTGTAAAATATACTATTTTTATACTAAATTTTTCTTCTCTAATTTGGCTTGTCGTCACAAATCTGATTCTCAATTTTTCTCTGTTTACGTAGCCTCTCACTCGTGTCTATTTATTTGTCCTTCAAATGTATTTGTCATTAATGAATTGTGCTTGTAACCAAAAATATTTCCACTTTTTTATTTTATGATGCTCAACAGAATTTTTTCTCCCTAATTGATTTAATACATTTATGTTATTTTTCATTTTTATTAATTTCATTTACAGCCATTTCTTCCACGTCCAAATTCCGTAACTTACAATTTCCTTCTGTCTTATACATTGATATTCCATGTTTTATGGCCATATAGAAGTACACTCCATTCATTTTTAACATTTGACTATATTTTTTTTCGTCTTTATGTTAAGTTTTTTCATTGTAAGCAGCTTCCTTGTTTTTGTTGCGTAAATACTCTTTTCACCATAAATATTCTTTGTCTTACAACTACTGAGCATCTACCATTGGTGGTTGGCGTAATTTTTAGATATTTGAATTTATTTAAATGTTCTATTAAGTCATTGTCTTTTTCTAACTTCACAAAAAATTTTTTTTTACTTAAGTCTTTTAGTGAGAATAATGAAAATGATTTCGTAGGTATGCTTTTTTCTAATTCAAACACTAATGCAATGTTATCCGCAAAACGTATACAGTACCAAGATGTTTTCTCCGTTCATGCTTATTATTTTAGAGTTTTTTATATTAATTTATGTGAAATATTTTTCCATTTATTTTTAATTTTATTTAAGTATTTCTACTCACCACAAAATCGTATAAATATTTTCGCTGTCGAAATTATAGAATGAGTTATTATAAAATAGGATTAGTACCTATCTTATAAACATGAGGTATAATACATTTTATTATTTTTAGTTTATTCAGACTTGTAAAATGTAATATTTTACACTTGTTAATGACATTAATTTTCCACACACATATTAAATACTTACAAAAAATAAGATTTATATTTAAATTTTTTAATATTTTACTAAATTATTGAGTTTTAATAACGAACTAGATATAATTAACAATTATTTATGCTATTTTAGCAAAAATATCGCATGCAGTTATTTTTGTGGGAAGTACCTAATGTAAGTTTTGATGAACTCAAAGAAAAATCGAAATTGAATTTTCTATAGACTGTACAAGTTTATGAGAATATTGGAGTTACAAAGCACGAGAATATTTCTTAAAAGTGTTCTCAGAAACAAAATGTAATAAAATAAACATGTTACTCTGAAACCAATTGCACTTTGCGTAGGATCTGAAATTTATTACCACTGCACTTCATATATAGGTACAATCTTATTATATATTTACATGAATACGTTTTTTTTTTTTTTTTTTTAGTTAAACTATGTAAAATATAAAATAGTTTGTATAGTGTAGAATTCGATCTTTAAAATATATGTTCGAGACTATATAATAATATCAAAAATCAATAGTAAATTTAAACGGCAATCTCAATTTTCGGATACATTTTCGATAATACCTACCTAGTTAAAACTACTTGTTTATCAATGAAATATAAACAAAATTTTGTACGATATAAATAACTTGATGTATTTATTTTATTTTGTTGGTAGATTCACACGGAATATTAATCGCTATCGTCGTTAATCATATAATTAATAAAAATGAATAGCATTGACAACATCTAATCTCATTATATTGCAGCTAGAAGGTAAGCCTTTTTGAATTTTGAATTACGTGCTTACTTTTTATTAGAAATATTAAGCACAATTGTTTTATCTTCAATTATATAGTGGATTTGAGTGTATTGTAATAGGTACAGAAACACATTTTTAAGAAAACAATTAAAATACAATATAAACATCGTCTCGTCAAGCTATTATATGTAGGTAAGATAAGGAAAATATTTGTTATCATAAACCTAAAAGTTATCATATATATGATGGAATTCCACATATTACGTGTATAAAAATTTAAATCTAGACGAATAATACTATTATCTTTTAAACTTTTGATTTTATGAAGTTTGATGGATAAATTTCTTCTAATATTGCACTTGACTAAAGATTTGCTTATGTGTGCTTAAAATTCGTTGTTATATCAATATAAGAGAAATCGATTTATTAATTTATTTTTTTTATTTAATGAGTTATGTTATCATTTCTGATTACAAAAGGATAGTGTAGCTTTATTTATTTTTTTATCTCACTATCTACCAACCCACTTACCCTTACACCCTCTACGTTTCATAAATACGGCAAGTACAGGAATGTCTCATATTATATTGGTGAAACATATGCATTGTAATTTATAATATGAGCAGTGGACCGTGCACAGCGATCGAGTGCCAAACACGCGAATTGTTGACTCACCAAAAATGCAATTCTCGTCAAGTTATTTAGACTAAAAAGGTTATCACGCCCAAATGGCATACCAGCGCCAGGCGCCCTTCTACGTATAAAGTGCATGTATATATTACATTATATCTACTTAAATCTACTGCAGTGTGTAATATTATGCTGTAAAATGATTATTTATTAAAATAGTTTCTATACCACAGGTCGCCTCAGTGGCGATGTTCATTTTCCGATTAATGGAAACCCGACAGTAATTTCAGTACACGTGTTTATTGTAATGAGACCAGATCAGGTCTATTTATTTTTTGAGTTACAGCATATACATAATGTCCCTAATCCCCTAATAATATTATAAGCCAATAAATCTAAATTATTACAAAATTGTTGCTTACTATCAACCTTTGTGTAAAAAAATATGTCAACGCATTGAACCTATGAATCTATGTATATTCTACAATATACCCGTACGACATGTTAATATATTTTAATATTTCGAGTATGTTTTTTTTTTATTAAGAACTTTCAGTATAAAACTAATATAGTTCAACAATTACAGATTGATACAATGACAATATATAACTCAACAGTAAAATAATTGAAAAGTATATTACACCGTGCGATTGTTTCAACAGTTTAATTAACACTCACCATTTTAAAAAGCATAAATGATTACATCCTTATCGGTTCGATTTAATTTTACAATGAATAATTTTTTCTCGATATTTTTCGTCGCCTTCTGGAGCAGAAAAAAGTTTAGATTTTCAACTTTAATATTCAATGTATCTTCCGTTAAAAAAGTGAATCTAGTTTGTCAGAAGTAAAAGATTTGCAGTAATTTTTCATAAAACTAATATCTGATAAAAATTATTTTTTTATTTTGATGTAATTATTCAAAAACGGAAAACTGTAAGTAGATACTTTGAATGTTCACAAGATATTTATAATATTATTTACAAACATGAAATAATTTTCAAAATATGAAGATGGGTAATTTGAGTAATTTATAGAATTTAACATTTTTAATTTATTTAAATTTTTTACTATAAGTGTTTATAAAAAAAAGTCTGCTCTATCAAAAGTTTTTCTTAAAAGCTTGAAAATGAAACTTGAGGTTACTTAAAAGTTTATTTAAAGCTATTTAAATATACAAAAGAAACACAGACATGGTTTTATTTATAAGCATCTAAAGTTCAAATTTTAACAAAATTCAACAAACATATAAACATTTTAAAATTATTTTGTAGTTAAAAATTGATAAAATGTTTAATTTAAGGCAAAAGTTCAATTTAAGTATCCACGTAAGTAGTTAACACTAAAACGAATAAATCTAAAAAAAACGTTTGAGGAGACTTTTTTCAATGATATTTGAAGTAAATATTTGAATAAAATTAGATATTTAAATGAATATTAATAATAATAATTTTTTGTTGTAATTTTTGATATTTATCGTTGGGATTTGAAACTTTATAGTATATTATCATATTTTATATTCACAATGGAATTTTTAAATTATGTGATTAATTTTAAGTTAATGTCTTTTCACACTGTTTTACGGTATGGCTGTATTGTTTTGAAAGTAAATAATAAAAATAAAAAATAAACTCAACTATCATATATTTAAATATTAATTATTTAATAGTCGCAATATTTTTGGATAAAATTAAATGAACCTATCGTAGATCCAATAATAAAATAAATTTGTTTAGTTGAAATATCAAACAGTAATGAAATATAAATTTTACAGTTTTTAATAAAGATTAATAGATTTTCATTTTTTGTATGTAATGATGTATCGTTGAATTCAAATTTTACACTTACATTATAATTTTCAATTTATAGTAACTTAATGAATGACGAGGTACACCAAAATTTACAGTATACCACAATAGTTTTAAAATTGTTCTGAATAAATATTTTTAAACAATTGGCAATCTATATATTTTATACTATATATTTATTTACAGTTATACGAGTATATATAGGAATCTTATTTGTTATCAAAATATTTTGTTGGGAGATTTTTATGTGTATACAAATTGAATATAGCAATACTATAGTCGATTAGTTATAACTTGTAAGTATTTAAAGTAGATTTATAAATAAATAGAAAGTGTTTGTGCAGTTCTAGTTCATATAACTAAAATAAAATTTATACATCTAAAAATAGGTAATTTAAACAAGTATCTAGCTACCTACTGTTATTAATTATTAAAAAAAACTACTGAGCTTAGGAGTCTAAAATTAAAAATAAATACTTGTCATTAAAAATACTTAGACTGTTATCAAACAGAAACAGAATATATAAATGCATGTATATCTCCTCGTTTAAAAATTCTTTTTGAATTTTTTTTTTTCAAGTTAATAATCATGACGCCCAGTATTTATTGATAACCATGTATATAATATTTCACTACCACGAGTATAATTTAATTTTTGATTTTTGCTCAGACACGGGCTACGATCGTCATGGTTTTTCCAGATGTTTTTGAAAAAAATAAAAAAATAATAATACGCTTATAGATTATTATATTATGTTAAACTGTGTGTGTGCACGAACAATGGAAAACGATTGTTATAGGTATCTAAACGTACGTCCGTGGTGGTGCATAATGTATATATATTTGTGGTTGTGTGTGTTTAAAATAAGTGGCTCGTTTGGCTTTTTCAGCTTTTCCGAACGATTTGCCCACGGAAACACAATCCTCGGGTCGGCTCATTGTTTTGTTGCGGTTTGATTTTCAGGCACCTTGAATCTTTTCCTCATCGACCCTCCGGCTCAAGCCGCCAGTAGGTGTATCTACCTAACCACACCGTGGTTGTTTTCGAGTTTACACTACAACGGCGAGGGGGGTGTGTTGGCATCGTATTAGAATAATAATAATAATAATAATAATGACTGGGCCAGTGTGTTTGCGCATTTAATAGAAAACGGCCGAGAGAAAAGCCAGGCGATGCATGAAATGTACAGATAAGCTCCTCTCGCTCATCCATAACCATACTATCCGGAGGCCGAGAGAAAATTCGCCGTTGTTTGATCGTAAGCTCCGAATTCACATTACCGTAGTTTCATTCAAAACGTCTCGATAGATATTGCAAGCTGTAAATTAATTAACAACTTAATCAATACAGATATTAATGACCTATTACCATATTATACCCCCTCAGGTGTGTATGAACATCTCATCTCCCATTACCATTAGAGCATTTTACTTATACGGTCATTAACGATACATATCTTTATATAGATTTTTAACGATATATGTATCTGTAAAAGAAGTTCGAATTCCAAGATTGAAAATACATTATGAGCATTATGGTCCACCATTAAAATACAATGCAATAAAATTATAACAGTAATTACTATCGTTTTTTAACAGAAAAAAATGAGGAAAACTTTTTTTTTCGATTTGTATAGAAACTATATTAAATCTAAAATGTGTTTATTAAATTACGTCTTCGCTAGATATCATATTATTTTATTCAAAAACATTAATTCGAGTTTAAATTTCATTATTGTGTTTATGCAGTAAAAATATAATTTAAAAGTTTGTTTCCAAACAGATTGAAAATAAGTGAACGAGTTTTAGATTGAAGGAAAAAATGTCTTCTAAGTATGTTTTAAAAAAAGTTCGATGAATGTGATTAAAGAAAATATACAAAACAAAAGACATAGAAGAATAACAACAAATATAATTACTGCAAATGGAATTTAGTATTTTTATTAATAATAATAGTAACAATATTATATTTATCTGATTTTAATGATGAACACCATTAATGCACTTATTATAAATATACAAAGTAAGTAAAGAACACGGTACATTTTTATTTCTTATGACTTCATTTTTAAATTTTTTTATCGAAAAGAGCTTTAGTGACAAGGGCTATATATTATTTTTCAAGTTCTTTAAAGGTTTTGATTTAGTTAAACATGCCAAATTATATCGTCTATATTTATGTTTATAATAAATATCAAACAAAGATAGGATCTCAATATAAGCCATCAAATTGGAACAAGCCTAGGCCCAAATCCTGAAATGAAACCAACACCATTGAATTCTTCAAAACAACCAAGTTACTCAAACTACTTTAGTCAACCTTTCAATGTATAAAATACCAAATAAATTAATTCTAATTATTTCTCTTGTACTTTTTTTTCTTTTTTTTCTCTTATTTCTTTGCTCTGTTCCTTATTATATGTATAATTAATTTATGTTTATAATGATATGCTAATGGCCTAGTAGTCGAAGCAGAAATTGTATAAATTTCAAGACCAATAAAAAAAAATAAATAAATAAATAAATAAATATCAATAATAATTTTTATTTTTACCAAAGCTACTTTTATTTTAAATTAACAATACTTTTATCAACCATTGGAATTTTGAAACCACATTCCCTCGTTCTTATGTATATATCCTATATGAAAAGTTTAAAACAATTTAGGTACAGTACTTCAAACCTCATAAGAGTCTACTTCACGTATAATATATATTTAAAAATAATTTTGATGAGTTTTTTTCAAAGCTTTTACTTAAATAATATACTAAATTTACCTATATCATGTTTCTTTTATTTATTAGGTATCAAATAACATATAAATGCAGGGCTGTGTATGTTTGTACCATTGGAGCATCCAAATTCCACCCACCACTCTGCAGATTTAAAATCTAATAATTTGAATACCAACAATGTACACATTTTAACTCAGAACTACATATTCATACAAACTCATTAGTATCACAAATTTCACCAATAAAAAAATCCAAAATTTTCCATGCATTGATTAAAAAAAGGTTATCGAAGGGACCCACTACTAACTACAAACTAAAATAATATGAATATGCTGTAGGTAGTATATGTATAAACATCAGAATGTTACGGAATAAACTAACGAAAACAACTAAAAAGGTCTTTCTCAAGACCAACAAAGACGATTGAACAAAACAATAAGTTCCAACAGGTAAAAACCACACCTAGTAAAGGGAAACGGTATAGCAACGGTGTGGTTTTCATCTGGCAGAACGAATAAACGCTGACCAATGAGCAACAGACTAGATTGTCGAAAAGGGTATAAATTACCGGATGCTTTTGACAATCTAGTCAGTTATGAAATTACGTAGACATAATACTATAAATAAAATATATTAGTTATAAAAATACGTAATTTTACGTAAAAATATTCAACGGCATAGCCACCCCCTTCAAAGCAAAGCAAAAAAATCTAGTCAGTCCATTTCAAACCTTCAAACCGTCTACAAGCCAAATTCAAAACAAGAATTCCGACGGAAGAGGACCACGACACAGAACGCTGCCCGACGACGACAACGCCCCTCCACGGCTTCAAGCATCGCCGACTGCCTACGACGTACGAGACCCGTGCCACCATACTCCGACTAGAGATGGGATGATTCGGTCACTTGAGTGATTCGAATCAGTCACTGATTCGTTCATTTCGTTCATTCGGTCAATTTTACAACGAAGAACAATAGAACGAACTATGAAGTCCTTAGAGGTTGCTGTTGTTATTATCAAATCAGATGTTATTTTCCCCGGGTTTTTAGGTTTAAATCGCAAAATCAATTTTTTGAAATGTGACACATTTTACTCAACCATAAATTTTTATAATTAAAAATTAAACAGCAATAGAGCATTACTTTACAAATAATTTGTTAAAGGGAACGCTTTTTAACCACATTTAGATGTAGGGTGACTGATTCTCCACATTAACCCCTGTGTATAACTTAATATAAGTAGTTCATACTAGAATAAGTAGAATATGAACTATATAACTATTACCAAATGCTATGACTACCAAATGGCAAATGTTATTACAATTTACAATATAACATTTATGATAGTGAATACATAAAAGAATATTATACTATTTATAGTTTATTCTTTATCCTTTATAATAATTCGTTGTAATTCTAAAAATTCTTTATTTTATTAATTATTATGTAATAACACGGAACAATAATAAAGAAAAATAAGTGACCGAATCACCATAAATATTTTAATATCTATGCGAATCACTAAATCAGTCTAGTTAACCTCAAAATATAAACGATTTTATACGTTCCAGTCCTTCCAGAGTCCAGCCCATAAATCACATAATCAGTCAATTTGACCGAGTCAAAGTGTACTGAGAAGCAAAAGATCTAAAAATCATATGACCGAATCATTTAAATATTAGATCCGGTCGCAATTCAGTCACTAGACTGATTCGGTCATTTTGATTCGTTCGTTCGCGACCGACCCACCTCTAACTCCGACGACGATACGCCGTTCCACGGCTTCAAGCATCGTCCGACTGACGGCGACGTACGAGACCCGTGCCACCTATACTCCGACGACGATACGCCGCTCCACGGCTTCAAACATCGTCCGGGAGCCGATTAACAACGACGACGCTGACCCACGGATACCGCCGCAGTTCTCAAATCATCGAACGTTCAGCGGTTTCCGACGTCAATTCAATAAAACGGCCCTTTTTTGGGCCAACACATCACCGATCCCGGCGCTTAATTAAGCTGTTCGACCCGAGCCAGGTTCATCGACGGGGTACCGCTTAGTCAAGTTTGTACCGACGACGGCCGGCTCCCATACCCGATATTTTGTTATAATATACTCTGCATAAAATTATACCTAATTGTACAAATAGAGTCCGGTAGCTACCCGACTAATATCCAAGCACCTCCGATTGTGTCGACTCACTTATTTAAGTCTGGTCGGCACAAATCGACGCTTTACTAAACCCCAATATTGTTAATGTATATATTTTTCAAAACATAGAAATAGAAACACCTGATTACAAAAAACAAAGTTTATCATTTATTCACGACACGAACCGTCCATCTGGGCGAACCGTTTCAAGAAGTAAGACCTTTGATATGGTCACTGGATGAACGCTCATTGTAACATCATTATTAATTTATTGTAAACCAAAACATTTGTTTATCTGATTATTGTTTATTTTGCTGAATTATGCACAGATTGCATATTATGTTATTTTTTGTACCTACTGAGTAGGTATGTTCTTACTCATAAAATCATCAGATTATTTTATATTATAAAAAAATAAATATTATTATAATATGATTAATAGTTATTTTGTACTTAATTAATGTATTAAATTTACAACTATGTTAATATATGTCTGGTTTTTGATTTTTATATTAAAATTATTGTTAGGAATCTCCATATAAAATTTTTTTATTTTTATAAAATTTGTTTTATAACCCTTTGTTGTCATTTTGGTTATGGTTATCCTAATGATACCCAAGCTAACTTAGTTTATCAGTCGATAATTTTAAAATAACTTAAATTTTTCATGATATGAATGCGGAGATACTGAATAATATTTTCCTTAAGTTGATGTAAATCAAATAGAGGTAATAAATGTTATGTGGCGTATAAATAAAATATATATCTACGCGATAAAATGATAAACTAATGTACACAATTTGAAATAATATTTTTATTTTTTATTTTTTATTTTTTATTAATTAAAGGCTTCAAATACAAATGTTTATTAGCCTACAATGGTTTACATGTTTAATTTATAATATAATTTTTTTTTTTTTTTTTTTATGTAGGTAGATACTACTCTTTTAAATTTATTAAAAATATAAAATATTTTTTCTATATTTGTATGTGTTTAGCCATTTAGAAACTATTTATTTATTATTAGGTATATAATATATAATCTTAGATTTAAAAACATACATTTTAATGAATTTTTAACTCAAAATAAATTTCAAATTTTTGTGATATTTACGTATTTTGTCATAATTCGAACTTTCAATAATTATTTAAAAAAACTTGTGATTATGTGTTTTTAATATTTTTTAATTACCATTGTGACAATATATAAGAAGCCTTGTATTAAATTTCGAAGCTTTTTTACCCAATGCATAAAGTTTTATTATAAATTATATAAAAAAAAAACCCCATAAAGATTTGAAAATTTTTGAAATTTTTATCAATAATGATAGAAATTAATAAAATAAACATATATGTAAATTTTAAGTTTTTACAATTGTTCCTTTTTGAATAACAGCAAAATTTGTTTCAGAGTTACACCAATATCTAAAATCAATTTGCTCAAAAATTTATTTTTCGTAAAAATTTCCGTTTTCCTTAATTTTTTTTTGTTTTTCCCGGTTTTCTTGAAAGGTACTGGGAATTTAAAAAATTTACCTTCTCAATGCACCAACTAGTTCACCTTTTTTTCAACTGGAGAAGCTACTCAAGTTGAAAATTGAAACATTATTTAGACAACTTACCGTGTACACAGATACAAAAAAAAACACACAACATTTTGAAATCAATACATTCATCGCTCCGCTCAAAATCTAATATTATTTATGGAAGGTAAATTTTAACGATAAATAATATTACAATTAATGTATGTTGGGAATTACCTAGGTACTATGTTATTATGGGAATGTAAATTATCATAATTTTAGTCTATTTCAACCATAGCAGGTAACTTTTGACATACACTAATGAGTTTGGCACTAAGGTTTGAATTGTATCAATGGAACCGAAAATTGATATAATATTCTTAACTTAACTATAATTATACACATTTAGTTGAGATGAACTAATAATCTAGCATTATTTTTACAGAAAAATGTAGATTAATAAATTATCCTCCTAAATTAAGAATTAACTATTGCTAAGAATATATATGGAAAAATACATATTCGTAAGTTTAATTCTTAAGTTTCGACGATTTTTTGTGATTTTATTATTCTAGATTAATTTTTTATTGAAAAGAATATCTAAGGTTAACACTTAACATGTTTTCATTTTAAAATAACACCAATTCATTTTTCGCTTAGAAGTATAAAAGATTTGTATTTCATTTTGTTTTTAATTAAAATATGATTAAATATATAGTTATTATTTAAAACGAAAATGCCATTGTTGTAAAGAATAATAATTGAAATTGTAGTGTTCAATGTTAAAAAAATATTGCTAATACATTATTTTTAAATTAAAAAAGGAGTTTTTATTTTCCGGGAACTATTTCAAATTATATTACAGCCTTCAATTAACTCATTTGAATTCGTAATACGATTAACCTAACTTTCTATATTAAAGACATGAAAAAATATATTTTAATTGAAATATAAAATAAAATTGTACGAAACGTTTAAAAAATAATAATAATTTTTGGAGTATATATTAAGACTAATAAGTATTGATTTTTAAAAATTAGACAAATATTATATTACATATCTCTGTGAATTAATTTATTAGTTTTAACTTTTAAGTATAATATATTATTTAAAAATGAAATGTTTATAAATTATTTAATAAATTTAAATTAAATTATATTATTTTGGAGGTATACCTATACATTTCATAGATATTATGTACAACAAATGTTTAAAATATTTGATGTATGGTCGTGATAATTTTTGTTTTTTATATCTAAATATTTGTTTAATATATAAAGTTGAAGATTCTCTGTTTGGTAAAAACGATATTATTGTGGAAATTACCGTGTCTTTTAAGGATCTCAAAAGAAATGTAAGCAAATATTTTTGAAGTTTATTAAAATTATTTTTTCAACTAATTTTGATTAGGTATTAACTTAATTTTTGAAACAAATTTTTCTATCAAACTAAGATTTCCAAAATTATATTTACTATACCTACTCAAAAAATTCTAAATTAAAATTAAAATATAATTCAATTATAGTAGGACCAGCTTCTCGTCGTCTAATATTTCCTATATAAATTATACACAATCGATTATATCTTTTAGACTATAATTAGATGCATAATAATATGTAGGTATAATAATATGATACATAACACATAATATATAATGCATCATTATCAAGAATATTTGACCAACTCGTGTCTATATTCAATTAAATTAATTTTGATCGTTAATTAACTCATCGTACATTCTATTATGTACCTATCTCGTTTGATCTAAAACCGGCTTCATACGTTCTCTAAAAGTTTAATTCATACATGGCACTTATGTCTAAATTTTTGTCGGGATTCATAACTGTATGGAATTTCAGTGACATAGATACTTACGTAACACAAATTGATGTATCTTTATTCAATTTTTATATATTATTAATTATCATAAACTATAGTAAATGCGATAGATAAAGAAAATCAATCATGATTTAAAATGAATATTGACTTTAACGCATAATAAAACACTCAATTCAGTTATTATAGTCTCTCGTTTACTAATCAGCAGACAAAGTTTGTCAAAACCAGATAACTTGTTTCGATAAGTTTGTATACAGTTATTTGTTTTAGATTGCTTTGTAGTCTGGTCGTTAATAATAAGAAGATAGAAACTATAATATTTTTTAAATATCAAACTCGCTGATTGTACAATTGTACTATGGCTGAAATTGTAAAATGAAATGATACAATTAATAAGCACAATACTGAAATTTTATGTTTGTTTTTATAATTTGTACATGTATTAAATATTATTTTAACTGGCAACATGCTGCTTAGTTTATGTTTCCTTCCAAGATAATTATAAGTTAAAAATACTATATACGATATTTACGATTTAATGATCACGTTAATTTAAATTTCCTTATTTTTCTTTATTATAGTTTGACATTTTTGAAATAACTTAATTATTATACAATTTCATAACGTCAAACACAGTGAAACAAAAATACTTATAGATATTTATTCTAAATAATGATGATAAAATATGATCCAAATGTAATTATATAATTAAATGTTAAGCTATTTTATTAAAGTTTTTTAAAGCATTTTTTTTTAATACCTAACAAAATGAATAAATACTTAAAAGTTTTTAAATTAATTGTGAATATAATTATTTATAAATAACCTAGCCGTAATAATTTCTTAGGGTTAACAATTGTTATTATTGTTAATAATAATACGATATATTCAAACATTATCATACCGTATCGAAACCTACCCACTTCATAAACACTAGGCACATGCATGCAGTGGCATTTGCGATTTTCTGTCGTGACGTGAGTGTATTTAGTGGAGTTGTCAGCAGCGGATGTGTTCTAACAGTCAAATAAAATACATGGCAAGTGCATTTGCAACGTTTTCCGGAAACGACACGACATTTAAATTCTATTGTTTGGCGTTTGCTAGTGTCCCCCTAGAACCAATAATAATATTTTGATCAAACAATAGATAGGTAACAAAGATATTATTAATATAATATGATGTGTCACATGTTATACCTATACTTCCGACGGATTTCTTTCGAGACATGTTAACCGAACTTTGTTTGTGCAATATTCACCACGTTAGTCATATTACGATAGATAGTACGTCACAGAACAATGGAGAAGTTGTCTGTAAATTGTCCACTTTGCAATAACTTTGGCCGGAAATATATTCTATGTAAAATGTTTATATACTTACATACAACTTATATTATAATGCATAGGTTTTACGAGTAAATGGAGGATACCTATACCTAAATCTGTATAACCAAATAAGTACTCACCTACATGATAATTGTTCGATGATTAGGTTTCAAATTTTCATAAGCGTAGTCAGTTTTTCGAAAGCAACTTTTGTGCAAAAAGAAAAATTGTAAGTACTGATTGATTGATTCAAACAATAAATTATTGTTCCAATCTCATTCGTAAAATAAATATTTTATTTTAAGATTTTTCATTTGTTTTTACATTATTTTTCCATGATTTATGCAAATAATAAATCAGATATTGATTATGTTTTATAGTTTTAATTGATATTTAGAAACTAGAACAAAAGTAATTTATTTTGTTTTATAAGCTCAAAAGGTAGGTATTGTATTTTTTTTTAGTTTTAATTCAAAACAATATCGAAGAGACTAGTAACATTCATTTAAGTACTTGAATGAAAACTGTAAATTTTGTATATGATAATTTCAATAAAAACATTCATTTATTTTAATTTTAAATTATGGTATCTACCTATTCAAAACATTACTACATGACTCTTACATTTTATAATTATACTAATACTGGTACTTAATAATTTTTTAATTAGCTTTTTTTCATAAAGCATTGCATGTATTCTGATTTATGAAAAATTTAACGAGTTGGTAGTATTTTAAAGTGGTTCTCATTTTGAATAGTTTGTACATATAAGTGTTAAAATAATTAATAAAATATTTCCATTTAGCCACTTTGCCTCCCTCTCCATCATCTTATTATCAAGATATGTAAAGAAATTTTTACTTTTGACTTTCTACTCACAAAAAAAAAAAAATAATAATAAAAATAATAATGATTTACTAGTTATTTATATCTAATTTTATCAGAAACCACCTCTGAACTGAAAGATTGAAACATTTTTAATGCTTTCAAAAGGCGATGACAGACAAAAAAATTTTAATTTACTAAAAGAATATTATCTAAAAGTAGATACCCGTAAGTAATTTTTATTGAATGTAGTATTATGACATACATGTATAAATCAATTAAAATAATATATATTTCATTTAAAAAAATGATGAAATATCAAGCAGTAACTGTAAATTAAGTAGCCAGTGTGTTATATTATCGATTGTTTCATTATTCTGTAACGAATCACACTGATAGATTTAAAAAAAACTTCCATTAAGGTTTTAATAAGACTCTAGAACTATTTTTAGCTAAAAATAGTTAAATCTATTAATAGTAATAAATTAAATTATAAAGTATATTAAGGAACATTTAGAACAGAAATTAGATTGATTCACAGTGGTTCTAATGATTCAAATCTGAAGAAATCATTCACACACTTGTGGAAGTTACTGATCATATGAAAACAGCCACTTTTGACACTAAATTTTCAGTCAATCGGACTGCACAACATTTTTGGTGAATTTGTTCACTAATAAAATCTTTTGTAAAAATAAATAAGTATATTCATGAGTTGTAAAGGGTATACACTCTTATCCTGTCATTTTTCAATAACACATGGATGATGTGACCCAAATTTAGAGAATAAGATCGTAAACACATTCATATTACACGTAATAGTAGTAATAGTACTGATATGTGAATTTTATTAATTATTAATTACTATAAATAACATAGCTAAATAAGAATATGTTCTAAAATAAAGATACTATAAGTTATTAAGTCTTAGATTTTTTTTTTTTATAACTAAGTAAACAATCTCTGATCAGTGATCATTTATCAATAAAACCATGTGCTCATTTTAAGCATGGCTAAATCATTTGATTGAGATTATCTTTCGATAATCATCTTGTTAGCTCTTAACTTAATTATTATAAAATTATATTTATAAAATAGGTATTTTGCTTATAGCAGGGTAATGTTCTATCAATTATCATTCACTCATCAAATACACAATTGATTTTGACTAGGCAGTGATGTATCTGGAAATCCATAAATCCATAAATCCTTAAATCTGGACAATACACATTCTATTTAAAAATATGGCCTTATTCCTTGGAAACTTTCTTAATATCAATAATAATTATATTATTGATCTAAAACTATATATTTAGGTAGATATATTATTAGCGAACATTTAATCTGAGAATTAATCTTTAGAAAACCGTCCTCTTCTAAATTGCAAATGATCACAATTTGTCAAACTTTAATAAGCCTATATGAGATAATAATAAGGCTTGTTTGCTTCTAGAAAACTGCAATCTGGGGACCATACCATGCAGTTAGTTAGTTTTAAACTTCTAATACCAGACCAATAGTTTAATCATTCATATATATTAAACTGATGATACTAAAACACGCTAGTTGTACTTATTAAACCTTGCCTTAGATAACTACTATAAAGTAAAAAATAACTGAGTAAATCAACTCAAATAATGTATAGTTACTTTCATATAAATTTAAATAATACTAAATTCTACGTAAATCTAGTATATGTATGTAGTATATCTACCATCACACTCCCAAAATACCAACTTATGCATAATAAAAAGCAAATGATGTAAAGACATATTAATAGTTAAACAAAAATAGTAATAATAACAATAGTAATAAAAAATAATACAAACCAATATAATAATATTAGGTAAATTATCCCAATTTACATATCAATTGATAATGTTAATATATTATGCTTTGCTACGTGTTAAGACAGCAAAATAAAATAATGCATTGTTTTTAAACATCTAGATAAAAAATCAAAATAGAAAAGTTGTTATTACATTTAATATGGGTGGTAGTGGTGGTACTTATTTTCATATAATTAGCAGAACCGTTTACATTAATATTATTTTAAGTTATACAATGATATTGCCTTATTTTATTTTTAATTAAAAACTAAAATTATATTTAAAAAGCTTAATAATAACTATTTGAAATGCATAACGTGAATCCAAAGACGTTGTTGAATATAATATAACATTTTTTTATATTATTACACGTTTACAAGCACGGCGCATGTCGACAAAAATCATCTTTCTGTATTGGAATGAAGACCTGCGTTTATCGATCGCATTATTTAGATAAATGAATTACACCTTACGGTGCATTATAAGTGTGGTTTTAAAATTAATGTGATGTAAAATACATCAAGCGTGTCTCGAGAAACCGAGGAAGAAAGTATAACATATTATCTGCTTCCATTGAATCAAGAGAAAACCACATGGATAAAAAAAAAATCCATAATTCATACATTGAATGGAGATGCATGTAATTTAATATAAAATGCTTAACGGTTACCTCAAAAATTAAGCTAAAAAAAAGAAAAGAAAAAAAGCAAAGTATATAATATTTAAGCGCTTATCAGAGAAGATAATTTATATGTTAAGAATTGCACATAGTTGATTTTGACGGTGAAAAGATGCGTGCAACACTCGGAAAATAATTTTTGAATTAATAACAATAAAGATCATGCAAGTTATTATTAATTATTAGAAACGATGATGATATATGTTTGAATTTTTCACAGAACATAATTTTTTTTTACCGATCATGAGTACCGGCAACTATGACATTTACTATTCTGTACGGTTATGGGTTGGTTGAGGAACATAATATTTATGTGGAGTGAGGATTCGTCACTAAGAACCCGGGTGGTCAACCATCTAGGAATTAGTGACAGTTGTTGACACTTGACCTCAGACTACGATAGTGACTGAGACCACCCATTGAACCAATCAAAGGCTCTTTAATCTAATATTACGTAATAATATGACTTATTTCATTAGTATTTTCAATATATATTTTATATTATTATCTTTATGCTGTAATTTTTGACCTATAAGAACTATATAATATTATCTGTTAAAAATTATATAAAAAAAATACAATTTTATAAAATAATAAAAATTTACAGTGATTTGAATATATACCTGTTGTATGTTTTTAAAGATTATAGCTATATAAGTAAAATCAAAATCGACGTTCACTTCGTTTTTTTTACTATTCGTAATTACTATAAAATTGTAATCACCTACTCAATAGCATAAAAAAAAATATATATTTAAAATGTTGATTGATTGTTCATAATTTATTTATAACTTTTTATCTTTTGCATAAAACAAATTATATTTTTCGTTTTTCACAGATGAAGATGAATTTTCAAAATAAATATTTATATGTATACTAAAATAATAGATGTTAAAACATTTTTTCGATCGAATCTTATGTACTATTATTAATTAACTAGAACGTGGTAATATATTATGTTATGTTTCATATTAATTTTGCTTATAAAATATAAACATGGCCAGGCTTGAAAATATACATTATGCGATGACATTTTAGAAGATCCTTAGAGCTTTTACGTAAATAAATGAAATTAAAAAATAATCAAGTACCTAAAATGTACGCCTGGGCGTTATTGCATTGTCGTTTTACTTTTCATTTCCTCCTTACAGTCGATATAGGTACCTACCTCAGTAATATTATTTGTCTCCCTTTCGCAATCATATAAAATACATTTTCTTAGTCGACTTGAAAATAAAAGAACACTGTATATATGTATGTGCTTTTTGAAAACTTTACGAAGCATCGAAAAAATTGCAAATACATGCAGCTCTCAATCATTGGTACACCATCTGTCGGGAACATATTACGATTGCAACAACTCTTTTAAAACTTTTCTATTCGTTTGCCGTCGATATTATTTTCGCAGCTTTAACCTTAAATCAAAATATAAATATTATGCGTATAGTCTACAAGGTATTGTCGTATTGCAGCGGGTTTGATTTTACATACGGTGAGAAAACTTTTGGCAGAGGGCTAGCATATGAAATGAACTAATATCCTACCAGCAGTTTTATACGAAATATATATTATAATGCCTGCGTTTTTGTAGGTATATATTATATATATATATATATAATATACATATATGTATTTTTTATAAGGCCGCTAAAAATTGTTTGGAATGGCTGCGCAATAAAAAATGTTTTTTTCCCCGTTTAGGACAGTTTTTGGTTTTATACAAATCGTATATAAAATCACATTGCATTTTTCGAGATCGACAAATTGTTTCATTTAAAGCCAATTCATTTAAATCGGATCACGTTGTAGAGTGTTCACTGTATATATATATATAATATAATAAACATTTAAAATTGATAATAATGAGAGTGCATATATGTATATCTAAATATACCTACAGAGTGTAACAAGAATACCTAACAGATAAAGTAACTTTTGTTCTATGCAATAAGTAAAAATATTGATCTAAGTCAAGTAGTTCGTTTTTAAGATTTTTTAAAAATTAATATTTTTCAGAGTAAATTAATTAAAAATATAATACATTTTTTCAGAATATTATTTTTAATTGTTATTGTTGAGCTTTATTTTTGAACCCCATATAATAACGTATCAAATGTTTTACGGTCTTGGAGTTCTTAATCCTTAAATGACAAAATATTGAAAATATCTGAAACACAATTTGTTATAGGACGGTCAAATCTCTAATCTGTAGCAAAATAAAACAGTATTTTTATTATTGTTGTATACTACGTGTAATTTAGCACAGTATGTTTTTTTTTTTAAACTGTTGTGTAACAAAATATATTAATCATAATAACAGTAAGGCGTAGAGTTACTGAATGAAAAAAAAAAAATGAAATTATTTAGTTGTGATTATAAAGATTCTAGACGTTTGCAATTATCACTGAAGTTTCAATTTAGTACCTATTTATATTTATATTGGTACTTCAATATAAAGAAATACAATAATTATCAAATATTTCGATTATCTTATTGACATAATCTATTTTGTATTAAGTTTGGAACTTATTAAGATTTTATAACAAACTTACAATTATCCGTCATTTTCGTGTTTTTTGGTAAAATAAATAATACAAATTTTTGAAACCTTGCGGTTGATTCTTGAATTTTTATCAAATTATTTATTAACCGTTATATTTGTAAGCCAGCGCATTGTACAGGCAATAGCGGTGCACATGATAAATAATGAATTAATATGACGTACCAATTTCAATCTATTTGTATATATTTATATATATATGTGTAAATATATAATCAATTCTAAATTCTTTATAGCGTCTCCCTATAATGGACACATAGTAATTTCTCGCAAATGTCCACTATATAGAAGTTTCACTGTATTTTCAATCTTTATTTTATTAATTTTTTTTTTTTTTATATAGAATAGTTTAGGCATTTTATAAAAGTGGAATTTGAAAACTATTTAATCTAAAACCTGGGTTTGTTTTTCTTTGTATACGTATACTATTAAAGTATCCTTATGTAAACGTTGCTACTCCCCATTCCAATGAAGAATTTAAATCAGTTAAACCTTATCTTTCTGAACACGTTGCACAATTCGTGTGTAAAACGTTTGTTTACAAAAGTATAGGGAACAAAAAATAGAAAAAAAAAACCATAGGTAATGACAGCTCTCGTTTTAAACGAAGTCTTGTGTTACGTGTAAATTAAAAAATTAAAAATGGATTTTATTTAATGGACTACTTTACTGTTTTTCATTAAAATTTTTATTTTAAATTGATTGTCAATAGTTGGTTACATTTTTATCTAAGAATTTTTTTTTAGATTTCTTCAGTAGTAGACAATTTACTTCCTTTTTAAATTTATCTTAAGTATTTTTAGTAATAATGATAGCAATACTGATCATATTATATTCTATAGTTACTGTATAAAATCATTTTATAATAATTATAAATTATATAGTATATAATATATTATATAATATTATTTTTCATGTTCAGACCAACACTAAATAATTGTATATTTGTATAGTATAATTCTACATTTATATATGATATTTACTAAAACATTTATGCTTAATATCGAATTAAACTATTTTATATTATTGAAAATTAAAATATTTCAATACAAAACTATACTTTTATAATTTTGTGATTGTAAACGGTACAGTTAAAGTATCGATAAGCTGGTAAATTATATGGATTATTTTGAATGCTTCAAATTTGTAAATGGTTTATAAGCTATAGTTTTTAGGCACTGAAAAAATGTACGTCTAGTGATTAAATTGTAATGTGTAGATGGGGGTTACTTCTTATTTAATTTAATAAATAATTACATTACATTTGAATTTATTATACAAGTTTAAAAATATTTTTACACATCGTGATTGAATTGTACTGTTAAAAAAACCACAGCAAGTTAAATTACTGGTTGTAATTTAAATTAATCATGTTTCCATAATTCCATTCCATTTTTTGTATTTATTTGTGAATATACGGTTTTGAAATTAAGTGCATTTGATGAAAATTGCATGCAACGAAAATTAAATAAGATAGGTAATTTAATGATTTCTTACGATAATTGCTCAAATATAAAATGATATGAATTAGCATTGTATAATAACATAAATAAAAAAAACGATAAAAGAAACACAAAGATATAACAATAATAAAACAACGTTAATTTTGTATAGCTGGTGACTTAAGAAACATTGACCAGAATACAAGCCGAGTTCTAACTTCTAGCCACGTACCAAGACAAATCGTCAAGTTTCGTTTTTGCCAGGAAACCTGTAAAAACTATACGTCCGCACTAAGAAACTTAATAGCGCTGATGATGATACTAGTAATAAACTTTATAGCGTTTACTGTCTATTAAAAACGGTTAAATGCTGTTCGGGCGACGAGACGTGAAACGACGTGTCATTCGGTCTGTCGGGCTCGGCCATCCAACTCACCGACCCGTTACTTTGGATAGGTGTAGTCATAACACCCTCCTGCCAAGCTCTATACCAGTTAACCACATTTTGAATTTAGAACCCTATTTAGAAGCCATGGAAGTTCTTAGAATCCCTTAAATACACATAATGGCTATGTACGGGTGTATTTTATTGCATCATTAATAGGAGTTCGGCCTTGGTTTTATAAATATACGTTTTCAGCAACATTATTTGATATAACATTACTAACTTAAACTCTGATTCTGACACTTATCAATGTTATATAAAAAAAACAGTTGTACGTGTAATGAGTACCTTCACATTTTTTTTTTTTAATATCGATAAACAAAAACAACTCATTTCAGATAAAATATGAGATACGTTATTAAATAATAACGAGTGCTAATAGAATTCAGAATTTTAATTTTAAATTAACGTTAGTCTCACTTAAATTATAATCGGTAAAGAATTAACTTACATGTTTAAGTATCATTTTTAACTTAATTAATAATTCGATTAATATATGACGGCTTCTTAACTAATATTGTTATTCAAACAGGGAAATGCTCCATTGAGTATATTACGAGATGTAACAGATGTGTTTTTTGTTGATTGATTTACCGAGATTATCTTCGTCAGTATAGTTTTCTTTGTAAGATATAAACTTAATATTTATATATAATATTCCTTCTTACGGTATTTTTGTTATGATATTGAGAATTCATCTTCCAAAACTACTTAAACACTGGGATTTATGAATTGAATAGCTAGAGACTATCGTAATTAAATTGTCTAGCCACTCAAAATCCCTTATTTTCTGTTTCCAAGTAAGTGCTGTGTTAAAGGGTGGACCATAATATCTGTAATATTCACATTGTTCTTTATAGTTTCAAGAAAAATCATTACGTTTCGTCAGTCCTACGCTATTTAATCTGAAACATTGTCCCATTAATCATACCTCAGACCATACACTACTGGGTACTCCATTGTTTCTCGTCATGATCGAAACAATCTGACAAGACTGAATAGTGGATACTTAAATTATTTTCTTTAATAAACTAGCATTCCATAATATTATATGTACGATTTAGACGACCTCGTGTTATTATTTGAAATAAATCAATCTTCTTACACTTTGGTGTAGTTTCCTTCAGCGTATAACACGGCCGAAGTTATGATTTGCACAGCTGAACCACATAAGACTCTAATCTCAAATTGTAAAACGTTGGTCTAGTAACTTGGATGTACATTACAGAATGTCAATATGTTTATATTAATTTTTTTTTTATGTATTTTTGCAAAACAAACATACTTAAAAGTGAATAAGCTATTGGATTGTTCCATTATGATATTGCGATTGGAAATTATTGTATATATACCTATTAAGAAACATCTAGGACTACCAAATTGTATTTTTTTACTCAAATATTTTCATTTAGAATAATAATGAGTTTTGTACAATGTTACTTAGTATTAATATACTAATATTATTCTATTTAGATTTAGATAGAAGGAGTATTAAAATTATCTACCTACTAATTTATAATTATATATATTATATACTGACATAACACTTCATTTTTTTATGATACTTACTAATATATATATATATTACGTCATTATTGTCAGTAAATTATAAATATCTTAAGAAAAATAAGTACTTATTTATCAGTGTTAACGATAATCGAAGCTATTAATTTAATATTGCTTATTTTTAATTTCGGTGTTTGATATTTTAGGAATATTTATATTTTTTTCTATATGCTATCTATGATATTGTAAGGGGACACTTACGTTTTTACGGCAATTAAATCTATTTTGATATAACGGAAATAAGATTTTGCCACCGTTTTTGGTTTCGTTGAAAATGAAATATAGCCGACGATGTAAAGGTCTAAAATCGTACAGATATGATTGATGAGTGTTGTTTCGTTGATGGTAAGAAAAGAGAGGAGAAAACACCGAACACCGAATTCGGGAAAATTGGTATCTATCATTGAAACATGCCAACCGTATATTTGTCCCAATCAGTTTGTCTCGTGTCTAAAATATATGGGTCTCAAAATTAGTAATTGGTTTTTATGCGTATTTTATGTAAACATCGTAAATCAGTTCAAAAACAAATAGTAGTAATTCATGCATGTAGGTGGATATTACCGGGGACTTTATTAAATCAAATTATCCATGAAATCTCATTGTATTATGGTTCAAATGTATTTTAAATTCTTTACCCCATCTCTGAATCATAAATAATAAGAAAACATCTAAGAATAAAAATGATCATTTGGACTGCACTCAATTTAAACTTCATAATATATTAGTATACTCACATTTTATTTTTTTATTAAACTGTTAGGTAGGATTTTTACTAAAATACAACATTAAATTTGTGTCATAAAACTAAACTTATAAAAACTAAATTATAATATTTTATCATATTTTTGTTTTTAAAGTAAAATGAGTTATTTAATAGGTACCTAATGCTATTAGATGTCCAACAAAATTTCAGAATTCCGTAGTGGGTAATGTAAAAATGATTATCAGCTAAACGTGATATAATTTTTAAAAATATCCATCTTTTATAAAAAATTGAATATCTAATTTCTTAATAATTCAACTTCATAAGTAATCTTTATTCAGAGTATTGGATCGATTGTAATATGGTAAATATTTTTTAATATATTTTTGCAATAAGATTAATAGGTATAAATAAAGAATAAAAATCATTGGAGTATTGAAAAAATTTAAATTATACAAATATTAGATAGTTATTTTTTTAATATATTTATTAATTATTAATCATTAATGGAAGTTGAACTGTTATCATAAAACTGCTTACAAAAATAAAAAAATAAATATTATGCAATTTAATGTTAAAAATAAATAACATAATATAATTTTAAATTCACCAACTCTTTAATGTTTAAATACCTAATAAAAACAGCTACAATAACTTAGGGAAATCATAAAACGTTGTTATTAAGGTTTCTCAAAGTAATAAATTGGAAGAGAAAACCAATAAATTGTTCACCTAGTTTTTCAGTTTTAACACTGATAAACTATTATTTGCGTGACTACCTGAATAATGTTATTTATCCTTTACAATTTTTACTAGATCTCTATAATACCATGAACATTAAAGACATTCCAACTGATATTAAATTTATAACAAAGAAAATTAATCAATAAAATAAATTTAAAAAAGCACATATTGAATATTTTAAGATAAATATTGTATAGATTATGGTATATTGAATTAAAACAATTGTATACTATGTATTGATATATTTTTTTTTATAGGCATTGGGAAAAATTTTCAAATTGTAGTCAATCGATATCATATCATTTATAATACATGATAATATAATATGTCTAAAAAAAGTAATAAAAACTGAGATTTCTCATCTCTTCTATATAAAAATTGATTGTATTGTATTAATTTTGGACCATGGTTGATTTTCTTTAAACTTTTTTGATTAGTAAAACTGTTTAAATAGTTTCATATTGCTATATTTGTCAATTGTAAATAAAGTCTTGATTACACTTCGAAGCTGAAAAGTTTAGATTTTATCAGTAGTTTCCTCGAGTGTGAGAAAAAATTGCCGGAAGTCCGTAAAATATATTGAAAAATTCTTAAGAAGTGATAGAAAGTTCAACAGAAATATTATTTTTAATCGTTTTGTAATACTTCTTTATATTGTGTTGAAACAAACATATCGAGAATTAAAACAAATAGTTTCTATTTTAGCCTGGTTTGTGTCCAGTCAATTTTTTTTATTAGTTTTCTGATAATATATTCATTGTGTCCAGAATTCAGCTGATATATTATAATACATTTTGGAGTTGTTTTAAGTTATTGTACTCGTATCATAAAAATCACAACCAAGTTAACTTACTGATTTTTTAATTAAATTGTATGTGGGAATTTGATTAATCGGATATTGTAAAAATAAATTAACAGTTATAAAAAGACGAGAGCAGCATTGTATTTTCACTTTTTTTTCTAGTTATAAATTTATATTTAGAAATTATTGTACGCACGATGTAAGTATTACACAAAACTAATGCCTCAAATTAATATCACTTTTTGGTTAATGATTTGACCACTATTTCCCTCAAAGTGTTACAGTAAAATAATTGTAAGCAATGATAGCGAGTTGAAGACTTATATAAGATGCAACAAAAAAAAGCTTGGTTTACGTCAAACGAATTTGGGTTTACAATTTATTTTTCAATGCTTTTATCTTTGAAAAAATAATAGCCATTATATTTTTATTTAATAGGCATACATATTTGTTCACGAGGATAATGTTTTGTTTTTAATCAAAAACTGTAGAACGTTTCCCTTAAATTAACGTTGTCATAATATTGTTCTACAAATGTAATTTCATATTTAAAAAAAATTTAGTTCATCATTTTTTTTTTTTTTTTTTTTTTAAAGAAATTTACAATCTATACCTTAGACACAATGAGTAAATGTGAAACAGAAAATATATAAGGTATCAAAACAATTAATATTAATAATAAAAAGAGTTTACAATAAATTATATAGTACATATTATGTTACGTTTGATGAGAGCAGCCACCCATTAATGACACTATCGCTCGTTTTTTTTTTTTTTTTTGAGTGTACTTAATTATTTAGTACTTGATTTATATAAGCAAGTCACGGCACCAAAGTTCATCATTAAATTTAAAATATGATATTATTTTCTTATTTATTTTTATTTTTAAAATAAGAGAAATGTTTGTTAGCGTCATAATTTTGAGCCTGTTTTTATAAAAATATGTTATTATTGTTTTCAATTCAAATTATGTTAAAAGGTAACGCTATTAAGTAGCTAATGGAAAACTGTATACAAATCATATATAACTTAACTGTAAGTTTTTATTTTATAAGCTAATTATTTATTTTTTAAATAAAAACAAAATCATATATAATCGACATAATTGTCGCTACTCTATATTATGGGTTTTGGTTCAGGAGGAATTTTATACATTGGGATTTGTTTTTAATCTACTGAGCGACACGATGTAACGAAATATTTTCAGAAAATTTAACGTTATGCACGTTACAACGGGACACAATAATATCCATCACTAAAAGAAAACAATACGCTATTATTGACTCTCTGTTGATTAAAAAATACTCATTTTGGAAATGCATTCAAATTGTTTCTTATTACTCTTTGTTCATAGAAACGAACAATATACAGTGGTGTTTCAACTTCATAGTCGTACGGTTTAAAACACAAAAGTTACAACTAAAGCTTATATTCGTAGAATTCGTTATAACTTTATAAGGTTTCAGACTGTATCACACAGAGGTGTAAGTATAGTCTGTTACCACATAGCACACGCCAATTCGTGGGTTGGTCGGCGTAAGACCCTAAGAATGTTTATGTGGTCTATTATACAATGTTTTTCGTTGATATTTTTTTTCTACAGAGAAAAAAACTGTTTTGTATTTTAAGCAAATTCATATAACTTTAAACTTAGTATGATATATTGTTATATGTAATCGTATTTGCATAATGCCATGTACTTTCAGAAAATGTATACAATTTAACCAAGATAAAAATTTTTCCCATTAACTTGATGTCATACAAACTTTTTTCACCACGTAAACCGTTACTCAATTCTTTTTATTTTTTTTTTTATCAATCTATGAAATTGTTTTGTTTTAATTAGATTGGTCTAAGATACGTACGTATAATATTATCTATATACTACTTTATTTATAAACTACTTTAAGAATAGTTATAAATAAAGTGTGTAAAGTTTAAAAAAATAAAAATTTTCCAACCATATACCTAATTTTTCAATTTTTTTAATTTCAAATTAAGTACACTCGATAAACATTTTATAATAATTTAAAAAATATAAAATCCTTCAACTTATGATTCTGTGAAGTAGATTAATCTCATATACAAGATGGATGATTTTTCTTATCTCATTACTATGTCAAATTCACAAAATATAATTTCAACCATAGTCCCTTATCAATATTAATTGATAGACATTACACAATATATTCATTAACTTAAAATGTAGCCAACTGCCAGTCACTGTAATGCACTAAATTATGAAAAACAATATACCACAATACCTTGTCTCGTATTCAATTCAACGTAAATAAATAAAATTTTAAACTTTTATATGATTTTATACTGTAAAATTAAGAAACCATAATAGAATATACGTGATTTGATTGCAGGTACGATTATAAATTGTTCACGGGAATGTAATATATAACATCTTATTTAAATATGTTTTGTAAAAAATAAAACTTTAAACTTTTAAGAAATGTACATTCGATCATTGGATCTTATAATACCGTACAACACTATACGTATAAAGTGTCAAATATTCATAAACTATGATTTTGGTTTGTACTATGTAGACTTTTAATGGTCTGAATATTTCTTCCAACATACAAAAAAGAGATATATTTGATATAAACATTATTTTTTCTTAATAAAACATAATAGTATATGTGATACTACTTCATCACTGTTTTGATTAATCTCTGAACTGAAACGGTCAAATGAAACGATAATTCATAATCTAGAAGGTTTTTTTTTATTCTACTGCTATGGAGATAAAATAATATTATTTTATTAGGGTCACGGGTACATAGGGGCTAAAAATCGGTACGATAAATTGACTTTCACTGGACAGGGTAGTAAATTTGTTCACGATTTTTTCTCATTTTTTTTATCACGTATAAAAATTGTCTGTGGGCGACGTGTTTTATTATTGAGTTATATGATTTTGATGGCCTTATTGTGTGCAAAGAACGAAATCAAATTTTCGAGTGATAAAAAATATATAACTTTTCCCGGTCGATTATTCACGGAATATGCTTTGATACTTGCACTTTGATAACTCTAGTATTTTTACTTACGATACATTTATCGTCAATGGATCAACGGAATAACCAATTCGGTTAAGAAAAAAAATAATATTTTTTCGTTTCAAGGACAGATATTTTTAATATCAACAATCGGTTGAATAATAATATTACATGGTGAATTCAATATTTAGCATAGAGTTAAAATAAATTACTTTTATATGCGCCTCAATATATTATACTTTTGTTTTCAGTTACTGAACAGCTGTCATTCTTAATATACATGCATAGTACTATACTGTCTACTAGCAATATTATATCGTACGCCTACTAAATCACATTTGAGGAACATTGACTTGCGAGTCATGAAAGCATTTTTTTTATACATTTATTGTAACTGTTATAACGTTAATGTGTATGAGTGAGTGCTGGTTTTTTCTATTTTTCTAAAAAAATTTGATTATATACTTATGTTGGTACTATACAAAATACACATTTTTTTACGGTATAAACTATAATTAAAGTGTTTTATTTCTATTTATTATGTCTGCAAAAATTTATTAGCATAAAATAGTGCTAAAAAAATTTTTTAAGTTAAAACATTAAATATTCAATGAAATATTAACGATTCTGATCGACGACTGTAATATTATTATATGACATTTTTTCTATTGATTAATTAATTTTATTATTAGTCATATAATGTATTGAAATAATTTTTACCGAAAATATTAAATTTTTCATATTGTTTAAGTTTAAAGAACCCACGAATAATTTTTTTTTATTGGGATAGAGGCTTTGACAGTGCAGCTGGGTCATTAGTCTGAATAATATTTATAAATTAGAAAAATAACTAAACTCGTTATTTTCTGTTTAATTCGTCCAAATTTAAGCTTTATATATTCAGAATTTTGATATTTTGAAATTAACAACTAGATCTACTTTACAAGTAGAAATGATACTGAGGTTAAAATGAGAGCATTATTCCGAGTATGGCAAGACTCAATTTCGCTCTATTCGGAATATAAAATAGCTTCAAATATTCATCGATGTAATATCTATAATTACTTAAAATATGTAATGAAAAATTCAAATACCGTGATCTTGCGAGTTTGAGGATGCATAAAAGGTTTTATATCTATGTCTAATGTAATGGCGTCGCAGTCAACTTTCTAGGAGAGGTATTTGAGATTTGGAAGCCGTCTACAAGACTACAACTGACTTATTTATCCAGGTTTTCGATGATCTCCAGAAAAATGGCCCGAGTTGAGTGCGGAGGAAAGTAGTGATCTTCAGAATTTTCAGGCGCACAAATGACGAAAGCTCTTTGAAAGTTCCTTCTGGTTGTTATCACTCTTGTGTCTGTACGAGTTCGTCCCGGGTTTGTTCTGTACTTTTGTGATCTGATGGATGTTTCTTATTTGTGGCTATATAATCCGTTTTACTTTCGTCATTGTACGCGTTCATGCCGAGATCACTCCTCCACTCTTGAGTTGTCCATCCATGTCTGTTGTGTTAGCCGAACAATCCGGCCAAATCTGTGTATGTCCTCCATTGAATGCGATCGCTAATCCGATGTTTTTCATCACGTAAATGATAGGGCAAGTTTGCTGAACGTTTTACATTTACCATGCCGACCTCGAATCTCCACACTCATCTGATCACATCTATAATCCGCCACCCCGGAATCAAAGCGAAATTTGGATATAAATGTTGAGTTGTTTTAACCACAAACCAATCTGGATGTTTTTGAGGACGAATTTAAGTAAAACAATTGTACCTGTAAACAATGGATGGATGTACTCTAAAAATCCTACGTAGATTTACACAAATAATCGTTTTCGTTATGTTATTTAAATATTTAATTCATTTTTATTTGATATGTAGATATTTATATTATTATTATTAATGAACACGTCAATGTACTATAGTAAAATTAATATACGTAGCTTTTGGAATTTTTGTGTACAATTTATACGATAAACGTATTTTAATTAAGCGAAATATCACATTAATAGAACTATGAATAAATATTTCCCTTTATAATGTTGTAATTGTTTATCATAATTCATACGGATATTTAATTTTGAATGCAATAAAATAATTGCAGAAGGTAAATCATTTAATTCGAAAATATATTACTCAATAGTTATATGCAATATTAAAAAACATACTATCTGTATCGGTTATAATAAGGTTAGTTGAAACTTTCTACGAAATTACATTATAGTATATAATATCCAAGATAATATTTAACGAGTAAACAGAAGATAAAAACTGAATTATTTTGCTAGTATGTAGTTATATTTTAAAACAAGACGATTTCAGTATACATAATCTCATTGATAAAAAATCGTAACTAATTCAACTCAACTTGACTGTTTATCTTTTTATTATTTGACTTTTGACTATTTATATTAAAATTCTTGGAACAAATAAAATGAATGATGTACGAGGGATAAAATATACTGTTTTTAATATCAACATTTCCAAAGTTGTGTAGACAATTGTATTTCATTACCTATTTTATTTATATTTAATAACAAAAAAAAAACAGTGGGTTTGTGAACTATACGTTATTTCTGCCACGTTTAAAAAAATTACAACATTTCGAACATAATATGATGTATAAATAAAATAATACCCATTTTTATAAAAATATTTCAATCGTGACTAGTCTCAAAATACTTCAGTAATGGCATAATAGTTCATTAAATTGATATAACGTTCGGTTAGAAAAAATAAGGAAATTTCAAAAAAAAAAAAAAAAAATTATAAAATATATTCAAAAACAGTCATTTCAATCTCAAATCTGCAATTTTTGCATTACTTGTGTGAAACAAATTCAATATCTACTAGTATGCAATGCA
Organism: Diuraphis noxia; assembly: GCF_037042655.1. Taxonomy (NCBI): domain Eukaryota; kingdom Metazoa; phylum Arthropoda; class Insecta; order Hemiptera; family Aphididae; genus Diuraphis; species Diuraphis noxia. The sequence continues at coordinate 68,538,860 of NW_028301712.1, read as the reverse complement.
TTATCTTTTTATTCATACTTTCGCTTTGTACTAGTGGATGTGTTCAAATGTATTAAAAGAAAAAATTATTATTTGCGCGATGATTAACGTTTGTGTTTGTGAAGTTTTATATTTAGTGATGTATGTTACCATCAAATATCCACAGACCGTTGAAACACAAATGAAACAGAGTATGAAAGAGTTCATTAAATTTATAATTGGTATGTAAAACCAGCTTGGAATTAAGGATCCTTAAAGGGTTAGGTTTAAAGAGCATGAACCATTTTTTTCGATTCGTAGTTGTAGACAGAGAGGGGAATAATTCAAAGATATAAAAATAAAAATCTCCCGAATCGCGAATGCCACTCGGTACGTGCCAACAAGAATGTAATCCGATACGTATAATAGAGGGGAGCATAAAAAAAAGGTTGAAAAAAGTGTTTTTGTTATCTTACCGAGGTAACTATAGGTAGTTCGTAATGGTACGAGGAATTAAAAAAAAATAATAATAACCGTCTAGCTATAGAGTTCAGTTATAACAAAGATTGATGTTCAGGATTTTATGCCAATTATTAATATCCTAAATTCTTTGAAGGATTCCACAGCTTTTTGTTTTTAATGGCAAACATAAACCTATTTTATATAGTGATTTATACCTACCAACTTACATGTATTAATATTTAATTATTAGAGTAGTTTTATGTAAAATTACTAGTTCGAATATATTATATTTTTAAAAAACTCCAATTTTTATATTTTTATTATTTATTTATATTTGTATTTTATTCGATTAAAATTAGTTCTTTAATCATTTCCTAAATTCTATTATATAAACTAGTAAGAAAACATCCTGTAACAAATCATGTAGAATGTGGATCATACATATAATAACGGAGATAGAATTTTTTCTATATGATAAAATCTACTCGTCCGAAATACTTGAAAAATTAAACGTTTGTCGACAAATGACAAATTTTATATAAATTAATAAATTGTAAACCATGATTATTTAACGAATATTGTCTGACATTTACTTAACTTAAATTTTTCATGAAACTGCTACACGGTTATCAATTATCTTCAATGTTAGGATTTACCTATAGATACAATATAAAATGCGTAATAACCAAAACAACATGAACATTTTTAACCTACATGATTTAAACTTTTAATATTTATTTAATTTAATTTAAATTGCATTCAATTCTACGTCTTGGAACTTGGCTAAGCAACCAATAATGGATTCGCTATGAAATACGGCTAGCTTGTTAAATTATGAATATTATGGATTATGTTGAAAAATATTCTCTGTCAGTTCAAAAGGTTTAGATTTTACAACAGTACTACAGTTAAGTACAAACGGAGTCTGTAATAATGAACAAAGTAATCTCAACTAGACGAATGATCGATGATGTAAGTAAGTGTGTAAATAAAATACAAACGTATGAGTAGACAATTCAATAACATTTTTTTACAACTGTCTTGCATGAAAGAAAAAATTGATAGATTTCATATCGTCAAATAAAATAAGATTATAACATCGGTGGTTGAATGGTTTGCAGCTATATCGATGATGGTTTGTAATTAAATTATTTTAAATTAATAGAATTTTGTATACTATCATTGTTCGCAAAATAAAAAGATAAAATACGTTATGAGTTACGCTTATAAAAATGAATTCTAAATATTTACGTGACCAATAATAATAAAATTACATTTTTATATTTATGATAATTAATTATAATACTCTCATAGTATACATTAATTTACTTAATTTTGAGTGTAATTTTAATTTTTTAATTTTATGGTAATAAATGTATAATACTTTGGTTTTTGCTCGGATCTTTATGTTTTTATATCAATATATGCTAATAAAATTGGTTTTCATATGTATTTATTATTTTTAAGATATTTAAGAATTTAGACATATCCGCTACAATAGTATTAATTTTTATTACTGAAAAAGTGATATAATACTAAAATAATGTGCTGCAACTTGTAACTTGCTAACCTGTAGATAATTATTTATATTATTTATCAAAAATTCAACTATACACTTAGAAATATAGATTTAATATGTTTAAAAATTAAAATTTACTTTTGTTTGAGTATTATAAAGTATTCAATGCTAATATAAAGAAATTAATACAGAATAATAGTTTTCTCATAGATAATTTTGTATCTAATCGTATTGATGAAAAAAAAATGTCTACTATATGTTTTAGGGAATCATGATAAATAATTAAATATATTTTGGAATATCTATTTAAGTATTTGTTTCGTACAAAATTATTTTTAGTTTTAGTATTTCGTGTCTCATATAAATTTAAGATGGATAATTTATAGAAATAATTTATGTAAATATTACAAAAGATGAATTATTAATTTCCATTAAGTATTCAAATAGTTATTTAAGTTTTACAGTTTTAACAAGACCCTGGTAGAAGAGAATAATATAATAATTAGGTAATATAGTTCAACCGGTCAATATGTACCAACTTTATGCGAAGAAATACACGGTGAGAAGTAGTCATGCAGTCCCAAAGCGTAACTTTGCTTGAAAGATTTCAAAAATTAGATATGAATCTAAGTTAATTTTTATAGTACTTTCATTTTTATACCAATATTCAAAACAGAACGATAATTTGAAACTTATCTATAATGTGAACCAATAAAATGACGATTTAGATACAGAACATAAAGAAAACAACATTATTACTTCAAGAATGACCATGTACATAGACCTGGAATGACAAGTTGGTTGGTAATGGATGTCTGTATAATTTTTCAAGCGAACCATCTCGTTTCCAATGGAATGTAGGAAGATCAGTGTTCAATTGATTTTCTGGATATAAATTAAGAGATTAATAATAAATGCTCGGAAAAAATATCATTGAAAATTATCCATCATATTAATTTAATCTATTTTTAATGAAAAAATAATCATAGTCCAAAATTAGCAATTAAATCATTATTCGTTGTTAAGATTTTTTTTTTATTTACGCAGTTATAAATATATTTTATTGAAATTCGGGAATTTTTAACAATAGATTCCTTTTAAATAATATCAATCATTGGTTAATCATACGTACCTAACACTGTTTTGAATATAGCTGTTATTAGAATCATCAGAGGAAAATAAAACTCAAACATACTTTTATGGTAAGAAATCAATAAATATGAATAGAGGTACTTGATTCATCAAGAGTTTCTTAAATTCAACAATATTAAATCATACAATGAAAATAATACAAAGAACTTTATCGTAAAAAAGTGTACCAGAAAACTTGATTTTGGTCTTCAAATTTAGCAGTACCTATCAAACAATCACACAAAAAAGTTTTTTTTTATCATAACAATTATAGGTACTTAGGTAAGCATTTTAATATCACTGTACAACTTTTAAAATTTATATGAAGTGAATTAATGTAATGTACGATTAGCATAAACATGACTTCCATTTTAAATAACAACAATTTTTTTATCGGTGCTGTATTGTAAAGTAGATGTTCTGTTTATGCTAAATGTATAGGTGATTTTTTTTTTTTTGTTCCACCGTATTATAAATATTGTTTGATTTCTCATTCTCACGATAATCAAATTGATATCAATGTTCGGGTTGGTGTTTTAAATACGAAGTAACAACTTAGTTACGTATGAAGTATGTTTTTTTTTTTTAATACGTGATCACAGTTTTAAGGATAAAAGTAGTACTCCCAATGACCTATGCAGCTATTCTACGATTGTAAATTGAACACAGATGGTAATATTTAGAATACCTGCCGGTTATTTTTTCTAAGTTTCTTGGAAATCTGAAATTGTTTTACTATTTTAGGTTTTTTATTTTTTTATTTTAATTCTTTGTCTGAATATAGAAATGAATGTAAAAAGTTTGCAATATTAATACTATTTTATATTAGTTATATAATTATTATGTGTTTTTTTCCAAAACATTTTCTGGTGTATAAAGTACTCTAAAAAGTTTTCAGTAATAATTTAAAAATCAAGTAATATAAAAAAGTTATTTTTTAACTTCTCAATAGTATCTCCAAGTGTAAAGAAAAATTACTAGCATTAAACATTTTTATGGAATACCTACAATAGTAAGCGTGATTTGTATTTAATTCAGAAACATTTAAGGTCAGAATATTATATTTAAAAAAATCCTTTCCTCTTGGGTGTATTTATTGGTTTATTCATTTCCTTATCTTCGGATAACAACTTATTTTTGTTTTGCCAACCATTCTTAATTTATTCTTGTTTCTTTTATCTTGTAGGTTGTACTAAACGGCAACGAAATATGGTATCATTGGTCGTTCGTTTAATTTAGTATTAAATAAACAACTTTCAACACAAAATAATGTATTTTTTTCAAATACTAAGTTCAACGATATCATGGTTAAGATTTTTAGTCTGAAAAATTACATATGGGCTATTTATTTATGAAAATATACCATAAAAAGAAAATATTTGAAAATGAAAAATCTCTATTACATTTATAAACTTTTTTTGCTGGTTAGAAAAAAAAAACATTATATAAATTACATAACCATTTTATCAATATTGTGTTTTTGGGAGTACGATTATTTCAATTTTGTGACCACAAATTCTCGTACTGAAGAAGTAGGCATAAATCTTTGTGTGTGGAATGCATTTCATAAAAGAATAATTATGGGAATATTGAATATAATCAACCGACCAGGATTTTCTAAAATGTTTCGCGAAATTTCATAATTTCAGAGCTACGTTCTTTGCCGTTCCTTGCGTTTATAATAGCATACTCAATTCGCATAGATATTACCTAACACATGTCACATAAAATATTACGTACCTACATAATGAATAATTGTGCTTACCCATCGATACTGCAGGCGTATATACCAACGTTTTTGCGGCAATGCGACAGACGAGTATGTGTCTTGTATATGGTGCACGATGGTTTACACGGCGAATACGACGACGACGATGGATCACGGAAGTGATTGAAATTTATTACAAAGTATCTTGGGTAATAAATCACGATGAAACACCATTTCGCTACCTACTCTAATTCATTCGATATTCGGATTAGAATAATTTGTTCTAAATTACGACGAGGTTGCGCTCAGGTTTATTAAATACGCCTAAAAACATGCAGCGTGATTCAGTTTTAAGAACAGTACTATACATGAACCTCTAGAAAATTGAAACTGTGCGTTATGGCTCCGAGGCAAGTCTCGAAGATCTCACAGGGAAGTCATCTCGTGTCATATGATACAAACTGATGATTATTATTCTATAGTCAATTCACGATAACTCGATTTTAGATAACTTGAACAATCTGATTTTTTATTCTTCTAGATTTTAGTTTTGATGAATTCAAGTTATCTCTAACACTATATATATATATCAAATTTAATTTTTATCCATTATTAAAAATTACGTCTCTACTCTAATGGGTGATTCTTTTATCAAACAACACTCATTATTTAAAAAAGTATTGACTTTTTTCAAATTTTTTTTTTCAAAATTGTAGATTTACACTCTTCTTGAATTGTTTATTTTTTTTTTGTATTTTTCATCCTTATACTTATTAGATAAACCACTATCAACTTTCGATTTTTAAATGGTAACCTATACTTAAGATTTCATAAATTAATAAAGCTATTTTTTTTAATTAATTATTACGTTAAAATTTCGAATTTAGCGCTAGTAGTTTATGAGTTATAGGTATTTAAAATTTAGATTGGCAGAGTGGAGTGGTACGGGGTTACCCTGCAAAATTTTTGTCTACTACTCCGCTTGTCTAAACTTACTGTACTAATAACTCATAAACTACTCGTTTTAAATTCGATTTTTATGTATAAAAATGTTTAAAAAAATATTCTGCTTTGGAATATGAAATTAAAACTCTATGTTGTCATTCAAAAAAGTAAAAAATTTAAAAAAATGATAAGGATTAAAATTATTTAAAAATATATTATTTTAATAAAAACGTTGGTTTTTTAACAACTTGAAACGATGTAAAAAAAATATTTTGAAAAAAGTCAATACTTTTTTAAATAATGAATGTTGTTTGATAAAAGAATTTTTTAGTTTTTTATGTTATTCAAATAAATATATAATCATTATTAAATTGATATTATTTATGTATTCACATAACATTAATTTTTACTATAAATAATAAACATTAAAAATATTTGTTTTTCTATTCCCTGTTAATACTCTGAGAGCTATCAAAATGTTGTGAAGAAACGAAGGACCCACGAAATGAAGAAGTGTGAATACCTGAGGTATAGATTGATGATTGTTCCTTTTATGATATGCATATTTGTGATATATGTTATAAGGAAAATATTAATGATTGATCAAGTCGAAATATCTGTGAACATGGTAAAAAAATTGAGTGTTAGAGCCCAAACATATTTTTATGGTTAGGTTTTTGACGTGGATTACACATTTTCATAAATTGAATGGTGCAGGTGTGCGTTGGTCTCGTGATAATCGATGTCGAAGAACCATCGCCTTTACACTGTGAATGCAATGAAACCACTTGCAAGGAATAAAATTTATATTTTAGATTTACGTTTTTTGGAATATATGCAATATTTCAATTATGTCGATTTCTAGTTTATTGACGGTTAGCCACGGTTTTAGTTCAACAAGGCAATTGTCTAGGCACACATTATACCTCATTTAGCCGATAAATCACTATAATTTTTGTATGATTTTGGTCGAAATTTAATGAATACGATTTCTAACGAATAAATACAATAAAAAATCAGAAAACCATACTCCAAAACCATGCCTTTTTCATATAAATTTTTTAGAGTAGGTAATCGGTATTTTTTAGAAATGGGAAACATAATATTTTGTACATTGTATGAAGTTCAACTTCAAGTACTGTAAACATTAGATATTCGATCAGATGTGCCATGAAAAAATTAAGATGCAGTGCTGTATATCTATGATGTAAATATCGTGGATATAATATAGTTTTTCATTTATGTATACTTGTCAGAGATGTCTGGGAAATGTTAAATGAAAAATAAATTAAACGAAACTTGAATAAACTTCTTGATTTACGGTTAAGCTCCGTAATGCATTGAGCTTTTCTGAGAATCGTTTTTCGAATGCGATGATTAATAGCTTTCAAATTTAAAAAGACAGCCCATTTCCTACATACTTTCCCAAGTGATCTACCAAAAAGCAATTTTTACAGAACTAAATCCCAACTGGATCTCAATGAAACTAGTCAAGAGCTCCTCACCGGACTTATCAACTAATCTGCTTTTCATTTCGTAACTTAATATGAACTCACATTCTACAATATATAAGCTTAAACTTTCAGGTACTTACGAAAACTTATTGCATTATACTACGTAATATTATATACTATTATAATATTCAAAATATTTCTTGAGTGATATAATAATATACATGATGTTTTACTAGTATATAAAATAATAATTAAAATTAAATATATAAAAACCAAAGATTTTCTTTCATTAGTTGTATTTATATTATTCTCGCTGAATTAAATAAGTCTATGTATAAAACATAAAATTATTATTTAGAATTATTGATTTTTTAAATTTTAAATAATACTTCCTACCATTATGTTAAGAACATTTGCATGTAATAATATGCCTAAATTAAACTTTGTTTAATTTACGTATATTATTGTGGTTGCTATATTATGCTGTAGGTAGGCAATGTAAAAAATTATGATTATTTTATAGTCTCCTCTGGTACTAAATGTTCGTGACAAATTATAATTATTTTTCTGAGCAGTCAGTTTCCTTAAGCGAAATAATTAATAATAATAGGATATAATTCAAATATATTTTCTAGTATAAAATGAAGACAAAAACGATTTAAAAATATTGAAAATTTAGTGATATCAACACGTAAAAATATCAACTCTGCAACAATATGATTAATATGTTATATGTATAGGTGAAAAAAATATTGAAATTTCAACTCGGTATAGTGGTCGTGATTCTTCAAGAGTACTGAAGAAATGTTTCACACCTTGTCCTTTTCACTTCTAGCCGCATAAAATTACTGTTGGCATTATTATTATTTTAGAAAACACGAATACGGAGCACGCACTCGGAACACCACTATGTAGGCCTGTAAACTAATAGACTCCTTTATGTAGTGGCTTCAATCCAATTGCACATATGGTTCATGTCTATTTTAATTTTTTCGACTTCTTTTATTTTTAATAAAACATTTTGCACTAAATAGATATCCAGTTAAATACATTATTTTACGTTATTATTAAATAATATTGGAATCGCCGATACTACATGTTTACATCATATTTTGTAATAAACCACGTTGGGATGGCAAGGCATATAATCATATAGTTATTTGTTATAAATTTATTAGAATATACGTTCGTTATCTTATAGACGGCATTGAAATGGTCAATATCACTCTAATATAAGCTACGAAATCGACACCCACCCTTTCTCCTTGACAATTATAATGCGGCGTACGTTAATCTCCCTCTAAATAAAACTGTACAAAGTTTTGAAAAATTATCAAAGTTTATAAATATAATGAATATAAACATATAATTTAAACCTGGCAAAGATAATACTGATCCAAACAATTACAGGCCCATCAGCTTACTATCGTATGTTTCAAAAATCTTCGAAAAAAATATTCACACCAGACTTATTAGTCATTTAAATGCAACTGATGCAATTCCTCACTGCCAATTTGGTTTTAAACCAAACCATTCCACAACTCAACAACTACTACGTATTACAGAGCACATAAGCAACGGATTCGAAATAAAAGAACATACTGGAGCGGCCTTTCTTGACATAGCTAAAGCGTTCGACAAGGTCTGGCATGACGGACTTCTTTATAAATTAAAATGTCTTAACACACCCACTGTAATCTTCAACATCATCAAATCTTTTCTTCACTCTCGTAGTTTCACCGTTCAAATAGATGGCACAAACTCAGACGTCAAACAAATTATTGCAGGAGTACCACAAGGCTCAAAAATATCTCCAATACTTTTTAACCTTTACATATCAGATTTTCCTACAACAACGAACACGGAAATAGCCTTATATGCGGACGATAGTGTCATTTATTCTAGTTCCGATAAAATCAAAATGTAATAGTAAACATCCAAACTCATCTTGACATAATACAGATATGGGCGCAAAAATGGAAAATCGTTCTCAATCTGACCAAATGCACAGCAGTAATTTTCTCACTTCGTAGACTCACTAATTATAATTCATTAAAAATCAACGGACACAATATACCATGGCCACAAAAAATTAAATATCTTGGAGTCATTCTGGACAAAAAACTTACCTGGAACCCACATATATCCTGTAAAGTGCAACAAGGATACCAACGTTTAAAAATTTTATATCCATTAATAAATCGGCAAACATCACTGAGCTGGAAGTGCTCATTACTACTATACAAGCAAATCATTCGTCCTCTATTACTATACGCTGTCCCTGTCTGGGGTCAATGTGCACCTACCCACATAAATAAAATCCAAGTTTTACAATCCAAAGTCCTCCGTGTGATTTCAAATGCCCCTTGGTTTGTGCGAAACGATGCCCTGCACACCGACTTCAATTTACCAACTATTAAGAACTACATTAAGGACCTATCGGCAAGATTCTTCTGTCATCTACGCAAAGCAAGCGGTCCACAGCATTACAGGTTAAATGTCAGCCCCATCAATCGAAGACTAAAACGTGGTCGTCCCCATGATGTCCTAAAGTAGCTTATCTTTAACCTAGTTAATTATTACATTATATTATGTTAATACCTTTTTTATAAATAGCCAAAAAAAAAATTTTACTTTATATAATTAAGTTTAGATGATTTTGTCAGGAAAACTTTATAATTAATAATAACAAAATAAACATATAATTTAAATTAATAACGCCTTCATTTACAGACATTATTGATTTTGATGAGTAGATATAAAAATAAGAATAATTATAGGTTTATTGTTAATTATTTGTTGCCGTGGGAGTTTTCAGAGCCTCCCAATAGAAGTATGTTCTGTTTTACACGGGGTCGTAGATGTCTGTTCATTGTTTTGGATACAATTCCATAGTATAACGGACTACCTCTGAATAACAATTTATTGCTATGTAATAGTGTTCAAAGAGTGAATTGAAAAATAAAACATTATTCCGAAATATTCATTGGTACTTAGAAAGTAAAAATAAATTCTGTAAATAACGTAAAATAAGAATCTAGAAGTAATACATAAAAACAAAAAAATGTCTCTTAACGTGTCATATTGATGATTGATTAGGGTTGTTATCTAGAAGCAGACTTTTTTTAACAGAGAATAAAAAACTCAGATGAAGAACTATAAATTCCAATCCGGCTATTTACGAAGCCATAATACATCCAATACGCTGACGAAATATAGCTAAGGCCCAAGCACTATTGGTATTTCAAATTAAATTATAAATTATTTACTTAATGCTTTATGAAAATTATATAAATGTAACCGATATACATTCAAATATCGATGTGTTAATACATTTTAATTTAATGACAATTGTGAATTTTAAATTTAATTTACTATTCGTATATTTAATTTACATTTTTCAGTGAAAACACAAAACAATATCGATGTACCTACCTACAAATTATGTTTTTATAGTTCAAACAAGAATTTTTTTATTATATTTATTATTTCCGCAACAACCGCATATTGTACAATGTAAACATTAAATTAGGTGCTAAATAACATTATGAATATTAGGTACAATGTAGATTATTTATAAAGGTATAACGTTAAAATATATACGTACAACATAGGTAGTGAGAGAAAGATAAAAAAAAAAAATACAAATGTCAGATAAGGTTACACAATTTGGTTATTTTAAGAAACTTTATGGTTTTGATAGTGTTTTCGTGATCGGGTTCAAGTGTTTCGTATAGGTATAGATGCTCAGGTATATTTAAAGCTGTTCTGGTGTCTGCGTAGTTTCGACAATATAGGAGGATATATCATAATATGTATAACAGTTAAACTTCCCCACAAGTTGTACATGGGTCTAGGTCTTCTCGTCTCATGAGGTGACGATGTCAAACGAGAATTATATTCACTGTTTATTTTATATTATGTTACTTACAAGGTATTTATGGTAAAAAGAACCTCAGAAGACGTATTATTAAATATTTTTTACATGTTAATAAATGCTTATAATATATTTTAGATTCAAAGAAAAGCGATTAATGATTTCATTTTAAATTAGACCAATTAAATAAACAAGCCATATTTCTATAGTACAATTTAAATTATAAATAATAATATTGTTGATACATAAAAAATGGTTTGAAAAAAAATTATTATTTTTTATTCAATACATTGTTTAATGTTTAGTTTATCCATATTACCTTTATGCCACGTTCAATCGTTTTTTTCTTATAAAATAAACTATAACCCAGTAAGAAATAAAAATAATTCCAAGCTTGAAAATAAATTCCAAAATGAGAAGTTGTTAGGTTAGGTTAAAAAAATAGCACAATTAAATTATGTTGATAAGCTGCAGTCCAAATGGAAAAATAATATTCATTTGACTATTGTGAGTAGGTATTTAAATATCTACTCAAATTACATGCAGAGAACAGAGATGAAACTTATCCCCTCAAATCTTGAAAACGTGTGATTAAGCTTTTTAGAAAAATATCTAAGAAATATAATAAAATATAAACAATGTATTATAACCTAGTTTTCAAAGGGCTTAAAATAAATTAAATATTCATGATTTACATCAAGTTGGTGATGATTGATTTTCTTCATTCATAAGTATTTTAATTTATTTAAATATTGATTTATCTCAATAATTGTCATTATTTTATAAAATGTATTTTGAATTTTATCGAATTCGTATACTCTATTGTATATTAATATAATAATTTATCATAATATCTACATTAAATAGTTTAATAAATTCTGATTTGTATCATTTGATCCATCATTATGGCATTATTATTTTTTTGCCTAATCTAATAATATTTAGAAGGTAATATATTTGTTAAAATGTATACGTATAATATATGTTTGGAGTTATATTCAGCAAACAAGACCTAATAAGTTTATGATTAAAATATCATGTATACATTTTTTGAGGAGATCAGGTGTAGAATTTCGTAATAAAACCCACCAACATTATTATGTTCAATATTAGCGTTAAGACACTGATAATTTAATTATTAACTTGTGAGTATTCAAAACCCATAGGAACCAAAATATTATAGTATATCAGGTGCGTATATATTTTATGAAATATGGTAACTTGAATTTTGTATACAATATCTAGATTTTTAGTTAAAATATTAAAAAATCTAAATATATATTTAAAAATATTAAAAATTATTAAATCCCATTCAATTTTCATTGTACATCAAATGTATTAAAAACAATATATTTATTTTATACATTATATTAAAGTTAAATATTTTTAAATTTTTAACTTCTTGATTTCTCTATGCTGATATATGATAACTATAGAAAAATAATACCTTACTTTTATTATAAAATAAATAAGATAAATTATTTGGGTAAAAAGATTTAGTTTCAGTTCATTAGAACTACTCAAAGCTTTAATCTGACGATTTACATAAATTTAATTTCACAGAAATAGACTATTTTAAAATAACCGAAGGTTCAGAAATTGTAAAAATGTGTTGATTCAAATAAATAGGTTTAAGGTACAATGTATTGATTTATTTATAAAAATGTTTTATTTGAATTTCAGGGTTATAACTAGGTTGTTCAGTGTTTACGTCCAAAGCACAAAGCGTGGTTGGTATCATAATATAAACGACCTCAATAATTGTGTCCACTCAACGACAGTCTATATAGATGAAGAATAGGAAAAAAAGGTAAGTGAAAGTTCATATTTTTAACGCGTTTGGTTAATCATTAATTAATTCATTGTAAAAATAGTTGGTGTATTGAAACAATTATATTAATAAACTAAAAAAAAAAATTAATTCATGTTTCATAAATTAATATGAATATATAGAAAGAAGTCTTGTTCGTAGATTTTTTCGGGGCATATAATAGTTACGTAAATAATCATGTGGAATCTGTAGGTATCTAAAATGATATTATCGTTTAAAATTCTATTTCATTTTATAAAATATTTAACTTCCAAAATAATGATAACCATTAGATAATAAAAAATTCATAAAATATATAGAAGTAAGTATTTATCTGATGATTAAATAAAAAAAATATGAATACGTAATAACCTTTTGTGAATTAATTTAAATAGTAATATAAGAATACAGCTATTAATATTGATATCAATAAATAAATTATAATAAACATAAAAATATTTTAACATAAAAATATTTGTGAATAAATTAGAAAATTCTTTAAATACTTATCATACATACTATATTATAAAAAAGTATATTTATTATATAAATGTATTTATTTTTTCATTGATCTTGAAATTTACATAAATAAATTTCCACTTCGACAACACAGGCCACTAGCGTTAAATATAAATGTATTATACTATAAGAAAAGTTAAAAATTTTAATGTGCAATGTTTTAGATATATTACATCAAATTCATTATTTGAAACTTGGTTATTTATTTATGTTTATAATGATATTTGCGTTATGATTTTAAAAATGCCCAATAATGATATATGGCCAAACTTCAAAGATTTATTATTATTACTATTCTAGTATTCTATTTCATCCAGTTCATAACAATATAAAGTCTTAAACAAAAATCTGAATTCATCAATAATGATCCATTTGTTAATAATTGGAAAACTTGAAAAATTGACAAAGAATAGAAAAATGTTTTATAAAACAATGATGCTTAATCTTAACGATGAGTTTAATTTTAATCAGAAAAGACTATTGCAATAAATAAATTCTGATCCTCATAAAATAATACCTAATCTTTTAAAATCAGAATTACAGCTTGTTTATTGTTTAAAAATGTATTGAGTACATTTTTTCTTATTGTAGGGAGTATTTTTTTTTAGTTAGCTTCTATTATGTTTTTTAAATCAGGTTTTGAGATATATATTTATAATGTATAAAACATAGTGTTTTTAGCGTTTTTTTTTTCTGAAAATAATAATTTTTAAATTTTTAAACGCATTTACCTATATTATTTATGTTCATGGAAGTTCAGAAAAAAATGAAAGAATCAGAAAGATTATAAATGTTTATTCAATTAATTAATTCTCTCCTCTATGCCTAATGAATTATTTGTTATATATTATATTTAAAAAAAAAAAATAAAAATATATATAAAACTTAAAACCTAAAACTTAGTGAAAAACTGAAAAGTTCATTTCTTTTTTCTTTGCAACTTCATAGTATTAATTAACAAGTGATTAAAATTTATAAAAAGAAAATTAACACACAATAATGTACATAATATTATCAAACAACCTTAATCATTGAGAGGTCTGCCGTTAAAAAAATACTTTATGTTTAAAACGACCATATATAGTGAATAGTACTATATATAGGTACTACAATTTTATTGACAAATTAGTACTTTTTGATGAATATTGAAAATACATTTTCTTCCGCTCATATTAACAATATATTGATTATATTATTATATAACAACTATCGTGGTGATCGTTGTACATTTATTATATAGGTATAGGTGAGTATTAAAATAATTTACAATCCTGATTTTTTGAACCCCCTCTAACCAATGATATAAAGTTTGCCACTTCAGCTTCTTACGTTTGGGCATAGGAATATCTAGTATACATACCTAGTTATATTTAATATTTAAATCCATTGCTAAAAGTGTATAGGTTCGGTTAAACCACATAAATAAAACTATTACCTTTCGTTTTCGAATTAATTGATCTACAAAACATATACAGCCTTTAGTATGCACATCATGGCATCAAATTACAGGGATTTAAAAATAATATAGGTCGTATAGGTTCGGTTATTACGTGTTATGATCGTATTAACATAGTATTTTAGAATCGTTCGTTGAAACAAAGGGGGAAATGACGAGGCCACATTGTTCTGGTCATTACATCAAAACCAGTGTCATTGTTCCTAATAATAATAATAATAATAATTTCATAATAGAGTTTAGGTACATAATTTATTTCTAAAATCGATGTTATACAATAACTACTCAAATGTTTTATTTAAATTTGCTCATTTTGTATAATTATTATTGTTATTCATTATTATGTATTTATGTATAAGATTTAAAGAATTTTTTCAACTTTAATTATATGTTCATCATATTTGGCACTTCGTTGTGAAAAATATTATCATATTGATTATTATATATTTATACATTTGGTTTTATTATGGATAAAAAAACAAAAGTTTTAATGAATAAATATTAAAATAACAGTGGTTAAATATATAAATTATTAGTTAAACTATAAAGGTATTATAATATTATTACGGCCAACAATAAAATATAACGATGAATTTTGACCTAAATAATTTTGAAAAATATTTTCAGTACTCCAATTTCATTAGAATAGTTCTTAAAATATAATTAGATTAAATAAACCTCCAGAAATTCATAAAAATTTTCATTTAGGAAATATCCAAATAGAAGTTATTCAAATTTATTATTGCTTAACCATTAAGCAATTCAAACAAATAATGTTCCCGAAGAATCTGCCGTGACGTTGTTGAGCGTTGTTCTGAAATATTTTACTCTGTCATTGGCAAATTACAAAAGGCGAATGGTTTACACACATGCACACCTTCACACAACCGGCACGCCTATGCTGATATTCGGATGTGAGCAAGAAAATATAAATTCAAACAACGAATAATGTACCCTGTCTAAGAAATTGTATTTAGTAACAAACTTTCAGATACTTTCACTAGCAATTATATACCTTAGTCGTAAAGAGATACATGAATTATAAGATATCAGCAAGGCATGTTTAAATGTTAAGGTAACATACTCGTACTTTTGTGTTGATTATAAATTATTTATCTACCTAACTTATTTTTGACAGGTATCACCTGTCGACTCGAAAAGTATGTCTGATACGTTTTTTCTATAAAAGTTATTTTTTATGAATATTATTATTTGTTAATCATAATATAATAGTCTATTACACACCATATTTATGATTATATTTATAAGAAGAAGCAATTACTTATATATGCAGTTGTATAAAGTAGACGACATCAACAAAACGCGTTTAAATGTTCGGAAAACATGTATAATACGAGTAGATTTGTCGGAGGATGAAAATTAAAATATGTTAAATGATTCAAGAAAAAAT
Source organism: Diuraphis noxia (assembly GCF_037042655.1). Lineage (NCBI taxonomy): Eukaryota > Metazoa > Arthropoda > Insecta > Hemiptera > Aphididae > Diuraphis > Diuraphis noxia. The sequence continues at coordinate 68,522,610 of NW_028301712.1, read as the reverse complement.
CATATTTACTAGTTATAAATATGAATATTCAAAACAATTATGTTTGAGAATAATATTATAAATATTATAACATTTAAATCTAAATAAAAAAATCAATCAACAATTCGTCGTGAACACTTGATTCTGAACATCAATCAAATATATTTTATTAGTTATAAGGTTTTAAATAAAATATGTTCTGTTCAATATCGTATACGTATATAATTATTTATCATTTATTAAAACTTATTTATACTTCAATTCTATCTTAAGTCAATGTGAGATAAGATAACTTTTACATTATTAATTATTGTAATCAATACTTTTGTAATAATATGACTAATATTGTAATGTAATGGGTATTATCCAATTATATTAAATTAGTTTCGTTTGTTACAAACAGAGTCAATTTGTCGATCCCTCACTTGAGACTGTGCCAAATATCAACACACATCTAAGAATCTATATATCGTCAATGTTTTTAGCTCAATGTGCCAATGTGAGAGAGCTGATGCTTCCTGTAAATTTCTTACAATATGTAACACGGCGCAATGTATAGGCAATATAGCAACATAATTGTCTATAAACAATATTTTCAAATATTGCATAATAATTATTCTAAGTTTCTATAATCAGCACTTTTAGTGATTCATAAATTTTTTGCATTTAATAATATCTTTATATTTTAAATTTTTTGAACCAATGCAATTGAGAGTAATAAATTCAAGTGTATTCGTATCATTTCTTGAACTGACGAAGTATTTAGTTTCTATGTCCCTTAATAATGCATGATCTTGTTTGATGATAGAGATTATTCCTTAGAGTAACATACAATATAATTTTTAAAACTTGATTATTTCATTGTGTAAACTAAATATTGTTTTTAAGTTAAATAACTTATCTACATTCCTAGTATGAATATTCTATTGATAATAAATAAATAATTTTTATGTAACTTTTTAGTTGAATGAATGTATTTTTAATTTTGTATTCTGAATGCAATATTATCATTTATTTTTGGTGCGTGCTACACTCAAAATATTAAAATGTATTTATTCATTTGTAATGAGTACATCATTAATAGAGTAAAAAGGAAAATATCGTATAATTTTTAAAATATTAATTTTAAATGCTTTGTGAATAATTAGATACAATTTTAAAAATCATTTTTAATTCAATGTCTAAAAATTGCCCTACATAATTTATTATGTGATCTGGTACCAAGTGCACCACTAAAGATTTAGTATGATTTAAATTATAGTTGTATTCGTGGTATAAAATGAAGGAGTATCACGATTGAGTTACTGATTTAAATCTAACAAAATTTTTTTAAATTTTTTTTTCATAAATAATATGAAAAATAGAAGACATATGGTAAATATATTGCATGAGTACTGATATTCAAGTGATTAAGATTAAAGCTTCGTATTACATTTCAACGTAACTTGTCTCAGGCATGGTTTATACCATGAATAGAAAAGCCTCAATACGTTACTCGAATACATACTTAAAATTTCAATGAAAAAAAAAAATATATATGAAGAGTACTTTTCCGTTTCAAGAGAGAATAAAAATGTATTTAAATAAAATAAATTTTAACCTAATTAAAAAAAAAAAAAGATCAAACCATAATATATTTTATACTAGTTTAGGTCAAACTCATCGATAAAACCATTCAGTATATTTCTTAGTGATGTATTTTGGTTCTATATGCTATATATAATGGCATGTTCAAATTATCCAGTTTAATAGTGATCATTCATCTATTTGTCTATTTAATTCAAAACATAGAAATTGATAATTTCTGTCACAAACATTGACAAATTAATAAACCATCGGGTACTATCACAGAACTTTATTTTTTATAATACATTTGGGTATTTGGTATTTTTATATTTGACACTTAATGTATAGTGAATTTACGAAATATTTATTAATTTATTAAGTACCTTATACGCACGTCATGTACACATTGTGCAATATGAAATATTTCTTCGTTTCTAGGAATTTAATTTAATATTCATGAAATATAAACAATTATTTTTTTTAAGAACATAGTACATTGTGCATGTTGAACTGTTCAATTATAAATTTCTAATTACGTATACCAAATTACTTGTACGAAAACAGATTTCAATTAATCTCATAATACGAGTTTGAAGTACCTGATTATACCTAGTTCTAATTCTTGATACATTTTTTATGTAATTATTATATCCAAGGAATAATAATATCTTGAGAATTTATCCTGAAAAAAAATTATGTTTTAAGCATATAAAAATAAAAAGTATATTTGTTTAAACGCTGAAGTACTAATTATTATTCTTTCGTTTAACACAAACCTTTTAAACCACCAATTCATTAACCACTACTTGGTTTGTTGCACAAAAAAAAATAATTTACGTAGCTTTACATTGTTATGGGATTCATGTTGTATTTAAAATGCTTTCAGTGACCTAAACGATCTACTGAGCTATGAGTTCCGACTGCTATGGCTTAATGTCTTCTCATCCTTAGAACATTTGGTTAGAAAACGTTTCGCATTAATATATTTATGAAAGTGTAGCGTTTTCTCAGATTATTTTGTGGAAAATTGAATTTTAAATACAATTTATTTTTCATTGTTATAAATTTAAATTATATTTAATTTGCTTAGATAAATACGTTTTTACAAATATCGTGCAATAAATTTAGTTTAAAACATGACACGTAATTTGACATACGTAATATATTGTTCTCCTATCTCTCGCATTTCTATTAATCTGTATACAATACACTTTTGCAAGTTTAATGTATATAACAAATTAATATTTAATACATGTAAAAATACAGTTGAGGTTTTTACCATACTCGTTTGACACTTTAATGTTACTTAAAACTTATTAATTATATTTTATTAATTCCAAAATCTAAAATCAAAATATTAATAAACAATTCATCCAATTTTATCGAAATCAGTGATTTTTGATGTATTGTATTTTCATTGCTAAACCATAAAATTATATATTTTAAAATTAATTAATAAATAGCATAGACATAATAGTTCGTAAAAAACTTGAGAAAATGTGCTACAACAGCTATAAATTGTACTGTAGAATATAATAATAATAATTTTAGCATAATTTTATACTTTAAAAAAATAGAATTGTACAATAGCATATAATCATTTAATGTAGAAATTAACACATGTAAGCTAATAACCTATGTAGTTGATGCTTAACCAATAAAAAAAATAAAAAATAATAATAATTTTTTTTGGGGTTGGGAGGGGGTGTAGTAAAATTTGACATTGGCATTTACATTGAACTCTTTCTATTTTTATATTAAATGAAAAATCCATAGATACCTCTCTGCAATCTCAATATTGGAAGAGTATTTTTATTTATATTATGACAATACTGACTCTCTATATATTATGCACACCAAATAACTATACCACATAAAATATGTAAATTATACTTTATAAAAATAGAAGTTTGTGGATAATACAACAAAAAGAACACGTGTTCCTTCAATCAAAACTATATATGAATAAAGAAAATTGAAATTTAATGTTCCTTTGAATAAATTCAACAGTTTATATTTTTTGATGAATGATAATACGATTATAAGCTATTATAAATGTATGAGTAGATATTTGGATTTTATTAGATTAATAGTTTAAACAGAGTAAGATTTATTTTCTTTGTGCCGTTATGATTATAATATATACCTCAAACAAACAGGTAAATATTAAAATATATAATACAAAATTGTAGGTATTTAATATATACCATTGTTTAAAATAATATACATTATATTATAGGGTATTAAATGTTTTTATAATTTGTAGTGTGTTATGTAAAATAATTCTGAGTAATACAATAGTTTTAATAACAGTAGGTATTCAAACCATGCACACACAGTTGAAGAAATTAATTAATTATTTATGAGTTATTATTTCTTTGGCTTTGAATTTTAAAATTGATCGAAATTAAACAATAAATTGTGTGAATGCACTATATATATCAAACTATTTGTTCGACAATCTTTGAAGAAGGAAAATCATTGAATATGATATATACTTAATTAGTACTTATAATATTCGTATATAAATGTATACAATAATGCAGTGTGTGTTGTTATTATTTTCAACGCACCTTATTTTGGCAATTACAATTGTATATTGTGATATTATCAATTTAAAAAAAATATAGGTACACGATAAAAGACAATATTTTTTGTTCCAATTATTACAACCATTAGAAATTAATATCTTCATGGTTGTTAATTATTACATTGCGTTGTTATCTGTTAAGTAGTAAAAACTGCAATTCATTTCATAATATTTAAGCTTTTTTTTCTTAATCACAAATATTTTATTTAATATAAATCATGAATCGAATTAATTATTATGGAGCATATTTCCTATTTTAGATTCTGAGTTGAGCGAGGAATGTATTGATTTTGCCACGATGTGTGTTTATTTTATTTTTTGTGTCTGTCATCTCATTTTGGGTCAGTAAAAGTGCTTTGATTTTTGATTTCAGTACTTCGTTCGATCAGAAAGTGAATGAAGTTGGTGGGTCAAAAGTAAAAAATTCTCGATTTTTTCTAAATAATCGGGATAAACAAACTAAAAATTAAGGGAAAAACGGAAAATTGTGCGCACAATCAGTTTTCGACAAAATCGATTTTGGTTTTTGATGTAACTTTAAAACAAATTACCATAGATACATGTCATTTTCACCGAATGTTTATTTAAGTATATTCTAGCCACCATGCAATTTTCAAAAATTTTCAAATTAAGTTGAACTATTCATAGGCATATGCAATTTTCGATCAGTATTATTTTTTTTTAAATTAATATCGATAAAAATTTATTTTTTGGGTAGAAAAGCTTGAAAATTTAATACAAGGTTTCCAACATATTGTTACAAAAGCAGTTGATAAATAAAAGAAATTTATAGTCACGATTTTATAAGCATTCAAAGTTTGAATTTTGACAAAATACGTAAAAATCACAAAAATTTGCAAATTATTTTAAGCTAGAAATTCATAAAAAAATTTCTTTTTAAATCTAAGATTTGAAAATTTAATACAAGATTTCTTACAACTTTGTCAATCTTTATCACAAATAAATGTCCACCGGAAATTCAAATTAAATATTTATGAGCGTTAATATAAGGCTTCTAACATATTGCAACAATAGCAGTTGAAAAATATTAAAAATATATAGGCACGATTTTTTTTTTATAAGAATTTAAAATTCATATTTTGACTAAATATGTAAAAATTACGGCCATGTTCAAATTATCTTAGATAGAAATTCATAAAAAATGTTCTTTTTTAATCTAAGATTTAAAAATTTTTAATAATATATAATATATCCTAGACAGATAAACCATCTCCGCCCAGAACCGTTTTTCATATACAATGATATAATATCATTGGATTCAATTTTAATTCCATCCATTACAGTAACCCACTTGTAACCTACTGTACAGCAGAGCGATATCCACGACATACCCGCTTTTTTATTTTCATATTTCATTGTTTAATATATTTTAACACTTTTAACTCTAAATGTATATTTAGACACCATTAAAATTCGATTAAATTTTAATGAACATAAATAATTACATAATCAACCATCAATCATTTAAGAAAACTTGGTTTTTTTAAATTTTTTTTGCCTAAAGATTTCCTGAAAATAATCATCTAAACCATCATTATTAAAAACGATAAAACTGAAAATTAAATTATCTCAATAATTTTATGATTTTTTGGCAAATTTTGAAATTTTGGCGGATCATGTTCGCAAAGACGTGTACGAAGCACCGCTGTTCCGCGGAACACTGGTTAAGAACCACTGATCTAAACTTAGGGATACAGAAATAAGTTATTGACATTTTGTAAATCAGACCATGATAGATATAAGTAAGAACTATGTATTTTTGATGTTTAGAAAAATATAACCTATCACATTACGAAGCAGTTTATTATTTACACAATTATATAATTAGATAAATTAATACATAAGATAACTTGTAACACGCTATTTCTATGTATATTCATATGATTTTATAAATGAAAACCTAGATACTAGTTATTTGCAGCTAACGCATATGGTCAAGATATGATAATATTTTTTAAAAAGCAATAAATAAATAGATGGACGTAAAATTTATAATTAGCAAAATCGACTATGTACAAAACGAACTATAATTTAATATTCAAACTTTAGTTTAAAATTAGGTTCAATTGAACGCCGAAACTGGATTAGTATTGACTAATATGGCTCATTAGTCTATTTAACATACTTTTTATATTATTTACAAGAGTAAAATTGTGGTTTATATTAGTTCATAAAGTTATTGTAATTTTTTAGCAGTGTATATATTTTTATGAATGCGGTATATTATATAAATTCTGCTGGAACTTACTGTATGCAACGTCAAAATATGCAAACATATTAGCTGTAAAGATCGGTGAGGCACACTTTCAATTTTGACGATTCCAGACGTTGTTTGCGCTAGGTGATTTTTGAAAATAAGAAAAATCCCTTGTACACGATGGCATAGGGTCAGGACATGAATAATGCATTCCATTAATATACAGCATTTGGCCAAAATACACATGACAAAATACGATTACATTAATCAAACGAAAATGGACCATAGGTTTCTTATACGGCCAAATAAACTGCGGTTGCAAAATATATCATGTATGTATGTGAGTATGCGTATGTATAATATTTATGTATTGTGAGTTTTCCGATCGCATATGTCTTCAACAGGACATAGATTGAAAGGAACACTTAAATAGGACAAATCGAAAGGATAATGCGTAATGTCCGTATGTTTTATTATTAAATGTTACTCCATAGTTCCATACCTCACAGTGATAAACAAATATAATGATTTATGATTTTTTTTTTTATTGTCAATTATCTGTCACGATATCAAATATTTATAAAATAATATCACTTATTTCGTATTAAATAAGAGGTTAAAAATAAATGTGGTATGATATATTTTGATAATACTAAATATATTACAGTGAACACTTTTATTGATTTATAACACTTTTACTTAGCAGTATATAGGTAATATTGAATAAAATACTAATTTGTGAAAAAAATTATACTTTGATAGATACAAATAATGATACAATCAAAAAGACAAAATGAGTAAAAATGATGAAATATGACAAATAATAAAAATGGAGGGATCGCTTACGTTGTTTGTCTCCATTTAAATTTATAGCCATCGATCAATTATTTTTGTACAATCATTTTTTTTAATTAGTAATAATTTTAATAATGAATAAGTTTTAAAACAAAAAAAGCTTTGAACCAGAATAAATTCATACATAATTTTTACTTGTTTTATTCATTAGACAATGAGAAATAGAATTTATAGTGTAATATAGTTATGAAGTATCACATTTATTACATAAAAGCATATTTTATCATAACTCTAGAGACTTAAATAACCGGAAATCAAATCTAATCTGTCAACCCAGGGACACCGGATAAAGAGAATTCAAAAACGGAAACCCGACATCCTAAATAGTTAAATATCGGAAGACAAAATCTAAAGAATTAAATAGGTGTTCTGCTATTAGTTTGATTTATTTTATTCTTCTTACACTAAAAGGTACACCTAACACAAGCTAAATTGTTTTATGGATTTTAGAATTACATTTAATTTCACTGTCCACTAAATGTTTATATATTGACACATTGAGCAAATTTGTCAGTGATAGACAAAATAACTTTGTTTATAACAAATGAAACTAATTTAATATAATTGAATAATACCCGTTGCACATCAATTTGCCATACACAAACGTTTTGAAAACCATAAACAATACTTAGGGATACTCTTTATGTATGGTTATTTTTGGTTTAATTACATATATCATAATTTCGTATAAAATAATTAAATTTCTTCTTCAAAATATACAAATTAGATTTGTATAATATTTCTAATCGATATTATTTTTCATTCAAACGATACTATAAAAGAAATTTGGTCACGAATTTATGACGATGTATTTGTTTTGACTTTGGTACAAATATTATAATAATGATAATAATAATAAACTCGTGTTATAGCCAACGTACCTCCTGTAATACACACTTAAAACGTTAAAAGTTTTTCAGTGGTTAAATATCTGTTTAATATGTTATGAAACTCTCACCCACGAGCAACCACAAAATAATAAAAAATAAAAATGAAAAATTTATAAATTTATAAAACGACAAAAATATCGTGTTCTGATGAAAACGAAAATGTATTAGACAGCTATAAGTCCCGTCGAATGATATTAAATAACGGGAATGGTATAGACGTGTACACAACTATTCGCAGCAGTGTCTACCAAATGGTGTCCCCAATATACCATGTTATTTTTTTTGTCGAAATGTTAACCTCCACGAGACCCTTAGCTGCAAAGTTTTTATTATTAATAACATATTTCGGGATAACACATTTGTCATGGCTTTGGGCCCTGGATGTCGTTGATGTTATTCCGGCTTGTATCCAATATCAACTGAACACTTTATAGAATTCATGAATTACTCGATTCACCATCGGTATATTCATATGTATTTACATTGTAGTACATATTACTAATAATACAATTTCTAGACCGGAAAACCAGTAGGTATACTATAAAGCTAACATATAAGTCTTCAGCACGGACAAATGGACAGATGTTGTGTTTATATCGATGAAATTGTTTTAAGTAAAATATAATAAGGAGGTGAATAGGTGATAGCATTGATATTTGAAGATTGGGTAACGGCTAAATGACATAAATGTCTATGTAATGTTGATAATGATTTTTGTTTTGGGAACTAAAAAAATAAATGAAATTAAGTCGTTTCAAAAGCCCATTCCAATTGAGTTTAAATAAAAATAAAGAGACTGAATACGTTTTATGAAGTAACTCAGTAAGTATAGTAAAACGTTGTCGTATTAAATTAAATTAAATGTATAACGAACCACGATAATATTTTACGAAACATTTTTATTAAAAATCATTACATAGAAATGCAAATACGTACCATATAAATAGTATACATATTGTATAACCCTTGAAACTATAAAAATCATATATTTTAAGATGTTGTTTTTTAGTTTTATAACCTTTGGCATAATCTGACTCTGCTCTGTTCGTATTAGATTACTACATATTAGAGATTATCGTGTACTGCAAAGGTACCCTTCAATGGTTATGTTCATTGTCATTAAAGGGTGGCTAATTAACTTTGTCATTGTTTTTGTTGTATATTTTTTTTAATCCATTATCTTAATAACATTATTTTTAATGCATATTAACTAGAGATCTTCACTTTTATCGTTATTTTAATTGCATAAAATAGTCGTTATATCATTATGTCTTTTTCTAATGTTTTTGCTTGAATATAATTTTTATTTATGCCGATTATACCATTATTCTCGTATTTTATGTTTATTTTTTTTTAACTTCAGTTATTCTCTCATTGTTATAATTATATACTACATAAATATTGAATTTTTTGTTTAGAAAACAGTAAAATACATAATAAATACTATTTAATATCATGTTATACTTTTAAGCTCAGTTTAGTTGCATCAATTTATGTTAAATTTGGGTTAATTTAACTATATGGTTTTATAAAGTTGTAAAATGTAGGATATACATCGCTTTTATTCGACCAAACTATGAAAGTATTGCATTAATAATTCAGTTTTTTATTACTAAATGCAAATAAAAACATTTTATTATTAAATAATATTAATTTTATATTTATATAATATTAAACAAATACCTAATTACCTGTACCTCTACTGTTCTATTGTTAGTTATTTTATCGTTAAATGTAAAAATAACAATATAATAATGAAAGAAACTGAGTTGGATATCAGAATATAAACAAGATTATTATTTTAGTTTTTATATGGTTATATATTTTGAATTTTTGAATGAATCGATGAATGGATTACATTAAGACTTATTTTTACAATGTGGTTTTCGTGTAAAGGATGAATCGAAACGACAGCCGGATGAAATATACCTTTGATTTCCAAATTTGATGAGAACTGATGTGACATATTTGAACAAAATAAAATTATTTTTTTTTCCAAAAATGTATTAAAAATCATCTACTATTACAGTATAATATGTTCGTCAAAACAATAGATATTAATAAATGTATTTATAAGAAATTTTTACATAAAACTCGTCAATGAAATGTTGCTAATTAAAAAAAAAAACATACTATTTTGATCAGGTAAAATGGAATACAGAATGAATATATCATTGTCGTATCGTATAAATAAGGTGGTTCATATGTATATAATATAAATAATATTTATTATTACTATTATTTATTGTTTTTAATACTTATAAACGCGTGTTTTATTCGGTGTAGGTAGTAGTTTTTATCACCGTGATCCATAAACATATTATGCCAATTAAAATTTAATACTTTTTGTAAAATGAATTATTTTATTATTAAAATACAACATAATCACAACAAAACCTTCTCGTAAACTACGTGTAACAATGGCTAAGTAAAAAAAAAAAAATAAGTCTTTAAGCATTATAATGATATCATATCATAAATAAATGCTAAGTATATTGAATTTTAAGTTAATTTATTTTGTTCCAATAATTTATTTACTTGGCGAGGAATTATTTCTTAAAAGAAACAAAATGTGATGAACAAAATAATTAAATGGCAAAATACTATTAAAATATAACTTAGTATTATTTAAAAAATATTATTATTAATATTCATATACTATTTCTAAATAATTACTTACAAAGTAAATATATTATTGAAACAAAATAAGTTTACTTAAATTCAATATACTTAGCATTTTTTCATAATATCACATCTTTATAATGTTTATAGATTTAATATTATTTTTACATGTAGTTTATGAAGGGTTTTTGTTGTGATATCACTAATTTTTATCATAAGTGCAAATAATAATAATTTATTATAATGATAATGTATCTATATTTTTATCTATATTATATATATACGTATAGTACAATGTATATTATATATATTTATGTATAACTTTATCTAAATAATGTATTTATAATTATTTCAGTATTATTTTTCTGGAATTATTATATAAACGGCTTTGCAGCTACCACGATGCCATTTTTTTTATCTTAGAAATAAGATCATTATACCTAATTACCTAAATCAAATATTCGATAAATACAACTGTTTTTAAAATAGCTCAGCATAGACTACGTTGGTTATACCAACGTCACAGTTGTACATGATGTGCGAACAGTTATACGCTATAATAACACAACGTGCAATAATATGCACGATAGCTAGAAACGACACTACGATAATGAATCGTCAATGACGCAGATAGCCAAATAAACGCATGTCTATGTCCTGCCAACATTCAGCACTGAATCTGGCACTTGTCATTGTCATCATAATATTTTCTCTCGCCTAGCTGCATACACGAAATCGAGTGAGGAAACTGGTCTATGCAACGATGACGCTAGAGACGGCCGCCGAGATTCTGAATTTAATATAGATTTCCGTTAAAAATTCGCACTTTTTCATTTATAACTTATTTTTTCTTTTTAGGGGAAATCCGTAGCAACATGAGCCATTGGGTGTGTGGGTTACTTTTATTTGTAGGTTTTTGAGTTAGTAAGGTTGTATCACGTGTTCGAATATGTATAGCAAGAATATGTTGCTTGACTCTTGGGTGGTCACCCATCCGGAAGCTAGCAACTATGGTTGTACGTACGCTCGGTGTGTTTCCACAGATTGAGCATACGACCGTGCCTTACCAAGCCACATGACATAACTTCTAAACGAACAATTTTGATGAATTTTCAAAAGCATATTTCTGATGTTTTGGAGCTGACTAAGTGTTAACTGATGCATTAACAAATTTACCTGTATTTTACATAGTTTAAATGGACAACTCCAACTCCTTTGATATACTATACACACACCGTCGTGCAGCTATTTTTTTTTTTTTTACTTAGATCGCGCCACAACTATGACGCTGGATATATTTATGATTTTATCTATTTTTTATATAACATATTTCATATTGATACGAATATCTGAATAGAATGAATTTTTTAGTTTATTTTTAAACATGCTAATAAAATCAAAACGCATAATATTATTGCCGTTTTGTTACGAGTTCGGGATTTCATAAATATTTAATATTATTTTGATTATACCACTATTATAAATAGTTGTATGATACAACTGTTGAAATGCATATATTATTTTGGAATTTAAGGTATTTAGTAATCCAATTACATGAGATTAATTATTTTTATCCAAATGATACTTTTAAAGTTTCAATGTAATTTTGAACAAGTAAGATCTACATGGAACTCTTTTTTTTTAGAGAATTCTGCACACATATTAATCATATCGTTCTATAACATGCCAAATGTCAATACCTAATTAATTCTTCGAACTATTATGCAATATTTTCATGAACTATATCTTATTGACTGACGTCAATCCAACAAGTAAGTATCGCTTAAAATATAATATGTAAAACTTTCAACATTAAATTTCTTTCGCAATGTCTCGTATGACATCACTCAATAAGTACCAATCTATATACGTATACTCGTACCTATGCCTATAACTTTTTAATTTTCTACAACGTACAACTATGCAGACGCGTTGTCTGGACAGATCGTTTATTCGATGCTTGTCAATTTCAACCCTAACGACGAGATTTAAACTGGCAAGGTTTTGACATACAACGGTTAGTATTGTTAGTATTGTTCGTACGTGGTAATCGCATAGTCGCCAATCCGCACGTTTCGTCAAAAATTGCCGATGGAATAGTGATGCACACGGCGTGCTCGCTTTAAATCTTCTATGACGTTGACAGTTAAAAATGCTACGTGTATGGTATTATGGAAATCGTAATGTAAAACGTGTAGGCCTGCAGCTGCAGGCAGAAACGTGGTTGCGGGAAAAGGTAAAATTGCTCGGTTGATGGATAAGCTCGTATAGTTGAATCCGAGAAAACGGACGTCGACATTATGTGTACGAGCACGAAGACAAATAAAAAAGCATTCGCACCAAACATGATGACATAAACAATCGACCGTAATTAAATTTTTTTTTTGTGTCCACAACGGACCAACTAAAGCTTTGCAATAGTTCAGCAAGAATAAGTCTTATAATGTAATAACATAAACACACTTTGTTGCAACATCTCAATGATATTTTATATTAGATGCTTTACCAAACAAGATACTAAAAGGGATAATTCCTGATCTGTTTATTTTAATATGCTGTTTATAGTTTATTGTTGCCATTTGTCAATATAATATAATAAATTGAAGTTAAATTTGTATTGTTTTACAGCAAAACATGTGTATAATTAAAAAAATTAAAGAAAATATCACGTTAAGCTTAATTTTCTAAAATCTAACATAAACATTTTAATTTTTTTTTTTTATTATTAAAGAAATAACCCTCGGCAACTTGGCTATTGGGAAAAGATACATTTTTTTTTTTTTTTGAAAGGTGTTACATAATAATAAAGGAAAAGTTTAATAACAATAACAATAAATGCCTAAATTTTATGAGAATAATAACAATGATAAGGTTGTGTTTTATTTTTTTTAAATGATTAAATAAGTTTGTCCAGTTCTGTCTCCTGGAGAATCACGAATATGTCTGGTGATTGCAGAAAAGGTCCTAGTATATCCTATAAATCGTATATTTAAATTATAATGACTATTAATAAGATTTTCAAAAATATTTTAGTTTTAAAATATTGTTTAGCGTTAAAAAACTATAATACAACATGTTAATTAAAGTAAATTTTATTTTCGAGTATCAGAAATGAAAAGTGTATCCAAAAAAATTCTCTATCTAAGTAGAATAAAAACTAAAAACTAAAATATAATATAATATGGTATGTTCCCTTCTATATCAAAACGCGTTTATCTTTTAGGGAAGATTATTTTCAGAATAAATTTTTAAAATACAATTTTGAAATTTACTCTGTTATTATAATAGTATCTAGTACTTAAGATTTTTAAGCATGCATGAAAATATTAGATTTTAAAACATTATTGTATAACTTAACATATTTTTATAATGATAGGATCATTACTCAAATATTTTTTGTAATATCCATGCTTAAAATGTAGTTGATAAGTCAATGTATATAATATTTTGAAGGGCTATTAAAAAATATTATCGTATAGTCAGTAAAATTCAAATCCTTATTTGATTATATTTCAACAAATTATTTGTAGTTTTTATGATTAATTATGAATTTTTAATTTAGTAGTAAATCTGATTTATAATTTATATGCAATGAAAATTATATTTGAATATGATTATTAAATTTTTTTAAATTAAATTAGTCACATCGACAGTTATTGGATTATAGTACCATATTAAGAAGGAATAAAATATGATAATTCTAATATTTTCAAAATAAAATTACCAACCTATTAAAAATAAAAACGTATTTATGTCTTAATTTATATTTATATTTATTAAATTAATTATTTCATTCAAAATAGCATAAAATAAAATGAAACCAAAGCCAAACGAGAAAACAAAGTGTAACATTAAATTATTAGCCTATTACTAATGTATTCATCTAGAAAAATAATGTTATGGTCACATATTTAATGGTAATTAATAAATATAATACAAGTATTTATAGTTTATACACGGTACGTGATGTTTTGTTAAGTGTCATGGGAACCAATGTTTCCCAGTTGAGAAATTATGGGCAAATAATGATTTAAACTTGGTATGATATGTGATGTCTTTGAAAGTTTATATCGTTCATGTTTTCGTGAAAAAAAAAGAAACGTACCTTCGTACCTATTTAATCAAGGAAAATTAGTGTTGTTTACGTTTGTCTCTGGGTACGTCATTTACAATATGTGCGTATTGTTAATGACTGTACTTAAATACAGCTCCGCATAATTTCATGTACGAAGAACATTAAATAAAACAAAAAAATCATACACGCGCGCGAGCTTGTGGCGCGATCGTCCTCCTGTAGAAAAAAGTAAAAAAAAAAGGGTCGTATAATAATTGCCGCAAAGGTTTTAAAAAATCCGACATAAAAGCAAGGTCCGACATAAAAGTACAATGGGCAATTATTTGAAAAGCGAAAAACTACGCCTTTTTAGGCTATTAACCGTTACAAACGAGACGCGAGAACAACTCGCCACCACCCTTGTCCAGCCATCATGATCTGCCCATGATAAATTGTCCGGTCTCTCGGTTTAGGATGTTTATAACGTGAAACCCGTTTTGGAGGGAAAAAATATAGTACAAACAACAGAAATGGCTTAAAAAAATTGCCTCTCAACGCGATGACTGGCAGATTTGATGGCGAAAACAAGGCAGCTGTTTAATTTCGCCTTGCATGTACATACACGGCGGCGAGACCTATCACGCTTTCCACCATCTCCTGTGGCCATCCGTCTTCTTAATGAATTACATCTGCCATCCACCCTGGACAACTTATGGCCTTTTCCCTCATAAAACTCATCGTTGACCCAAGCGAATGAATATGAAATCATTAATTCGGATGCGACAACAACGCTCACGAGCCAGAGACCATTAGATGTGTGATAAAATATAATAGAATATGTGTAAATAAATATATTAAACACATTTTTTTGCCAACCGTTAAAAAAAAAAAAAACAAAAAGCAATAACAATAATTTGTGTTCGGAATGAAATGTGCATTTAGACGAGGACTGTTGTTGAATGAAATACAAATAATAACTCTTAAAAATGCATCTATTCATGTATATTATGTAGTTACGGGTTTTAAATTAAAAACGAATTAGGGTGATAATAATGATATCTACGACACAGAAAATGCAATTTTCATGAAAATTCATTATTCTTTAGACATCGCCAAACGTTATAAAACTTGTACACAGAGTAGTATTGTTAATGAAAAAGAAACAATAGAAGGTAGCTTAGCTATCTAAGAATCGTATGAATTGCTTAAGTCCCTTTATAAATGTGACTACAAAGGTTTAAAAATCGATGTCTTACACAATTATTAAGAATTAAAAATGTAGGAACATACTACAATGAAAGTAAAATTTAAAATTTAAATTTTGATTACAATAGGATATAAACTTTTGCATTGTATAGTAGTAAATATATATTTTATACCTTTACAGTGTCAAAAACATTTAAGTCCCTACGAATAATGTTTTGAATAATTGAACAAAATAACAAAATTCGTTAATTTTTGTTCAAATTAATTGAAATTCTTAATTTCATAAAAATTTTAAATAATAAACTTAAAACGCCTATATATTGAATTTTAAAGTTTCTTGATTGATCTTAAAACCTAAATTAAAAATTAAAAACCATCCAAAACTCCATACGTCTATATAAATAGCTCAAGAAAGTCAAATTATTTCATAATATACTTATAAAAAAGGATAACACAAACATCAATTAAAAATATCAAGTATATCTATAGTTATTTGTTTTTGAATTAAAAAACAAAATTAGTTTCGTCAAAAACGATTTTTCTTAAAATTATCATTTTTCTTTGATTGTTTAACACTTAAAAAAAGAATTACTGTGAATTTTAAACTGTTGAGCCCCAAAAAGCACTTAAATTCGTTTTCCTATCAAGAAATATATATACCTAACAAAGTTGAAATCGTAAAAAGTTTCTTCAGATAAAGAAAAAAAAACTCGCATCATAGTAAAATCAATATATTATTCGTGGTCCCCCTCAGAATAAATCTAATAAACAATATTAGTTGTTTTAGCGAAAATAGCCAAAATCTTAGGAAGTATAATTTATCATAAGTCTGTTGTTATTTCTATTGTCTTCGAAATAGCTTATATATATTTCACGAACGTATTTACTTGGATGATGGATGGAAATTCCACATTATTAAATCTTGGGGATTACGACGAATGCATGAAATGTGTATGGTGCATTTCTAATTATGTGTATATAAGGTAAATTAATAATTAAATGAATAATAATTTATTATCGCAGCCAATTTATTTGAACTATTTTATACAACACTATATAAGTCATCAGCACTGTAGAACACTGTATAAATACTTATATTGTTATATTGCTAAAATTGGATTCATCAAACTTTAAATAAAACTTAGGTGTCTAGAAAAAAAAATGATTCTATTATTAGCGCAACATTTGTATAAGTATCTGTGTCTGTTTAATTAAAGCAACTTTTTTTTTTAATTTAATCTTTAGTTTAAAAAATATCTAGTTACTAATACAATATAATGTGTATGTTAACACTATACTTTATTATTACATAATAACTAGGCACAAGTTATACGATTTATAACGGTACAAAATGTAATTGTTTATTTGCATAGTAAAATTATTATTTATTTCAAATAATTTTTCATGTTTTTGTTCGTATGTAAATTAGAATGATTTATATGAACAAATCGAAGTATAAAGTACAGGTTATGATACAAATATTTATAACATTTTATATTCATTATTCAAAGGTACTATTCTGTTAAATACCTATAGGACAATATAATTTAGAAGAGAGATGTTATAACCAAAAAAAAAAAAAATAAAATAAAAAATACTAATAATAATAAAAATATTGTGTTCTAGTTTTTAACTATTTTTTTAAATGTAGTTTTTTGCAACATTACCAAGTCAGCCTATCCATTTTGTAATGACATACTCCAATTAAAGTACTATAGTTCACTTTTAAAGTTCAAAATCGACCTTCAAACCACTGCTGTATATATACAAAAATTAAAATAACGAGTGGCTGTCTACTGTAAGTGTAAACCAGAATTGATGTGTTGAAAACAATGGAAAACTTTAGTTTTTATTTCACCATTGAAACTTTTGTAAAACGATTCTCAAAAATATTTTTTCCTATTCAATGTTATGTCTGGTTCAGTGGAAACTCGCTGGAATGAATACATATATTTTAACTTCAATATGACTTTTCCATTGTTGATCATTTTTTGTGTGAAAAATAAATTTAAATATTTATATCGATTATTGAAAATTTTGTTTTCAATTCCATCATAAATGTTTTAATGGTTTTATACAGATCCGTTGTCAAATCATACGAGGTTTATGGAAAATTCCACCATATCACAGTCTTGAATGTAATTAATATCCTGACTTCTGATCAATTTTACTTGTTTTACAACATACAAATTATATTATGGCGAAATGTCGTATACACCTATGTAAATGTTTTGATGTTTTTGAAATTTTCAACATCAGAAGTGCCTACTTTATGTTAGGTAAATGTGTCCTTTCAACATTTTGACTGGGTCGTACGAATTCTCGGAATAGTTGAAAAATTTACCTTTTCTGTGCTAGCGCGACAAACTTTATCATCATATTAATTTTACATTAAAATCAATGGGTTTCTTTACATAATAAATTGATAAAATGGGTGTACAATTTCAATAGAATTTAAGTTGAATGAACATGTTTAATGTAAAATTTCACATTTTTACTCTTCATAATTTAATATTAAATAGTCCTTTATTAATAAGTTTATTGTTTGATGTCATCATCTAATTAACTCTAATAACTCGTGTAAAAATTTGGTTACGTACTAAGAGTAAAGGTCTCTTATACATTATTTCATTCAAATGTTAAACGTCTAATAATATCGAATGGAATACGTTGATATTTATAACAAATAAATACAATATTTTAATTTAAAAAAAATTTACACTAAATTTTATTTTAATCATATCAATAAATAATAATACAACAGATGCCATTATTAAATATGTAAAGTTAATTAATCTTCTAAAATCAAATTTTTCGTAGAGTTCTCTGTTAACCCCGAGTAAATAGAAAAATGTATTTTTCCAATTCAAAGAATAATATTTGTTGTTTTTATCTTCATGGTTCAACGTCTTTTCGTTTAATATAATATGTTGCTTATGAATATAAAATGTCGTTTCATTATTTGTCACAGAACTCTAAAATTCACGATTGTGAATATTGTAAATAAAGGTGAAAAACAAACTTAATTAGGATATTAGAAAATATAGATTACGGCTAAGAACTTTTCAGAAATTATTAACATAGGTAAATTTCAGAGAAAAGTTACCAGGTAAAAGTTTCTTTAGCTAAAAAACCGTTAAGTTGGAATTTTATTTTTAAATTATGTCATCGATCATATTTCATGACCACAATATTGACTAGTTGTAAAAAAAAAAAAATTGGCGAATGCAGTGGCGAAGTCTGAAGAACTGGTTGTAGTGTGGTCTTCCTCAAAATTTTAAGAAAATTTCAAAATACTTTTAGTGTTCTTAGGACGTATTAAATAATAATTAACCTATAATATTAGATATACAACAAATTAACAGCCCAATTACCTTCACGATGCTCAGTCATTTATTTATGCAAAGATCATATTATATACATTAGGCATAAAAATACTTCAAAGAATAATAATGTTTTTAAAAATTAACGAAAAACCAAAATACATTTTGTACATTTAGTAATTACTTATTATTGATTTAATTGAATATCGTTTCTACTTATAGGAGTATAATGTTTGACTATCTAATCGTAAAATAATAATTATACCTACAAAGGTTGTACAAAAAACAAATTTATATTAATTTTCAACTAACATGATATAAAAATGATAAATAACTACAGTAGGTGTTATGACAGTTACACTTTGCACACTCTGTATGTTATGTGATCAATTTTTTTCCTTCACATAAATTCGAGACTTTTTTTCCTATTGAAGAAAGAAACCGAAGGGAAAAATTAAGAGCCGTAAGTAGACTCGTTTCTTTTGTGCAAATCTTACGTTTCCGTATCGATTGTACGTCGAGTACGACCTACACACAGGTAACTACAGTACTTTGGAGAGCTCATCAATCAATCACTTCGCGGGCTTTCAAAATAACAGTACGACGACGACGAAGCGATTCACCGTGCACTGAACAAAATGCGGCTGGTGAAAACACAGCAAGAGAAGTGGTTTGAATCCGGAAAAGGGTTTTTCTCAACGACACTACTTACCCGTGTGGCCCGGGGATTCACGGCCGTCGTGCAGCCGGTTGATAAATGGTCGCGGTTACCCCTTCAGTCCAATTAAATGTCCGTCCCTAAGCTATGCGGAAGGGGCGGACTTCCGCAGAAAACGAGGGACCCCGCATTAATTAACAATAATCGAAAATAATCGAATATTCCCATTAATTTCGGATGTCCTGCTATTACGAGCCGGAAAATAGATTGATCGCCCAACGTTATATTGCATTCTTGAGATGTTTTTATTTTTTTCTTCTTAAATTTTATCGTCTCTCGATCAACGAAGCCCTTCGAGGAACAACCAATGGTCATAATAATATACACAGAATGGAGTATGACACGTATTTCTCTTTTTCTATTCAAAAATATATTTCTAAAGAAAACCACGGAGAAATACAAACGGCGTTCATTGAAAGATAAAATGTCTTATGACATAAACCAATGAGAATGAGAAACTTATATATGACAAAAAAATTTAGAGAGCGAGAAGTATATAAAGTTTAAATTTCTATAACTTATCTTAGCTCTATTTATCATTTACCAGAAAATATACAATATGGATTAATATATAATATTTGATATAATATGTAATATGTACTTCGGCATTCCTTTAGATTATATATCTCTAATTTGTTCAAAATAGATATGGACCTGCCAGAATTAAGTGACAAAATACATTTAAAATATTATTTGGATATAAAACGATTACCATATATTATAATAGTAAACGTCAATATATTTTAAATAATATTTTAACGTAAATGTAATTGTTATAAGGCGATAAAATAATAAAATTTTAATATTTTCTAAAATTAATATTATTATGCTTTTAAATTAAAATATATGTGCAGAAAAATTAACTGACTTTTGAATGGACACTGTTCATCATAAACAACGGATAATATATACATTTATTCCAAATCATTATAAATTACTTTTAAAATAAAATGTTAAAAATGACGAGATAAATTAGATCAATGAGCTTTTTTAAAAATATGTAATTTCATAGATTGTTATAGAAATATTACTCATTGTCGTTTTCAGTTTATTTATAATATACCTAATGTAGGTACAACTTTATAATATAATAATTTATATAAATCAAATATAGATCGATGATATAATCTGTATTAATATCGAGAAATTAACGATTACTTGTTATGTTATTCGAGCAGTATTTATTTGAGCATTTTTGAAATTTTAGTTTTTAATTTACACCTAGAAATGTACAAAGTATTATTTAAATATATACCTATATAAAATATGGGAAAATATTAATCAACTCATAGATTATGTCCGCACCATGTCTTAAATATATCTAGTATATATATATATTTTATTATATCATTAATATTAATCATATTACATTTCAATTAAAATATATAATTTAAACTTATAAAAAAGGCTATGAAATTTATTTAAATCAAAATAAATTTTGTCTACTTTAGAATAATTTGAGAATGTATTCAAAATAGATATGGACCTGCCAGAATTAAGTGACAAAATACATTTAAAATATTATTTGGATATAAAACGATTACCATATATTATAATAGTAAACGTCAATATATTTTAAATAATATTTTAACGTAAATGTAATTGTTATAAGGCGATAAAATAAGAGAAATTACAAAAAAAATTCAAAATTTTTGAGAATGTATAATAATAATAAATATATCATTATGAGATCGAAACTAGTCGTACACCTAGCGAACATGAAAAACCTATTGGTTAATTATTAACACGATATAATAAATTATAATTAGGTTTTAAGTTTTATACCTAACTTTATAATTATTACTTTTACGGCTGCACTAACTTTATGTATTTGATTAAAAATAACTTTAACAATTTGAATGGAAATATTATTTTTATTTTTTGATACTCATTACCCACTAAAAATTAAACAGAAACTAAATTTATTGATTGAAACAAATTTTACATTTAGAAACATAACATTTTTAACCGAAGTCATTCTGTTTATGTTACCTAAAAAAATGTTTAATTGATTTTATGGTATTTTTAATAAATAAAATATTACTGACGACCCAGTTCTATCTATTTATATAAACAGGGTGTATATTAATTTGAACAAAAGTTATTCCAAAAGTCAGTTCTATCAGTTAAACATTGTATATATGTCGTAGGCATATTTTTGGATGATTTTATTAATAACTGTAGTTAGTAGTGATATTAGAGGATTGATAACTGATTTAAGATCTAATATGGAGAGTGAAAAATGTTTTGTTAAATCATTGATGTTAATAGCATGTAACGGAGTTCCTATCTCTACATAAAACGGTCCTTTTCAGGACCACCAATCGAGCAAACACACCGGAATGACCACACATTTACCCAACGTGACACACGGAAAAAGATAAATTTTCATCGAGTAGATTTCACCAATATGACGGGTGAAAACCACATGGATGGAATAGAAACCAACGGATCGAGGTGTGGTTGTTGCTTGGTGAAACAACCATCCTCGACCAATCAGAGAAGAGAATAACACAATATAGAGTATATATACCGGTGCATTTTACCGGATTATCATCAGTCAGTCAGTCAGTCAGTCTACCCCAGTAGTCAGTGTCAACAGTCAGTAGTCAGTCCAGTCAGTCAGACATCAGTCAGCTACAGTTCAAGACTCCTAGCTCTCTTCAAGAACCCAAACCAACCGACAGGCAACAGCGCCACAAAACAGCAGTTTTCACCGCTTCTCAACAGGCAACAGCGCCCACTGATTGTCTTCGATCACCGTTCGACAGGCACCAGCGCCAAAATTAGCAGTTTTCACCGCTTGTTTCAACAGGACACCAGCGCCCACAGGTAAGCCGCCGCGAAAGCGTCGCAAACCGTCCTTCCGAAACAGCTGTCGTGGGGCCGCGCCCCCTCATTGCCACAGCATCCCATCCCTCCCTACCAACGGAAACAGGAAACCCACACCCCCATCCAACACCTTCACTCCCCCCAAATAAAACGCTCTTCTCAGGGCGACAGTAAAAATACTGCCACTTTCGCGATGGGCGGTCGTAAACCGCTTAAGCGTAAAGGAGGTAGCGCCTCTGCCTCAAACCCAAAACAAAAATTAGCACGCCAACGCTCAGCGCCTCCCTCTCCTTCACCACCGCCGTTTTAAATTTTGATAAAATTATTTGTAGATTTCTGAAAAAATAAGAAGACCGCACAATTTACTAGATTTTTAATGAAAATTGACGAGAATTTGAATTTGAATCTTTTTTATCATCTACTCGTTTAAAATCTATCTAATTAAACTTTATAATATTACTTAATAATATGACTTAATCCATTTCATAAAATAATTTTTTAATTTTTTTGGTACAAAATATTTTTTTATTGCAATTTAGGGTTTTTTTTCATAGCAATAATGCAATCAATTTTATAACATTTTTAGTGCAACAACGTCCGAGCCCTATAATACGTATAAGTATAAGTATATAAGTATCCAACATGCTATTTCTAGTAATCTTCCATTAATGTTCACATAAAGATTTGATATTTTATGTCGTTAAAACTAATTTTAATATGTTTTAATATTCTTCGAAAACCACTAGTTTTTGAAAATATTTATTCATTAAGTTTCGTATTATGGTGAAATAAACATATCAAACTTTAACTGCGTCAATTACGTATAGGTAAGTATGTGGTAATTTATAATTAAAAATAGTATCTACATTGATAGGTACCTATATACATGAATAATTTTAGGGAGTCTCAATAGATTATTATAATTATTAACAAATTATAATACTAGGAAGTAATTTATTATGTCTCAACGACACATTTACTCAGTTTCAAATAGTCATTTCATTATGGTATAACCTGGATTTACATTAATGTAAATGGAATACGTGATTGATTTTGATTCCTTTGTTGACACTGTTGACAGTCAAGGAATATTCAAATATCACTTTAATTGAGGTTTTCTTCTAAAATATACAGTTTTCTTTTCATTATTCATTTAATACACCGATTACGATTATTGTACTTAATTTGGTATTTTTCCTTTGATATAAATATGCACATAATATACATAAATTAATTGAATTTTTTTCCAAAGCCATTTAATTAGTCGATTAATTGAAATTCATAATTTTTATGGTTATTTTATGTTTTTATTTATGTATCAAAATGTTTTCTTCTATGATAATTAAGTATTAATTAGATTAATATTTTTGGGCAATATAGGCTATTATGGTTGAAATATTCGATTAACCTATATAGTTAATAGATTCATAGGTATAATATAAGAGATATTATTAACTTATAAAAAATTTTAATTCATAAGATTAATCTTGTTATCTGTCTATGTTTTATTGAAATATTAAAAATTTTAATTGATTATTATAAATTTAAATAATAAGTATTTTGTTTTAGCAGTCACGACTTCAGAGTTACAGTCTGCGCAGTAAAACGCTTATGATTTATGTGTTATATAATTCAAACATTGTAATATAATTAATTTCGTAATGAATATTCAATTTTAGAGTTGGGCATTTGTTTTATATTTTAAAGCAAAACGCAAAAACCAAGAAATCCCAGTCCACATTTGTTATTTTGTTCTAGACGCGTGCGATTCATCAACATCGTCTTTGTTAGAGTTTCTAACGTTTTGTTGGATGTTAACTTTTATTACATGTTATACACACACGTTCTATAGACTTTCGGGCTGAAACATTTATTCGGAGAACAATAAATCATTATAGTTAGAGAGAATAATGCAGGGTTTCGTTAACCCTTGTAAAAATTAAATAATCGACGCTTTGAACCAACAGAATTATTTTACATCAATAAATCAAAAATATAACCATATCTTGTAAAAGATACTTTTAAAAAGTATTCAAGTACAGATACGGATACTTTTTTTCAAAAGTATTTAAAATACGTATTTGAATACTTCAAAAAAAAGTATTTAAGTACGAATACAAACACTTTTAAAAAGTATTTACAGATACTTTCAAATACTTTTGTTTTTTTTAAATATGTTTTATCTTTTTTCCTTGGCCTAATGACCTTATAGATAAATTGAATTATTATTTATTAATCAACTAAATTATTATTTTTATTTTAGAACTCTAATTTTACTTAAATTAATTAGAATAAGAATAATTAAGTTAGAATAATTAAAAAGTAAGACGAAAAAAGTATTTAAAAATAGTATTTGATTTTAAATACAGATACCTTCAAAAAAGTATTCAAATACTATACCCAAGTACTTTTTTCAAATGTATTTAGAATTCGTATTTGAGTACTTAAAAAGTATTTGAATACTTTTACTCAAGTAGGTACTTCACAAGTCAGAATATAACCATTGGATTTTTTAGATATTTATTTTAAAAACCAGTGATAATAGTTAATAAATATTTTAATTCAAGATCATACAATTTCATAAAAAGTTGAAATTTTTAAAATACTGCCATTTACTATAAAATAAAATACTGCCTTTTTAACCGATTTGAATTTCTGTTGATCAAAATATTTTTATCTTACCCTTTCGAAAGTTCTATATGATATATTTTTATTACTCGCAAACAATAAAGTCATAAAAATAAATTAAATTTAAAATATTATTAAAAATGAGTTTTTGGAACAACGGAAAAAATGTAATTTATCTTCATTACTGTGAACGATGACACCTGTCACCGCATGCACAATGCATAAACAGTGGGTATTGATCAAAGTTTCTAACCGGAAAAATTATTCTAGAAACGCATATCGGAAACACTTCGTCACTGACAAGATATTCGGTTTGTGTCTAAAAAGTGTGTACCTATACGCAATAGACTTGATTTGTTGTGTACTTCGAAAGGCGCGTTTAAATAAAATATATTGTCCAGTGGACAGTGCTAAGTCGACTGCATTAGTCGACATAAGTTATCCAAAATCTTAAAGAAAGCAAAATTAAGTAAAGTGAATTAAATACGTATTTTACGGACTATAATATGTATCATGCTATATTTTACTGGTGACGGACGGAATCGAATTGGAATCGTGATGTGCGTCGAAGGTGACAACTACGACACTATAAGGTCAGTGGAATTTCTTTATTCCGGTCGGACGATCCCACCTCCCCTTCTCATTATCACTACCGGATATAACACTCACCCACATAATTGTAAGTGGACGGCTATATCTATGTGTGTTTGTGGACGTACCACCGGAAGGGTTTCAACCTCCGTTTCGGAACTGAATGACGTGAATGGACGTTTGACGGTGGCATGTGATGTGCGTTGTACACCGCACATACGCACATTTATATACAATATATACGTATATAATGTACACTCACACATGCATTTATGAGTATATTATTGTTATATAAGTGAAGTGTGTGTGCATTTAAACTCTGACAGAAAGAGCGATGACTATTGTGATGAGCAGTAATATTATATCGATCGATGGGGCCGGTCGTAAAAGGTTTCGGGTTGAATGTTTCACCACGACCACGGTTTTTGTATGGGTGTAGGTGTCCCGTCCTGTCCACAAAGGCGACTGCGACGACAACAGAGAACGCTTATAATTGCATTAATAACCAGCGAACAGAGACCGTTATGCGTCGTACCAGTTTGACGGTATACCTGCACTATAATATTTAGGTATAATAATGTATGATATAGTATTGGATAACATTATTATGTTATGCTTTGCTACTTATGCAAGTGCACTCATCGTCGTCTCTGATGACCAACATATTATAATATCGAACGACATCTCCGTGTGTGTGGTTTTATATTTATTATTATTATGCTATTAGAAAACCCTCTTTACTGGTACTAAAAACTCGGTCACGTGGTTGGGAACAGTGCCGATAATATTATTATTTTCCTCCTGGTCGCATTTCATAGCGGTATTATCACACAAAAGTCATAACAATATTATAATGTGTATGCCGCTCAGTGCATATAGGCCATGCACACCAAAATCAGTTTGTTTAGGGGGCCACATAATGAAAGGACTTGGGTCCTGTATTGAAAAATTGCACCTAAAAATAAAAATTACGTGTGGTGCAAAATTTCGATAAATACTCTACGGCCTACGGGAATATAAGTTCGCGGCCTAGCGGTCGTGGCCAGGCCGACACTGATGCAGCATAATATTATAACGCACATGTTATAATATAAATTCATTTCCGTACAAGCCTAGCCGCAGACGAGCATACAAAATAATGTGGACCTTAATCAGATTTAAAGGCGTTTCTTCGAAACTCAAAACTGCATCGTCATTCAATAGCCGAATATGCGACGAAATCTAAAAGTGGCTGACAAAGCCGTGGTTGAGAATGCGCGCGCACTCTTGATTTTCAGAGAGAAGGTCGCTGTTGGTTCCATTCTATACAGTATAAAATTATACAAACGTACGTAGTTCACTATTGGAATAAAACGCCCTTCAAACCTCCATTCCACGGAACGAGTGATAAATCGTCCTTTTGTACTAAAGTTGGAAAACAATAATAAATCGGAAGTTAAAGTAATACGGCGAGTTTTGCAAGTAATCGCCAAACTTTTAATTTCAATTCATTTAAATGACAATTAATTCAACCTATTTAGGTATATAATATATATATATATAGTATATATACGTAGTATATACCAAATATTGTACTAATCCGAAGAAAAAACAATTTTGTACTTAGGTACCTATAAAGTTTGATAGCAACGCTATAAATCTAACTGATATTGATGAAATATAGAGCCGAGTAACGCAAAAATTAATCCTAAGAAGATGAGCCAATGATAATATAATGTTACATAAAACAGAAAAAATACAAATTTGAAGCATACAAAACGCAATTATTGATTAGATCATACAGATAGTTACACGCTTGTCACAATTTTTAGTTTAGTATATTAAGTGGTCGGTGGTGAATAAAAAATAAATAAATAAAATTATAACAATAAAATATAAAGCAACCGTACTATTTTATACAATTTCAACCTTCAAATAATGAACTATAACTGTAGATATCGTTGGTATAAATTGCATAACGTCTAACTAAAAACTATGTTCAAAAAACATTTGTTCTCAATACTTAAAGTGAAAAATTATTTTTAAACTGTTAATCCACATTGTAAGTTTTTAGAGAATAAAAAAATAATTCAAAACTAATTTTATTTTTTACACTCCGTATTCTTGTGTTTTGTTTATCTATGCGTTTGCACCATTCATAATTATTATACCAGAGTGCCGAATCACCTTTAGAGGACGTAACAATCATAAAAGTCACAAATTCAAAATTGAATTCAAAATATTATTACTGTATTACATTTTTTTCTGCATATACCTTTTTTGTAGCCTCTGGCCAAAACCGGAAGTTGCCGTTTCATCGGTATGTGTGTTTGTGTGTGCGTGTGTAAACACACAATACCCCAACGGCCACTTCCGTATTATATACTACATTTACCTCCACTGTATCCTCACCTACATCCGGTCGCATACATAATTCATGCGTTTCTCCTCGAGTCGTGCAAAAACGAGATGGCACCCGGCGGCCACCATAGACCGTGACATTCGGTACAGTGCTCCCCCGCCCCACCTCATTCCTTAGGGTACATACAAATATAACTCAGTTCTTTGTTGACTTCATCCGCCGTGTATTACAGATAAATGGTATGCGCAAACTTTGTCAAGTACAACGGTTTTGTTTCGGGATGTGTTTAATTAGATTTCGACCGAATTCGGGAGAAATTGTTACGTTGTTGAAAACCTGATACCACAGTTAGTATTAATACGTCGCTTAATTAATAATTATTTTCCAAGAATATTTCAATATTTATTAAACACTATCGAAAGCTGTTCTCTAATTATTATCAACAGTAAAGGCGGTAGAAGTCCATCTCTCAGAAATATCCGATTCCCGTTTCAACACAAAATAATTTCTATAGCATTACCTAATAAACTAAGACACGATCATAATTTTTTTGTACTTACAATCATTTATTCTACTCTCTAACATATTATTATGGAAACTATTACATTATTAATTCGACAAAAGAAACCGTTTTATAATACATTTAAAACATTTGAAAAAAATAAATTAATGCATATTGAATGAGTGATATACACAATTTTTTTTTTTTGAAACGGGAATTTGAATGATATCTCATTTTTTGAAAATATATAGGTATTATATTTTTGGAGGAAACTGAAAATTTACGTTAAAAACCATGCAAAATTGTTTTGTATAATAATAAAGTTTTATGTAAAACAATAGGGGCCCTTGACGATGTTTACTAAAAAAAATACAACTGTTTTAAATTCTGAGCGGAACGTATTGGTTTTAAAATGATGCATGTGTATGTTTTTTTGTGTCTGGTGATACTTTTAAGAGTAAAAAAAATATACAACCTTCAATATTTAGGGAAGTTCCTGATCGAAAAATAGATCTGTATGGTCAAAATAATCAGAAAAAAAAAGAAAAATTGTAATTTGAATATTAACTTTCATTTTCACAAAATATTTATAATAGCATAATCTAAAATTATATTATATTATTTTAATTTGCTATGGTCTTTTTGTGATATAAACATTTGAAAATTTCAAATGTATGAATTCTTTTTCGAATTACTAATGACGATATTTATGTTTGTTAATAGAGAAACTTTATAACTTAATACAAGGTAATCATCATTAGTTTTTACTAAAATAATTATATAAAAAATATACCTAATCACTTTTTTTTGTTCTTCTCCCTATATAATTTTCTTATCTACATTTAAAATATGAACAAAAAGTAACGATTCAATTAAAACTATTCATTCCATGAACTTATTTATACGTTTTTGTGGTACATCAGTGTATTGACTTATAAGTTAATAACAGTTAGTAATATACTAAATACAAGATGTTTAAATTAAGAATTCTGTCTAAGACTCTAAAGGTTAACTCTTATTCGAACTGTGATGATTCATGTAAGAAAAACTAAGACGCTTCATAAGGTACAAAAGAATATCAGATATCTTTTCAGTATTTGAAATTAAATTCTGAGGGTGATTTTTGACGTTTTCAGAATACAGGTGAGTGGAGGGTCAGACCTAATGTGGAGATTAAAGAGCTTTATCAAAAACCCAATATAGTAGATGAACTACGAATGAGGTGGTTCTTTAGGGTTGGTCACGTGTGGTGAAAATATGGTTCACTTAGCATACATATGATACAATATTGTATTCCAAAAGGTAAAGTACCAATAGAATGAACAAGGTTAAAGTGGGAAGACCAGGTTACAAAAGTCATAGAGTTAGTTGTAGCGTACAAAGATTTGTGAACCTTATTTATAGATAGGAAAATGTGGCATGGTATATAATACATGTCAGTATGAGCTTGAAGGACATTACAAAGAAGAAGAATAAGAAGTAATATCAAATAAAATGAAATAAAATAAAATTTCAATGCTAGTATAATGTTTTATCATTTAAAAATAGCTCAATCTATAATAGGTAGTATTATCAATAGAGATAAATATTATTAACAGTAATATTTATGTACAGTAAAATATTCTTAGAAATATAGGGCGAAAGACTGCCTCCGTTCATCATCGTTTTTCATCGTATTTTCAATATTAACGAATAACGACATGTTAATGGATGTCATCAGAGACCAGGCATCTCGACACTAAACAGTAACATTTGTGATTTCGTTTCTGTTATTGAAAGGTCAAGAAATTATTATTTACACGTATCTACAATAATAGCTAAAAACAAAATTATAACAATAAGCGAGTACTAATTATCACATAAAAAAATAAAATATAATCAAAATATAATTTAAATTAGATAATGATTATTTAATTTAATTGTTTGTGTATAGATAATAACTATCAATAAATTTGGATTAAAACAAGTCATAGATGCAGTAATAAAGAAACTTATAGCTTTGTAAAATAGTAAGGTCTCAGGTACTTGATTATCACCTACAATCTAAGCATAACGAGTAAATTTAATGTTTAATGACGCTATTGTCATAGATGGTGATGATTAAAATATATAGGTAATATATTTTTCAAAAAAAATAAATGGTGACAGATTCCCATTTTATAAATACAGCATAATTACATAGGTGAATTAACAAAACATAAAAAAAAAAAAAAACTAATTATACTAATAATTGAACATTAATAATAATATAGGTATTAAAAATTATAAAAATTGTAAGATAATAGGTAATAAATAATGAACCATGAAGCCGAAGTTTTATTTCGATCAATAATAAAAATGTTAAAATTAAAACTTAAATAATACACAAATATTACTTAAAAACGTAGGTTTTTTGAAGATTCGTGAAGATTACATCTTCAAAGGCAAAATCGTTTATATTGCTTCTGTGATTTTTGGACAAATAAACATTTTACCTAATTAATAGATCACTACAAATTGTAATAATATACAGTATTATTATAGTTGTACAATTGAATACATGTATAATAATACAGTTGGTGATGAGTATAAATTTCAAAAAATATTAAAATATGAACTAATGTCAAGAATATTTGCAGTAGTCTTGGTACCTGCAGTCTTGTAAAAGATACTTTTAAAAAGTATTCAAGTACAGATACAGATACTTTTTTTCAAAAGTATTTAAAATACGTATTTGAATACTTGAAAAAAAAAGTTTTTAAGTACAAATACAAATACTTTTAAAAAGTATTTACAGATACTTTCAAATACTTTCAAATACATTTTTTTTTTTTAAATATGTTTTTCTGGTCATATGGTATTCAAATATGGGGGATGGCCAAACCCTCAAACATTCACCCCATCCAATCTTTCCAAAACATTGCCCTACGTACTTTAACTGGTGCTCCATGGTACATGACAAACCTTTCACTTCACAACGACCTCAAAGTTACAAATGTCAATGACTACGCCAAAATTCACTACCACCGTTTCCACTCCCAACTCAACTCCAGTACTAATCCTCTCATTAAAGATATGGCTTCACTGCATATCCCAGGCAACCCCCCTCGCAGGCTCAAACGAAATTGGAATCGAGATCTTCTTAAGTGATCTAAATCCGACTATAAGTTCTTAGGTGTTACCAATGGGTGACTTCCTTAAAAGTTGTTGTTTTTTTTTTTAAATAAACTATGTATATATTCTATATCAATATTACTAAATGTGCTTGTTGTACAGATTGTTTTTGAATAAAAAAAATAAATATATTTTATCTTTTTTCCTTAGCCTAGTGACCTTATAGATAAATTGAATTATTATTTATTAATCAACTAAATTATTAGTTTTATTTTAGAACTCTAATTTTACTTAAATTAATTAGAATAAGAATAATTAAGTTAGAATAATTAAAAAGTAAGACGAAAAAGTATTTAAAAATAGTATTTGATTTTAAATACAGATACCTTCAAAAAAGTATTAAAATACTATACCCAAGTACTTTTTTCAAATGTATTTAGAATACGTATTTGAGTACTTAAAAAGTATTTGAATACTTTTACTCAAATACTTCTACTCAAGTACTTTACAAGTCTGCTTGGTACACATACTGCTTTAAATTAGCATAAATCACATATTAACCTACAGTTCATATCATTTCATTTAAAATAATGTTTAGACGATATATATTTCATAAATCAATTATTAATATACAAAAATCTAGTTTATAGTTGGTTGTATATTGTCCTAAATATTTATATGGTTTTAAAATATAGTATATTGAGTTGAGTATTTCATTATGTTGAGAATAAAAATTGACTTCTCCTAAAGATTAGTCTAAAAGTTTTAACTTGGTTTGCATTAAATATGTAATATATTAAATACCTAGTCAATTTTAGAGCCATAAAATGTAATCCACTAAAATATTATTCAATTTAATCCTATAAAAAAAAAAAATGAGCTTTTTGCGTTTCGATTAAACTTTTAATCTACATATAATTTAGGAAACATTAAACATATATTTAGTAATAATATGTATAATGATATTTATGACTAAAGTACTACAATTATATAATCGTTTTCTATTAAATTTATGATAGGTTTATGGAATAAATCAAATGTAATGTACGATTATACGTATACTCTAATGAACGCAGTAATAAATAATATTGTTAAAGAATGTATAGTTTAAAAAATATATAGAATAGTAAATCAAAAGTTTAATAGTTTCTTTATTTTATGTTAAACTAATTTAAGTTTTTTTTTCGTTTGTTTATTACAAACAAAATTACAATCATATTCAAAAAATTGGAATACTTTATCATCTACAAAAAAAAAAAAAAAAAATGAATAATAACTATTAAATTATTATTCTGCTAAAAAAATTGAACAAAAACCTCAAGTATATTGGAAATAGATACAATTTGATTGAAATACATTGGTGAAAAAACCTAATCTGGTACAAATAATACAATAAATATTATATATTATAAATTATTATATCAAATTCTTATTATTAATGTATATTACATTTTATTATAATGATATTGAGCCGTTTTTAATAATCACTTATTTGTTTATTTTATAAAAAATAAACTGTTTTGAGTTGAATAAAATCCAATTATTTAATTTGTTGATTATTTTGCGATATTAAAAATTATTCTGTACGCTTTTAACTATTATTCTATAATTATATATACTATATAGTATATACATAATTTCCCGGATTTTTATAGGTACCTACTACAATAGTTCGGTCCCTGATTTTTATAGTTACTACACTAGTTGGGTCCTGAATTATTTTAGCTACAACATTAGTTCTAGAATATTTTTCGGTAAGTACTACAATATACTAACATTTTCCTTCCCATTTTAACAGACTTAGGACTGTCTATAACCTATTTAGACCACAGGTATGGTTAAAAATGTTTTTTACAGTATTTTTTTTTTTGTTTTTTTTCCATTGAAATATAAGTTATTAGAATTTTATAAAAATAAATCACTTTTGTGTTGGTAAAAATATTAAAAATGTTAAAAACCAAGTATAAAAAAGCGGGTAAGTGGGTATCGCTCTGCTGTACATTAGGGGTGGGGTGGACCTCTGCCTTGGGTAGGTTATATTTAGATGCAATGATAGGTATCATTGTATACGAAAAACGATTCTGAACAGAGACAGTTTATTTGTCTAGGATATATTATAGATTATTAAAAATTTTCAAATCTTAGATTTAAAAAGAAATTTTTTTATGAATTTCTAGTTTATAATACTTTGCGAGTATCTAACCAAAAAATATTCAAGAACTAATGTTGTAGCTAAAATAATTCAGGACCCAACTAGTGTAGTAACTATAAATATCAGGGACCAAACTAGTGTAGTACCTAAAATAATTCGGGACCCAACTAGTGTAGCAATTTTAAATTTGGGACCCAACTCGGATGCAGCCCAAAAATCACATAAACACAATACCCAACGCAAATACTCAAAATATATATTCAAATCAAGATAACAGTAATATGCATTACACATACGCCTCTGCGTGCAATAGTAATAGCAATAATAATAAGTATAGAGGCAAATCAGCCAAATCCACAGATAACGATAGTGATTTTATGAAAACTCTTTTACCACTAATTAACACATTTGTTACCCAATTAATGCAGAAAATAATACAAAACCTGCCAGTCATCATTAACAGCTTAAACTTAAACACCAATGGAGCTCCATAATACGCTATTTTAAACTGGAACGCTAACGGTCTTAAAAATCAAAGAAATACATTACTAGCTTTTCTTAATCATCACAACATTCATATCGCATGCATTAATGAAACGCATTTGTCACATTCAGATAAAATTAAATTCCCTGGATACAAAATTTATCGCGCTGATCGTATTTCACAATCTCGTGCCATGGGCGGAGTGGCTATTCTAGAACGGAACAAAATCAAACAACAACAATATCCTATACTCGTCCTTACGTACCTAGAAGCCGTAGCAGTTTCCATTCACATAAACAATAAGTATATAACGTTCGTCAGTGCGTATCAACCTCCAAATGCTTATCGCAGATTATGAAAAAAGACAGAAAAAATCATGAACCTAGATAACTCAGTTATAATTGCCGGTAATTTAATGCACGGGGATGCCGTGTTACAAATCCAAATGGCTCTAAATTACAAGCATTCATAGCAAACACACCTTTTTCAATATCAGCTCCAAATACACCTACTTACTTCCCAACAGATATAAACCGTTTGCCTGATATATTAGACATTTTAATACTTAAATCTGTCCCATTTGTATGTGAACTCGACTAGGATCACATACCTGTTAAAATAACGATTAACTCACCCTCTCTCTTCCGCTGTACAAACAACTCATTAATTAAAGGCAAACCAGACTGGAATAGATTCTCTAACCATGTACAATCTAATCTGAAAATACCAACAAGTGTACCTACCACTCAAATAGCAGAGCAAACAGCCGACCATCTGACAAACGTCATAATAGAAGCCGCTCAGTCCAGTTCTAATTCCGTACTGCAAAATATACACAGTCCTGGCATCTTGCCACACTCCATATCTTCACTTATTCGTCGTAAACATTTAGCGAGGCGCACCTGGCAAAACCATAGAAACCCTGCAGATAAAAAAATACTAAACCTACTTACCAAAGAAGTCCAAGTAGCCTTACAAAACTACCGTGTATCCTCATACAATAGTTACCTGTCAAACATGCGACCGCGTGAATCAAATTTGTGGAAAGCAACAAAAAGACTTTTAAACCAAGATATCAACACCATTCCCCATATTCCCACTGATGCAAAACTTGTCATATCCGATCAAGAAAAATGTGATGTTTTTCAAACATGCTGCACAATAACTTTTATCCCAACCATATCTGTAATCCAAGCAATGATCTAAGAGTAAAACACACCTTAGAACTACCAAATTATGGAGTCCAAAATTCCATTAATTACGTAACGCCAAATTAAATCAAGCAAATTATTAAAAATCTCCCGAACAAAAAATCACCGGGCCGCGACAAAATTACAAACCTTATGTTAAAAAAATTACAACCGAAAGGACTTGTGTTTATAACCACATTATTTAACTCTTTATTGCGTCTTGGTTACTTTCCACCCAAATGGAAAGTTGCAAACATAATACTAATAAGTAGGGCTCGGATGTTGTTGCACTAAAAATGTTATAAAATTGATTGCATTATTGCTGTGAAAAAAAAACCCAAAATTGCACTTAAAAATTGCAATAAAAAAATATTTTGTACCAAAAAAATTAAAAAAATTATTTTATGAAATGGATTAAGTCATTTTATTCAGTAATATTATAAAGTTTAATTAGATAGGTTTTAAACGAGTAGATGATAAAAAAGATTCAAATTCAAATTCTCGTCAATTGTCATTAAAAATCTAGTAAATTGTGCGGTCTTGTTATTTTTTCAGAAATCTACAAATAATTTTATCAAAATTTAAAACTTTTTATTCAAACTATTTTTTATTTGTTTTTTTAAAAAAACCTTACCTTAAAAATTATTGCACTGTATAATCTAAAAAAAAGTGAAAACATAAAAAAATATTGGAAATTGTATTGAAAATGACGACAATCAACAAAATTGCAATAAAATTTCAAAAATTGAATATATTAATTGGTACTCGTTTAAAATAAATTTATAACTCACTTAGCAACGAATCCGAACAATAGAAAAAAAATTGCAAATGCAACAACATTCGAGCCCTACTAATAAGCAAACCAGAGAAGGACAAATCTAATCCTGACAGCTACAGGCCAATCAGCCTCTTATTTTCAATTTCAAAATTGTTTGAAAAAATCATTCACACTAGACTTCTTTTCTATTTAAATGCCATATATATTATACCTAAATTCCAATTCGGGTTTAGATCAAATCATTCTGTGGTTCAACAATTACTTAGAATAACTGAACATATTAATACTGCATTCGAAAAACATTGTCATGCTGGAGCTGTATTTATAGATATTTCAAAAGCATTCAATAAAGTCTAACACGAAGGCCTACTGTTTAAACTAAAATCCATTAATACTCCAACTTACTTGTTCAATATTGTAAATTAATTACTACAGGCAGTTCGCTGTTAAAATAAATGATAACACCTCAGACCTTATGCCTATATCTGCTGGTGTACCTCAGGGCTCTAAGCTTGGTCCCATATTATTTAATATCTATGTTTATGATATTCCCCAGTCACCTCGTACGAATATTGCCCTATTCGCAGACGATACTACAATATTCACAGAATCACGTAACATTGAAGCAGTAACCACAAATCTGCAAGCACATTTTCATGAAATATCTTCTCTGTAAAAAATGGCGTATTCAAATAAATGCTTCAAGAAGCACAGGTGTTATCTTCAGTCTTCGTCCTTACCCTAACCCTGCACAACTAACATTTAACAATCCAAATATACCTTGGAGCTCGTCAGTAAAATACCTCGGCTTGACATTGGATAAGCGGCTAACATGGCAGCCCCATATCTCATCCAAACTTCAACAGGCATATTAGTGTCTCTCTATGTTATACCCTATTCTCAATAAAAAATCTCCAATACAGAAAAAATGCTCTCTTGTAATATATAAACAAATTCTACGTCCACTACTCACTTATGCGTGTCCGGTCTGGTAGAAATGCGCGTCCACTCACATCAATAAAATTCAAATTTTTCAAAATAAAGTGCTACGTATTATTGTTAACGCACCTTGGTTTATAAGGAACGTAAACCTACACAAAGACCTTCAGATCCAGGAAATCAGAGACCATATTAAAACCTCATCAAAAAACTTCCATACCTCACTGCTCAACTCCCCTGGCTCACTTCACTATCAACTTCACGTACATCCGCCTCAACGTAGATTAAAACGTGGACGTCCGCATGACCTTCTGGTGTAACAGCTCCACATTATACAGTAGCTGTTGCTACGGTTTGTAGCGTCAATATCAAGCTATACAATTTGTCATTATTATATCTGTTATACTATCATATTGTAATTATTATTTCAATAGTGTTATTTTTATACTACTATTATTATTATTATTATTATTACTTAAATTATCATATTCTAATAATTAAAAATGTACCATTATAATATCACTAGATGTAGATAGCTATGGCTAGGAACATCTTATTTATTATTAAAAAAAAAAAAAAAAAAAAACTGTGTCAATATAAAAAGTATTTTTACAATGTTTTGCAATTTATAATAATTATTTAATTGTTAATTAATCGTTAATTAATCTTATTATCTGTTTTTTTTAGTGTTTTTTTTCTAATCATTATCTTGTTATAAAAGTCAAAAATAAAAATTGTAAATACTATCTCTAGATATAGATAGAGCCTACTGTTGGCTAGGAATGTCTTATAAAATAAAAAAATAAATAAATAAATAATTATAATTATAATGTAATTATTAACAACAGTATTTACATTTACTACAATATTTTCAAATTTCGGTTAGCTTTAAATCCAATTAAAATATACTTGTTTACCATACCTAAATATTGTTATTATTTAACTAATGTGATAAGAAATTACTTATTTAGTATCATTATATTTGGTGTATTAATCATTATTTTACAGAAATATAAAAAATACCTAAGTTATAATTTATTTTAAATTATATAAATCCATTATCTCACAATAATTATACAATTTTTTTACCACTAAGGCACTTAATAAGAATGTTTACTTAATAATTATGGTTTTTATACAGTTGAAAAGAGTATATTTTTATACTATACACACACTGTATGAAGTCCAATTAATTTGGTTCAAAATATTTAAGAAATCATGCTAATATATACAACCAACGATAAAATGTTAAATATAATACGTAAAATGGATAATAAATATTATATATTAGGGAATAATTAAATTAAACATTAAAATCAGTATTATAAATTATAATATTTTATAAACGTTTTAAATTGGACAGACACAATACAATTTTGCTTAAAAAATATTTATTGATTGTTATTATTATTTTGTTTATTTAAATTTTTGAGTATTAATCAATTCACACACATTCAATCATGTATGATACAATGCTGTATTATATTAATATATACTGTATGTAATAATTTTACATAAAAAAGTTATATTTAATCATGTATATTAGTTAGCTGAGTATTGTATAGTAGTTACTTATTAATTAAATTTTATAACAAACTTTAAACTTTATTTACATTTATAATGAACTAAATTATTTTACAGATGAGCAAGTTCGATTTAATAAAAAAAAAAGCCCGTAGCAGTTTTGCAGCCTTGCTAAATAATATTCGATAAAAACATTTTTTTTCTGATATAGGTGGTTTTAGGAAGAATTTGGGAAACTCGATATTTAATTTTTTATTGAATTTTAATACACAGAACATTTATATAATGAATACTATCGTTATATGAATATCCAATGAACTATGACTTTAACCAATGTTATATCTTAATCGATAGTTACATTCAACTGTTAATAATTATTTTTCCATATATTTTTGGACTTGTGAGGGGGATAGGCCACTAGGTATATGATAAAATTATGATTAATTGTATGATTAAGTAATAAAAATCATAAACTGTATTATTTACATGATTGACCAGATTATTGCTCCTCGATATTCATCAAAAAAACTGTAAGCTTCTAAAAAAAATCAGAAGATTGTAATTTATTAAAATCTTAAACCGTTCTTATTTTACGACTGTATAAAATCACAAGTACCTAAATATAATCATTTAGTAATTGTTATAATGTAAAACAGTTCAGTTTGGGACTAAACTTAAGTATACAATATTAGTATGAATAAAATTCATATTACAATACACTATTTGTGTAAGAAATACAAAATATATCGATGAATTGTGAATCATTATTCAAGACTACTATTTTAGATTTGTTGAATGTTTTATGAGGTCTACACCTGTTATTTTTTTTCATTTTACTATCAAACAATATAAGATATAATATCCTGCAATGAGATAATAATCACAATTTTAAAATATTTTAGATTTTTTATGTTTATAATAACTTGAATAAATGAATATTTCTTATAATACAATATAAGCATACTCTTTATTTATTTATTGAATACTTGTCTGGAATTAGTGGAATCTTTCATGTTGAAACATAATCATTATTTGCAATTAGTAAATGAATGTTACAAGGTTATTCAAAACTCAAAAGCTGATTCCGAGAAGAACTTACTGAAATAAGAAATTTTAAATTTTTAGTTCTTAAGTTTTAACATTATAATTTTTCTTAAATGTTCTCAAAAACTTTTAGAAATATCTAATTTACAAAACCAGACCAATAGTAACCATTGTTCCTGCGGTTTTCCAACCGTTGCATTCACAGACCATTTGCACCAAAATGTATTTTATAAATGTTTTATAATTTATTCATATTATTAATGTGGTATGTTTAAATAACTTCTCCCAAAAACTTGATATTTATCATATTATTAATTAACATTTCATACCAATCCAAGAAAGGTATATATTGTATATTATGTACTTAACTTCGATATTTTTAATTTTACGAAATAACAATGTATAAGGAATATTATATTTCATTTTCAAGTATTTTGATTGGTTCAAGTTTTATCAACAGAATTTGGAAAAAAATTATACAATTGCTTATAAATTGGACAAAAACAAGAGTATCTGAAGTCTGAGAAACGCTTATATATGAGAATTTATAGAAAAATGTCAAGTTCCTGAAGTTGTCAATTTTGAACAAATTACAACAAAAAAACATAACTTTTTAAAAAAAAAACTAGATTTCCTGATGTTTCTTGTTAGTTTTTCCGAAATACTTAAAAATCAAAAATTCGCGTCCTTCTCATGTACTTACTAGATTCCATTCACTGTCATAAAATCGAAAATTGAAGCATGTTTATACTAAATATAATTACAGACCAAAAATAAACAAAAAATCGGAGTTTGAAATCTAAAATTATCACAATTTGATCGATTTAGTTATCTACGTGGACAGTTAAACCCATCAATAAATAATATAACGCTGGTTAAATAATCAACCAGAATCAGATTATAATTTCATCATACGAATTTTTGTCAATATGTTAGTGTAGGTAGATACATCGACATCGAGTTGCTGAAATTCTATAAGAATGGAAATGATTTTATTGACTCTATTGTTATTTAAATAATAAAAACAATTATAAGTAATTAAAATGAATGATTAAGGAGAAGTACTGGCCTTCGTTCCTCCTCCGTGTCTCGATATTAACGAAAAAAAGGTAATTAAAATGAGAATTTACCTTACACAATATTTGTCTTGCTTAAATGTATATCAATTGATATTTATTTATACTGGTAATATAATTAAAGTTATTATTTACTAAAAAAGTCTCTATAGTCATTATCCAGCGCTTAATTATAAAAAAAAAGTTGAAATTACTAGTCTAAAAAGACAAACTGAACTAAGTATGTTTTAACAGGTGGTGAAATATATTTTACTATATATATATTTATTATATAGTTTAATGGATAAAACATAATCAAAGAGAATATTTTCAACTACAAGACTAATTTTTTAGTTTGTTAATGTATTCTTGGAAAACTGTACTTGCAGGGTACTCAAGATATTTTGTAAGTGTTATATATTCCACTAAACTTAAAATATGTTTTTAATTAATTTTCATTAAACCTACTTTGATATTATCTTGCCATTAAGCTAATAAAATATTTTTTA
This sequence comes from Diuraphis noxia, assembly GCF_037042655.1. Taxonomy (NCBI): domain Eukaryota; kingdom Metazoa; phylum Arthropoda; class Insecta; order Hemiptera; family Aphididae; genus Diuraphis; species Diuraphis noxia. The sequence continues at coordinate 68,480,927 of NW_028301712.1, read as the reverse complement.
ATCATTAAAAATTACTGAGATTCATAGGTAGGTACTTATTCAACTAATTTTTTATCAGCGTATTTTTATGTTGACTCTTTTGAATAATACAATAATGAAACAGTGGCGCCAAAATATATATTTACCTATGACAGCTGTCATAGGTGATTTTAGTAGGTAGGAGAGTTACGTTTGTCATTCTAAATATATTACGATATGGATAATTGCATGTATAAGACATTACTGTCAATTGTAAACTAAAAGTTGATAATATTTCATAAAAAATAAAGGTAAGGTAATTATATGAAATAGGTGGGTGTCAAAATTTTATGTGGAGGTGTCTGATGTCATAGGTAACATTTTGGACTTTGGCGCCATTGTTGTTCATAAATTAATTTTAAACAAGTGAGTGTAGTAAAACGATTATTATTATTTAATATTAATTTGTAATTAAGTAGTAATATTTAACACTTTTATGTTTTGAATGTTGAAACGACACAAAAAAAATATAACAATAATATGTATAATAGGAATTTTTTTTATTGAAACATTTACTTTTTCATATCTTTATACAAAATTATACATTAAGTAACTTTGATAATCATAAGATTATTAGACGTGGTGACATTATGATAGAGGAAACATGATATTGACAATACCTCCATAATTCTTTATTTTTTTGTTTTTGCTATTAAAGTAAGTAAATCTAGAGATAAAATTGGTTTAAGACGACGAAAGGAATTATCGGGAATATTGTGAGTGGATGATTTATATTTTTGCTTCCATTTTCCCTTTACAATACCTTATATATCATATTATAATTATTTTTCTAACTCATGAGCCATGACCAGTTTCAAAATTATGTTATATGCCACATATTATATTGATAATACATAATAATACTTACATTTTTGCATCATACAATTAACAGAAGTCATGTAACTTACAAAAAAAATTAATAATCATTAATTATAAATTTTCGTGAAGTTTAAATTGATATCTGTACTTGGTATTCATAAAATTCAAGACAAAAGTGTGCATATGTTATCTATTTAATTGAGGTGGATAGTAACGAGTGTGTTTTTATAAAATCGTGTATATGATTTTTATTCACTTGTTGTTTTAATAAAAAAAGTTATAAATATGAGAATGATAATTAAATTTAATAAATTATAACGTCATCGTTGGAATAGTAAGAAATGGAGTTACGGCAGTGTAGTGCGTGATCAGAATACATTCAGAAGCAAATACCAGCACAGAAAATTTAGAAGGCTTTTTTCGTATCTCCTCTCTGTTCGTAATCTATAATATACACACACACACAGAACCACCAACATGTCAACATTTTTAGATTAACTATCAATTAGGTTTTTTTTTTTTAACAGAAACCAATATATTATTCTTCTGTTAAAATCAAATACCATTTTATAATTATGCAATGTTTTTAAATATAGTATAATACAGGATTAAGATATAATACCATTTTTTTCCAAAACAGTATGAATAAAAATAAAAATATATATATAAACAATAGAACGGTAAAAAAATATGAATAATATTGGGGCACTCATCTTGCTTTAACGCGTAATAGTTGTATATCGTGACTATGAATATATTATATAAGTACCTATTTCAATTTCGGAAAAATTTTTAATCGTCACATTAATAAACGGTTTTAGTATAGGAAAACTATAGAACATTAAAAAAATAAATAGATCTTTTGAGATCAACCATTAGTTTCGATTTCCAATCAATAGATATACCGGGTGATTATTTCATCATTGAACACTCATTATTTCAAGAATTACTAATGTTTTAGGAAATATTTGTTTACATAGTTTAAAATTGTTCAAAAACCAACGTTTTTATTAAAAAATGTTATTTTAAAAATTTTTTATCCTTATCATTTTTAAGTTTTTCCTTTTTTGAATGACAGCATAGAGTTTTAATTTCATATTCCAAAGCAGAATATTTTTTTAAGTATTTTGATTCATAAAAATCGAATTTAGAACTAGTAGTTTATGAGTTATAAGTATTTAAAGTTTAAATTTAAAACAAAGTGTTTGTCCACTACTCCGCTTGTCTAAACTTTAAATACTTACAACTCATAAACTACTTGTCCTAAATTCAATTTTTGTGAATCAAAATACTTAGAAAAATATTCTGCTTTGGAATATGAAATTAAAACTCTATATTGTCATTCAATAAAGTAAAAAAACTTGAAAAATCATAAGGATAAAAAATATTTAAAAATATAATTATTAAAACATTGGTTTTTTAACAACTTGAAACTATGTAAAATGATAATTTCATAAACATTAATAATTTTTGAAATAATGAGTGTTCAATGATAAAAGAATCACCCGGTATATATGTATATACATACACTAAAACATTTTAAGCACTCTATATTTGTTTACCTATTATAAAATTATACGACGTATACAGGATGTTCCGCGAGGATTTATCCCATTGCGATATCTCATGAAATAATGAAAATATAAAAATTCTGGTTTTGTAATACGACACACGCGGATAAGAACTACAATTAGTTCATTTTTAAATTTATTTTAATGTTTTTGTAAAAAATTGAAAAAATATATATTTTTTTATTTAATTACTTCCACAAAAAATAAAAATTGGTGATTTTGTAGAGTTATATTTTTCTATCTAAAAATATTGACGTTTCAAAATTGTATTTCATTAATTTCCTGATTTAAATATTTTTTTTTATTTTTGAAGAAATAAAATATGATTATAACTAGAACACTGAAAACGTTCGAGCACGCGGGCGAGTGCCGGCGTGGCAATTTACATGTTTGGTAACACTCCACTGTTAAATAATTAGCAATTTTTCTCGAAACTAAAAAAAATAAAAATCAGAAAATACAATTTTGAAACGTCAACATTTTTAGAAAAATAAACTCTACAAAATGGGTATAGTGATTTATTTAGAAATAATTAAATAAAAAAATATATTTTTTAACTTTTTTACTAAAATATAAAAATAAATAAAAGTATGAAATAATTTTAGTTCTTATCAGTTATCCCTGTGAGTCCTATTACAAAACCAGAATTTTTATATTTCTATTAGTTCGGGAGATATTTCAATGGGTAAATCATCGTGTGATATTATGTATATAAAATACATAGATTTAAGTGATTGATACTTGCATAGATACTTGCTTATATACCAAGTAGGTATAACTTAGTATGTATTGCAAATCAGTAGAAAATCAGTAGACAAAATTCTGCTTAAGAGAGGGGCTGATCAAAACTGTCACAGAACACTTGAAACATTTTAAGTTTTCCTGAAATTTCAGAGAGGGTTTTAGAGAGGAGTAGTATTTTAAATAGTTTTATGTGTATAAAATTATTACAATTATTTATTACAATTTAATTATACAGCTATTTGAGGTACAGAGTACAAACCCACTCTGTACCTCAAATAGCTGTATAAATAAATTGTAATAAATAATTGTAATAATTTTATACACATAAAGCTATTTTAAATATTATTCTTATTTAAGTTTATGGTGTACAAAAAAAAAAAAAAAAAATACTATAGATAAATTTACCCGATAACTCTTAATTTATCAAAAAAAAACCGACACCTTCCCAATTCAAAAAAAAAAAAAAAACTGAATACTTACCCTGTCTTTATTAGCTACTAATAGTATACTGTACACTGTTTTACACCATGCTACAATACATAAATTAAAGATTATTCAACAAACATTTCATAACGACATAGGTAGTGTATGTTATGTATATACTAGTATAGTGTATATATAAATGAATATTATAAAAATATAATTATTGACTATTATTATGTTTTTGAATATAAAGTGTATTTTTGACTTGAAGTACATAAAATGTATTCGAAGTTTTTTTCCTTATTTGTTTTCATCCATCGCCGAGTCTTGTCATTTAAATACTATCTATCCCCCACCTACCACTACATTATAATGAAGTCAATGGCCTGGAATATCATCTACAGTCGGGCAATAAGGATGAAGATAAGCCGTTTGCAATACACGAGAAATGCAAAAGAGAAAGAAAAAAACCAAGGATAAAAAAAATAAAAGGAAAAAGTGGTATAAAAACCACTCGAAGAGCCTCCTGATAAAGGAAAGCCAAATCCAATAAGAATGCGTGATATATAAGCGCATTAAACTGTTGTAAAAAATTCGATCCCGTTATTTCTTCTCACAAGTAATTTATGATTTGCCCGCACGTAAATCAGAAATGCAGGTCTAAAGAGTAGGAACCAAAAAATAAAAATAAATACTCAAAAATCTTATTTACCGTATAAGCACGCACTCGCATTGATATGGACCAAAGGTTATCACAAGTTTTCATGAAATCAAAATACGAAATAGTCATCAATCACTATGTTATTGCGATGTATACAAATTTCTGTATTTTATCGTTACTTCATTAAACTTAAAATCTCGTTAGGTCAAATACGTTCAATATAAAAATCAGCACACGTGATTGTGTTTATTATTATGGACTTGAAGACTTAACATACATAATAGTATGTTGTATGAATGCATGTTTTACGTTTACTAACAAATCTAAAGCATTTATAAGTTGAGTTCAGTATGCATTTATAAAATATTGCATTAAAGTTATAAATGGGGAAATGTGTTTTATTAAGTTTAAAGACTATATTATAATTTATAAATTTAAAAGGTTTCTAAATACGTTCTTTCAATGGTACTACCAAAATAAAATCTGGATACCTTTATTTACTTTGAAACTATGTGTTCTCTTTATCCAGTTTGTAATAAACTGAAAATACAACTGAATACAACTTTTCCCAATAGTCTACCAAAAAATAAATACATTTTATAAATGTTTTTCGCATTTGGTTGCAAAACGATTTTTCTCATTTGCGATTATTATTATATGCACCAAATACCTTTAATTTTTTTTCCCCATTTTATCCGTAAATACGATTTGTATTTTACCCTCTATTTTAATCTCCTCCTGCCCCCCCTCAAAAAAAAAATCATCGTATAATAGTTCTCTACTGTCGTCTATCGATATGTTTGAGCGTGCTCGTGCGCGTTTTTGTGTATGTGTTTGTATATAACTTATAATATGTAAAAAGACGAGAAAAATAGCAACCAGAGGGAGAGAAAATATGATAGTGCGTCTTGTTAGTTCATGTTCGGGCGTAACAAATAGCTTTTCCGGAATCACGACCAGACCTACCAATTTAAATGGCCGATGACCGGAAAATATCTACTCCTGCTGCCCGTTTCCCGTCGGTCGTATCTAGGATATATTATATCACTGTCGTTTGAGTTTTCTCGCGGGATTTTTTCGTCCTGCACCCGCACGTCCTGTGCCTAAACCGACACGGCCTGTTTGAAAAATCACGAGTGTGATTAACGGGGGATGGCCATCAGTGGGGTTCGCTCGTTTTCACCGTTTCAAAACACAAATGGTTTTGGCAGAGTCCGATCGGATCGTCGTCAATGGGTCTGTTTATTCGGGATTTTCACAACCGCTCAAATTGTTTTAGACGTTTCACAGTGACAGTAAGAATCGGATACATTTATTTTACGATTCAATTGTATATAATTATGGTTTTTGATCGGTTTGTCGCTTCTATCTCTGATTTTTACAGCGTATTTTCTTTCAATTTACACGACATTTTTAAACTTTGTATATGATTTACATGATTAGGTTTGGGGCATTCTACAGAACCATGATATATGCTCAATGGTAGTAATAAGTAGCTTCTCATCAATTATGACAAAACGGGAAGAGGAAGCGGTCTCCCGTGTAATTTTTCAATGTTAAATATCTGATCACTACCTATGAATTATATTTTTAATAATTAAATTGTGCATGTTGAAAAATCAGCTATACCTGTATCCTACCGCTGAACAAATCATTTCATCGCAACTGCTTCTCATTTTACGAATCGATTTATCAATATAGGCATGATCAAGACATTGATGTGAATCGGCAATATTTTCCTAGGTTTTTATCGATAATACATGTTGTCGAAAACGAATTCAATCAATCTATCTATTTATGGAATATACACCAGTCTACCTTCATAAATAGTTTGGTAATTAAAATATTGTGCGGTACCTATATTTTTATTTTTTTATTACAATGAATTCATTATTTTGCAAAAAGTCCAACGCCATAATTCATAGATTTTGTTTAGAGAAAAGTTTTTTATAAGTTATTTCCAAGTTAAATTGTGCAACCATTGGTGACACTGATTGTATTCAAGCACATTTGTTCCAAAAAAAAAGCATTAATTGTTATTTATACAACGAAACCCTTAAAACCAATAAATTTAAAGCTTAGTTTAACTTCAAAAATATTCTTTAAACAATCTAATGTTAACTACACAAATTATATTTTTCATTAATTAATTAATATACAATTGAATTATATAGTGAAGCTGTAATTATTTAAACATTACGTAACTCCCACAAATTGTACATTACAAAATTCACATATGCAAAAAAAAAATGAAATGCATTATATTAGTATCCGGTTGAACTTTAGGTCATGTTCAAGAACTTGAAAAATGGTAGACTAAAATGATTTTTGAAATAAATGAAAATGTTTGCACGCGTGAGCCAATTATGATAATATATATATAGGTGTCATGTAATTCTAATAACAATTATGGAAATAATTAAAACAATTTTAACGAGTTTAGTAAAATTATTACATCTATAATAAAAAAATAAACATTTCTGTTATACTACAGATCGGTGACTTGTAACTTGTAAGTATACCTTTTTAATGGTACATTAAATATTTATAGTTAAAATTCAACAATACTTACCTACAAAAAAAAAAAAAAATACTAAAAACACATTATATTTTATATAATATGCATTTATAGTAGTTCATGATTAATTTAGTTGATAAACTCTTTGTCAAATAAACAATGATAATGCATTATGTTCATCTGCTTGTAAACAGTTAACACGTTATTTGTTATTACGATAATAATAAAAATAAATTAACTGTGAACAAAACGTCCTTTGAAGATCAGCATTAATAATTATGAGAGAATATTGTATGTTAACTATAATCATCTAAGTACAAAGTTCAAAATGTTTAATAATAAATTAATAAATTCAAACATTTTACAGAATGTTACCATGAATGTTTTAAATATTATCCTAAGTAAACATCAATAGATATCTCAGAATAATATCCTTTTCATGCTGTGTAATTCAATTTTTGATCAACCAATCGCTTAAATGGTTTCAAATCTTCTAAAAACAATTTTTTAATGTAATGCATATAATTTTATTTTATCTCCTCTATTGTTAAATTGGCATTTTAATTCACATTTATAGCGGCAGAAAAGAGTCAATTATTAAATAGCTAGGTATTACGCACAGTACCAAGAGATTGTAAACATGCCTATTTTATACATTTGTATTCGAAAATTAAAGGAATATTTTTAATATGTATTTAATACTTAAAAATTACAATACCACACTAGGCGCATTAATTGTATGAGAATTTTCGTTTTGGATAAACCATTTACATAAATGTATAGTATATATACCTAAATAAAAAATGTCCTGAAAATTTACTTATGACTGCACTATAATTCAGGGTAATGTATTTTCAAATTATTAAATCATTATCTAGTTTATGTATACTACACATTCATAAGAAATAATAACTTTTTAAAGTAATTTTAGAGTTTAATTATTTTTGCTTTTTTTGTTGCTATAATTTTAATCCAAAAAATCATAAAAAATTAAAGTTATCACAGTGTAACAAAACTATTGTAGTAATGGGGACAAGTATTGTATCTATTTTATTTTTAAGGATATTTTACTTTATAAGATGATGTATTTCTATTATTATAGTAGATATTTTTACTTGTATTATAGTATTTGAACTAGTGTTTGAAAAATTCCACATAAAGCTTATAGGTAAATACCGACCTACCAAACAATTGTTTAAATAGCTTAAAATTAATCTGATATTTTTAAAATTGCATTGTGTATAGAAAAATATCGGTTTATTATTTTATTTATTATGTTAAAATAAGTAATGGACCGTGTGTGTCGTTTCGATTTTACAAACATTTTAATTCTATATACATCGTATAAAAGGCAACATAGGTATATGGTTGTGGTTTGTATACACAAAATCTATATAAGACGATAAAAATACTATTCAAATACATCACTGGGCTAGATTTGATTAAAGACGATAAACATGAAAAATTCAAAAATCTAAATGATTATGTATTATACTAATAAAGAAGATGTCAGCACGCTATTTATTTTCTCACTCTGATTTACGCGCAACATAAAAAATGTATGTTCAGTAGAGCCAACCCTATGTTGTTACTTTCAGTATTAAAATTAATTCACTTATTATCAAATATTAAGTTGATAATGTTATCCGTGTCACTACTTTGGCTATTTTATGATATTTAAATTTTTCTGTAATTTATGAATTTATGGGCATGTAATTTATCACATTTTAAAATGCTTATAAATTGCATAGAAACTAAAATATTGTAAAAAGCCAATATTGAGACACAGGTAATGTTCTTAACTTAAAGCTTTTTAAAGTTCTTAACTCTGATAAAAGTAGTGACACATATGATTAGTTTTGCTAAACGAAAATTTGCTAAGTTGTGCGTGCAGGGTCAGAGAGAGAGAAAACAAATGGTACGCTGACATCCCTTAAATATAAATTTATACTTCCTCGTTCATAGAAATTTCTCTCACATAACTCATATTGGAAAAATAAATAACAATATTTTATAAAACATTATGATTTACGATCCTTTTAAATTGTTTAACAAAATATTTCGGTTACACGATTAATAATTATTTACTGTAGGACACTTATTATAACATTTTTATGCGATGAATAATTTATTATTTTAAATGCTTTACGAATTACTGAAGTAAAGCGTTTCTGTTTAAGTATTATAATCGTCCTTGTCCTAGTGTAATTTCACCCGTACTGAAAATGAATATCTATAATTCAAGATCCATTCCTAATAATAATCTCCCTGCTGAAATCTATTACTAACTACCGATACTAACATTTATATGGTATACCGCAGAAATGTGTGGTCGGTATTAATGGTCTTGGCAAGGTTTTACCGTATTACTCAGAAGTACAATGTTTACGCCCAAGGATTTAGGATTTAAAAAGATTACGTACATAAGAAGATTGAAAACTGAATATTAGGGGTCAAAAACGGGAACAGATCGCCAGTAGTGTAGGTTTTAAAGTTTTCCAACAGTTGGATGAAAATAATCTCGTTTGGTACATTTTAAGGTCCGTAGCGCCAGTTTTCGTGTGCTTTTATTGTTCAGCAATGACGGGCAATCAACAGAGTAATTTTCGAGAGTCACGCACAGAACACAATTGCTCATTTTTGAAAATCGTGTAAAGGGTATAGTTGTTTACGACCAAGTGAGAGGTGAAGGAAAGGTAGATAGTTTGCTGATATTAAATAAGAGTACTCAGTAGAAGTAATATTCACAACAATAATATAATTTCCTTCTTACACTGCTCCAGTTTATGATGTATGCGTTCGCATGTGACGACGACGACTGTGTGTGTGGAATAAATGAACATTTTACCTAATAAAAAATAAAAAAGTTGAGTGTGTGTATAATCTAGTTTTGTAAGTTTTAGAGTTATCGTCAATGATTAGTGACAAATAATATGATTTTTGTGACGAACTGAAGACCACTGTTATAATTTCTAAAATTCTCAGAGGAATCGTTTATGAATGATTGAGAGATGGAAGAGTAGTTGTGGTAAGTTAGGTGAAATTAAAGGAAAGTAGCAAAAGTAATATTTTCAATAATAATAATTTTCTTTGCATTATTCTGACTTAAGCTGCAGGGCGTGAGTGTGTGCGCTCGCGTGCGACGATGAGGAGTTCTTACGGTTGCATAAAATATGATATATACCTAGCCCATGTGTTTACGGTAAATTCACTAAAAACATATTCCGATTCCGATCGACATTATATTGAGAGAGACAGAGTGAGAGAAACCGTGGAAATAGTGGACATATATCGGGGGAGTAAAAACAAAATAATGTTTTTATAAAGGTCAGGTTAATGGTGCTCATGCATAAATCTAACGGTTTAGATCCCACCAACCATCTCCCCCCCCCCCCCCCCGAAGCTCGACGCCATTTCAGCAAAATGCATAGGCTTTGCGGACGGTGTGGTTCGACGAGTTGACAGTTTGGACCAACGACGGCGGCGGCAGCTGCAAAATTAACGACAGCCATCCTATCCGGAGCCCGCATTTTTCTCTTTCCGTAAAAATTTATGGGGTACACGCGACGCGATCATTAAAAATCAGACCTTTTGCTTGCCGCCATGGCCGTTTTCCTTGGCGCTTTTATTTTTATTTTCCATTCCGGCACTCTTGGCACGCAAGACTCTACACGACCAGCGTGTAGGTATAACAACGACGACGATGATGACGACGACGAAGGCGGCTCGTTATTTATATCATTTTTACACGCGCTATAGCTCACATTATGTGTGTGTGAGAGAGAGATATATACCTATCATACAAACACGCGTAAATCGTAAAAATGTGTATGTACAATATTAATATATTACTATATATTATATGCCTACACGAGCGTTTCGCGCGTGGGAACTTGCTACATATAGTACGCGTGCATCGATAAAAGATAACAATTGTGTGTAAGACGTCGTATCGAAATGATTTTAATAATAATTATGGCCGAGAAAAATGACCACCATCACATCCAACCACCTATCGCTGATACCACTATTTCAGTACCTATACTATACACCTACTTGAAATAGTTACAATTACTACTTCTGGCACTTCTGCTAATTCTACTGCTATAGACTACGTGTCGATACTGTTAGTACTTTTATACGATCTGAGCGAGACGTTAAAGTATATACTCGCGATCTCCTTTCCACTGCCGTCACCGCTGTGGTTTGTTGTCGAAAACACGCGCACGCGGTATGAATAAAACAGATGGTCATAATAATAATATAATCCCTGGGTAATACATAAAACACGTTTTTATGCGCATCGGCTGATGCTACTTCTGCTGCTACACAATAATAATAATAATAAATAAGAAGAAGACGAATATAATAAATATAGACAGCTAGGTAATACGCATATTATGCACTTCTACCATAGTTATAGTGTCATTGGTACCTACGTATTATATCGCGCATTATATATGACCACGCATCTACATTATTCATATATTATTATTATTTTTTTTTTTACTGTTCTTAAGCCTGATTACTATGACCATTATAATAGCTGCTTGTATGTTTAGTAAGTTTATTAATGTTTGGGGGAAGTTATGTTCGATTATATTAACACGTTTAATGTTTATGTATGGCGAAGATTTGTCACTAAAAACTCGGGTGATCACCCATCCGGGAACAAGTGACAACGACCGATGCTTGCACTCTGAACACTTTTCGGTGACAACCATCTCTACACACCAAGCCGCAGTATATTCTATTTAATATTTATACAATATACATGGGACGTACGGGTAGATGAGGTAGATATTATGGTTGCTTTGTTTCGTCTTTTCGACTTGAAAACCTCCAGCTCTGGTCGTGTTGACGTCCGCCAACGGTTTTCGTTATTTTCTCTGCCCTCTGCTTCTAAAGAAACACCGAGATATTATTTACCGGTATTGGACGACAGTTGAAGAGAAGGAACACAAACACGCGTGTGTAAACAGATCTGTCCCGTAGATAAATAAATATGAAATACAAGTGCTGTTTAAATTCACTGTGTCCGAAATCCTAGCATTACTTTGCTTCACAAACGCAATATTTCACCACCGCATACGAGTTTTTGTGTTTATTTTGTGACAAATATAATGTTTATAGTTTTTTGACGAACAAAAGTACGGTACTCATAGTTCAAAATATTGTTAGCGTGTATTAAAAAATTTTAAATAGTATCAGCTTTTAGATTCTGAACGAAGTGATAAATGTATTGATTTTACAATGATGTGTTTTTTTTTTGTGTGTGTCTGTGTACAGCATAACTACTCGAAATAATGCTTCGATTTCAAACTTTGGGGGTGGTTTCCGATGTAAAATTGAAGATCCTTGGTGCATTATAAAGGTCAAAAGTAAACATTTTCCAACAGTTTTCAAAAAAATCGAGAAAAACAAAAAAAAAATGACAGAAAAACGGGAATTTTTACGCAAAATCAGTTTTCGACCAAATCGATTTTTTTATATGGTTGTAATTCAAAAAATAATCACTTTAAATACTTGAAATGTTCACCAAATGTTTATGTGAGTGTTCTCTATATACAGTTTAATTTTCAAAAATTTTTGACTTTTTTTGAGTTATTTATAGACCACTGAAATTTACACTTTTTTTGAGAATTTTTTTTTTAAGTGTCGGTAAAAAAATGTTGGACGACCAAAAAAACTTGAAAATTTAATACAAGGTTCCTTATGAGTTTTTCTTATTGTAGATAAAAAAAATTAAAAATCGTAAGTCACAATTTTTTTTAATAAGCTTTTATAGTTCAAAATTTTACGAAATCTGTCGAAAACGCGAAAATTTACAAGTAATTTTGAAGTTGAAAAATCATAAAATTTTTTGCGTTTATAACTAAGGATTAAAAATACAACACTAAGTTCTCCATAAGTTTTCCTTCAAGTAGCTATAGAGAAAACTCGAAGTATCATTATAGAAAAAATTTTAAGTGCGTTTGAATTTTAAATTTTTACGAAATAGCGTAACGATAACGATTTATCCTGAAACGATTTTAAATATTTGTTATTATTCAAAAAGTATAAGTCCTAGATACTTGAAAATTTTACCAGTTATTAGGATTGGTGTTTTCTTTACATGATTAAATTTTCAAAATATTTTGACTTTTTTTGAGATATTTATAGACGACTGAAATTTTCAATTTGTCTGAAAAATTTTTTTTTAAGTGTCGATAAAATTTTTTTGGCCCTATCAAAATACTTGAAAATTTAATACAAAGTTCCTCATAAGTTATTCTTAAAGTGATTAAAAAATTATAAGAATACATAGGCACAATTTTTTTTTATAAGCGTTTATAGTTCAAATTTTTACGAAATCTGTCGAAAATGTGAAAATTTGCAAGTAATTTTGAAGCTGAAAAATCATAAAATTTTTTGTGTTTATAACTAAAGATTAAGAATACATCACTAAGTTTTCCATAAGTTTTACTTCAAGTAGCTATAGAGAAAAATCGAAGCGTCATTATAGGAAAAATTTTAATTGCGTTTGAATTTTAAATTTCTACGAAATAGCGTAACGATAACGATTTATCCTGAAACGATTTTAAATATTTGTTATTATTCAAAAAGTATGAGTCCTAGATACTTTTTTTGAGATATTTATAGACAACTGAAATTTTCAATATTTCTGAAAATTTTTTTGGAAGGGTCGATAAAATTTTTTTGGCCCTATCAAAATACTTGAAAATTGAATACAAAGTTCCTCATAAGTTATTCTTATAGTAATCAAAAAATTATAAAAATACATAGGCACAATTTTTTTTATTAGCATTTGAAGTTCAAATATTGACTTACTACGTAAAAATTACGGCAATGTTCAAATTATCTTAGATAGAAATTCATAAAAATTTTTCTTTTTTGAACTAAGATTTGAAAATTTAATACAAGGCTCCTATCATATTTTTACAATAGCAGTTGAATAATAAAAGAAATGCGTAGTCACAAATTTTTTTTATAAGCATTTAAAATTCAAATTTTGACTAAATACGTAAAAATTACGGCAATGTTCAAATTATCTTAGATAGAAATTCATAAAAGTTTTCCTTTTTAATTCTAAAATTTGAAAATTTAATACAAGGCTCCTAACATATTTTTACAATAGAAGTTGAAAAATAAAAGAAATATATAGCAACATTTTTTTTTTACATGCATTCAAATTTTAATTTTGACAACATACATAAAAATCACTAAAATTCGTAAATTATTTTATTTTAGAAATTCATAAAAAATTTCCCTTTTAAAGCTAAGATTTGAAAATTGAATACAAAGCTCCCAAAAATAATTTTACCATAGCAGTTGAAAAATCAAGAAATGTATAGTCACATTTTTTTTTTATAAGCATTTAAAGTTCAAATTTTGTGTAAATACGTAAAAATTACGAAAATTCGCAAATTATTATAAGCTAGAAATTCATAAAAAAATTTTCAGACTTTATCACAAAAATAATGTCCACTGGAAATTCAAATTAAATTTTCATTAGCATTTGAATTTCAAATATTGACAAAAATTCGTCAAAACCATGAATATTTGCAAATTATTTTGTAGTTCAAAATTCATAATATTGTTTGTATTTATATCTAAGGTTATAAAATTTAACACCAAGTTTTCCATAAGTTTTGCTTCAAATAGCTATAGAGAAAATTTGAAGCGTCATTATAGGAAAAATGTTTTGAACGTTTGAGTTTTAAATTGTTATGAAATCGCGTAATGATAACGATTTATCCTCAAACCAGGTATTCGTATATCTATGATAATATAAGGTATTATGAATTATGATAACTACATTAATTGATTAACCATGTCTTATGCAAAATGCGTCTTAATTGAAAAATAAAATATTTGTTTCAAAATAGAATATATGACAATATTTAAATATAATATATCCTAGACTGACAAATCATCTCCGTTCAGAATCGTTTTTCGTATACAATGATACCTATCATTTCATTCAAATTTAACCCCATCCATTACAGTAGCCTACTGTACAGCAGAGCGACATCCACGACTTACCCGCTTTTGTTTTGTTGCATCGTTTCTCTTGTGAATAATGACAAAATATCATTTAAACCTCACAAAATAGTACTTTGAAGATTACTGTTGATCTCAATTTAACAAAATTCTTAATAAAGCATTCAATATCAAACCAGATAATATTGAAATTCTAAAATAAGCAGTCAATTTTACAAGACATAAACGTAAATTGAACAAAATATTGCTAATAAACTCAATTTAAATAAAATATTATTATATCTCTAAGGTTACAATCAAATATTTCATGCAATTCCCCATAAAATAAAATAAAAGTATTGATTACAATGTTTGCACAAAAAAGAAAAAAGAAAAGTGATATGAAAATATTAATAGCTTACATATTATATTAACTAAATAATGAAAAATAATACAAATTAATTATATTACAATCTTCCCGTAAGGACAAATACATGTAGTTCATATTTTACTATCAAGAATAATATTTAAATTTATACCTACTAAAAAATAAATAATTTTTAACTATGTAGATTTCAGAATTAATATGTATTTAAACATGATTATAACTAAGTCTCTCATTAAACGTAGAGTACCTGCCAAAGCATTTTTTTTTTTTTTTTAATGAAAATTAATTAAATTGTTGAGAAGGGTTTAAATCTTGATTATTTACCTGCAGTTTATTAAACATTGTACTACAACGTTTACTATCTCTTTAAGTTATTATCACATTTTTTGGACATAGGATAGTATTTCTTTTGAAAGTTTAATTAAATACAAAAGATTTTTAGTTCATATAAATATGTATGATAATCTATAAAGTTATTTGAAAATAATGCTATAATTTCTCATAAACTAACCAAATAATAAATTATTATTTACAGAGTAATCACTTATTATTGATAAAAAAAATAGCTAATGTGCATATTACTTACATTTTAACATGTAATTTAAACATATGTAAACCCAATGGCCTATGTTGCCGAGGGCTCTTTCCTTTAAATAAAAAAAAAAAGACTTGTTACGAGGTTTGCTCCCTAAATATTTAGAAAACCTTTTATGAAAAAATAGCTCATAATATTTGATACACAACGGTTAGAAAATATATTGGTTATATTTGGTTTAAAATATTTGGTGCCTAAATATTTTGAAAACCTTTTACGCAAAAATAACTTATAATATTTGATACACGACAATTTGAAAATATGTTGGTTATATTTGGTTTAAAATATTTGGTGCCTAAATATTTTGAAAACCTTTTACGCAAAAATAACTTATAATATTTGATACACGACGATTTGAAAATATGTTGGTTATATTTGGTTTAAAATATTTGGTGCCTAAATATTTTGAAAACCTTTCACGCAAAAATAACTTATAATATTTGATACACGACGATTTGAAAATAT
This sequence comes from Diuraphis noxia, assembly GCF_037042655.1. Lineage (NCBI taxonomy): Eukaryota > Metazoa > Arthropoda > Insecta > Hemiptera > Aphididae > Diuraphis > Diuraphis noxia. The sequence continues at coordinate 68,464,742 of NW_028301712.1, read as the reverse complement.
ATTGGTTATATTTGGTTTAAAATATTTGGTCCCTAAATATTTTGAATATAATTAAACAATATATACGGCCAAATATTTTACAAGAAACTTTCTTAAAATATATTGAAAATATTATTATTTTCAATTTGGTATGTGGGTACTTATGTGGTATTTTACTATCCTATATTATATGCAATCCAATGACATACATTTCTGTAATTTAAATAAATGTTATCAAAATAAATTAAGGAGATCGAGTGCAACCTGACGGTGAACATTAATTATTCAACGACACTTAGATGCAGAGAAAAAAACATTGTTTTAAAACGACCTATATATTATTAATAATTATTCAAATTATTGTATGCATTCAATTTGATGAAATATTAACTGTTTCTATTACTGTTTAAGATAATATACACATTTTGTAACAAACTATGTATTCGAAATACAATAACAATAGCGCTCACGGTTTACATCATTAAGTACCTACTCAATGTTTTTCTTATTCTTTTTCATTCGAGTCAAAACTGCGTGCGAAACCGCAATATGTTTGACCTTGTTTTAAGGTACGATAATGATGTAAATTGTTCAAATATTTGTCTGTACAATTATTATAGGTAGCCTTATATTCAAAAGAAACCCCATCGTAATGAACAGTTAATAAATAAACGGAAGATCAAATAGAATGAAATAATAATAGGTAGGTATTTTATAATATTTATGTGTATAAAATAAAAATTACAAATTAAAAGATGAGAGTATTATATTATTTCGTCCTTATTTATAAATACAACAAAAACCAATTTAATATTTTATAAATTATGAATTTTAGAGCGTTAAAAATGTCATGTTTAAGCTTAAAGAGTTGAAGGATATGCATAATTATTCACATATATTTGGGTTCTATTCCTATATTTTTAGAGTTATAATAGTTAATACCGATGTAACGAAATAGGCTCGTGGTATAAACTATAAATATCTTACGATTAAAGTAAACATTATGGACAATTTATTGTTTCTAAAAAATATATTAATATGAGTGATGGAAAAAAGTTACAAGTCCCATTTAATTGAATATTTTTGAAGTAACAAACAATTATTAATAAAAGCACTATTTTACATCAAAGTATCTAATAGTTTCTTCAAAATTTTTATTTCATACGCTTATAAAAAAAAATATTTCTATTTATTTCAGATGTTTTTGAACCGCGTTTTATTATTATTAAACTTTTTTGACTAGCAACTGGTGTAGCGTAATTATTTCCGTTTTCCGGTGTTTTTTGTTGCTTGTTCAAAATTATTATAAAGTGGGTACCTACTCAACATTTTCTACTTTTAAACATTTAAAAATACCAACGAGATCAAATTTGACTACACCCTACCAGAAACCACCGTCAATATTAATGATCGAAATATTCAAAATGTGACGGCACACACATTGTTAAGTCAACGTACATTGATCACTATACGCTCAAAATCGAATTATTGTGTGATCAATAATTATACTTTTATGTTAAAATTTTAAATTTACCAATAAATGTATCACTGTATGTAAATAAATTGGAATCAGTAGGCGTACTATTTTTCTATAACTTCTGACTTTCTAATAATTGTCATACTATATATATTATATATTATATACATCAGTAAATATTAAAATGATTAAAATTCAACTATAATATACAAATTAATAATACCTAATAAAATATTGACACAGAACATTTTATTTAAGTCTTGAGAATAAAAATAAAACAGTTATTTTCATTCTATAGTAGCATACAAACAAAGGTATTTTATACAACCAATGCATTTTAAGCGAATGCTAAAAAATCTTGCAAACAATAATCGGTCTATAAAAATGTATTTTTATCTATAGATTCTTAAGTGGAAAGTGAGAAAGCTATTGGCTATACAATGATGCATTTTTATTTGAAAGCACTTTTTGGTTTAGTAAGAGTACTTCAAAAGTTTTGAAATATTCTTTCTTTAGATTATATATTGAACACAGATTATTGTTTAGTTTGTGTCAAAATAGTGAAATGTTTATAAGTTTGAAAAAAAATTCAACATATTGGAACTGTTGGGCACTACAATTTTTCAAATTTTAGCGTAATTAAAACTGAAATTGAAAAAAATTAAGCGTGTTACTCAATTCCCGATTAAATTATCATACGCTTATTTTTACTGTATTATTTCTAATATTCATATCATATCATTTTCAATAAAATGTTGAATAACAAAAGAGTTTACAATTCATAATAAATTACATTTAATATATTATGGATATAAACATTTTTATTGTTAGTTTGAAGTTAAATTAATTATATTGGTCATCAATTTTTCAAACCAAACATCATGGAAATATTTAATCTTTTAATAGATTTTAGTTTAATAATTTTTATTCGCATATTAAATTGTTCGAAATAATTAATTTGACCTGATTTTTCATATTGTTATTTAATTTACGTAATAATAAAATATGAATAATAATAATAAAATCCGTAAATAATCACTAAACTTGACGTAGGAACGCTAAAAAATAAATAAAACATAGTAGGTATTACGTTTTTACGAGTTTGAATTGTTGAACTACGTAAGTGACAGTGATGTTGATGAGCCCAATTTATGCAAAATAAACGTTAAATAATCAATTACTTTGTTAAGCCTGAATACCGAACGTTAAAATACACAATAGGTGTAACAACACTGCAACAATTAACGAAACAAATGAACAAATGTCAAAACGATTATATAAAATCAATTTCATTGTATATAAGTTGCGATAACTCGGTGGTCTGCAACTAAAATTATTGAAAATTGTGATATGATGAAAATTATAAAAAAATATAACATAATAGGCAATGTCAGTGAATGTACATTATACTGCTTTTTATGTTATGTGCTTGATATTTTTATTTTTTGGAACACAATACGACCCTTTCCAGGGTTTGACAGAAAAACGATCGAAAGGAAAATGTCCACAATGTCTATATTATTAACGTCAAGAAAACGCTATTAACAAGAGTCAGGGGGAAATAATATTGTAGTTAATGGTTGAAATATTTCGCAGTGTATCGATTTCTGCTCAGCGTCAAGTTCGTATTTTATATACCTATACCTAACAACCAGTGATTTGTATGACGACAATTCGTTCAAATAACGTCTTCATATTCCACATATTGGACCATCGTGGTATAGTCATTTCGATTATTTCGACTGTTTCTGTCTCGAAATAATATTTCACAACTCAAAAGTGATAATTATTTACAATAATGTATTATAATATTGTAAAAACTGAAGACGTTTACAGTCAGATGTGTTGATATATCGACAATATAATAGATATACCGTAGAATTGTATTATTGATTTTTGATAACACCTCTTACATATTATATAATAAATTTTTTGATCAAAAATTCAATGACTATGCTATGTGAAAAACCAAAATGAAAAAACAACATATGATATTTGAGGAGTAGTTTCACTACACGGACATTTCTCCAGCCCTCCCCCCCCCCAATTTGGAAATTGTACATCAAAATATTTCTGAGGGTTTGTAAGTCGTTTGTTAAGATTTGTAAAAACAAAATTTTCGTTTGTAAAGAAAACCAAAAAAAGTTATACCTATTTCAGGTTGGGGGAACAACTTGAAAAATTACAACTTTATGCACCTCAATCGTTTGTAAGTCATTTGTAATGATTTGTAAAAAATCCATATTTGATAAAAAATCTGTTTCATAAAAAATCTTTATTTAATAAAAAATCTGTTTCATAAAAAAATCTGTTTCATAACAAAATTAAATACATTAAATATATATTTGACAAAAAAATAGATTTTTTACTTAATATAGATTAAATGTATTTAGTTTTTTATCAAACAGATTTTTTTATCAAATAGATTTTTTGATAAATATAGTTAATTTTTTTAATTTTTAATTTTTTGTCAAATATAGATTTTTTATTGATATTGCATACAATTTTTACGATCTAGTATTTATGGTGAAGAAAGGTATTCATTGTCCAACATAAAAACGTTCCCCTGAACAATTACATAGATACGTTGTCATTCAAAAAAGTAAAAAACTTAAAAAATGATAAGGATAAAAAATATTTAAAAATACAATTTTTTAATAAAAACGTTTTTTTTAACAACATGAAACCATGTAAAAAAATATATTGAAAAAATTTAATACTTTTCGAAATATTGAGTGTTTTTATTACGGACATTTATCAAGCCCCCCCTCCCAATTTGGAAATTGTACATCAAAATATTACTGAGGGTTTGTAAGTCGTTTGTAAAGATTTGTAAAAAATCTATATTTGACAAAAAATTGTATGCAATATCAATAAAAAATCTATTTTTTATATTTAATGTATTTAATTTTGTTATCAAATAGATTTTTTTATGAAACAGATTTTTTATTAAATAAAGATTTTTTATGAAACAGATTTTTTGTCAAATATAGATTTTTTACAAATCTTTACAAATGACTTACAAACGATTGAAGTGCATAAGGTTGTAATTTTTCAAATTGGTGGCATTTTAGCCATTTCCCCAGCCCCCCAACCTGAAATAGGTATAACTTTTTGAGGTTTTCTTTACAAATGAAAATTTTATTTTTACAAATCTTTACAAACGACTTACAAACGATTGAGGTGCATAAAGTTGTCATTTTTCAAGTTGGTGGCATTTTAGCCATTTCCCCAGCCCCCCCCCCCCACCTGAAATAGGTATAACTTATTGAGGTTTTCTTTACAAACGAAAATTTTGTTTTTACAAATCTTTACAAACGACTTACATACCCTCAGTAATATTTTGATGTACAATTTCCAAATTGGGGGGCTGGAGAAATGTCCGTTTTCACTACTGCGGTCTTACCTTAGATATATATGATCTAAGGGTCTTACATTGTCCATCTAAGTCCAATCGATATTTGACAGGTTCGATTATTATACCTATAATATTAATAAATCAATCCCTTTAACTGGACTTGACTGAAACGGACCTCTTCAGTTATTATGATTTCAGATTAAACATAATTTTACGTAATATACCTACATGCCATTCATATTCGAAGCTTGGGGGGCATTATTATGGGATATATCTGATAAATTAAATATTAGCAAACGCTGTGGATTCAGTGATGTATTATTATTATAATGGGCATGAAAAACATTTTATGCATCAACATCTGTATTTTTTACGGCATACGCTGTTTAAAACCTATACACGCATATATATAATATTATAACTGAAAACGTTCGCAGAATGTATTGAACCATGCTCCAGGGATGATTTAGAGTTCCGGCTCTTAGTTTTTGTATTATACCTTTTTACTGATAAAATACATATCTTACAGGGGCTTTTGAAAAAAATGTTTAATGGAGGGGGATAGAAAAATTTATTTCAAAGTTTTCCGCAGAGTAGCCAACCCTAAGGGGACTCCACTTCCTCAATCACAACAATAAAATAATATGAAATCTCAATAAGTAATAATTATTTTTTCCATACATCATATTCAAAGTAATTTTACTTGTAATTTATATAGATATCTGTTACCAATATACATTTTTCTTGATTTTTGAGACATGACATGGAGAACTTCTTCGAATAAGTAAACCATATTTCAAAAATATAAATAAATCTTACTACAGAAAAAAATTATTATAAATCGATATTATTATAATAGTATTTCGTACCTGTTATTTCATTTGGGTAAATTGAATTTTGCTTAAACCATTTTTTTTTTGTCCTGCAAATCTGTGTAACCGACTTCTCTTCTATTGAAGAAACATTCGGTAGGATTAATATAGGTACCCAACATAATCATTACTAAGAAAAAAAGAAAAATTAAAGCCACAATATATTCTCTCTGGTAATAGAACATACTCTAGTCTGTTACACACTAAACTAGCCCTGTTTTGTGTTTCTGCAATTTTTAGATCATTTTATATTCTGAGTGGAGCGATTAATTTATTACATTTATATATACGTACTTTGTAGTAAGCATAAAAAATACTAAATGTCCAACTTTGAGAGTGATTTCTGGTAGAAAATTGGATTCTGATGATAAAAATTGGAATATTTCTGTATCCACTTTTCAAAATAATCAGAAAAAACGAATGTAAAATAGGGGGAATTGGAATTTTTATATAAAACCGCTTTCGACAAAACTGATATATTTTATTTTTATTTTTTTGTAATTACAAAGTAAATTGTCATAGCCTTGAAATTTTCAACAAATCTTATAACCATTAAATAAAAATATGTTATTCTTATCGTATTTTAAAAATATTAAAAATAAATATGCATGCTTTATACCAATAATAATACAACAATTATGGGTATCTTTATTTATTTATTTTAATAAATACACTTAGTAATATTGCTCAAAATCTGTTTAGAATCTTTTTCATACATAATTATTAGATTCAAATTTAACACATCTATTACAGTGGCTTACTCAATAACGAGGTCTAATCGATACCTACAACTATATAATAGGGCAGTAATTATTTGCCATTTTTATTTTTTTTATCACGAAATTTAAAATTGTTGAATAATAATTATTTAGTAAAAATACTTCGAAACTGTTATAAACATTCTAGTGTAACTCTGGAAATTCTAAACTTGTAGAAATTATAAATAACTAGAAAAATAATTGTGCTGTTAAAAAAAAAAATCGTCGTACAGCCTTATGGAGTGTGGATGCAAACACGTCATTCTGTTACATGTGGAACATTTTTAAATATAATATACAAGCTAATCATCATGCAATTCGTTGCCCATTAAAAATACCAACTCTATATGATACAAAATGTGTGTTTAATTCATCGTTTAATACCCGGCTAGCCATGTTCAAAACTTCCCGTTGATTTGTCCTATCTTGATCTCCATTAAAAATGTTTAACACATGATTTCATATAAAATACAGGACTAAAATTATTTTCAATTGTAATATTTTCTTGCATTTTTTGTTTTGTAAAGGTGGAACAGTTTTTAAAATTTTAATTATAAAATATTGTTTTTTTAAATATTTATCTGATTTTTGTCTAAATAAATTTCGATTATTTTTTATCTAATAAATAGATAATTTTAGTTGAGTTTATTTTTATCCTTATCTAAATAGAGTTTAGGTCTAATATCTAATATGTTTATTATTTATCTGGGCTCAACATCAGTTATGAGTCAATTTTTATAATTAAAAGTGGGAATTGTTTTTGATTATCAAAAATGATACACTTTTCTTATTTACATTTTTTGATTTTTATATATTATTAGTTAAATAATTTACAAATCAACAATTTAAATCAGTGAAAAAAAACATTATTTGTAAGTTCTATCTAAGTAATAAAATGTACCGTTTCTATACACAATAAATCTCTAAAAATCAGAGAAAGGCGAAAAATAAAATTGTATCAAAATATAATAAGTGGTGTCACGTTCAAATCAAAAACAACTTGAATGCCAACTTAGATATAATACGACAACGTTCATATTCAATTTATTTCTACATGAATGCATACCACAAATAACACAATGTCGTTCTGAATTTGGTTTTGTTCTGCTTAGAACTACGAGTAACGTTTAATTTTGAAATATTTTATTTCACCTGAAAATTGATTATTTATTACAATGTCCTGAAAAACGTTAACAATGAATGGTAAAATGTGCGGTCTTACGTTTAAAATTGCATACAATAATCTTTTAAAAGCATTGCTTTGCCTTATTTCATACTAGCTCGATTGTTTAGTAGTTCCAGTTTTAAGGAGCCACTGGAAAATAGCGATCTTTTGATAAAATTTTAAAGGCAAAGACACAACACTTGACCCTACTATTGTATCCTACCTCGTATTGTACGCCTTTTTATGTATGAAACCACTTGTTTTCTAATTACCGTATACAGCAACATCAAGCCCACTAGAATAAGTAATATATTTAATTATAGTATGTCATTGTATAATTGCTTTTATTTAACTAATTTAAATTAATCTTTCATTCGTACTTAAACAAAAAATAATACATTTTTTTTTTGATATAAAAAATAGTATATTGATTAATTTGCCGTTGACACAAAATAAATTGTAATTCCTATTAAATAACTAGTTACGGGATTATAACAGTCCTTATTAAATAAAAAATACTCGGACATAATTAATACATTAAAAACATCAATGATAATATTAGTTATACAACATGAAAAGCATATTATACAATTAAATTGTTAAAAATATTATAAGCTAAAAAAAAAAAGTACCACAACAAAAAAGTTTTAAGTATAGTGGGTCAGTCAAAACGATCATACGCATCAATACGATGGTGTATCATTGTAACAAACATATTACTATGTATGTATAAATATATTGTGAATAAAAGGCCAACGCCCAACAGCAGTGGTAGAAGTGGCCGCAACTCGATGGTTTAGTAAAATATGAACGAATTTTGAGTTTTAAAATTTAATTAATTTGTGAATTTTCAATGATATAGAAAATTATCGTAAACTTTCCATTGTTGCAGCTGGTATAATGTATTTTGTAAAAGGTCGTAATGTGTTCAGAGAGTTTTAAAATAAAATAAAATTTCTTGTTAATTGTAGTTTCGTTTTTGTTGAATTCAAAGGAGATTTATTTCATCGGTCATTCGTTTCATTGACGTAGTCGGGTAGACCCATGCTCGTGACCCATTATGGACAATTTTCTATACGCTTACATTATGTGGATACTATACATAATGTGCTTGAAAAAAGCATTAAAAATACTTTGATTATTATACATATATGGTTTTTATTTTTATTTTTAATACATATTATATATTCTTTTTTTGTATTTTTGCTTCATTATTCAAACGAAATTCCACTCGAAAAATCACGAGACGTTTTTTCGAATTATCGGAAAATATTTCCACAAAATTAAACTCAGAAAGAATTTTTTACGCAACCGATAGACCATGTCATTAACTTGCGGAACATTGCTCGCTAGTTTTTTTTTCGACCCTCACCTCGTCAACATGACTGCAGAATACCATAATATACTTGTTGGCCTATAAACTGCATGTGTGTGACACATTTTTTCCCCTGTCCACGCGACAACTATCCGGAATCCCTGTACAACGGATAGGGATGTGGTCTCATTCACGCCTCCCACAATTGGCTCTAAACATAGGTATAGTTACTTGGCAAAACTTCAATTACTTCCCCGTCCATCCGAACATTCTTATCTCACTGGAAGCGTGGCTCTCACTCGATTGTCTATGGCAATGGGCCACCACCTCTTTTGTTCTTTATAACTCCACTGAAAAATATACGTTCCACATAAGTCTGTTTAGTAGTATCGTTGTCTTCTTTCTTTATTTGATTATATTTTATATTTTACCGCAGTGAAACTTTTCAACAAAAACATGATATTAAATTTGAAAAAAAAACAATAGTGAAAACTTACTCAGTACTCGAAAAACCTTATGACACTCACTTAATATTTAAAATGTACCGTAAGAATTACTATAACAAAATACAATCGATTAACACAAATTTACATTTAATTTTCTAAAGTTCACAATGTACGTATGTGTGGATTAATTGCGTAAACAACATTTTGTTTTTAAAAAAGGGCCTGTAATACGTCGTATTTTGTAAATAATTATTTCGTAATATACCTCATTAATTTAATCATACTCAAAACAAGACCATTATGCAATTAATTAACGTTTAATTATTAACCGACAGGCAGAAGTTTATGGCATTATAATATATTATGATTATCTATTTAGACATATGACTTTCGTAACAATACAACCCATCATGGAATTTGGAAATTTAATATTTTACTATGTGTCGAACTAATTGACATATTGAGGTAGTCATTTTCGATACAAACGTTCCTGTATTATAATCCTACATTCCTACCATTAGCATATCAGAAACATTTTTCATAATGTTATTAAGTATTGATCCTAAACTTATTTAACTATTGGACGAGGCAGAATTTCGAAGGCTTCCATAGTTAGATTATTAAATTGATTTCGTTAATTTTTAATTCGTTAGAAGTACTTCGTATTTTGATATCAGCTAGTTTTCATAATTGACGCAATTAGATATTCGAGTGGCATACTCTACATTACAATGTCTATGATATTATCTATGCTTATGTTAATTTTTATGTTTTTAAACCATTTTTTTTTCTGATTTGATTATCTAATATCGGCTGATGGCATGTGTTGGTATGCTTAAAATTAAACACATAATATAGTGATTGCTATAATTTTTCAAAATGTAATTTGTATTGCACGAAACACCATTTGGAATCGTTAGTTGCTACTAACGTTGCAGTATACGAAATGATTTCTATTTTTTTAATCAACAAAAGCTATATGCATAAAACATAATTTCTCTTTGTGTTATTTCACTTTTTCATTACTTCTGCAGCATTAAGTCCATTATTACAATATTTAAATAATTTACGCATTTTAACTGGTTAATAATTACTAACAGGCAAGGAAACAATTACATACATAACTATATAGAATCTCAAAGGTAATTCACTCTTTAGCATATTAATACACAATGTGTATTTGTTTACGGATCGCCAACTTTAAAATACATATTAAAATACCAAAATGGCAATATATTGTGTGACCTACTTAGATATTTGAAAGGATTTGCGTTCACAATTAGAGAAAAATTGTTCCAAACTTACTTATAACTAACTTATTTTTTAGCGTGACGTTCGCTTACAATGTTTCATAATATGATAATATGACGCAAACGGAACAGTGGAGAGATTAGTTGGTGAAGGACATCATGTGTTGTATGAAAAAACGAAATTAGACTGTATCCGAAGGGTGTACACTGCGAACTAAGTACCCTTTTCGTAGACATGTTACGCCGAATTTATGAAATTACCGATTACATGAAATCGGCAACTATGCCACCAAATTCACAAAATCGGAAAATTTTGATTGCTAATTTCATGAAATAGGCACACTTTTTTCTGCCGATTTTATGAATTCGGTAACACATTCCAAATATGAAATAGTGATACCTATATAAATAATCAAAATTTCACGCGTGTTCATTATTGGCATTACCAAGCCATTATCTTTATTCCCTATGACGATAATACGATGCCATCATATAGGAAAGTACAAACCTTTTATCTTAGTTTGTATTGCTTTGATAAAAGTATAAATATAATATGAATATATAACTAAACATATTAATATAATTTCATAACTTTCGACTTTTTTTATTTTTTTTTTACAACTTTTTACACATAATTTATTATTACAATATGATTTTATTATATTTCCAGTGTTTATGTACAATCATAAATATAACACATTAATTTATATTGAATTATGTGTTATCATTATTTTAAGAATGGTCTTGCCGATTTCACGCAACCGGCAGTATTATGCATTTAAAGTTGCCGATTTCACGTTGTCGGCTACAGCGATGCAGATTTCATGAAATCGGCAATTTCATAAATTCGGCGTAACAGACATATTATAATTTATACATATTTTATAATATATATATATAATGTAGTATCCACCGTATCGTTATTCAGTGTTCTTACGAAAATCAGCGATGCTATAAGATTATTATTATTATTATTTTACGTATGTATATAATACGCTTTTTGTCTGGCACATCCGACGGTTATATATGTCGTTTTTTCGTGCACACATTATTATCACTATACATTATACATTTTCTCCATAATTAATGTTAAGCGTCCAAAGAATGTTATGCACTCGAGGTTGTGCATCTTACAGATACGAGTATCACTGCGATAGAACTGTTTAGGTAGGTATACATTAATATTAAATGGATTGATTATAGGTAGTGATAACTGTCATTTTTTTATTTAACTTTTTATAAAATAAAACAAAATAAATTTCCAAAAATGTTGATAAACATATATTATAAAATCCATTAATGTTTATTGATCATCTCATTGATACGTATAATACAAAATGGTGTACAATTTTTTTACAAAGTCAAATTATTTTATATATTACTTTTGTTAAAATTACTAATGATTTATTCAATTATTCAAACCAACTGTAGAACTGGCTAGATTACCAAATCAACATTTATTAAATTTTAAAAATTTCTGCATTTTTAAGTGATTATAAAGTAAAAAAATTTTAAAATTTGTAAAACAAAACCTACATAACATATGAACATAAGTAATGTTTTATATTGTGTATGCCACGTTTTCATTATGTACCTAACTGGTTTTATAACAATAATATTTTAATTCTCCATACCTTAGTACCATTACTTTTATTATGTTAGCATAATATTGTTTGACATAATTATCTTAAAACTAAATAAAGCTAAATTAAGCAATTTTTACAGATTTTTACCTATTGAATTATATCAAAAAATGAATCTTTTATCATGTAATATACAATATCTAGCTCTTAAAGATAAAAAAAAACAACCAAGCATTATGTACAATTTTTAAAAATAATGAATTTGTTTTATAATTTGCATCTAAATTTAGACATTAGAATATCTTATATCTCTGAATTTACATAAGTACGTATAAGTTTATTATTTTATTATATTATTCTCTTAGATAAAATGATTCCAATTGTATAGTTCCAATAATTATGCAGTTCATGTTTGTTATTGATAGTTAAAATAATTATAATTCTTATGCAAATTCATAGAAAAATACTAGTTATTTATTTTAATAGGTACTGCAGTATAAACGTCTCATGTTATTGAATTTTAAGAGAATCGTGAAAATCGTACGTTGTATAGTGTATAAATCTAGTTATGTTTTTTTACACAATACTAAATTTCCATAATAAAAAGCTTCCCGCTGTCGAGAATTTCTGAAATTGTGTTTGGATATTGGAAAAACGTATTAATTTACAAAACCACAATCATTGTAACTTATCATGAATAATAATATTGTAATAAAATAGGCAAAATTATTTACAAAATAATATGTGAAAAGTTACAATTCTGATCACGTTTTTCCAAATTATGTATGATAAAAAAATTTAAGAAGATATATAGTTCAATCTAAAAATTATACAAGATACGGGTGCTAGATGAAAATGAAAATATGAAATATATCTAATTATAAAAGTTGAAATAATAAACAAACAAAATTATGATTTGTCTCTTCTTTTAATTATTTTGCTACAATAATTAATAATATGTATATTAAATATACGCAATGATCGTAATATGCATGCATTTTTACTGGGTATGTTATCCGATAAAAAAAAATATACAAATTCATTTATGATGTGTGTAAAGCATAAAATAAAATAATATAAACTAATATATTTGGTATGTTTGATATAAAACAAATTATGTCTCGTATAAATTTGTGAAATACAGCAAACTAAGTTTAGTTTATTCACAGATTTAAACAATTTCTTTAAATACACTACACGTTTTCAGAAAATATCCATATAAAGTATGTCCAATTTTTACTTAATAAATAATAAGGAATACTGGTAGGTATGCATAAAATCATGAAATATACTAATAACTCGTTTTTATTATACCAGTGGGTTCTGCGCTCTATTGAGATTACAAAATGCATAAGTACCTATTCTTTGTCTGAAATCCCAATTTGTTTTATTGTAAAAATAAAATAAATACAATTTTTAGTTGTATAAAAAAAATTTAAATTCTGTTTTAGATACCTTATTTTTATTGAATTACCCTGAAGTGCATTATAATAAGTTTGTTGATTAATGTTATAATTTACTCTTTGATGCGACTATTAAACGTAATTAATTGAGTTGCCTGTCATCATTTATATGATATAAGCCATGTATTTTATAAATAATATCATGTTAATAATATCATATTTACGAGTAACAACTAAAAGCAACACTGAAACAAAAAAACTAATCTATTTTAAATTATCGTTGGTGTAATTGATTTAACATTGCATCTCAAAATACTTTTTAATTAATTATACTTCGTAAATTACCTATGTAGTATGTGGTTCTATATAGGTTTTAAAATATCATACAATTAAGATACCGTAGTTAAAATAAAATAATTATACTATTTAATATTGAACAGTACCGTTTCAAGTTATGTATATCAGGATAAAGTTGCTATATAAATAAATATTTTTTTAAATATTACGATAAAAATTTGAGGAATTCCTAAAAAGAAGACTATAAGATATACACTTAATATTAAAACACTATAAATTCCAGTTAAAGATATTTCAATTACAATTTTTCCGAAAACAATTATTATCTGGAAATATTTAATTTTCGTTTTCTTAGAATTTTCTCTCTTAAATCAAAAGATGAATAAAAAATAATTCAAACATAATTCGTTTATTTTGAGACATGAGCTTATTACGTTTGTGATTATTTTGAACGATTGAATTGATTTCACTGTCTTGTTGCAAATCCATTCATGATACATTAATTTACATAGAGTAAAGAAAAATTGTTTTTCTGCACTGTAACGACATTTTGTTCAGACATGGACGTTCGAAAAATAGTAGCAAGTGGATTGATAACAATAAGATTTATGCCTGACACTATATATCCATATAAATTGTCCTCCGTGACGTTTAACATAAATCTATGTGATTTTTTCGATACTCAATTGTATACAATGATAACCCCGTGTAAGGTTTTTACTTAAATCGGTTGGGATAAAGCACATTTCTATGCAAAAATAAATAATAATAATAATCCTATTGAATTGTCTTTGACGAACGTTAAATTTGTATCGATTCATTTTTCAACGATAAACAATTTGTCAATAATTTTCATACAACTAACCTAATTTCTTTCATAAAATAATAACAAATATTCCTATAATGGTATACTATACATACGAGTACATTGTGGATATATTTACCGTGAATGTCGTGTAAATAATTGGATGTTTATGTATATAATTTCTAATTAAACTGCCCTTTACCGTTTCGGTCCAAATAATTGTACATATACCTATAAAATCCTGTAGATTAATAACTCAATTTTGTATATCACCCTAAATACTCACTCCAAGACAGTAACTATGATATTCTAACAACTATAAACTAATGGTTGAACAATTTATTTTATTAGTTACTTTTTTTATCATTACAAATACTTGAAAAAATATATATTGATAATCAGTAAAATAGTAGGTACGCTTTATATGAATCATAGCATATTCACTACCAAAATTATAATAATATCAGTATGTGTATTATTTGAAACACTTAATTTATCCGAATTGATTAATTTCAATTCGTTAGTCTAACAGTGGAATATTTGTAAATAATAATTACCTATACGTTTTAACAAAAAATAATGAAAAATCATCAAATTCAAATGAAATTTCATTAAAACTGTCCAATTTTTAAATTCGTGATTTTTCTGAAACAGTAATATTCAATATGATATTATAAAGTGTAATATTTTCACGCTAAAAGTTACCACCAGATATTTTCATATAAATAGAAACGTTCAATGGATTATAAAATCTCAATGAACAACATATTTTGTAATTTGTTCATTTTCATTATTTCTATAACATAAATTATTTTTATCTTATCACGAAAGTGTTAATGATTACATTTTTAGCGTGTCGAGAGACTTCACATGTTTAAATTATTTTTAATATGTATTTTGGTTTTTCAAATTCACCTTCCAAAAACTATTTTACAATGGCTGTTCACTGAAATATTTAGTGATACCTCTCAGCGTAAACACACACTGTAATTTCTCACTTAGTTTACTTGAGTACCTACTTAGAAAATTTAAAAATTTACCTTTAAAACAACTAATGAAATTAGATTTTGTTTTTATTGTTTAATTCTAAGCAATATCGACAACATAGGTAATATTTTATATAAATAACACGATATAGTTATTAAAATATGATTAGTTTTTGTTTGCTCTTCTCAAATTTAAAATACAATGTATCGATTTTTTATTTTTATTCCTGTTTTTCTAAATTTAAGTTTTTTGAAATATTCACTATGTGTTTTTTTTTTTTTCTATTCTCCTTGACTATTTTTTACAGTTATACTTCATGATGTAATCTCGCACTGAAATATAGCAGCATAGCAGAATAGTATTGTTGGATTTCTGAACTCCATACATTTGTAAAGTTTTTCCTACCCAAATCACATTTTACTTTCACACTTTTAAAGTGAGCGTACGTATCATCAATACTCAAAATTGACTGGACAATGTCCTCTATAATGATCAACTTGAACCTATTTATGGTGAATTCCACACCAAATGACCGAATAAAACTGACTATATTCGAGATTAATTCACATATCACATTATTGATGATTTTGATAATTTAGATCCACCTGAATCACATTTGTAGTTTGCAAATTGTTGTTTTCATCTTTCAACTTGTTTGTAGTTATAATGTTAGGAATTATTTCTCTTCCTCAAACCGTTATTAAATGTATTTATGCACGACGGAATTTTAACAATGGTAATTTCCGCACATATAATCCAAGACAGATTTTGACTCTAATTTATATTCTAGATTGTCAATATTATTTACAAGATTATCGTAAAACATATTTGGCATACGCTAGTCCATCGACCGAAGGTTGTTCCCCACATTGTTACGTATATTTTATCATACAATACATATATACAGGACAAATGTACGCTGAGGAAATTGTCTTCGCACAGTAAAACCTGACAAACAGTATAAAGCTAAGTTCAAATTTTTTATATGGTCTTGATGTTAAAAGCTTTAATGAAATAAATTAGTCAAGTTTCATCTAACATGACGAGGTATTTGGTACAGATGTTTGTATATTTTTATGATAACATGTGATAAAGGCAACGAATTGCACGGGGATCAGCTATATAATCATAGATATTTTATATCCGTAAATATTGTCAGCATAATGTATATTATTACAAAAATACATCCAAAAAGTTAAAAATCTATGTTGTTTTAATGATTTAAAATACAATGGTAAACAAACTTATTTAAATAATTAAAAGTTGTAATATTATTATACTATCTCGTTGGATAATTATTAACTATTTCTGGTAATACGTATGCAACTTACAGGTAACAATTATAAATAATCTCATCATTCAATTTGTTAAACTTAATGATGAAAATTACATACGAAATGTGACATACAGATATGTTATAGTTCTATTTTTGTAAACGATAAAAATAAACCACAATTATTCAACTAACAAAAGGTGGGTAATAGATTTTAACCTTAATCACGAATTTCCGTTTACGTTTTCGTTTGTTTGTTGAATAGCCTGCCAGGTTTGACACCACTTGCTTTTTCCTTATTGTGTTTATATGGTTTAAATCAATACTTTACAGACGTCGAAGGAACCTATTTCAATCACAAGTTACAATAAAAGTATATAATATATTTAATATTAGGAATTATTTAGCACACTAACCATTTTAAAACAAATTAATTAAAAACAGCAATAATATTATTATGTTATTACACACATTTATGTACCTCTATTGCCTAACGATGCGCCGTGTTAAAGTTAGGTTAAATACAAAATATTTAAAGACTCAGTTTTTTTTAGAAATCATATAGGTAATCACTCAATATTAACAATATAAATTCCATTATTCAAGTCCTGTTTAGAATATCTTTTAGATAATATTACCATGTCCGTATAACGTTCCCGTACATCAATGTTTTTAAAAGACTTTTGTAAACACTAATGCCCTGTTAAACAAAATTAAGATGGTAATATTTTGGCCTACATATAATTCCATTCACGTGTGAACCCGAGCGTAGCAATATATCGAAGGAGATCTGTTCAATGTCCTGTTGTCGCAATTTATTACGTTTTTCCGTTGTTCGACCAATTTTATTTCTTTTTCACTTGTAGAAGGAGGAGGTATTAGTACTTAAATTTACGGCCATGTGATACGACCGAAAATAAGGTTTTCGATGTCTTAATATACTTTAATCGTTCGGTTGCTGTCAACCGGAATGCGCATAAATTGGTTGAAAATCGGATATGATAGTCCGAAATACTCGTATTTGATGTAGAAAAGGTGCATCCAATAACCATGTGATAGGGAGGTACATAATTATATCGATTACATTTCTCCAGTAATATATTTATTTATGTGAGAATTGTTTATCGAATAAACATTTAAAAAAAAGACTACATCATAACTTCTGAACAATATTTAAGGTACGAATAATGAACCAACATTTTATGTGTGTGGTAGAATTTTAAGAGATTAAAAAATTAAAAACTACCATGGAAATATCGATGTAAGAAATATTAGTTAAACCGTCAAAACAAATGGTCAAACAAGGGGTGTCCTCAAGTAAGTAACAAAGGAATAGCGAATTTTTCCCACCTTTTTTTTCAAATTCTGGATCCACAACTGATTCAACCGGTTGATATTATGTAATTCATTATTAATTTATTAATTTTATTTTGTAGTCCTTTATTTCCGACAGAGATGGTGGGAAACGAATTGAAATACACAAGGTATACAAATGCGTAACGAATAAAAAAGAGACAAAATAATTCATCAAAGCGAGTGAAAACTACCGACAAACATGTACGAACAACAAATAAAATACGAGCATTTATTAATATTTTATTATTAAACTGAAATAATACGCAAAGTTGAGATAAAAAACTAATGTCATACATACACCACATTTTATAAATGTCAATAAAGAGTCAAATATAAACCTGAGCTTCAGCCCCCTCCCCCCCCCCCCAAAAAAAAAAAAAAAAAAATCTCAGACACTTTTGTGCCTTATATGGATATGGTGCTAAGGTCTCAAACTCAAATCATCAGCAGATCATATATTTGTGGATTATGAATAGACGGCACATACGATATATTTATTAAGAAAATTAAATTGTGATAATATTTCCAAAGTCAAGACGGTGCGTTTTTTCACGATTCCTTGCAATATATCGTCCGTTATGTTATTCCGTTAAAAATAGCGAACATATTTTCAATATTTTTAAATGACCTTTAACTTTCGAAATTTAAATGTTTTTTTTTAAACGCATCGTCTTGCCACGGGAAATACTTTCACAATCATTCAATTTTAGAATTTAATTTAATGATTTTTACTATATATACGACCAAAATTGAGCGAGTCCTCTTCTAATGAGGTTCGTTGGTTTCGCAAAACATTTTCGTAGAGCTTTATTATTTTTTTTTTTTTTTGTTATTTTACTTCTTACTAAAAAATTATAATTTAAATTTAAAAAAAAAATGTATTTCAATTAGTCGAGTTGAAAAAATTAATCAATGGTCGTATAGAATAATCGCGAGGAATGTCGGTCGTCGACTACTGTAGGTCGAATTTGCACAGAAACGAGGCCAAGCTGATGACAGAAGACCTGCTGAGAAAATATTTTAACGATCGCTTGCAGTAGCTGCAAGTATAGGCATAATAATATTAATAATAATATGTTCTGTTCTCCGCAGAGATCGGTGGTCCTCGACCCTCGTCGACTCGGTGGTATTTAAAAGCGTATATATAAAACAGGACAACGGCTGTATTATTTAAATTTTACAATAGTGCGAATATAATATAGGTAGGTCGTTATAAGGTATGATATTACAGACGGCAAAGAGACAAAATGTTCTTTTCTCTCGAGCCGCCATCGCGCCAAGTTATATATATATATATAATATATCCGTGTGGTACATATTGTACGGGTACGTGCGACATGCGGTTAGGTCAGGTTCGAACCAGAGTCGGTAGCCCGGTTGTGGCGGCGGTGGCACAAACAACCACGCACTGCAGCAGCATCAGAGGCTGTGGAGACGGAGAAAAATCGTTATCATCTTAATTATTGTCACACGGGCATACATTTACTCGTCGTCTTTCTTTTGTCAGCTCTCGTATTTTTAATGTCTTGCTTCGCACGTTTTTTTTTTTAAGAATTTTCGAAACTAGGTACCTACAGAAAGTGCTTTAACGTACGTTCGTATAATAATAATAAGTATCACACGTGGTGAAAAGAGTAATAATAATGTATATGATTTGATATACGAGTTAAATCAGATGTACCGCACAAACAAGGCTACTGCAGTTGTAGGCTATAACACTGTAAGTCACGTGATGGTAGCGATGATGGGAAAATGCCTGGTAAATATATTTTTGGTAAATTTATAGGTTAGGTTGTATTAAATTCCCGGTATTTTAGAAATGTATAACTCCAAAAAAAAAAAAAAATCGTGTAAGTAAGTGGATGTCGCTCTGCAGTATAGTAGGTTACAAGTGGGTTACTGTAATGAGTGGTATTAAATTTGAATTCAATTATGTAATATCATTGTATACGAAAAACGATTCTGAGTGGAGATAGTTTATCAGTCTAGGATATGTTATACTATATTAATTATATTGTTAAAATTTCAAAAAAAAAAAACAAAAAAACGTCGTCCGTAATTATTTAATAATATTATAGAACCGTGAAATCGTACGTTTTTTCTTCTTTAACCGCTTTTATTTCGAGTACCGTTTCGAAAATCGAAAGATGACCTCTCTAAAGTACCAGATCAAGAACATTATCTTTCAGAAAAGATGCTACACTTGATACTTTTTTGCAAGTTTAGAGGGAGAAAAAGTGTTTACAGAATAAAAAAGATATAAACATCATTGTAAAACCAATACATTCCTCGCTCCGCTCAGAATCTAAAAATGTGAAATAAAAGCCAGCTGCACTTTATGCTCCAATGTTAACCTACAATCATTATATGGTGGGTTTTTTTTTCTTATAATTTTAATAAAACATAACTGCAGTAATATTAGCCAACATTACCATTATTTATTTTATTACACTAATTACTTTTCTGTATTATCCAATATGAGCAAATCCAATAATTTCAAAATAATCAATTATATTATTTATTTTTGATATAAATAATATTAAGTAATATAAATGTATTTATAATTTATAGTTTTAATTTTCAACGCAGTTGATTGTATAAATGGCCAAATGTTCAGAGAATATTTGATTTATGTCAGCGAGACGTCAATTTTTTTCTATAAGATCAAATTAAAAACATTTTTTCTCCAACACTGTTCACTGATTATAATACTGATAATCAGGAAATGCGAAGAATCATAACGATTGGTAACGTTGACACGTTTGAAATCGTAATAAATAAAATTTGTAATGTTTTATTCTTACATCACTCGTTACTAATTTTCCTATTATCGTTAAGAGCGTTCGTAGTAATCATAATGAGCTAAAAATGAAGTGATTTGTGACCATTTGTCAATCTTTAAAGAAGTAAAAGGTCTACGGCAGAATGTTTTTTCCCGTGAACCTCTGACACATAAATATATGGCCCCGTTGGTAATTTGAGTTTTAGCTGACCACTGTACTAAATCATCGGGTTTTGGTTGTTTTGTCGCAGGTACGATTGCAGCTCGCGGACTGCATTATGACCGGCGCGGCGACCCTGGTCGTAAGCGACGACGAGAGGAGGAGTCGGTGCAGCGCGTCGCGGCGGCGCCCGTCAATCGCAAGCCGTCGTCACCGGCGCCGACGTCGGCGACGGCGATGGCCGGCGGCGGACTGATCGTGGTGCTGCTGATGTTGTGGGCGTGCGTGGTTTGCGGTGCGCGAGCAGACTGCCCGGCGGCGTGCGAGTGCAAGTGGCGAAGCGGCAAGGAGTCGGCCATCTGCGCGTCGGCAAACATGACGACCGTGCCACGGCACCTGGACTACGGCACTCAACTGCTCGACCTCAACGACAACCCGCTGTACAGGCTGGGCAAGGACGCGTTCGCCGATGCCGACCTGCTCAACTTGCAGAAGCTGTACCTGTCCAGATGCCGGATCAAGGCACTGGACCGGTACGCGTTCCGCAAGCTCAACAACCTCGTCGAGCTGGATCTGAGCCACAACAGCATTCCGGTGGTTCCGTCGGCCGTACTCGAGTCGGTCCCCGAACTCCGAGAGCTCCGGCTCAACGGCAACCCGATCATGAAGGTGCCCAACGGTGCGTTCGCTCACGTCCCGCGACTTGTCCGGCTCGACGTGTCGGGGTGCCGAGTGGCACTGCTCGAGTCCACCGCGTTCTCCGGCCTCGAGAACTCGCTCGAGTGGCTCCGGCTTGACAACAATCAGCTGCGAGACGTCAAGCCATCCACGGTTGTGTCGCTGGCCCGACTACACGGCGTCCAGCTCAACGACAACCCGTGGAATTGTTCGTGCAAACTGCGACCGCTCCGAGAGTGGATGGTCAGGCGGAACGTACCGTTCGGTGCGCCGCCTGTCTGCAAGACACCCGTACGGCTGGCCAAGACGCCGTGGGACAAGCTCGAGCTGGATGACTTCGCCTGTGAACCACACTCGGTACCCGTGTCGGCCGTCGTGGTAGTCACCGAAGGCGACAACGCCACCGTGTCGTGTCGCATGTACGGTGTGCCCATACCGTCGTCCAGGTGGACGCGCAACGACCGGCCACTGGGCCAGACGGGTCGTAGCGTACCAGTCACTGAGGGCCGGTACACGAACCTCACCATCGTGTCAGCGGTCGCCCAGGACGGTGGCAGTTACGCTTGCGAGCTGGAGAACCGGTCTGGTAGCTCCCGATCTAACGTTACTGTGGTCGTGGTCAAGCGGTCTCCACAACTGGTACTGGGCGCCGACCGGTACGCCCTGCCAGGGCTCATCGTCGGTGTTATACTGGTCCTGTCCTTTTGCCTTATATTTCTGTGCGGGTTGGCCATCCGGTCCAAAGGCAGTCCGACCAGTTCTCGTGGCGTTCCAATTTCCAGTCCACTCGATAATGGCAATATCGAGGCCGATCCGTTCGACCGATACGAGAAGATCGAAATGGATCGGGACGACAACAATAAGTCGATGCAGCATCGCCTGCACCAACTTCCGGCTTCGTCATCCGATATGAATGGTCGACCGGATCCACCGGGTAACGCAGAATCAGCGGCCACATCTGGCCGACTGCTGAACCATAGTCGTGACGAGCACGAAGACTACGACGGACTGCCGCCAATCGACGAGCCGCCATCTTCAACGGCACCGTCCATCACGGATCGGCCAACCGCTCGTCCCAGCCATCCGACCACCAACGTTCTGAAAAGGTATGCCACAGTAATTATCAAATGACTTAACAAAATATTTAAATTTTCGTATTAACTTTGGTTGAGAATCCATATAAGACATTTAGGATTTAAATTTGACAGATGGGTAGAATCAATATGCTGCATAATTTTTATTTTTATTTTGGACCAACGTATTTAATTGCAATCGATTAAGATAAAATATTACAATCGCGAATAAAAACAAATAAAATATAAATCAAAATCAAAATCCAAATTCAAATCACACAAATATCTGAATTATATTAAACTATAAATGGTTTTCAACTTGTCATTAATGCGTAACAATACCATCATGGAGTTTTAAGACTTGACAGTTATGCAGTTTTTAAGCGATAAACTAATATTTGGATTAGGCTCATATTCGTCTTTAATGAAGTCTCAAGACTACTTACTGTGCGATTATCTATATATCTAAAAAAAAATTTAGTAATATGTAGATCGTAAGTTAATTTAACGAGGAATTTCAAAAACTGCTTTTTATATAAATCTGACTGTTGTAACACAATTATTTGAGTTTATGTGTTACAGTGACATTCTCTTAAAAATTGCATTTTTTTTTTATAAACTATGCATGCACCTATGGTAATAATTAATATTTATTACGAGAAAATATGTATTAAAATACAACACTACCGCGAGTTTTATGTACACTTAAGCTGCATATGCCTTTTATGCGGATTTTCTTTTTTTAAGTGCAAAAATTTCACATAGTATTGTTACTCATAAACGAATCATAATTACCTACATACATACTTCTAAATACATATTATTTAAAATACCTAAATACATAATATTTCTTGTTGCAAAATTATTATAAATATGACATTATCTCATTACATGTCTATTTATACGTTTAAATATTCGCAGATATTAACAATAAACTGAATAAACTAATGCAATATTTGACATAACTATTCCAAATATTGAAAATAAACCAAAAACAAAACTGTTAAACTAAAAAATAAAAATAAAATAATAAATTTAAAAATGTACATTAATCTTCTAATATTATCGAGACTAATAATATTGTGGTAGTGGTACCACAAAGTTGAAATACAAATAATAATTGTGTATAACTTTATAGTTTCAGTAGTGGTCAAATGGAGTGGTCTGGTGGATGGTGGGATTAATTAACCCATGATCTTTTTATTTAATGTTCAAGAGCGGATAACCATAAATTATATTTTCTAAAATAAAAAAGAAGATTTAAAAAAAATAATGAACCATATCACAATCATTTGACCACTACTTAATAGTTTAGAGTGTTTAGACTATAATAATTCCAATTTAAGTACACAATGTATAAAAAATGAAAATAAAATGTACGATTAGCTATTTCCATTAACAGAATATGTAAATCAGTTATCACAAATTACATTCTTTATGCTACATATAAACGTAGTTAGTTGCAGTTGTAGGTAATCATAATAATAATAATAAATACACGAGCTGATGTCCATAAGATTGATTAACAATTTTGTTCGATTGCATACACAGGATAGATACTGAATGACAAGTAATATAACAATACGAAATTTGGTAAAAGTCAATCTATATCATTGTATCAAAAAAAGATAAGCAAGAAAATGATCAGTAACTGCAGAGAATCTATATATTCTGTTGCAATAGAGTTACCTACCTACATTTTTTCAAATAAAAACCTCCCTTTTATAATGAAATATCTTAAAATATGTTTTTTTTATTAATTTACGATGTCATATCTAATTTTAAGGATAATAATCCGTTATAATAGTTTTACATAAAATATAAAATAGACGTGATACTCATGATGGATTGCGAGAACAATCACTGAACATTAAATGAATCAATAGTAATCTAATGTCCTTTAAACATGATTTAGTGGCCTACGATTAAATTAACCAATTTTTCACACAACCTGACATAATTCTAGTACTAGTTATATTCAAACAATTTTAACAAATATAAAAGATTTATGGGACTAATATAAATAACAAAAACTTTAAAATCATTTTAACCTACATAGTTTTCAAACTTTCAATCAATTATCCTCTGCCTGTTATCCACAGTACAAAATTTCAGCTAACTAAAAAATTACTAGTTAGAGTTTTAAAAAATATCTAACTCACATTTTATAGGAAAAATACGTTTTTTATCAGCCCCAAGATACTGTTTTAATAGTATCAATGTATTTTAAAATATGATTCTTAAATTTTCTTAAAAAACTCCAAAAATCAGAAACATTATTATTAAAAGAAAATTGGGGACAAGCTTGTCAAATCACCCTGTATATTGTTACCGAAAAATATTATTATTTAAATCTTTTAGTTAAACATACAAATTAGCTGGTTTATTATTTTAATTCAACAGTATGAAATTATCAAGCTATTTGTTAACAACGGTAAAAAAGGACGTAACCATTTTCTTCATTTCTTTTTTTTTTAAAACACTCAAAGTTTCCATTACAGAGTTATTTATGATGTCATTGGAGAACATATAAATCACGTATTAAAAAAATAATAATAATCTCACCGTGTGAACCGTCACGTTTTTTCTTACTAAAAATGTCCAAGTATACAAAAGTTTCGGTTTGAGATCAATTCTAACGAAATAAATTTGTTTCGCACATAGTATAGCCTGTGATTTTAGATACCTTATTTTTAATCTTATTCAGTAAAGTTTTCTTTTCACCGTATAAAATAATAAGAACAAGCTTTTCAAATTCTTTTATTTCGAAAAAAAGTTTTACGTTCTTTCGTGTATACAAATATACATTAACCTGTCAATTATTTTTCCATGCCAACTCTATGTGCGTTAACGATTTAATCTTGACATTATTTTTAAAGTAGGCACGATTTGTATTGATATTTTATTTAAAAATTTATACATTAAATTCCAAATTGGCATTTCGTTTTTACATTTTTTATACAAATATAATGCCAATCTAGAATATATCAACCTACTTTAAAAATAATGTCAAGATTAAATCGTTTACGCTCATAGGGTTAGTATGGAAAAATAATTGACAGGTTAATGTAGTTTCATACACGAGAAAACAACATTATTTATAATAAAGTTACTTCCAAACCTTTTTATAATATAAATATGTCGAAAGAATACTTGAAGGCTCCGTATATTATGTTGCAATACATTGAACATATAAATTCGCATATACTTACATAATATACGTTGTTGCTACAGTCAAATAATGTATACACTAAAAATAAAAAAATTCGATGTAATTACCGCCAGTTCTTTGATAGAAGACACAATATTATGATCATATTATAAAATCAGTGTTTTATATATTATATCATAATAAATAGGTAGGCATTAAACTTTTATTTTTAATTTAAATTATCCTGACATCACCTATAGTGGAATTCATATTACTTGAAAAATTACGGATTACAACACTTATGTTGTACCTTGTGCGTATATCTGAATACAAATTAAAATGTTGAATATTAATATTTTACTATAATATACTATAATATAACTATATTATACTTACTATAGTAAATCTGGATTTTGAGGCGAAGGAGTAGGTGAACGGAATTTGCTTTCATTTTTTCATAGATTTCAACGTTGAATTCAGTGCTAAAAACTTCCCTCCACCCTGGGGATATCTATTTTTTAATGGTGTATTTGGATTTTGTTTTCATTTATTTCTAGCAAAATAATGGTTATTTTTTCCCAAGAAACGGTTATCGTCAATGACAGTTGATACGGTACCAATAATGTCGTAGCTATAACATATAAGCATAATTATTGACTTGAAAAATATATTTTAGTATAAAAAAATATTGAATATTTACTCGGAAAATGGTCTATCGTCGATGACGATCAACGACGTTATGAAATATACCTATATCACAGCACAATGATATATTTCGTTTTCATAATTGTATAACTAAACGTAATTACGAAATCAATTTCTAGTGGATTCACAAATAGCACACATCAAAATACCACGTATCTACTACAAGACACTAAACAATAAGTGTTATAATAACAATAAGTTTCTAAATATTATAATTATTTTATTTAGTGTTTATTATTTAATTTAGAATATGTGTATATGTGTAGGGATGCTAGGGATTACTGTAAAATGTTATCCGATGTGGAACGATTTTTATAATCTAAGATTAGCTTAGTTAGTCAACTCTATATTTTTGTTCCAATTTGAACATTGCTGTTCAAGTATCAACAATTACCATTATATTTTATATGATTGAAACAGATTGAATAAAAAAAAAAATATATTTTTTATACGCTATCTACAACCTATATGATTATAATTACAATATTATAACAATAATTATGTATATTTATTCATATTATAATAATGGTCTATGCATCCATTAATTTCCTGAATTTTCACGAAAAATCAAAAAAAAAAAAAAACAATTTGTTTTAAAAAATATTTCGTTTTTAGCAGCGTTTAAAAACAATAAGTACTAAATAACAAATGTTTACAAACCAAAATTACCTATTCAATCAGCTGTTATAACTGTATGATCATAAATTAATTTCTCATGTATTGCATAATTAATTATACAATTGAACACGTCATAATATACTTACATATGTATGTGTTTGTTTATAATATATTTTCAATGAATTACAATTGATAAATATTTAAATATATTTAATTTCTAACTATTTACTAACTTCAACACAATGTACAGTGAATATTTACTCATTTATATTATATTATATAAAAAAAATACAGGTTATTACAAATTTTTAATCCACTAACTAAAACAATACAGTGTAAATGCTACACACTACTAGTGAGCAAATATATTGATCAGACATGCTGCAGTTTCAAGTAGGTTGGTTATAATTTGACAGCATGAATCTTGTATAGATGTATACAAAAAATGTCAGTTAAGTGTATTTAAATATGCTTTGTCTGCACTCGTTTACAAAAAATCAATTCTGACTGAAGATGATTTATTATTAATATATTTGTATTGGATATGTGTTTGCAATGTAAATACAATTATCAGATCAAACTGTATAGTTATTCTATTTTTATCTCATGTTTTTTTTCTGATATAGAGGGATATTAATCGATTCAATTATTTCATTATTTACATTTATACTTTTATACATGCGAATTTCATTTATAGTTAGCCTGCCCAGTTCTGTTTCGTTGATAAAAATTTATTAGTATATTGGATAATCTATTATAATTCCTAATAAGTAATAAATAAATGCTATTTGTATCGATTAATTTTAATAATATTATTTATTGTATATATGAATAACATGCATTTTTAATAACGCAGTTATTCTGTTATAGAACAGAATACTTTAATCAATATCCATCTTACTTTTCTCGGTAGCTTACTGGGTTTAAAAACTACATTATTAACTGTAAATTTGATGAAAAAAACAAATATAAAACCAATATTCCTCTATGCAAGTTATTCGTGTTACAAGACACGATTTAAATGTGTTTTAAATCAAAAATAATAAATAAATATGCAGGTCGGGTGTGTAAAATATATAGGTTCTGGGCGGGGGACCCTTCGAAATGTCAACGACGAAATTTTTTTAGAATCTATCTGGAATGAAAAGGCCAGTTTTTTTACAATGATAACTTTTTTTATTTCTGGCTGCATTCCTGTGAATATGGTATATATATATATATAAATTATATTATAATCATTAGTCAGTATAATATTACTACTAAATTAATAAGTCATCATTTCTCATTTTACTGATATGAAATATACATGATTTAACATTAAAAATAAAATACATATTATCCAAATGTATGTCTTACTATATGACGTAACATTTAACACGATATTCTGTTTATTATAATTTTTCAAACCAATAAAAAAACTAAATAACATGAAAAATCTACATTAACAGTCAAATTGTTATTAACATTAAAACAATTGCAATTATGGTAGGTACCTAACAGCTATAAAATGAAGTGTTTTTATAAAAACCATAAAATAATGTATAAACTAATTATTAATATCTATAGTTCAACGAATAATATCTCAATATTATAAAATTCATTTCTCACTTAGTTATATGAAAGAAGTTTTTCTGTATAGGTAACTAAATATATTATCCCTGTACGTTATTAAACTAATAGACTTTATGGCAAAAGTTTAATATGTGCAGTCTACTGTAATATTTTAGAAATAATACATATATGAGACCCACAATTCTATAAAATGTTAATCATGTTATATTATCTGACACATACCTGCTAGTCTTTTATTAAATCCGAGATTTACAGATAAAACTTTTGTGATCTTATAGAATGGATTTACGTTGATAGTCAGGTATGACCTTAACCATGACGTATATTATAGGTACGTATTATGTAAAAAATACGGATGAACTTATTTTATCGAAAGTTGTTAACTTATGTGTGTATTAATTTTGTTTCAATCATTATTATTTTTTTTTTTTTGTGTATGAGCCTATTGTTGTTTATTTGTTTTTGTAATTTTTCAACATGCAGAACGTAAAACAAATCGAAATAAAAATGTAAATTTAATTAACGCGTTGACGTTAAAAATACTCATGTAGGTGAACTACTATCATAAATGTGTTCAATTTGAAATCAATAAGTAATAATTATAAATTATTGCGTACAAAAGATGATTCTAAACGAAAGAGATGGATCAGTCAGAAATTATTTCTAAGAATAACGTTTATAATAAAATATATATTTAGATAAATAATGTCATTTTTTAATTTTAATTCGATAGAATGAACTAATTTTTACCAAAA
Source organism: Diuraphis noxia (assembly GCF_037042655.1). Taxonomy (NCBI): domain Eukaryota; kingdom Metazoa; phylum Arthropoda; class Insecta; order Hemiptera; family Aphididae; genus Diuraphis; species Diuraphis noxia. The sequence goes on along the minus strand of NW_028301712.1, from coordinate 68,434,924 downwards.
ATATTGTACATCGTATATAAGTAAACAATATACTAGGCAATATCTACAAAATAGTGTCATTATAAGTAATAGGTTGGTGGCATAAATATTTTAAAAAGATTATTATCATATTTAAAATAATAGTATACCCCATGGTGAATATTTCAATTCCCTACGTCTTATATAATTTTTAAATTTTATCACAATAACTAATTCATTGTATATGAAAACGATTCTGAGCGGAGACGGTTTGTCTGTCTATGATATATTATGTTGTATAAATTAAATGTTATTATTTAAAAAAAAAAATAGGTACCTATAAAATAAATTCCAAATTAATCAGTTTAATCAGAATCATTATAAGTATCCGACTCACTCAGTCATTCATAATATATTTAAAGAGTAAGAGTATATAGTATAATAGAATAGAGTTATAGACTATAATTTTTTTAAACTTATAGTTAAACAGTATTATTGTTATATGAATATTATAGATTTATGCTTTCACTCAGAACCACACTTAGAATAGTTATTAATATCATAAATATTTAGCATATATACGTCATAAAGATTAAGTATCATTTATTTTACACAAAATTTTAAGTGATAGAAATCATCGGAGCTTACTGTTAGACGATTTCTTTGTATTTGGTATAACTAATAGGGTTATTATAAGGTATAATAATATATACAATCTATATAATAAACAACAATTATTGCATTTGTGTTTATGGACCACTATTATAATAACTAAGATAATCTATAATAATTAGGGCAATCATTTTATATTTTATACGGGCTAGCTACATGTTTGTTGGAAAAAAAGCACCCACCTTCACATGATGTTTCCCCCCGCCACCATGTCCAATCGACATCAGACCAACTTCAACATTTAGTAACCTTTTAGTAACTAATTGTTACCGACATCAAACAATTTGTAACCAAAAAGTTTCCGAGAAAACTATTTACATCAAGAAATCGGTTTAAAGTCCTATCGCAAACTGAATCAATTGAAGTCGACACAACCGCATCAAACCCAATTCCCGAATCAAACTCCCAACAGGCAAAAATTACTCATCTACCTACACCTACAAAAAGGAATTTTAGACTTTTTAAGCTTACGTACAGAACTCATAGACCTCGTTGGTCCTAAAAACTTCACTTTTAAGTCAATCATTAACAATCTCAAAATCCAAACGAAAAACCCAGAATTCTACTGAGCAATCATTCACTTCCTTCAAGAGGAAAAAGCAAACTTCCCTACCTTTCAAATGTAAGAACACAAAGCCTACCGTATAGTAATCAGAAACCTCCAACTAACAACCAACACAGCAAAAATAAGAACAGCACTAAAAGAAATCGGCTGTCAAGTACGTCAAATCACAAATTTCTTACATAAATCCACAAAAATAAACCTACCAATATTTTTCGTCGACCTTGAACCTTCTGAATTAAATAAAGACATCTTCATGTAAACCACTTACTCCATACCAAGATAAAAATTTAAGAACCATATAAAAGACGTGACATAGTCCAATGTTTTAATTGTCAGGAATATGGTCATACAAAAACATATTGTGCACATACGCCAAGATGCGTTCGATGTGCCGAATATCACCCCACCTCAACGTGCCGAAAGCCCCTCAATCTTCCAGCCAAATGTGCTCTTTGCCAAGGTGAACACCCTGCCAACTACAAGGTATATAAAATTCACAAGGAACTTCAAAAACTACGCAATCCTAACTCAAGAAGCAAGTTCATCCAACTTCAATCAACAACCAATTCAATCCAAAAACCACACAAAAGCTTCTTCGGCGGAATCCAACTCCTCATATTCCCACAATAGAACATATGCGAATGTAACATCAAACCAAGAACCACCAAAATCTGACAAGAATCAGCCAAACACAGGTCTTTACTATCTAAATTTATCAGTAACTTCCAAGCTCTTATAAATCCACTCCTTTCCCTTCTTACAACAGTTCTAGTCAAACTTGCAGCACAAAATGACAAATAATACCCCAACTTCTAAATCTTTACTAGTTCTCCTTTGGAATGCCAATAGTATTCATAATCATACAGCCGATCTTTCATTTACACAATAAACACACTGACATAGCACTCATAGCACCTCCGAAACACACCTTACTAACCGAACAAAAATACATATTTCTGACTACACAATACTCAGATCAAACCACCCAGATGGAACCGCACACGAAGGGGCGGCAATATTAATCAAATCCACAAATCTCTTTCAAAACGTCTCTCAACTAAGTGAACCCCACATACAATCTTTCACCATACAAATTATATTAGATCATTCCCCTATATCTCTGCAGAATACTCCCTCCCCCCATAACAGAATAATCTCACCAATATTATTTGAGCAATTCTTCAACACCCTCGGAAATCAATTTACTGTAGGAGGTGACTTAATGCGAAACATACTCAATGGAGATATCACTCAAACTCACCCAGAGGTAATTCTCTAAGACAGGTTTGCATCTACAAAAACTACTCAATAATTTCTCCCCAAAACTCCACATATTGGCCAAATTCACCACGAAAACGACCTGATATCCTTGATATATTTGTCTCTAAAAACCGAACAGCTTTAACACTAGCATACACAATCTATCAAATCCCCACTCAGACCACTCACCAGTACTTCTCACCCTTGATACCGCTCCACTAAAAACACAAACAAATCCATCACTAATCAATGAAATAATAAACCGAGACAAATTCCAATTGGCACTAGCTAACGATACTAGCTTAAACGTTAGCTTAAAATCCTCAAATGAACTTGAGGAATCAATTCAACATCTAACATCATCAATACAAAACGCAGCATGGTCTTCTTTTAAACTAAAAAATCATAATAACAATCAAAAGTATTTCTTACCGCCTCCCTATTTAAGACCTCTTATTGTTCAAAAATGTCGAGCTAGAACAACTTGTCAGAGAACAAAATATTCCACCGATAAAACCAACTATAATTACTTATGCGCTCTACTTAAAAGACAAATGGCCAAACAACGCTCTGAAAACTTCAGTAAACAAACCAGTCTCCTTTCTAAAAAAGACAGTTCACTGTGGAAAACAACCAGGAAAATTCTAAAAATTAAAACAGTATCATTTCCAATTAAAAAATCTGAAGGCAGTCTTTCAATAAATGACAAAGAAAAAGCAGAAACACACAGACAACACATCTCCGAAGTCTTTAGCCTTAATGATTTCACCATTCCTTCTATAGAAAACAAAATATATGATTTTCTAGACAGCCCGCTTCCAATGACTCTTCCGACCAAACCTTTCGCCCTAAACGGGATAAAACCAGTTATACAAAAATTTCCATTAGGAAATTCACCAGAACACGATTTAATAACAGCCGAAATAGCCCGGAAATTTCCCGATAAAGTTATAATACTCCTCACCCATATCGTCAACGCTATCCTCCGAATTTCTCACTTCCCAATCCCATAGAAACTCGCCACAATTATTCTTTTCTCTAAACCTATAGACAACCCTTCATCATACAAACTTATTAGCTTGTTACCTTTCTTCTCAAAACTTTTTGAAAAATTAATATTAATCAGAATTTACCCAATCATCAAAGAAAAGAAACTAATTTCTGACACATAATTTGGATTCAGAGAACATCACTCAACTATCCACCAAATACACCATCTGGCTGATACTATCACCTGCTCCCTAGAAAAAAACTTTACACCTCAGCAGTGTTTCTTGACATTTCACAAGCCGTCGACAAAGTCTGGCACCCTGACCTCTTCTTTTCAAATTAAAATCTTTTCTACCCCCGTCGTACTACCTGTTTTTAAAATCATATTTAAGAGAGCGACACTTTTTTGTCAAATCAGGAATAGAATTCGTCAGTATCTTTCCAATCTTAACTGGCGTTCTTCAAGAAAGAATTTATATATTATCGAGTTAGACTTACCTTAGGTACACATCAACTTAATCATTTGGTATACGGGTTGTGTATCCACATATCATATAAATATACTAGTTCATGTGAGCCTAGATAAAAATATAATCTATAAGTGTGTTTTGGCGTCAAATACGTAAAATTTTCACTTATGTGTATTATCATTTGAATAAAATTATAAATCATTTCTTATATCTTAATCAGAAAAAAAATATTTTCTACAAATTTAAATGTTGGTAAGATTTATTGTCTAAGATAATAAATTTAACTCTGAATAAACTATATTGTTAATTTTCATTACAAATATTTGTTGTCTCTGTCAAACAATCGCATAACATTCATATTTTATTTAGTATACATACATTATCATTTTTAACTAAAAATTACATGAATTACATGATGATTATTATAGAAGGTGTATAATTCATGGTAACGCAAAGAAATAGATACATATTTTAGTTGAACAAACATTTTATGAGTGTGAATTTTCTTTATACATAACTTGTTAATAATTGGATGATTACAAGTTGTTGATCTTGCTAGTTAATAATGCAATTTATTTAATGTAATTTGTTTATGCTTTAAATGAACAATAGCAATATTCAAAAACTATCACAGATAGTATTATACATACCTATTATTATTCAACAACATATAAAAAATGAACATTTGAACTTAAAACGATTACATAACTACCATCTATGAATACAGAGCATAGATCATATTATATCTAAGATCCAGTCCTTAATTCTCAGCAAGTGTATCATCAAGTAGCCGTTTTTATTGAACGACTTTCAAATACATCGTATTGATAAAGTTTTTTTTCAAGTGTACGCCCCTCTGGTGCTTATTCAAATGATCACTGTTACTGAAAGATTTATCACAAATGTCATACGAATATGGCTTCTCTCTCGCATGTGTCCTCAAGTGTCTTATCGAATTGGCACTTTTACTGAATGGCTTATCACATACATTGCACGGATATAGTTCATCTCCCGTGTGCAGTTCGCTGATGAAAACAGGTGTTAACAAGTGGCGATCTGACGGTTCACCAACGGACACACGCGGTTGAGAAACCATATCCGTGCAATGTATGTGACAAGTCGTTTAGTAATAGTGGTAATTTGACAGTTCACTAGCAAACGTACACGGGAGATAAATACGCGACAGTCACATATATCGTAGGTATATGGTTTCTCTCCCATATGTGCCCACTATTGAATCGTCAATTGACCACTATTTGGTACTGAAAGACTTGTCATGCATATCGCACGAATATGGTTTCTTTGTCGTGTGTATCCGCTGATGGCCGATCACACACGTCACATGTATACTTTGTATTTGCCCACCACGTGTGTTCTCTAGCTACCGTTAGATCGTCCATTTAAATTTCTTACCAATTTTTGGCAATGTTACCTTTATTGCTAGTGCACTAATTAAATGTTTATATACTACAGCATTGTTTATTTGTGTATAGAACAGGCGCGGATCCAGGAATATTTTTTTGGGTGGGCCCATAAATTTAACCACAAAAGATAATACAGTAAAATTAAGATTTTATGCATTTTAACACTAATAAATATGTATTTACCACAATAGGTATATCAAATTTAGATAAAATTAGGTTAATCATACGGACAATTACATGTTATTAATAATAACTTATTATAAAAGGTACCTATAGATATAATGTTGTTTTGTTATACTCCCCGTGCACGATTAGTACATAATATATAATACATTTGATAAAATCAATTTTAAAACTTATAGAAAAAATTCTAAAATAACAACTTGAATGCCAATATTCAAAATGTAAATTATTGTTTTTGAAAATTTTGGGTGCGCCCGGGCCCACCCTCTGGATCCGCGCCTGGTATAGAACTAAGAACAAATAGTTATATTTTTTTTTTTTTTTTTGTAGAATTACATGGTTACTAAGATATATTGGTATTGAAAAACTATAATTTTTTGTCATTATCAGGTTTTTGAGCCAGTATATTATATTTTGTTTGTCAACTATTAGCAACAGAAAATTTAATAACAAATAAGAATTTAAAAAAATTAACTCACTCAATGTTGAAAATTATGTTTTGTGAGCTAGACAGTTCCAAATATCTGTTTGACATTTTACAAAAATATAGGTACAACGAAACGTTATTTTTTAATAATCTTAAGAAACTATTTATATTATATGATTCAATTTTTGTATTAGAAAACGTGTCCAAAGACAAAATGCAAATAAAATAAATGTGGTAAAAATATAATAAATTATCTTTGAGTAAGTATCTATTAAGATTATATACATTTCACTACGTACAAATTTTTAATTTTAAACTTGTAGCTCGAAAAAAGTTGTATTAATTTATTATTCAATTGTATACAATGTATATTCTTATTATTCCATAACTAGAAATATGCGTACTGAATCATCTGTAAAATATTACATTTTTATAGTTTAATCGATAATTTATTCTTGTTTTAAGTTAAACATTATGTTCCATTCTTTAATAAAGTCGATAACTTTTATAATGCAGAAATAACAATTTCATAATGTCACGCAAATCTAAGATTCGACAAAAACAGATAGCGTGTTTTAATATTTGTTCAAAATTAGTTTAGAATTGTCTCTTAGTTATGTTATATAAAACAAATATTTTAATTTTAACCTTTATATGTTTAAAATACTCATAACAAAAAAATCAATCATCCTTTTTACTAATTTATATTGACTAAATCAAATTAAAGTAATTAAACGTTAGACATAGTTGAAAATAAAATAACCATTTTTGTCTATATTTTGTAATTTTCTGTAAAACTAAGCATTTTAGCTATGAGAATTTAATTTCTTGTAAAATCTTATAGGTGTAAGTGTTAAAATGTTTATGTATTGTATAATACTAAGTCAGGTACGTCAATATAAGATAATGCTATAAATGTAATTTAAAATTCAGTGTTACATTATAAATTGGCATTTAAAACTATAATTGAATTTTTATTACATACTTTAAAAAGTATTAAGTTCAATATTTTATTAATATTCCATATTATTTAATTATTTAGTTTTTAAATTATTATAAACTAACCATGCTAACCATCTTCAAAATATGTATAAATTATATCACAAAAACCGAAATATAAAATAACTTCTTGGTTTTATACTCATAAATTATAATAACCTGAACAAAATGTAAAGCCAATAGGTGTCTCTAATGTGAGATTTCCTACCAAGTCATTATTAATTCATAGTTCTCATTCTTATTGCTGTTATCATTATTACTTATTGTACATCTGTATAGATTGTAATATTCAATAAAATCATATGTTATTTACAAAAAAAAATAATAACCTGAACAATAGATTTTAAACCAAAACGTATATTTTTAATGTTATAGAACATCATAATCTCATATAATAGCTACCATATAAAATATTATTGCATCCAGTCAATTGGAAACTGGACATATTATAATATCTTATTTTGTGTTTTTAAAAACTGTAACTTTTCTATCATATTTTTAAAAAATCATGAGAAAACTTTACAAAGACGGATTTTAAAATGATATTATTTTTATATTACAATTCCTCACCCAAATAGTCTACCTAAGAAATAAGAGGTTACCATTCATATATAGGTAGCACACAAATAAACATTGAATATATATTTTGTAAATTGAATACTAAAATATAAAAACTAACATTCAAGAAATTACTATAAAGACAAAATCAATAGCATTTAGTATTGTAAAAATAACTGTTTAGTTATAACAAGTTATGAACAGATAGTAATGTTTTTATTTAGGATTAGAATTATTATTTATATTCGTTATGTAATATGGTCTTAAACTAACTTTAATATTTCAATAAAAATGTATATTATAATATAAAAGGAAAATTACAGTTCAAAAGTAATTTTGAATTGGGCGTTCCTGCACTTAAATATTGACAATTTAGTACACATCTAGTGTGCTATAAAAATTTGATAATATATTTGGTGCTTTAGTATTTTAATATTTTATTATTTTACCCGAAAATTCGTGCGATTATTTTATTTGTGGTCAATTTTTGTAGAATATATGTTATTACAGTTATACGATGTATCACTATCAAAAACTATCAGGAATATTGATTTTTATTAAATACTTAATTTCATTTTAAATTGTATCCATATTTTATCTGTTATTTTATTGTTCATATCTAATCTTTTATCCACGATTATGTATAGTAGGTATAAATGATAGAATAGAAAATATAGTATATCATTTATATAATTTGCCAATTTTTACTTTACTCTAAATAATAACACTACAATCAAATTATAACATTTATGGCATACCTAATTAAACAATAATGTACAGTTTATATTTTTATTTTTTTCGGTTTCAATAGCATCTAAAAGAAAAAGAAAATTGTGAATTCCTTTATAACCAATTTTGAATGTGTTTATCTATTACTAGATTACTATTATTTTCTGATTCCACAGTTTAAGAATAACAACAACCGTTAATTATTTTTTAAATAACAATGTAAAAGGTATATGTATATAATAATAATGGTTTAAAAAATAGATTACCAAAAATCAAAAAAAATTATGTTATTCATTGTTTTGGAATTGACCATTAATCATTAATTTTCTACTTTTTGCAATAATTAGAAACTGACTTGGTGAGACACGGTCGTACGCTCAATATGCGTAAATGTACTGAGCGTGCGTATCGACCACAGTTGCTAGCTCCCGGATGGGTGACCACCCAGGAGTTTTAGCAACATATCCTTGCTACACATATACAAATACGTAATACAACCCTACAATCTACTAACTACTCAAAAATGTTCAGAGTATTTACTTGAACATCTGATAATATTATTATTGAAAACATTCAAAGTATAATTATTTTAATTTTTTTAATTTTTCCAATAGGCCACGGATTTTGCCGGATGATCCAATTGATGAAAAAAAGAAAACTTATTTAGAGTGCAACCTGGGTGAAGTAACATTGCATCATCATGTGTTACATAAAGAATCTCTTCCAGCCGGTCATCTTTACACTACTGCGGCCGGTCGACAGGAATTGTTCAATACAAAAAATGTGCCTGACCTATTGGACACATTACTTCCAACCAAAGGTCGCCGAATTTCGCAAACACTTCCTAGGTGAGTAAAAAATATTTACTATAACTCATTAGTATTTATTGTGTATTAAAATATAAAAATGAAACAATTCAGACCAAAGAGTTAAAACTATAAATTGCTTGCTATGTTCAATTTTTTTATAGACAATTTAAGAACATTCTAATGCACTCGTTGAAGTATATAAGATCATGACCAACGAGCACTATAAATACATTTTATTTTTTATTTTAATGCTTTGTTTGAAATCATAAAATTAGGTCAGGAATTAGCTCAAACACCAGAAGAAACACTGTGTACACGCCAAGACCATCGGAGAGTCAATCCCCTTTACTACTAGGAAGTCGTAGCAGTGGTGGCAGCAATACCAGTCGAAGCCAACTATCCTTCGATTCGTCTATATCGTCCGATCATCCAAGGTTAGTGTCTATACTGACAGATTCAATTAGACAACTGACAATTCAGATGTTTCCCTCTATAGCAGCGTTTCTTAAACTGTGTTCCACGGAACCTTGGGGTTCCGCATAGATCACTTCAGGGTTCCGCGAAGCTTAAGTAATTTTTTTTTAAATGTTCAAGAAGATTACCTTAAAATATCCATTATGGAAAATAATACTTGTATATTAAATAATAATGCATAAGCCATATGGAATAATCTATCAGCTAACTCTATACATTCAATAATCTATACTTCTACTCAATATTATAATTTATTTGCAAATAATCCTAAAAAAACTAGAAAGCTAAAAAGAAGTAGGGGTTCCACGATAAAAGTGGACATTAAAAAGGGTTCCATGGATAAAAAAGTTTAAGAAACGCTGCTCTATAGTATGCATTATGTACAATAAAGTAAATTAAACGTAAAAAGTGATATAACCGCTCTAGACACTCGTATTATATAAATTTATAGTTTCTAATGATTTGTCGAACAGTTCGAGATTCTAACTTGGTATGAAAAAATTACGATCCAAACTATCAAACAACTTTCATTGTTTGAAAATTGAACTTAAAAATATTCTTAATCTCACTATACTAATCAAAAATTAATTTTCTTTAATTTATACTAATTAAAATGTTTGTATGATAATAATATTAAGATTAAGCCATTAACTATTATTTTTATATTATTAAAATAAAATAAAATGCAGTTATTCAAAAAAAATATATATATAATAGTAAATAATTCAGTATTTAATATTTTCATAAAGTTTTAAGTAGTTAACTGAAATACAGTATTAAAATATTTACACAAAAAATAATTACAAAATAAATATAATAAAACAAAAAAAATGTATTCTAAAAATAAGATGAGTTTAAAACTTAAATTAAATTAATTTTATTATTTGTTCAAATAATAATATTTATTTATCTTAATGTCATTACAAAATTTTTGCTAAATAACAAAATCATGCCTACAAAGCCAACAACATATTATTTTATACTGAACACGAGTATTAGGGAAAATTACTAAGAATTTAAGATGCATCAATTATTTTTATAATCCACAAATCACTAATGAAAAATTTTATATTTTGAATTATGATTATAAATTTATTAAAATCAAAACAAGAATGATGAAATGAATACTTACAAAAATCTTTTATACGTAATTAGGCATTTGTCTTCTGCGAAACTGATTAAAAATAAATCGACACATTTAAGTATTTTTCTTCTTTTGTCTAACAACTTTAATTTTTTAGCTCTCGTAGGGTTGTAGATTGTTTTATATATAATTATTTTATATTAATTACTTTATGCAATTGTTACTAATTATTAAATCACTGTGAAATTTAATTTTGTTCTTGAGGTAACTTTTTATTAAAAAGAGAACATAAAAATATTTAAAAAGGATTTATTAATCAAATATTACAAAAAATAACTTTTATGACTTTTTTTTTACTCTTTTGTCACACAATAATGTTATTGAATGTTTGAACTTTATTGATCAAAATTTTATACTAAAATAATATGAAACTTTTATAAAATCGTTGTAATTATCATAAGAGCAAAATATAATAAATAAGAATTGAATAATTGTATCAAAACTTTAAAATTAAATTCCATAAATATTTTTAGTCTTAAATTTCAATTTATTAAGAACATTTCTATCATAATAATAAAAAAATAAACTATTGAAAACTAAACTCAATTTAAAAAATTTCCTTGGAGATATCACCAATCAGTAATTTAAAATTACTAATATACTCTTCATAAAACACTTTATGTTTGTGTACAATTTTCAAATGTTCGTAATAATAATATATTATAGTTTAATAGTTATTTTAAAATAAAATTAAAATCTTGATTTTTGAATTCTCATTGTTGGATAGAATATTAATATTAAGTGTACATTACATAAAAATGTATGATTAGTTTAACTCAAATACCCTATTTGGTACTGTAAGATGTAAATCGGATTAATACATTCGATGAGATCCTATGCAATATACATTTGTATATTTAACTCGAAAAATAGATACCTGAATCGTAAATTACGACTATGTTAAAATATATGTTTGGAACGCAGTAAATTTGTTTAAAATAGATATTCGCTCATTATTCGGTTGTTCATATTTCCATTACGTGAACCGATGTAATAGATGATTATTATTCCAAGTGCATTTTATTAGATTTACTTCAGCAAACAATAAATAATAAACATAACAGTATAATATAGTACAATAATAGGTACTATACAATTAGTATACATACGCAAAATAATTAATGGAATTAAATTATAACCATATAAGATTGCTTTCGGAACTCAGACATCAATTTTAAAATCACTTAGTATAAAACGGACGTTTAATACAATTATGCCACACCAAATCGACCTATGTATTAGACTACACAAAGAAAATTCATAAGCCATAAGTAAAATAATTATCTCCGTGGTTTTGAGCTCATACACCAACATTTATGTTATACCATTTCTAAATACCATGTTTACACCGGTAAAGTTTAATGGTGGTTTTGCAAAGCTATAAACCGAACATCAATATTCGTTGTTTATTGTTTGATTTTGGATATTTAACAAAGCGAACTTTATCATAATCTCAAGATCGAAGTGAGCTGCATAAGCACACATTGAAACTTTTTGTTGTAGTAGTTTCTACTGCATTGGGAACCCGTTAAATGTGTACTCAACAGAAAATTTCGAATACCAAATCGTGTAAACGTTTGTCGTGTTGTTTTCATTCAAACAGGACAGTTATTTTTTCAGTTAATTACAAATCCACCGCACAATTGATCAGATCACACTGGCCATAGTTACATGACATTATATTTGTTGCAGTGCAGCTGTATACGACCGTATTTTGATTAGTAAAATATTATGGTAGTATCTGTATTATATTTTATTACAGTATTTTATGTATGTCATACGTCATGTATCATGATTTAATATTGCTAGACGTATTGCCAGTGGCATACCAGCGGCGCCAAGGTTGTTTCGACTAGGGGGCTTTTACGGTCTTTATACTTCATAATTGGGCACTAATAATAATTTACGAGTTCAAGATTGTTGTGATGTATAGAATTATAATGGTCGTAGGTACTTGGAAAAGTATTATAGGAAACCTTTATAGATAGATGTAAAATTGGGCATCACACACATCATATAAAGTCGTAATAGTTTAAAAACACGGTTTACGATGTTAAGTTACTATTTGAAAATTCCGTGCAAATACAATATTTAATAATAAAATATTGCATATATAATTATTAAGGATGTCGTTTAAAAATTATTCAAGTATCGGTCACAAACACTACGTATTAGATACTTTAACACTAGCAAGTACTTGTACATAAGTTGGAAACCCTAAAAACTAAAAATATTAGCAACACTCCTGAATTGGGCTTATTCCTTACGAACCTATAAATCAAAATAGTTAAATAACACCTGGTCGGGACCGAATAAATTATTTAATGGAGTTAATAATAAAGAGAAGCCACTAACCGAATTAATTAATCAAGATACAATATGATGTCACACTATTCACACTGATTAATAAATGTATAGTGCAGCATCATAGGATGTATGCTACGAAAATATCCCTTTATAAAAAAAAAACTAAATAGATCATTACATGATGTATTATTTGGTATATTTAATGTTAATAATTATTATTTTATATATTTCATTTTCATTTCCACGCGTTGAATCTTTGAATGCTTATATTATTATCATGATTTCGTAGTTTCTAATAAAATAAAATTCCATACGTCCAAAATAACATACATTTTTGATAAATAAAAAACAATGTTATTATTTTGGTAAAGTGGTGCATAGTAATTATTCTCAAACTTAGTAGATGTTGTGCGAGTCTAAAAAGGTTGATAACCACGACTGGTATATAGTGTATACTTACAGCTTAATGTTTTTCAGGCAACTGGCGGCCAGTCAGAAGTCGAGCAGTTACCTAAACCTGTCCACAGCCAGCTGTGGCCGCGATTACGGTGGTGGATCTTCGGGCGGATACCATCACCAACACCATCCGTCGTACTATTGGACGCCGCCCAGCTTGCCGTCATCGCCCGCCCGAGAGCGACGGCTGCCCGCCATTCCAGTGGGTCGTGGTGCCGGGCTACCCACTGTAGCTGCTGAAACCCCAATACTCGATCCGCTGTCGTCCAGGCGGCGGACTTACGGTGGACTGAGTGGGGGTGGTGGTAGCCATCACCACAACCACAGAAACGGGCCCGGTGGTAACCAGGTGCACAATCAGTTGACCGGTAGCAACCATTCTCTACTGTCTATGTCTGACGGAGCGTCTGTCACGTACGACTACCACACAGCGCAGCTGGACATGTTCCTGGATGAGTACAAGACACTCAGAAAGGAACTGACTAAGATGCAACGGACGTGTGACACTCTTCGACTGTCCAACGCCTCACTGGCCTCTTCGGTGGCCGCTCCAGACCCAGTCGACCACCGTTCCAGACCGGAACCGTTGGCCGCCCCCGCCACATCGTCCTCAAGGACGACGCCTAAGTCGATACTCAAGAACAAGAATCAGACCACTTATGTTTATCGGCCGGGTGGCGAGCGGCGCAACAGTTATCACCAGCTGAATCCGGCACCCGATGACATTTACCTCAGTTAACCTCTTCGTCCTGCTCACCGAGGAAACCCAAAATCCAAAACCCCGTTATAGCATTATTATTATTATTGTTGTTGTTGTTGTCGTTGTTGTTGATTTTATTTTCTTGTTCTATTATTTCATCGTATACAACACATATCACATCATGCTCACATTGAACCCGTTTAGTAAAATATTTATGTGTGTGTGTGTTTTCTCTATGTCTTTAACTCCATTAGCGCAACTATAGAGAAGAAATGGCGTTGTAACCAGACATTATAACTTGTAACGATATATCGCATACACTTCATGTAAATAAATCCCCCAAACCCTAACCCCCTCATTTAAAAAAAATGAAATAAAGAGAAATCCTAGTTCCACTATTTAGTAACTCTCGCTCTCTGGTAATAGTATATGCAATTATTACCATTTAACCGCAGCTGGTTTATTGTTGATGGAACATAAGTGGCTTTAATACAAACTCGCCGCGGACTTCAGGTCATGATAAAAAAAAGTACAGTCAGCTATTATTAACACTGCAAAACACCTTCGATGATCTAATTATCTCAGACTTTAAAAGGTCGTTTTTAATAAACGTTTCGTTTTTTTATGATTAAAATATAAAATATAAATTATATTGTTAAGCAAACTCACTATGACTTTTGTAAAATGGTTGAAACCAAAATGACATGCAATTACATCCAGAATGGCATTGTTTTCTCTCCTTTAAATGCTTAACACATATTTTATTAGGTTAATTTAATTAAACCGTATACAAAAATAACATTTCAAATGACAAAAGTGATCAAAATACATATATTATTCCATGTATATAACAATATTATTTTACAACGAAATTATTCAACAGTAAATATTGGTTCATTTTCGTGCTTTATCAAGTTTATCAATTAATGTTATTACCATTTCATAGGGACTGGTAAGGCTAATAGCTTAAAATTTATTTTACTCATATTTCATAACGATTTCTTTTAGGTACTAAAAATTATAAGAATTTAAACCATGTGAAACATAAATGTTTTAAAAAAATAATTGAAACTAATAAAACCATTTATCATTGAAGTTGTTTTCATTTTCAAATTTATAAAATTATTTCATATACCTAATAATAGGTATTAAACATTTAAAATTACAATAGATCAATTTTTAATTTTTTTAATGTTAAATTATCTGGTTTTTCATTTCATAAAAACAATATTCTTGTACGATATAATTCACATTAAAATAATACTTTTAATACTTCAATTAGAACTATTAATAATAAATATGTTATCTAAACAATAAAACATAAAATAATTACAAAGATGCTCATACATTTAAAATGTGTTTTATATTTATAAGAATATTTTTTTTTAATCGAAATAAATATTTCAATAATACATTTTGTATTACAATATACAAATGTGTAGGATCTCCTCTATTGATATCGAAATAAATAAATGATGACAACCATGAGTAACCAAGATGATACAATATTATATTGTGTTTTATATACCTTCATTATAAATAATGAAATAATTTTTATCATTGTTATGTACAATATTATTTAGAATGTTAAATAGTTATAAGTTAAGAGGACATATTATAATATTATTACAATGTTAAATGTTTTCAAAAATACTATACGTTACGAAATAATTTATATTACAATATCATTATTTTAAAAATTATCCTATATTGTAAGTTATTTATCATCTTAATCTCATAAATGTAAAAATGTTATATTTTCATGGAATGTAAATATAGTCATATTAATAACTTTTATGATTAAAAAAACATTAGAAGTGAATTTTTTTTTTTTTGTAATATTAAATAAACTAATTCCATCATAAACTAATTATACGTCAAACAAATAAATATGATATTTGGGAGTAAAAAGGATTTTTTTGTTTTTATAATTTGTTGATATATTCCATTAATGCTAATAAGTATTATTTATCAAATTAGGGTTAAATTTTGTTTGATTAGACTAGATAAGGTATGGTAAAGAGTAAAAACTAAGGTTATGATAAATCAAAAACCAATTTTTTTCCTAATTTATACCTAACATAAAGACTTTATTGTTGAGACATTATGGCTGATGAAGTTATGATGGCATATCTAACCTACCGATTGGTAAACATGGCCTAAAAGAGATATGATGGGTTGCAATACGTTTGATCATTGTTATCGATAACGATAAACATAAAATATTCTTGATTATCTATCTATATAAGTAATAATTTAAATCAGTGGCGTATCCAGGGGGGGGCTGAGGGGGCTGCAGCCCCCCTGAAATTTTAAGAAAATTTAAAAATTATTTTAATGGTCTGTTATATTCGCTCAAAAAGTCTTAAATTGTATTTTTTCTAATTTTAAATTGTCATCTTTATTTTGTTAGTTTTCTATAGCTTCGGCCGTGCTAGTAGGTATTTAATGCACCGTTGTGTAAAAAATTGATCAACTCCCCCCCCCCTAAAAAAAAAAAAAATCCTAGCTACGCCACTGATTTAAATATATGGACAATATAAAAAGATACCATATCTTATCTTTGGATAAACCAGGATTTTTACAAAGGGAGCTTATGCAAGAATTACAAATCTATTATATAATTAAAAATTGTAATATAAAAATAATTATTTTCAATAGAATGATTCACGTAGACGGTGTTCTCAAAATCTGATTGTTGAAAATTTTAAATACACTTACAAAAAATGTTTTCAAATTTTTGAGATTTTTATGTACTTATAACTACTAATGTGTCCTGTGGAAGAGTATGTACTGTTTTTCTAACCTTTTTTTTTATTATTTAATTAGAACCACCCATTCTATTTTGGCGTATCATAAATCTAAATCCGTACGAATAGTTTTTTAATTATTTAAATTTTTGTTCCACCAAAATAACAACATAACTATTATGTCCATGATAATGGATGAAAAAGATATATGGCCATGGTGATTTTAAATGTTAGTTTTTAATACTAATCCATCAACATTAATAATTTGTAAAAATAGATGAAGTGTAATAAAGATATAATATTAGATATCTATTTTATATTTATGTAAGACTATTTTTACTATAAGGTATGAACATTTTAATAATTGAGAAACTATTAGGTACTTGTTTGAATTTCAAATTATGTACATCAACATTTTCATGAAAAATTAGCCACAGCCCACAGAATAGTTTACAGTAAAAAAGAGGGGTTCTCGTTAGAAAATAAGTAGTACAAACAAATTCAAGTATTGGAAAAATTGGCCTTTGAGTATATTGGAAAATTCCAAAAATCGAAATTCAGTTGGATTTTTTATTAAAGTAAAAAGTTGGGATGAGTGTGCTTAATGAATCATCTTGTATATTTTAGTTCGAACAGAATACAAAATAAAAAAAAAAAATGATATCAACCGTTGCAATTTATTATTTAGTTTGAAACATCATACACCATTATAAAATCAATACATTCCTCACTTCGTTCAAAATCTAAAAATAAAAATTTATATTATATTATATTATATCTATATATAATATAATATTACCTTATGAGTTGTGATTAAACATTAACAGGGCTCTGAAGGCTGAATACCTGCTCCAAAAAATTAAAACAAAATTTAAATTGTAATATGTATCGTAATCATATAACCAATATGTATAGATTCTATCAATATTTATTTTAATTTATAAATAAATAATGAATTTAGTTAAATGTATTAAAACCGTATTAAGACTGCCGCCTTAAGAAAGTCGGTCTCTATAATTTAATGAAATTTCTGTCACTTGGGTACACAAATAACATATTTTTAAGAGTAGGTATCCTGTAATTCTGTAATATATACTATATTAGTTTTTGTAATATTATTAAATACTAATAAAAATGTATAAATATTCAAAATTTAAATCATTCTTTGTAACCTGTCCTATACTGTACACCCTTACGTTATTTAATAAATAATAAACCTAACCTAAAAAACAATACAGACGTGTATAGCCCATTGATATTAAACTAATGGATGCGGCATAACACAAAAATCTGTAAGCTAACAAAATAATAATATCTAATCAATTATCTGTACATATTATTATGTTTTCTCTCTCTTACTTTCCTTGTCACACAGAAGATGTGTGCGAGTGAGAACCATCGTTTCTCTCTCCGTTATGTTGGCCTAAACAGCGTATGTAGAATGTATAAAAGAATGCCGTATCCATATGTTTAATATCAACGGTATAGCCGCATAGGCATAGGGGCGAACAAGATAACAATAATATTGTGATATTTGTATTTTAATTTTGTACCAATAAGTATAGCAATTATATAAAAAGCAGGTAAGTGGGTATCGCTCTGCTGTACATTAGGGGGTGGGGTGGACCTCTAACTAGGGTAGGTTAAATTTGAATGTAATGATAAGTATCATTGTATACGAAAAACGATTCTGAACGGAGACGGTTTATCTGTCGGGTAAAACACGATTGCGTAAGTTCGTTATCGGCGATACCTTTTTAAGCAACACGATTCCGTACGATTTTAGCAGTTTTTTAACTACACGATTACGTACGAAGTTTTAAGCGTTGTTGCCAATTTTCATACCGGTATACAGAGCACCCACAAGGGGGTCTGATGGACCTTGAGTACAGGGGCCCGAATACTTTAAGGGCCGGAGGGCCCGTAGAAATTTATTTGTAATTTTTGAAATTTTAGTAGAAATATTTATTTTATATTAATAAATATTGTAAAATAACATTTTATGAAATATATATATTATGTAGTCATTTAATATTTAACCATTGATTAAGCTGAGCTCAAAGCCCGCAAAATAAAATTTTAACTTAAAAAAAATATAGGTACTTGTTTTTTCTTTTTTAATTTAGATAATATTGTAATAAAAAAATAGAAAAGAAATTATTAACGTTGGATTGTTTATGAACGAAATAAAAATGATTTTTTTTAATTTTTAGTGCTTTTTTTGGATTTTTGAGACTTGTTTGGATTTTTAACTGTTTCTGAATTAAAATCGGTCTTATTTTATGAAATTATATTTTTTTGTCAATCGAATTATCAAATAAGTTGTAAATGTATAGATTAAGTAAATAGAACGATTACGTTGATGCAACGACCTTTTTTCACATATTTTTTTATTTATTTATTTATTCACGATAATTTTATTAAAATAATAATTGACGATTTATTTATTTATTAATTACTTTATATTATTAAGTTAATCTAATTTTATTATTTTTTTTTTTTTTATGTATTATTATAGAACTGTAAATGTATTCGATATTTATTATATTATATTATTATTTATTTTATATACGATGAAATTGGTAAATTTGACAACGTTGCATACAATTTCATACGCAATCGTGTTTATTTTTTTTTTCTGAAAGTTACTTTTAACCCATCTACAAACATACGCAATCGTGTTGCCAAAAAGACCAAACGTACGCAATCGTGTTCTACCCTTATCTGTCTAGGATATATTATAGATTATTAAAAACTTCAAATCTTAGATATAAAAGGAAAATTTTTTATGAACTTCTAGTTTAAAATAATTTGCGAATTTTCGTGATTTTTACGTATTTTGTCGAAATTCAAACTTTGAATGCTTTAAAAAAAAAAATTGTGCATATACATATCTTTTATTTTTCAACTGCTATTGTAAAAATATGATTGGAGCCTTGTATTAGATTTTCAAATCTTAGATTAAAAAAGAAAAACTTTTATATAAAATTATGCCTATGTATTCTTATAATTTTTTAATAACTATAAGAATAACTTACGAGGAACTTTGTATTAAATTTTCAAGTATTTAGATTTGGCCAAAAAAATTTTTTTATAAAAATTGAAAATTTCAGTTATCTATAAATATCTCAAAAAAATATGTTGAAAATTAAATCATGTAAAGAAAATGCCAATCTAAATAACTAGTAAAATTTTCAAGTATCTACGACTTATCTTATACTTTTTGAATAATAACCAATATTTAAAATAGTTTCAGGATAAATCGTTATCGTTACGCTATTTCGTAAAAGCATAAAATTCAAATGCACTTAAAATTTTCCTATAATGATGCTTCGAGTTTTCTCTAAATCTACTTGAAGGAAAACTTATGGAAAATTTAGTGTTGTATTTTTAATTCTTAGTTAAAAACACAAAAAAATTTATGATTTTTCAACTTCAAAATTACTTGCACATTTTCGACAGATTTCGTAAAAATATGAAATATAAACGCTTATAAAAAAAAATTGTGACTAACGGTTTTTAATTTTTTTTAGCTACAATAAGAACAACTCATAAGTAAACTTGTATTAAATTTTCAAGTTTTTTTGATCATCCAACATTTTTTTACCGACACTTCAAAAAAAAATTCTCAAAAAAGTTGAAAATTTCAGTGGTCTATAAATATTTCAAAAAAAGTCAAACATTTTTGAAAATTAAACTGTATATAGATAACACTAACATAAACATTTCGTGAAAATGTCAAGTATTTACAGTGATTAGTTTTTGAATTACAACCATATAAACAAAAATCAATTTGGTCGAAAACTGGTTTTGCGTAAAAATTCCCGTTTTTCTGTCATTTTTTTTTGTTTTTCTCGATTTTTTTGAAAACTGTTGGAAAATGTTAACTTTTGATCTCTATAATGCACC
The DNA here is from genome assembly GCF_037042655.1 of Diuraphis noxia. Taxonomy (NCBI): domain Eukaryota; kingdom Metazoa; phylum Arthropoda; class Insecta; order Hemiptera; family Aphididae; genus Diuraphis; species Diuraphis noxia. The sequence goes on along the minus strand of NW_028301712.1, from coordinate 68,414,140 downwards.
AAGGATATTCACTTTTACATCGGAAATCACTCCCAAAGTTTGAAATTGAAGCATCATTTTGATTAGTTATGCTGTACACAGACACAAAAAAAAAACACATCATTGTAAAATCAATACATTTATCACTTCGTTCAGAATCTAATATAAATAGAACAATATTCGTATTCACACATATACATATCATAAAACATGAAAAACATCCTCTCTGTGTCCAGTGCAACGAATCACTATCGATCAAACACATAGTCCTATAGATTTCCCGCTGCATGTCAACGCAAGAATGCGTTCAATCCAATCAAAGATCCATCCTCAACCAACCTTCTTCAATGGAGGAAGCGCTAGGAGAACACAATACTCACTTAATACACAGATTCTTAAAATACATTGACACTAAAATCTAACACTGAAAAAAATCTCATTACTAACAAATTGTATTGTAAATATTTAAAACTGTAAAAACTACTAACACATAATCATGTAATTCCCAACCATATTACAATGTAAACCTACCGCAGGCTAATGACCTTGTTGTTGAAGCTTTATTATCAATAAAAAAAATATATATTCCTATTACCTATTAATATTTCACAATACTGAGTACCTTATAGTATCGGGATTTTGGATTCTGAGCGGGGAGAGGCATGTATTAATTTTACCATTTTTTTTTTTTTTGTGTCTGTCATCACGTTTTAGGGCAGTAAAAGTGCTTCGATTATACTTCAGTACCTCGTTCGATCAGAAAGAGAATCTAGTTGGGTAGAGGTAAAAGTATAAAATCTTCAATATTTTTCTTAATAATTGGGATAAACAAACTAAAAATTAAAAAAAAAACGTGAAATTTTACGTGCAATCAGTTTTCGACAAAATCGATTTTGGTTTTTGATGTAACTGTAAAACAAATGACCATCGATACATGAAATGTTCACCGAACTTTTATATACGTATATTCTATCCACCATGCAATTTTCAAAAAAATTCAACTTGAGCTGATTTATTTATTGGCGTATGCAATTTTCGATCATTATTAGTTTTTTTTAAATTAATATCGATAAAAATGTATTGGTTGGGTAAAAAAAGCTTTGACAATTTAATACAAGGCTCCTAACATATTTTTACAATGGTAGTTGAAAAATAAAAGAAAAACATAGTCACAATTTTTTTTTTACAAGCATTCAAAGTTTGAATTTTGACAATATACGTAAAAATCACGAAAATTTGCAAATTATTTTAAGCTAGAAATTCATAAAAATTACAGTTAATAGCTAGTATAAATATAATTACATTTGAATTAGTATATAGAAATTTATAAGGTGGTGGTACCGACGTATATGCGATTTTCAAATGCGTTATATGACCCCAGACCCGCAACCATCATGATTTTAATTGACGTCATTTTATTTATTTTACTCATTTTGTTGGTAGTTGGTACGACACTGCATCATTGCAGGGACTGTTATCAACCAGTGGCCACGGCTCTTATAATCTTAGTTTATTAATATTTAAAATCAAGTTCAATAATTTAAATTTTTTAATATTTATATTTTAAATTATATCATGATGAGTGATACTGACAATGGTATTATGAATAATAATTTTACCATAGGTACGTTAAGTGCGGTAAAGAAGAAAAAATGTTATTTAATTTCTGTAAAGTAAAAACCATAAGATAAATGTTCAGCTTTCTAAGGATAGAAAACAAAATAATTTGTATAAGTGGGAACAAGTTTATGTAACTGCTTTCAGCTTACACCATTGATGATTCCACGTCACGCCACTGATTCTGAGCAAATCCTATCAGTCTATAATACCTATCATAATTATTTTTATTGCCTATTACAAGGATATAAATTACATATTATGAAATGATTTTTTTTTTGCTTCATGTATAATTTATACAAACTTAAAGCTATAAAATGTAATATAAAAGTTTAATAAAATAGATAAATTATATTATTACTAATATTATTATGATATTACTATTGGAAAGAATTGAATCAAACAACGCTATCTATACGTAGTTTTCTATTCACACGTTAAAATGAGCTTTTCTTTATTTAGTCTTTAACGAAATTTCATATAACTAACACAGCAAGTCGCATTAATGTGGTAAATTCTAATTTGAATATAATATATTATAATATATTATATTATATAAATTACATTATGATAATCATAAAATAATATTAAAATATAATCATACATATTTTAATTCTGTAAATTGTGATAGTTATCTCATTTTAGACTAGGTACCTACTTATAAATCAGCTGTATTCAATACATATGTGAACTTTAATTATTACTTAAAATACAAATTTAAATTGTAATTTCGACAATATTAAAATCACAAAAATTGTATAAATTACTTTGTAATTAAAATTTATAAGACGCTAAATATTTATATCTATAAATTGAAAACATAAAACAAAATTTCTCATAAATATTTCATACTAAAGACAAAATATTTAAAAAAAATTATAAACACAGTATTTTTTATAGATCTTTCAAATTCATATTTGGACGAAATTAGATACTTTAATAATGAAAAACAATTTCAGTTACTTTAATTAACTTATAAGTATGATTTGAGGATACTTGAAATTTTTAAGGTGAATTAATATATTTTTCACACACAATGACATTTTCATATGTAATTCAATATTTTCGACAACAAATAATCTAACACATAGGGAACTAATGGTATGATAAATTATTTTAATACCATTATAGTTATATATTATAACATAATATACATAATGTATATTAGGAAATACGTTGCTAAGACTTACTCAATTATTACGAGGTATACACTATACCTAATATACAGCAAAACAGTTACCAAACTACTTTTTTTTATAAGTGAACTTAGACTATTAACAAATCGTAATTTATCGTTTATTAGTCCATTTGTAAACAACCGATTGAGCATAGGTTCGTATAAACATGATTGCAACCATTAATAGAATATGGTAGGTAATGGATTAAAAAAAAAATACAAGTATTTCTTCAAAATAGGTATATTTGTTTTTTCATAAAAAAAAAAAATATCTAATTATTATTGGTCAACATTAAAGCATATTTTAGCTCATTAAATATGATTTATACATAATAATATAATAGACTATAATTAATTATAAATTTATAAATCATGTACAATAGGTTGGTAATCAATTCTATCTCCAAGGATTAAGACAATTTTTCAATTAAAATAACATTAACGTGAAATACTAGGTATTATGGAAAATAATTTTAATCAATTAAAATTAAGGAAAAGCATAGGATTACCATAATTTAAAAATAACTGATTACCATATAGATATTCCATAATTAGTAATTTAACGATTGTATTTTATAAATAACGAATAATTTATTTAATTTTCATTAACTCCCAAATTAGTTCAGTGATCAGCTGTTTGAAAAATAATTTCTAGTTTCAATTAATAGTTGTAGGCAATCTTATCATAGTTTATAATATGCATTAATATTTTAGTTTATTTTAGTTAAGTTCCACAATATTTAAGTTAATTTTAATATAAAATGCAGTATAATTTTTTTTTTTTTTTTTTTTTTTTTTTTATTAGCTATTAGTATACAACTATGACAGCTCGACTATTACAGAGATGATACATAAAACACATTATACATTAAACATTATAATACATATTAAATAATAAAGCCAGCATCCAATATAAAGGTAATTATTAATTTAATGGCGGTAGTAGATTTTGTATTAAGTATGGAGTGGATATTTAAGGGGATATCAAGAGTCTTAAGTTCATTAACTAAAATAATGCGTTTGAGTTGTAGGGCAGGGCAGTCAAGTAGAATATGGGATAAGTCACAAATGCATTCATTCAGGTGAAGAGTACAGAACGGAGAATCATTAAGGCCAAGTTTAAAGGAGTGGCTGGGTAGAAGGTGATGCCCTATGCGTAGCCTATTAAATTGTACTATATATGGTCTATGTAAGTGTAGGTTATTGAACCAGGTTTTTTTAAGGATATTTGGTGTAATATTTCTGTAACTTGAGGCGAAATCAGCAGGTAGATTGTTCCAGAGAGAGAACCAAATATTATTAGAGTATAGTTTTATAAGAGGTGTGAAGTCAGAATGGGGGAGTTGATAAAAGGAAGGAAAGATGAGATTGGATGAAGATTTAGCCAGGTGGTCTGCAACTTCATTACCATATATGCCTGTATGACTAGGAACCCAAAGAAAGTGGATGTTATAGTTAATTTGATTTAATGTAAAAATAAGAGACTTGATGCGAAGAATAAGTGGAGACAGATGAGAGTTAAATGGGTTTGAATTTAAGGCTTGGAGGCACGACATGGAATCTGATACAATTAAGTAATTATTGGGGGGGAAATTTTGGATAAGTATTAAGGCTTCGGTGATGGCATAGCACTCAGCTGTAAAGGAAGAAGACGTAGGGGGAAGGTTATTGCTAAAAGAGAGTTGTAGATCAGGAATATAAAACGCATATCCAGCGGAGAGAGGGGAGACTGATCCGTCAGTATAAACCGCGATGAAGTTAAGGAAGCGTTCATTAAGATAATTCAAAACGGCTGCATTGACCGAGGAAGAAGACATGAATTTAAAATCATTGGAGGATAGATCAAAAAATTTATTATCAGAATGAATCTGAGGGGAAAAGATAAGAGAGTCGTAGGATTGCTCGTAAAGAGGGAGTTTAGTTGAATTAATAATATATTGATGGAAATTTGAGATAGAATGTGCTATAACTGATAATACGGGCATAGATTTAGGAACATATCGCCAATTAAGGTACAGTGAGTAATAAGTGTCAAAGATACGGTGATCGCTATAGGATAATGATTTCAAGAGAAATTTGCCGGCAAGCCAGCGGCATCTGATATTAAATGGTGGGCAGGTAGATTCAACTTCCATAGCAGGGCAAGGTGTAGAACTGATGTAACCCATAATGGTTCTGATGCATGAGGCTTGGAGTTTATTGATTTTTTTCCAATTAGAAAAGGAAGCCGATCCGAAAAGAAAGCATCCGTAATCAAGTTTGGAGCGTATAATAGACAAATATATAGATAATAGACTTGAAGGGTGAGAGCCCCACCAAGTACCAGTTACTGATCGGAGGAAGTTGGACCATCGAGAAACAAACGCCGTGAGAGTTGAAATATGTGGAATCCAGCGCAATTTGGGGTCGAGAGTGATGCCAAGATAGGTAATACTGGGAACAAAAGGGATAACATAATTGTTGAGGTGTGTATTAAGGTTGTTTAAATATCTACGACGAGTGAAAATGATTGATTTGCATTTTTCAGGGGCAACATCAAAAGACACTTTGATTAGGATATCATTCAGATCCTTCAGGGCAGAGTTGAGGTTATCAATAGCAAGGTTAAGATGTTTATTAGAAGAGAATATTACTAAATCATCAGCGTATATAAGACATTCATGACCAGATTGGGAAAGATGCTTTTCAACAATACTCATATATACATTAAACAGGATTGGACTAAGGCAGCTACCTTGTGGAAGGCCAGTGAAAGTGGATCGAGTATTTGACGATCCAAAGGGAGAGAAGAAAACAAGATTTCTGAAATTGAAGAGAGCAGACAGAATATTACAGAACTTAGGGGGGACATTTAATGAGAGAAGATAGGTAATGAGGGTAGGAATGTTCACGGAATCGAAGGCGCCGCGGATGTCAACAAATGTGGCGACAAGGAATTCCTTATTATTAAAAGCATGGTAAATGTGACCAATGAAAGTCGAGAGGCATTCCATGGTACCCAAGCCCTTCCTAAAAGCAAACAAATTTGCAGGTAAAACAGAGTTGGATTCTAGCCACCAATCAAGTCTTGTTTTCAGCATATATTCGAAAACTTTGCAAAGAGAGGAAGAGAGAGCAATTGGACGAAAAGAAACATTAGAATTAGGTTTGGGGATAGGGATGACTCGATAAGATGTCCATGAAGGAGGAACCTGATTAGATGATAGAATGTTATTCATAATAGATAAAAGGTAAACCAGAGCATTTGAAGGGAGGTGTTTTAGCATAATAGGTGATATGTTGTCAAGACCGGACGCAGTAGATTTCCGTGAAGATATGGCTAAATTTAATTCTGACATAGTAAAAATATTAGTGAGAACATGAGGAGGAGAGTATAGAGAGTGATCAGAAGGGCAAACCTCTGATATAGAAGGGACATAGCACGGAGCGACTTTAAAACAAAAAGAGTCGAACCAATCGTCATTATCTGGAGGTCTGACAGGGTTGATACAGTTTTTATAGCGCTTAGCTGTTGACCAAAGGTGATGTATGGGGAAAGATGGATTTAGATTTGAACAAAATTTTTTCCATTTTTTCCTCTTTTCATTTTTTAATAGTCTGGTGGTTTGGGCACAAGCGTTTCGGTAATTAATAAAGTCAGACATGGAGCCCGAGCGACGAAAGTTTCTAAAAAAAAGGGTTCTGTTTTTGACAGCTTCGGTACAGTCAGAATTCCACCAGGGAGGGGAGGGTGGATAAGGATTGGTATTTAATCTTTTCTTAGGAATTGTAGAATCGGCGGAGTTGCTTATAATACTAGTGAAGGTAGAATAGGAAAAAACTGGAGAGGAAGAATTTGTCAATGAAGAGATAGAATTATGAATTTGAAGAGAATACGATGACCAGTTGGCTTTATTGAAGTTAAAGGGTAAGTAGATTGGAGGTGAGGAATCCAAATCGGAACAAAATGGTACAGGATCGGTGATTCTGTTAAAATTAGCTGTTATGATAATGGGGATATGATCGCTACCGTGAGGATCATTGAGGACTTTCCAAGATAGATACCAGATTATATCAGGGGAACAAAAAGATAAGTCAATTGCTGAGTTAGATGAGTTGGGGCGACCCACATGTGTAGGACTACCATCGTTGAGAGAGCAAAGACTTAATGAGTTAATGCAATCATAGATCTGAGAACCACGGCGGGATGCAAGTTGAGAGCCCCAAGCAGGATGAAATGCGTTAAAATCGCCACCCAGTAGCGTATTATGCGATATCAGGTTAAAAAATTCATGCCATAAATTGGAAGGAACATTAGAATTACTGGGGATGTAGCAGGACCAAAATTTTAAAGGAGGGTGTGAATTGATAAGATGCACTTCGACACCTATGATGTCAATTTTACAGTGGGTAAATCTGTTTCTGGTAGCGATATCTAAAGGAATTAGTTTGGATTTGAAGGAGTTATGGACAGCAATAGCTACACCACCATAGCCATCAGAGCGGTCGGATCTATAGATTTTGAACTGTGGCATTGTAAGGGCACGTGAAGGTAAAAGCCAGGTTTCAGAGAGAAGTGCAATTGAGCATTTATGATCGGATAAGAGGTGTTGTAAGGATGGGAGACGTGCAGGGAGACTTCTCACATTCCACTGAATAATGTTAGTATAATTGTTTGAGATATTCTGGTTTTTATATTTTTGTAAAAAAGCCATGGTAATTTTAAATTATTTTGTTATTGTAATATGTTAGTTATTGAGTCAATATATTTAGTATTTTCTTAACTGTGGTGAGGACATTTGGTGTATAATACAAGACTAATCAGAAGTGAAATTAGAATCTGGAATATTAAGGAGTGAATTTAGAGAAGATTCAATTAGGGACTGAAGAGAGGCGGGTGAGAAAGGGGAAAATAGGGAGGGGGAATTTATAAGAGATTCAGAGAGCTTAAGAGAAAGAGAATGGATCCAAGATAGATCAACAGAGTTATTGTCTTCGGTAAGGCTTTGATTAGGGAGATTGGTTAAACAGCAACCATTAGGTGAAGAAAAATTAGGTTCAACTGGTAAATTTAATTTGTCTTTATTATTCGGGGAGCGAGATTTTTGCTTTGTCTTCCTAGAATTGAAATAATGATGGTGATTATTTAGCTTGGGGAAGTTTTCTTCCTCTAGGGAGATATTTGGTTTTAATATTTCAGAAATTGGAGGCTGGCTCTTAACAATATCGGAAAAAGAAAAAGCAGTAGTGTAACAATTATTTTTTTTAAAAATTAAGGCATCCTTATAGGAAATATTTTCGGTGGCCATGATGTGTTTAATTTCTTTTTGAGTGGTCCATTCACGGCAACTACGATCAGTGGCTAAGTGAGGTTGCTTACAGAAGAGACATATAGGATCAGTGGCTTGAGCGCGTGGGCATAAATCAACCGAATGATTGTTTTCACCGCAGTGACTGCACCTGGGACAGCTACGACAATATTTTTGTGTATGTCCAAAACGTAGACAACGATTGCATTGAACGGGAGACCGGACACTGGGCTTGACATCAAAAATCATATTAAATACAGAGATTATGGATGGTATTTTCGAAGCGACGAATTTAAGTTCAACTATACGGGTTTGAACGATTTTATCATCTTTTTTAATACTGATGCGTTTGAATGCATCAATTTTGACTGAAGATCGGACGCCTTCGAAAAATTCAGCTTCTGAGACTGCAGTGTCTAATTTTATTATTCCGTAAGAAAAAATTAGCGTAGAAGGTATAATTGCATTAAAGTTATTCTCCTTTAAGATGTTTGAATTCAAGCAGCAATTACCATTAAAAATTGTGTCGAAAGAAATTTTTATTTTTTTTGAACCCGCAGGTTTAATATTAGTAATACCAGAGAAATTGTTAGAGAAAAATTTAGCGGCCTTAATAGGATGCCAGTTTCCTAAATTTATATTAGCGTCCGTACTTTCAACAAGAATGGTTATAGGCCCGATATAATCTGGCGCAAACGACTTTTGTAATAAGTTGATATGTTTATTAGTGTTGGACATATCGTTGTTGGTAGTGAAGGTAGATTGAATAGAAGTAGCATTGAGTGAAGAAGACGTAGAACTAGTATCGAACTCATTAGAACGATCATTAACGATCACATCCATATCGATAGCCGTAGACCCAGGCGTAATTGCGGTTTGTGTAGATAAAGAGCTATAATTAAATGCGGAGCTAGATATATCTAGAGTCGGCGGGTTGTCAATAATTTGTTGAAAACTTGGTGAAATTGGACAAGAAGTATTTTTGATTGGCTTACCATCCCTGCCGACTATCTGGTAACCGGGGCCGGCAGTGTTTTTGACTTGTTGATTTTTAAGCTTTTTTGAAATCTGATTTTGGCCGGCACGATTTGTGCCGCCCGATGACGACGGCATAACCAACGCACAACTAAAATAAGAGCGATAATACGCAGCAAGATAAGATAAGTAGCACGACACAAGAAAACACGTCTGAACGCTAAGACTGCGAGGAGACAACTGATGCAGTATAATTATAAACAATAATACAAGTCGACACTGTCTATTCATAAATATTATAACCTCCTTGATATTCACTTCATATTTATACTCTAATATTATGTATAACGTGGATTGTACGAATGTACTATACACTGTATAAATATTTCACATTTTACCTTATAGTCTACATACACAGTACTACAGTAGCATAATCATTAATCATATGACAGACGAATAGACGATTAATTCTCTAATAATCTATTAAAAAATAATTCCTCTTATTTTATAAAATATAAGTAGGTATTAATATTAATTGATAACAGTTTGAAGGATCAAGTGGAGAAGAAAACAAAACCGGTTTCATTTATCTGTACATAAAATAATTACATGAAAAATAAACTATTCAAGGTATTTAAATAACTGTTTCCCTCATTAGCACCTTGTTTAATTTCGTGCGGTTTTTAGCTGCGTACTCTTTGTTTTTCCACCCATTATATGACTTTACACCCATAAAATCAATACGAAACATTTTCCATTATTCTGTTATATTCTAAAAAAAGTGTGCTTAAAGGCATCAAACATACTAATAGTAGACTATTTTCAGAGTTACTACTAGTAGATAGTTTCTTACGAACTACATTCTATATGCCTGTATTGTCAATGGTCATCATCATATGATGTCAATCATTATATCAATGGAGTACGTCTTGGTATTAAAAATATTATTTTTTATTTTTTATTGATTTGAAATTCAAAGGAAATATTAAAATATGAAGCGTTCATTTAGAATAAAAATAAAGTAACTAACTAATTTTTAACTTTTAATAGCTATTGATGTGAAAATAAATAACAAATAGTATTTATAGGCACATCGGTATATGAAAATATCAATATTCTAGTTAAAATAGAAAAAAATATCGACGTATCCAACATGAATATTATATATATTATATCATTTAGATCGAATACCCTAGCACCACCCAAAAAACATTTCCCCATAAAATTAGCACAATATTATCTATACTTTTCTACAGTCAAAATTAAATGTTCCTCCACTCACTTCACATATCTCAGAAATTTCAAAAAAAATTTTATGACAAGGCTGTGGTAACATTGATGGATGACACTACTATACCTAAATAGTTTATACAATTCTAAACATTTTGTCATAATTATATTTCTCTACATAGATTTTTATGGAAAACAATTTTAAAAATATTTTCTATATAAATATACTCAGAGAATACAAAAAAGTTCATGACCTAAAAAAAAAATTTTTCTCTACATCCTTTATTATTAGCAGTTAAAATTTCTATCAAAAACAAGATGTGTATTTACTTTGTATTTTATTTTAGTATGTTTCCAATTACTTTGAAATGTTTACTTAATAATTCCTACTTCTACATTTAAACTTTGGTTTGTATAAATTTGTTCTAAGAAATGTTTCTTTTCTGATTTTTTCTTGGTTGTGTCCTCGTTTTTTAGCTAATTTCTTTTGGATATATGAGTCAACCTGTAGCAAAAGATAGTATTTTTAGAACATTTTCATAAATTTACAAAATCGATATTTTTTCATGGTGTTATTATAGCTACATAATTGGTAAAAATCCTAAGTTTTAACACGAAGCATATATCTTGTTTAATAATTAAAAATAATTTTTCAAAATAAATAATAAATACATTATACATACATCCTTTATAATTTTTATAATATTTTTATAAGTAATATTTGCCTATTATAATTTAATTTTTTTTTCAGACTTATTAAATTTACTCAATAATAAATATGTAATATGTGTTAAATATTAAAATTAAAGCAAAATATGTAGTAAAATAAAATTTATAAATACGTAATTAATTTTTTTTCCACTTAGCCTATAAGATTCATTCGGTTATAAGACTCACTTTGTGCTGGTCCCAAAGTGAGTCTTATTAACGGCGTCTACTGTATAACATATCTAATGAACACTAGTGACATTTTCTTTATACATTGATGTATGATAATAGTGTACTGTCGATTATTATTCTTGATTAATAATAACATATAATTAATATTTTATTATTATTTTAGCTTTAAAATAATGTTGTTCCCCTAATTCCCCTTGATTCTGTACCTTCTACTCGAGCTTAGCTTATAAGAAATAGATAAACCAATTATGTAATTGTTAGTTGCTGCTGTTAACATATATTTTTATCTTATGATTTTCATTCAATAAAAAAAAAAATAAGAATAGTTACATAAGAAGGATACGTTATTTCGGACGATTAACCTAAAAACAGTTGATTTTTATTGTAAACACCATTTGAGCGAAATCTTGATTGAGTACCACCCTTCCATTTTTGTATTTTTCCACAATTTTCTAGGAAAATGACGTTAAATTAAAACAATATATTATTGTCATCCATATGTTACATTATCTGGTAAGTCTCAGGCTTAAAACTTCTGAACGTAGGCCTTTAAGTGTCTTGAGTTGTTTTACTGCGCATAATAGTGTTGACTAAGAAAAATCATAATAATAATAATATTATACGGAATGAAATGGGTCGCGCGTATAATATATTGTATATACCGCGCATAATGCGAATATCTGTACAGAAAATATTTTACTCTTTTGGACGTGAAATCGTTTGTTTTGCAGCTGCCTGGCAACTTATAATCGGACAATTCGTATTCAAGATTCGTATAATACCCGATTATACATATTATTAAATAGACGCGTGAACAAACGATATTTTCGATTGCCAGACTTGTAGGCTCGCGTATAGATTATGCCGTACGCGTGTTTTCATAATCGCGTGCTCAAGGTACATATTAAGGTGTATAAATTGTAATATATATATATAGTTACCTTTATAGAGTATAGCTACATACTTATATATACTATTAAAGTAATGGCCGTCCAATCTGCTCGAACTGAGCATGCCTAAAATTATATGGTATCATTTACATGTACACAACGATTTAGCCAGCAGAGTACCTATGCCTAAAAAAATATCATCTACCGTACCTATACGTATACGTATAGAACGCAAACGATGGTTTGGTACTATATTTTACATACGTATTCCAACAAATAAAGTGTGTGGTTTTCGCTGAAGATCGACCGACAGCCATTTTTTCTCGGAAGTTCTGACTTAAATAAATGTTTTAAAAAACGTTAACACGATTGTCCATTAAATACAAACACTGCAAATGATGATTATAACTTACGATAAATTGCAAGGGGTGGACCTATTTTCACTCAAAACCGAGTTTTGGTTTTTGACCAAATGACCTTAGGTATATTTACTTAAACTAAAAAAAAAAAATATTTGATTTTCACCCTAAAAAATATTATTAGGTATTACCTAACCATTTTGATTACCATTGTATTTATTTTTTTTTATTAAAAATGTTATTTAATCTTTTAGAATTTTCCAAGAATAATAGAATATTAATGAAAGATCAAATTATTCGTCATAGTTATGGCACATGGATACAAGAGGGTAGACTTTTGAGCCATTTGCGGTGAACCAATCCTATATGCACGGAATGATTCACCGAGTATGATCGCCCACGTATTTTTCTTTAATGATGCTTTACTCAAAAATCTAATTTTTGGAATTTCCAAGATTACTTAAAGATTACAGTGATATCAAATAATATTACATTATTACCAAACTACCTATTTTCCAACAATAATACTTGAAAATTAATTAAAGTGTGGCTATAATACAGATGGCGTGAGATTACACAATATAGGTACAAGGTGTAACAGAGGAAAACCAAAAAAAAAATTTATATGGTCAGACTCGAGAAATTCTCAAAAATAATAGTTTTTTTAACTTAAAAATGTTAAGTAATTACATACCTACATTTTAAATATGTTTATTCAAAAAAATATTGATATTTCAAAAATTCTAAAAAATAAACTGCTAGACGGATAAATATTTATATTCAAAATAGTTCAAATAATTAGATTTACAAAATTGGATATTTTGATATTTTGAATTTTTCCAAAAAAATTTGAATTCAATTTAAATTTTTTTGTTTTCAGTATTAGAATTAAAAAATTCAAATTATTTTTCTATATTATACATGTAGCGCAATTTATTGTAAATTATATATAAACAAAAATTTAAAATATTGATTAGAACAAAAGTTAATTCATCTATCAGGTCTTCCTATTATATTCTGTATTCTACTATATGATATGCCCAATATATTAATAAATACCAATAATAATAAATTTAATAAAAAATATTATACCTATATAATTCTTATAGTATAAATTCTATTCTATTGCATCATTTATACATTTATATCAAATTATATTCTTCTAATTTGTTGTAACAACTCGTGAATAATTATGCATTATTAACTGTTAAACTGTTAAAAATGTTAAAATATGTTATCAATTAGTTAGATGACCTTGTCAAAAACACTTTTTAATAATAATAAAAAAAAAGCGGTAAGTGGATGTCGTTCTGCTGTACATTAGGTGGTGGCCGATGGGGTGGACCTCTGACTAGGGTGGTAAGATTTGAATTCAATGATAGGTATTATTGTATACGAAAAACGATTCTGAACGGAGATGATTTGTAAGTCTAGGATATATTATATTTAAATATTGTCATAATATTATATTCTATTTTGAAACAAATATTTTATTTTTCAATTAGGACGCATTTTGCAAAAGGCATGGTTAATCAATTTTTCCAAAAACATTACATGTAGTTATCATAATTCATACTACATTTTATCATTGTAGTATCTATTTTCTCTTTATAAAACAAATAGATTAGTAGAAGATCAATACATTATGATACATAGAGTACTCATACAACGACTTAAGGTTGTATAATAATAATAAAATGTATAAATTAGTATTTACCGACTTATTTCAACAGAACGGCCAATAGTCACAATTTGAAATTTAGTCGATAAAATAGTGAAATTTATTTTTCTCACTTTTTAAACTACTACACTTGGACCCCCAGTCATTCAGGACTGTTAATATTTGACTAGCAGGCATAGATAAACGAAATTTGTTGGTAATCTGACAAATATCAAAAGATGTTTGGCTGTTTGGGTATGATTGTTGTGCAATAGTCACACAGGGACACATTCAGAATTACCCAAAAATATGCACAAATATTTGTATCTACTAAATTGTTTGTTTGTGAATAGTCCATATTACTTATCGACCATCTATGTTATTTATATATTATATATGCTAGGTTATTAAAAATTCGAAATATAATTATTCAAAATCGTATTTCATAATTATTGCATATAAAACTTTTCCAAGATAGCGTGAAGTAGTATTTATAAATAAATGTGTCTGATCAAAAATATTATGATATCGATCGACGGTCGATAAATGGAAATGCAGTGAAATATAATTTGGTCCGTAACTGGTCACCTAAATAATTGAACCAATAAGTAACATCTATTATTTCTTTTTTGTTTTTTCTAATTGGTCTATATTTTATCAGACCAGAATTTTCCATCATTAATTGTATCGAAAAATTCTGGACTCTGTGTGAAATCATCCAGAAGACATTTATCGGGCACTTACACTATCCAGTAGCCCCTCGCGAGAGCACATCTCGCTGTACCACGGCTGGGTCTGTGTCTCCTAGGCGGGAGACGACCCAGTCGACGAGAGACTAAACGTCTAGCAGTTGTCCCGGTGGCGTGGGCAAGAACGACGAGTTACGAAAAAAACGTAGGAGTGGGAGAGCTATGGAGGAGGCGTAGAAAAACTCAAACATACACAATACTCGAGGGCCGCGGTGGTGTGCGTAGGCGAATGTTCAGTCCGCGTGGAACGCGAAGGGTGGACGGGGGTGTGAAAAGTGCGTGGGGGTCGGGGAGACGTAAAACTTTCTACGGCTGTGGGCGCGCAGGCCTAGCTCGCGTGCGCCGACCGTTGCGCGTACAACAGCGGCGTTTCCTTTATCGATCGCGCGCGCGCCAGGCGGCCGACCGCTCCGCTGGTCCAGTCTCTCACGGTCGTCGCCATATTGCGACGAGCTTTACACGCCGTCAAACCACGACCTGCCCCCCAACCCCGCCGAAGACGACTCCGACGACTCCGACTCGGCAATGGACTGAAAACGGGACAAGCGCGGACACAATCGCTGCAGCTATTCCACCGCCTACACGTCGTCACGGTTTACGGACGGACATCCGTCGGGACGGACTCCGCGGCCGCCGCCGTTACACGCCGAGAGAGGTCCACCGCGCACGTCCTGCAGCAGGGACGGGCCCATTTATAGTAGTTAGTCGCGGTGTACGCGAGTACCGTGCGCGCGCGGTTCGTCATTGAGTCACTGTTCCGTCGTGCGTGTGTGCGTACCGGGTCGGGCGAGACAACGTGCACGCTTTAGATAAACACTCCTACCTACCTCCGTACAGTCACACGGGACCACCGACCGCGCGAGAGTCTATCGCGCCCGCCGAAGAGAAGTGAGCGGAGCCGGTCGACGACGCAATATAGCTTTTGAATTTGGACACGACAACGCGGGTAAGTCGTCCCGATGATGGTGATTATGATGGGCTGATGTGGGTAATGATAATATAGGTAATACTGTGTGTGTGTGTGTGTGTGTGTGTGTGCGAGAGGGAGAGAGTATAGTTCTGGAGGCGCGTGTTTACTTACGGATATAGTTATTTTATATATAGTCGCAGGCGGAGTATGACCCATTTACCGATTTCCTCGACGAAAAAACCACGCGAGACGCATGGAGGGGTGGTAAACGACAAAATCTATTGATTTTGCACGAGTGCATTAAGAGTTGTATAATATAATATGATTTAAGAAACGAGAAAAGCAGCGTAGTGTGCCTCTTGAATTACTATGATGTGCATAGTGAATTAATATAGGTACTGTCCAAAGTCCAATTGTTCTTATTGACATTGTTGTCTAACAATATCGTCTCGTTGACACAACCATGACCGCTGATGTGGTTCCCTTTAGTCGTACCGCCACGCCACGCTAGAGGAAGGCACACCCCTAGAATGTAGGTCACGCGCGGGGTCAAACGCGCTTCAAAGTTTGGTATCGGTGGTGGCGTGGTGGCGTTGGCTATGATGCGTAGGAGGTAAGGGAGGAAAAGTGGTTATACGTGTACTCGACAAACATTGGAAACTGGGTTGGCGGGGGTGATCAGGACGTAAACGCGTCAAAACACGACGACCGTAATATTAATATTTTTACGTAGGTAGGTAATTAATATCTATCGCAGTATCGAGTTTTTTCATTATTATTTTTGCTGAAACGATGAAATCCACATTATCTGTATGAGCGACGACGATAATATTCATGTACAAATTTTGAATTATAATGATTCTAGCATAGTATCACGTCATGATGTTTGTACGTATGTTTTAACTTTTTTATTTAATTAATACTCACTTTAATTGTTAAATTGTTACATTATTATACCTACGAAATATATGCAAGTAAGGTTAAGTTCATTTACTAATAATCATTGTCCTGACTTTTTAACTATGTTTGGCTCCTTGTGATATCTGTTATTATTCAGTCATGCTTTTATTTTAATACTTAAATCGTAATTCAAACATATTACATATTATGTTATACATTTTTTGTCAAACCATTTACTTTTTTTAAATAAATGATATATACATGCATACATACATGTGTGTGAGCACGTGACTACAGTGGCAGCTCTGCAGAGGTTGTATGTGTTCCGATTTTCAAAAAGAACCGCCTCTTTGGTCTAGATTCAAGAAAAAATATTCATATTCTTTGAATAGAGAATATTGATTACTTATATAATAGATACCTACGATTTTGGCTTTTGGGTATCTGCTTTTGTATTTCTATTTTTAAACAAATTGGTTAGTATTACTAATAAAGTAATAAACACGAAAAAAGGTTCCATTAAAAACGATTACATCAAACGACCAAACCATAATATTATGCTATAATATTATAAGCTTTAATAATAATAAAAAAAACTTCGTTACTCTTATGTACTCACCAATAAATGAGTTAGACAATCGTTATTTTTCAACCCTTTGTACCACTAGTCGTTACTAGTTTTTAAAATTAAGGCGTTGTACATTAAAATAAAATATTCTACCTCTATGGATGAAGTCTAGTCACACCTCACTCATATATGCATACAATTACAAAAACACTTTATAAGCATTTGTTGTACTGGTCTTATACATACATGAATATTGGCGTGGTTAATCTTATTCGAAAGAAATCAGTAGGTAACCTAACTTACCAAAGTGTAACAACTTACACTCAATGTTTTTCTTCATACACGTGTGTAACAACTAACAACACGAACATTCCCGACGAGGCGACGACGAATATTATTTTCGAAGATATTCGTTATAACGGCCATCACCGAACCGAGTTATAACAATCCTCTCCACCGTCATATCATTACAAAATATGACGTGTATCACAATATGATAATAATAATAATATTATTATGTGGGTTATGGTCGTCGCAAAACGCGGATGTATCGCGTAGGCAGCAGCGATAGCTGTTAGGCATGAAGTGGTATGATATATTTATATACGCCCGTGTAGGATATGTATGTGTGTAATATTATTATATTATTGTGATGTTCGGTTTTATGTTTTTTTTTTTTTATTGTTTTTTATTTGTTGTCGCCGCGATTCGGCCGCGTGTGTGCAAAACACAAAATGTCGATCGATCGGCCGTCGTCGCCGTCGTCGTCGCTGCTTCGACCGCCGTTGCCAATGCCGCCGCGCCGCTTCCACAATACCAAGTGAAGTGTTGTTCCAGACAGTATCAGTATTGCAGGGCCGCTGCGGTCGGTTATAATTATATTATTATTACATTAGTCTCCGTAGATGCTATAAAATAAAACAATAAAACGTTTTATCGTCATTAGATTTTTTCGGTTGTAATAATATAATATATATCAACGTCATGATATACTAATAATAAAGTCATACTTAAAGTCATACTTAAACTGACCACTACTAATATTTTACTCATATTATAAACCTAATTATTGAATAGTGCTAATAAGTGTTGCGCGGCGTGTATCCGATTTCTTATACCGACAGAAGCCGGCCGGATGAGCGAGCGACGACGAATTTAAGAAAAATAAAGGTAAACGCGTGAATCCGACAGACTGCGATGTTGTTTTTGATGGTGTTCGCCCTTCGAGTGCGATGGTACATTACCTCAAGACCATAGCTAGGGACTGGCAAGAGAACATTTGCCAGGGGCGTGATTTCATCGAGTGGGCATTCTGAATTTAAATATGACAATTACGAAAATCAAAAAAATCTAAAAAATTGTCGTTTATTTTTAGCGTAATTGAATGAGAGGGCGCAAATTTGGTTTTCTGATAGGAACACTACTGGTTCTTGCTACAATCTTGCATTACCTATACGGCTATACACAACATAAATAATTATAATCATACTTAAACGTATGTTTCGTGGTAACGAGAGTCCGCAATCAGTAGTCGGGCAAAAGACGTACAATATATACACAGAATATAGATTAAGGTTTCGGACTGACCAGGAAAATTTATATTTTGCGGCACAAAAGCAGCCTCGTATTATGAAAAATACAATAGGCATAGGAAAATATTAAGTTCCTACACATAGAAAGAAAACCCTCATTTAACTGTATTTATCGAGAAATTAGCCATAATAATTCAAATATTCAAATATACATAATTTCTATCTGAACAATCAACATCGTCAACACCTCTATAAGATACTTATTAAATTACTCGACGCACAATTTATTATTACCAATAAAATCTGTATTATACAGGGTGATTCTTTTATCAAACAACACTTATATGGTGTTTGTGTGTAAATACCACCTAACATACACCTATAACACACAAACACCACCCAATACCACCCAACTTTGGGAGGCTATATCTTGTAAACGGATTAACGAAAAATGAAAATTTAAACGTGAAAATTCATTGAAAAAATAGCCTTTTTAGTTTATGAAATTTTAAGTATAGGTTGTCATTTGAAAATCAAAAGTTGATAATGGTTAACCTGATAAATATAAGGGTGAAAATATTTAAAAAATATATAGTTCTAGAACAAGATGGTTCTAAAATTTTGAAATAATGAGTGTTGTTTGATAAAAGAATCACCCTGTATAGTATTATTTTTTATAACAGTATTATGATATTCTTTTATTATAACGTATATAGAATTTTATTTTATTTCCCGATAATACCTTTGTATCAAAACCCCAATTAAACATACATCTTAATTATCATTTTATTGGTTGTTGTATTACCGGTACTTGTGACTTTAGTGCATTTAGAGATATTTTATACTCAAAATCTTGTTCAATGTGTATTCGTGCATTCCTTTCATTATAAATATAAAATAAAATTCATATTTTTACCCAAGTATACAGATTTTAAGTTTTTACTTATCGTGTATAACTAAATATTTTATTACTTTAACAATATTTTGTTGATAAATCAAGATAAAAAAAAATCCTTTATTGTTTGAAATAATATTAATAAATTAAATAACGTACAAAAGGTATGATTCAGTTGTTGTGTCTACTATACCTACAGTACATACATATTTAATCCTCTTGAAAAACCATTTTAACTTACGTGGTTCCCGCAAAAAATATTGTTGAAAAAATGTCCTCACTCACTCACATGCCATCTTGGCATCTTCTCTCATTGTATTTTATTATTTTTTCTATAATTGCTGGAAAATTCATAAAACCTCTAAACCTCTAAACGTACCATATATTCATATATCAATCTGGGAATGTGTTGCTCAATGTTTTTGAATTTTTTATAGTTTATTCTATCACTCTCTTTTTTCAAAATCTTTAAGCCCCGTTTAATATAAAATATAAATTGACTTCACAATATCATATCCAATAAATGTTTAACACATATTTAACTAATTTAATCCACTCTTGTATATTATTATACTTTTGTTTTATGTTTTTGCATATTTATAGTTAAAATAAGTATAAGCCTTAAGTATATATATATATATATATATTACATTGGTAAATTGAATATTTGAGAAGTACATAACGTACTTTTTGACGTTGATGTCCATTAGGTGTATTATGTAAATTTACAAAATGTGATTATATTTAACATAGATGTACAGTATGATCATGATATTAGGTACCACTGAATATTTCAGCTGAGTTACCTTGTATAGAAATGGGATTTTGTGAGGTGATAGGGAGTACTTAAATACATATTTTCAGATCAATTTCAAATGTTTAGCTCTCTCGGTACGCGCATGTGCAATACAACTTGCCTTTTTTTAAATGGAAACCCAAATTTTTTTTCTGAAGATTCAGTAGAATATATTTTTTTAAACGTTTATTGTATAAAAAGTTTTTTTATATTTTCAAAACAGACCAAGTTAGAGTAAATCAAAGTTTGAATTTATGCATAGTTTGTGTTAAATTATATTTTCACTTATAACCACTGGAAATAATTAAATTAGTGTGAAATGATTAAACATTATTTTTGGTGTATGATATTTCATCAGCTGCATTTATTAAATATCTAACGAAATAGTTATAACGATTATAGTAATATTAATATTATAATAAAAATAAAATGTATTAAATAAATTTATCGTATGAATTGTTCGAAATTTTTGCCATCATGTTCTAAACATGATTCAAGTCGTCTCAAAAATCTAGTCGAAGTTGCCGCCTTAACTTGGTCCTTACTCAAAATATCACATGCAGCCTGTATTTTTTTTAAGTTTTGAAGATTGACAGTTGAATCTGCATAAACTTGCATGTCTTTAAATATCCCCATAAAAAAATCTAATGGCGTTAAATCTGGGGATCACGCAGACCAAATAACAATGTCATTAGTTCTTATTCATCGGAAATATCTAATTTAAATGTTGTCTATCAATAATTGCATTTTAGAATACTGTTCAATCTTACTGGAAAACATACGTTCTCGAGTATCTAGTAAAACATCATCCAACAGTCTTGGAAATTCTTTGGTTAAAAAATTAAGATATCATCTGCCATTAAGCGTAATACTATCATAGAAGAATGGTCTCATTAGCTTTCCACCAACCAACCCACACCATAAATTAACAACATCTACTAAATTGTTGAATGAATGTGTTTGATTATTTCACACTTGTTTAATTATTTCCAGTGATTATAAATGAAAATATCATTAAACACGAATATTATGCAGAAATTCAATTTTTGGCTTACTCTAACTTGGTCAGTTTTGAAAATAGAAAACAACTTTTTATACAATAAATAAAAAAATAAAAAATACTCTACCCGAATCTTCAGAAAAAAAATGTGGGTTTCCATTTAAAAAAAGTAAGTTGTATTGCGCATGTGCGTACCGAGAAAACTAAACATTTGAAATTAATCTGAAAATATGTATTTAAGTACTTATTACCTTTTCTCCCGAAAACCTCATTTCAATATTATTCAAGATTACCCTGCTGAGATATTCAGAATTAACTAATATTGTGATCACATTGTATATATATATATTATAATATACAGTATATTCAACTATGTATATAATTTGATAGTCATGGACCATGCAAGTGGTTGAATTTGAGCTAATAGAGAGATACAGATCAATCTAAAATAATTTGATCCATATAGTTACCTACTCAATGTTTTGTGCCATGGTAAAGGGTGTGGATGATTTGACTTATGATCGTGATTTACTGAGCATGTTAGGTTGGTGTTCCATTAAAACTCCGTGGTTATTCGATATAAATATAAAACTCCGTGGTTAGTCGATATGAATAAATGATCGGATATTAAGATAATTTCATACTGTTAAAGTTTCAAGATGATTATTGATCTTGTAATACAGTATCAGTTGTATTATAATATAATATTAATTGGCCTTAGCTCTTAGTTGATACAAATGGCTAAAGAACGAATTGTTTTCATGTATGATTCATCCACTTATCCAAGATTCGTTTATCAAGTCGCACTCTCGTTGACTGAGACTCCAAACTACCGTTTAAACACACCACTGAATAGCACAACAAAAATATTTTTCACAAAGCCCCGAAGGCCGAAATTACCAAGCCCAACCTAAGTTAGGTGATACCTAAGTATACTATTACTAGTACAACACACACACCGACACACACACATACATACACACATAGTATAATATTTTTTATATATATACATAGTGTAAGTATAAGTACACACAGTGCAAACAAATTGATCGTGCAAACTGTTTGTTTTCCGAAGACGAAATGGCTACAACGTGGGTTTCTCATTTGTTGACACTACGTGATGTTTAAACACTGCAACCGCGAGGCATAATATAAATGACAATACAATTTAGGCACAACGATTATAATTTTTAGTGTTTTGGTGTGACGTATCTATACATAGGTATAATAATTTATAGGTAGTTTATTAGCCGTAGGTATAATGATGTACGCATATCGCTTTGTATAAAATCGAATCGGTGTACCGTGTACCCACTATAATATACATAGGCAGTAACCTATATTAGATATATTGTATAATTATTACAACGAAAGTTACAATAGTGAATAAATTATATTATTTTAATATTTAATATTAAAATAAATCGCACAATGTAAAAATAACACAATATCCCCCATACAATTGACCACCATCATTTCTTCTAAGCACACGTTGGTATTCAAAATCCAAAAATAATCACAAATACCTAGATCTCATTTTTTTTTTTTTTTATTATTTAAATTACCGCTACTACAACCAATATATTAATCCGACTTCCTCGATAAACGTATTATAAATAATTATATTAATTATATCCGCGAACTCTAAACTTATTTCAAATAATATCTTGTTTTAATTTACCGATAAACACGCAACGTTTTTTTTTTTTTTTTAACTCAATGTCTATACTATATAAGACATAAGTTATTAATTCTTTTATCGTCATAATAATATAATTTAATTTACACTCATTGCTAAAATGTACCTGAAAAACGGATAAATATATTCGAAGCAATTTAACATGTGACTCATTTATTTTCAAAGCTCTGTTTTTCCATTCACCTTTACATCCCCGTGTAAGTACATTAAATTAAATACTAATATTATGTGAACTTAGTAGGTATACCTATACATAAGTTTAATGAAACGTATTTCATTGTGTAAATCTACCTACTTATACAATTCATGTGTTTGTTGTATATTAAATTGTATACAGTAGATACACATAATATGTGTTTATTATATTATACTGATCTTGTAATAAACATATAAGAATATTATTAATATTATTCTATTGTATCTTAACTGAGAATTTGATTCTAACTAAGACAATACTGTCTAATGCAACTAATTATAAACCCCGAGGACAAAGTAATATATATACATACATAATACTATTAATTCTCTCGATTCAATTTGCATTTGTTTTTGCACTTCTCTACGATGTTGTCGCTACAGCAGCTCTGTTGGGGCTGATGGTTGAATACATTTCCAATTCACCGAGTCGCAAATCTCTGATCCTATGACCCATTTATTCATTTTTAGTTTAGATGTTGAAAATAATACATTGATGAAAGCACAACTTTTGATTACATACACACTTATTACCCCAATACTAATAATTAAGTTTTATATTTTTAATAACATAACTTAATATTAATTATAATTACTTTTATAAGAGTTTTGACTTGTATTGCTTCTTGATGCATTTTGCATGTATTGTTATACTTTCAATATCCATTGCAGGTCGCACTTTTATCCAGAGTAGCGATTTTTCAATGCATCTTATTTATTATGGTTGTCGTGACATGGCAGCATTTAATAATAATATATGTGTTATTCTTCCCTTACCTAGCCCAAAAAAAAAGATATAATGTGACACGTATAATATACGTTTTGGTTCCGAAATGTCAAATGGTTCACACAAACTACCTATCCAAACAGCTTCCGGTATGATAATATTATATACTCAACCATCAGTTCCTACCTATATAATATAATGTTTTCGTGATAAAATTTAACATACCTAAGTGCTTTTACATCTTTAGTTGTTAACAGTACGAAACTTTATTCAACATGATAGGTATTAACATATTTTCTGAAATAATATATAATTATTGATTCAATGAGCCGTAATTAAACGACTGACAATATTTGCCTTTTTGTATCATAAATAATTAATATTCAATCATACATATAGGGTGTCCCGCGAGGAATAACCCATTGTGATATATCCCTAAATAATGTAGATATCAAAATTATGGTTTTGTAGTAAGACTCGCAGGGACAAGAACAACAATTATTTCATATTTTAATTTATTTTTGTGTTTTGGTAAAAAAGTTAAAAAATATATTTTTATATTTAATTATTTCCAAAAAAATCAACTATAGCCATATTGTAGAGTTTATTTTTCTGAAAATATACATATATTAACGTTTCAAAATTTTATTTTCATTAATTTCTTTATTTTTAATTTAGAAACAAATCGCAAATTATTTAACACCGTAGTGTCATCAAACATGTAGCACGCATTTTGGCGATTATTTAGCGCAGATATATACATAATTTTTTTTTTTAATTGAAATATAAATTCAGCATTCTTTATATTTTGACAGTTGATAAAATAATAGCCATAATGAAAAATGAACAGCGATTATTCAAATAAGGAGTTAAGGAGAACAAATAAAATTCTCAATTAAGAAACCTGGAGAATCGATAAATGAAAGCACTAATTTGGGTCACGTGGGGGCATATTACTAGCACCTATATACAGTATTATAGCTCAGTAGTTCGTACGGTACGAATACGGTAGATACGCGTGATCAAAATAAATATTACACAAACCAATGTAATTACTGGTTTATCATCCCGATGAATGTGTGGCGGCGTTTAATATTTAATAATACGGTGTGAGTAAAAATCGTTATATAAAACACACATTTTATCAGCTAGCTGCGATCAAAATATTATTATGGATTACACGCGTGACAAACACAAAATTTAAAAGTACATTAAACATGTTCGCCGTTTAAAATGGACACGCGTATCTTTATACACCTCTATAATGTAGGTAATAATGTTGTAATAATAATGTTTATAATGTCATAAAAATGTGGATGTACAACAAAACGGATTATTATAACATGTAGCAGACATTTCCTTTTAAATTCAACCACCGATATTTCGAACGAATCTATCTACGCGATAATGAATTTAGTATTTTTTTCCCCTCGATACGAACATATTATCTATATACTACGAGTGAAGTGCAGGTTGTACACGGTGACATATATATTTATATATAAAGATACAAGCTCAAGAAGAGTTTTCAAAGCTAAAAGGGCACTCGTCAAAGAAAGAAAATCCTACCATATAATATACATCATTATATGTTTAGATTTATAAAACAATGGGATTTTACATCGTCTGCCATCACAACCGAAGGGTCCAAGTTTGATATTCACCATCACGCGGCATGAGTAGAGCACACACACACATACCCGCACACTGATTTTTATCACACTACAAACCATATCATCTCCTTAAAAACAATACGCATTAAATTGAGGATGTACATGTGTGTGTGTGTTGTAGAGGTATGGCGTACGTATATTTCGTGACTAATTGGTAGTAGACCCTTCGGTGGCGATAGTATACGAACATAACAATACATATGCAATGTGAAATTCGATTTAATTAAAATGTCAGACTATAATAATTATTATGATCCGTCTATAGATATAGGTATAGATATAGGATAATAATATTATTCGATGACGATAAAATAATATAATATCGAATTTAAAATATTAATATAAATTTCGATTTATATCGCGGAG
Source organism: Diuraphis noxia (assembly GCF_037042655.1). Classification (NCBI taxonomy): domain Eukaryota; kingdom Metazoa; phylum Arthropoda; class Insecta; order Hemiptera; family Aphididae; genus Diuraphis; species Diuraphis noxia. Next base: position 68,388,055 of record NW_028301712.1, on the reverse strand, counting down.
GGTAGTGCAGATGTCGGATATGAAATATTCCCCTCAGGGTTTGAGCAGACTGTGATATATTCATAATATTATAATATTGCTCAATTCACAAGGGTTTGATGTTCGTTTTTTAAAGCGAACATAGACGTGCGCACATGGCCAGCGGCGACAGCGTCGTCGTATTCTGGCCCGTTTTCATGACTGAACCGCGGTTAGTGCCGCCCCGGGTGCGGTATCACATGTGCGCACGCATGCCCGCGTAGCAGCAGATGGGAGTTAAATCGAAAAATCGACCGAGAAAATCGCTGCTATAACATTATTATTATATACGTATTAAGCGCCGAGAAGGAAAGTGCGTGCGTCGATTTCCACGTTTCTGTGTTAGTTGATGGAGGAGGAGGAGAAGGAAATAGAAACGGAAATAATACGAAAACGTGAGTTTTCATTACTCATTCGCAACGTGACATATCATTTTATATCCATAATCTATATTATAATAAGTAATAACAATACTAGTTTTCACAGCACTGCTATAGTTTTATGCAAATCTTAATTCGCCAAAAACGATGGTTTGAAAATCCCAAACTCAGATCTTTAATTTTCTAAAATATTTTATATATAACCGATGACATTAAATCAAACTATCCGGGTTTAGATATACAATTAAATAACCAAAATCCTAGTGGTTTTAAATCTCCTAGATTACCGATATTCGGTGAAACGGAAAATCGTTTACCAGCGAATATAACCGATTAATGTGAGTTATATACACTGTTTTTTTTAAATTTTTTTGATCAAAGAAGTCAGAATTTGATGACTCCTCACAAAGTGCGTGCCTATAATAATAATAATAACGCTGATACTCTTATAATATCATATAATATATAGTCATCAGTCATAAGCACTACGATAACGAAAATAAATTAGGAAATCTAACATATTTTTTGTTTTCTATATCCCATCAAATGCATTTTTTAAGGCAATATGACGTCTGTCATAACGAAAACAGTGCAGAAATGCGATATGCAATTATAATATATTTATTATTTGTGTTATGCAGACATGGTAGTGATGCGAAATGGACAGTTATTATATTGTTTTATCGAAACTATAAAATCCACCAGAACTTTGGCACACTATAATTTGAATAATAAACCATATAGTAACAAATCAAATTAATTAACTCGTAATAATTTCGTTTTTTTCTCCAATATCAATCTTCAAATACTTTTTTATAACACGAACCTACAGGTACTTACACCCCATTTATGAATATTTTTTTCAAACGTTTTTAATTCTATTGCAGGGGATATATTATTATTATTAAGCACGTAATGTATTTTAGATAAGCTTAAAAATCAAATATTTGCTTTCATTGATTAATTTTGAGGTAATTTGTGAAATCGGAAAATCAATTATACTCATCACATAATAGCGTTGAAAGACAGTTTTTTTTTTTTACGAAAAATATAATAAAATTGACAATAAAATATAATATGATTTTATACCACATCCGTGGTATTTATCGATTCATTTTACAATTACGTAAGTACCATTCAATTAAAAAAATGATTCACCAAGCTCAACTACATATTTTCCTTTAGTAATGAATTTATAATTAGGGTTCTTGGACTTTTTTAAGTAGGCATACTTCACTAATCATATTTTCAAATACTTCATTTTTTCTCTTTTAAGGAACGTCCATATAAACTTCTTTTTTTCAAATTAGGACCAACATTTTCTGTTAGAAATTATGAAACAAGTGATTTTTTTGAAAATTTTTTATTATAATATTACAAACAAGTAGAAAGTAATAAAATGTTGATAGATAACTTTAATTTTAAAGTCAGCATAGCCCTCTTATATTTTAAGCCTGTTATGATGGTCCTATATTTTTCTTATTACACAAACCTCAAAAACTACTAATTTGAATTTTGATTTAGGATCATTGACATTTTCAAAAAAAATAGTTTACTTAAGAATATACAGGGAAAAGGGTATTTATCGTTTGAAAAAAAGTTGTTATCGCCAATGGACACTCCTTGAATGGAATAAAAATTTAAAATTTAAGAAATATGGCTATTTCGTGTCATTGAATATTCCAAAATCAAAATTTAAAAAATGCATTGTTGAAATGCAAGGAAAAAGGGGTGATCGTACTTAGGTGTGTATGTGTGCACCGTAGTGGCGTAGTTACATTATTCATATTTATGTACAACTATACATAACTCGTCCAATGATCTCATTACTCACGGTTTTCTCGTTATTTTAATCAACCAGGCTTCAGGCGAATACTTTTATGTTCTTATAGGTATACCGTACACACAATTTAATCGACATTAGATCGCACAAACAACGTTAATAATTCATGAAATCATGACCCTTTCGTATTCACATGTATAATATATAAATTTATTAACTACCTACCCACCCACCTACCTTAATCGTTTTACAGCAAAAAAATATTTTAAAATGTATTTTATTATTTTGCTCAAAATCAAATTTGCAATTGACTCGAGAAGTAATTTTAAAAACGGTTAAAAAAATGTAATAAGTTAATGATTATTATTTAATAAATATAATTCAGCAATGAGTATTCTGTAAGTTTAAAATATTTCTACGTTTAACAAACTTACGGCACTTCAGATCAAACTCCAAGCGCTAAATTACAAATATAGGTGGACAAACATCTAAAATATAATCTAGTTGAATAATTGCATGATTTTCATTTATAAAAATCTGAGAAAAATTCGTTAAAATATAATTACAATAGATAGTTAATAATGTAATGACATTTTGATTTTCGTAACTAAATAAATAATGTTATGATTTAACTATTAAATATTTAATAAATTTGTTTCTGAACTCAAACCTCATTTAGTTATAACTCATAAAACAAAATATAACACGTTATAAGTTACCTGGGGTGGTTAAACATGATGAAAGGATGTTGATATGAAGACGATGGTAGAGGGATACTTGATAGTAGATAGATTATTTTAATGGAGTATTCCTAAGGAGTCAATATATGAAACTAATATATTGATACCTATATAGATAAACAACACATTATTTATTTCATTATTTTTATTTCACTTACTTTGATTGCTTTGACTTAAATGTTTAATTTGATACTTTTAAAAATAAAACTAACAAACACTGAGTATTTCCTTAAATTTAATTTGTTCGAACTAATCTATTAACGTCCATATTATTTGAGGATGTGCATTATTAAAAGCAACGCAAAAGTATATTTATTAGTTCTACACACCTATTACTTTTCTGTTTATAACACTTAAGTAAGTCTAACAATTGTGTTTTATGATTCTATTTTTTTTTTTTTTTGTTAGCCACTAATATTAAACTATTATAGGTCATAGACATTTCTTTATTCGGGAACTTGTCTAATGTTTTCTTAAAACTGTTAAACTTACAAAGTATATCTGTGAGTTAACTGAAAAATAGTTGAGCTGCTATGATTCTCCCTTCTCCATATTCTTCTAAAATTATTTTCCATAACATGGTTGAGAAATTTCAGAGTAATTTGATATTGCAGTGCAATTTAGGAATACAATTCAGTCACTTCAAATTATCGCATCGAAATCGAAATTCATTAGTTCTAATAATGGTTTCTATTTCCGATTCACAACATATACTTCACTCTCTCTCTCTCTCTCTCTCTTCCGAGTACCAATATAATATATAATTATGTAATAGTCGCGTAGTAAATTAAAAATTAAAGCCAATTAACTTTATTTGTTAAAGTACAAATTGACTATTTTATTTTTATTGTAATATGCTGCTTAATTGAGTCTAAATAATTGATAACATTGTCTATATATAATCACTTTGATTAAACAATATTTCATTTGATTAGGTTGTATTATATTCATCTAGGGGAAGTAAAGAAAAGTGAAATAAAGTGAAAACAATCCTTTCTCGGTTCACCGCAAAACACGCAAATAAACATGCATTGTACTGCACGCTAATTGGTATGATGTTTATGTATAAAACCATAAAAATGATTCCAATAATAAATATATTACAATTATATTTCATTATTTCAAACAACCGTAACCCTCTACCCTTACGACCTTATCCAATATAACTTTTACATAAGAGTAATATGTTATAAATTTATAATTATATGTGTATGTATATAAATATAATAGTTATAAACATAGTAAACACTTGCAACACACGTATATAAATGATACAATAAATTTTTAAACTTTTTGTAATTAAATTTTATCATAAACATTACAGCTCAAATTACTATCAATAAATTAAATATACGATATTATAAATTAGCACGTATCCGGTATCAATCTACATGGGAGATCTATAAGGATTCAATATTTTTATTATGAAATTACACAGTATTATTTTTAAGAATATTATAATATTGAAATAATTTTTTTTTAATTTTGAGTTGTTTGATATATTTCATAAAATCATCATGGTGACCATCTGATCAGACTGATTTCATATCTGATTAGTGATTATGAATATTGTATTCCTGATCACGATATATGAAAAATATAAATATATATATATAATATATATATAAGATAAATAATAATTATGTATTTTATGATAATTTATGTTATGTACTATAACATAATAATGTATCTATAACATTTTCCATTTAAAATTAAACTAAGTAAAAGTGATTACTATACTTTCCCTTAGTTTTAAATTAAAATTTTATTTTTTATTTTTCATCAAAATGAAATATTTCAAGAAACTTTCATACAATATTTATAAAAAAAATATATGAAATTTTAGAACCCTAATAAAATAACATAGGATTGTAATAACTTTCTCCCACGGATACGCCACTGATTATAATATATCCATATACTTTATGTATTTAGTGAGTTATACGGTTAGGTATTTCGGTTAAGTAAAAGATACATACAATATCGCATGATTCTGCAGTCTTAAAGACGAGATCAGAACAAATAAAATTAATTTTCACCGCCAGTAATGGGAACCATGGTGTGTCTTTTGGGGTAATTGCCACAACCGTTCGAGTAGATGTAATTCAGGGATGGTATTTTGCACCAAAATATAAAAATATAACTTGTATTTTGCATCACATCTAAAAGTTAGTTTTGGTAATTTGTTGCCACAACAGAAAACGAAATGGAATATAATGTAATCTGCGACACACTTTTAACTTCAATAATTTTTTGAATTTTCCAGCTGATAAATTAACTGATATCGCATTGGCTATACGATAATATACTGACGCATGCCCTATACATAGTGTTATGTTCTACTGCTAATAAGTAAAGACGAGATTGATCACGTATATTCTAAGACTAAAGTGCATACTATACTGAAATATATTTATTTATAATTTTAATATGACTGATTTTTATGCTTTTTAGTACCCTTTTTAATAATTTTTAGTAATTTTAGAGAAACATAACTATTAAAATAAACCTGATTGATAAGTTATTAAAAATACAAAATGTTAATCTGTTAAAACAAAGTATTACTTTATTTGAAAGTGGCGCAAATAACAATTTTTTAAGGTATAAAATGGCGCAGATTACTTATTGCTCTTATATTTAGTTTTATGTGGCATAATGAACGAGTACCTACAACCTTAAAAGTGGCACAAATTACTTGTATATTTTTTAAGGGTTATTTTTGGCATAAATTACATACGCCCAATAATTAATGCAACGTCATTAGCATAGTAGTATATTACTACATATACATTATACAATATACATATTATATAACACACAAATAATGTGTATATATATAACGTTAAGTCATGTGTGATAGTGCAGTGTCATCACAAAATCATGTTTTTGATAGGGTTATTTTCCGTCACAACAATTTCACCTTTGTACTAAATTTGTCTCTATTACAATTATTATATTTTGTATTTAGACATTTTTCAAACGTTTTTAGTTGTATCATATCATATTGCACCCGATACCATGCATTTATACACTAAGTACGAAAATATTGAAATCAATATATCACAAATAATACAACACGTAACAAGTAATAAATATAATATAATAAACGTGCGGTGCAGATTGCATTATGAAAGTTGCAAATCACATAACACGCAGACACATTTGGTAGGTACGAGTACATATCGATTTTCCAGACGGAGGAAAAGTTTAAATTCAGTAAAGTGTAATTCAATATAATAATAGAGTTAGACGAGGAAATGAGCAACTAGTTTCTCCAGTTTCTACTTAAGAGAAATAATAAATCTGATAACTATGATGAACTGAGAACTTACAACTTAGAAATACGAATGCCATTCACGCTCCATTTAAAGGTGCTTCATGAAGTAAGCATGCGTTCAGTATCGTACACAGAACTATTCAGAGATGAGGGTTTTTTTTTATTATTAATAACGCATTTAAATTAATTTAAGTAGTGATACCAAAGAGACAAACAAAGAACACAATTGTGAGAGGTGTAACCCTTTATCTCCGCCACTTCATATGATTTGCTATCTCAAAAATCTCCCCAAAAAAATCAAAGATCCCCACTGATCTGTGAGTTCCAAAAAATAAGGGAGCAGTGCAACAATTTTGATATTTTAAGCGTTAACATAAAATCACTATAAAATTGTTAGCCAATATACACATACATTCCTCACTTCTCTGAAGTACTTAGATGATATAATAAATAAAATGTGTGAATACTTAATCAAATTATGATTTCCATAATATGTATATGTCAAGTCTATGACGTCATATGGCTTATGTAAAAGATTCAAAGCGCAAAAATTAAAACAATGCGTATTGATATCACTTGAAATATTTTTTATACGCAAATAAAATATTCATATAACTTAATATAGACATCACTATCATTGCTTTGAAAAAACAAGAAAGTTTTTGAAAATCTTAAAATCGTGAAATTCTATAGTATTTTCTATCCTGAATTTTGTGATCCAAACTAATATTAAATTTTGAAAATTTATAAGACGCTGGAGATAGAGATGACACGCAGCAGTGACATGTTTTGTATTTTATTCACATATTGTGGTTGATCACACGTGTTTCCCAAAATATCACATAAAATGTGTAAATCGCATCACATACGTTATGTATAAACAAGCATATCAAAAATGTATAATTATGTATCGTAATATTATAATACACAATAGGTGGTTTTGTTGCCATGCATATAAATTATACATTATGACGAAAACTAAAGTGACTTAATGCCACGTCATATTTTAGCAAGATATGCATTATTATAATGCTAAATATGAAAAACTGAATGCATAGCTGTATAGAATTTCCACCTTACGGATGTGGTATCCACGATTGTTACTTAAGTTAACAACGCATTAATTTTAAAATGTTTAGTCTTACACTATTGTCCATGACGTGTACCGTACACTATAATAATATGTTTATTATGAATTTAAAAAAAAGTTGTACCCGGGTACAAAATCGAAATCTATACAAACTTATAAATACCACGATATCTTTTTGTAAATTTTCGATAGAATTTCGCCAACTCTTGAAATATGCGGGTGCCACCTTTTTATATCCATCAGCCATAAATTTAGTAATATTCAGCTTCTGACGCTTCTGTCCTTGAAAGTCAAACAAATCATACCAGCGCAAACATTTTAATACACGGTGGTGGATCCAAAGAATAAGAGGTGGCCATCAGTAATTTTCATCTCTGTCCGGGGGAAGTCCAACCTTCAAGAATCAAATGTTCTGTTACATTAGTAGGTATTGTGATCATAACATTTTCAGGTACTCATGTATCATATTTTTTAATAATGCAATTACTGGTAATTTTATTTCATATAACTTTATAAGTTGTGTTATAAAACTATTGTTAGGTGATTCGCTATGCAATAAACTTCTTCAAAAATTACATTTTACGAATTAAGAACTGTAAAGATACCTAAATATTTTCTATAAGAAACGAAAGACAATGTAAATGTATTTATTAACCTTTAAAAATATAGGCAGACTCATTAGGTTATCTTATACGTCGATATATACAAATAAAATATTATTTATTAAATAAATGCATGACCAATTATTTTATACGTATAAAACAAGATTTTATAATGTATTTGTATAAAAATACAAATAACGTGTTTTCGGCATACACTTTTAAGGGTAGAAAAATGACTGACATTTAAAGACTTGGTAGGATTTCCAAGGTAACATGAGAATTTATAGTTTATACACTGTACAGTATACATGTTGGTAAATTGTACATTCAGGCCTTTGCACCCGTTTCCAAAAATATTATATAACTCTATAAATCCCCCACTGCAGACTACGACGTCATATACGTATATAGTAAAGAATCCGTCGTCATCTGCACAGACGAATAATATTTATAATATTGTCGTCGGCAATATGTAGTTGCTATATACATCTTTGAAGGGCGTGTTTGCAAAATGTGTAATACTCATTGCGCTTGCGGGTGACGTCATGGATGGAATACACCACTAGCGGTCTGGATTTTTATCAATGGAGGTATAACGACGAGAGAGATAGATAGGTGGAGTGTTAGAAAGAGGATAACCAAGAGAGCGAAATAGCAGGCCACCGCCACCACCACTTTCCGACTATCAATCCTTCGTCGCCGTGGCAACACACACTCAAGTCGGAGAGTATGTGTCGGAGCGTGTTCGCTTATTATCGTACTGTTCAAAATTAATGTCTGGCTTTAAAATATGAAATTAAAATATTATTATTGCCTATTATTATTATACTGCCTATTTATTTGTATTACATGTGTTGAGCGAAATACAGGGCCAGTGTTGTAAATATTGAAACAATATTATTGATTACTAAATTATTTCAATAGATATACAAAATAAAATAAACAAATAGAAAACCTCTTAATACTGAATGCCTACTTATACTTGGCAGTATAAAAATTGCCAATTATATGAGCATGAAATTTAAACCATACATTTTGTGGTAATAATTTATAATATGACCCCAATTAGCTCCTAGCTACTGGTACCTATAATTGTATTCGTTTATAGCTTTTAAGGTAGCTATAGCTGTAGGACAGCTAACTGTCTATTTTTCTCCGGGTCCTTGAAAATTTAAGGATTTTTTTAATGCGTTGCAGGTAGGTATACACAGATATCGGAAGTATTAATAAATTCGTATTAAGCCAGTTACAGTTGATGTGAAAGTTATTTTTCAAAACATCCTCGAATTTTATAGGTATAATATTATTCTTTCATATCTTAACTCAGTGCTACCAGCAAGTTCCGAATGACTATCAGATGGGAGATCAATTAACAGATTCCAAAATTCTAAAAAAAAACCCCCAATTCCCTCCCCCTTGTACCTAACCGATTATAATATACGTTTGAAATATTATATTGAACGGGTGCGCGACGATTCTCAAACTTAAATTCTTGCATTAATTATGTAGCCGTATTATGCGTATTGCGTAAACTCAATACCTAACTTAAGTTTTATCTATTATAATTTTATGACTTGTATATGTTTTCTCTCTCTCTCTTTCTATCCATCTCCTGAGTATTGTTATTATATTATATCCGTACTGCACTCTGCATTCCATAAATTACGCGCACGCACTTTAGTATTCCCTGCCACGGGCGTGTGTGTATATAACATTATACAACGAGGTTTATCGATTTCGACCCACCGCGCCAAACGTCGACCAAACAAGCACGCACTTTATACTCACGTAGGTACCTACACATTTTATATGAACGGTGTGCAGGTATATTAATATTATTATATTATAATATAATGTAGCAGTGTACCTGCTATTGTATATACAATTATACATAATTGTATATAATATACACAATTGTATATAATATACATATGTGTGTGTGTGTGTACTAACGAGCAGCGGGAAAAAACGCGTAGCTGCACAACATGAACGCACGTCGTGGTACAGTATTCGTGTATATATAGGTAATATACTTGGTAGATGAAAAGAGTTTCTCTAACCCTTTCAACAAATCCCCCGCTGTTTAATTCTAATTGGCATTTACACGGGCGATTTTTCAACGTCACCCGGAAACTTGCCTTTTCTTATATTTCTTATACGTGTATACGACTTTATTGATCCTCCAGACATCCGACTCAACGTAATATTTACGCATATGTATACTATATAAGGGTACTATCATGTCAATGGATGTATTATATTTAAACGGTCATGTCGTCTGAAGAATATACAGTGTCTAAATCCCTTTATACTCCTTCGTCAGAATACTGATCAAAGAGCTGATGGAAACCGTAACAAGTGTCTTCGAAATCAGCACATATTTAGTTTCTAACATCCAAGGACCAAGACAATAACGTCGATAACGAAATGTATACGTACAAAACATACTTAATGTCTACACGATAATAACAATTATAAAACTATTAGTTATAAGTAAATATTTTTTCATTAAATTATATTGATTTACTAATTTACATATTTATTAGTTGATTACAATATACTAAAACCGTATTATAATAATGTAAGGGTCGTACATAGAAACAAAAATAATAAATGGCTGACACGACTGGGCTCCTGATGACGTATGCCATATTATCATATTGAAATGTATGTCTACCTACCTATATATCAATTTTCTATATATATGCACGACGAACCACATGAATATCTATTATATTATTAAAACGTGAGGCGATTTCTTATGACAGTTATATCTGAAGTTCTACCGGATCGATTTTCACGATTTTTTTTCTTAACGCAAGTATTTGGTGTGCATATGAGTCATCTAATGAGAAAAGTCCAAAAAATTAATTAAATAGTTATTGGAAGTATAAAGTCTGCCGTATTGTTACGTAGCGAGGCGCGTTGCTTGCCGTGTGCACTCACACATCTTTACAACCCCCACTATAACAGCAATAATGCTGTGCTGTCGTCGGCACTACCTGGCATATACATTATTTACATTGTTGTCATAACAGTGAAATAGATGTATAATATATTAATATTATTTTTAAATTTAGTTTTTATTTAAAAAGGAATATCAATTAATTCCCATAGTAGGTTCTGTGGCATATTTAATATTTGGTACGTATAAGAAAAACATTGAGATATTTGACTAAGAGTTTTTAACTTGGTGATATTATGGTGGTTACATTTATCATTCGACCGTCATGATGTTAATTTAGAAAAAAGACAATGACAGAATTTAGAGATAATGTCTATATTACAACATATTGAACGGTCTGAACTTGGCGGATGGCCGGATGGTGACAGATAGACTAATTTATTGCTATTACAATTACAGAATATTAAAATAATTAAAAATGATCTCCGTTTTCGTACACAACAATAACAAAAATTTAAAAACATAAATACATTAATACATAGTAATAATAATTAAAATCACTACATTATAATATTTATTTTGATTTTATTAATCATAAGCCCGACAACTATGAACTATGGGCATTAGCTACAGAGGCGCAATCTAGGGGAACAGGGGATCATGTAGACAATTGCCCTCTTCATCAACTTGAACATTTGGTATAAAAAAGTTTATTTTATACTTTGATTATGATTTAATTAAAATAAAACACTATAAATAAAAATTTGATAGTAAAATGACAATTGTAACACACATTTTGAGACATATAAGAGGTAGGAATTTTAACGGACTATACGAAGTGCACGGGTTCAGCTAGTTATGATTAATTATTGAAACACATTTAGAATACAAGAAATTAAAATATTATTTTAGGTACTATTGCAGGATTTTTACCACAAATGCCGAATATTTAATATTTGTGGTTTACAAGAAGATGTAGGTAAGAACTTAATAGCAACATTACAAAATACCATATACATATCATGTCAACATAAACAATATCATAGTTATACATTTACGAAAAAAAGAAGAATAGTAGTCCTGAGAAGCGAGGAAATCATTATCGAAGCGTTACTAAAAATATCAACATTTAAGTATTTTATAGATTTTACTATGAATTATTTGTAATAATTTACATTTTTGTTTGTGAGTTACAAGAAAAAAATCTACGCAAATTATACAACTACAATTATTATGATCACGCCCTCGAATAATTTTTACATTTCATCTTATAGTTATGTACTACTGTACAGTCAGACTTGTAAAGTACTTGAGTAGAAGTATTTGAGTAAAAGTATTCAAATACTTTTTAAGTACTCAAATACGTATTCTAAATACATTTGAAAAAAGTACTTGGGTATAGTATTTGAATACTTTTTTGAAGGTATCTGTATTTAAAATCAAATACTATTTTTAAATACTTTTTCGTCTTACTTTTTAATTATTCTAACTTAATTATTCTTATTCTAATTAATTTAAGTAAAATTAGAGTTCTAAAATAAAAATAATAATTTAGTTGATTAATAAATAATAATTCAATTTATCTATAAGGTCACTAGGCTAAGGAAAAAAGATAAAACATATTTAAAAAAAAAAAAAGTATTTGAAAGTATCTGTAAATACTTTTTAAAAGTATCTGTATCTGTACTTGAATACTTTTTAAAAGTATCTTTTACAAGACTGTGTACAGTGTAAAGTAATTATCTAAATATTGATAGTGATATACTGATATTAGATTTAATCTAATCTATTAAATAGATTACACCCTACCACACTAAACACAAACCTCATTCGTGTTTATTAATATAAATTTATATAATTTAATATAAATAATATTTACTTATTTGCATAACTCCCTGCACTTAGTTAAAAATTACGCCATTTATCATAAAATATAATATTTCCAATTTTGTATACAATACACAAATACAGATGTAAATCTCTAATCTATAGTAAGTCATAGGAAGATATTCTACAAAAATTAAAAATAGCAAAGCTTTTGTGTTGCTATACTATGCCCCCAACGTGTACCTTAGTCACAGCCGAAGACTTACAGGGCCTTATACGACTACACTAGGTATTTCAGTAGATTTCTTACATTTAAAAATAAAAAGTTATTGCGTGACTTAAATTATCTGCTGATTTTATAACTATTAGTAAAGTATAATATATAATATATATCAACATTGTAATGAAGGCAAGTGTTCCATTTTAGTACGAAAATGATGTAAAGGAAATGGACTGTATTCGTCCAGAAAAAATCAGATTGTTAAATCATAACACGTAGGATATATTAATATTTTTATATAAAAAGCGACTTTATAGACAAATTACGCATTTTAAAACGACAGGAAATATATGTGAATGCTCTTTATCCAGACTCTACACTTTGCATTATGCATAATATACTATATGCACACCGTAAATTCGAATATGCACTAACCTTTAAAGAAAAACAGTCAACAATGTGTTTATATGAACCAATAAATATTTATAATCTGATCTCCAGATTTCAAACATTTTTGATTTTATTGGGAGATTAACAATCATGCGTGGTTGTCATTGTATGCCCGGATTAAAATTGGTGCCAAGTGGTGCTATTTAGGGGTGTGAGAAGGAACTATTTCTTCCCTTAAAAATTTAAAGAAATAATGCGTGTTTTCATTACAATAATTATGGTTTTAAGAGGACGCTGCACCCACAAGTGTTGTCCCCGTCTTACAAGTGTATAACAAAACAAATTTTACGCTCGAATATTTTAAGATATACAAACAATCTAAAACTTTAATACACTAATAATTCGCTTTTAAATTAAACTATAATAAAAAGCCTATGAGAAGCACTTCATAATAATGTTGCCTTTAATTTTTATAAGAAGTCAACTCACTCTAAATTTTAAACTAACGGAGCTAAACGTGATCTGCTGAGCATAAAATTTGGTATGTCATGTACTTGTAGGATGGAGACAACACATACAAGTTTAGTGTCCTCTAAATCAAAATCAACATTTAAGAAAATGATTATTAACACATGAGGCTATTAAATCTTATTAACAAATGCGTGTTGTCTTCTTAAATCTGTTAGCCCATCATAACTGCGCCGATAATAACCGAACGCGAAAAAAAATACGGATGCGATAATTTCAGCAGACAAAATACAATATTACTATGTAATATTATTTTGTTCAATTGTCAGTTGTCACGTAAAACCTATCGATCAGGATTAATCTGGATTTGGATTTGCACGCACAACTTTTTTTGCTATGATATTGTATCGATTAACGCTGTAAATATTTGAATAACTTCGAATCAACACGGAGAAAGACAAAACAGTTATAGGTACACATAATAATAATAATATATCAATGCTTATTAATTCTTCATTTTACAGCTATAGTTCCGTAATTTACATTTTACATACCTATTGTATATAAGGTTAGGTTCTAAACGGTATTATTTATTTTTTAAATCACTCCGATTCGCCTTGGAAAAAATATTTTAAATTATTAAAAAATTCATGGTATTCTTAAAATTTCTTCACGAGCCTTAAGTAACAACAAAAAAGACCAGTAGGACTTTTAAATTTGCACTGTTTTATGTATGTCTTCCCTCTCAACTTTTCATGTGTAAATTGTATTTTTTACACCAATAGAAACAATAGTATATATAAATACTTATATACATAGATATAAAAGTATCATACTTAATATGATGAAGTACCAACTGATTACTATGGGGGGGGGGGGGGCTCAGTGGCGTAGTGAGGAACTTGGTGGCCCTAGGGCCATAAGAGACAGAGGCCCCCTTTAACACAGAAATTTAATAATAATACAAATATAAAAAATTATTCAATAATGATTCATGAGCTAATAATAATTATAAAATATATTTTTTATTTTATTATTTATTGCATATTTTATAAATAAAAACATATAATATGTTTTAGTATTATACTTAAAAATTAACTTTTCGAGCCTTTATTTGAGCAAACTTGTCAATTACATCTACTAAATTAAATTGCCGTGCCCGCCTATTCTCAATGGAAATATTTGCCAAACCACTCAGTCGTTCCTCAGCCATCGTACTCCGTAAATATTTTTTTATTATTTTTAGTTTTGAGAACGATCGCTCTGCTGCTGCAGCTGTAATGGGTAACGTCAAATACAAAATAAAAGCAGTGCATACATCAGGGTATGTTGTTGTAAGAGGAGAATGTTCAATTAATAACATTTCTGCAATTTCTTTTGTTGTTTTTGAATTTTTCAATATTATATCCTTAAAACATGATCGAAAAGATAGAATCTGATGAACAAAGTCTGGAGAAATATCGTGGTTATACTTTTTTTGTAGTACCTATTTCTGCTTCCTTTTGTAGTTCCTCGTCGTTTAGTTCTGATAATGAAATAGGTTGTAAGCATTTAAAAAAGTGAGAAACTTAATTAAAACTTTGAAATCTACGTTCCATTTCGTTGATACTACGATCAAGTGTTATATTAAAAATTTCAACTTCAAATTTTTTTCCAGGTGATTTTAATCTTTGGTCTTCACAAAGCTCATCAAAAAACATTTTTTTTTTTGCTATACCTTTGGTTTTTAAATGTTGGTGTTATGCCCCATGTTTTCGAAAGATTTGTAGCTTCTGTGAAAAATTCCGAAAAATTTCCTCTTACAATTTTCAAATTACTTGTTAATGTTTGTAGTAGTCCTGTAGCTTTGTGAAGATCAATATCTCTGTGTTGTAATAATTGTGAGACACCATCTACGTTTTTTAGTATATCACTCACAAATACAAACATTAATACAAAGCTGAAACTTTCAAGACTTTTTACAAGTTGTTTAGCTTCTGAAATTTCATTTTTATTTTTAGACAATAATATTATTTTTGTTAAATCTTTTAAAATATTTAGAAAATTAAATCGAATAGGAGAAATAGAAAAAAAATTTTGAATTTCAATTGAGGCAGTCATAGTATCATTTAAAACCAAGTTCAAATTATGGGCGTTACAGTGAATATACTCTGCAAGAGAACAATGAGCTTTTATTTTTGTTTGGACACCGTTATTTTCGTTTCGTATTTTAGATCAAATTTTTTTCTACGTAAATATAATTTTAAAAAAAATGTTCAGTATTTTTTTTTATGTAATATTGTAACAATAAAGGTCCTGTGGCCCCCGACTTCGACACACCTAGGGGGCCCCGGCGGCCCCGGCCTAAATACGCCCCTGGGGGTCTGTGAACTCATCCATATTTTTACCCCCAATAAATATATTATTTAAATTATATACATATATGAAAACTGTAAAAATTTTAATACGTTAATTTGTAATTAACCCCTAGAATAACACCACAGAACTAAAAGCAATGAGCTAGGTACCTATAGCCTAGGTAGTAGGTACTTAGGTATAAATAAAAATTTACGGAATAAAAATATTGTTCAATTTATTAGACCTAAGGCTTTGACACGTTTTAAGTTTTATTAAAATAACTAGACACGTATAAATCTAATATCTTACATCTACCTAGACACCTAGTACCTATAGGTGCGTGCTAAATTCTAGATCACTTTGAAAGTAAAAACATTTTACAATAAACTATAAAATACCTATTACTATATTTACGTCTTACATTATACTCTATACTTCTATATTATATTCAATAGGTTATGTAACTTAACTCAAATTATTCAAACTCTGACAAGTGACAAGTGACATAGGTATTCGATTTGACGATTTCGTTGTTTATTGTTTAGTGTTAAGTACTTAGTAGGTATTGCGTAATTGTTAAAAAAGTCTCAAAATGATATTTACGTCATGTAGCCGAAATAGCTCAGTTGGGAGAGCGTTAGACTGAAGATCTAAAGGTCCCTGGTTCGATCCCTGGTTTCGGCATAAATTTTTGTTTTTTTTTTCGAGATTTTTTTTATTTAAACAACTTACTGTATTTAATATTATCATAACCATGAAGATTAGAGCCAAACCAATCTTCGTATACAAATATAACTTAACATGTAACATGATTATTCTGTCACCAGGAGCGCGTCGTTCGATAGATGGGTTACGTTTTACCACATAGGTTTTATTATATACGTATTACCTCTAATCTTCATGATCATAATTCATAACCATTTCAAACAATTTTTGCTGATACCATTGCATACATAATTAAAACGAATACCAATTTGAACTAAAATGTAAATTATAAAATAAATGATTTTTTGAAAATAAAACATCTAAATCTAAATTCGAACGAATAGTTTTTAAACTGCTTAACTGTGTGTACTAAGGTCTAAGAATAATAAGTCTGGTAAACTAGTAGGAGTAGAAAATATAGGGGTTATGGTGATTTAAAAAAATTATAGTGTTTAATATTTTATTATGAATCCATTAACATTTAATATTTTGTGACGATTGTCTGAGTATAGGTAGCAAGTAGGCTGAGATACTAGTGTACATACTATAACCACTTACTTAAATTCAAATATTTATTACATATATTTTAGTCTTGTAAAAGCGTTTATTAAGACATTGTTCTTATTGTATATACATATAAATAATTCAGAAACTACTAGTTCAAATTTTTATGTACATTTATCAACATTTTCGAAAAAATCATCAGCCTAACAATTCACTCTAAAAAAGGTTGGTTTCATTAAATTAAAAAAGAAGGTTGTATCACCTCATGATTACATGGAACTACTAGAATAGTATAAATATTTTAATAATTAAAAATATTATATTTAAGAATAATCAAAATTTAAAAACCAGAATTTAAATTTAATTATTAAAAGAATAAATGCTGGAGGGAAGGCATGCTCGGTATTTTATTCTGTATAATACTTATACAAAAATTATATAAATACTTTAATTAAATAAGATTAAATTTGCACTAAACGTACTAAATAGGTATATATTGTACTATGTACCTATAATACATTTCTAGATATTAATATAAAATAACATGTTTTTCTGCAAGGTCTTGAAGGCCTACCACTTAAACGAAGAAGAACTAATAAACCAACACTACCTACCTATCGATTAGACTCAATAACAATAAATTCTGAATAAAAAAAAAATTCATGAAAAACCATCTAAGGAATTTTATAAATATTAGCAAACACGCCGTTCCTCCCGGTCGTATATATGAAATTAAATTACTGAGTTATTTATTACTTTACAAAGTGTAGTAAGCCCTGTTACACATTATTAAAGTTCAAAATGTTCCACAAAATGTCATAAGAATGTCATAGAACACTTGAGTAATGAAAGCCATAAATGACGTAACTCTAAAGATTTACAAGTTTTGACCAATAATTCGGAAAGTTACTACAAAAGCTGAGCGTACACATGATTTTATTTATTGAAAATAGGTAGAAAAAAATTAAAGCCTGAGCTATAAATAAATAAAATATGAAATGAGTAAGTCCATTGTTTAAATAAATACGAAATATCATGAGGTGACCTAACCTAACCTAACCTACTCAAGATTTTATTTTATTTAAATATGTAAACAGGATTATAATTATTTTTGAGACATTGGATGAATAGAATTTCATCCTTTCTAGACATGCGTTAAAAGGAGGATTGAAAATACTAGATGGTAAAGTTCTGATGTAGTCAATTCTTGGTATAATCAGTTGCAACTAGGTTATTATATGATACCAAAAAAGTTATATCCAATCACAAAACGATTTGATCAACACGACACGGCACACGACGTAGTTGTAAATCCGACTTTAGTGTTACAATATTATGAATATAACCTAGGCATATTTTATGGTTACCGGTTATGTGTATACTACTATTGTTATTCTTACTTTAACAACAGTGTTTCGTTTCAGGATAAAATATGGCACCTGTTGACAAGTCGACTGATGGATCCGATTCAGCAGACAAATCGGGTACGTCGGCACCGAGTCCAGCGATCGGCGAAAATAAGACAGCTGGCGGTACGTCAGCCCAAGGGATCGACCAATCAGTCAGGCAGGGCACGCCTGTTCTGGACGGCAATGGATATGCCGATACGACAATGAGTCCCAAACTAGAAAACGCAGACAACATAAGTGAGTACACGACCACCTACACGTCTTACATGCTACTAAAGGTATTCTGGTGTGCAGTAAAATAATAATGGTAATTTCATCTATAAGATCTCGGCCACCATTTTTCATCTCGTGTAATTTATATTATTACATTACGACCTCGTCATATTTCAAAATACATGGCTGTTTGAGAAATGTACTGGAAAATTATTTATTGATATTTTAAAAAAGCGCCTGTCGCTTGCACGTATACTACCTACCACCTACCTATATACAACTTTCGCTATTACAAATTATTATATATTTCCATTCATTCATGATTGGCTCGTTAGAAATAACTTAACATAAACGACATTTTTTAAATAATTGGATTCGTTTTATAGTTATACATGTAAAAAATACACACACGTAATACATATAAAATTCGTAAAAAAAAATACACAAAAGCGCGTGTCTGGCATATTGCGATGAGCCTATAATACCAAAGGAAGCAGTTTATATTGGAATGGCTTTTGCATAAATCTTTATTGCCTGCCTTGATATATATATCTTGGTGGATCCTTAACCTCCTTTTTACTGATCCCCTTCTTCCACAGAACACACGGTACGTGGCTAGTGCGAAATAAACACAATATATCGCTCTGTTAGATCGTAAATTGGACAAAATGAATGTATAAGTAGGCCAATATGCATAAAAAAAGTGCTTTATTTTACATTACTGATTCCACTGAAATTTTATATATGTGCAGAAACTAAACTATCAGACAAAGATTTGAGGACGCCGAGCATACCGTTCATAACGTCTACGCCAAACACCTTGTCTCCAACGGATAGTTCGGAAATGCCACCATGGGCATCTTGGTCTATAATAATAGGTCAGCAACAATTTTCTGTAAATTAATACAGTCAAATTCTCATATTTCGTTCAATAACTTCACTAATTTAATTATTTGTATTGATATAATATTATGTAAACATAGCGGTAGTACTACTAGCAGTCGGATTCGTGGGCTTTTGCATACACAGATTCTTCAGAAAGCGAAGAACAAAAGATGGCAAAAAAGGAAAAGGCGTCGTGGATCTAAAGGCGGTCCAACTATTGGGTTCAGCCTACAAAGAAAAAGTAAGGATTTCAAAAAAAATTAGACAGCGTAACCACAATAATTCAATGATCGGTTTATGGTTTAATCATTTTCAACACAATTGTACAAAATAATCAAATAAAATAAATTATTGTCTTATAATAAGTACATTTAATAATAGTGAATAAAACGTAATTATAATATTTTGTTATTAGAATTTAAGAGAATTGTATGTTTAATACTGTTATAAACTTTAATTCATTATAATTCAACGGAAGTAATTAAAAAATTACATATATACCTATCGATCTTTAAAGCTGTAACTCTATATGATTATGTATAATTATATCTCTGAAATTAAATCTATCAAACATATTAAATTATTAAAAGGATTCCATATTTATTAGTAAAAGACGGATCATACTATACAAATCAATGCAAATTCCACTGTCAGCATAATAATATGATAAGAAAACTTTTAACTGGTTAATAAAAAAAAAAATTACATCTTCAAAACTATAATTTTGGTGATTGTTCAGATACAACCAGATATGGAAGAATTGGCTGACAATGCTGAAGAAATTGCGGAAGAAGGAGACAGTACAAAGGACGAGAAAAAGTTAGGAAGGTTACAGTTCAAGGTATAATTACGTTGTAATAATATACGCCCTTTTTTTTCCTAACCTGCTGACTCTGTGCAAAAATGATGCACATGTTACAGATGGAATATGATTTCCAAGGCAATACTCTCTCCGTGACCGTGATCCAAGCGGAAGACCTGCCAGCCCTCGACATGGGAGGTACCTCGGACCCTTACGTGAAGGTCTACTTATTGCCGGACAAAAAGAAGAAATTCGAAACAAAAGTGCATAGAAAAACGCTGAATCCCGTCTTTAACGAAACATTCCAGTTCAAGGTACTTTTAATATATATTCATAATTATCATTTTCCAAATGAACATGCCCAAAATCAAATAATAATTACCTATTTAGGCGTAATCTGTTTTTGTCAAATGGTGGAAGAGGCAGATGCTCTCTATAATTTTATAGTGGTGAAATATATGTATTGTTTTTCCTCCTTATTTTAAGCTCTTATTCATTGAAAGTTAAAACACTTTTTTCTAAGCAATATATTTTTCCATGTACATTTTTATAGTTACTTAGGTATTTATCACTTAAATATTTATTTTTTAATAGGTATAGGTAGATTTAAATTTTTTTCATTATAAAAAATAATAAAATAATACTAACATAATATATTTTCATTAATTTTAAATTCTATAAGATACAAAGACTACTATATAATTGGTAAATTATTTGAGGAATAAAAGGATTTCACTTACAAACCCACTATATTTCTGACCACTGATAGATAAAAATTTTATTTTATTTTGTCTTTCCCCTTTTATATTCAACCTAGAATATAAGCGCACACAGTATTATTCAGTATATTATATGTGTATCGATGAATGTATGGTAACTTGGAAGTTTACATTATTTAATTTGTATTTCTTCCATCATCCCGCAGGGAATACCTTATGCAGATGCAATGAACAAGACATTGGTATTTGCCATTTTCGATTTCGACCGGTTCTCCAAGCACGATCAGATAGGAGAAGTAAAAGTGCCCTTGTGTCAGATCGATTTGGCCCAGACGATTGAGGAATGGAGAGAACTGCAGTCGGTCGAAGGAGAAGGAGGACAGGTCAGTAATAAAATGCGATCGTGGCGAATTTTTTATGAGAATCTATATTGTATATTAATAATAAGCTTTTTTTATAATTTTATATTGTTCTTGTCCATAAGCAACATATTATTATTGTTATTATTATTATCATTATTATTATTTTGTCGTATTAATTATGTACACGCAAAACTTATGATATTTTTATGGTATGACAAATTCTTCGAAATCTATTGAAGTATTCCTCCATTTGAGAGCATTTCAGAATAAAATACTAATTACTAACAACAACATTTTAAAAGACAAATTAATAAATTATTACATTGTTATGATAATATTTTATTCCACTGTCAATCGGATCATGATAACCAATTAGTACAACTCGTTATCAGTTTATCACCTATTAATACCATGTGCATTTTTCCATAACTATCTACAGCGGACAGGAAAAATACACTATTTCATGGTTATTTTCATATAGATAATATTAGTTTTATTTTCTAACTTATTTTTATTTTATACTTAACTATTGTTTGAACTTAATTCTTATTTTTATCTACTTAATTAATTAATTGGTTAATTTTGGGATCAGTGATTTTCGTATGAAACGAGCATGCAATACTTTTCTATTCTATATATTATTATATCGTTACGCACACATATATTATAATATGATATATATAATTAATATAACTATATATTTATTAGATATATTATAATATGTGTGTGTGTGTGTGGAGTGTAGTATATATTGTATATACGGTTTTTTTTTTAATTAACCGGCTATGTTTCAAATAATATTTGTAATAATCGTTTTATTATTGTTTTTTTTATACTACCTATATATTATTTTAATTTATTAAGAGCACCTAGTAAAGCTAAAGTAATATATTATGGTTTAAAATTTCCAGAAAAATAAAACTAAAATACAAATATTTCACAAACTAACCTATAATATTATGATGTTCGGTTTAAAAAAAACACCCTGTATATACTTATACTTACATTTATATTATATATACCTATATATTGTTGCAATATTTTATTTCTTCTTTACATCTACATTTTTTTCATATTATTATCTATTGTTGTTCGCAAGCATTGTATTTTGTTATTTTTTTCTGTTTGTATTGTTTTGGTTTGAATACAAAAAATCAACCCGATTTTTTTGGAACACGGTGCACCACGAAAACCAACAATGTAAAAAATATATACTCACGTAAGTACGACGGCCTCCTCAGCCGAAATATAGGCCTGTGTCATACCAAAATGTGTGCTGTGTCTCGTGTTTTTGTGGTGTTCTGCTAATATTATGATTTTTATTTATTATTTTTTTTATATATATATATATAAATATATTATATATACATCAGTTTTATATTTAAATCCTTTGTTTTCAATGTTCTAGGAATATTTTTTAGATATTCATGCGTTTGACAGTTTTTCTCGTTGAAAAAAAAACTTTTACACGGTTTTTCCCTCGTCGACGATTAGCGTTGACGATATATTTAATATTATTGTTGTTGTGATCAAGTGTCGCAGACGCAGAGTTGGTATCAATGGTCTAAACTCTAAGACTAAACAATTTTCATTTCAGTTGTTACTATTCAAAACGATATTATAAGTCATGCGTGCTTAAAAATCATTTAGGTATTTCATTAATTACATATTGACAGTAATGACAGAAACGAAAATCTATTATAATATACAAGAATTCATATTAAGTAGAGATACTTACATTTTCGCCAAGAATTAACTAATAAAGAATATATATTAGAAAATCAATAACTCAAACTGTACAACAACGTGTTACCCTTAATATAGAATAATTACTTACCTATGTATATTAATCGACACCGTTCGACCTTTGATACCAATTTCAAGTGTGAGCGAAACTATTTTATACAGTAGTTCTCTGGAAATATGCAAATTTTCACGTATATATTATTGTTATGATCTAAAGGTTATGTTTTTGTACATAGACTTGAGTAACATTTACGTACAAAAACAACGGTATGATATTATTTTAGATTTAATTAAGATCAGAGTATAAATAATATTATTAGAATATATATTATATAGTATGTATAATTTGTGTTGTAGGTATTTAATGGCGCTGAATATAATAATAATAACTATATTACGCTAATTTTGTACAAATACGATGTGTTTATTAAGGATAAAATATTACTAATACCGTGTAAAGAACCAACAAATAAACCTACGTAGGTGTTTTAGTTTTTCATTAATTAATATTTCGATAGTTCTATCAAGTTCAAAATTCTTGTGCGACTAATAATTTAAAAGTTCAAAAATTAACTTTCAATTTAAAAATATGATATTAACGTTGTATATTATTATGTTTAAAAATCCATAGTATAAATCGTTCATCAAAATTGAAAAAATATCCTTAATATTTTATTATGAAACACGATATCGTATTGACAAAACCTGGACGCATAACATCCAGGCACAATAGTATGGATAGTATTATAAACGGAATATTAAGTTCTATAATCAATAGAGCCTATAATACATATTATATTATATATATATATATATTGACCTATAGTAAATATTATATTAATTATTTGTTGTTATACTAACATTACTGTTTTTATTATTATATTATATAGAACAGTGGGTTCTAGACCTTATATAGCGTAGAATGTCAAAACACTTAGGTATAGTGGATACTTAGAATTTGAATACCTATTTCAAAGCGTTTAAGACCTAAAATAATAATAATATTATAACATCATTAGATTCAAAATTCACATCTAGTGGCACAAATCATTTGGAACATGCTGTATTACCTAGTACAAGTTCCCGTGTAAAAAATCTATTTGTTTTTTATTTTTAGAAAATTGGATTGTTTTTTTTTTTTTTTTGTACCGATTCGAACGATTATATCTACAAACACGCATTGACGTTAAAACTATCTGTTTTTCGCTTTTTCAGGACAACAAGCTGGGAGACATTTGCTTCTCATTACGTTACGTGCCCACTGCCGGAAAACTTACAGTAGTAATATTGGAAGCTAAAAACTTGAAGAAAATGGACGTTGGTGGACTCTCAGGTAAAAACCATACGACGAAAACCATCGTATTTATCTGCAGTTTTCGTTAATAATTCATATGGCATATATAATATTATTTTTGAGTAGATCCGTACGTGAAGATCGCTTTGATGCAAAATGGAAAAAGATTAAAGAAAAAGAAAACTAGTATAAAAAAGTGTACCCTAAATCCATATTACAACGAGTCGTTCACATTCGAAGTGCCATTCGAACAGATACAAGTAAATAGTTTTTTTTTTCGACAACAAGCGCTATTAGCCTGTGGAACTGTCGGGGAGGAAACTGTTGGTCTTGGTACTCTTGGATGTTTTGGCAGAATTTCGAATGGGCACCCGTAGGTTTCTTCCATGCCCGGGTGGGGGGGGGGGGGGCGGCGACCTCTCTTTCAGACACCATGAACTGCCCCGGAAAGCGATATGCCACCCATGACCAGGATTCGAACTGGCGATGGTGCGCGTCGCAACCGACGCCTTAATCCGCCCGGCAACTACACCCCTAAATACAGTTTATATTTTCAACAATTACAATAAGATAGTTAATATGGTTAACATATAATAAGTTAATACCTAGGTAACTAATGGCTAGGTAGTTCCCTATAATATACAATGATTAGGTAGAAAAAAATAAACGTTCGTAAATCACTTATCAATATTTGTACACAGACAAAACACGATAAATTATTATCTCATTGATAATTAACCTTGAACTATCTATATAATTTAATTTAATATTAAAAAGGTTAAAAACCCAAATCACCGAAATACCTCAGAAAATGGAAATTTTTAACTGTCCCCCGATTTGAAATGTCAAAACATATGATAATATGTGTAAGCCAATTTTCTTCTATTTATAAAACGCCGGTCACATAAATTATTTTACTATAGAAAAATTTTTTACTTCAAACTTCGAAGTATTTAAAAATATATTATGCATAACCTGCAACCCAAATCCAGAAAGTGTGACTGTCAACCAAAGTTTCCATCGTAGGTAATTGTAGCTACACAAAAATCTACATTTTATTTATTTCAGACTTCACTTTTAAAGTTCAAGGTTACGCAGTCCAAACAATACATAAATATCATTTGTGTATCTAGTAAATTATATATGAAAATAGCTCACCTACGTTTAATTTAAAATATGGAACTGAAATTATTATATTTATAATAATATTTAGAGATCCTAGTTTATGATTACTTTTAAAAATTTAAATGATGGTATGTTAAATACCTGTGTGTACTTTTTTATGTAGATACCTAAGTTTTGTGGGCCAACATAGTAAATATAGTATTACCTACGTCAACTTCTGTTTATTAACGGAAACCATCTATTTTAACCATATATTATTCATGTGTTAGTGGATTTCAGCGTTCAAACCAAATTAAAATATTCTAAGTTCAACAATAACTTTGTAATAGTATTTTGACTATTACTCATATTACACATATCTTTAAATGGAAGCGTGACGTACTGACGTGCACAATTATTTTTATTATCCAATCATTTTGTTCCTTTTTGAACTTTTGAAGGATATATTTATCATTTCATAATCTTAAGCAGAATATTTTTCTGAGAATTTCAATACTTGTATAAAAATTTGATTTTAAACGATCACATAATTAACACCATAACCTTATCAGTTATCAGATTTAATTTTCAAAATTAAGTTGAGTGATAGACTAAAATTTTTTGGAGTAGGTTAAGTTTATAGTAAAAAATTTTAAGCTATAAGTTAACTACTAAAGACGACTGGCCATACTGGTAACTTCACTCAAATTATCTTATCTTTAAATAATAAATACTAATGTTAAACTTATAACTAATTAATTACTCGTTCAAAATTAAAATTTTATATTTTTACTTATTTTAATAGTTAGAAAAAAATATTTCAAAATATTTAATAAAACTAGGTATCGCAGATTTATGATTTATTCTGCAGTTTTCAAAAAAAAGTAAAAACTTTAAAAATTAGAGCAATAACAAATAATTATGATTTTAACAGCAATATGTGATTTTGTAACAACTTCAAGCTATCTAAAAAAAATATACTTTATAACGTTAAAGTTTTTGAGAAAATTATTGTTTACGTGTTTACATTTAAAACAATCACATTGTAGATATAAATTATAAATTTATAATATATTCGACGAACTGTTTCATTATCCATGTCACGTATATAATACTTCGATGTGTTTTATACTATTTTGTGAGGCAACTTTTAGGATTTTAATTAAATTTAGTAAAGCTGTATGTATATTAAAAATATCCGGTTATACACTTATACATCTTTAGAAGTTTTCTCATTTTTCTTCCACGTGGCTATACGATAGGTATTCTCCACTATATATGTGCGTCATAGTACCTACACTTGTACTTACTTAATATACTTGTACAACATGCAGTAGCTATTTGATTACAGGTTCTTAGTAGGATCAAGTCAATATGAATTAACTCTCATGATTTGAAGTAAAAATGATTATGCCTTTCATACCGAGCGGCTAGCAACCACCGCATTCGTGTTCATATTTATCAACGAATGACGATCGATAGTATTTAATTATACAAACTTGAAACTTTAGTTAGTAATAATTAATAAAATTAAGTGTTATATGTTGTAAAAATATCAACTCTCAAAACAAATAAACCAGACATTTATGTGTCCCGAAAAAATCATCAACACTATGGGACAAGTTGAAAAGAATGATACTACCGTGTACTAACAGGACGTGTGGCATCGTATCTCATTTTATAGTAAATCAAGGTTGAACGTACGCTATTTTATATGCAAAATTATTGCAATATGACAACACAACCTATGAAAACACTAAAAATGTGTAGTACATTGTCTTAATACAACGAATCAATATAGTGTGTCGTTTTTGTCTCTTCGTTAGTCTCTTGGTGTCGAAATTAAGTGTACAATTTTTTGTATGCAACCGAAGAGTCATTTTCGTACTGGTTATACAACTTTGCTTGCTAGTTACTTATTCGTATTTTACTCTTTTATACTAATACATATCTTATTTCTTATATAACAACTAAGGCTAGGATTTATATAAATAATATATGCAACATAAAATAGTAAAATATTTGTTTAATTTACAATAATTTATTGTAAAATACACACAATAGAAATCTGAAATATAATCAAATTTACAATGAATTTAAAAACGATTTCCAAACTATCTACTTGTGAACGAAAGCGAAATAGTTATATTTTTCGTAGCAACTTAACTTCTTTTGCATGCCTTATCTTTATGGAAACACGGTATATATAAAATACGCAGCCAATACTTGTTTTTAATAAAAATAATACCTTTGAAATACATGTTTTTATGTCTCCTCCTCCCCTTCAAAGAAAGTAATATAAATTCACCACTGAAAACATTTTATAATTTTAAAATATATTGACTAAAGTGACATATTTTGTAAGCTGTCCCATTTTTGTTAGCCCTAGTTCTAATATATAAATCCATAACAATTTTAAATACTTTTTTTTGTCAAATACAACAAGAACAACGATTTTATGACATTAAAAATGATAAAGCTCTAGCCTTTCACACTATATTTTTGTTTGAACATTCATATACAATATGCATTTTTTATGTTGATTAAAATATGCAAAGTGAAAAATAGATAATTAGTATCAATTTTGATATATTATACTTTTTTCATTCATGGGGTAACTACTAATCAATGAGTAAAAAGAACACCACTACAAAATAAACATAATATCCAATATCCATGCAGTACCGTAGCTAGGGGGGGCTTAAGGGCTTAAAGGCCCCTTACTGAAATATCAAACTTACTATCCTTGATAATACCAGGCTAGTAGTACCACTAATATCCTAGCCCTAGCAATAAAATATTGTAGCCCTCCCCCAGAAAAAAATCCTGGCTGTGTTATCCATGCATGATATAAACCCTAGCACTGATAACAATATAAGATTATCATAAAATAAAATATGTTTTTTAATGTTGTCGAAATACTTTCAGAAAGTGAACCTGGTAGTGACAGTGGTCGACTACGATCGCATCGGTACATCTGAGCCCATCGGCAAAGTGGTGTTGGGCTACAATGCCACCGGCACCGAACTGCGGCACTGGTCCGACATGTTGGCGTCGCCAAGGCGTCCGATCGCGCAGTGGCACACGCTGAAAGATCCGGACGACGATGCTAAAAACTAGAAAACGCTAATATACAAGAACCGACCGAACGACAGACCATCGCCGCCGGTCATTGCCATCGCTTAACCACTCGCCCCAATCGGATATTATAATACCATAATACAGAAATAATAATTCTCAAACAGCACACTAAAATCGGAAATATAAGCAGACACCTATATCTAATATAGGCATACACTTCAAAATAATACCAAAATAGATTAATTGTCTAAACGAGAAAACGCGCCATTTTGTGTATTAATATCATCGTAGAGAATGTTGCAATATTATTCAAACTCTATCCTAAAAAAAAAAAAAAACATATACCTAATACTAATTGTTGGCGTACCTATCACATAAATATATTATTATATTAACATTCTTCGTGTACACAATGTGTACATGACGATATTTTTATCAGTGCGTGTTTTCACATGTTAAACTTATATCCTCCGTCGTCACTATCCCCAAAAGATAAAAAGAATAACAGATTATCTCTAATGAAATTATCACCAACCACCATAGAGGCATAGACATAATATATTTACTTATAAACTTGGACAATATTTATACATCCCTGCTATACCTAATAGATTATACACTGATTGTCGTTTATCGTCCTGGTGCAACTTAGAGTTAGAGATATTGTAAAAACAAACCTCGTTTTATTGTGGTGCGTATTATTAAAATAATATTATTCAGAGATACAGCCAGGGGAACTGAGTGAGCTGAAAACCACCCCAAAATTTCAGGAAAATTTAATAATGCTTATGCAAAAATAATGGGTAACCATTTTTATTAAAGTTACTGCAAATATCTAAAATTTTACATACTCACCATCAGCATACCAAACTTATGAGGGATCCCAGTTAAGCCTCCCCTAAGAAAATTATCAGCCCTACCCCCAAAGTAAAATCCTGAAAGATCTTTCGTATAATAATATGTTGTACTTAAAAGTGAGACGAAATTATTATCAATACCGAACAAAAAAAAAAAAAGATATAACTGTAATTACAAAACGTCTTATAGTATACACTGATTTCTTCTCAGCGTTATTATTATATTGGTAGAATATTGACAGTCATAATATTATATAATATATTGCCAATATATCATCCTATCGGGTAGTATATTATACATAGATAGGTACTCTCATATTTTTATCATTTTATTTTTTTCTTCTTTCCTTCTCTTAACGGAAATTATATACCTACCTACTTAAAATAAAAACAAAAAATATAAAATATATTATATTAATACATACATTATATATTATATATAAATTATAATATTATCTTCGTTAACCCTCCCATGGGTGTTGTTCTATACTAAGCCACTGTTATTCGCTTCGTGTAAACATTATTTAGTTTTAATACACCTTCCTACCCTAAACCTAGTACAGAAAATAATACCATCGTATTATTATTATTAATAAATATATAAAAAAATGTATTAAGTTCTCTGTGTAAATACTATTTTGCCACCACCATTATTATTATTATTATTATTATTATTATTATTATTATTATTATTATTATTATTATTATAATTACCATCATTACGTTTTTTTTTTTTTTTTGATTGGATAGATTTAACACGTTATTATAAAATAGTCTTCGTTATTTAATTGTAATAATATTGTTATCCTCGAAGACCTGAGAGGTGCGTTTATAAATGAATCATTGGAACAAAATTTATATTATCTTTACACAAAATTTTAAAAAATACCTCATTCCAAGTAAATCATAATAAAGAACAACGATAGTTTATTATACCTTAGAAAAAAAGTTATATCGACATTTTTAATAGACGCATTTTTCTTGTCAGTCTCGTTTATACTTATTCTCTAAATTATAATTTATATATATATATAAAAAAAAAAAAATGAAAACAATAATAACAATAACACAACATATTTTAGTCAAACAAAATATACCTATATTATATTCGTAAAGAAATGTACTGTTTATCTTGTTATTGTTACTTATTTATGTAAAAATTGTATTATATTCGAATAATATTATTAGGTACTTAATTAATATTATATATTAAAAACGAAATAAATGCGTAAGTCTATATTATATAAAAGAAATAAAGCGTAGATCGGGAATAAGATACGTTTCGGTCGCAAGGCCTGAGTTTTTGTCTATCATTAAAATATTATTATACTGTGCTCGCATTTCCTCTTATTTTCATATTGGTAGAGAATAATATTACATTTTAGAGGGATAGGTATATACTACTATAGGTACAACAACAATAATGTTATCGATACCAGGCACCTGTCTATTTTAAAAGGATACCTAACGTCTTATAACTTTCTTTATGATTTTTTTCTTTAAAAATCGTTGAATATAATTACAGTATAATATAATTCCCAATATGATCAGTAAAACTTTGGTCAGCCAAAAATATGTTTTCATCGCTTTAAGCGTGCAGTTGTCATTATAATATATTATATATTATATAAATCAAATAACTGTAACGTTCAACCGCGAACATATTAAAACTTATGTTACGTTTTACATTACCTGCCTTTGTTGAAGTTAAAACGAAAGTCGATCGTATCATATTTTAACGATATTATATAATATATTATTATCATTATGAAAAGCTATGTAATTTTGTGAGAACGATATAAGGCATAAGTCATAACGAAAGAAAAACAAAAAAACATTAATAATATCATGTTGCATAAAATTCATTAGGTATACATAAAATATAAGAAACGTACTAAACAACAAAATATAATAATAATATTTGTGTTCCTGCGGTTATACCGAAACTTCTATATTGATAATGCAATATATTATTGGTTAAAAATATTGTTCGTTATTTTATAACAATTGATTATAATTTTTTTTTCATAAGCTATCCCAAAACAATGTTGTATTTTTTGGTTTTAAAATTT
The DNA here is from genome assembly GCF_037042655.1 of Diuraphis noxia. Classification (NCBI taxonomy): domain Eukaryota; kingdom Metazoa; phylum Arthropoda; class Insecta; order Hemiptera; family Aphididae; genus Diuraphis; species Diuraphis noxia. The sequence goes on along the minus strand of NW_028301712.1, from coordinate 68,356,265 downwards.
AAAAAAATCATAAAAAAAATGTATAATATATTAATATACTATATACTGTAATGTTGGATAAATATATATGTTAAATAGCGCATTAGAACTACACTAATAAATAAAAATAAATACCTACATAATAAACATGTAAATTATAAACCTATATAGTATGTATAATTACATATTTTTTATCCTTTTATTACCCATCGATTTATATGCTGTAGAAAATATATAATAATTACAAATCATGGGTAAATATTACAAAGGAGTATACAAGGGTTGATCTGTGGCTGTTTAACTTTAAACACCCTTTCCACTCACCATATTGAAGATTTGATTTGAATAAGAAATTGTACAATACTGCAAGCATAACATTATGTATGTTTTTATATTTGCTTATAAAGTATAAAAGTCTAGTTATTTTTAAAAAACTTCACAATTAAAAAAAAAACAATAGACCCCAAAGTCTAAGTGTAGGTACTCAAGAATACTTCAGATTTTTTTTAGATTAAGTGCAGCTGTTTATTCCAATGAAAGTAAAATAATAAGTGAAATATGTAAATAAACAATAATTACAAAAATAAAAGTAGAAAAATCACAGAAAATATACAAAAAACACAGACTAAAATTTATGTTTGGGTAAAATAATATCACCGTTTTTCGACTCGTTAAATTTGTAAATTAATTATTATAAAAACTATTAGGTGTGACGACGATCTCAAAATATGTGTACCTTTATACGCGTCTATTATTATTTTTATAACAACTATTTTTGATTAATTAAGATATTCAGCCACTCTGCAATTTGCTCATATGAATTATGATTACACTGAGCGACAAAAAACATCTCACAGTGATGTAGGCTGTCAACAAGATACAATAATTTTTTTTATTATTATTATTATAAAGAAACCAGGCCTCGACTGCATAAGTCATTAGCCGCATTTGGTGACTTACAAACTGATTAATTCACTATGGGTTTATAATTTTTTTTTTTTTTTGACTCGGAGTATTTATTAATGAAATAAGTAACAATCATGATTAATAAATAGAAATAAACAGATATACAGAAGAGAGATAAGAAAAAAAACAAAATAAAAAATAGGTTTTTTGGTATAAGGCTTTGTATAAATTTGTGACTTGTGTCTTATAAATCTGAATATGTTGTTGATGTTTAGAGGTTCATTGTTGAGGCATTCGGAGATATTATTTGGAAATTTGTATTTGCCTCTTTCTTTATTAAATTGGCGACATTCTAATAGAAAATGTTTGATGGAGATTTCGGATCCACAATTGATGTATGGTTCTAGGTCTGTGTTTTATCCGTGAGGAGTTTGTGGGTAGATATACCAGATATGTCCAATCCTAAAATGGGTTAAAATTACGTCTTTTTATCTTGTTAGAGTTATTGGGTTAATCCGTCTATTGATGATGGGTGTAGTTTCTCTTAATTTCTTGTCCCTCAGTAAATTCCATTCCTTATGCCATAAGTTTGTTTTGATAATTTTAGCTTCTCTTTTAAGGTCATCTTTGGAAAGAAAATTTAATATTTCAATGGTTTGATCACTGGTTGCTTGTTTCACCATCATGTCTACTCTTTCGGTTCCCACTATTCCGGTGTGGCTAGGAATCCATTATTTACAATAATATTATAATATATAGGTTACCCTACAAACAGTGATTTCCCGCACTATCATCATGATACATATCGAGTAAACGAGTAAACAAAACGTGCGATGTATAGCTGTACGCTTTACCTTCACTTATTTCTTGTCAGATAATAGTATATAAGGCTTACAGTCTACACAGACTTGTGCACGGTGAGGGGGAGAGAGGTAAGCAGCAGTCTCTCCTGTTGTCTTTCACTTTTTCTTTAGAAAAATATCTATATCAGATATATGGATATATCTATCTCTGGTCCCCCGCAGAAGGTCTTAATCGGAAGAGGCTTGATAATAACATAATATATTGTTTTAAATTATTCGCGAAAACATTAATTGTTATCCGGCGTATCGTATATGCAAAATAGCAACAGCTGTCCATAATTTATTACATTTTAGTTCTTCATCATTTCGTTCACCGAGGAAACGTAGTTGCACACAACCCGAAACAAATCGTAACCAGCAACAATAAAAAAAAATGAAAAATCCTCAACCCTTAGCACATGTCGTATGTGCAGGACCGGATTGACCCGTTGAATTGCGGAGTAAGACTCGGCGGGGCAATTGAATTAGCTCCCCAATACAGGTAGTCAATATTTTACCCTTACAAGTACCTTTGAATTGGCTCCCATTTACTGTTTAATTGGCTCCCTACCGTTTTTTTTTTCAAAAATGTATTGGTTGCCAAAATGTTAATAATTTAAAGTACGTATAATTCGTAATTCGTATATTTTACATCGTTACACAAAATTAAATTTTAAAATTTTAAAAATAGACAATAATTTACCTAAGTGCGTCATTATAAAATTTATGTATATTATATAAATCAAAAATTAAATTAACAGACAGTATTTTAGCTAAGTGTGTCATCATAAAATTTATTTTTTTTATTTTTTTTATTTTTTTTATTTTTAAAGCTCTCAATATAAAATTATTACAGCTTGACAATTAAAACTAAAGATACATTAATAAGAAACGGTACAGGATAACGAAAAATAATAAAATGTATATACATACAAATTAATAAGTTAAATAAAAATATTATATTAGACAATTTTTGGGGGCATATACTTATTAGTCAATATTTTTATGTATTGAAACCTCGAATCTACACCAGTATCATATTTAGTGTTTACTAATTTCATTTTCTAAAAATTTTATTTTATCTCTAATTTCTTTTCTGTGTGGTTTTGTTGTATTGGAACTCCTTATAATAATTTTTGTATCAGATTGAATACGATATATGATATATTTAGAAAGTTGAATATATTAATTGGATTTTACGTCGTAAAATTAAATGCCTATAATATGAGAACCCCTGGTTAAAAAATAATATTTTACAATTTAAGGAGCCAATTCAAATATACATTTTTCAGGAGCCAATTCAAGGATCTAATTTATATTTACCCAAAATTGGGAGCCAATTCAATGATAGCCAGACTCGGTGGGTCGTTAAGTCATGAAGCTGTTGACCGAAAACATGTTCAGAGTTAAATTGAAAATGGAGTCTAAGTGTTGGACTCGCACAGACCATAGTCTAAGATTGTAGGTGTTGTTGATTTTAAGTTTGAGTGGGCTGATAAAGCACACAAATATTCGATGAGACGAATTCGTCGGATCTGGCGCCGCGGTATACGTGAAGTAACCACATTCTCCGGGAAACATGTAGGTATGGTACATATCATTCTACGTCGATATCGACTTACTACAAGTTAATGACAACAACTATTGTAACATGATTTGTAACAAATAATATTTAAGTAATAAACTGTTAAATATATGGAATTTATTTTTGGCAAACATTAACACACCCATAATATTAGTGCTAAAATAAAACCACCTAGATCCTCAATCTAATTTACTCGGTACAATATGCCAATATATTATGTCACCAAAAGTGGAAAGAACCATCACATTTTTTTTTTTTTAACTGATGTCTGGAAAATTACATAAGTAACATTTCAAATGAGTATATAGGTATAGTCGATTCAACTTTTTTTCACCTACTTAATGCTTATTTCACGATTATTGTAATAGAAAGAATACCATCATTTTTAGATTTAATGCAATGAAATATTTGTACACCTTCAGCAAACAAAAGTAATTAACAGTCAAGTGACTGGCAAAAAGTATTGATTAAAATATCAAACAGTAGTGTAGAAAAATGTGTGGTACGCCGAGAAGTAATACTCAAGAAGATGTTCAAGGATCAAATAAAGGTACAAGTTGATATATACCTATCGGTTAAGCAGGATTTTAACCAAAAGTGTTCACATAATTAGTCGAAGATGTCAACTGACACGGAATGATTTACTAAATCAAAAACTTTTGAAATATCTGTGAATATAACACCAACCTGACCACTATGCTTAAATCTATCTTTGATGAATGATGAAAATAGTTTATTCCACTAGTATAGTAGTCATTTTTCGACCACAATAAAACCCAAGTTGACTCGGAGAAATAAAAGTAATTTAAATATATACTCAATATATTTATCATAATTTCTAACTGATTGCTTAATTAATTCAAATGAAATAATTCAAAATTCTTTTTTTTTTTTAATGGAAATTTTTATTTAAGTCAAAATAAAACAATTTAGGACTTTTAATTAGTTAAAATATATTTACATGACAAAAAATACAATAACACAATTTATAATGAAGGAATATACTACTTTGTAAACACTTAAAATATTTTGTTTAGACTTTAGCTACTTTTTCATCATCAGATGAATCACTAGAATCGTCACTATGAATATTTGAACTCTTGAAGTTTTTCTGTGAAAAAACAAACGTTGCGGCATTTCAATGTTTTGTTTATAGTATTTATATATTATACTAAAAACTAAAAGGCGTCGGCTATCAGAAATATTAGGACTGAAATGTTTTAATGTATGTGTATAAATTATTAAATATGAATAATATCAAAATATATTTGAAAAAATTTTAAAGAAATAGATACAAAATTTAGTAATCTTACTCTTGAAATTACAGCTTATAATTATTACATCATAATATTAATACTCTTCTAAAATAATAAAATATCACTCACCTTTTCTAAAATATCTGTGTCGTATTTAAATTTTTCTCCCAGGGAATCAAAATTTTTTTTAATTCTTAATACAGCCGATTTGTTTATATCTGCAAGTGTAATTTTTTCTAAAGCCTTATCCAATACTTGGCTAGCTTCAATGACGTTGTTTTGATTAACTAGATCGGAACATTTAACAGTCAACTAAATTATGAAATTTAAATACTTTTATTTTTTTTTTAACTAACCATAAGAATCAATTATAGCACTATAAATTAACCCTAGGTTTGCATTCTGATTGACTTCCTTAAAAGTTGGTATAACCTCTAAGAGCTTATAGCCCAACTCAATATTGTTGTTATTCCGAATATCAGCTAGTAATTGTCGATACTGAATAAACTTTTCATTTTCTAATTCTTTGGCGATGTTAGAAGCCTCATCAAACATTTTATTCAACATGAAATGAGACCACAAACTATTTGCAAACACTTTATAACCATGTGGTGAGATTTTGGTGTGTAATCTTTCAACTAAAAAAATATAATTACATACAAATCATATTAATTGAAATAATTGAAATCATAAAATGTATATAAATATATATTTACATACTTATAAAATAATAATTAGTTCTTAATAAATTATACTAACTTATTGGTATGAAAGATGAGTCTTTATTTAAGATGCTCACTAAATTACCACCTGGCACATTCTTTATGAATTCAGATAATTTATTTGTATCATTTAATCTTTCATCGATATCAGTTTCCAAACGAACTAATAAGTCATTAACATTACCATTTGCTTGATAAGCATTAAATATTTTGTTGTTCAAATTCAATTTACTGCTCATAACCTTAAAAAAAATTAATTGATTTTATTGACATAGATTACATTGATCAGAAACCGTAAAATCTTAATAACTCAACAAAATTGACTTAGCACTAAAACATAAGTATATGTTATTCTTTGCACTGCTACACTATTTATGCACCATTTATGCAACCTGAGTATGCTGCATAAAATAAAAAGATTTTATTTTTATTTTTAAATTTTAGATTTTTATGATCTAATTATTAAGTTTAAAATAATGTGAGCCCAGGTTTGCTAAAATAGTATGATTACCAGCAAATGATAATATAATATACAGGAATGTAAAAGTATGTTAGTAGCAGTGCAAGGGTTAATGATTGTTTTGATAACTCAATACTGTTAAATTAGTATTAGTGATTGAGACCAGTATTAGTACAATGATACATATTAAGTAAAATTATTGTACCTTGGTAACTTTTTCATTAAGATATTCTAAACTTCTTGTGTGGCCAGCTGCTGAAAGATTTTTTACCAAAAAATTTAATATACTTTTTGTTATTGGTCTATTATTTTCCAACATGTCTTTAGCAATTTCAAATGCTTCATTCAATTTTTTTTCACGAGTTAACAACTCAATAATTTTAGATTCAAGTGAGGAGTTAATATTATATCCTTTGGATCGTAAAGTTTTACGTAACGCAAGAGCTTGAGTGATGTTATTACTATTGATACATGACTCAAGATCAGTAGATAAAGTTTTGTTAACATCACTAGGGACAACTGAAACATTTTGTTTTGGTTTCTTAACTGTAAATGGAACTTCGAGTTCATTTTTCTTTAAAAGCTGGCTTAAAGACCACATGAAATTTTCTGATGGTTGGCAATCTTCTTCTTGCATTTGAGTCCAAAGAGCCATTGCTTCTTCTACTCTATTATTTTTACCTAAGACAAATATAATTAATAAAACTTGTTAATATCATTATGGACGGAAATTTATAATAATCAAGGAACTTTACTGTATAACTGGAGGAGTTCATTAAATATATTAGTCCTGTCAAATTGACCAATGTTTTTTGTAACTTCTAGTAAACGAATGAGGGATTTTTCATCATTATCCAATCCATATTTGGCACAAGCTGAATTAATACGATCTTGTCTAGTTCGTAAACCTGGGGTCTAAAAATAAAAATTAACATTCATGTTTATTAAGAATTTTTTTTAAATATAATGTAGTATAAAAACTATCAAAATTTTAAATCAAAAGAAATTACTTCAAATTAGTATTGGTAGATATTTTATTTAAATAAGATAAAATGTCGAAGTATCAAAAAGAAGACGCATTCAATTTATATACAAATATTTAAAAAGTGTACAAGAGTTTTTTAATTAAGATCGAACAATACATAAGATGTAAAAAATGATATCAGATTTTTATTTGCAGTTAGGTAATGTTTGATGTTAATTTATAAGGTACTAAAATCCTTATAAATAAATATTTAACTTGAACCACAATAATCAACTTGGAATATAAAAGATTTAACTTTTCACTTACTTCCAAAATTTTACGGGCTTGTTTGACACGCCCACATTCAATAAATGCAAACATAAGATCATACAGAGAATTTACTTCACCATGTACAGTAGTACTTAAGTCAGTTAACACTTGTAAGGAAATAGCATCTTCTGCTTGAATAAACTTTAAAGCTAATTCGTTTTTCCATGGAGTACATCTGTATGTCTTGCAACACCATTCAAATTTATCCAGAGCTCCTTTAATATCGTTGCTAAACACAAAAAAATAGTACAATTTTAAATTAAAATCATCTTAAAATAGTACAATATAACTTATTACTTGACAATATGAACTTTGATTAATGGTCCTAAAAGTATATTTGAAACAGTAATGTAGTTATTCTTGATAAGTAAATCAAATATTTTTTGAAGATTTTCTACATTGCCACTTTCAGCAACAGTATTTAATAATTTCCAACAAAGATTGGCATGTTGAAATGATGTAAACTCAGTATTATCATCAAATTGTTTAAGTGAAGATAGAAAATCTATAGCGTCTAAATCAATAAACATACCATGTTATTTTAATTGATAAACAAAATTCAGAATACAAACTTTTAATTTAAATCACAAGCAAATAGATACTTACTTTCAATACCATCAGTTTTAGCTATCAATTCCGCCATTTTAACAACCTTAAATTTGTCTAAGGTAAATTCAGAACTATTAGTTTTTAATTCATGTAAAATTTGTTTTGCTTCGTCCAGTTTATTGTGATTTAAGTACATATCAATAAGTAAAACCATTGATCCAGGTGGTATACTAAATCCTTCAGCTATTAATTTCTATACATAAAATGAATTTAGAAATTAAAATAAACAATGAAAATATAATAAAAATACAACTATTTCTTAATTATAAATGAATTTTTACATCTTTAAATGCAGAAGCTTTTTCAAAATTGTTATTTTTACAATACAAATTTAATAATTGTCTTTTAGTTCCGTTTTTAGCTTCACCAGAGGCTTCTGCTTTGCTAATGATGTTTTCCAATGTACTTTCATCCTAGAATAAAAAATAAATTTTTTAAATTGAAAATATCAACCATTTTAATTTATTTAAATATGTTTAGTTAATTTAACAGAAACTTAAAATTTAATAACACATACTACATTAGATAATGTATAACCTCCTGGCTTGGCACTCAATTCAGCTTTAAGCACTAAATTAGAATCTGTTAAATTTTCTAATAAACTTGTTATTTCAAATGTTAATTTTCCTTGTAGAAGATTTTGTACTTGTTCTGATGCATAAGAATTAATTCCCAAGCCTTTTCCATACATGTTCTAGTTTTTTTTTATAAAAATTAAATTTATTATTATTACATTTGAATAACTGAATATTTATATATTTAGTAAATAATAATTTAATAATTTACTTCTAATAATTCATGAACAATTTCCACAACTCCTGAAGTCTGTTTTAAACTTCGCACAAGGTCAATTAGAACTTGACTGATGAATTCTCGCATTTCAGTGATTTGGTCTTCTGTATGAATCGAGTTTTTATCAAATTTGTCTTGTTTTGACAATTCAGGGGCAGTTACAAGAGAGTATCGCGAAAATCCATTGCAAATTTGTTGGAGTAATATAATTAATGATGTTATATCATTACCAGCTAAAAATGCATTAACTAAAGGACGGCGAATTAAAGAAGGAACATAGAAAGCACGGCTAGTAGCAGCTGTTAAAAAAAAAAAAAATGAAAAAGTTATTAGTATACATTATTATATTTTATATTTAAATCTATTCAGATATTACCAATGTCTGCCGCTAAACGAATCTTTTTTTCAGACAGTAAATACAACACTAATGAATGTGTAGTAGTGCCTGAAGGTATACCCAACAATTGCAACTCATTGATGATTTTTGTTCCATCCAAATTATTTTTAAACATTGTTGGTAAAACATAATACCGAAGGGTATCGATATTAGGGTTTAATTCATACTTGTTAACCATAATACTCAGCACATTTTTTAATCCTACAATAAAACAATTGAATAAAATAACTTAAATCATGCTTTTATAACATATTTTACTAAAATTAATATTTAACACAAAATAGTAATTACCTTGCAAATCATTTTGTTTATCTTTAGCAACTAAAATTGGCCAAAAGTAATGTTGTCTAATAGGTTGCCCATTTTCTTTCAAATACTCAAACATGCCTAATGCTATATCAACTGACCCATTTTTCAATGCCATTTCAGTTGCAATTTCAAATGCTTTAGAATTTGACCCTTCAGATACTAACTTCTTGCAAAACCCAATAACATTATCCAAAGACTAAAAAAATAAATTTCAATATAACACTAATACTATTTTATAACATGGGTTTTTGGGGGACAGATTTTCTACACCTGTTGGCAAACTGATAATGTCATTATAAAAATAATTCCCATAATTTTAACATTCAATTGACTGAATTGAAAAAATAAAATGACAAAAATGTATAAAGGTTGATTCACAAAGCATGCTTACCACTATTTTTTCCTTTAATAATAAATGTATTAAAATTTGAGTCGTTCAAAAACAAAGTTTCGGTTCTAAACATGTCTATAAGAATAAAGCTAAAAATATTTTCACAAAATTATAAAACATAATAAGTATTATGCAATATTGTATCAAGTATATATTGTACATGGACCAATTTTAGAAATTATAAATGTTGGAAGTTCAATATATTACAAACATTTTCAGATCTACATTACTCCCATACCTTTCACTAATTATTCTTATACATCAACTTAAATACCTAACTCAAAAACTAATCATTAAAATTTAGATCTTAATATATCAATATTTACAGAAAAGGGGGGTGGAGTGGCCGAGCGGACTGAGGCGTCAGTTGCGACGCACGCAGTCGCCGGTTCGAATCTCAGTCACGGGCGGCATTGCTCTTTGGGCATTTTGCGGTGTCTGGAGAGAGAGGTCGCCACTGCCCCCCACCGCGCATGGCCAAAACCTACGGGTACCCATTCAAAATTTTTCCAAAAACCCACGTGTTAAAACCTACAATACCTTCCCCTACAGTTCCCCAGGTTAATGACCTCAGTTGTTGAAGCCCTAACCCTAAAAAAACAAAATTTACAGAAAAATGATCACCTAAATAATTTTTAGTAGAGAGAAAAAAGTGTTTACATTACTAAAACAGAGGTTTGCATATCTCTTAAGGACACTTCTATAGTATAAAAACTCTCAAGTTTTAAAATAATATGTACTTTAAGTACATTTAAAAATACAAAAATCAGATTTTGAATAATTGTATTGTTAAAAAAAAAATGGGGAACATGGTTGGTGAATCACCCTTTATGGTAAATTCTGAAAGAAAATTTAAATTATTGTAAATTAGTGAATAGACTAGTTTCAATAAAAATTTAATAGATTTTTGAATTTTTCAGTTTATCTCTTTCATTAATTACTTATTCTGTGACCATACATAATACATAAAATATATGTAATCAGTGATAAGTTAATAATAAATATGAATAAAATTCAAAAGAATTAACAAATGTATAGAATTCAAATATTAAAACTGCCCTTACACTATTAACTTTTGTAAGATGTCCAATCAAGAAACGGCCAATTGGTGGAGAAGTTCCATCAGCCTTTAATGGTTTTGTCATTGTATCGAATATTTTAAATGCAATTTCTTCATGGCCACAAGTGACTAATTTATAAATACAATTAATAGCATCTTGATTATATCCAGAGGTTTTTGGAATTCTAGCCAATATCTATAATTGATAACAAAATATTTAATAATGAAATAAAAAAATTTAAAATGCACTTACTTGATCGATTTTATCACTATGACCATTGACTGCCAATGAATATACGATATCTAGATATTCTTTGTCACTTAAATATATTTCCTTATTATCACAGGTGTCCAAAACATCTATTAATTTACCAATATCACCATTTTTAGCATACCCTGAAGCTAATAATGTATATGTGTCTGATGTGGGTTCTAGATTTGATTCTTTCATAACATTTAAAACACCTACAGCACTCTCCATATCACTAAAATAGGAACTAGGATTAGTTACAAATCATAAATGTGTATAATAATTGAGTATGCCTTAGTGCTAATTGTGAGCAAAATATAAATACTTTAAATAGGAAAAAAATGTATAATATATTAAAAAATGCATAATTGTATGTTATACTGTATACCAAATAGTAATAATACCTATTTTGTGAATGACCCATGACTAAAGCATTAAAAACTATTTTGTTGATTGGTAGCTGTTTATCACGCATATATTCTAATATGCGACTAGCCCCAGCAATATCACCATTTTGGCAATATCCTGTGATTAAATGTTGAAAAGTTACACGATTAGGTGTAATATCTGCTTTCTCCAAATTTTCCAAAAATTCAGTTGGGGAGAATACATAATTATTTTCCAAATATACTTTCAGCAATGTGTTGTAATGACTTATATCCAGAGGAACACCTAAAAATAAAATATAAATAAATGAATATAAAATTCTAACTCATTTGTAATAAATACTGTAATAGATAATTTCTTACCGATTTTATTTATAGCTTGCCATATTTTTTGAACTAATATTGTTCGATTTTCAGGCAATTCATCAGGTACGAAGTTACCACAACATCGAAGGACCATTAATGACTGTGATGGAGTGGCAGCTTCTAAATAAATAATAAACAAGATTAAAGAATTATTATATTATTGAGGTGAAAACTCCAGGAAGAACTCACTAGAAATCTGAATTTCATTAAGAATCTCTTCAATTTCCCTCTTCGAAATACGTCCCATTCGTCTTAAATCAAAATCAAGTTTTTTAATACATTCATCAATTTTGTTAAGTGACGAGTTTTGATGAATAGCTGATGAAAAAAATGACCTAAGTATACAAAAAATTTAGTAAAAAATTAAACACATATAATATGCTGAAAATAACTAGCAAAACTTACCGATTTGGGAGTATATTTGTATTGCGATATGGAATACTTCCATTATTGTTGGTTTCTGGAAATGTTTTTTGGGAAATATGAGAATTCGTATTTGATATTAATGTGTTGCTAATCCTATGGCGGCCTAAATTGTACGCTGTGCGTATGTGCTTTGAGCACTGAATTAAAACAGACATGACGGTCGAAATGTATGAAACTTCTAATAAATCGATTAAAAAAAAATTATAAATACAATTAGTCAACGACCTGCAAAATTCAGTCGCCGAAAAAATTTTCACTAATACCTAGCTGCCGCTTCGATCTTATTAAGTAATAAACTAATAACAGTAATAACCTTAAAAAGGAAATGGAAATAATGGAATATTGTGCTCACTATCACAACATGATAAATGAACTCGCGTTATCACGGTCATGGATAGATAATAATAATAACATTAACATTGATCATTATTATATTAGAAAAATCATTTACATTTATCGACACAAAATGGAATGGAATCGATGAGATGACCCATAATTTTCCATCAGTAATTCGACTATTTCGACATCAACTCACATAACCAATCAATAGTTCGTTGACAACAAATATGGGATAAATTACCGTAATACTACCATCTTGTTCCATCCCAAAAACATAACTATTATATATTTTTAAATAATGATTAACAACTGTGACAATAAGCAGTTTATAGTTTCTCGCCTCACCTAGTCACCACTTACAACGTTACAAAATATGAATTATGAATCATTTGGGTTGTTAAACAAAAATAATATATATATATCGTGTTGCCATATAATTATAAAAACAATAAAAATTGGACAGTTAAAAAAATATATCTACATCTACACTAACATTATAAAGAGGAAAGATTTGATCGATTGTTAATTTGTTTATATTGAATAGGCTCCGAAACTACTGACTGATTTGAAAAATAGTTTTACCAATAAAAGCTGACATTAACCCTTAACCCTGATGAACTAGGCTACTTTTTACCACGGGAAAATGATTCATTCATACATCATACGAGAAAACGAGTTATATGAATTATCCTTCCGTACTTATCTTTTTCACATAACTTCTAAACGGCTGAACCGATTGGGTTGACATTTTATAAGGGTACTATAGCTGCTTGTGCAAATCGATTCCGGGCATTGTGGAAGCCACCTCCGGCGCCTTCGTGGTGGTCAAGCGAAAATCGTTTCACCGGAAATTCAAAAAGAAATTAAGGCAAACCGAAAACTGTGACTTTGAGTGTCAAGCGGTCTTTCCTCTTCTAGTGTAATACACTAATACCGTGTCCTGTCGCATGCCCTGTTCTGTTTTGACTGTATAAGCAATTAGGAAATGCGAATAATTGTAATCGAATGTCTAGCTATCAATCATCACTGTATGCAAATCTTTGAGGGATATGGCATCCACGTATTGCGGATTGCATGCATGTCCCGTCACATGCAAGATGTAAGTGAAAATCGGGGGCCTGTGGCTTTGAGTCATGAGTGGGTACCGATTTCGGTGCACGGTGCAAGTCTTTTGTGATAAGGATTATAGGGAACAAATGCAGTTTAGTACCCACGCGATTTCCCCCCCCCCCCCCAAAAAAAAAAAAAAATGTGTGTTTTAAAGCACTGAACACAAAAGTCTTATTCCAAAATTCTCGCAAATCATTATTTTGCAAGTTATTAAAAAAAAACTATAAAACATTAATTTTTTCAAAAATACGTGGTATCTACGAAAAAAACATCAAAAAACTACTTTTTGATTTTTTTTTAAATTATTAACAGTTAAATAACAAAATTTTCAAGTATAGTGGCTCCCTTCGCCTGCCGGCTCCGGTCACCAAACTCGAGGTCCTGGGTTGACATTTTATAAGGGTATGGTTCCACAGACACGAATGTATTAAGCCTACCTAATCTATATTTTTATAAATTAACCACATTATCTAAGCTACATATTTTAATTTTTCTTCGATCTATTTGTATATACTAACATGGATTTCTGACTGTCTGTCTGTTTGTCTTTAATGCATTCCTAGAGGTCGGGACCGGTCGTGACGAAATTGGGTACAGAGATACATTAAACCTATGGGCAGAAGATAGGTCAAGTTAAAAGTGATAGGCCCCTGTGAGGTGTTTAAAATTAAAACAGATACCTATTTTGAGTTTTACTATTTTGTTTATTTATAAACGGTTGCTATTAGTGATGGTTACTCATTATTATTATATAATACTAGCTGACCCGGCAAACGTTGTTTTGCCTAAATTTTTTTTTTAAATTAAGTTGACCCGGTGAACTTAACGCTTTCAAATAAAATCTAGATTGATAATAAAATTCAAGTATTCCATTGTAATGAATTGTTACAGAAATCAATATATTGCATTTTGATAAACAATGTTTTTCGTTTTGTTTTCTGGTGCAAAAATAAACAACGATGGCGGTTTTCCAACACGCGAACTGGCAACGTACAGCTGCCCGTGCGAAAAACATGGAAATTCCAAATTGATCCCACAGACTTCCAACGATTGGCCTTGCGATTTATCGATTGTCATCGCAAAAGCCAATCTAACCGGAAACTGAATCCGCTTAAACTGAAATGGAAGATCTGTTGGAATGATCGGAATTCGTGGGATAAGGACTTCCTCCCCTTTGAAATTGCCCTTGATGATCGTTGATTGCGTATTACATTGTTCATCAGTTTCTTGACGGACAATCGTGTACCATTACACAATTTAGGAGGATTTAGATTCCGCAACATAATTATGATCGATCCCACTTTTACCTGTAAATTATGCGGTTGAGTTCCTGGCGCATCAAGCGAGTTCAAAAATTCTGTCGGATAGTTGACCGCTTCGTTTTCGCCGGTCGTGCTGTCAACGGATTTGTACGAACGCATTTCTCCAGCAATTTTACTCCGAATTGTAAAATTCAAGCTATCGACGTCCTTATTCCTCGCTGCTAGTATTGCCCGTTCACTCATCCAATCAAGATTGTTATAATCGACCTCAATGCTTGGGAACACTTTTGTAATGAGTTCTTCCTTCGACGATGTGAACTCACAAAAATTTGCCAGAAACGATATTAATCCAGTCAAAACATCAATCGGAATGTGTCCATTACCATAAGCGCCAGCAGTTGTCTCGAGAATTCAGCAGCCGATGGGTCGTTTTGCAACGCAACTCTCATGTTCGTCGTCAATTTCAACTTCTTGACGTGCCGCCACAAAAACGACGATTTCAGGCATGCATTAATTTCATCGGCAGCAGTAGATTTCGGAATGACGGGAAGTGTTTGACGAAAATCTCCGGAGAGCAATATCATTGCCCCACCAAATCGTTTCGAATTACCTCGTAAATCTTTCATCGTTCGGTCAACTGCCTCCAAAGCTAGTTTATGGTGCCATCGTGCATTCATCCCAAATGATGATTTTGCATTCTCGCAACGATTTCGCTGTCGCTGAATTCTTGGTCGTTGTGCACGTAGGCTTATAATATAATATAATACTTATAATCGTATTCAAAAGCAGCGCGATTTAAGGCTACATCTGAACTTCTTCTTCTTATATTAACATGTTGTCGAATTTGAGGCGGCGTTTGTGCAGCGCGGCCCTGTGTATTATGAGCACGTCTAAATTCATTAATGTTTCTTGCATTACGTGTACGCCGTCCAATGTTTGTTCTTCTCATAGGAGGCATGATACAAGCATAAAAATTCTCTCCAAAAGACAATAGTCGCTTTTGATTGAAAAAATTCATAAATAATATAAAACGATAATGTTTCAAAATAAAATGAATAATGTGCCAACTATTATTATTATTATTTTACTCTAAAGTTCTAAGTGTCTATAATAAAAAATGTATATCAACCAGAATATAAAAATATATATTTTTTTTCGATTTTTATCGATTTCAAGCCTCTAAATCTCTAACTCACAAGAGTTAGGTCCATAATTTATGCTATAAACCCGCTCCCCGACATTCTCTATCATTTAAAAAAAATTTGAGCCAAATCGGCCCAGCCGTTCTCAACGGATGCAATATCGAATTTTTTGTCTCCATTTTTATATATACTTATAGATATATCCCCGAATTATTGATAACTTCAGTTGAATAACTGTGTATTTCATAGTCCGTAAATATTTCTACGTCTTATATGTGTTTTTTGTATTTTTGTTATGATAACTCCATTTCTAAACAGTTATGCTTCCCAAAAAATGTCCATCAGTATAGTTATACGTCTCAAGCACGAAATAAAATGGCAATACAAGCTTCAGAAATATATATAAAAATAGATTTCTGTCAGTTAGTCCCTTATGTATTCCTAAATTGCTGAACCAATTGCAATGAAATTTGGTACAGAGATAATATATCAGACCTATGGGCAGAAGATAAGCTAATACTGTAGTAAGATTATCACTTAATATATTTTAACCATTATCTATCTATATGTATAATCTAAAAGTATACTGCTAGCAAAATCACAGGAAACGAATCTAATATATCAGAGGTAGGATTTTTAACGGGGTATGAAATGCATAGGTTCAGCTAGTGTATAGTAATATTTAAATAATATATTTATAATTTGTAAGTATTTTATAAACTGTAATATAACTATTTTATACAAATATACTTTAATGAAGTTGTATACATACGGCTACAACTTCATTTTGTATATTAATTTATGTACATTTAAAATATTCATATTGAAATGTATGAATGTACCAAAACGTGGCACAAACTACCAAAATTAATTTCAAGATGTGGCGCAAATTACATTTAGATTATTTTTGACACTAACAACATAATTCTGTGATGACTTTATTAATATAGTTGAAAGAAAAATATTTTCATAATTTATGTTTATGTATATTATTCTATCATTAAGTGCCATCTTGTTGAACTATATAAAAAGGCTCCATTGGTAAAATAGGGAGATTTCCTTCTAGGCATATCAGCCCATAGATAGATCTACCTTTTCTTATGATTCTGTATTGCCATAAACCTTCAAATTACAGTTGATAGTCCATATAGTAGAGTAGATATAGTAGATTAAACTTGAAATTTTTACCTTTAATATCAAATACTTTGAAATAAACACAAGAAAATAAATAGTTCAAATATGTTAAAAAATTATAATTCTAAATTCGTATAAAATTAATACTCTTCACAAGATTTAACTTATTATTAAAATTAAAAAAAAAAAAAAATTGAATAACTTATTATAAAATTAAATAATACATAATTTTTTGTATTATTTTATTGTGTTACTTAAATTAGAAAAACTATATAAACAGTTATAAAATGTTAATTATATGAATAAAAACTTGACAGTACAATAGAATTTAAATTATAAATTAATACATTTATAATATGCTCATATTTGGACCTTTTTTTCTGTTGTTGAGATGAGCCTGAAAAATTTTTTTTGTGAATATTGGCATACATCATATTCAAGTAATTATATAAGTATAAACATTCAAACTCTAATCTAACTATTATACCCTTTAAATATTCAAATTACCTTAATAATAGTGGCAAATTGAGGTCGTCTGAGTAAATTGTAAGCAGTTACCAATAGTTGTTTACAAATACGATGAAGATCAGGATTTCCATCACAAAAAAAATCAATTCCTAGTTCAAATCCAGTACCAAAGTCACACTCGTCACTTGCTATATTGGCATAATTAATAATTGGTTGCAATTTTTCCATTACCTCCATTTTTTTACTTTCGCTTGCTTCTTGGTAACTTTTAAGAATTTTTTTTAAATTATCTAAATAAATTATACTGTAAATTATACAAAATACAAAGTACACAAGAATTTAAGACACATACATTCAGATTCTGATAAAGGTCGATAACCAATATCAGTTTTACTATCATATGGAACTACAATTCCAGCTTTATGAAATGTTTTTGTCACTGGATCACATTTTCGACCTTCTAAAATTTCAGTAACTTTTCGTTTTTCATAAGCGAGTAAATTTTTTTGAAGTTTATTTGCTACTCTACTATCCATGCTTTGAAGGTGCTTTCTGAAATAAAAATTGAAAAAGTTATATACAAAAAAAATATATAGTGTTTAATAGAAATTTACCTTAAAGCCTGAAATAAACTCTTTCCTAATATTTGAATAATACAATTTTTGCTTGAATCATTAGAAACAACATAAACAGGTGATGCTAATGGTACATCTCTATAATAGCCAATATGAAATTCTGAATCAGTACTTGCTATAATTGTCTAAAAAAAATATAAAAAGTTATTCATAAGTAACTGGGTAATAGACAATACAATACTACACTACATAGTATGTTCTAGGACGTATACACTATGGGTTTTCAACACGCGTCATGCCTTATCTTTATTTGAGGCCAGCAGACGCATTTTAAGCATAAATGTATTTTTTATTATTATTTAAATAAAAAATAAAAGGTGACTTGCTACCTAAGAATGTTGAAGACCCCCAAATTATACAATATAAAATTATTTTCATAAGTTGAGGAACATTTTAGTACAAATCACATACTTGAAATTCTGGAGGGTCAAAGTAATAACGCCAATGTAAAACTGTCTTCTCAATATCATTGGTGTTAAATCCATTCATATGTCCTGCTAATACATCATAAGGTCCAACTAACTTCAATCCAACCGATAATAATGCATCTATATTTAAATAATATCTTTACTATGTAATTTATTAAATTTAATTTGGAAAATAAAGTTTCAGTTAAGATTAATATTAAACCTTCTGGATGAGTAGAACATTGCCTTTTACAAAAACTCCAAAGATCATAAAACTCTTTTGGCATTTCATCTACAAGGAATAGCTCGGAAATTTTTGTTTTCAAATAGTCAGAGTCAGTTACATTTTGTACAGGTGGATCTGGTTCTCTATCATTTGAGTCTAGAAAAAAAAATAAAAACATCAGAAAATTAATAATTTATTAGATTGTAAACATTCATACAAAAACTGTATTTTATGTTAAATTGTTATTTTTTTTTTTTCGTATAGCGGAGTAGGCCCGAAGGCCTAGTTCGGACGCCTGTTTGGCAGAATTTCTATTGGGGCACCCGTAGGTTTCTGCCATGCCCCGGAGTGGAGGATGGCGGCACTTGTTCTCCGGACACCATGACTTGCCCGGAGAAAAATGCCGCCCGATGGTCGAGGATCGAACCCGGTCCGGCTGAGCCACAGCCGACGCGTTAGATCACTCGGCCACCTCGTCCTGTACAATTGTTATGTTGTATAATATTTTAAAAAAATTACCAGGAGTATGAGATGGCTGAGATTCACCGACAAATGTAAATCTTTGTACTTGATTGCTAGATGGTACATGAGGTGAACTAACAGTCTCTCCATCTAAACGCCGAGGTGTAAATAATGTTGGTGTACATGGAACAATACCATCATCAACACTGCAATCTTCTAATGTATTATTTGTCTAAAAATATTCATAATCCACATTTCATAAATTTTTAATTTAAAAATATGTGTCATGAGAGTACCACTTGGCACTCTGCTGTATATTAGGTATTGTGTGGGACGCTGTAAGGATGTATTCAGTTTGAATTCAATGAAATAAAAATTGTATATGAAAAATAATTTTCAGTCAATATTACTAATTATTTTATGAGTTTACGACATTATTGCTATAAGGGTAATTTATTTTACTACTAATAATACAGTGGGTTGAATTAATTAAATTTAATATTGTTTTGAATTTTTAATCCTTAGCTATAAAAATTGATAATTTTTTACATTTTTGACTGCAAACTATTTTGAAAATTTTGGTAATTTTGATAGATTTTGTCAACATTTGAAATAACTATGCTTAAAAAAGATATGCATATATATCTTTAATCTTTTTTGATTTATTACAGTGGTTGCTGTTTATTTATTTATTTTTTTTTATTTTAGTGATCAAGTTTGGAAAAGAGTATTTTAATCACTCTAAGCAGATAAAAATTAACATGAAAATAATTTTTTTTTGAAAAAATTAATAAAAAATGGACTATATAACATGCACAAATACAAAATAAATACATATATACGTAGTTGAAATAAGATAAAATTTAGGTTCTTTTAAAAACGTTGGTGATATGTGATTCATTATTTCTATTTCTAATCGCTATAAACAAAAATCTAAACACAGTAAGTGGCAAAAATACACTGTTAGTGGCTATTAGTACTGTTCCTTGAATTTATGATTTAAATGGCTGATCCTTAAAACCGCTGAACACTATATAAGCGGCAACCATTATATAACATCAAAGAGGAACCAAGAATTAGATACAACTTGAAATTTTCTGACTCAGTGAAAACTTTTTATGTTTATAGAAAAATAAACTATAATATTTGAAAATTTAAAATATCTATAAATAGATCTAAAGGAGTCACAAATTTAGAAAATTATACCATGCATAGGCAATAATAATATAAACATTTGGAGAAAAATTCTACTCTCTACAGTCAAGTGTTTTTAAAACAACAATGTATAAAAATCATTTGATTTCTCAGTTAATTAACAGGTTGAATAACCAACCTTAAAAAGAAAGTTTGAACAAAATAATGACATATTCAGGTTCATAGGTACATAATTTAAAAAAATATTTTCTTTTGATATTCAATACTATAAATTGTTATTTATAATCATCAAAATTGTAATTTATCTGAGTATTATTTTCTTTTACCAATAACAATTGTTGTTGTTGTTGAGAATGTTGTCTTGCTGATGGCACAGCATATTCAGTTGAGTTTTGTTGGTTACTTATAGAAATAATACTAATAGGTTCATGATTGGAAGTGCTTATTGATTGTTCAAGTTGTTCAGGAACTTCCATATCATTTGCATCTATGAAAAATAAAAATTATAACTAATTTGAATGTTTTAGAATAGATTTGGATAAAAGTAAATCAACTTTTAAGATATTAATAAATGTTGTGTTACTTAATGCATAGTTTTGAATTTTTTACATTAGAATTTTATTTTTTTATAAACATTAAAAATTTGATAAACAAATTACAGGATTGAATAATATATTAATAGATCATATAAAATATGTATTTTCAGTTTTGCAATTTTAAATTTACAATTATCTGAGAGTTAGATACCTACAACTTTAAACGAAAATTACAAACAATTATCATTTTGAAAATATAGTGTTAGAATTGAAGATCACACATACCGCCATTATTGGGACTTTCTTCATTATTCCTATGATTGCTGTTTGATGATTCTCCATTAGTTTTGTCGGGCAATTTAACTTTTCCTTTTGAATCTCTTTTCCTTGTAATTTTTTTAGTGTCCACTTTAATATCATCCTACAAACATCAAACCCGTGATGAGAAACATCCAATAAATCAAAGGGGAAAAGACATGAGGAGGAAATCTACATTCATTAGAAATACTACATATAAACACAATAAATTAATTTATAATATATCTTACTTTAGTTGGTGGATGTTTATATTTATCCGTATGATTTTTATTTGTTTGGAAACATTTCCTCCCATATTTGCATGGTGTCCTGCTATCTTTTTGGTAAGCAAAAAACTTTTCCATTTTTGTCTACAACATTGAAGTCTTAATTAAAAACAAATTGAATCAACATTAAATCATAATTTTACCTTATTTCCTACTATAAAATCTCAAACAATGAATCATAGACTATAGTTATTTTTATCATGGACTAAGGAATTATAGGTACACTAATAACCAAAATACTAAATTGATTGTTATTTATTGTAAACAAAAACGATTTTAGTATTTTATCTAATTCTGAATTACTGTCTACTGATATCTGTGCAGTATTGCTGATACGCGGATGTATTAAATATACAATTGTGTAATATCATTGTTCTATGGTAATATCAATATGCTGATACTATAACCTTATCATCGGTTATTTTTCTTATCATTATAGTCAATTTAAAAAAGCGGGTAAGTCGTGTATGTCGCTCTGCTTTACAGTAGGTTACAAGTGGGTTACTGTAATGGATGGAATTAAATTTGAATCCAATGATATTATATCATTGTATACAAAAAACGATTCTGAGCGAAGACGGTTTATCTGTCTAGGATATATTATAGATTATTAAAAATTTTCAAATCTTAGATTTAAAAAGAAAAATTTTTATGAATTTCTAGTTTGAAATAATTTGCGAATTTTCGTGATTTTTACATAATGTTGTCAAAATTCAAACTTTGAATGCTTGTAAAAAAAAAATTGTGACTACGCATTTCTTTTATTTTTCAATTTTTATTGTAAAAATATATTATGAGCCTTGTATTAAAATTTTCAAATCTTAGATATAAAAGGAAAATTTTTATGAATTTCTAGCATAAAATAATTTACGAATTTTAGTGATTTTTACATAACATGTTGTAAAAATTCAAACTTTGAATGCTTATAAAAAAAAATTGTGACTATGAACTTCTTTTATTTTTCAACTTCTATTGTAAAAATATGTTAGGAGCCTTGTATTAAATTTTCAAATCTTAGAATTAAAACGAAAAACTTTTATGAATTTCTATCTAAGATAATTTGAACATTGCCGTAATTTTTACGTATTTAGTCAAAATTTGAACTTTAAATGCTTATAAAAAAAAATCGTGCCTACGAATTTTTATTATTTTTTAACTTCTATTGTTACAATGTGTTAGAAGCCTTGTATTAAATTTTCAAGCTTTTCTACCGAACAAATAAATTTTTATCGATATTTATAGAAAAAAAAACTAAAAAAGTTGAAAAATTAAAATGTCAGTAAACAGCTCAAAACAAATCTAAATATTTTGAAAATTTTATAAAATATATAAAACGCCTATATAAACATTCAGTGAAAATTTAAAGTATCTGCGGTAATTTTTTTTAGAGTTACACCAAAATAAGGAAATCGCTAAAAGTGAAAATCCAAAGTTGTAAAAATTTAAATTTCATGCTCATAAAAATTTAATTTGAATTTCCGGTGGAATTTTTATTTGTGATAAAGATTGAAAAACTTGTAAGGAATCTTTTATTATATTTTTAAATCTTAGATTTAAAAAGAAAATTTTTTATAAATTTCTAGCTTAAAATAATTTGTGAATTTTCGTGATTTTTACGTATTTTGTCAAAATTCAAACTTTGAATGCTTAAAAAAATTGTGACTATGCATTCCTTTTATTTTTCAATTGCTATTGTAACAATATGTTAAGAGCCTTGTATTAAATTTTCAAGCTTTTCTGCCTAACAAATAAATTTTTATCAATATTAATTTTAAAAAAAAACTAATAATGATCGAAAATTTCAAATGCCTATTTATAGTTCAACTTAAGTCGAAAATTTTTTAAAATTGCAGGTGGATAGAATATATTTATATAAACATTCGGTGAAAATTTCATGTATCTATGGTCATTTGTTTTAAAGTTACATCAAAAACCAAAATCGATTTTGTCGAAAAATGAGTATGCGTAAAATTTCCCGTTTTTCCCTTAATTTTTCTCAATTATTTAGAATAGTATTACCCCCCAAAGTACCAACTAGATTCACTTTCTGATCGAACGAGGTACTGAAGTCAAAAATCGAAGCATTTTTACTGCCCCAAAACGTGATGGCAGACACAAAAAAAAAAAAAAAACACACACATCATGGTAAAATCAATACATTCATCGCTCCGCTCAGAATCTAAAATTTGTTTATATAATTTTAGATATATAGATTCACATATTATAGTTTATTACTCAATACCATAGATAAATATATATTCATGTCTTATTTACTCGGAGGCCTGGTGCTTTTAAGGCTATAGTGACACCTGAAGGTCCTGAAGTTTTATATTTTAGGTAAGCTCCGAAATATGGTCCAAAAAACCCCCAAGTGTGTTCCACCTAATTGAGCTAGAATTTGGAAGTATTTAAGTATTATAACGAAAACGATATCAAATTCCAGAACTCGGGATTTCATTATTTAATTATAATTTTCTGTTTGCGTACCTATATGCACTATTTAATATTTTTGTACGACTGTTTTAGGATACAGTGGAAAGGGGGGTGGTCAAAAAAATAGTAACCACATCTGTTATATAAGTCTGCGCACGACTATGATGAATAGTAATATACAAATTTATAAAACAACCCATTGTTAAAAATAAAATATTGCCAAAGAAATAGTTTGTCTCTAAAGCCTTAAGCTTTTTACAATATAGTTTTTCTATATAAACTAAAATACAAGTAAAGGTTTGAAATTTATATTTTTTGAAAAGCATGTCATACCTGCATGCATTGTCTCTGCCTGAATAAAATTAATTTTCTAATTAACAAAATGTAAAAAAAAGAATTATCTAGTCTATGACATATGTTTTTTTTATTAAGCTGAGTTATGAGAATTTTAAAAATAAAAATTGTTTGTAAACTTGCGCGTATGGCTACATGGCGCCCTCCTAAATCCTAATCAAATAAGTAACTTTTTAATAACATTATACCGTAATTAAGTAATTACCATTGTTACCAAAAGTACTGTATCACAGTAATTATTGAAATGACGGTATACCTATATTTATTAGAGATTATTTTAATATGATCATAATTTCATAACATTAAAATATTATAATATTGTTGTCATCTGTAATCTAATATTTTAATAATCGGTACAAAAACAACTATTTTAATAATATAAATTCACCAAGATCCAGTATTTGCCTAGGTATATTTTTTTGGTAATTATCGAGGTACCGTATTTTCATCAATCAATGAAAATATTGTATAACTGGTAACCTCTGGTAAGTACCTTATACAGGCATCGAAATTTGAAATACCACCAGCTCTAAAATAAACCTTGGAAATTTTGATTTTGGTTCTTTCATAGTACTTCAAAACATCTTGTACAATTACACCTGCAGTAAAAATTTTGATTTGGGGCATAAAACTTAGTACTATTTTATTAATTTATTGTTGTGAAATATAGATTTAAAAATAAATACAGTCAAATTATTCTTATGAGTCTTTTAAATACAAAATTATTTTGAATGTAGTAAATATACAATAAAATTCTATATTAGGATTTAAGGATATTAGCAGCTTCAATTAATTGAATTTCTTCTAAAATATAAATAAGGTTTTCAGGCTTAGGATTTTCTGCATCTTCAACCCACACTTCTAGTAAATATGTGGCTTGATCTAAAGGTGTTGTTTTTATTGTTTTCACAAACTCAATCTAAAAAAAAATCATTATTAAGATTACACAACATAGTAGTATTAGAAATAATGTATTATTTTTAGTTTAACCAACTGTTTTATAAGAAAACAACATTTATGGCTATGAAGCACATTTAATTGCGTGTGTGTGTGTGTGTGTGTGTGTGTGTGTGTGTGTGTGTGTTGAGTTTTATATTACATTACATAGAATGATACTCAACATCTATGACACACATGCACATTAATATAAAAATAAAATAAATAAATAATAAGCTAAGCCTCAATAGTTTTGAGAAAGCATATAATACACACCCACACACATATAAAATTAAAAATGTTTTTCAAATTACCTCATCTGGTTGGTAGCCAAGTTTTTCAGCAAGGATATTCCATTTATCTCCTATCGCAGCTGCAACTTGTTCAATAATTTGTTTAGGAATCTTATTTTTATCTTCTAATTCAATATTATTTTCGTTTTCATTCTCATCTTGAATTCCTTCCGAAATATCAACTTCTTCTGATTCAATTACAGATTCTTTTTTAAATTCTTTATTATTTGGGGACACATGCTTATCTGAACCTTGGTTGATGGACTAAAAAAATATTTAAAATTATGACATCAATTATATGCTAAATGACACCAATTGCTGTAATGTGAATTGCTATTAAATGCACTAAAATTAGGTCAATGTTACAATGAAACTTTTTAGTATTTATTAACCTCTTCTATATGAATTATTTCAAAAACACATGCAATTCATACCCTGATAAAATAATTTTACAATTTTTATGTTTTTTTTAACCCTAATCTTTTAGCGATAAGGTAAGTATACTCAAATGATACTCAGTGAATGTGTTAATTATTAAAATATTAAGTATGTATTAAATAATAAATGTCACATAAGTATTATACTCACTATTTTTTCTTTGCTCATTGTTTTTTTAATCATATTTTCTAAGTATTCAGACAATTTATGTATAGGATTATTGCTTTGAGCAAAAAAATGTGGACTTTTACGAGCTAATAGTCTTAGTGCACGCCATCCAAAGTTGCCATCATTTACTTTTCTAAAACAAAAATAAATAGATTTAATATAAACTATAAATCAAATGTTAAGAGAACGGTACACCCGTATGTGTTGTTGCTGTCTTACAAGTACATAACATAGCAAATTTTGCACTCATCATATCACGTTTTAGCTCCATTAGTTTAAAATTTAGAATGAAATGACCTTTTATAAAATTTGAAGGTAACATTATTATGAAAGGCTTCTCATAGGATTTTAATTATATTTTAAGTTTAAAGCAAATTATGAGTATTTTAAAATTGTAAATTGTTTGAATATCTTAAAATACTCATAACTCGGTTTAAAATTAAAATAGAATTAAAAGCCTATGAGAAGCCTTCCACAATAATGTTACCATTAATTTTTTATAAGACGCCAACTCACTCTAAATTTTAGACTAACAGATTTAAACGTGATCTGCTGAGCGTAAATGTTGGTATATTATGTACTTGTAGGATAGAGACAACAAATACGTCATACAAGTGTAGTGTCCTCTAAAGCAAAATCAACAATTAAGAAAATGATTATTACTCAAATAGTGAAAAGTGATTAGAGCACAAGATACTAGAACAAATATAAATAGTACCATACAATATAATTAATAAATTGTTGAATTACTTATATTGATTTTCAATACACAATTCTGGATCCAATTGCTCAAATGCTTCCTGGAAAAATGAATCAAATGACGGTAAAAAATCTCGTTCTGGTCCTTTACAAGCTTCTAAATTATCTGGCTTAAAATTCCATAGCTTGGTTAATTCAGGGCTTAAAATAAAATAAAATTCAGAAACATTAAGCATCACATTGATTTGAATAAAAAATGTAATAATGACTTACTCTCCTAAAAAAACTTTGTTATTAGCAGTCATATTCTTTATAACATCCCCTAAATTTCTTCGAAGTCTTCGTTTGGGTGCGGGCATATCACTTTGATCACTAGTAGGTAGTCTTTTAGTTACTTCTGGACAACCATCATTTTTCCATTTATTCCATTGTTCTTCTCTCTAATAGAAAATATATTATGATAAATTTTTAGTTATGCAAATTAGAATACCAGATATAAGGTGGATAGCATTATACCTGTAATATATTCTTTACTACTTCAGAAAATCTGACACCATCAGGTGGTGTATTATTAATTAGTTCATAAATAGTAGCAATAGAATTTTTTATCCATTCTTGTTGTTCTGGTTTAATCTTGAAATTATCACTAAAATCAAAAGTTGTAAATTAATTAACAAATAGTTAGATTTACTTAAATTTTCATGATTTTCAAACTAACAGTTTAAATTTAACAGGAGCATCCAAATACTGGAAAAGCAATAAAAATTGTATAAGAATGTAACGCCTAAAATTTACATCACTTAATTGCAATTCCAATAATTTTTGATTTGTCAAATATTTTGGAAAGTAATGTATATTTTGTTCAGTACTTTCACTATCCATTCTGTTAACATGTTCCAACTTATGACTTTGAAAAATTGAAAATATGAAGTCTGTATGCTAAATCAAAAACATTATAATTATTTATATAGACATGGTAAATAGACTTTTGCAATAGTAATGTTAATATGTAAGTGATTAGATTATTCAAAATATACTTACAGAGATAAACAATTTCCAATGTTCTGTTTTGTAACATTGATTAGGATTCCTAAAGTAATCTTGCAATGACCAAAATTTTAAATAAAGGTTTTTATCAACATTAACTCTGTAAAAATTATTATAAGTTTAAATTATTTTACTTAACAGAATATACCTACATACTAAAACTAATCACTAAGGTTTAAGCTAATTTAAATTAAACATTTGTTAAGTTTATAAAAATATATTACTTTAATTATTTACTTCTTGAATGTAAAATTTTCTAAGAACGGCATTTAATTAACACAAAAATTATAATTATAAAATATTTTAGTATTACTATACACAATTAATGAATTTTAGTAGGCATATTTGTATTTTTCAAAAAGGTTTATCCCATTTATTATGTATAAATAAATGATATATATAGCTTAAATTCGTACTTTTCAATTACAATATCTGATTTAGCTTCATCTTCAGAAATTAAATCTGGCGTATATTCCGTTTGATCAAAATTATTTTCATTCAAATATTCAGTTACATTTTCTAAATTAAATTCACTTACAATGTTTAGACCTGAAGTAAAAAAAAAAAAATTAAATTAATAATTACAATGAGTTTAAATATCAAGAATTTATTTACCTGAACGTTCAGAAAAAGGAAAAAATTTGGCCAAAAATAATAAAATACGCCCACAAAAGACTGTATTCCGTGATCTAGATAAACGACGTAAGAGATCTAAAATAAAAAATAAAAATCATAATTTATGAAATACTTTTGCAATAGAAATATAAAACACAAAGTAAAACATTTATGCTCTATAAATTTAAAATTTAATACTGCATAATAATTAACATAATATATGGTATTATATTATTGATTAATATTCCTATTTTATGCTTTATTTAATCTTACTTAATATTTAAATGATTATTAGATACTTCATATATAGTAAATAATAATAGTTATTATACATTTAGTATTTCTTAGCATTTTGGACATTAAACAATTAAAAATTCCAATACTTGATTATTTATCTGAATTATTTGACACTATAATTTAAATGATTCAACGTTTTATCAGAGACTGATTTTATATTAAAATTATATATTCATAAATTATAAATATTGATTGATACATGTTATTTATTCCATAAAAATGATTTGTTTTCTGAATAATTTCTTAGACTTTCCTCATAATTATTAACTGTAGTTTATATTTTTTTTTTTATTTGAAAACAAATATTTTCCTTTTCACTTAAACAAAATGATCCCTTTAGCAATAATTTCCTACGAGCAATTCTGCTGAAAATAAGTTTTTTTTTTAGAAAGTACTTCAGAATTGTTCACAACAGGGGCGTAATTAAGGGGGGGATGAGGAGGATATATCCCCCCCAGAGCCTATATAATGTGTATATTTATATATTAATTTGAAGCTTATGGAATTATATGTTTTATCGTGCTGACATCACGACGAAATATATTAAATATAATTAATATCAGGAAATCTATAAATTATTATTTAATTTAAAAGTAAATTTTAATTCTAATATATTCAAAATTTACATTTTGAAGAAATTATTATAATATTGTATAGGTACTAAATTGTGTAGAATTTTAAAGCACATTTATTAATACATTTTGTGTACATATATATTAGTTTAAGAATTTTTGATGAAATAGTTTTCCCAGATATTGTACTTGAAAATCTAAGTATTTTGTGTGGAAAAAAATGTTTATCCCCCCTAAGACAAATTCCTAATTACGCCACTGGTTCACAACATATAAATAAAATTAAAAATTAAATATTACCATTGCACATTCGCAATAAATTGTTCTTGCATGCCATAAAAAATTGTGGTTCCTTAAGAACATTTACATTAGATTCTACATGATCAAATATTTTTTCACAAACATCCATAGTAGTCACATCAAACATATCTGATAATATGACTACTGGCATTATAGCAGTACACATTTCATTCCGTACAAGTTCAATTGTAAATGATGTCCACATCTTACAAACATCATATAAATTTGACGGCTTTGATAATACTATGTCTAAAACATAGCACCTTAATACTTGATCTAATATTGAACGTCTATCTGCATCACTAATCAAACAACAAAAAAAAATTGTCTTAAATATTAAAAATCATTTCAGTTACTAATTAGATTTGAAAAAAATAAATATAATATTTTTCATGAAAATATTTACAATTGACATTATTCAATTTATTCTATGTTATATTCTAAAATGAATTACCTAAGATTGAAATAATTGTTTTCATGAACAATTTTTTTAATAGAAGTAATTGTTGTAGTATTTGGTTCTATCAGAATATTCTAAAACATAAAAATACATCACTAAGTATTAATTAAATTATTTCCCAATAAAAATGTAGTTACCTTTAATTCTTCACGAAATTTACTGACAGACATCATAGTCTATTGTATGGCTTGGCCTCGGATAGTTAGGTAAAGATTGTATTACAATAAAATTGATATTGTATAATTTAAACACACCTTAAAACAAAATAATAAATTATTTGAATATTATTTGAATTTAAAAATATATGTACTTACTATCAAAATATAAAAATAGTAAAAACTATCATTAGTTATAAATACTAATATTTTACTACTAGTATTAATTATAAATGGTAGTTTATATAATCAATGGTAGTACCTATATAGTATATTGTAATTATCAAAAATACAACATTGAAATCGGAAATTCGGCTTCCGGTAAGCGATGTATTGTAAAACAAACTAAACAATATTTTACCAATTAAATATTAATTGATTGTTTATACAACGGACTTACGGACTGCAAGTCTACACTTTACAAACACAAAAAAAAAATTAAAAAATGTTTAAAACTGTCTAACTACTACAGTAGTACAGTACTACACTACTACACCGTTTTATCTACATCGTGATGTAAATTACGGTGCTTGTTGCTTACCAGTAAGTTACCACCACGATTAAATTGTGGTTACCACGAAGTAAATATGATAAGGTGATTCCAGTGGTAAAATCATAGACATATTATCCATGAGTACAAAATGTACAATTCATGTTCATCTTCATCCTACCGTCAGCTATTGGATTTTGAAATTTTGATATTTGAGTTGGCGACTGTTATCTATTTAATATTTATCCGCCTATTCGCCCAGATTTTTCCACAGACTTCTATAATAGAAGTAAGTATAGATGTCTGTGGATTTTTCACATAATACATAGAATATTGATAGTAATACAACATTTAACAATTTAACATTAACGTGACAAAATAATGTAATATAAAATATTGTATTTGGTATAATACTCAATATTTCGTCACTGCCATAAATTAATAGTTGAATACTCAAATTATATTATATATTTCTTAATTTGTTTGTTTACTTGTAAACACAAATTTCATTTACAACAATGTCTAATTAAATGAGTATTTTTTATTAGAGGTACCTTAGAGTATAATTTAAATTATTCATTAGAGTAATTGTTATTCGTTTCTATACCTAACAATTGTTAATAGTAAAAATGTAAAATATTTAAAATTATTAATGTTTTTGTCCTATCTAGGGTAAATGTGTGACATTTGTGTAATTGAATGGAAACCAAAATTTACATTAATGATTCTGGTAATACAGAATTATTACCTAATAAAGAAGAAGAATCATCAAGGAAACTTCTGTGGGTTGATATCAGTCATTTTTCTGAACTGTGGCAATTTTTAATTTGTTCATTTGTTGTGTTTATTTTTTTTATTCCGTATGGATACCTTCAGGTAAATTGTATTTTATAATTTAATTTAATTTGTCCATATATTTAAATATCAAATTTTTAGGAAGCTATATTTGCAATTAAAGGTTTTAAGCCATTTGGATGGTACTTAACATTGGTACAGTTTTTTAATTATTCAATATTTGGATTAATAGAGAGTCAATTCAATCGTAGACAACGAAGGTAATTAGATAAAAATAAATATTACTTAACCAAATTTGAAGAACTCAAATTTCTTCCTATTAATGTAAATTTAATATGTAGTGAATAATTTTTTTTAATAGAGAATGAAAAATGTTTGTAGTTTATAATCCACACCGCATTTTTTTTTTAGAAAATCAGTTTTTTCCCACTTTGATATAATAGTGATTAAATCATTATACATTGTATTTATTCAATGTCAGTCATATGATTTATTAAGATAATATTAAATAATGAAAGGTATTAACATTTAGACCCAATTAAATTATAATTAAACTTTAAAGGGTTATGAAAAATATACATTGTAATCAGTAAGCATGTATATTAGAATGACTTTAATAAACAAATATTTTTTCATTTTTGAAAACCAAAATTATCAGAAATTTAGGAATATGTTATATGTATATTCATAATTTATTATTTTTTTTATTAATAATAAAAAAACAATATTTATAATATTTGAAATCTATTAATTATTATTTTTTATTTTACGATAATTGTTTTCAGGATACCATTGGTCTTGTATCTTTTACTGGGACTGATATTATTAGGTTCAATGGGGTTTTCAAATGCCTCACTTGGTTACTTAAATTACCCAACACAAGTTATATTTAAGTGTTGCAAACTGATACCAGTTATGATTGGTGGAATATTAGTACAGCAAAAAGTATATAAAGTTATTGATATAGTAGCAGCATCATGCATGTGTGCAGGATTGATATTATTTACTTTAGCTGACAATAAAGTTTCGCCAGATTTCAATATTATAGGTGAATTGTATTCTTATTTCATACTTATATTTTATACTAGGTACCTTGTTAATATTAATTTAACAAATTATATTGTTTCATATTCTTTTCTCTTTTTAGGTATAATTTTGATAAGTTCTGCGTTATTTTGTGATGCACTTATTGGTAATTTCCAAGAAAAAATGATGAAAAAACATAATGCATCTAATGCAGAAATTGTTTTATATTCCTACTTTATTGGATTCATATATTTGTTATTTGTATTGTTAGTGAGTGGACAACTAAGAGATGGAACAGAATTTTGCATTCAGGTTGAAATATAGAAATTAATTTTAAGTTATATTCCTATATTGTTTTAAATTTTTTCTATTAGTAGAATCCAGTGAGTTATATATACATATTTTTCTTTTCACTCTCTGGATTTTTTGGAGTTCAAGCTGTACTTGCTTTGATAAGAACTTGCGGTGCTTTAGTTGCTGTAACTGTGACTACGTGTCGGAAAGCTGTAACAATAGTGATATCATTTTTATTGTTCTCAAAGCCATTTACGTTTCAGTAAGAAAATTTTATATTTATAAATATCATAAATTGAAACTATATATTAATTAATATTTTATTAATTCTATTTTTATTTTTTAGATATGTTTGGGCTGGATTACTTATTGTGTTAGGAATTTATTTAAATGTTTTAGGAAAAACAAATAATTTTGACTTCAAAATGTTTTTAATGAACTTGAATAAAATATTTGGAAATTTAAGAAAGAGAAGAAAATCACCAATGATTGTTTGATTTCTATTTTCTAAAACAATTAATTATTTAAATTGAATAGAATATAACCAAGTATTATTGTTATTCAATTTTTTATATTATATAAATTTGGTAGAATTTTAAGTATAAAAAGTCTATTTAATTGATTCATTGTCTAATTAATAAAATTGATAATAATTCAAATTTGAATATATTTATATGCCACTAATGTATAATATAAAAAATCGCTATGTATAATTTTAGAATTCATGATAAAATTAATTCTTATGATAGATGGTTAAACTGTGAAGTATTTCAGTAACCAGGCTTATTGGATTCAGGGACGGCGCAAGGGGGGGGGGCAATCGGGGCAGTACCCTCCAAAATCTGCTATGCTTTTTCTACGCTGTTGACATCACGGACGTTGGATAGGCCTGCTCAGTAACTAATGAAACGGCAACCGCACCCGCTGTCCGGCTGGTGAAAATATACATTGTAATCAGTAAGAATGTATATTAGAATGACTTTAATAAACAAATATTTTTTCATTTTTAAAAACCAAAATTATTAGAGAAATTTAGGAATATGTTATTTGTATATTCATAATATTTTTAGATCTATTAATTATTATTTTTCATTTTACAATAATTATATTGTTTTCAAGATACCTCTGGTCTTGTATCTTTTACTGGAACTGATATTATTAGGTTCAATGGGGTTTTCAAATACCTCACTTGGTTACTTAAATTACCCAACACAAGTTATATTTAAGTGTTGCAAACTGATAACAGTTATGATAACTACAAATTTAAGCTCAACAGATCATATTTAGCTCCGTTAGTTTAAAAATTAGAGTGAATCGACCTATTATCAAACTTGATGTTAAGAAAATTATCCATGTTGTTAATATGTGGATTTGTAGCAACATTATATGTATATAAAAAGCGTAAATTAAAAATGCTCATAATTTCCTTAACAACTAAGTTAACCTAACATGGTATTCGAAACTCCATATTTTCAATAGGGACTGCGGCCGCCTAGCAGCCATGCATTGGCACCTATGGTTTTTCGTATACAATTATATTTTATTATTGAATTAAAATGTAATACTATCTATTACAGTAACTAACTTGTAAACTGCTGTATAGCATAGCGACATTCACTTACCTGATGTTTTCTAGTAATATTAATAAAAAAATTGTATTCGATCAATAAACTTGAAACGCGTTCGTGCTAAAAAAATTTCCCATCCCCGGTTCTCACACAAGGAAAAGCTGTAGAAATCACTGAAACTTTGGATGAAACTAATTTTAAAGCATCTAGTGGATGGCTCAAAAAATTTCACAAACGTCACGATGTAGTGATCACGTCGCCTACAGGTATCAGTAGTCAAGGATGATGTTTGGAAGGTGACTCTTGAGTTAATTACACAACGTAGAATTCTTCTTAATTAGATTAATTGTTTATTTATTGTGGTAAAACATATATTTATTTATAACATGAAAGCTGAATGTAAGTTAAGTATTCTGAATGATTAGAATTAATTCGGTTTGACTCGAATATTTTCTAAGTTCAAAATATTGTTTATAAGAATTTTTCTAAGTCCAATGAATTAAATTAAACAACAGACTGGCGTGAAGGTGCTCTGGCTAGTCTGGTCAAGTCGCGTCTGAATACAGGCCGTTTCGGGGTCTCTTATATAGTGCTACCCTCTAACTCCCCATAGTCTACTTGCTCTTGTCGCTGCTCTCACGGATGTGGTATACTTATCTAGATTGACGGAAATGCCACTCGCCCACGTACGAGCTAAATGCGCATCCCATGCAGCCAGTGGCGGCCTGGGTTCATTTTTTTTAGTCGGTTAGAATTTAAAAAGGCCCCTGACCAATAAGATTAATAGCAAATGTGCAAATGCAAATGGCTATGGGCCTTTTTACATTTTTAAAGATACCTAATCATTTTGAAGTTCTACTACCCCCCCTCTTCCAAAAAAATGTATAATATGTAACTATTTTTGTAAGTACCTTATTTAGGTTTCAATTAACTTTACCCCTTTGGCTAATACGACTATCTAACACGATTTAAGATAATATCTACAAACTAAGTTATTTATGAACATTTAAAATAATATAATCTCAATCGGGTAATGGCTCTGGCTGTAAGGGCCCATTTAGCCAAAGGCCCAGTCGGCGATCGCCGACTCGCCGACCTGGCCAGGCCGCCACTGCATGCAGCTACAGACCTCGATAATTTATATTATTATTAACATTATTATTATGTCAAAATATACATTATAATATTACATTATAACATTGGTTCTTGGAACTTTTGTATTGATGCATAACCCCACATCCTGTGCACACCTATCAACGATCTTTTATGGTCGTCTAACCACATGAATTCGTGTTGCCCTAACGTTAATGATTTTCACGAAATGCTTTCTCTCTTATAATTATTACAAAGTTGGTCGCACCCTACCCTATCTTGGTTCGGCTGGTACCTAGTTGACCGTGAACTAGACAATGCGGGACGCTAGTCCATAGCAACAACATTGTTTATAAAGTGGAGAAAGTACTAAAGTAGTTTTGTTGACAATGATATTGTGAACGACTGAAATAGTAAATGATTCGAAATGTGTGAAGGGTTTGTTTCAAAAAAATTTTTAATTTAGATGAAACTGGCCTATTATTTTGTGCTTTACCCGATAAAACAATATATCTCAAAGGCTAGAACTGCAGTGGTGGAAAAATAAGTAAAGAATGAATTATAGTTATGTTGTGTGTTAATATGGAGGGTGATTTTGAAACACTTTTGATGATTGGAAAGGCGTTAAAACCTTAAGACCCCGGTGTTTTAAGAATATAATCATCAACGATCTTTAAATGACGTGGAAGGCTAACCTGTAAAGCTTAGATGACAAGTTTCAATAAAAGAATGGTTTTCGAATTCCAATAGAAAAATGCAAGACTGAAACCAAAAGGTTATTTAATATAAAGGTCTTTTTCTTGATAATGCGACTAGTCATCCTCATTCGAATTTACAGAATGTAAAACTCGAATTCTTTCCACCAAACGTAACTTCAACACGTAATTTCATGTGTAGATAGCGAAAATATAAAAAAACCGAATGTGAAGGTTCTTAAAGTACCTATATTTATGTGGACTACAGCGGCTATCAAAAAAATAAATAGGGAAACAGTCACTAAATGTTTTATAAAAGCTGCGTTCCCGGGGTCTGATAATATTTGTAACTTAACATAATAAGTAGAGGATCTGAATAGTGAGTTATCGCAACTACCTTCAACAATATGTCCAACAAATGCACAAGGCTATTCTTCTATAGACGAATGCTTACTAACTGAAGACTTATAATTGAACATTGAAGGAACAGTCAATGATGGCATGAGTGAAAATGAAAAACATGACGTAGAACAAAAAGAAGATAGTACAGACGGTGTAGACGAAGAAAAAATAACGCTCAAAAAAGCATTGCAGTTAGCGAATAGGCTGGAGAAATTTTGCTCATTAAGAGTGATGCAGTTTCATTGTCATTAGTTAACCAACTTCAGTCTAATTTTGAGAATATTGTAATACAAGAAAAAACAAACAAAAATTTCAGATTTTTTATGAATATGATAATGATGAGCTGACAAACCGTTGAAGAAATTGCAGAATGTTCCTCATCAAGTCACCTGCCTGAAAAATGATTATATGTACTATATTTTTATTTTATATATTGTTATTCGTTTAAAAATCGGGAACCTACTTAAACTTTAGACTTATAAAAGTACCTATTCTACATATTTAAGTATCACCAGTAATCAATAGATAATACATTTCCTTATATTAAATATATAATATATTTAAATATGTATAGATAATAAATACGAAATACCCAATGTATAACTTGCTTTTTGACCGGTCTTTGGACTAGATAATACCTATAGGAAGTAGGTATTATTGGTTAGTTATTCCTATTATTGCTTCATACAATTATAATAACATAGATAAGATTAAAAGAGAAAAGGAATACCTATATCTCAATTTAGAATTAAAATATATTAAGATAAATATTAAAATAAGGTAGGTGTATTTTACAACTTTTATTACAGTAGAATGTTGTTAAGTATTTATTTTTTAGAATTTAAAATAAAAATGGGTTGTTGCCAATTGGCCACAGTAATAATTGTGAATTTCACAATGTATTAAAATAACTTGTGGCTTATGTAACCTGCATTTACCTGCTGTCTTTTAAGTTGTAATTACAGGAAATTGATACCTGAGTTAATACTATACCTACGAGCATAATTTCACATTTTATTAATTACCTATAATGAATTAAAATTGTATATATTTTGTTAATTGTAATTCAAATAATAAAAATTATACCTATCTACCTTTTTACTATTTTGTAGACTACATTATATACTATACTATCATAATAATATGTTCTAAAACGGTTTTCTGTTGTGAAAACAATTTCATGCTTATATATTATTGGTAAATTAATTAAATAACCATGTAAAACCCACAGGCGAAATAAAAATATGAAAGTCCTACACAGGCTGTAATAATCATAATGTCTTGTTAAGTTTATAATTGGCTGTTGGTTGACATAAAATTAATTGCTGAAAATATGCCACCTACTTTAGTTAATAGTTAATATAAAATATAGACTATGACCTAAATAGGGCCTAAAAAAAGCACAGGGATTGAACCCAGAATAATATAGGTATTAGTGGTATTACTGAAAAGCTGGGCAAGTTACCTTACACTTAGATAGTTAAAGACTTAAGTTGATTTTTTTTTTATTAATTATAATACGACATTCCTAGCCTATAAGGGTATCTACATCTATGGATAAATAACATTAATTTTTTCGACTAATTTTAACATGATAATATAAGTAATTAATATTACAATAATTAAGAGCGATAATTACAGTAGTGACAACAGTTATTTAATAGCATGATCGTGCGGGCGACCGCGTTTTAGACGTCTTTGAGGTGGTGGACGTATGTGTAAATTGAAGTGTATTGAGCCAGTTGATTTTTGGAATGAAGTATGGAAATTTTCAGCAAGAGCTTTTATATGATCTTTAATTTTGATGATTCGGAGGTCTTTATGTAGATTTTCGTTGCGTATGAACCATGGTGCGTTAGTTATTATTCTTAATACTTTGTTTTGGAAAATTTGTATTTTTTTTAAGTGTGTCGCTGAGCAGTTGCCCCAGATAGGACAAGCATAGGTAATTAGCGAGCGTAATAATTGCTTGTAAATTAATATTGAGCATTTTTTTTGTTTAACTGATTTTTTGTTTAGGATATGGAATAGCATTGAGAGGCGCTGGTATGCTTGTTTGCTTGTTGTAATTTAGAAGCTATGTGAGGCCCCCAGGTTAACCTCTTGTCTAGCGTGACACCAAGGTACTTGACAGAAGACTGCCAAGGTATGGAATCGTTACCGAATCTTAGAGGTGGTAGAGTGGAATAGCAACGTAAGCTAAAAATGACTGAAAAAAAATCCACGAAAAAAAACCCAAGAAAAAAGATCCAGTGAAAAAAAAAGCCAAATTACAATAATTAAATATATATCAATTAAAATTAAAGTATTAAATTAGGTATTATTTAAAAATAGTTTACACATTATTGGTCATATTGTATACATATATATATTAATTATTAA
Organism: Diuraphis noxia; assembly: GCF_037042655.1. Taxonomy (NCBI): domain Eukaryota; kingdom Metazoa; phylum Arthropoda; class Insecta; order Hemiptera; family Aphididae; genus Diuraphis; species Diuraphis noxia. The sequence goes on along the minus strand of NW_028301712.1, from coordinate 68,317,264 downwards.
TACACAGGTTATATGTTATTATTTATGATTCATAGTAATAATTATAATTTAGATTCTAAATAGCAATGAATGTGTTTATTTTATCAAACAAAAAGTTTAAATTAAAAAAAAAGCGAGTAAGTGGGTATCACTCTGCTGTACATTGGGGGTGGACCTCTGACTAGGGTAGGTTAAATTTGAATGATAGTTATCATTGTATACGAAAAACGATTCTGAACGGAGACGGTTTAACGGTCTAGAATCTAGGATATATAATAGATTATTAAAAATTTTCAAATTTTAGATTTAAAAAGAAAATTTTTTACGAATTTCTAGCTTAAAATAATTGGCGAATTTTCGTGATTTTTACGTATGTTGTCAAAATTAAAATTTTATAGCATGTAAAAAAAAATTGTGGCTATACCATTTCTTTTATTTTTCAACTGCTATTGTAAAAATATTTTAGGAGCCTTGTATTAAATTCTCAAATCTTAGAATTAAAAAGAAAAACTTTTATGAATTTCTATCTAAGATAATTTGAACATTGCCGTAATTTTTATGTATTTAGTCAAAATTTGAACTGTAAATGCTTATAAAAAAAATTTGTGACTATATATTTATTTTATTTTTCAACTGCTATTGTAAAAGTATGTTAGGAGCCTTGTATTAAATTTTCAAGTCTTAGATTTAAAAAGAAAAACTTTTATGAGTTTCTATCTAACATAATTTGAATATTGCCGTAATTTTTACGTATTTAGTCAAAATTTGAATTTTAAATGCTTGTAAAAAAAAATCGTGCCTATGTATTTTTAATATTTTTCAACTGCTATTGTTGCAATGTGTAAGGAGCCTTGTATTTAATTTTCAAATCTTAGATCTAAAAAGAAAATTTTTTATGAATTTCTATCTAAGATAATTTGAAAATTGCCATAATTTTTACGTATTAAGTCAATATTTGAACTTCAAATGCTAATAAAAAAAAAATTGTGCCTATGTATTTTTATCATTTAATAATAACAATATATATTAATAATAATAATATTTAATAATCACTATAAGAATAGCTATGAGGAACTTTGTATTAAATTTTCAAGTATTTTGATAGGGCCAAAAAAATTTATCGACACTTCAAAAGAAAATTTTCAGAAAAATTGAAAATTTCAGTTGTATAAACATCTCAAAAAAAGTCGAAATATTTTGAAAATTAATTCATGTAAAGAAAATGCCAATCTAAATAACTTGTGAAATTTTCAATTATCTACGACTTATACTTTTTGAATAATTACAAATATTTAAAATCGTTTGAGGATAAATCGTTATCGTTACGCTTTTTCTTAAAAATTTAAAATTCAAACGCACTTAACATTTTTACTATAATGATGTTTCGAGTTTTCTCTATAGCTACTTGAATGAAAACTTATGGAAAACTTAGTGTTGTATTTTTAATCTTTAGTTATAAACAAAAAAAAGTTTATAATTTTTCAACTTCAAAATTATTTGCAAATATTTGCGTTTTCGACAGATTTCGTAAAAATTTAAACTATAAACGCTTATAAAAAAAATTGTGTTTAACGATTTTTAATTTTTTTCAGCTATAATGACAACAACTCATAAGGAACCTTGTATTAAATTTTCAAGTTTTTTTGGTTATCCAACATTTTTTTATCGGCACTTAAAAAAAAAATTGAAAATTTCAGTGGTCTATAAATAACTCAAAAAAAAGTCAAAAATTTGTGAAAATTAAACTGTATATTGATAACACTAACATAAACATTTGTTGAAAATTTCAAGTATTTACAGTGATTAGTTTTTGAATTACAACCATATAAAAAAATCGATTTGTTCGAAAACTGGTTTTGCGTAAAAATTCCTGTTTTTCTGTCATTTTTTTTTTTGTTTTTCTTGATTTTTTTGAAAACTATTGGAAAATGTTTACTTTTCACCAAGGATATTCACTTTTACATCGGAAACCACCCCCAAAGTTTGAAATTGAAACATTATTTCGACTAGTTATGCTGTACACTGACACACAAAAAAAAAAAAACACATAATTATAAAATCAATGTATTCATCACTTCGTTCAGAATCTAATATATATAAATTCATTCATTTCAAGATAGCACGTATTTCATACTGCAACATGTACATTGTACATTGTACATTTAAAAAAGAATCACCGTATACAAAGTATATACATTATATATGCTGTACCTCTATATTTTAACGTTATACCTTTATAAATAATCCACATTGTACTTAATAGTCAAAATGTTGTCTAGCACCTAATTTAATGTTTACATTGTACAATATGCCAATAACCTTAGTTGTTGCAGCTTAAATTTAAAAAAAAAAAAAAAACATTATATTTATACATATTATCTAGGGTGTAAGAAATCAATTGATTTCAAGATAATATCCACAAAATATTATATTATTTTTATTCAATGTATATTATAATATTAACAATTATATATATAAATACGGGCAATACAGTATGATTAACTGTGTTAAAAATTTTAAATTAATCAATATATAACCTGTGTATTAATAATTTTATATATATTATAATATGTATACAAATACAATATGACCAATGTTTAAACATTTTTAATAATACTTTAAATTTTATTTTTTTGTATATTTAATTATAATTATTCTGTTATATATTTGACTAATAATGTGTAAACAATTTTTAAATAATACCTAATTTAATACTTTTTATTTTAATTGTTATAACGTTATAAGTATATTTAATTATTGTAATTTGAATTTTTTTTCCGTGGTTTATTTTTCCCATGGCTTTTTTTTTCTGTGGATTTTTTTCCATGGCTTTTTTTCCTGGATTTTTTTCATGTCTTTTTTTCCATTGATTTTTTTCCCGGGCTTTTTTTCTGACTACCATTATTACAAACATACCTTTGTTTACGGTCTTAGAAGATCTTCTAAGACCGTGCTTTTGTTTATACAAAATTATCTCCTAAAGGTGATAACTGGTTAGGATAACCCACGGACTAAGATTAATTAATTAATCTTAGTCCGTGGGATAACCTAACATATGACTCCTAAAATATATGATAATATAATATAATATCCTTTATATTTATTAAAGTATACATTTTTACTATTTTACAATTTTAGATTTTAATATAAAACAAAACATAAAATGGGGGAAGAGGCGGCTGAGTGGTCTAACGCGGTGGCTGTGGCTCAGCCGGACCTGGTTCGATCCTCGAACATCGGGCGGCATTTTTCTCCGGGCAAGTCACGGTGTCCGGAGAACAAGTGCCGCCATCCGCCACTCCGGGGCATGGCAGAAACCTACGGGTGCCTCAATAGAAATTCTCCATAGAAAGTTCCATAAAAAACTACAGTACTACCCCTTTCCCAATGGCCTTAGTTGCCGCGGGATAATTAGAAAAAAAAATATAAAATGCTATTGTATAATACAATTTAATAAAATACAATTATGTTAAAATATGATGATGAAGTGGGTAAATATAAGATAAAACGCTTTTGGTAAAAATGTCAGTAAAAAAGTATTTACGTACCTATGTGTACTTATTTTTGAATGAACACTAAATAATAAAATCATTCGATGATAACTCATTATCTTACCTGGAAGTATACAAAGTAGTAACAATTTGAACTTCAGATGCTTATAAAAAATTAATATTCATTTCCGGTAAACTTTTTTTTTGTTTTAAGTAGAAAAACTCATGAGTAGTATTGTAGCAAATTTTAAAGTCTTATATATTTTTAATTAAAAAAAATGTTTTTATTTATTATTTTTTTTAATGTTTCAGCACATTAGGTGATGTTACAAATACATTTACAATTAACTAAAAAATAATTTTCGTGATTTTTCATCATAATTCTAAGTTTAAGCACTTATATAAAAATATATCGAGACTATGCATTTTTGATATGGTATACGAAAAACTTATGAGGAACCTTATTTTATTATATTTTCAAAATGTTCAACCAAGTGAAAAATAATTTAATTAAAATAAACCTAGCTTTAGTAAACACAAATTATAATGATTATTTTCTTTTTAGTTTTTTAGCTATAGTGATAAGTTAATTTCCTTTTTTTGATAACTTTTAGCTTTTTAGCTAGTTACTGCCCAACTTTGGGATTTAGATTAAAATATATATGCATTGCTCTCGTGTCTCTCTTCCTATAGCTTGTAGTTATACACATGTTGTGCATCTAGGTACCTATATAATATATACTATAATATTTCAACATAGCAATCCTCTATATACCTACACATAATTTTAACGATTACAATGATTACATAAAACAAAGCAATCATATTAAATAGTATAAATTAATAGATTTTATTTTCATAATTGAAAATTTAAATAATAATTAAATATTAATTACTAGAATAAGTTTAATACCTTACATACCAATAGTATCTACTATTATGACGTCTTTGTGCCATTAATATAATATGCGGTATACACTAATGACTAATATACCGCATATTATCTAAGAGAAAATGGACCAGTAAAATGATAAGCTGCACTTGATCTGTAGAAACCTTGGGCATGTTTACATTTACAAACTACAAAGTACGAACTATAACTTTAATTTGTATAGATGCCTCTATAGATAGATATAGGTACTTATTTGATAGTTCGCAAAATCTCTCAATAAATTCATTATTTTAGCTCGAATTTTAAATAAAGCGGTTGCTGAACATATGTATGTATCTTAAAAACTTTTTAGCCAAAATTAATGGAATAAATCACTTATTATAGCTTAATAACTCTCGTCGCTTTTATATATTGTATATATAACATGTGTGATAATTTAAAAAAATATAATATTATGAAATAAGTATATATTCTATATAGATTATAGATACTCATATACTCAATGATAATTGATAAATGTATTACGTATTCGTTATTTACATCATTTACCTATACCTACCTAAATAACAGTAAACAAACCTATAATGTACAATACTTTTTTTTAACGTGACGTAGCATATACCCATTATAACATTGTTCTAATCAAGATAATATTGAACTTAATCTTGGTCCATGGTGCATTAATGTTCCAAATATATAAATGCCTACGTGTTTATTAGAGTTAGGTCGTTTACTGTTTTGGTAGGTAAATTTAAATAACGTATACTGCAATACATGACTACATGAGTACCTAGGTATTATTATTATCATTTATCAATGAGTATTTGATTAAAATATACAGAGTGTTCCGCGAGGATTTACCCATTGCAATATCTCACGAAATACCTAATGGAGATTGGAGATATCAAAATTATGGTTTTGTAATAAGACTCACAGGGATAAGAACTACAATTATTTCATAGTTTAATTTATTTTAATGTTTTGGTAAAAAAGATAAAAAAGATATTTTTTTATTTAATTATTTCCAAAAAAAATTTACTATAGCCATTTTATAGTTTACTTTTCTGAAAATAATGACGTTTCAAAATTTTATTTTCATTAATTTCCTTATTTTTTTAATTTCGAGAAAAATTGCTAATTATTCAACGCTGGAGTGTTATCATACATGTGACCTGCTGCACCTCGTACAGCCGGCCGAACGCATTCAGTGCACGCCTAGTTTTAATCATATTTTATTTCTCCAAAACTGGAAAATATATTAAAAATCAAGAACTTAATGGAAATAAAATTTTGAAACGTCAATATTTTCAGAAAAATAAACTCTACAAAATAGTTATCTTTAATTATTTCGTAAATAATTAAATAAAAAAATATATTTTTTAAATTTTTTACCAAAACATTAAAATAAATTTAAAAATGAAATTATTGCAGTTCTTATTCCAGGGAGTCTTATTATAAAACCATAATTTTGATATCTCCATTATTTCGTGAGATATCGCATTTATACTATATATCTATAAGTACCTTACAAAAGTTATTATTACGAATATATTAAACAAATAATAAAAACTAATTATTTAATACTTTACATGTTAATAACTAATAAGTAAATACTTCACCGTTCACCAGCATAGGTAGATTGCTTATAATGTCGTAACTCGTAGTTTAATAGGTATACGATTTACGATTTTTCATTGTGCCTCTTATAAAGGTTAGGTACATGGCTTTACGTATTAAACAAATTCAGCTCAAGGGCAAAAAATAATCCCATTTATCCCCTCATACACATTTGCCTATGTATTTCACCACACCACATATATTTACCTTTTTTCTAATGACAACTACAGTGATAACAATATTATATTACTATAATACATTTCGTAAAAAGTACACAAAATAATTAATTGATGTGGTATTTTAGATTTGGCGATTTTAGTGTGTTCACTTACCGGCACTGTCACTGCGCGTGAGTGCAACACGCCAACACTAGTAATTTCGTTAATATTGGCCAAATCGAATAGTTACGAGTAGGGATTTACACGAACTAGTAACTAGTGACTATATAGTGACTGCTGCAAATACCTAGTGCGATATAATTCTTAAAAGTGTACGCCAAACAGAAGACATCATAAATCCACAAGTATAATATATATAATATGTATTAAATTATTAAAATATATACATCTTAATTTAATTAAAATAATAAATATAATAATATAGTTAGACATTTATAATAATTTTGACAAAATCCTCGATTTTAAAGTTTAAAATAATTATCAATTTCTAATAATATTGGGCTGATCAATAAGGCTCTCAGTCCTCGATTCTCAGATATTTCATGGCCAGGTTAGGTTTTATACCTACCACTAATCAACAACCAATAGTAATTTTCATCACGGTCATTGTCTGTAATGGTATTATTATTATTTTTTTTAACTTTGTTTTGATTTAACTCTTAATCAGACCTACTGAGCTAGCTATTTAAATCGCAGAATATAAGCTAATTATAATTTTATTAAGAATTAATGTATACCTCCCTATGATTTTTTTGTCTATTCGTAAAAGTTAGTTAATATATGACAATATATCATGATATCAAATTAAATAGTTTTTCTGAGGTTATTCGATCGATTAATAGTTATTTTTTTCAGAAGTATTTTGGTTGTAAACCGTGTTGTAAATAATCAACTATATTATTTTAACAATGTAAGCATAACAATTAATTAGAAGTTGAAAACAATAAATGGGGCGCAATAATGGTTTTACTAATCAATAAATCATAAAATCTATTAAATATTGTGTAGTATAATATAAGAAAGCTAATTTTGAATTACTTATTATTATAACAATTAATTATCATCCATAAACAACTTATATTATATAATATATAACATTAATAATTGAATCTTTTTAGCATTTAATTAAAAACAGGCATATATATCTATATAGGTACATACTAATTGTATTAATGTAAATCGTTCAATAAACAGTTATTAGTTACCTATATAGGTAGGTATATATTTTTATGGGTGAGTGAGGATCGTGATGGCGTGAATGTCTGACGGCTGACATTGACGATTGTCGATATTTGATTAGACTATACTATATATAATATAGAGCATAGGCTATATATTATACGTAGTATAACTACTATATACGCGTATAAAAAATATAGGTTATTACCATAGTACCATCACTATAATTTTAATATATCTTATATCTATACTACATATACCTAGGTACTTAATATACAATATTAATAATTAATGTATTAATTATTAGGTAGGCACCATCATAATTCCGTTTTAGTTCCACGATTTTGTGATTGGATGAGGTGCATTGAAAATAATTTCAAAAAATACCGCAGAATAGTTGTTCAATTGGGACCCGAAGGTAGTTGTGGAGTCATTGCTATACCATTGCGCTCAATGCTTGATCGTAATTTAGATATACCTGTGCATAAATATTATTATGGTATAGTTTTTACATTTACGTGACAAGATATAATATGTAATAATTAATAAACGTAAACTTTAAACTTTTTACTATAAAGCGGGGGTCTCCAAATGTTTTTATGGTGGACAAATCTTTGATACACTTCACCAAACATTTTTGGATAGGGATAGGGAGAAAATTAAATAAAAGATTTATAAGAATTAGTTTTAGTAATTTTTATATTAGACATATTTAAAAAAAAAACTATATCATCTTGGTGGACACTGAACCGGTTCGAAAAGCTGGGAATGCCAAAACAGGCACACAAGATAAGTTAAACACAAAAAATAATATAGGACATTTATAACCTTAAAATGTGTATCTGTATGAACCATAGATAATATATATTATCTATGGTATGAACCTTATTAAATTTAAAAATAAAAACCTAACCTAACCTAACGAATAAACAACGCTAATATTAGACAAAGGTGCATTGTAAACTTTCGTTGATATAAGAGTTAATTTACAGTTATAACAAATCAATATTATACACTCATTAAATAATATATAGGTTGAAATAATAAAAATGTTTATTTACGTAACTACAATAAAATTATATTACACTTAATTTATTTTTAAAATAAATTATAAATAAATTTATTTATTTTTAAAATAAATTTATTTATTTTTAAAATAAATTATAAATAAATTTATTTATTTTTAAAATAAATTATAAATGAAAAAATAAAACAACTAATATACACAGGGCGATGCATGCATTCGTAAGCATGCTCATCACCCATACTTTCCATTATTATAGGAATATCGTCTGACAAACTATTCTTTTTTCAAATTATTATCAAATACCAGCCTTTTTAGTTTTTACTGTAAAGGTTAACAAAAGCTGATGACTTTTATGAAAATATTGATATACCTAAATCAAAATTATTGAATGATTAGTTTCTGATTTATTAAAATGTATGTTCTTAATATATATCTAATCGATGGTGTACCAAGTGGCTAGGGGGTCTCAGCCCCCCCTCTATTGACTGTTTGGTCGTGTTATAGTATGAATATGATTTTTAATCAAATTTCATAGAAATATACAGTGGCGAGGCGAGCTAACACAAGGAGCAAAGATTTTAGTCTAGTTACCCACCCACCCAATATTTTATCAAACACACAAAAAATCAGATTATCTTGTTGCTTATTTATATTATAGTAGGACGTAGGAACATCATTACTTCTAGTATATGCGTATATGATCAATTGTAATACCCACCCGCCTAAAATTTGGAGGAGCAGCCGCTCCTCTAGACCCCCTTCACCACGCCACTGGAAATATACATATTAACAACACTTAAATTACTGATCATTTATTTATTAAAACTCATGATTAGGAACAACGTGACTCGCACAACAGGCAACGTACGGCTGTTGAGACTAGACTAAACTTAATAATAAGAATCATAATAACATCAATTACATAATCACCTAATCACATAATCAGTTCCCCTTTCTTATCAACTAATACTAATATAATATAATATAGGACATTTATCAATGTTAACATACATGATTATATTATAATAAATTACACATTTACATATAGCTAAATATCAACTAAATTGTCTACCAAGTATCCTTACCATTCATATTTAATATAATAAAATTGTATAATATGCATATTATATACAGGTACCCACCATTGGCATCATCTATTAATTAAATGAAACCGATGTACAATAATAATGTATTATTAAATTTACCAATATTTAGATAATACAATTAAATATTAATAGGTATACCACTAGTTTAGGACGTGGGTTATTAATACCAAATATATAGTAAAACCTCGATAGGTAACTCAAATCGGTCGGGGGCAACAAAAAAAAATCAAAATCAAAAAAATTCGTTAAATCGAGTTATAGAAAAATGTATATAGAATAAATTTAAACATAGGAGCTCAGGATATTCCTTAGAATTGTCGAAAATTCGGCTTATTGATGTTCGAGTTATCGAAGCTCATATTATATACTATTATAGGTGTCTAGGTATATTAACAAGGTAATACAACTTATAATTATTTATTGCGCTGTTATACTAAGTACCTACCAATTATGTAAATAAGCAGTTCATAATTTAATTAATAAGTAACAATGAGTTATAATAATACACATTGTTATATTGTTATTATATACATCGATTAAACAAAATATTATAAATATAATGTCTTAATTAAATAGGTACTAGGGTATATAAGCCATGTATTATTTATTGATTATTTCACAGACTTTTCAAAGTTTGTAATTAGGTATTAATAATAATAATTATAGTTTATTATTCAGAAGAATGTATAACAATAACGGGATGGAATGAAAAACATGAATGTTTAATTTATTATGTCATATGTGTGGGCGTCGGTCAAGTACAAAGCTTCAATTGAGCGGTGGCCACCAAACAGATGAAACAACCCTTTATAAATATTATACACTTTGTTGCAGACTACACCACGATTTTATAAAATACCTATATTGACTGTATTATTATTTATTTGATTTTTAATCGTTTTGATAGACTCGCCACCAATGACCAATATAATATTGTTATTACTCTATTAGGTATTTAGGTACTATAATTATTAATTACTATTAACTCGTGTTCGGGTGTACCATATTAATTGTTAGTCATTAGTCATTACCTACTGCACGTATAATTGTTGCGATTTACAATGTAATCGAATGACGCGGCCATCCGGGCCAACTCGGAAGGCTAAAACTATGTTTATAGAAAAAAAAACTGAATCTACAACGCAAAGAGATGTGTCGTTCGGGGGAGTCGTATGTATTTCTGCACTTATCTGCGCGACTTTAATACACAACTGTGCGCAATATCTTAGTATGACATAATATATAGGTCAACGGGCATAAAATATATGGAACGACATGCGAGTCTTTAATGATTTCTCCGACAACCGCGCAATCCCCACTGCCACACATAGTGTATAATATGGTTCCTGACAAATTAAAATATCACAAAAATCTCAATTGACTAGAACGATATATATCTTATCAGACAGTCACTCCTCAGTCAATTGGTCAAGACGTCAAGTGTCAATTGTGTCATAACGATCAAAAATCTCTCGAAAAAAGTGCACGCCCCGTAGTGAGTGTTCGGTCGTGTTTGTTTTTAACTATTATTTAGCAGTATTTTAACAGATAGGTACCGTACTTTAGTGCCACCGTTTAGGCTATACTGGTTTTCGGTAAACTAATGTTTCTTTAAGTTCTAATGAATAGTAACAATAATAATCACAATATTTAAATTTAAAAAGTGAAAGTAACGCGGACGTCTTATCATCTATATACGTTTATGAATTAAGCTGGTTATAAATTAAAAAACTAATACCTACCATTATAATATACCTAATATTGTATCGTATCATTATCATATTATAGGTAAGAAAACAAATAAATAATATCTATAGTTTTTATTTCTCGTTTAAACATAATAATATAATATATTGACATATTTACGGAAAGTTTATGAGCCAATTATAACACAGCGATACTATTGTATTAAGGTCGATCAAAGTTGTACTTTTGTTGTGCTGAGTCCAATTTCTTTTCGATAACACTTGGCCGTTGGTCAATAGATTACGTCCGAACTGTATAATTGTTTTTATCTTAATACAAAATGAGTACCCAATTCTTCTAATCAGTATTTTGCCTTTACTTTACGTTAAATGTTTTGATATTTCATTACATGCACAACGTTAAAAAACAGTGTCGGTGTCGGTATTGTTTTACTAGATTATTTGAAAACTAACTGTGCTCGTATTTTTAAATACAATTTTAAATATGTCACTACAAAGACTAAATAAATTTGTCAGATGTCCGGCAAACTACAATTTATGCCGTTATGTTAAGTCACAATTAGAATTTTCCCCATTTTTGAGGTTGTCTGTGAGATCAAAGAACTTTTCCACCAGCCAAAATATGTCGTCGAATCAGAAAGTATTAAATATTGACAACATGAACCCTAACGTAAGAATAATGGAATATGCTGTTCGGGGACCATTATTGATAAGAGCTACAGAAATTGAAAACGAATTAAAAAAGGTTTGTATATTTTTAATTTTAAATATCTTTTTCGTATTCTTAATATATTAAATTTTAGGGTGTTGAAAAACCTTTTAAAGAAGTGCTTAAAGCGAATATTGGTGATTGCCATGCAATGGGACAAAAGCCAATTACATTCATACGTCAGGTACAGTTATATTCATTCCTTATTCAATGGCAGATTTAACAGTAGTGTGTAGCATATACCAACTGGACTCCTTATTCAGGTTTTGAAGAGAATATAATTAAGTAAGCTAGTGATCCATTTTGCACTTCAAAATAAAATTAACACAAATACTTGTATGATTTATGAGATATTTAACTCTTAATTCCACAAGTGTTACTTCTCCTTGGTAATTTATATAATTTATGTAGGATTATTATGTAAATAGGTAAATATTGTTTGAATATTTAAACTGAGTAAAATCAAGTAATATTTAGAAAATCAAATTCTTCAAATGTATACATTTTAATTTATTATACAAAAGATATTTCTTATTATTCTCCTGCATAGTATGTATTACTATTGATTTTTAATATTTTATTTTTCATTGGAAATTAAATAACTGTCCCAAGTAAATTTGAACCAATTTAAATCTTCATAAATTACAAGTACCATTTTAAAAGTCTTGAAAAATATCTTTAAATAATAAATAAAGATACATTGGAAATCATCAAATATATCCTTATTATTTAAATATCCCTTACACTATGTAGTTCTTATAATCTCTCGCACAAAAATCAAATACTATATTGAACAACTATATATATATTTAATATTCATACATTGTGTAATTTTGTTAAGGTTTTAGCTTCGGTATCTCAACCAGATCTATTGGATGATGATCGATTTCCTGAGGATGTTAAAGAACGTGCAAGAACTATATTAGATGGATGCCGTGGTGGAAGTGTTGGTAATTTAATTCAGAATATTTGAATAATAATTGTTATACTTAGAAATAAACACTATAATTTGTATTATCATCATATTTTATAAATTATTAATAACAACGTTTATTATCTGAGTACCCAAATTATCATATGATTTTATTAAACACATTCTATTATAACCATGTCTTAATGTACTGAGGTTGTACTTCAATTTTTATTTGTACTAATTAAATTATTATATAAGTCCTTGATCTGTCATATTGAATTAGTACACCATCTTAGATTATTTTATATTATTACTATTGAGTAATAAAACATTTATTCATAACATTGTTATAAATTGCTATACAAAGACATTGTACAGCTATAATACTCTATAATTCCAAGGTTATATAACAGTAATTGAACGCTATTATTTTTATTTTTTTTTTTATTGAAGATTTAAAAAAAGTTAAATTCATATTTTCAGTTTAATATTCTGAAAAGAAATTATGTATGAATATTGAATTAATAGATTCTTAAATACATTATATATTGAGAATGCTTTAAAAAATGTAAATTTTTTGTTTAAGTTGTTAGAGATCATTAATATGTTAAAATATATACCTACTTTTAAATTAGAGTGGATTTTTTTGTTAATTTGATTATATGCTATCAAAAAGCTATTTATATTTTTATAATAATCTAATTTATACTTAATTATTATGTTGTTTTTGGTATAGGGTCTTATACTGATTCTCCAGGAATAGAAATAATAAGGAAACATGTTGCTCAATATATTGAACGTAGAGATGGTATTCCCTGTGATTATTTAAATGTCCTCTTGTGTGCTGGTGCATCTGATGGAATAAAAGTTTGTTTTTACATTTAAATATTTAGCATGTATACAAAGTTTATCTAAAATGGCAATTTGGTTCATATTAGTTTAAATATTAAATTAAATTATAATTTTGATTAATATTTATTTATTTCATAAAATTATACATATACATTTATATTTAAAACATAAAATAATTAATTTTTCTATCTTTCTACTGTAATAAATTATTTGATGTTGTTCTTATATTTATTTGAGTACATTATTAGTGATGAATATAACATACATGCAATACTTAGTAAAAAATTATAAATTATAAATAAATCATTGACTGTTTTAGGCTATTCTACGATTATTGGTTGCTGATGTTGATGGAAAAAAACCAGGTGTTTTAATTCCTATTCCACAATACCCATTATATTCTGCTACATTAGCAGAGTTCAATGTAAAACAGGTAAATGATAACTTAATTATTATGATATTTACTTTAAGGTGTCTTCAACAGTCAATATTTAATTTAATAAAGGTAAAATAGTCAGTAGCTATAAATTGTTAACATTTAATTATTGTAACTTTCATAATATATAAAATATAAACAGCTGGAAATAGGTGAACTGTATATCAGTGCTACAGTAATATTTTTCATAATTTTTATGCACATAATTTTACAAGAACAAATTTGAAATAAAATATTAAAAATAAAATATACGAGTTGATCAATAGAAACTTTAAATTTTAAGTGTAGCTCACCATTTTAAAAATTCCAAGGATCTTTGATTTACTGGCTACAAAGTTGTATTTCATAATACACATTATAATTTATTACATTATATAACTAGCACCAATATTTTATTTCTTAATTAATAGTATTCATAACGATACTATTCTTAATTAAATAACAGTATAATATTCTTAAAATGACATCTTTTAGCTTTAGTGGATTAACATTCAATATCATAATGTTTATTGGTGTAAATATCTATTGTTATCCCTGTGAACGAACAAAAATCTTAATTGTTAGTTTATGTGCATGTTTTAACTAAGATTATTTTCATTTGAACATGAACTGAACTGCTTAAATAAAATAATGTTGAATAAATATTTAAAAAATTCATTTCTAATTAATTTTTAATAATTTTTGTTACTTAAAAATTCATATCTTTTACTCTTATATTCAAAGAAAGTATTGTAAATTATTACATATAATCAGTATATGATTTATCTTATATTATGCTTGTTAGTATTATAAATTATAATTTATTAAAATCAATGTAGTTAAGTATTAAGTAATTAGTAAACTTATACTTAAATACTTTATACTTTTTAATCATAATCATAATCAAGTTTATTTGGGTTGTTTTTATTAGGTTGGATACTTTTTAGATGAAAATAAAAATTGGGGTTTGGATGTGAATGAATTAGAAAGATCAATAACTGAAGCACGCAAACATTGTAACCCTAGAGCTATTGTGGTTATTAATCCCGGCAATCCAACTGGTATGTTATTACTCATTACTTATTATTTAATAATTATTTTCAGTTGTGGTATTAAACTTCAAGCTTATTTTTAATAAATGATGATATTTAATTTCAAATAATTTTGCAAATCAATCAGGTGGGTACCTTTATGTTAAATTACCATCATCAATTTTAAACCCATTTGATGGCACAACTGTAGTTTAGAGAGTTTTTGTCTCTTAGAATATTTAGATAGATAATAGCACTTATGGGAAATGTGGAATGTTACTGATCAAAAGTGATACTGCACTAAAATTTGTACATAGTGTCGTGGAGTGTGATCAAGTTAACAAAATAACTTTTATATGTTTTACTTATTATAAATCCAATTTTATATTGTCATCGTCTAAATTGTGTAGTTTTATTTTATACTTAAAAATATTGTAATTGTCTATTTTATAGTTGGCATATTTAAATTGTTTAGGCCAAGTATTAACCAAAGAAAATGTGGTGGATGTTATTAAATTTGCATATAAAGAAAAATTGTTCTTACTTGCTGATGAGGTAATATTTATATTTCTGTGTATAAAATATGTTCATTTTTTTACTACTGTTATTTCTATTTTATTTACAAATTTATTATTAATACCTAGGTATATCAAGACAATGTATACGCTGAAGGCAGTAAATTTTATTCATTCAAAAAAGTATTAACAGAATTAGGATCTCCTTACAGTGAAATGGAATTGGCATCATTTATGTCTTGTTCTAAAGGTAATTGAATACTACACTAATGAAAACTTATATAGCAATATTATTTAAAAACTAACATATTGTGTGTGTTAGGATATATGGGAGAATGTGGTTTAAGAGGTGGTTACACAGAAGTGATTAATTTGGATCCGGAAGTTAAAGCAATGTTACTCAAATCTGTATCAGCTATGTTATGCCCCACAGTTCTTGGCCAAGTATAGATAAGATTTTTAAAATTTGTTTATAGTAACTATTATTTATTTTGTTTTTTTTTGTTCAAATAGACTGTGATGGACTGTGTTGTAAATCCTCCACGTCCAGGTGAACCATCATATGAGAGTTTTCAAGAAGAAAAAAATGGTATACTTAAATCGTTGGCAGAAAGAGCCAAATTGGTAGCCGATACATTTAACAGTATACCTGGGATGTCTTGCAATCCAGTGCAAGGTGCTATGTATGCTTTTCCACAAGTATGTTAACTTAATTTTTTAATACTTACTTAATAAGCATAAATATTATTTCCATTTATAGATAAAGTTACCTGAAAAAGCAATTAAAGAAGCAAAAAATCAAGGAATTGAACCTAATGCATTCTATGCATTTCAACTTTTGGAAAATACTGGTATTTGTATTGTACCTGGATCTGGGTTTGGTCAAGTTGAAGGGACTTATCATTTTAGGTATATATAAAAATTATATATTATAAAAGATCTCAGTTAAAATGTGATGTGTTAAAAGCCTATACAGGGTATAACAGTAAAATATTGTATGTAACAAAAGTTATTGCATTAGTCAGTGTTTCTGTTAAATCCTGTATATCATTTAAAAATTAAATACAACATAAAAAATAGTTAGGCATTTTATTTCGACAAACAAGTATTAATTGAAAATAAATCCAATATTGTTTATAAATTAATTTAATATATTTTTATGAGCTTAAATAATATTACTGTCTGTTCATTAGTTTTCTAAATATAAAACAAGAAATTTGTCCTCAAAAAAATGTTTGATTGATTGACGATACCTTTTTATTACAAAGAAAAAACTATTCAATGGAACATGGATAAAGCTTAGAAAAACAGCTATCACTACTTAAAACTTTGTTTAAATACATATTTTAACAATAATGATTAGTTTAAGATTTTTAAAATCCAATTTAAATTTCCTAGCATCCCTTAAACATAATATATTAATTTTGAAATTTTATTTTCAGAACTACAATCCTTCCTCAACCAGATAAATTGAAATCTATGTTGGACAATTTCAAAGATTTTCATTTAAAATTTTTAGAACAATGGAAATAATATTTGAAAAAAGAGAATGGCAATTAATATATTATTGAAGTAGAGATAAAATACCAATTGCATATAAATTTTACTATTGATACAACATTTAGCTGGTCTACCTAAAATTGATGTTAAATTTACAGTATTTTCACAATTTAGCTTAATTTTTTTAGCCAGAGATCATTATATATTGCACTCATTAGGTATATAATACTGTTTCATTTACCAGATAGAATCGTTCCTACATATCTTAAACAAAACTATTACTTAACTAAACTAAACTATATAAACTTTATAAACTATTCATTTATTTTGTTGCCATTAATGTTAAAGAAATGGATATTGTATTTTAAATTTTAAATTTTTTATGTTTATCCTAACATAATTACCATTAATCAAGACTGTTCAAGATTAAATAACGTTCCCGATTCTTTAAATATTTATTTTTATTTTTAAAAATCACTACTAACTTATTATTTTGATGTGAAAAGTTTTACCCTAGTACTTATTTATGTTTTTATATAAGATTTAATTTTACATAAAACTAATAACAACATACCTAACAACCTTCAAAAGCTATTATTTAGTCATACTAGTCTAAATTTGAATAAAATTATATCTGTTTATAATTCACTATTCAAAACTTGATAAATTAATATTAGTTTATATAAATCTTATCTGATTTTGTCAGAAATTGTAATGAATGTAATAAATTAAATCAATTTTCCTCGTTAAAAAATATCATACCAAAATTTTTTTATTAAATCCATCCTTGCGTTACTTAATTATTTTTTTCTTAATTTGTACAATTTTTATTTTTAAATCTGAGTTATTTCCAAAACAATTGTACTAATTGTAATCAAATAAAACATTTTAATGCATGTAATATATTCTTTAATTATAATTGATTAATTATTATTATTGTATTTAATTATATATATTAATATTATATAATTTCATTCATAAACAAATTAGATGTTTTATATTCAATTGAATTTGGTTAAACGTTTTAAATTTAGTATAGCAATTTAAACTATCAGTATAAATATTTATATAAGATATTATATTGTTCTATAATTACTACCATTGAGTTGATTATGTCTTCTATCTAAACTCAATGCTACTATTTATTTATGTTTAAATAAAGTTGTTGATGTAAAACTAATATTTTACTAGTGCTCTTTTATTTTCATTTATGCTATGGTTAGAGTTGGGCAAATTTTTAATTAAATAAATATTAATTCGAATTATTTTCAAGCCGGTGAATCAAATAAAAACTAATTGAATACAATTTTTTTCTTTTTAATTATTTAAATCTGTAAATAATATATTTGAACAATACCCTACTCTTACCATTATATAAATCACTCTGTATTTATAAACACTATATATTTTACAAAATAATGCTTGTAACATTAGTCAGTTTACTGCATAGGCAACTAGGGGGATATTTGATCACATATTTGGGTAACAGAGATCCTAAAATTTTAGCCTACAGGCCTCTCCTCGAGGGCTTACATTTTAATTATTGTTAATACATAAAATCCATATTGAAGTTTCCTTGATTCACGGAGGAAATGTATTAGATCAGTCTTTCATTAGCAAATAGTCCCAATATTTAATATTGTTGTGTTTTATAAGATATGTGTACACTGTACAAACATTTTGAAAATTTACAACTGCTATTGCTAAGATTTTATAACTATACAAATTAATTACCTTTTAACTACTCATAATTATTTAGTATGTAATAGTTTTATGGTTTATAATTTAAAACTAAACAATATTTTAATCTTTTACAGAAATAATTAGTATACCAATATCATTGGCTTATATATGTTGAGTTATCCGTTTTTAACTCCTAGTAGTACCTACAACAATTTGACAAACATAATAAAATATCTTGTTGAAAATATTCATATAACTCATTTGACATGAAATATAAAATTTTTAATTTGATGAATTTTCAATATTTAAAAACACCAGTAGGACAGACAAATAAAATAAGCGCAATAAATTCTTTTGTTATGTTTATTTCATTTGTTCTTATTTATATTAGCCACATATAAATAAACATACATAGACAAAATAAATTAAATAAATATTTTGAAAAATATTGATGAGTTACTAAATATTTATCAAAATATTTTTAATAATAAAATTATAATAAATAATGTAAAAAAGTATAATTTAATAAAATAACAATTAGTAACAGTATAAGTAATTATTGATATCAAATATAATTATGTACATAACTGTAGATCCATTGCAGTTAGATTTTTAGACCTTGAAGTAATTTATCTAAACTCTAAAATAAAAAAAATAAACACTAGTCATTATATTCAAATTTATAGCAATAATATATAAATAGTAGTACAAATAATATTGTTTATATTTCTTTGACAAAAACAATGTGTTACTTACATTGAGTTCCCATAATATTATTTTTCCATCTAATCCACTACTAGTGAATTTCAAAACGGTATTGTTTGACTCAGTATGAACACGCAAACATGTTAATGTATTTTGATGTTTAGTATCAAGCTCATAGTCACTATTGATTCGTGCTTGTCTATCTAAGCTTTGAAATTTTTTCATTGCACTAAAAAACATATTTAATGAATTATAACACAAAATAATATATATTATAAATTTAATACATATTCTTTAGATTTCTGTTTTATAATTACCTTAGACCAGCAGCTTCTTTTTTCTGAGAACTGTCAATCTTAGAAACAAATTGCACTTTGTTATTGGAGTCAATGCAGTACAACATAGGACAACATCCATGGCCCTATTTACAAAAAAAGTATTTATTTTACATACTATAGGTTTTAAGTTATAGGCATAAGAATCTAACATCCATAATTTAGAACACTGATAATAATGACCTGCATTGAATAGATTTGATTATTACCACCTTAAGTTTTTAATTTTATATAAAAGTCTATTTGAATTTAAAATAGTTTTGAACTCACTGCAGCAACTAATGCACGATCAGAAACCCAAATACAGCTTATGAAAGGTAACTCATTTGTTTTTAATTTATTTACAACAATGCTTCCTTTAGATACATCAGCAACAGTAATAGATGAATCATGAGCAACCCAACATAATCGGTTACCAGTTTTATTAAATGCTAATCCATGAATCCATCCACCTAAAGATATAATCAATTCAGTAAAAATAAAAATAATATTAATTAGTAGATTATGTTTATATTTCTCCACACCATTTTGTATGTATAAAATATACCTATAGCTTGTTAGAAATAATATTAAGTACATAGGTTTACAGCAATATTTAGTACTATGATAATTTTTCAATACAACTATGTTATATAAACTACCAGTGGCGTGCAGATCCCTTTTTCCACGTGGGGCAATGCTAATTTTTTTACACCCACCGCCCACCTAAAACTAAAAGTTACAAATAATATATGTTTTATTAAGGGCCTCTATACAGTAATATGAAAACACAATATTTATCAAATAAAAAAAAATTTAAAAATCCCACACCCACCCCGCTTTCAAGTGAGGCCTAGGCCCCATTTGTGTCTTATCTGCACGCCACTGTAGACTACATTAAAATATCTTAACAATTAAGTAATATTATTAATAAATATATTTGTAAAACAAATTACATTTGAATAAAATATATAAATTTACCTCCTCTAGAAGAATTTGTAAATTCAGCAACTAAATTTGGCACAGAAGTATCATCAGTGTCCCATTCGGTTTTTATTTTTTGACACTGGTCAACTTCTTTCATATGTACATTAAACAGTCTTACTCGAAAATCGGCAGTACCAGTAGCTAATACCATGTTGTTTGGATGCCAATCTAATGCAGTTACTGTAGATCGGATTGGTTTTTTTATATGTTTTGACACCCACCAATCGTTTTCTACTTCAAAATAGCACACAGATATCAATTGAGCTCCTGAACCAACTGCAAATTTTTTCTCTAGAAATAATTTAAAAATCATGGGTTAATTAATATTAACAATAAATAAGAATAATGAGTATTTATAATACTGGTAGCAAAGTAGAAAAGCATAAGTTTTACATTTTTGTGTTTGATTATTTTATAACAATTTTCTCATAAGTTACATTAAACTAAGATAAATATTTAAAAACCCGCTGTTGAAAAATTTAAGTACTTTATTGTAAGTAACAAATTTGGATAAGAATTAAGATTAAATAATAAATATACTATTGAATGTCGATAAACCACATACAATTTTAATATGAATTACAAAATTACCATTGGGTGACCATTTAACACACGTTGCAGCTCTACTAATTCTTAATAATACAAGAGTTGGTTTCCACTTTCCTTTGTCATCAATTGTCCATACATATGCATTACGGTCCTATTAAGTGATAAAAGTAATATAATTGTAAATAACTAAAGTATAGATGCATTTAATAGAAAACTTACAGCTGAGCAAGTTACAATTCGATTAGTGTTAGGTGCCCAATCAATTCCAGTTACTAGAAGTCCATGTTGATCTAGATTGTCCAACAATGTCCAGTCACTCAAATTTGGTTCATATTTGTATATTTGTACTTCATTACTATTTGGAATTACTGCTATCTCTGTATTGTATTATTCAATCAAAGAATTAATAAGATTTTTAGATATTATACCTGACTTGATACTTGATACTAAAATTTGGATGATTAAATGAAACTTACGAGTTCTATTTGCATTCCATGAATGTGCAGTAACTGGATTGTCTCCTAAGTTGTATTCCATTATACAAAATTGAATAAATTAAAACTAAAGGTTTAGATTTTGATTAAAAAATTGTTTAAAAAAATATTAGATGGCAACTCGGATATGATACTAAAATACTAAATAGTAAATACGATGACGGTTCTTATCCGACTTAGCAACTTCCAAGTCGCAAACTTCTAACTTCAACCGAGTACCCAGCCACCTAGGGTCTAAGTAAGTAAATATTGCAGAATACGACGTGAATGATGAGAAATTTAGAAACTGAATCCCAAACTTCCAAAAAGGGCTGGCGGGTGGCGGCTCATAAGTCATAGACAGCTCAGCAGTGTAGCACTCCGTAATAAGTGATAAACAGTATGACACTATGTGCAATATTAATTGTACAATAATATTCAGTTATTCGGACAAATTTACTATTTGGGGTTTGCTGCTTTGAGTCTTGAGATTATTTCAGAAAATTTATAGACGAATTTTAAGACGAAGATGAACCATGAACTACACAAACTAATCATTTATTATTCAAATGTTTGCATAGTATATAATATTTTCGAAGGAAAATAAAGCCCCTTATCCTCCTTCCGGTTGGTAGTTATTCCCAATTCCACAATTATTAAGAGAATATTCTTCCTAACCTATTTGCTATTGCCCGTGTGTTATATACTTTGTCAAGGAATTTTCAATGGAGAAATGTGAAAAGTAATAAACTAATAATACATTTAAATGAATTGTGGTGGTATGGTGGTTATACCAACGACACTTATAACTTTATAAGGGTATTAAGGAACAATGGTGGGAGTGATATGACCAATAACCATTCCCCTTGACAAATGACAAGCCCACGGACTTTATTTTTAGTTCATAATATCTTGCTATAAAAAAAATAGTTGGTAGGTTCTTAGTTGTTTTATTGTTTAGTAACTATGACACTATGTGACACCATATAAGGGGTAGTATAGAGTGGTACTTTTATTATATTGACGTCTTATTATCCTGACATAAAATTTACAAACGCCAATGACTTACAATGTTATGACAATGGCATATACACATACGTATTAATATATTATAATTATCAAAATAGTTATTGCCTCTGCATTAGTTATTTAAAAACATTTGAAATTTTTTTCTTTTTTATGTTTTCTAAGTTGAAACTTTTTTCAAATTTTGTAAATATTTTTCATTTAGAAATTCATAAAAGTATAAGTTGTTCAGCTCACCTAACTAGGATTAGAAATGTTAATATAATAGATTCCCCACAAATTTGAAATTGTTGTACCTTATAAAAAAATTTCCGGAAAGTTACTCTATTTTTAGGTATGGGATATTCATTTTTCTATTTCTATTATTTTTCTATTTTTAAATTGAATTATTTATGCAAGTATTGCTAGGATGAGAAAATGTCCCGCTTAGAATAGTTTTTCATGTGTAATTGTTGACTATCACTATTGAATTCAAATATAAGTAGGTATATAACATATCCATTACAACAACATGTTTCAATACTTGACAACTTACAATGTTGTATAGCAAAGCGGTGCCCACTTCAACATATTTTTATATTTGTTTTTCTCAATGTTTTTAAAAACTTCTTGGAATTTGCAATTTTGACATTTTGAAGGTAGTTCACTAACTTGTAACTAGATTTATTTTTCTATCAAAAAAGTTGCTAAAATAGAAAATTGGAGCATTTTTAATGCCCCGAAATGTAGACATTTCAAGGAGGCTTTACCCTCCTCCCTAACTACGGCACTACAGTAAATAATATTGCAAGTCACAATCACAAAAATAAGTGACAGCAATAAAATGACGATCTATTATAAACTACAATTCCATTTTTTAAGTTAATTTATATTTTATTGTTAACCCTGCATGGGATGAAATATGTCCAACAATTTAATTCTTTAATTTAATAACCAGTGCCTTCTCCTGCCATACTGTACAGTTCACTAGGTATCCTATTATAGATCGCCCACTCACTTGGCAATCACATATTACATAAGTAGTAAATTTTGGTATCTTCTGAAACCTCATCCCCTGAGCCACTGGTCCATAGTTCTTGAGTCCTAACCTGAGCCCTCAAAGCAGTCAAAGCCTCAACCTGTCGCCCAACTCGGCATGTGTCATGTACTCACTACTCATGTGTGGCACTGTGGCGTACTGGCGTAGTGGCGTGTGTGTGTGCGACACATTTTTAGTATTTACCCCTTTCCTCATCCACAAACAAAACCAGCTGACTCGTCACGTGATGAACACTTATATTTACCCCGCCCGCCACCGCCACCAACTTCTCATGAGTTATGATTCATAACGTAACACATATTTTTCGCGCCTGCGCATGGGAAAACGAATACGAATTACGAATGCGACTATTGCGACTGTGACAACTTACTTTACTTATTTACACTCATATCATTAACGTTATCAACATACTTTATCAACGACCAACGTATGGGAAATTGGGAACAACAACCGTCAAATTATCATGTACAACCACTTATCATGTTTTTATATTATTGTACCACGAATACCATGGCACTATGCTACTATGCAGTTTACAATTAAATGATATTGTGCATTTGTGTGGTTCTTTTATATTATTGAATATTGGAATGTTAGACCATGTTAGCACGTAGCCACGTAGGTGCCAGGAGGTGATATCATAATTAAAAAAAATTGATATTTACTATAATTTTTAATAACCGTATATTGTAAGTATAACTTACTTATCTAATTATATAGTATTTTGTTACTGACATAACATCACGAAAATAAGACATACCTATTATATAGGCCGGATTTATAAAATAACTCGCACACGCGGGATGTTGTTAATATATCCTTACCATATTTTACTTCAGATAGAATGTTGACCTAGGGTTGCCTTACGTCCCGGAAAACCGGGACTGTCACCGGTTTTCGACTTTGTGTCCCGGTGTCCCGAAAAATGTTTTCGGGACGCCTATATGTCCCGGTTTTAGGAAAAAATGTTTAGTGTTTAATTTTGACAATTTTTTTTCGTATAGTAATTGAAATCGAGAGTCAAAATGTTATTGTTAGAGACAACAAATAATTGATAAATCCATAAGCTAAATATAAAATAATATCGGGAATATTCAAGGACAACAAACGAGTCGTGTGCACTGTGCAGTTTACGTTTTATTTTAATATTCGATCGATCATCAGACATCAATACGTCCATATCCATACGGGTGATACAGAGGCAGACTAATGACTTTTATATCAGTAGAATATACTACATAGGTCGTTTTTATTATTTTATTTGTTATTATGGCACCAAAAAGAAAATGTTATTTTTGTGACGAATTTAATATTGTTAAATATTATTAAACAATAAATTTTAAAAAAAAAGTTTACATTGTTAATTTGTTACAGTAAAGTGTATAAGTTATAACACTATAACCTATTGTGTCATTTTTTTAATACATACCCAATGGCTTATATAATTTAATGATATTTATTTCTAAATGTATTTACTATTTTTTTTGTCTGTCCCGGTTTTGTTTGATGAAATTATGGCAACCCTGTGTTGACCCATTGTTTACGAATATTTGGATTTTTTAGTAAATTAAATAATGGATTTTTCATTATGTGAAAAACTATTTATTACATAACACCTCACCATAATTGTTTGTATTTTAAGATAAACATAGATTAAAATTAAAATTATAGTAAATATTCAGCAAAAAGCCAAGAACCTATCTTAAAAACGTTAAACATCAAGTCATCAAAAATCTAACAGACTATATCAGACAATTGTTATGAAAATAGTTATAATATGATAGGACGTTAGTCGTAAGGTATAAATGTATGCAATATGCATAATGAGTAATGACGTATAGCAAAAATACCTAATGTTTAATATTATATTTCATGAAGCATAAAAAAGATGGGAAATTAAGCTCCTTAATTAGCATAGTGATTTATTAATTTCTTGTTTCGGATAACGCTAGTGTTAACAAGAACTCGAAGCTACCGTACCCCGCACATTGTATGCTTTAAGGAGGATTTACCTCTCACACCCTCATAGTTCCTACGGGATCGTTCGCAGACTTGCAGTCCAGATTCCTGAACCCTGAACGGCCTGAAGCCCTGATCGCCTGAACAGTAAATAATATCTTGCCATCTTGTTCCGCGCTTGAAACCGTCGATGTCGAACACCACTACACCAGTATTTTAAAGTACGCCAGTGACACCAACGTGAAGAAATTGCGTAAACAATTTACAGTGATGCCTCTACGTGTCCACTCGCTTGCTGCGCCAGGGCAAAATAACGAAAATATCCCTCGACTTGCAAGTTGCAGCAGCAAGCTATGCAGCACGCCAACACCACCTTAAATTGTTCACAATGTAACCAAAAGTATACCAAATGTTAATCACACTGCCCTGAGAAAATCTGTCCTGAAAAGACGTATGGTCATAGAACAATAATATGGTATGGTTCTTGCCAATATTAATCCCGAAAAATTGTATACCAAATTGATATATTAATTTAAAGGATATTTCTCACGACTCATCATTCATTCATCAAAGTTATTTTTTGATAAATTCTGTGTTGAATAGTACGTGTCCCCGTAATTATTGTCTTGATTTTTACGCGGGCTCGCACCAGCCCGCACTGGGACGATTATCAGTGAACTGTACCAGTGCAACCTTGGTGCAATAGTGCGGACGTGCGGTATACACTATTAGTCCGTGATTATAACCATAGATATTAAAGAATATCAATGATTATAACCATAATATTTTTTCTATTTCTACAGAAGAGTCCGAACACTACGAACCGAACTTTTTCAATCTATAGTATTCTAGTCCAATGTTACTTGTTAGTTGTTAGTAACACATAATACATGGCAACTTATAAACATAAATTTATCACAAAACCTTTAGTCTAATATAGAATTCTTTTGTCTGTAAAACAAACATAATTTAGATTATCGTGACTCCGTAACAATAATTGTGTCGTTGTAATATTTTAGGTTTATCCGTGCTAACATTTTTATTAATCTTTAAATTTCAAAATAATAAAAATATAATGAATAACATTGCAACGCAGAGAATTAAAAGGGAATTTAAAGAAGTTATTAAGAGTGAAGAGGTATCAAATTGGTTTACCGTTATTTTTGACTAAAGTATTTAATTAATTTATTCAAACACTGTTTTATTATTTTGGGAAACAGGTATATTTAAATTTAACATTATAATTCGATTTGTATGTATAAAAATGTTGAGAAATAATTATTTCATAACAATCCACTTATTTCAAATTATAAAGAACTTTATTAATCATCATCAATATATTTAATTAATGTTTTGTTTATCAAACTTATTATTTAATTTCTCCATGATTTCATTTTTAAACTTTTTTTATAATTTATTTGTCTAATTTAATAATTCTTATTAATTAATATTAATAGTTGTATACTATGTGTATTTAGCTAGCTAAATGTTCAATCAAAGTGGACTTAGTTGGTGATAGCTATACTGAATTAAAAGGTGAAATTGCTGGCCCACCTGATACACCATATGAAGGAGGTACATTTTTTTTGGAAATTAAAGTGCCAGAGACATATCCTTTTAATCCACCTAAAGTAAGTAGATCATTGAATTTATTCATTATTTTAAAATTGTTTATATTTAAAAAAATGTATAGGTTCGATTCATGACTAAAATATGGCATCCAAATATTTCTTCCGTTACTGGAGCTATCTGTTTAGACATTTTAAAAGATCAATGGTATGTGTTAAATTGTTTGAACATACTTAAGTAATTAAATGTGTATATACTAACTATAAATATAAAAATGTAAAACAATAAATGGCTACCAATTTGGCCATTCAGCTGGAATGAGGTTTACCTATATTTACAATTTTTTATTTATTAGTAAGTTTTTCTCAGTATTTTTTCATTTGTATCATATACTAATAATGCTTGCTGTAAATAATTTACTTCAATAAGTTGTTAATCTCAGTGAATTTGAATAGGGCTGCAGCTATGACTTTACGCACAGTACTGTTGTCTCTACAAGCACTTATGGCCGCTGCTGAACCAGACGACCCACAAGATGCGGTTGTTGCCAAACAATATAAAGAGTATCCAGAAATATTTGCTAAAACTGCTAGCCACTGGACTAATGTTTATGCAGGAGGTAAAATATGCAGTTTAAGTATTAAATTTGTTAGGAATACTGGTGTCTGGTTTAGATAAAAAAATATAAATCCTATAAAATTATATTTAATTTAAAGTAAAGAATATATGGTATCTATTATGTATTTTTGTTTGTTTTAAATTCTTGTATTATATTAGTTGCAATTTATATTTTAGGTCCAAATAAAAATATAGATTTTGACACAAAAATTCAACGTCTCATAGATATGGGAATAGAACGTGATCAGGCACGTGGAGCATTATCTACTTACAATTGGGATTTGGAGCGAGCTACAGAACAACTGTTTAGTTAGGTTGGACTAATTGTTTTGGGTTATGATTAAAACTATAAATTTATCATTAAATCAATGTGAAAAACCTGAACATTATAATGTTTTTTTCTAAACACTGTTATTTAAAATTTTGTTTTACATAATTCTGATTGCAAAGTTAAATTATTACTATATTTTTCAATTAATTATTTTTATTTATTTTTTAGGTAAGATATTTTCTTCTCAGTCCATTGTTTCACTTTTATTGTATAATTTGTATGTTTATATATTCTATATGATATATTATGTATAGGCATTATCAAGTAATAGGAATAACTAAATTTTTTAAGTCATAAATAATACTAAAAATAAATATCATTAATTATTACTGATCTTTTAAAATGTATGTTTGATATAATTTCTCACATATTCTATTAAATTTAAAATAACTGATTTTGAGCTTCATTGATATATTTTCATTTTGAAAATGTAAAAAAGTTAAGTGTAAAGTGTACAAACAAATTATGATAAAATAGAATTTTTGTTTCATTTAGAAAATTAACCTTAGCTTTAATAATTAATAGGTGTCAGTAATTGTGCAAAAATAGCACTCAATTGAGAAACAATCCTAGCTGAT
Source organism: Diuraphis noxia (assembly GCF_037042655.1). Taxonomy (NCBI): domain Eukaryota; kingdom Metazoa; phylum Arthropoda; class Insecta; order Hemiptera; family Aphididae; genus Diuraphis; species Diuraphis noxia. Next base: position 68,288,322 of record NW_028301712.1, on the reverse strand, counting down.
CATCCACTATCACGTGCATTAATGTGTATAGAATGTTTTTAAAATGCCAAGTGTCGACAATGATGTGATTAAAATTATTTACACTCTTAGGTCGTAACTTAAATTGCAGGATTAAAATAAATAATAACCCTAACTCATAAGTATAGGATTCCCTCTCTGTTTTTAGACTATTTTCTTTTGTGTACATTTACCTAATGATAAATTGTTAAAATTAAAAGGTGTTATAAATTGTAAGTAAAGCCTAAAAAGTAAGTGTGATAGCATAATTTGTTTATTTAATATTAAATGAAAAAAATAAACAAACTTGTTAACTAAAAAAGCAGTAAGTATATTTTTTATACTTTTACCTCGAGCACGACAATGAATGTATTGATTTTAGAATGAATAATGATATTTGTTGGGATATTTTAAGTAAACTCCTTGTTGTTTTCAAAAACTTAGGGTGAAACAAAAAAATTAAGGAAAACGTGAATTTTCACTTGAAACAGTTGAAACCAGCTTAAATAATTTTGTTTATTTAGCTGTTACTGAAGAACAAATAATCATATATATCTTTAAATTTTCTAAAAATGTCCATGACATTTTCAAAAACCTAAGAAATATTCAAATATTTCAACTCTTTTTGAGCTACTTATTCGTATGAGAAATCATAGATTCTATAAATTTATTTAAATAATAATAGCAAATATAATTAGTGATTTTGGTCGACAGATCTCTGTTTTTGTTCTGAATTGTTTTTCGTATATAATGATTTATTGATGAAATCAAATTAAGCATATTATTCATTACAGCAACCCATTCATAATCTACTTTGAATTATTTTGTAGAGTGTAGTACACACTTATTCGCTTTTTAGATTCTTCTTAGCAAAGCGATAAAATTATTGGTTTTACAATGATGGATTTTTTTTTTTATTCTTGGTTTTTCGATTTTCATATTCATTTATCTCTTTAACAAAAAAAAAATCAACTGTTATACATTCTGGTAAGAAAGCAAATCAATTACTTTACCCAGTACTCTCTAAGTGGACGTGCCCAGTGACGGTTCTACGCGTTACCACAGATTATATGAAAATCTCAAAATACTCATAATTCGTGTTAAAATTAAAATATAAAAAATAGCTTATGGGAAGCCCTAGATAATGATGTTACCATTAATTTGTATAAGAGGTCAATTAACTCTAAATTTTTAACTTACGAAAAACGGAGCTAAACGAGATCTGCTGAACGTAAAGTTTGCTATGTTACTCACTTGTAAACACAACAGGTGATAACACATGCGGGCATACGGCGGGTCTAGCGTCAAATTAATTTTTTTAAATATTATATTATACATATATATTGAATATTTACTCAGTTTCTCATGGAGAGATTTTCTTATTTTGTAGTAATTCAAAGACGAATAACCAATAATACCTAAAATGTCTATCGTATTTTGTTTTTATCATTTTTTATGATTGATGAAAATTTCCAAAATATTTTATTCTGTTTATGAACTTTTTTTTTCTATATGATAAATGTCAATAAAATGTTATTCGTTTTATTAAAAACTTTAAAAATTTAAAGCACAGCTTCTGATATATTTTTACCATAGTGGTTGAAAAAAAATTAAAAATACATATGATCGATTTTTTTTCATAAGTACCCATTTAAAGTTCAAATGTTAAAATAAATGTATCAAATTGAAAGTTTTAAAATAATTTTTCAGTTAAAAATTTATAAAATGTTTAATTTTTATACCTAAGGATTGAAAATTTAAAAAAAAGTTATACGTAAGTAGTTCATATTGTATACCAAAATCCAAAAAAATATATAATCACAGTTTTTTTAAAAGTTATTTTAAGTTCAAATTTGTCCAAGATTGTATATTATCAACTAATAATAACGATTTTAGTTGTATATTGGTGTGATAACATTTTTGAAAACATTTTTCGTGGTCTCGTGGCCTGTGCCCTGTGGGTAATAGTAATAGAAACTTTTTAATTATTTTATCATAATTTATACTATACAAATATGAAAATATGTAAATAATATTAATTAAACATATCGGATACCGTCTTAATAATAGGTAATACAAATTTAATAAAAAATATCGCAGACTGTAAAACTGGCTCCGCTTAGAATCGTTGTTAGTATACAATGATATTTTATCATTGAATTCAAATTCAACACTATCCATTACAGTGACCCACTTATTGTAACGTACCTACTGTACAGCAAGAGGGTCACCCACTAACCCGTTTTTGGTTTAATATTCTACAAGTGAAGACTATTCACCGGTTCATGCACGTTCAATATTTTATATTGACAATATTGTTGACCGCGTATTATTTTTTTATAGTTAAATTGAAGGTAGGTACCTATTTCATTATTTCAATAACATTGAAAATATCAAAACCATTTTAATTTTAATTTTTGACGGGTTTTTATTGATATCAATAATATTGATCGTGTGACAAGTGTCTGATAAAGAACATTTGAAATTTTTTTTACTGATGAGTACCACGCGCATTTATTTATTAATAACATTAGAAATTTTTGTCTTTTAGTCATGCCTCCTTGGTACCTTGGGCCATCAAATTTTCTAAGGGGACAATTACCATTCACCAATACAAAAAAGAACCACTGAGGCAGAGCCATCTAGTGTTTTTTTTTTAAATTTTGATTTTGATTGTAAACAAAGTGCTATTATAAATTATGTGATAACGTAAATTCCGACTCTGGATTTACGCCATTTACGGTTCAAATAATTGGGTATATAGTATATTATACTATATTATAGTATATAGTATTTTATAAAGCATTTGATTGTGACTATTTACCTATTATAATTTATAGTTTATCGGAATTATAATTCATTTCAATATTTAATATGGCCTAATAGCTTTTTCTTTAAATGTTATTCAATAAATGTTAATTAATATGCTTTTATCCTAAACTATATAGATTATAATTGTTTAAAATGTAGTTCTTGTTAGAAAGTTATTCACTACTTACTTTTTTCAAGTAAGAATAATAATGATTATATTTGTGAGTAGTCATTGGTTATTTAAATACAAGGATTTTAATTTCATAAATACTTAATAAGCATTACAAAAGTAAGTAAATTGTATTTTTTGGATATTAATTCATATCACTGATCAATTTTGATTAAGTTTATATTTAAATATTCTTTAAAAATAGCGATGGAGTTTACACGATCAATTATAAGTCCATATGAATCTTCGGACATGATAAGTAAGTGAATCATATTTTAATACCATAATATTAACCATTTATCATAGATTATTGTTTTCATTTATTTACCACTTGTTATTTTAGAGTACCTTCATACTTTTTGTAACTTTTTATGTTGTCTAGTTTTTGTACTTAAAAATAAGGATGAGAAGGTGGGAAATATTTATTTACAGTCTTATTATAACATACCAATAATGTAATTGCTTATAACTTATAGGTATTAATTAATAAAATTATAATGGGTATTTTTACAAATTTATTTTATAGGTATGAAAAATTAATACATACACAAATAATGATTTCAAAAAATAGTATTACTTGATTAATGGTTAGTTTATAAGTGTTTCTTTCTTGATTAATTGACCATGGAGTGCAGTGATAACCACCCTTTCCCCAAAATTCAGGCCTAAATACGCTATTGATGGAGTGCTTACTATAAAAATGTCCCCATCACATAGTCTGTGTTCAAACAATACACTATATTTAACTATATATTCCCAAAAATAATCTATAGAAAATTATAGAGAGTATAAGACATTAAAAATTTATAATTTTTTCATATTTAGTGTACGGTAATTATGTCGAAGAAGAATATCCAGAAGTAATTGATACTAGCCTGTATTCAGGCCAACTAGATGGACTAAGGTCTGAATATGAAGAAACTCAAACAATACTGACGGATAATTGCAGTCAATATGGAATTACTGCTACATGTTTTGATACATATGAAAATTTACTTTGGATTGGAAATCAGCTGGTAAGTGAATACCTTAATTTACCCAAAAATATTCTAATTTAAAAAAAATTTGTATTGTACAGGGTTATGTTACTTCATATTATAGTGCAGATATGCAAAAATATACAATGTTCAGAGTTCATTCAGACGAAGAGGTTCGTTCACTATTGACCACTGATTCTACTTTGTTAGTTCTTACGCCTACTATACTGCGATGTCAGATGCGCAGGGGCTTACCAATTTTTACTCACAGGTAATGAAATGGCTATGGACTAAGGTTTATTTTATAAGACACCTAATAATGTAAAATAAATAAATGTAACTAATAACTTTATTGAAGGTTAATTTGAAAGTAATTCATATTATATTATAGTAGAAACTCATTAATCCGAACTTATTGGCTACTAATTTGTCTGAACTAAAGAAATGATGGATCATACAAAACAGCCTTTGAACTGACTAAATGAGCCAATGTTTTGTATTTAAATTCCCTATTCAATAAAGAAAAAATGTTTATCGTAGTATTAAGAAATATAAAAGTTATTTGGTATACAATATCATAGAACTCATTATTATAAACTACATAATACAAAATAACTATAGGTTTTTTTTTCTGGAACACTAATAATATGTATTATCAAGTTTCTGTTTAATTGAAGTCCAGATTAATAAGGTTCTAGTGTAATTATATAATTACTAATAAAGTAAGACAATATTTACTTTTGGCTGTGAAATTATAATATTATGTTGTTTTACCTGTTTACAAAATGCATTATTAAAATATTAAAACCACTTGTAAAAATATGTAGATTTATGTAGGTAGATCCAGAGTTTTATATTTGAATGTGCCTGGATCTTTTTTATATTACAGAGGGAATGAGGGTATAAACAAATCTGAAATCACATCAAATTAAATAATGAAAAAATAAATGAAATACAAATTACCAAAACCAAAAGTATTATTATTATTATTTTTTATTGTTATCAGCGCGATGCTGATTTCCAAGAAAAGGCAATATTTTTTCGCTAAAAATAGTTACCACCGCTATTAGACGGATCGTGACGTTTTCATATTGACGACAATAACATTGAATAATATAATTTAACAATAGCAATAAACAAATACGTGTAGAACTGTATACAGTGTAGTGATTTAAATTATAAATATACAGGCTTCATAAATAATGTAAAATAACAATATTATTGATAAAAAAATACTTGTAATTATTACTTTTATTAAATATTTCATTATTTCAGATTGATTCTTAACACTCAGTTTTACTTACAAAAAACTAAAATTAAGTTAATGTGTATATATTATATTATTAATTATTATTATTTAATTTTAGATTCTGAACGAAGTGATGAATGTATTGATTTTACAATGATGTGTGTGTGTTTTTTTTTTGTGTCTGTGTACAGCATAACTAGTTGAAATAATGCTTCGATTTCAAACTTTAGGGGTGGTTTCCGATGTAAAATTGAAGATCCTTGGTGCATTATACAGGTCAAAAGTAAACATTTTCCAACAGTTTTCAAAAAAATCGAGAAAAACAAAAAAAAATGATAGAAAAACGGGAATTTTTTCGCAAAAGCAGTTTTCGACCAAATCGATTTTTTTATATGGTTGTAATTAAAAAACTAATCACTGTATATACTAGAAATTTTCACCAAATGTTTATGTTAGTGTTATCTATATACAGTTTAATTTTCAAACATTTTTGACTTTTTTTGAGTTATTAATAGACCACTGACAATTTTTTGAGAATTTTTTTTTGAAGTGGCGGTAAAAAAATGTTGGACGACCAAAAAAACTTGAAAATTTAATACACGGTTCCTTATGAGTTGTTCTTATTGTAGCTAAAAAAGATTAAAAATCGTAAGTTACAATTTTTTTTAATAAGCGTTTACAGTTCAAAATTTTACGAAATCTGTCGAAAACGCGAAAATTTGCAAGTAATTTTGAAGTTGAAAAATCATAAAATTTTTTGCGTTTATAACTAAGGATTAAAAATACAACACTAAGTTTTCCATAAGTAAAAATTACGGCAATTTTCAAATTATCTTAGATCGAAATTCATAAAAGTTTTTCTTTTGAATTCTAAGATTTGAGAATTTAATACAAGGCTCATAATATGTTTTTACAATAGCAGTTGAAAAATAAAATAAATGTATAGCCACAATTTTTTTTTTACATGTATTCAAATTTTAATTTTGACAACATACGTAAAAATCACGAAAATTCGTAAATTATTATAAGCTAGAAATTCATAAAAAATTTTCTTTTTAAATCTAAGATTTGAAAATTTAATACAAGATTCCTTACAAATTTGTCAATCTTTATCACAAAAAATATGTCCACCGGAAATTCAAATTAAATTTTTATTAGCATTTGAAATTCAAATATTGACAAAAATTCGTCAAAACCATGAATATTTGCAAATTATTTTGAAGTTGAAAAATCATAAACTTTTTTGTGTTTATAACTAAGGATTAAAAATACAACATTAAGTTTTCCATAAGTTTTGCTTCAAATAGCTTATAGAGAAAATTTGAAGCGTCATTATAGGAAAAATTTTTTGAGCGTTTGAGTTTTAAATTTTTATGAAATCGCGTAATGATAACGATTTATCCTCAAACCAGGTATTCGTATATCTATGATAATATAAGGTATTATGAATTATGATAACTAGACTAATTGATTAACCATGCCTTATGCAAAATGCGTCTTAATTGAAAAATAAAATATTTGTTTCAAAATAGAATATATGACAATATTTAAATATAATATATCCTAGACTGACAAATCATCTCCGTTCAGAATCGTTTTTCGTATACAATGATACCTATCATTGCATTCAAATTTAATCCCATCCATTACATGCAGTAACCTACTGTACAGCAGAGTGACATCCACGACTTACCCGCTTTTTTCTCTTTATATTAGGGAGTGCCTTGGCACACCCGGCACACCTGTAGATCCACCTATGTGTTTACACCATGACTACTATGTACTTTAAAATAAGACTCTAATAACAATATATTTTTTTATTTTTTAAAAATGATTTTCCTCTTTTTAGATATTTTAAAATGAATACACAATTTTACAATTATTGTTTGTTTTTTATTTTTAATACAATGTCTAATTTATGAAAGTTTAACTTTAAGTAAATATAAATCTACCTATTTATTTATGTAAAATTTTATAATTTCAGTTCAGAATATTTAAACGAAATGCAATGTATAATTCAGTTAGGACGTTCTCAAGACACTATACTAATGGGTGGTCATCAAGAAAAGCTAATTGAGTTTAACCTAAATTTGTGTAAAGAAACAAACATAATAAATGCTGGAGAAAATGGATGTGCTATATTAAGGCAGAATGCTAATAGAACTGTATGTTGTGGAGATCCTACTGGAGTAATAAAGCTTCGAGATCCAAGAAATATTTCAAAAATTATTTACACTGTAGAGGCGCATTCAGGCAGTTTATCTGATTTTGATGTTCATGATAATTTGTTAGTTAGCTGTGGATTTAACAACACGTAAGAGTAAAAAAAATGTTACTTTTTAATTTTGACAATTATTACTAATTTTATTTATGATATTAGACATGGATCCATGGAGCTAGATCAATTTTTAGCTGTACACGATTTAAGAATGATGAGATCTGTTTCTTCTATTCCTATGATTATTGAACCATTTTTATTAAGATTCATGACTTCATACTCATCACGCATTGCAGTTGTATCAACAATAGGACAATGCCAACTTGTTGATACAGTTGCTTTGACGGAACAAAATATGAATCTTTATCAGGTACTATTTTTATATTAATATTACTTTATATTTTGTTTGTCAAAATAATATTCTTATGTTTCAATTAGAATACTGTTTTTATAGTAAATATTAATAATATTTGATTTCAAATTAGATGAGAGGTGCTGAAGAAGGAGCAATGGCCCTTTCTATGGATGTATCTCCTTCAAGTCAAGCAATTATAATAGGAGATAATGTGAGTACATTACATTTATTAACCACAGCATCCACTCAGTTTAATACTTTGGCAAGAGAAACAATATTTGCCCAATCAATGGAACCACCTTCTTGTGGTCCTATCAGTATCACAGATGAGTTAGCTGATTATTCTAATATTCCATTACCTCATTGTGATGGACCTTTAGCATCAGAGTTACCCGATATATTTCTCACTACAATTTACAGGTACATTTTTAAATTACTATCTAATTAAAAGTATATCCATGATAACAAATATGATTAATATAATAATTGATAAAATTATATGATACCAAATAATATTATACATGATTAAAGAAAAAAAAATAAGAGAACAAATTTTAGAATTAATGGAATAATACTACTGAACACCAGAATAAAAATAGTATCATTAATATTATTCTAAAAAGATAACAAATATATTTTGCTGTTAATAGTAGATAATTACTGAAATAGATTCAAGAAAAATAATATCATTACAGGAAGGATTTACACATGATATTTATTTATTTGTTTATTTATTTATATTGAATACGGGGTGAGCCCAATTACATTAATTTTGCTGACAATAATTCACAAGAAAAAATTTCACATATTTTCGAATGAAATACAGTAAGTAGACTAAATACTAAAGAATTGTGGGTCCTCATTGGGCAGTTTTATCATACGAACAATAGGGCGATTAGTTAAATAATTACAGCGGCTAAAAGGAATATGAAATGAGAAAGAGGATCTGGAACAATATGCAGGAACTCTGAAATTAACTTTGGATATGAGGACAGGGGCATCAACTTAACCATTAATAAGTTTAGAAAGGGGCGTAAGGTTGCCCTATTTTCTCCTATCACATAGGGTAAACAAACGTAGACGCTACAATACTGGTTCATAATCATGAGGTGCGTACTCAATACCTAAAGCAAAAGCGGCAAATTTAAAAAATGTACTATGAACTCTTTCAAGTTGATAACTAGGTACCATCAATGATGCATGGTTCCCAGATAATTATACCATACTCCAACTCAGATCGAATGAAAGAGCAGTACAAGGTTCTCAGAGAACTAGACAATCTAAACTCACCAGAAATTCTTTTAACAAATCCGAGAAATTTCAGCGCCTTGCATGTAACTTTCTCAATATGAGTCTGAAAATTAAGAAACCGATCAAAAGAAATACCAAAGTCTATAATACAATCGCCAGAATGCGTAAGAGCAATATCGTTGATAGAGTACTTAAACAAGATCAGCTCATTGGAACGAGTGAAGGTCATGGTATGATATTTAGGGATACTAAGCTCCAAACCAAGTCCTTGGGCCCATCGAGCGATTGCATTTAGATCAAATTGCAACTGCTTACAATCATCAGTGATGGAAATACGGAGTAAAAGCTTAATATCATCGGGAAAGATAAGGAGCTCACTGTGTTTAATCACATCTTTGATACTATTAATAAAAAGAGCAAAATGAACAGGTGAGAGATGCCCTCCTTGAGGAACACCGGAGTGACATTGATTGAACTGGAAAAAAAACGTTAATCTTGACTAGCTGTTTCCTCTCAGATAAATAGGAACGGAACCATGACATTAAAGGTTCACCAAACCCGAGATGTGACAAAACACTAAGCAGAGTATGATGATTAACGTGGTCAAAGGCCTTGGCGATGTTCAAATAAATGGAATCGACCTGTAATTGTTTGTTAAGAGCCTCAAGGACATACTCAGTAAAAATTAAATTGCAGGTTGTAACTGACCGCCCTGGACGAAAACCGTGTTGCTCATCGATAATGATACAATTGACAGGCCTTTGAATGGACTTCAAAACTAAAGACTCAAGTAGTTTGACAAGATGATTAATAATACTAATAGGTATGTAATTAATGACATCACTTTCGTCATCTTTCTTAAAAATCGGAGTAACTGTACTAATCTTCCAAATATCTGGGAAGTCACCTTCACATAAAGATGAATATATAATGAAATAGGCACTTTTAACTAATACGAAATTTCATTAAATATCAAAGCTGGGGTGGTACCTAAATTTTACAAACCTAATACGTAACCCGTATTGGCACATTATGATCATAATATTGAATATTCCGATTAAACTCGTTGTAGACTCATCATCGAATTCACTAGGCGCAGTTCTTTCCCATGTGTACCTAGATTGTACAGAAAAACCTATTGCATAAGCATCAAGAGTTCTATCCGAGTCAGAATATATATTTCCACAAATTGAAAAAGAAGCTTTGACAATTATTTACGCCATTTACGGTGTTACGAAATATTATGACTATATGGTAGGCATTTTCTATTAGAAACCGACCATAAACCGTTAATATATATTTTCGTTGATAAGAAAGGTATCCCAATTTACGCGGCTAATATGTTACAACGATGCAAGGTTTATAGATTGAAGATTCTATAAACCTTGACAACGATGGGCCTATGTTTTATCATCATTTCATTTCGACATAAAATATGTATGTAAAATCCAAAGATAAAACAGCCGATTTTTTACCACGAATAGGTTCAAAATTAAAAATTGAAAATCATAATGAAGAATGTATTAGTCTTTATTTTATTCACGAACGTCGAACAATCACCTTTCACATTAGACTGGTCTGAAATAAAAATAGAAACAAGTAGAGACACAATTCTCGCCAAAGTATTAAATGCAATCAAAACAGGAAAATGGAATAGTGATTTTTCTAACAATTTAGAACTTGATTCATATAATTTACGAAGACTCAAATTGCAGTGGAACAGGGATGCCTATTATTGGGTTACCGTATTTCGAAATAATATACTAAAGAAACTTCATGCATGTCATATGGGTTCTTCCAGCATGAAAAATTTAGCAAGATCATACTTTTGGTGGCCAGGAATGGACAAAGAAATCGAAAATATCGCGCAAAGTTGCGATAATTGTATTAATGTCAGGCAAAACCCAAACCCATCAAAATCTGTGACATCGCCTTGGAAATGGCCAGAAAAATCGTGGAATAGAGTGCATTGTGATTTTCTTGGACCATTTCAAAATAAATATTTTTTTTGTCATTGTTGACGCAATCTCAAAATGGTTAGAAGTATTTCAAGTAAATTCTATGACTGCAGAAATTGTAATTGTTATTCAAAAATTTCCAGAAACGATAGCACGATTTGGAATTCCAAAAACAATTACATCAGATGGTGAAAAATGTTTCACAGATTTTGAATTTCAAGTAAATTACAAATATCTAGGCATAAGGCATACGAGTATTATGACAGGCGCTCCATTTCACCCAGAATCAAACGGCTGTGCGGAATCAGCTGTCAAAACGATAAAAAATGCTCGTTTGCACAATCCCAATTAAATAAATTTCTTTTGATGTATCGTAAAACACCTCATTCAACAAAACGAGTAACGCCAGCTAAGCTAATGTTAGGTCGATCAACACGTTTACAATTTGATGCCGAATACAAGTGAAGTGGTTATTGAACCACAAATATCACAAATAAACAATGGTGGTAATAGGATAGTATCATTTAATACAGGCGATAATATTTTAGCTAGAGATTATAGGAATAATAACAATAAATGGCAAAAGGGTAAAATTATCATTCCCATTAATTGCAATACACACGATGTAGAGCTCGATGACGGAACTATTTGGAAGAGACACAATGATCAATTACTCATTGATAAATCGCTGACACCAGCGAATAATTCAATTTCACTTAACCCGCTAGACAAACAAATGAAAATACTGAAAATATCGAAACAATAGGTGCACAGCAAAATCCCGATCCTACAATAATAAATAAAACACCCAGACACATTAGATCTAGAAAATCACCTCAGCGATATTCTCCAAGTGCTTATAATTAATATAATTAAAATTACTAAGACACATAGCGATTAAGTAATACACAAAATACTATTTTTTTTTTTTTTTTTTAACGAAAGAGATGTTGCATATTCAGCATTTATATTATATGATATTACACGTATAATGTCTATACTAACAATAATCATAAGTATCATATTACGATCGGTGGGGATTGTCCATCGGTTATTAGCCAGTAGAACTATAAATTATAATGTACGTCATTACGATTTATACTGTTAACAATAAATGTCTATATAATATGTTTAATATGTTATTATATATATTAATAATGCGTAACAGTTAATATGATACAGACGTGTAGTTTCAATACTATTAAACATGTCAAGATTATGACTTATGAACAAATTATCATCATCCTTTATGATTAACATAATAGACGAAGATAGCGGGATACATAATCGTTAATACAGAATCTCATAAGATAACCATACAAACTGAAATATAAAAAATGCAAAGGACACATTTTGCTTACCTATGTACCTAGATGACATAATCAAAATTGGAAAATTACAGTATACAATCCAAGAAGCTATGACATCTTTCAAATAAAATACATTGGCGTAACGCGTAAATGTCAACAGTAAAAAAAATCAAATATTTGATAGAAAAGCAATTAAAAGATGATCAGGCCATAGGCGTAAATTTGGCTTGCTAGAAGGGGGGGCTAACGCTAAAATTTTAATTTATATAGCTATATATTACCTTAGCTCTGATAAATATACCACTAGTTTTTTATATAATTATTATATAAGTTAAATTAAACTAACCGATTGTTAAATATTTTTATGAAACTATGGTTCTAAATTATTCTTATAAATTGCATAATTTACAAGTTAATACATATTTAGTTTTTATTCATAAATAGTGAAAACATTAATGTTGTTGCTTATAGGAAAACACCACCAATAGATATGAATATATTATCTACAATGAAAATGAAAGGAACTGTTGGTTATGCTCCAAACCCAAATAATCGCAAACGAAATCAAGTAATTAGTCATGTTACATATAATTCTGTTATTATTGTGGATTAAAATTGTATTAATATTAATGTTGATATACAATGGTATACAGTATATACACATAAGTAATAAAATATATAATGAGATATTTTAGTTTAGTTAAAATTAACTGAGTTCAACCAACCATTTTTGCATCTTAAATTTACTATACATTTTACCATTTTGTTTGAAAAATGTTTGTTTCTTATTCAATTTTAGGTTGCATATTTCAACACTATATCTGAGTCACAAAATAATGTTAATCATACCCGATCAAATGATGAAGAATGTGAATCCCCAACATTTGTAGCAATACCTCGAAGATATAGAAAAATTGATTTGAAATTTAAAAGTGAAGATTTTGATCATGAACAATATAATAAAACTGGATTCAGTGGTTTAGAATCCAATGTTCCCAACTCATACTGCAATCCAATGCTTCAAGTAATTTAATATTTATTATTTAAATATTTAAAAGCATAGTATTATCTTCTTTGGACATTTTAGATATAGACACCATTATACACATATCAAACCTCAATGTCAGAGACTCGTCATTTATACATGGTATGTCACAAAGTTCTAACATAATATTATAACATATTATGCACCATTTGGAAATATGGGCCATATGTCAGAACTGCGTGATTCACCCTATGTATGTGCTTTAAATTATTAGAATATGACTTCATTCATAGTTTATGATATAAGATGTTTACACTATTCCTTTTTTTTTTATTATACTGATATTACTCTATCATATAATAAAATAAAAATAATGAATATTACTACCCAAATTTTTGGTAAGATCTAAATAAGACCATGAATCCAAACTTATTTTCAAAACTGAAATTTCATAATTTGATCGATCAGTTGAATTAAAAATAGGTCTTTTAACACGAGAAATAATGGGTTTTTAATACTTTAAAATATTATTTAAAAAGACCTACTAACAATTGAAAATATCCTACTGTTTGGTTGAATTTGACTGAATACCAAAAAATTTAACTTCTTTTACAGCTGTATAAGATAAATATAATATAGTATTTATTTTTTTAAGGTTTTATATTTTTTGGAACCACTGCGGAAAATTTTAATGTCACATATATGTCAAGAAGAATTTTGTTTAAGTTGTGAATTATCATTTTTATTTTATATGATGAATAAATCTAAAGGGGTACCATGTCATTCCGGGAATTTTTTAAGAGCCCTTCGTAATGCTCATGATGCTACAGCTCTAGGACTCATATTGCCTGAACATAACAATGCCGAAATGAAAAATAAAATCAATATCAGTATTTTAATTCAAGTAAGTTTAACTAAATTATAAAGTTTTTTTTTTTTATTTAAAAAAAAAGGAAGTTTCAACATCTAAGGTTATTCAATTTGTGAAATTTAAAATGTTAATTTATGTAAGGAAATTAAAAATTTTTTTGGTGTTATCTTCATGGAGTGCTTCTTCTAAGTTGTTGAATATTAATTAAATATATTAATTAGGTAATATTTATACTATAAATTATAATAAGATTTTTTATGATTATTTTTGTTAAATTATTTGGAAACTGATAATTGTATATTTTAAATCAATTTAAATGCGTGTTTATGTTATTCAAATTATAATTATAAATATAATTATAATTCTTAATAATAAATAAAGTTTTTTTTTTAAATTTATATTAAAAATAAATAAGATTGACTGATATATTTTCAAGTGAGATATTTAAATTAACGTTTATTGGAAGTATATGTTTTTAACAAGGATTTTAAATTAAATTAAAATAGGCACTATTAAAATTAAATTAATTGCTAAAACTACTTATTTTGAAAATAACTCCGATTAAAATAATGTTATTTTAATATTTTTACTTTTTACTAGAACTGGAATCGGTTTATTTTGCATCAAATTCATTTGGAGCTTTTGAGATCAAAAAAGAGTTTAACTGATGAACAAGAGAAATGTATTTTCAAAGATACAGATTTTCCAAGTATTGGAGATCAAAAAGTTCGAAAAAAAATTAAAAATAAAGAAGAAGATGATAATGAAACTGAAATAACTAGATTATTTGGTTGTAAACAACTTCATATTAATAAATGTTTAAAATGTAATCACGAGTTCAGTAAGCAATCTAATTTAATGGTCTGCAATTTGGTTTATCCAGAATCTAGTGATGGTATAATTTTTAAACAAGTTTAAAAAATCTGGTTTTTTAAAATATTTGTTTATTTGTATTGTAGAAAAATCTAAATCATTTTGTGATTTACTTCAACAAAGCATTTGTCCAAAACAAACTACTACAACTTGGTGTGAACGTTGTGAGAGTTTCCAGCAGACATTACAAAATAGAACATTAAAATCATTACCTGCTATATTAACTGTGAATTGTGCTATTGAAAGTAAACAAGTGAGTTTTTAATTAGCTTTTTTATAAGTTATAATGAATAAATCACGGGTTCTCAACTTGGTGAGGAGGGAGGCGTGACAAAATTTCAAGGGGGGAGGGGGTTTGAAAATGTTGAAAAAAAAATACGAAAAATGAAAATGTTGACGTTTGCAGACATCAATCTAATAGTAGTGAGGGGAGAGAGGCGTGAACTCATAAAATAGTTTGAAAGGGGTGTAGACCTCAAAAGGTTGAGAACCCATGTAATAAATAATGACAACATTTTTATTATTTGATATTTCTTAAGTGTAATTTGACTTTAAAGTGGTACAAAAATTTAAAAGCTAATCTGACAAGGGTACCTAATTAATCTGATTTTATTTTATTATTTATTTATGGATATGATGTCTTAACTTAAGTTAATTTATTTATTTACTAGCTCAAGACAACGCCTTAAGCAGCTTTATATCTTTGAAATGTTAGCTCCCCGAGTAACACTCACTGGCAGTCGCATACACACTAGCAACCGCTAAGGAAGGGCTGCCAGACCGTGGGAGTGCATCTAAGGGCGTAGTTGTTGTTCAATTAACTTTAAAATTTTTTGTGAAATAAATGACGGGGGCCGGAGGAGAGACAATGTGAGCAACAGTTTTTTCTCCGGCTCTCGGTTAAACTGGGGAAAAAAAAGTTTATTTATTTACTAACCTTTACTAATTTATCTTAATCAACATTATTACAAAAAAAATATATATATATAATAATTTATAATATTAAATAACAGGTGGGTTTATATTAAAGTACATAAAAAAAAAAAAAAAAAAATCATAATAATAATGATAATTAGGTAACAATTTGTTGAAGATTGGAATAAAATCAGAATGTTTGTGTGAAAATTGGTATATTTTACAGTCTTGATTTGATCATTGAGAGGGAGACTTGGCTGAAAATTTGTACTATTCTTTAATAATAAAAACATCTGGTCATGTTAAACATATCATAGAATTTATACTTCAAAAATACTTAATATTTTCCTTATTGAAGTTGTGTTAAGTAAATATTTAATACTAAATTTACAAATACATTTTTGATAAACATTCTAAAAATGTATATTTTAACTTTTAAACATTATAATGTTTTTTTTATAGAATAAGGATTTTTGGCAACAACAAATGGACATTTTAATAAAACAGGCTGTCTCAAAATCTGGTGATCAAAAGACAGCACCAAGTACACCAACATCATTCAATAAACCTTGTCGATATGGTAGCAATTGTACCAGACATAGTTGTCGATTTATGCATCCTGGACAAGTACCTGCAGGTACTATCAATTAATATGTTATAGTGTTATATTTAATTTTATAAATTAATCAATATGTATTTTTTAATTATTTTACTTAAAATATTTACAATATTATAAGTAGCATGATGAATGAGACTATTTATTAAAAGCACTTAAGAATTGATTTATAAAATTAATATACACAACAATGATTATTTAATGATAATAACTCATTTATTTTTTATTCACTTGAGTTTTAATTTAATATATATCTATTTTTTAAATAATTTTATTTATAATTTAGTGAGAAGGGTGATAAGTGGATTTATGAGAGACTTAAGGTAATTTGTAAAAATGATGCTGAATTGAAATATTTTTGGGGTGTCATTGGATTAGTTGTATGTTGATATGTAAATTGATTTGTTCAGTTTGAGTAATTTGAGAATATGAGATTTTTGTAGTGAGTGTTGTAATACATTTTAAGGTGACCATAACTTTATAATTTTTTTCTAAAGTCAATTCCAGATCGCAGAATACATTTTTCAGAAACCACTGTTTAGGACAATATTCCTGATATTTGATTATATTATTGCTTATAAAGGGATATCAGAAACCTGGAATCAACAAAAGAAACAAGTAGATAAACAAACAAAAAATTAGATGAAACGAGTTTTTGTTTTTGTTTTAGAGTCGGTTTAAAATTGAATTGGGAATTAAGGCATCATTGTAGCTTTTTTTTCCCATGTAGAAGAAATTGGTTTTTCCGAAGTTGAATATTTTTAATACTAGAAATCCTTTTTAGTTATAATATGTGGATTTTTAAGTGGAGGATGTATTTTATATATATTTTTTTTTAATCAACATAAAAATTATTTATTGCTTTAGTTCCAGAAACAAATAATTCCATGAGCTTGTCTCAGTTATATTACACACACTCATGGCTACCATTGAGTATCAAGGCTGAACTTGAACCTGATGGAGAATTAAAACTATTTAAATATGATGACGAAGAAGAAGATTGTAAATCTTCCAATATATATGATTTGCACGCTGTTGTATGTTATATACATGAAGATCGTAAAAATCTTGTATCTATAGTGAACGTGAGCAAAGCTTATCATGAACATATATCAGCTAGTAACCCATCATCTCAATGGTACATATTCAATGATATAAGTGTGTCCCCAGTCATAGGACAAGAAGCCGTTTGGTTTAGTTTGGATTGGAAAATTCCTTGTATTTTATATTGGGTGTCAAGAAATAATGAAGTCAATATTGATATTGGAAGTGATGCTAGTGACCCGGTTATTACAGCTAAAGTGTTCACTGAAAGTGTTTATTTGAATTCTTCATCAAATAGTAATGATGTTATTTTAGATGAAGAAATTCCTAAATCAGGTACATTTATAAGAAATATAAATAAATAAAAAAAAAATATTTAACAAATCATTTTTTAGGTGAACTGGTAGCTATTGACGCTGAATTTGTTACTCTTAATCAAGAAGAATCTGAAATAAGAAGTGATGGTCGATTGGCCACAATTAAACCTGTACAAATGGCTGTGGCAAGAATATCATGTATTCGAGGGTAAATAACTTTAATTCTCAATTTTAAAATGATATTTTATTTTCAACACTTGAATGTTAACAGTGAAGGTCCAAATGAAGGCAAACCTTTTATAGATGATTATATTTCAACTCAAGAGCAAGTTGTTGATTACCTTACAAAATTTTCCGGTATCAATCCTGGTGATTTAGACATTAGCAGAAGTTCTAAAAATCTTACCACTCTCAAGTCCACGTATATGAAATTGCGGTATTTGGTTGACAATGGAATTAAGTTTATTGGCCATGGTCTATACAATGATTTTAGGTTAGAAACTTTTTTTTATGCTAAATGTTTTATCAAAGATGATTAAAGACTAACATTTAAATCTGACTATCTAATACTTATTTTCCTTGTATTAATATATTCAAATAACTTTTCATTAAGTACAGTCTACAATGTCTACATATTATTGATTTTAAGAGAGATATTATGAAAAGTCACATTTTAAAATTGAATTTATAAAATTGTTTTTTTGTAAAAGTACATTATTTGAAAATCATTCTTTAACTGTCATTATTAATTTTATGTTTTTACTACATACATCTTGTGTAATTATGTATATATTAATATTTGTAGAATGATCAACTTGATGGTACCACCTGAACAAGTAATCGATACTGTAGCCTTATTCCGACTTCCACATCAACGGAATGTATCGCTGCGTTTTTTAGCCTGGCACTTTTTAGGGAATAAAATTCAATCTCTTACTCATGACTCTGTTGAAGATGCTCGGGCTGCATTACAATTATATCAATGTTACAAAACACTTGAAAAAGATGGAACGTTGCAAGCAAGACTAGAAGAGCTTTACAAATGTGGAAAAAAGATGCTCTGGGTTGTGCCTGGTGAATAGAACAAATGTGTGATACTTAAATAATATATTTTCTAATTAAATAATTTTTATAAAAATAAATATATATATATATACATTTAGTATACACATGAGCATTTAAGTTTTTTATAGATATTAGATCATTTATAATTTATAAATAAGACGGGAATATTATATTATTGGATTGGAAATTGATAGTCTTTAGATCTTATGCTTTAATAAATATTGATTGATTTTTAATTCCAAAAATATTAAGTGAATAATTGGATCAATCTGTCAAAGCCTTAAAGGCTAACAATTTTTTGCAATAGATCTCATTCAATGGGCTAAGTAATAAATAATATAAGTAGTATATTATACATTTTTTCACTCTTTGAAATAATTTTAAATATAAAATCATAAATCAAAATCCATAATGATTATTAGTGTATTTAATTATTTATAACATTAGCAATTTGTATTTTATTCTGTGTTGGCTCAAAATACTTATATAAAACCGCAAACTTATTAATTTGGTTGAAACAAATAGGTGCCCATGTCACATGAAAAAACTATTAACATCATATTTAATAATTAAGCATATATTTATTTATATTTTTAGAATATATTGTAATTTAATATACACAAAATGAGAAATACAGTACTACAGTAGACTTATTTGTTATTATGATCATTCAAATTGTTTATAAATTAAAACACAATTAATATGTATATATATATATGCACATACCATAACAAGCAATAATATCTAAAATGTAATATTTAATAATTTTTAATATTTGAAATAATATTTTCATTCATGCAAATAGACAAATTAATAAATTTAAAACAATGGGAGACAGGTTGTTAACAATCAATCAGAAAATAAAACTCAAATTTATACTGATAATATCATGTTAAACTAAGTAAAATTATTTTTAAATATAATTGTAGTTATCTATTCATAAAATCATTAATAACATTTTCATTATTAATTACTATAATTATTAAATCCAAAACAATTATTTTATAATATATTAACTAAACATATAAACAATAATATTTTTTTTCACTGCAAATTTTGCTTAACAAGTTGATCTCCTTTGATGAAACACATTTTGTTTGGATTTTTAGGACAGTAACGCCTAGTGTGTGCGTTCTCTCCAGTTGCATAACAAAACGGGCATTGATACCTTTAAACGAATAAAATAACATAAATGACAAATTAAATTTTAAATCAAATATCTATTTTTTAATATTGAAAATGTTAATTTTCTTATAGATCAATTGTAAGGCTTTATATATTAAATTGGAGGCAAAGAATACCCTCTCTTAGTAAATTTGTGAAATGAGATCAAAAGGCACCTCACTCAGTGTGACAATAAGTTTTGAGCTTCTTGGAGGATTTAGGAGGAAATTGACTCCTTCCATTTTTTAATGCAATATTTGTTTTCACTCAGACCCAAGCTAACAGATCAAATGCTTTCACCTAAAATCGTTTTGAGTAATCTTAGAGTAAAATTACCTATTACAAAAATTAAAGTTAATATTTTTGGGGGTATGACATATTGGTCCTGTTATTATGAATATTTTACTTTGTATTCGACGTTCAAAAAAATATAAACATTTATGAATTTAAATTATGTTTAAATTTTGTTGAAACAATATTTAGAAAAAATCAAAAAACATACTCCCAAAAATATTATTTCTTATCGTTTGGTAATGGATAATTTTACTCTAAGTTACCTAAAAAATGAAAAAGAAATGATTCAGTGCAGTGCGTTTTGTTCATGTTGCACGTGAGCGAGAGTCCAAAGAGAAAAATCAACAGGCGACAGTGTACTGACGTCCTCCACAAAGACGTGTTGATCTTTGTTATATTATCATGGGTAATACTTGTTACATTTCAGCTTACAAAATAAAATTCTATTCAAGTCTGAGGACTGTTTTATAATGTTCGCATTATTTGAGGGGTGAAAGTGTTTCACCGCCGACTCATTCCCACCACTAAAATAACAGGCGTATGTTTGCAGCGCCTAAATAATAATTCGTTACCTACTGAATTGTCGTTGTCTGTACCCTGTCCTACACACGGGCAAAGATTAAACAATTGGTTTGGTACACAGAATTACGTCGTCACCGTACCTACCGTTGCAGTATCGGGCATCTGACTCGGCCCACAGGGTCCTTGAGGAAGTGCGACTTGTAGAACTCGGCCGTCTCGCCGTTGCTCTTGCAGAACGCGCACTCGCGCAGACATCCCATCTCGGACTTGGGCTTGGGCGGCCTGGACGAAACCGGAGGCTGACGCAAGTGATGGAAGCCACCGTTGTTGTTGTTGTTGTTTTCCTGTTGCATGCGGTTCATGCGCAACAGGAACTCGGCCAGTGTGTAGTAGTTGGGCGAGACGGGCGGAGAGGTGCAGCCACCGAACGACGGGAGCGCGGACGCTGCCGGACCGGCGTCCTGGCCGTGATACGCCGACGGACCGTACGGCGGACTCGTCGGGGCCCCGTAATTTCGCAGATAGTGCAGCGCCGACTCAACGCTGGCCGTGTGCTGGCAGACACCCGTCGCATTCCCATCGTCCGTGGCCGTGGTCAAGCACAGAGCGCATCGGTTCTGGTACTGTGGCGCCTGGGTCTGGCTGCCGAACGCGAATCTGCTACGGTCGCTCATTGTGTAATGATATCGTCTGCACACACACACACACACATGCACACGTTTTATTTCAAAATTAACGCAATAGTTTTATATTATTATATTATTATGTTTTTTATAATTATTCGGGCACTAGAAAAATATGAAAACACGCGGGATTAAAAAAAAATATCGACTGATTAAAATAATTAATTTCATTATAATTTCCTAGTACACAACGAGCAAAAGACCTAGTCGTTGATTTTTTGCAATCTTAATTACTGGTACTAAAATACTTTAAGAAAGTGTATGCTTAATATGATAAAAAGGACGGCACGCGGGCGCATTTGTTTTCTCCGTCTTTCAAAAGTATAACAATTCAAATTTTACGTTCGCAATTATATATTTCATTCTGTATTTTCTAAAATTAGACTGAATTTACATTTCATAAAATTTAAAGGCATGAATAATATTTAGGACTTCCCGGAGAATTTTTTGAGAGGTAAATTCAGTCTAATTTTAGAAATTTAGAGAGGTAAATGTTTAATTGTGAACATAAAATTTGACGTCTTGCGTGTGTAAGACGGAGAAAACAAAGCCCGAGCGGCATCCTCTTGAGACTGATTAATTGAAAAGAATCTTATGCAGTTATGCTCAACCTTCAAAGTATGCAAAATTGAATTTCATGTATTCACTAGGTACTTAAACTTTAAAGGCACTTATAACTAAAAAGAAATTAATAATGAATAATTTAAAGATTAAATAGGTTAAATTGGAATTAATCATACACGTCATCATTTCCATCAAAATTAAAAAATAAAGTTAAACAATTTAGTCAATATTTGGTTTGTATAATTAAATTATACACATAGGATGAATGATGATTCCAATACCAGGCTACGATTCTATTCCATTTCTCTTTTATACATACATTTATTAAAATTTGGATTTTTTGAGTTTCAAGTACCAAGGTAACCTACTTAAACACCACAATTTGAATTATTTTATTTGTTAAGCCACCACTTTATTTTTAGTGATACAACTAACAAAATTTGCTTTTTCAAACGAGAATCACACTTTTTTAAATTTGAACATTGATATATTTAAATAAAAAATATAAAGAATTTAGGTACTAAAATGTATATAAATTACCTTTCAAAATGGTTTTATCAAAATATAAAATACATTATAATATGTTATTGATTAATAACTACCTATGAGCTATGATGTTTATTGTACTTGAATATTTTTTACGAATTTTAATGTGCTGATAATTTAATACTAAATTAATTTTTTTTTAATTTAATTAATTATCCGTTTCGACGTACAATATATTATGTATATCAATATCATATATTTAATATTATGTTTAATATTCTATGATCGAGTTTCGTGTTCAGTAGAAAAATGATAAAGTCAACTCATAATATTATGTATATTAAATTATTAATACATTAATCCATATTATAT
Organism: Diuraphis noxia; assembly: GCF_037042655.1. Lineage (NCBI taxonomy): Eukaryota > Metazoa > Arthropoda > Insecta > Hemiptera > Aphididae > Diuraphis > Diuraphis noxia. Next base: position 68,265,256 of record NW_028301712.1, on the reverse strand, counting down.
TCACATTATCAGTAAGATTAAAGAAACTTTTAATTGCAATTATATTTTAAACATTATAAATAAATAATACAATATATCACACTATAGCAGAAATTATTAATTACTGATCTTATGTACCTAACCACATAGGTATACAAAAATGTTTTTTTTATTAAATATTTAAAAGATTTAAATGTCTTCAATTTAAATACGATTAATAAACGAGTGAAAAAGCAAATGTACTAGGTATCGTTCATATTTTTATAATCAATACTATAATAAAGTATATTTTTTTATTTTTTTTTTTTAGTGGCGATTTATATAGCCAGGTGGCAGTTGCCAAGTTATTCGGACACTATAAACTATAATATAGTCATTACGTCGTCGCATTTATAAAACTATTAAAAGAAAACAAGTAGATTTGTTAAAAATTGGTGTAAGACGTTATGAAATTACAAGTTGAAACTAATGTCAAAAAGTATCTAAAAATATAATTGAAAGGCACATTTTTTTGCAATGGGAACCCACGAGTCTAAAATGTGTGATGATAAACTGTTAAAATGACAAATACATGATTTATCGCATTACCTTTTGTAATCACTAATCACTGATATGGTACCTAAGTGCTTAATCAGTTTAACACTAGATTAGATTATTAAATGATTAACTATTATAACCAATGTCAAAAGTAAATTTATTTATTTTAACATTAATTATACTTGGATTTCCCCAAATGTAGCCAATGTAGGTAATATATATTAAATACTTATAACATTCAAATAATAATTTGATAATTTTTTGTAAGTTTTCGTTTTATATAAAACAAGTGGAAATAATTTAATAATTTGTATGGATGGAAACTTTGAAAACTATTTAGTCAAACTACTACTAATATTATTTACTATAATAGACAGCAGATATGCTTAATTGATAATTAATATACGTCATGAGGGCTTTAACAGACAGTTATAGATAGAAATAATTACATGTATTGATTTTTAGATATAAATTGTGTTCACAAAACATACTTATAGTTAGGTATATTATAATTTATTAGTCTTAAATGAAATCATATAATATTATTATGTACCTAGTTATCTAATTAAGTAAATAATATTACCCATGTTTATTTCTTATTGACTATGTTATAATATTATTTTGGTAGGTAATACTATAATATATTAATAAGTAATAAAATATTTTTTCAGTAGGTAGTTTATACCTAAATCTACATTTTAAAATACAGATTTATTTTTATTAAAATTCATCTTCAATATAAAATGTGTATCTACTGTATACTAAAAATTATTTTTTACATTTTCTGAAAGACATACCTTTAATAATTTTATAATATTCTTATTATTAATACTAAAATATTCAAATATCGAAACATAACGTAAAATGTACTTGTCATGGTAAAAAATCGTAATTTTAAGAGCATGTCAGAATAATATTAGTTTTTACTCTGTGACCCACGCGCAACATAGATTAAATGCTTTCATCTAAAATCATATTTTACATTTTTTGAGTAATCTTAGAATTAAATCAGCTATGATTTAATTTCAGAGTATGACATATCGTTTTATATTTATGTTTGACTTTGTATTTAGATATTCAAAACAATAAAATAAAACTATAAAACTGTAAGTCTAAATGCCTTAATTTTTTTGAGACAAATCGACATAAAATACCCTAGAAATTTATTCTATGTAAATGCTTTTTATCTATGTTGTGCGTGGGCCAAAGAGAGAAAACAAACAGTGCGCTGACATTTTCTTAATTAAATTTAGTATTAATATTTTGAAAAAAACGACGGGTGATTGGTTTAACATTAGATAATGTGTACATTTTTCTTAGGTATGGAAAACACTTTTTGGAGCATTTAATATTTTAGTTAATTGCATTGCATGGGGCTTCAATCCTGCCTACGTAACCAATGACGTACCTATTTAGGATTTTGTCAAGGGGAATATAGGTACATTAGCAAACATTTAATTTCCCTAAGGGAAGGGGATAGTTTACTTACCATCGGCATCACATTATTATAAATAGATAAAAAATAAGAGGCCAAAATGGGATCTATCCCCCATGGCCCATACTGTCCCCGCAATTATTGTGTTTGTATCACTAAATAAAATGTAGGTTTAACAAATAAAATGAATCAAAAAGTGGTTTTTAAATAGGTTACCTATAGGTACCTACTTGAAACTCAAAAAATCCAAATTTACGTAACGTAACGTATGCCTATTTATCTGTTATATCGATTATTGATTGGAAAATGAAATTTCGATACTTCGAGTGATAATTAATTATTTTGGATCTAAAAAATGAATTCTAAAGATTCGAGAACAGGTATTATTTTAAAAATGCTTAACCCCTATTATATAATTTTATTTATTTATTAATAATAATAATAATTTTAATCTTTTTGATAGGTGGGATATTTTATAAACATTTATCAGGTAAAGGTAGTTCGTATTAATTATTTAAATATTTCATAACAATTTGATTACTTTGAAGATGATGTCCATTATCGTTTTAAAACTCGTACCCTCGATAGTAGATGTTACGTAATTGGTATCAGGTTAAATTTAAATGTACAAATTGTTCAATATTATATTATTTCATTATAAATTAATAGATTTATAATTAATTGAAATTCAGTACTTACAATCTATAATATAATATAATATATATATATTATATATTATAATCTATAATTATAATCTTTTAATCTACATAATATTATACAAAATATAATATGAGTATGTGAATTAAATAATGTTAATTAGTTTTAAGCAAATCAAAACATAATATTAATAAGTAATAACAACAAAAATCTTACAAAAATTAAATCATAATATTTTGAACACAAATACATTTAAGTTACGTTACAGTCATTACACCTATAGTATCATTATTATGTGTTGTCTTCATCTTACAAACTTATATATTTTTAATTTAAGGATGATTTGATTTGTTACAAAATTTAAAGGTAAGAATATCATTTAGGACATCTCGTAACAGTGGTAACCTTTTATTAATATTTAAATCATAAAATACGTTTTTTAACGGTATTATAGTAAGATGTTTTACATAGTTACAACTTGCATTAAAATTAAAATAGCAACAAAAACCAAGCGAGATGTATAATAGGACAAGGATAACATTTTTAATTCGTTAATTTCGTTAATATCGCTGATATTAAAATATGATATTGATTATATTGAAACAAACAACATAAAGTGGGATACGTCTACAAGTAAATTTGTTGTTCGTTTATGTAAGACTAAGACAATACATACGACAATAAGGGCCCCCTTTTTTGAAACATCCACTTCAATTTAAATTTTAAATTCAAAACATCTTCATTTTGTTATAATGGTAATATAGGTAACATATTAATATTGTAAAATAATATAATGTTACTTAATATACATTTGTTGAAAAAAAAATAGTGTTAATCAAACTATATTTTATTATTACAGTTAACACTATTTTTCAAAAAATTAAGCCAAAGTTTTGAAAATTCGAATAATTATCTAATTAGACCTTATTGAACCAATTCATAATTAAAGCCATTTATTAAATAGTGTATACAAAATTATTATATAATATAATATATTATACACAAAAGAAGTGTTTTTTTTTTTTTTTATAGAAAATAGGTTTTTTAAATATTATGTCATATTTGAATTTGATTGTTAAAAAGACTGAATGTATGCTTTTATTAAAATTACGAACTTAAAAAAAATCAAGAACAAAAATACACAATTAATATTAAATTATAACAGCTAAAAACAACCAACTACCTTGAAATTGTTTATCAATACTGTGTTGAAAATAACAACCATAATATTAATTGATTATCAAATATCAATATTTACATAACAATTAGTAAATGGGTAATTCTAATTTTCACATGAATTGAGTCGGTTAATTATGTTTTGACAGGATTTCGAAAAACCCGCGTACCCGTCTAAATATTATTATAATTATCATGGCTTACCTGTTTTTCGGAGAAAATTACGATTTTCGTGTATTAAAAAATATAATACCTATATACTATAACGTACGAATAATTTATACTTATATAAAATTGTATATATAATAGTTAACAACGCAATACTACTGTCTGAAGGAAATAATTGTTGAACGGTGGCTATTTTTGTAGTGAATGAAAACTTTTCGATCAGTGTTCAATCAAGACTTGGTCTGCACGTACCCTCTCTACCACAGGTGGTTACAGATAAGCAAAGATCTCCGGCATAATAACTAATAATGATATCTTTAATGTGTCTACGTAACTACGTTTAATCTTTATTAACAATCGTATCATTACGGTTTTACGATTCACGTCGAGTATCGAAAAGTTGAATAATTGTAATGTGTTCCTTACATGGTCGTTATTAATCTGAATTATATTATGATATATAGATTACATTATATTTATAACTTTAAAATAAAATACGTTTTATTAGGAGTTCCCGGCGTAATACTTACGCGTACATAATACTTATCATGTATTCATGTGTCATCGTTGTGAATCCATAATGTATTGTTTCAACTTTCGCTGTGGTTAAAGTTGTTAATTTTGTTTATTTATAATTTAATAAATGTTTCTTATGTTAGTTATGTAGTTATTGCTGAAATTTAAAAAAATAATAGAGCGTAAATCCCTTACCGTAATAATATTATCATTAAAAACAACCATAACCCACAGTATGCCCTAAGAGACAACTTTTCGCACTACAACTATGCACGTCCACACTGCTTTGGTGTTCGCCCGATCAAATAATGGGCGCTATAAAGAAATCTTTATATTATTTTCAGAGTTAGGAGTTCAGGACAACATTCTTGAGTTTTACAATCATTTTGATTTAAATTAGCTTAACTTTTTTATTAGGTACTCTGGTCATACAATCAATCATAGTAATAAAATCTATCAGAATTTTTACTAAATGCGAAATATTTATATTGAAATAGAACTTTTAGAAATTAATTTTTGAAAATGAATAAAAAAATGTAACTTTCCTAACTTTCTGTTATTATTATAATCGTTTGTCTATGTATTATTGTAAAATCGTAATTTGTTATATTTACAATCGTAGAACAATAGACGATATACTTAATAGTTTATATGAGTACATTCTACATTGAAATATATTAATATACATATATATATATATATATGTATGTATATAAATTGTCAATATGTGACTACTTGTTTGAGATTTAGTTATTACTGATTAGTTTCAATTAGTTATATTATTTTATACACTTTTTATTTTTATCTGATCAAGCTAGAAATAGAAATCCGAGCTATACAATGACGAGTTTAAAAATCGAAAATTTAAAGTTCATATTTATTTTTTCATACGCATTTTACACATGATCTGTGTATACAGAGTTTGCTACAGAGATTTCTAGGGTCACAAAAAATACCATTATACTTATTAAATAACCAAGAATAACAATTTTAGTTAGGTATATTATTCTTGTAGTTTAAATATATTGTTGATGGGTATTATTGATATTTCTAGAGTGAGCTTTATATTCTAATTGTAATAGTTAATGTCGTTTATTACTTATAGAAATTACTATTACTAGTATTACTTTATACTTTATAGTATACAGTGTGTTCATGGTTTGAGGTACTACAAAATATTTCAGTTCGATGACCTTGTATAGAAATTGGGTTTTTGCTAAATGACATGATAGTACCTACTTAAAAACACATTTTTAGATAAATTTTAAATTTTAAAAACTTTTGATACATGCATTGAGCGATACAACTTACTTGGTAAGTGATAATAACTAATAAGTTATTGTTATAGTGGACTTTATTATAGATAGTAAATAATGACCTATTATTCGGTACGACGACTGCAACCTTTAAAATAAATATTATAATAACAAAATGACAATTATTACTTATGATTAGGTATATTATCACTTTCATGGTTAAAAATTTATAATGATAATAATAATAATAATAATAATGATTTTAGCTGGTAGTAATAAAATGAGATACTGCAACAGCTGCAACTATAATATAGACATACCTACTTATTTTTTAAATAAATTTATAATTATAGGTACTCATAAATAAATAAATATGTAGCATTATTGAATAATTTGACCAGGTGTCAGGTGATGGAGATTTAAAGTATGTTATAAGAAAATATTTTTTGTGAAATTAGTTGAATAATACATTATGTTAAATATATCAATATATGTCATGTTGAAATAGTTCTCAAAAACGTGAATCATTGAAATTTTTTCTGATACTAATAGTAGTGATGATTATTTATCAATAACCTAATAAAAGAAAACCATCAATATAATGAATAGTTAGTGACTGTTTTCCATTATTATTATTGCTTTTATTATAAAATTGTGAAGGTGAGTTATAATAATTATACGTAAAATTAAAACTGATTTAATAACAAAAAAATTATCACACACTAATAATAAGTAATAATTATGCATCACACTCAAACGGGAATGTCCGGCTTAGAAGACACTGACTTTACCGTATTATATATATCACAGGGAAATTACACACTCGTACACTTATTTGCCACCCACACAAAAATATTTACCGGATTGTATTTTAAAGGGGTTTCACAATTTTTGTCCACGAATTCTTCGCTTACAAAAAATATTTACCTATTTTAACATTACAAGGAAATTGCACACTCAAAATCGGTTTTTCTGCTTATAGGTACTTGAAAATATAATTTACCGTATACATGCCAAATTTTTTTCGATCGATTTTTTTCACTAAACTATACCATAAAACTGAAATAATAACTTGTAAAACAATTTAATGAAATTATGAGAAAATTGGAGAAAAAGAAACAAAACTTGATTTAACAACGGATCATTACAGTAACTTATAGTAATTTAATATGAAAAAAAAATAATATTCAATGAATTATAACTTAAAAATATAAATATTTTTGAATAAATCAATAAAAAAAATAAATCATAGCCTAGCCAACAAGAAGGAAAAAAAAATTGAAAATATAGTAATTAATATATTTCAGTTTTGTAGTATTGTTAGGTGAAAAAAGCGGTGGCACACGGTAAATATTTTGTGTAACTGAAGAATTGGAGTACCTATACTTAACACAGTTTAAGCATAGACAGTATCTAATGACACATATAGCCAGGGGCGCCCGCAGGAAATCAGCTCAGTGGGTGCAAATTGAAATGCATGTTATATATTTTACATATATTTATATTATTATATAAACATAACTACAAATTTAATGTAAAAAATGTATAATGATATAAATTATACCTAATAAAATTACAATGCATAGGTACCTAGCTATTATAAATTATTAATAATATTATATGAATTATGAATCAAATAGTAATGTTAAACGTCTGACATTTAGTCCAAAATGATTCATAACATCAGTTTTGAGATTTTCAAAAAATAATTTATCGTCAAATCTATTTTTGTGAACAGGCGCGGATCCAGAAAAATTTAACAGGGGATGCTCAAAAAAAAAAAATTGTTACACCTTACTATTTAATATTTGATTTATTAGTGCTAACTTTTTTTCCATGATAATTGTTATCGGTGCTTTCCGCCGTCGACACGTGTCGTTACATACAACTATACTTCGAAAACAATTAACAATAATGGTTATTACTGTCGTATGTGACGGTGATAACAAAAAGCACCGATATTATTATTATTATTATTTTTATTTTGAAAAATAACAAATAATTTAATTTATAACATAAATTTATTTTGTTGGTGGCTAGATGACAGGGGGTGCCCGAGCACCCATAGCCCCCCCCCTGAATCCGCGCCTGTTTGTGAATGTGAATTACAGCCAAACTGCTTAACCTCATATTGGACATTGTAGATCTTACCGATGTTTTGATACGACGGAAAGCACTAAAATAGATAATAATTATAATCAATATTAAATAATTAATACAAAATATGATTTATAATAATATGTTAGGTACCTAAAGGTTCTTTCAACTGAACAGGAAGTTGCTGGTAATGTAATGGCTATTTGTAAAGCTGTATTTACAGCAGGATAGTATTTAGATTTTTCTAATAAATCAATTATTTGTGTATTATTGGATTACATGGTTTTTTTAGCCATCATATTTCATACCAAATTATTGCTTCTTCTTCAAAATTATCAAGAAGAGGTTCATATAAGTTATTGATAGATTTAACTACCTGTTGAACTCTTCGATATTCATTTTTATCATTTTTTTTTGGGTGTAAATTAAATAATGAAAATGATTTTAAATTTTCATCAGAGAATCTATCACTAATTGACATTATTGTGGAATCTAAGTAGGGAATAAATAAAGATTGTCTAAAAAAGTGATTAATATTATTACTTGGATAATTATATCGTTGTGGTTTGTCTGAATATATTATAATATAATAAAATAATTATTTTGTTTTTTAAAAAAACTCAGTGGGTGCAATAGCACCCACTGGTCTCTCTCTGCGGGCGCCCCTGCATATAGCTTATATGAACTAAATACCTATATGGCTATATATACTTAATGAAGTACTAAAGTACCTATACTTTTATTTTTAGCTTTTAGTATGAAATTATTATAGATCAACAGTAAGTTATATAAACCAATAAATAATTGTAAATTGTAAAAACCAATGTAACATAATCTATGCAATTAAAACTTTAAATTTAAATAATAGATTTTTAACCAACATTTTAGCTGTGGTCCAGTCTCCGGATGTTTAAACTGAATTAAGTGGTTAACAGTTATACTAGGTACGCTGAGAGAGCGCAAGTCGGCGGCGACCAAAACTCGTCGTAGTTCGCGCATCGACGGCGTACGACCAGTACACTTGGTGGGAGAAATTAGAACTCGAAACCGCAGAGCGACTTCATTTGGATGCGCGGCCGACTTGCACTCTCTCGGCGCAATTTGTATAGATGTGTGTAACCCTCATTGTTTAAACAGTATAATATAATATATCTAGTAATCTAGTATTGTAGTGACTTCCTTCGCCTTACGGCTCTGGTCGCCAAACTCGAGGTCCTCTGGATCTCTCGTTGGATGGGGGCTCGGCCCTCAACCCCCTCTATAGGCTAAAATAGTCAAACTGGTTGTGAAGGGGGATGTGTGACCTCTCCGGGGTCGCGGGGAGGAAGCATCCCTGCCCTTTGGGCAGACGGATATCTTAACATGTAAACTTGACCTATTTCAGTTAAGTAACACAAGTTTAGTGGCTCAAGGGACTCCTCCCTTCGTCTACCGGCTTCGGTTGCCAGACTAGATACCTTTAAGTATAACATATAAGTATATAGTATACGCTATAGTAAATGACATATACTAGTAATATACATAACAACTAAAAAGGTCTTATCATTGAGCATACTATTCTTATTCCTTGTATACCATGCTTTGCGAGACATCAAGATAGTATTCCGCGCAAGCGTATAAACGCGAAATCGCAAACTTTGGAATGCTATAACTTCCAAAATAATATTTTCCGCCAATTAATTTTTGCACCATCGTTCTAAAATCGTTGAAATACATAGGTTTCAAGAGAAAAAAAGAAAGAATAAAATTCATGTATAGGTGCTAAACTTGTTTTATGCCAAACAAAAGTTTGTATCAACACTGCAGGACACTCCTTATAAGAGGTACAAAAACCTCAAGAATTTTAAAATATGGTCTTAGAGTATATATATCTAAAGATTCTAAAAATCAAAGATTTTGAATAAGTAGGTATAACTTCATTATTAAAGAAAAAAGGGGTTGAGCATGATTGTTGAAACACTCTGTATATAGAAAATATGCTAGTATACAATATTCCTAGCTTTTAGTTTCAAATTTCAATTATATGTATTAAACTATTAACTATGCATACTTTAACATTATACCGACTTGAATAAATCAATGAGTGCGTTCTGACTTCTGAGTAACAAAAGTTAAACTTAGTTTATTTATATAAACTAAATTGGTCGAAGTTCTGTGAGTGCAATGAATTTGGCAATTGTCAATTTTCAAGGACACGGTACGCATTATCAGCAGTACTGAAAAGTATGATAAATACTACGACGAACTGTGGTATGTACTATGTATATAAGATATATACAGAGTGTCCCGCGTGGATTTAACCATCGCGATATCTTCATTATTTCAGGAGATATCGAAATCCTGTTTTGTAATAAGACATACAGGGATAAGAACTACAATTATTTCATATTTTAATTTATTTTTATGTTTTAGTAAAAAAGTTAAAAATATATTTTTTTATTTAATTATTTCCAAAAAATTCACCATTTTCATTTTGTAGAATTTATTTTCTGAGAATATTGACGTTTCAAAATTTTTTTAGTTTTGAGAAAAATTGTGAATTATTTAACACCATAATGATGTTATCAAACATATGACCAGCCGCGACGCGTGCGTTCTCGTACGGCCGACTGAATTAAACACTTAGTGTGCTTATGAAAAAAATAGTTATAAATTTATAATCATATTTTATTTCTTCAAAACTAGAAAAACTATAAAAAATCAGGAAATTAATGAAAAAATATTTTGTAATGTCAATATTTTCAGAAAAATAAACTCCACAAAAGGGCCATCTTTAATTTTTTTGAAAATAATTGAATGAAAAATATTTTTTAGATTTTTTACCAAAACACTAAAATAAATTAAAAAATGAAATAATTGTGGTTCTTATCCCTGCGAGTCTTACAACAAAACCAGAATATTGATATCTCCATTATTTCGTGAGATATCGCAGTGAGTAAATTACCGCGAAACACTCTGTACATAATCTATGTATATTTTAGTCCGTGATAAACATTGAAAAAAAAGTTTTTTTTACAACCTTGATTCAGTTCAGTGGTTATCAAAATCATCGCACTACCGCAGTGTGTACACTATACAATGGTCGTTGAACATCATGGCGAATCAGTTGTAGTCACACTGTCGCGCACGTTGGACATCCCTGCGCCGTTGCGATACGCGGTATTATTCATACTAGGTAATTACTGGGTATTAGGTACTTCACGAACGAAATTATATTCTTAACCAAACCATCATTATCGTGTAGTCTCACATTTTTGTGCTCAACGCTTCGACCGCCAACGGCGCCAACGGGCTTGCAGCGTGTAGGAGGAAAGTATAATCGAAAAACTATAATCCAGAATACGTAAGCGCACGTCCTCCGGCTCTGCAGAACGGAGCACGCGTCCCGAACTAACCAAATCCGGATTGGTAAAGCACGGGCATTGTGTTTTAACCGGTAGCAACCGACTCGTGGTCGTCGTCAGTGGTCATTCGCGGTCCGGCAGCAGCTGTACACACCGACGGGTGTCTAAACATCGATAACGAGTTTCGCACCGTAACAACCGCCGCAGGAACCCAAAGTGTCATTGCGAACTTGACCATGGCCGGAGGCGACAACATGGGTGATTTCCATCAAATACTCACCAGCCTGCTGAGTACTGACAATAATGTGCGGCAGACCGCCGAGGTAAATTAACACTTCACTTTGGGTTGGTAACGAGCTGGTTGGCCGTAATTTACCTCTACAATTGTGACAGTCGACTTATCCCTCCTCACTCGTCTTTATTGATCTTTGTATTCGATGATCATTTATTCGCCCATCTATCGAACAATCCGAACTGATGAATGTGCGTTCCAAAACCATTATTGCTCTTGAAATGTCTAATGTTTCAAATGTAGTCTTAGTTTGTGGTTTCCACGCATGTTTGGTTTAAGTACTGTGGATTACTTTTCAATGACTACCTGTTGATATTGATTCAATTTATTTTTTGTCCATAATTTTATTAAGGACATATTCTCGTGGATTTCTTAAATGTAACTTACATTAAAATCTGTTTATAGTAATGGTTATTTTTTAAATCATTTGTTGTGATTTTAATATTTAGAATATATCGTTGTTCTACTGGAGTTTAAATGGTTGAAAGTTTATTTAAGTTGGGTTTCCACTAAACTGTTTCGTGCTGTGTTCTAAACCTCAGTATTTTACAGAGGTGGCATAATATTGGTAACGAATTAGGTACCTACAAGTTGAACTTTATTCAACTCTATGGTAGGATTGAGGAATTCCAGCTTATATTTATTTAGAAATTACTTGGTTTTTAATTTATCTTAAATAGGTAGTTAAATTATTTTCATTATAATGTTAAAGTATTTCCTCTTGATTGAATTGATTCAATAAGCTCGATTTAATATACATACCTCAATTATCCTATTATTTTAATTTATCTCTTAATTAATTATATGCTTAAATCTGTGACAAATTTTTGAAGTTAACTCATTAGTTACCTAGTCTATTAAGCAACCTAAGTTGTATTATGTTTTTTATTCTTATAGTAAATGAACTTAATTGTTTTTTTATTTTATATTTTACAACAATTTTTTTTTTTAGGAAACTTATCAATCTTTACCTTTAGAATCAAAAGTATCTTATTTGTTCAATGCTGTGCAAAATCAAGCTGGTGATGTAGATGAAAAACAAGTGGCAGCTGTAATGTTGCGCAGACTTATGGCCAATGATTTCTTGGAATTTTTTTCTAATGTTAGTTCTTAGTTTATTTTAATGTATGCGTTTATTTGTTTTTTAACTGATTTATTATTTTAGTTGTCACCCGAAAATCAAAAACAGTTTAAAGACAATTTGTTGTTAAGTGTGAATAACGAAAAAAATGACATATTACGTAGACGAATGTGTGATGTAGCTTCTGAAGTAGCTAGAAATCAGTTGGATGATGATGGTAATAATAGTTGGCCAGAATTTTTAAATTTCTTATTTCAATGTGCCAATTCGCCTTCAAATGATATGAAAGATTCTGCGCTCAGAATGTTTACGTAAGTAAAATATTTTGGGGTACTTAAATCATAATTATTATTTTACTCATTGTTTTGTTTTGATATTAGAAACGTACCAGGCGTTTTTGGTAATCAACAGTCTAACTATTTGGTTGTGATAAAACAAATGCTCCAACAATCGTTAAATGTACCTGATACAAATGTGAGTATCATTGTTTTTAAGTTAATGATGAATATTATCTATTAATTTGTATTCATTATTTTAAAGGTCCAAGTACAAGCTGTTAAAGCAATTTGTGCTTTCATATTACACCATGATAAAGTTATAGAAATTCAAAAACAATTTACAGATTTATTACCAAATATGATGAGAGTAAGGGTTTTTATATAAATTAATGATGTAAAAAACTACTATATTTTTTTAAATAGATAACAAATGACAGCATTATGGCTGAAGAAGATGATTCGTTGATTAAACTATTGGTTGATTTATCTGAAAATGCGCCAAAGTTTTTAAGATCTCAGTTGTCAAATATAGTAGAAATGTGTTTGAAGGTGATATAAATATTTTAAATAAATGCTGTTCAAAATTATATATTGTTAATATTTTCAGTATCTCGGAAATGATGAGACAAGTGAATCATACCGTCAGATGTGTCTCGAAGTAGTTGTTACATTAGCTGAAACAGCACCAGCAATGATGCGTAAAGAATCATCTAAGTATATTATACAGTTAATTGGACAAGTGTTGGAACTTATGGCTACTGTGGAAGATGATGATGATTGGGGTACTCAAGATGACCCAGATGAAACTGACCAAGAAAGGTAATACTATTTTTTATTTGGTAATTAATACCATAGTAGTATCATATAATTTTAATATTTCAAAATATCTAATATGTTGGTTTATCATTTGTGTTTAGTATGAGTGTTATAGCTGAATCTGCACTGGACAGGCTGGCTTGTGGTCTTGGTGGTAAAACAATGTTACCACATATATTAAGTAATGTATCATCGATGTTGGCAAATCCAAACTGGAAGTATAGGTAAAAAATATATTAGTTAAGGTTGTATTTTATTTCTTTGTATTTATTAAATTGTTTTAATATTTTAGACATGCTGCTTTAATGGCAATATCAGCTGTAGGGGAAGGTTGCCATAAACAGATGTTGCCTATGCTCCCAGAAATTTTGGATGGAATTTTAACTTTCTTACAAGATCCAGTAAGTAATTTAATGTTTCAATTTAAAACAATATTTTAATGTTATCATTATTTGTTTAGCATCCTAGAGTAAGATATTCAATGTGCAATGCTATTGGACAGATGGCAGCAGATTTCGCACCAACATTTCAAAAAAAATTCCATGACAAAATTGTTCCAGCTATATTACTGTTACTAGATGATAGTTTAAATCCTAGAGTTCAAGCACATGCAGGTAAAGTATATTGTTAATTAATTATAATCCATATTAATTAAAAATATTATTTAATATTTACAATTAAAGGAGATTTGATACTGTGATTCTCTGTCTTTATTTAACACTAGCGTAACATAGGATTTAACATGATCTTTATCAAAATACCAATTAATATAGTAAAGCGATAAGAATTCTGATTATAAATGTGGGCTTGTTGTTAAGTTCAATCGAGATCAACTTTTTTATATTTTTGATTTTAACTTCTTCAAAAATTGAAATATAGCAATATTAATGTAATGTTTTCATTGATTTGGCGGATAATATCAAAAATGTATAGAAATCAATTTCAAGTAGTCTTGATGACAAATTCGAATCTGTATTTAGAATTCTTATTGCTTCATTACATCATTGACATCAAATGGTGCATTTGACAAAATAAAACGTTTAATATCCTATGTAGCCCATATGTGAGTCAAATACAGAAAATCATTACTAAATCTCCATAGTTGTAGTTAATAAATAGTCAGTTAAATTAACAATATCAGTTAAAAAAGTAGTATTTAAATAATAAAAATTATTAAGTTGTTTAAAAATTACTAAATCATGACAGAAAATTAAAATTCAATTGAAGCAAAAATTGTAACTGTTAAAATGATTATGGTTTTATTGTTTTGTACAACAATACTGATAATAGTGTAGTATTATAAAATTAAAATAATATTTTTTTTTTTATTGGTATATACATTTATGAATTACTTTTAATATAATGCAATTGAAATTATATTAACTCCTTCATTTTTTTTCATTTAACAAATTATTTTTTAATGAATATTTGATTTTTTAAAATTTTTAGGAGCGGCTCTTGTAAACTTTTGTGAAGATTGCCCTAAAAAAACCCTTTTATCTTATATGGATCTGATCATGGTAAAACTTGAAAGTATATTACAAGCTCGTATAAATGATCTTGTGGAAGGTGGTGGTAGACGCTTAGTATTAGAGCAAATGGTAACCACTATCGCATCTGTGGCTGACACATGTGAAGGAGATTTCGTTAAGTTTTATGACCACCTTATGCCATGCTTGAAGCAAATTATTCGTAATGCTGTTGCTCCTGAATTAAAGCTGTTAAGAGGCAAAACAATAGAATGTGTTAGCTTAATAGGCCTAGCTGTTGGTCAAGAGAAGGTAAGTTAATTTAAAATCATTGCTTATTTATATTTTGATTGATTTATGTAAAACTGCTGATTGATTTATGTAAAACTGCGTTCTATGCATAGTTTTTGCCTGATGCTAGTGATATAATGGATTTAATGTTAGCAACACATAACAAAGATGAAAAACTTTCAGAAGATGATCCTCAAACTTCATACTTGATATCTTCTTGGGCTCGAATGTGTAAAGTTATGGGTATGTGTTGTTAAATCAAAAGTTTTATAATTATTAATAATGAATAATTTAATAGGTCAAAAATTCGAACAGTATCTTCCTTTGGTTATCGGTCCAGTTATGGCTGCTGCTTCTCTGAAACCTGAAGTTGCATTGCTGGATAATGATGACATGAGTAATATGACTGATAATAGTGAATGGCAGTTTGTACCTTTAGGAGAGCAACAAAACTTTGGTATTAGAACTTCAGGGTTAGAAGACAAGGCATCAGCTTGTGAGATGCTTGTATGTTATGCACGAGAGTTGAAAACTGGTTTTGCACCCTATGCTGAAGATGTTGTTAAACTTATGGTGCCTTTATTGAAATTTTATTTTCATGATAATGTTCGAATTGCTGCAGCGCAAAGTATGCCTAGTCTTTTGGAATGTGCAGAAATTAGAGGTATGTTATTAAATTTAGTCAAACGCTGTTATGCAGTAATGTTTTCTGTTTGTCTAATATTTACAGATGATTGATGCTTCTCTAGAAGGGGAAAACAAAAATAATTTTTTTGATTTCATTTTTTTCTCCTTCCTATTTTGTTAATATTAGAAAATATTTTTGTTTTCATAATTAAAAATTGCAATAAGCTTATTTATTTGTTTTTGAATTTATAAATTTATTGCATTAGTTATAAACATTTGTTAAACTCTGGTTGTTAACATAATTTTGTTTACGAAAAATGTGCTTACAAAATTTACGTTTTGTTGTTGGTTATTTAAATATATTTTTGGCGGGATAAGAGTCGGGTGGATTTAGACATCGGTTGTGAAGCTTACTATAACCGATTAGAATGGCGACATAGCTTTCTGTTCATGCTGTTTGGAAAGAGAGGCCACTACTCTCCACCCGGGCATGACAGAAACCTACAGGTGTCCAATCCAAAATTCTTCCAAAAACCATACATGTATCAACCTACACAGCTTAAATGGCCTATGTAGCTGTGGGTTAATTAATTGAAAAAAAAACTTATATTTTCCAAATAGTTAAAACTTTCTCAAAGAAAGGTTATAATTTATTTTAATTTCCAACAAAATGGTCTTTAGTAATATTAATGAACCATAATGCTATCAAATCAAAATTTAAATAATGATGACAATGAAATTTATGTAATTTTTACTAACCCCTCAAAGTACCAACTACATGAATTTTGGGTCTGAAGTCAAAAATCAAAACATTATTTCTACTCCAAAATGTGATGACACAAAAAAAATAAAATAATAATACATCATTGTAAAATCAATACAATCCTCACTTCATTCTGAATATAAAACAAAAAAAACTTTTAATTCCATTGACGCATGTGTCATAGATACAATAAAAAAAATTTAGGGATAATAAGCAACCATTTATATATAAAAATTTCCATCGTAAATCTCAAAATGTCTATTTGAGCATCTCCCGGGTTGGGCCTATCATTTTTTAACTTAGCTTGTCTTATGCTCATAGGTCTAAATATTATCTCTGTACCAAATTTCGTTGCAATCAGTCCAGCTGTTTAAAAATGTAATGCATATAGGACAAACAGACAGATATCCATTTCTATATATATATATAGATAGATAGATAGATTATAAGTACCAAATGAATGTGTTTCATGCTCTCTATAATTTATTTTTATAAATTATTTTGTTAATAACACAGGACCAGAATATTTGCAACACATGTGGGGTTATATTTGTCCTGAACTTTTGCAAGCTATTGAATCTGAACCAGAACCAGATGTTAGTGCTGAGATGTATGACGCATTAGGAAAAGTAAATAATTTAAAATAATAATTATCATTTAATTTTCATTATTTTTTAAATGTAATGTTTAGTGCATAGAATTATTGGGAACAGGATGTTTATCAGACAAATGGATGAAAGATCTATTGCATACATTGGAAAAAAATTTAAATTCTCATTTTGAGAATGAACTTCAACGTTTTGAAAGACGTAAAGATGAAGATTATGATGAGGTATAAATTAATAAGTTAACAGTTGTTAATTTGCTATTGGAATCTTTTAATATAACTTGTGTATATTATTAGGTTGTTGAAGAAAGACTAGCTTTGGAAGATACTGATGATGTCTACAAACTAAGCAAAATGACTGACATTATGCATGCTCTCTTTGTCACTTTTAAAACAGACTTCTTCCAATATTTTGATCTTATTGTACACGAATTTGCTAAATTATTGGTAATATTTTATTATGCTCTTTAATTTCACTTCTTTAATGTCATAACGTTTATAGGATGCTGATAAGAGTGCATCTGATCATCAGTGGGGTCTTTGTGTCTTCGATGACCTTATTGAATTTTGTGGACCTGGGTGTGCTAAATATCAAGAATATTTCTTAAGACCTATGGTTGGATATGTCACGGATATTAACAGTGAAGTTCGTCAGGCAGCAATTTATGGTTGTGGAGTGCTAGGGATGTGTGGAGGACCTAGTTTTGCTGGTGTGTGTGCTGAGATTATGCCATTCCTTCTACAGGTGATCAATAACAATGAAGCCCGATCTCCTGATAATATAAGTGCAACTGAAAATGCAGTGTCAGCCATCGCCAAAATATTAGAATTTAACAGTTCAGCTGTCAACGTTAATGACATATTACCTCTCTGGTAATATTAAGACAATAGTTCTTAAATTTTGGTCAAAATAACATAACATTTTTTTTTAGGCTATGTAATTTACCTGTTAGTGAAGATACTGACGAAGCTCCATTTGTTTATGGGTACCTGTGTAAACTCATAGAAAGTCACCATCCTTTGGTATTGGGACCAAACAATTCTAATATTCCTAGTTTAATCAGGATTATTGCAGAAGCTTTTTTGAGAGATGCAATTGACAGAACACATAGTGTTGCCCAGCGAATGATTATGATTGTTAGAGGAATACAGGTAATTAAAGTATTTTATGTTAACTTTAGATTATAATATATTAACTATGCATATATTATCATAATAACGGAATGTTTTTATAAATTGTATATTGACTAAACATTTTTTTTATTAGTGATATATTATGAATGTGTGTCTTAATTAAGGATTCTTTCAAATGTACACACATTCATGCTTGATTTATAAGATCTGTTATTTAATATTTTCTGTAAATTGTTAATATTCATGTGTACCCGTGAATTTGTATATCCACAAATTTATGTCTTCACCATAGACATATAAAACAACTAGACAAATGTTGAAGTTGTGCAGCCATATGCCAATAGTTAACTAAATAACTCAATACACATAGGAAAAAATAGAGGGTTGGCTGAGGGGGTTAAGCCGGCTTTAGAATTGCTATAGCCCCCCCCCCCAAAAAAAAAAAAAAAAAAATCTTATGATTTTACAATATAATACATTAGGAAGAAATATCACTTTCAAACATCACAAATGATTCGATTGGTGCATTGAGAACCATGTAATCATGTTAACAACAGGTGAATTGGTGGGAAATTTCTGATAAAAATTGATACTAAATAAGATATCAGCCCCCCAAATTTCAAACACTATTTGCACCTATGTTTATACTTAAGATACCTATACTTGTAAATTACATATAGTATATACTATAAATAGATATATACATGGTGATTGATTCATCATAAAACACTCATTATTTCAAAAGGTATTGACTTTTTTTTAAATATTTTTTATCCTTATCATTTTTTAAGTTTTTTACTTTTTTGAATGACAACATAGTTTTAATTTCATATTCCAAAGCAGAATATTTTTCTAAGTATTTTGATACATAGAAATTGAATTTGGGGCTAGTAGCTTATGAGTTATAATTATTTAAAGTTTTGATAGGTAGAGTGGATGGAGTGTCATTCAAAAAAGTAAAAAACTTAAAAAATGATAAGGATAAAAAATATTTAAAAATATAATTTTTTAATAAAAACGTTGGGTTTTTAACAACTTGAAACCATGTAAAAAAATATTTTGAAAAAAGTCAATACTTTTTGAAATAATGAGTGTTTTATGATAAATCAATCACCCTGTATACAGGGTTATTTATGAGGCGTAAAACACTCATTATTTATAAAAACTATTTACTTTTTTCAAAATTTTAGATACATGCTATTCTAAAACTATATAAATTTTTAATATTTTTCACCCTTATATTTATTAGGTAAACCACTATCAACTGTTGATTTTTAAATGGCAACCTATATTAACAATATTATAAATTAATAAGGCTATTTTTTTAATGAATTTTCACGTTTAAATTTTCATTTTTCGTTGATCCGCTGACGAGATTAGTCTCCCAAAGTTGGATGGTTTTGGGGTGGTATTAGTGTATAAATGTGTTATAGTGTTATACCATGTCAGTACCGCGGCCGCAGCAATTGGGATTTTTGTACTCTAGCGTAAAACATTATACGATTTTCAAATAAATTCAGTAACTATCTACGATAACTAAGCCTAAGTTGTGCCCCAAAATAGGTAAACATATTTACACAGGACAAACATCACCCCAAGACCATCCAACCAACTTTGGGAGATTAAATCTCGTCAACGGATTAACAAAAAATGAAAATTTAAACGTGAACATTTATTAAAAAAATAGCCTTATTAATTTATGACATTTTTAATATAGGTTGCCATTTAAAAATCAAAAGTTGATAGTGGTTTACCTAATAAATATAAGGGTGAAAAATATTAAAAATGTATATAGTTTTAGAATAGCATGTATCTAAAATTTTGAAAAAAGTAAATAGTTTTTATAAATAATGAGTGTTTTACGCCTCATGAATCACCCCTGTATATATTATCAATAATACAATTTTTTAAACATTGCCCCTGTTGGCGTATTGTTGCTGACTTCAATATTATCCTGTAGGTGGTTATCTAGTTGTCTTTTATTTAAGTTTGGTTTAAGAGGTTGCCACACCTGTAATTATTGACTCCGTTTTACAATTGTACAATACAACTAAAATTGTTTCGCACCTAACCTTGAAGGCTGCAGTCATAATTATAAATAAATATAAATATATATATATATGTTTTTTTAAAGTATCAAAATGTTCACATTATAAAATGGAGAACATGTACTATAAACAACATTGTTTTTTGTTATTACAAATACAAAAAAAGTTTTTATTGTTCATAAATGTATTATTTCAAACTTGAATAACATTTTTTGTATTTGAGGTATCGAAAAAATAAAAACGATGCTGCCCAGTAAATGTTCTCCTCTTTATAGTGTTAAATGTTGTTTCTTAGTTATTGACTGTAGTTTTCTTGGTTCTTTTCTGCCCAAAACAGTTTTTGGTATGTTTTTAAAATGGAGACAATACATACGTATGTGGTGTCCTCTTAATAATCAATAATACAAAGTATAGCTAGTTAGGTTTGGTAATGCAATATCTGACCTACTTATAAAAATCATTAAACTATGTATAAATTGTCAAAAGAGGTGTAAGAGTTCTTTGACAATGATTATTTAGAAAAATTATAATACCTGTTGGCTATTAATCTCTGTGAATAAATTCATAGAATATAATGTATACTTCTATTTTCAAAAAAATATTACAATCTCACTCTTTAGAGTACATAACTGAGATAGATATTATATACTGGAGCGCGAACTCATCATTTTCGTAGTGATATAAAAAATGAGCCATCCTGATTTCTGCTTCCTTTACCACCAAGGGCAAAATATTTCATTGTTACGTACGATAGACATGTAGATATGAATATTTTTGTTTATAATTACTAATTTATTTCAACTATTTTCTTAATTCTTTAACAAATTGAATGAAGTAATAATTAGTTATTACCTTGTTATATTACTATGATTATTTATATATTATATTATATGATATAATGATATGAAAAAAGATAAAATTGCAATAAATAAGTAAATGCAGTAAGTATAGATAAACTAATTAAGGCTTCAAAAGCTATTCTATTAATAATACAGCATTTAGAAAAAGCTATTCAAGTGTTGTTGTAGTCCAGGAAAGTCAATTACATAAAAATTTAGCACATAATATTTGTCAGATATGCTAAAAAAAGTATATAGTTGAAAAGTCGTTTTTTTCCTAACTCACATTCAATAAATGTGGATTTAGGGGCACCTAGCCATGAATATATATTATTTATACTAATTAGTACCATGTTTATGAAATATAAGAATGCACCATTACCAGAGAAAATATAATTTGAGAGAACTATTGAACAATAAACCTTCTCTCCCAAAGAAACTATCAAAAATGATCTTACTCAAAATTATAGTTTTTATGTTACCTATTTGTGCTTTGTGTGTATATACACATATTAACTAGACCATAACAAACATAGTTTTAAATAATGGCACGAAATTAAATACTCAAGTAATTATTTTGTACTTTATTATAAATAATAAATATACTGTTATGAAATATGTGTTATATTTTTCTTTTTTAATCATATAATGTATTATAGGTTTTTCTATGTGATTTTAATCTATTGTTAAATGTTGTCTCTTTTCATATCATTATATCATTTTATATATTATAATCTTGATAATACAATAAGATAATGACTAGTAATTACTTCATTCAATTTCTTAAAGAATTAAGAAAATAATTGAAATAAATCAGGAATTATGAATGAAAATAGTCATAACTACACGTCCATTGTTTGTTAAAATGAAATGTTTTGCCTTTCGGTGGTGGGATAATGTCAAATGTGATGGTTCATTTTTACAACCAAGTCTGCGCTCCAGTGTATATTAGCTATCTTAGTGGAGTACATAATATTATATTAACCAATTATCAGTTAGTCATAATTTATGTGAAAACTCAATTAATAAGTGAATATTAAAATATTAAATGCCTGAAAATATAGCATACATTGTTATTGTATGTTCATTAGTGATATAAAACTATGTAAATATTCTATTTTAATTATTTTATTATGTATTATATGATTTTAGGCAAACCAAGAGGTATTTAACGCGTGTTTAGCTGTATTGAATCCTGAACAGATGAAGATGTTACAAAGTCTTCTGATGGTTAATAATTGATTTACACATTTGACCGTTTATGTTTTATTTTTATGACAAATTTGAATCTTTACTGTAACCCCTGCTTCTATTATTTTTACTTTATATCATCACTTGTTATTTTTTGTTATATAGTAACAAAATTAAATGGTTTGGAATGATGTATTAAAAATATTAAATTTTAATACTTTTAAAAATCGAAATTAAATTAATGTTTTAAAATTTGCATGAACTAAATTGAAATGTATTGTGCTATAACTTTTGTAATAAACATTTTTTTTTACATCTTATATGCCAGATATCATTGAAGATATTTTATACTCAACAATTTTATTTTATTATGTAAAATAATATTAACTGTATTTAATTATCATTTAATTAAATATTGTTTTATGCCGAATTAGAAAAGAAAATTGTAAGCTTAGTTATTATTTTTCCCTGAGTTTTAGTAACATGTAACATTATTATTTTCTTTTAAGTTTTTACCAAAATGTCTATTTACGAGGGAAGATATCAAGTGAACAGATTTTCTAATTATGCTTCTCTTAAGTAAGTTACCATAAGCGACCTATAGTACCTATATTTTTTTTCAGAAATAAAAACACTACTTTCAGTTTTAATTTATTTATGCAATGTTTAGATGAATAAATAAAAAAAATTTGTTTTAAAGACTAATATGAATGTTTTTTTGTGTACACTTTGTATATTACTTCACTATATTAGTGATTAATATGATTGAATTAAATGCTCAATATTTCTATTTTAGAGCTTATTAAGGTTTAAAAACATTTCATTTTTTTGATTAAAAAGTAATAAATATCAATCTCATTCAATAATAATGAATTTCAATCTCTGAAAATAATAAAGCAGCATTGATATAATATTACCAATTGTATAATATTTAGTTAGTAAATTATAGAATGTATGGAATGAATTTTAGTACAAAAATTATGATCAATTTATGGAAGTATAAAAGCTATTGCCACTGTTTAAATACATTTGTGGTTCTAGGATCGAAAATTGGAAAATGAATTAGTTATTATTATTTTGTCAGTGATGTTCAAAAAAAAAAAAAATAATTAAACATAAACTAATAAATCAGTCCAAATATGTAGTATCAAAGTCGTTATGTAAAAACCAATTCTTGTTTAACTAGATATATATACAATATGGACTAAATAATATATGTCTGCTATAAAATAGGATGTAGTTGGAACACAGAAAAGGTAGGACAAAAGTAGTTTACCTGTTTCTAGGACGCAATCGGCGGTCTCAGATTTTGTCAGTTGTTTCGTTTTATTATATAGAGACCCACTAAGAAAGGCTTTTCTAAAATTTTCATGAGTTCCTCAAACAAGGATTTTGACTTTTTTCGTTTATTGGTTGTAGACTAATAGGTAGTTAAAGTAGAAATAAGTATTTGTTTTTTATTAACTTATTAATCTCTAAACTTATTGCTAATAATTAGGTAATTTAAATCACGTTTAGTAAATCGTGGCTTGCGGTTGCCCATCAAGGTCGAATTATTTCAAAAAGTTTTGGTACACTGACGCCGGTTCCCCACGTACTGAAATAAGTATACAAAACCTGAAATAAACTCAAACCGAAATACACCTATAAAACGTACATACTTATCAAAGGTGGTTACTTTAACTAGTTAGTTTATTTTCTAATCAACTTAAGAACATATAACTAGTTTCATTTACCATTGAAATAACTTGCCATTTCTCAGTTGATTTACAAATAATCCATTAAGTTAAAAAGTAAATTTTTTGTTTAAATGTAGATTTAATACAGAATAATAATGATCCAATACTATAATAATACAGTTTTTTTTCTTGATAAAATAATTCTGTATACCTACTGATATATTTTATTAGATTAGTTACATTAATATTTTTTCCATATTAAATCTTAACTTAACGATCCTGTGTCATCTTAACTTAAATTCAGTTGATTATTTTCATTAATTTGTCCACCTTTCAACCTTTGCTACCTATATAATATCATACAGGATTTGCCGCAAAGAAAAACTGCACACGGGTGCAGTCGAGTTATTTAGCTAATAACTCAATCATAATGGGTATGTTAGCTATAGATCATAGCCCATATGTATATTAGGTATATTATTAATATTGAAATTAATGCAGTGAGCATAATATTATTCTAAAAATCACTGATCAACAAAATGGTAGAATGAAAAATAAGTAATAAGTACACGTTTTGACTAGTTTTGAGGCTAAACGATGTTTGGAATGAAAATTTAAAAAACCCATTGCTAAAATGTAAAAGAAGTGCCAACTTCTAGTCTCACTATATCCCAATTATCCCATCAACAAATTTGAAAACAAAGATTTGTTAGAATATATCTAAATTTAAATTAAAAAAAAAGTGGCAAGTACCTTTAGGTCGAAGTTTGTTTTTTTTTAGTTGTTACTCAAGAAAATAATAAAATCGAATTTTTATTATATGTTGTAATTTGTGTAATTGATGTAATTTTTCTTTTTTCCAATTATAATAATGTAAGTCACTTCAATGGCGTATTTGGGTTTTTGTGAACGGGAATAAACCTACGTTAAATGATATAGTAACATGTAATATAATAGTAACAAATAATTATATATACCTTAGATCCAACCCCCCCCCCCCCCCCCCCGTAAATACGACAATGTAAGTCGGGCGCCCGGGAATTGGGCCACATTTTAACTACCTGTTTCGTATAAAATATTTGTTTACATTTTACTAACCGGAGATTGGGCCACAAATTAAATCTATATTTTTAAAATGTACTCGGAGATTGGGCCATAAAAGTATAGCACGCTATATTAATACGAATATATAATGTTTATTAACTAATTATTATTTTTTATTTGACTTTCAAAATAAACAAAATAATGTTGTAAATTCATAGAAAAAATGATTCTGCGCAAATGTGTTTTGTCTATGTTGTGCGTGGATCAGAAATAGAAAAATAGTGCGCTGACATCCTCTTAAATATTGTTATTACTTTTTTTTTTTTTTATTAGGGTTAAGGCTTCGACAACTGAGGTCATTAGCCTGGCCGCCTGGGGGAACTGCAGGGGAAGGTATTGCAGGTTTTAAGCACGTGGGTATTTTTGGCAGAATTTTGAATGGGCACCCGTAGGTTTCTGCCATGCCCGGTTGGGGGGCGGCGGCCTCTCTCTCCAGACACCGCGAAATGCCCAAAGAGCAATGCCGCCCGTGACCGAGGTTCGAACTGGCGACTGCGTGCATGGCAACAGACGCCTTAGTCCGTTCGGCCACTCCACCCCCAAATATTATTTTATTACAATTTAAAATGTAATAGTGGCACAATCACCGGGTCTTCCTATTATTTATATAAAATTTTAGTGGCCCAATTACCGTATGCCTTTGAAGAAAAAGGTGAATTGTGGCCCAATTCCCGGGCGCTCTGTAAGTCGTAGGTACAGAGAGTTTTCACTTTTGACGGTTGATCCTTTTTCCTTAATACCAACTAGTAGTACCAACTAGATTTACTTTTCTAATAGAAAATGGATTTGGAAGCGTTTTTTTTTGCCCTAAAAGGTTGGTGACCGAAAAAAAAAATGTCATTGTAAAATCAACTCATACATTGGCCCTCTAAGAATCTAAAACGAATAGATTTCTTATGTCGTTATAGACGTATAGGTAGATTGAACTACGACTACCTATTAAATATACGAGCAGTAATAGCGTACCTGCGCAGGATTTCAGTTCGGTCAGGATTTTATATAATATTAAAAAGCAGACCAGTGGTTTATATCCCTATTTACATTGTTTTTTTCTATACAGTTTTTAAATAATCGGTTTAAACAAATCACAATATTAGTCCCGAGTTTAGTATTTTAGTTTAATTTTAGAGAATTTAACCTGACCATATTATCTACAGAGCCGTCTTCAGGTCGTAATAATACACATGGTTATAATCGATGATACATGAAATGAAGACTACGCCACTATGAGGGGCAGAACTTTAGAACCCTACCGCTGCGTACGCCACTCAATGAGAGAAGGTAATTTTATTTTTACAGCAGTTGAGTTGTACCTAATTTAATAATTCTGAAAAGTCTGGTACGCCTGACAATATTTAGTGGTGGCAAATAACATTCTTCCGAGTAATATTATTATATTGTGATTGATCGTTGTTGTGATTCCTTGTTCAACAACAATATTACATTGTATTAAAGTGATGCCATCGTGTTGGTTATTTATGAAATATTGTTTTTGAATTTAGACAAATTTTTTTTTTTTTTTTGAAGTCTCGTGTTTAACTTATAATATAGAATTTATAAAGCGGGCTGGTCATATTTAACAATTTTTTTTTTTGTTAAAAAAATAAAACGTTCAATTATTTTTATTATTAATGTTATTTAATTAAATCTTAAACCTAATTCATCGTTTGCTTGGCGTAAAAATATCTGGTTTCTAAAGAGGGACATTTTAGTTGATTTTGAGAATCGTTTAAACAAAGAAAATTCTTCAAACAAGTATAAAAATGTTTCTGTATAATAGCAACAAATTTGAAATATTCATAACTAGATGGTGGATTTTTTCTGAATTAAGAGACATGTCATTTTTTGATTTTTTGCATTTGGGAAGTTTTTCACGCAAACGACAATATATTATTTTTATATTATAAAATTAAGACTTTCATTAATTAATTAATTGTTTAGTTAAGACATTAGATTTATCATACTTAGTTAGGTATCTTTAAAAACATTTGAAAGTTAAAAAATATACATTTCTAATGTTGTTTTAAGACGAGAAATTAATTTTCTTTTTTTTTTTTTTAGAAAAAATATAGTTGGTTCTAATTGTTTATGAAGTAAAATAAGACAAAAAAGAAAAGATTTTACTTAGCATACCATATTTTGTTCTGATAAAACTCTATTTGGTATTTAGATTTTAAGTGGGATTAGGAAACGCTGCTAATCTCCTAACGCCTTTCCTTCTCATCGTTCCAATATAATATGTTTATATACCTATTACCTAGTCAATCAAGTTTGGTTATGAATTTATGATTATGGAAAAACTGATTCTATTTCCATAATGAGCGTTTAAAAATAAACAGTCAAATAATAAGGCAGTATTGCAATAGTATTACATTATTTATTATTCATAAGTAAAAACTAATAATTAGTTTTAATAAATGACACATTATGTATTTATGTATTAGTAAAAGAAAATTTAATTTAATTACTGACATTACCTATATTCTACGTATTACATGCGCTGTGTATGTTGACGATTAAGGTTTATTGGTGTATTTTTTGGTGATACGGGATAAATTAATAATAATTTACGTCATATAAAATCGTATTGCTTAAAATATTATTATTATGAGTAAAATTCTTCTCAATTGACTTATATCTATTAATTTTTTACATGTTTAAACATAATTAAAAATATTAATTGATTTATTCTCCGTTCTACCACCTACTGTGGCCTTTCGCGTACCACTATGTAGTCTCCCACTTACGACTGGTATGCGTACTATAGTTAGATAATTGTCTGTGTTTTATAATAACTTAATCAATAGTTTTATGATTATTATCTTATAAAACAGAAATTATATCAATGTTAAGCAGCTATAGTTCTTTAAATTAAAATTAATATTTTTTAAAATACTTACCTAATATTGAAAGTAGATCATCTGTTTAATATAATACCTACCACATTTATTTACGTATTGATATACACAATTTTATACGTAATGGTTAAATACTTTGATAATACAATATTTATGAAATAAAAATTTTAATATATTTCTCAAGGCTAGTTTGATGGTTTTAAAATTGTTGGGAAGTCCGAAGTTTTATGATGTACCTACCTAACTATGATAATATTATCTACAGGGCAACGTACAGTTAAATTTATCAGTAATACATATTACCAATAAATACATTTTATAGTTTGTAAATTTCAGTCTTATAAATTGAACGAAACAATTTTTTTTTGCTTGGTCGTTAACCTTACCTAATTGTATATTATTTTGAATCAGTCAACCTCTTTGAGCAGATCGATCTAAGTCATTTAATAATACATAATAGTATGACGTCTTGGTAAGTATTATATTTTGCCATACTGCTTATAGTTTAACTTCCAACTACATTGGTCGTATAATATCTTTGATTTTGTACCGATATATATATATATATATATTTTAATAACGCTGTAGGTATTACAAAATTGTTTAGATTAATAACTGATAGGTACCTATAAACTTACTGTAATACTAATATATAAATATGTTTTGTTTTATACATACGATGATATATTTTTTTACTGGCTTAACTCACAACAGCCTAATTAAAGGAACTTCTGTTGCACCGACTTAACGGTTGGTAGAAACATTAGAAACAGCCCTGATGAGAAGATGTGGATGCTAAGCCCTTCTAATAAACACGTTGCTGTAATAATTACTATAATATGATGTGCATAAAAGGGATCGGGCTATAATAAATGTATACCAATGCTGTAAGCATTAAACCAATGATAATATGATATTAATGCTTAACTTAAAACTTACATTATTAAAAAAAAACATAATGTTATTGAAATTAAATTACAAATATTAAAAAGTAAATATCACATTTCAGAATCATGATCTGATAATTTAAATTAAACATAGGTATAAGAGTTATACATTAAATTAATATACAATATACATATGATTCTTCCCAATTAATAGGTACTATAGTTACGATGTTTAATCTACGTCCGACACTAAAATATTGTCACAAATACCTCACCAGATATACAGATATAAAATCTATCACCCCTTAATTACATCCCTAATGTTATTTAGTTATGTATCTATATTTAAAAAAAAAATCATCTGGTCATATTTTAATCAAGGATATTATGTTTAGTTTAATGTATTGTAATAATAATTTATGTATTTTATCTAAAAAATATTGAGATTGAAAAAAATAATAAGATATATATTATATTTACAAAAAAGCATTTGAATGCACTAAAAAAAAAGTTGAATTAAAAAATATTTGGGCAGGTACTAATGTAAATTTAAGTAAAATATCAGTCAAACAGTATGTTGTAAGTATAAAAAAATAATAATTAAAAAAAATATACCAAATCATAATACCTAATGGCAATTAAAAATGTAATTGAATTAAATATTTTAATATTCCAATTAGAGTTGACATAAAACTGTTGTCAAGTATAAAGAAAAATGTTAATACTGAATCTTTGTTGTTGTTTTTCTTTTTTTATATCTGCTATAATGAATATAAAATGGAAAAGGAAAATAATGCTTTTTTTCTTTTTACTTTTTTAATCGTTGTCGTGTTCAATTTTCTCGGCATTCTATTGTTTGCATTTAATACTGTCGCTCTCTCAATTTATTGTCGGGACACATAAGAGATCGATCAAGCTACATTAAATATTTTTAATATATACTTGAAATGGCCTGATTGATTTCAAGTTCTCGTTAGTTTCCAAAAGTATAATACCATTACTAGGTTCATCGGTATGATCAACAAAAGTTTGGTTAATTTTGATTGTAACTACCGATTGCGATTCAATTAATAGATCTCAGGAAAGTTGATATTGGGTACTTAGAGTAGTCTAATTTTCGAGATTTTTCACCTAAGAACATATCAGATTAGCATTTAACTTAGTTTAGTGGTTTAATAGTTAATACATTAGAGATGTTCAAATTGTTCTCCTAGAGCAGTATAGGCAACATTTGTAACTTTGGTTTGAAGTCAAGGGAAGGAAGAGTACTTGCTAATTTTGATTCATGATTTAATTTTATTTTGAGTCTAAGCTAGGTTGTAAATGCTGGGTATTTTTTAACTTTAACGATACGTACCAATTGACATACAGATAGGTTCATAAGCTGTGGATTGTACCTATTTATTTGTTGTTGTACAAATTAAAGATCCATAGTCGAGTTTAGAAAGTATGAGAGACTAGTAAATTGTTAATGAAATATGGTTTTTGGACCCCATGATGTGTGGGATAACACTTTTATTATATTGAATCGTGGAGAGATTGAGTTTTTCAAGAATTGATATGGTGGGTCCAGGAGCATCTTATGCCGAATGTAATACCGAGTATTTTGATGGTATTATTATTAATATTATTTATTAATTGGTGATCACTGATCACCCATTTTTATGTTTATTGAATTTTGGCTGTGCTTACGAGTAAAAACTACACCTTGTAATTTTTTTCGGATGAAAAAGGGAAACTGGATATCAATGTCCATTTCAAGAGATTATTGATGGCTTGTTGTAGGTGGTTTTGGACGGTTGCTATATGCTCTTGCTTCAACAATAAATACTAAAGTTATCTGTATAGAGAGTAGATTGTACAGGTGAGGAAATAATCTGTGTTATATTGTTGATGAACAAAGAAAAGAATAACCGAAATCGTTGATTCTTGAGAGATTCCGTTAACCTGTGATAAAACCTTGGATAGAGTTTAATTAATTCTTACTTGAAATGTCTTGTTTACGAAATTTACTGGTAAAATTAAACATTTAGTTATGAGTTATGACTAAGTACTTCAGTAAGTCTGTTTAACACATGTGGTTTCCATGTTGTATCATAGGCTCTCATTAGATCCATACTGATCAAACCTAAGTATTGATTTTCGGAGTATTTGTTTTGTATTTCTGTGTGTAATTTGGATAGGCATTTGTATGTACCTTTATTTTTTCGGAAGTCACATTTTTCGGGAGTGAAGTAATATATGACTGTTGTAAGAAACATGTTATACGTTGATTTACGATTTTTTGGAGTCGAAATGAATTGTATGCACATTGAGTTATTTAACTAAAGTCCGAATCAATTATCTCTTAAGAGAATTCTGATATCGAAGTGTTAAATTTCCGTGTGAAATTCTTGCAAATTAACGTAGTTTATCGTTGTTCTATATACAAATGTGAAATGAAAGCTACGTATAAGTTTAAAGGTATACAAAATACTCTTATGATATTGACAATGTTGATTAGATATGTTCCACACATAAAAAAAAGAGAACAGTTGGTATTCTATTTATTATCATGCTGGTTCTTTGATGGATAAAATGACTACCTTTATATTAGGATAGCTATTCTAACTTTTTTGTTGAAATTTTGGATTTTAAGCTTGTAAAATAAGTCGTTAACTGTGCTTTTTTTCGTTTCAGAAATCAATTGTTTTAACATAATTTACCGTCATGTCAAGTGTATGATATAATATAATACAAAGGTTAACATGATGCCATTTAATGTCCACAAGTGATTTAATGGTTTACATAATATCGTGACCACTAAACCTAAATTTTGTACTAGCAAAGAAGTTCTCAAAAACATTCACTCACATGTAATTTAATAATTATTACACCGCTCTGTAATATTATCGGTATCGACAAACAACATCATGACCACCTGCAAATCTTGTATTATATTGATGAGCTTTCTAGTCTTGTTGTCTGGCGCGCCGCTATACGAGGATATGACATGGAAAATTCAAACAGAAGCTCAAGCAAAGGTCAGTATAATGATATAATCATATTTTTATATAGATTTAAGACCGTTACAAATTGTTATTGATGGCGAAGTTGCGTTTTAAATCTTTTCCAAATAGAAAATCAATATTTTCAAACGAACCTATTTATTTAAAACACACATAACTTACAGCAGTTTTAAATATTTTATAATATGCTCTAACACTTTTTTGAATACATATGTAGACATATACAGGGTATCCCACAGAGATCTGACATTCTGACAAATGAAATAACTTTTGTTCTAATCAATATTTTTTTTTAAATTTCTTTTAAATATAATCTATAGACACTTGCGCTACATTTTTAGAATACATTTTTTATTTTTTAATACTGAAAATAAAAAACTTAAAAATTGATAAAAATTTTTATCGAAATATTCAATATTGCCAATTTGTAAATCTGATTTTTAGAAAAATTTATATGGTAAAAACACTTATTTAAGACAAAAGGCTGATTTTTTAAAAATTTTTTAAATATCAATATTTTCGTTAAGTAAATTACGATCTAATTTATGTTAGAAATCTTGTAATTTCAAATAATAATAAAGTTTTTAAAAAATATTTTATAAGAACATTTTTAAATAAGTGCATGTTAAAATCTAATTATTTTTTTTTATTGTATTTAATTTAATAATATGTGATGTATAAACTATAAATTACTATAATTTACCTAACGAAAATATTGATATTTAAAAAAATTGTAAAAAATCAGCCTTTTGACTTAAATAAGTATTTTTACCATATAAATTTTTCTAAAAATCAGATTTACATATTGGCTATATTGAATATTTCGAAAAAATTTTTCGTCAATTTTTAAGTTTTTTATTTTCAGTATTAAAAAATAAAAAATAATAAATGTAGCGCAAGTGTCTATGAATTATGTTTAAAAGAAATTTTTTTTAAATATTGATTAGAACAAAATTTATTTCATTTGTCAGAATGTCAGATCTCTGTGGGACACCCTGTATATAACTATAATATAAAAATCAGCTCAATAGTCCTGTTATTTTGCGAATTGCGATGCATGGTAAAAATTCAGACAGAAATACAAGCAATTGTTAGTATAGTGATGTATAATTTTTTTTTATGCACATAATATATGAATTGGGAAAATCATTCCAAATTTCCATTGATGTCAACATTAGTTTGGATATTTTTATTTTAAAAATATTTATTTCAATATTTCTAATCAAACCTATTTATTCTAAAACACGTATAATGGTATATTTAAATTTTCAATAATTTTGGAAAAATGTTTGGCACTATCTATATTATTGGAATTCATTTTTTTAATTGGGATTGATCATAATAATTGTTATTTTTATAAAACTTTTATTTGATGTCCAATATTTGAACACTTACCGTAGTTGATATTCAAAATTAAGAATCACTAATCTTGGTATTTGAATTTAAATTCAATACTGTAAACTGTTTTACAGAAATATTTATCTCAATTTGGTTACTTGAATCCTGTAGAAAAAAATCATAGTACAGAGAATATCATGTTTGAAGATCCAATTACTGAAGCTTTAAAGAAGTTTCAATCATTTTTTAGTCTAAATCCGACAGGTGAGTACGTCGTTTTTTGTGAATCAACCAAAAATCATTAAAGAAATTGAATTAGTTACATAATTGAAATTCAAAATGAGTTACTACTCTTTGATAATTAATTATTTTATATTTTTGTGAAATACTTTATTAAATATTTGTACATATGTATACTAACTTGGGTTATATGGTGGTGATGATTGATGATAATTAATTGCTTCAATTTTAATACATTTTGAGATATTTATAAATGATATATTTTTATGTTGCAACCTATTTTGTATTGCTTAAAATAAATGTTATTGTAATTGAGTAAATTTAGAATTTATAAAATACACACGAGTTGTTCATTTTATTTAGAGGTAACTAATCGAATACTGTTTGATTAAATTAATCCTATATGATTTAAGCTACAGTATTTGAATTATTTTAGAGTTATAATTAACAAAAAAAAAAAAATATATATATATATATATGTATAAATATACATATTAAAACACTTCCACCCATCAATAAAATTGATTATGTCTCAATTAAACATATTTTAAATATTCATACAATTTATATCGTTTTTGATCCAAATCAGAAGAGTGAACCGTTATTTCCCCTTCATGCAGTGGACACATTTTCATGAAAATATCGATTTCACGATGTGGGTAGGAGTTGTAATATTGTTTTTAATCAGAAATTGTTAATTGGTCCAACAGTTAGATTTTGCCACGATTTAAATATTAACTAAAGATCAATACACGGGTTGAGTATTTTTTTAGTTATTTGATAATCCATCAGTGTTTTTTTTTTTTTTTGAAGGTAACTTAGATGAAGAAACGCTAGATTATATGAATAAGCCTAGATGCGGTATATCAGATAATATGCTATCTACCAAAAAATCGGATTACAGAGATTATAAATTAGCGGGTAATTATAAAATTTAACACACGTTTCATTTAAAACGTAATGCTATAATTTTTTATGACGGTTTATATATTTGCAATTATATTAATATTTTTATTTTAGTATTCTTACTGTTCTAAAGTAATTTATATTTTTTAATTTTAATAATGTAAAGTCATGCAAGTCATCCTGAAGTTAAAAATAATTTAATGCAGCTGAATTCAATGATGTTTATATGTATTTCTCACTATGATGTAATAATTATAAGAATAATAATATTTCAACAACAATATTATATTGTGTCGATTTTAAACCCTTATATGTACGTGAATCTTCTCTTAAAATAGATAGTGCGAGACAATAAATTTGTATTATAAATACAGGATGATTTACCTAGTATGATCATTTCTTATTTTCTTTTATAATGTAGGTAGCTATTCAAAATCTTATTTTTTGAATTTTTGAATATATATGTATATACTTAAAGACTTAAGACTAAAGAGTGTCCGGCAGGGATACCAACTTCTGCTTTTCAAATGAAAAACACCCTTTTCTAATGCAGATTAGATATTTTTTGCGAATAATTTTCCAGAATCTAAATTCAAAGGAGCAGTTTTTGAGTTATTTAACTTTGTGTATTTTCCTTGTTCCGTTTTGATGGGTTTTGAAGATATGGGGAGAAGGTAATATTAAAATAAATACCAATTCCAATATTACATATATATATTTTGTACTTATGTAAAACTATTTTTAAGGAAAATTGTCCTTATTATAATCATAGTAATAACTAAAAACTGGTCGTTCGAATTTTGAAAGAGGTACCTAACTTAAATACATAAAAAAATACTATACACTAAATAATTTACAGTTAAAAATGAGGATTTTCTGCTTAATGGTTAAATACTTTGATAATACAATATTTATGAAATAAAAATTTTAATATATTTCTCAAGGCTAGTTTGATGGTTTTAAAATTGTTGGGAAGTTCGAAGTTTTATGATGTACCTACCTAACTATGATAATATTATCTACAGGGCAACGTACAGTTAAACTTATCAGTAATACATATTACCAATAAATACATTTTATAGTTTGTAAATTTCAGTCTTATAAATTGAACGAAACAATTTTTTTTGCTTGGTCGTTAACCTTACCTAATTGTATATTATTTTGAATCAGTCAACCTCGTTGAGCAGATCGATCTAAGTCATTTAATAATACATAATAGTATGACGTCTTGGTAAGTATTATATTTTGCCATACTGCTTATAGTTTAACTTCCAACTACATTGGTCGTATAATATCTTTGATTTTGTACCGATATATATATATATATTTTAATAACGCTGTAGGTATTACAAAATTGTTTAGATTAATAACTGATAGGTACCTATAAACTTACTGTAATACTAATATATAAATATGTTTTGTATTCATTATATTTTATTTTCATTTTAAAAACAAAAGTGTGTAACGCCACAAGAAACTCTCTATGTAGTACAAAAAAAAAAAAAAAAAAAAAATTAAGAATTTAAAAATATTGTCTTTAAGTGTAAGTATAGGTATATTTTAAAATTCCACAAAAATATCAAAATCAAAATCAATTCATTATTGAGAAAAAAAAATGAGGGGTGAGCATCGTTTGTCACAATCATTCTGTGTAAACATAATATACCTATACTCTACAATGTAGAGTCTACATCATGTTGTATATTATATTATTTTTAAGACGTTTAATGTATTTTGTTTTTGATAGGTAGCCGGTGGTTGGTGAAAGACTTGACGTATACAATATCCAAGTATTCTAAGCAGCTGGATAAGCGGCAAACAGACTTGATATTCCGGAAAGCATTCGACGTATGGTCTAGCGTTACTCCTTTGACGTTTACTTACCAGGAATCTGGATATTCTGGGCCAGTAAGTATGGGATATATTATCGTGTAACGGGGTTGGAGAACCTGTTATATGTAAATAATTCAGTGATGGTTAGGTCTAACAGTTTGAATTATATTTTTAGTTTTTACCGTACTTCTGGAGCTTTGGTAAATATAGATAAAATACTAAGTTTCTATAAAATTCTTCTGTTCTATACGACCACATAGTTCTTTAGTTCTTATCAAATACAAAATAACGAAAGGCTTACGAAAAGTATGGTCACCCGGAGTTCCACTGAACTTAACATGTATGTGTCTTCTAATATAAGTATGCAGTGGCGTAACTAGAAGCCTTTATTATTAAGACTTACTTATTTTTATATTTCCTAATTTAAATTATATGCAATAGTGCCATATGAAATATGTAATTTGCTACAATAGTACGACTCTATTTTGAAATTATTATTTTATAATATGAAATAATTTTGAGTTTTAAAATTAAACGTAAATAAAATAAATACACCAATAACTATACAGTGGATCTTCGCTATCTCAATTCCTGGTATCTTGAATTTTCTGCGTGTCAATTTTTTCTTCTGTATTTGAATAATGTACAGGATTCATCATATTATGTGTTAATTTATTTCAGTAATTCGAATTTCTATAATATATAATATGGCAGATGTTTGTATACGCCTAATCATTATTTGGTATCTACCATTTATTGTTTACTTTTTTTATTTTCATTTATTCTTCAATAAAAAAATGCATGACACTCAATATGTTCGTGTAGAGGCCCATGAGTTCGCAATTTCATATTTAATGATGTAATGACTCACTAACTTATTCAAATGACAGATTAAAATATTAAGTATATAATGTTTAATAAACATAATATACTTAATATTTTGAACAATAAACATTGTTTATTGTTCAAGCTAAAAGACAAAGCTAGTACAACGCTGAAATAACATTAATGAGTAATACATATTATAAATAAGACATTGCTCCCAAATAATAAACATAATAATTGCTATTTCAAATTTTATCATATTTTGAATCACCTCTGAAACTCTAAATTTGCTGATTGGTTTTTTTTTAAAATTTTTGGATTCTTGAGACTTGTTAAACCATTGATTTTATAATATTATATACATAATATCATATAATATTTTATATATTATAAAATCAATGGTTAAACTGATATTCCACTTTATTGTATCTTATTATAATTTGTACAATATTAATAAGTTAGGTATTCAATAATGGTAATACTGTTTATTATGTCAGTTACTCGCCTAAAACTAATATCGTATAATTTTGTATAATATTGTCATTAAATTTAAATCTGTACAAATATGAAATAGGTGGCCATTGAAATTAAATTTGAAAAAGGTAATCATGATGATGAAGATCCATTCGACGGACCTCATGGAGTCTTGGCGCATGCCAAATCTCCAAATGACAGAGGTTCATTTGCTCATTTTGATGACTCAGAAACCTGGTCAATAGATTCATATTATGATGGTAAGATTATAATTTAAAAATGTTTACTATCAAATTGTGTTATATTTATTAAGGGATTCCAATCCTTTTATACGGCTTTCCAAATCTGAAATACGCTTTGGCTCATTGGTTAAAATAATAAAATTGTTTAGAGAAGGATAAAAAGCTAAATACCAATGTAATAATTAAAGAAAGAACAGAATAATTTCATAAGCTTACAAAATATTTAATGATAATTAATAACATTTACAATAGCAGTATAAAACATTTAACGTATTATGCTCAAGCAAATTAAAAATAACATCATTGATACATTCGCTTATAGAGGTAGGTGAAGCTTATTAATAATCGCTGTAGCCTGTTGGGTTCAAATTTCCTTCGATTAAAATGTTTTTATGATTTGAAATAAATAATCTAATACTATAAATGTTTATAATATGATTTATTTGAAATTAATTTTCAAAATCTTAAATTTAACGAGGAACTAGGTAGATTATAATAACCAATTAAATAATTTTGGAATTAAGGTTTTCTAATTACATTTTCTACCGTGGAAAATGATTTAAATATGATTGATTTTTTATACAATATGCATATAATTATATACCTATGTATATATAATACTAACAATATTATTATACATTCATTGCCTAAATTAACTATCATTACTTGCACCTGGATATACAATGTAACAATATTTTCTGAAAAATAAGCCGATTTCATTGTACCTATGTAGACATTGTTACTAAATTACTTAATGTAGATACTACAAATGGAGATTTTCATGTGTATTTTCTATTTGACAGGTATTAACTTGCTCCAAGTAGCAACTCATGAATTCGGTCACGCATTAGGATTGTTACACTCAGGCGTGAAGTCCGCGTTAATGTGGCCTTATTATAATCCGATATTTAATTTGGACACAGACGATGTAAAAGCCATTCAGGTTGAACCATCTTGCATTAAACTCGGAAATGTGATTAACAACACATTTTTTTTTTGTGTTCATCTTCAGGCTATATATGGTACCAGGAGCACAGGCAAAAGACACGGTGATTACAATACTACACCGGACTACAACACTTCTCCAAAACC
This sequence comes from Diuraphis noxia, assembly GCF_037042655.1. Classification (NCBI taxonomy): domain Eukaryota; kingdom Metazoa; phylum Arthropoda; class Insecta; order Hemiptera; family Aphididae; genus Diuraphis; species Diuraphis noxia. The sequence goes on along the minus strand of NW_028301712.1, from coordinate 68,226,169 downwards.
GCCGAAAAAGCTCCAAATTGGCCGGAAATCGGGTGAAATTACGACCACGGCAAAATCACCCGATAACTCTGTAGAAGACAGCGACGCTCAATTATGCACAGTCCCCAGAATAGACACGTTATTCAATTCGGCTGACGGTGAAACTTTTGTGTTTAAAGGTAAGTCCAATGTCGGCCGTCAAGCGTTCTATTATTCTGAAAAATGTTATATAATTATATATATAGAATCACGTTATAGGTGATTACTATTGGAAGTTGATAGACGGCGGAGTGTCTAGAGGATTTCCCAAGTCCATTGCAGGCACATGGTCTGGTCTGCCGGGCAACATAGACGCTGCGTTTACGTATAAAAATGATAAAACTTACTTCTTCAAAGGCACAAAGTATTGGCGGTATACTGGAACCGCAATGGACATTGAATACCCAAAATACATAGCCGACGGCTTTCCCGGCATCCCAGATAATGTTGACGCGGCTCTTTTTTGGAGCGGGAACGGAATGATTTACTTTTTCAAAGGTAGGTTTTGTGCGACATGAATATATGACATCATTATTCCGTCCACTTGCATTTGTCTGTAAATGCAAACGAATTTAAACACTAATGCTGATTTACCATTCAATATTACAATTACTCAGTATTATACATGTGTAAAATAACTCCCTTAACTACATCACACAAACTTAGTTTCTTAAAAAAATTATACTTGATATTTATTCTATTTGATAGACAATAAGTCTGTTTAATTAAAACTTAAAATATTTTAACGCAATGCAAATAAGCATAAACAATAATGTTATGACTGCAGTTATTGAGCTGTACAGGGTGTCCCGCGAGGATTTACCCATTGCGATATCTTACGAAATAATGGAGATATCAAAATTCTGGTTTTATAATAAGATTCATAGGGATATGAACTACAATTACTTCATTTTTAAATTTATTTTAATGTTTTTGTAAAAAATTTAAGAAATATATTTTTTTATTTAATTATTTTCAAAAAAAATAAAGATGGCCATTTTGTAGAGTTTATTTTTCTAAAAATATTGACGTTTCAAAATTTTATTTTCATTAATTTCCTGATTTTTAATATTTTTTCTAGTTTTGAAGAAATAAAATATGATTATAAATTTATAACTATTAGGAACACGCCGAACACGGAAAATATTCGGCCAGCCGTATGGGAATGCGCGCGGCGCGGGTCACATGTTTGATAACATTACGGCGTTAAATAATTCGCAATTTTTCTGGAAACCAAAAAAAATATTAAAAATCAGGAAATTAATGAAATTAAAATTTTGAAACGTCAATATTTTCAGAAAAATAAACTCTACAAAATGGCTATCTTTAATAGGTATTTTTTTTGAAATAATTAAATAAAAAAATTTATTTTTAAACTTTTTTACCAAAACATTAAAATAAATCAAAATATGAAATAATTGTGGTTCTTATCCCTGTGAGTCTTATTACAAAACCAGAATTTCGATATCACCATTATTTCGGGAGATATCGCAAATCCTCACGGGACACCCTGTTTAACGGATGCACTTATACGATATAAATATATAATACAAGAAGGTACAAAAGGTACATATTGTTTTACAAACTTCGTTACCTATAGACATTTTGTGTACATTTCAAGTACTGAAGGTTATCAAGGTTTAAATTAAAACAAAATAAAAAAATCAAATAAGTCAAAAATAGTTTATGTGTATAACTTCCCGTTATTCAGTTGTTGTTGTTTTTTTTTAGTAATATAATTTTGTCTCCAAACAAAAAGAAACATCATTGTATAGGAAAAACACGGTATTTAGCTAAAATTCAAAAAAATGGGAATATTACCATATTATAGATGTCGAATGTGCTTCGTCGTTGAGTAATCACTATATTGGTTAAAATTTGAATTCATTGATAAATCATTGACCATTGTGTATGATAAAAAACAATCTTGAATAAAGTCTTTATAACTGTTTGATAACGAAGATAATTAAACAATTATTTTAGTAATAGGCCTAATATTGAAACTTAAAAAAAATTCTTATTCTTATTTGATGATACTAATTATTTAAAAATACTTAATAATTTTGATTTCCCAAAAGTACCTACCAACTAGTCACTTGATCCAATTTTTTACCAGAAACTTCTAACAAAAGTGATGAACAGAACATTTTTCGACTAGAAAAAATGTTTCCGGACAAAAAAAATAAAACTTATATTATTCATAGCATTATAAAAAAAGCTCATGATTTGTTATTTATATATATCGATAAATATTATTCATTCTAGGCACACAGTATTGGAAAGTCAATATAAAGAGAAATATCGCTGCAGTAAAGGTCGGGTACCCGAAACTCATTTCCAAGATATGGCGTGGTATACCAAATAACATAGATACAGTGTTTCCTTACAAGGATGGCAAATTATATTTTTTTAAAGATAATTATTATTACAAGCTTAACTTCCATACGTCTAGAGTCAGTATAATAAAATACTTTAGTTTTATTTTTATTTTTTTATGTTGAAATAAAGTTGAAGTTTTCAACGTGTCTACATCATTCGTTTGTTTCGATTTCCCAGGTTGTAAAGGAAAACCCACCTTATCCCCACGATGCTAGAAATTCTTGGTTTGGCTGTAATGATCCATAAATTAGCGCTTTATAAACAAGTGTACAAGTAAAATAATTAAAGTAATTTTCAATGCCTTCTTATCTGTTACAAAAGTAATCATTAACTTGATGTAATATTTTACAGATGAAAAATTTGAAATTCGTAATTTTTTTTTTAAAGATTGTTTGGGATACACACAGTGAGTTGGTGCATTTCCTGAACATCCGGAACCAAATCCAGAATTTCAGTGCTCCAGTTGTTAAAGATATTATTTATATGAACATTTTACTTATATTTTAATTTTATTAGGTATTGGTTTTGATTTATGTTTATTTATTAATAATTTTATATAATTATGATCGTTTTATCTGAATAAATAACTTGTTTACGTTATGTTTAATTTAATGTTAATTAAAATAATTTCATTGTACATATAAGAGTTTAGCTAAATACTTAACTTATAGTATACAACGGACCATATGAAAATTCATTAGAATTGCATGATTAAAGTTATTTCGATGAGAGGAAATCATTGTGCAAGATGTCATCTCTGGTAAAGTTCGTGTAGCTGAGTTTCGTTCAAAATTGTTGAGAGGTATGCAATAATTTATTTACCTTATCAATCAAAATTTAAACTTATATTTTAAATATTTAAATATTGTTGTTCATTCTTGAAAATATAATATGTTATACACAATATTATATGTCTGTATAGTGAGAAAAAAGAACAAAAATAAAGTATAAAATGGCTTAATGCCGTTAAAAGAGTTTCAAATAAAATGCGAAGATAGAAAACGCCTGGAATTCCAACGGATCGGCAACCAGATTTGATATTGAAGCGTAAATACGGCGCCTGTAATTTCTTTACTTAGGCAACCATAGTTGAGTACAGTTGATGAATAAGTATAGTGCCTGAAATGTTAAATGACAGTATAATGTTTTTAAAAGTAATACTGTTGAATTAGTAAAGTAAATTTGTATTGAATTTAATTTCACTCGATAGTATGAGAATTATTGAAGAGTAGTACCTATGCTTTTCTTATACGTATTAATTTTATATTTATCAATAATAACTACATTTTTTGTAGATTAACTGATTACATAAATTTTATTGTTTAAAGTATTTCACTTTTTCATTTTCAATTATTTTGATTGATTTTTCTAAGTTGAAAATTATTTGAAACAAACTGAATATTTCCGAGAAGTAAGTCTTTTATTTATAAGTAGGGTTCGGCAGTTATAGGAGTTGCATATTGTTCTGTATGCAGTCAAATTATAGCAGACCAAGCTTGAAATTCGAGCTATACAATGTTGAGTTTAAAAATTGAAAATTAAAAATGCATATTTTGCATATTTCGATAATTTTAGAGAAAAAGTGCATATTTCGTCGATTTTCACATATTTAATATTTTCAACAAGAATTAATTTTTTTTTTTATTCTTAACCAATTTATTTTAAATAATGTTAAACACAACGCTAGTAAAGCGAAAAACATTTTAACAGGTATTATTCAACATTATATTTATTTCGTATTTCATAAATAATGAAAAAATATTTATTTAACTATTCTTTCAGTTCAATAAAATCTCAAACGCCAACCGGTAATGCGCCATATTTTTATATTTTGTTTATATTTAACTTATATATAAGAGTTTTAAATAATACAATTTTTTTAAATATATGTCTTTAGAATTTTTTTCGTGTACTCGTATATTAATAAATAAGTAACACACTTTAAATAGGTAAATAATTAAATATTTTTACATATTTCTCATTTTTTCATGCATATTTTATAATTTTTTCTTGCATATTTGGCCTTTTTTTGCTTCTATAACTTCCGAACCCTATTTATAAGTAAATCAAAAAATGATACATGTATTAATTTTATTTATATTATTTTTAATATTTAATAGCTTTTGTTCTTATATTTAGTCAAGTTGCCAAGTGGGATCAATCAAAGATTCATTATAGACCGAGGTAGTAACCTTTTATTATTTCTTTTATTTTCTTGGAGCAACATAGTTTTTATATAACAAAACTATGTTAAAGAAAAAAAAAAAAGGAAAGTGGATGTCGCTCTGCTTGTACAGTAGGTTAAAAGTATGTTATTGTTATGGAAGAAATTAAATTTGAATTCAATAATATTATATCATTGTATACGATCTTTCAAGTATAGAAAATGCCTATATAAAAATTCAGTGAAAATTTCAAGTACCCGTGGTCATTTATTGTTTTAGAGTTAAACCAAAATAAGAAAATTATTGCTAAATGAGAAATTTAGTGAATATCTAATGTTTGTAAATTTAAAACGCTCATAAAAATTTAATTTGACTTTTCGGTGGACATTTTTTTTTTGATAAAGGAAGACAAACTTATAAGGAATCTTGTATTACATATTTGCCGATGGTCCACGGTTTGACAAATTTTACATCGAGCGATCGTGGGTCCAATCACTGGACACGCTACAGACGAATACTTGATCCACAACAGAAAGTACCTACCATGGAATAGCCTTTTCCCGGGCCATCTCATCGGACGAGACCATTTTCGGAAAAAATCGCTCTCTTCCTTTCTCTGCTGATTCAATTTTGGGTCAAAATGTTCTATATTTTCTTTATTTTATGCACTCAGAAATGTGTTAAAACCTATATAATTTATATCATTGATTATTTGATAATTTGATCAAAAAAAAAAAAAAATTAGATACGTAAATAGGAACATTTTATATTTTAATATTTTTTTAACAATAAATTGCCTTTATTATTTAAAAAATAAAGTAGGTACCTACCTACAAATTCGGACAAAATATGAGCATGGTTAAAAAAGGTGTAGAAGATATCGATAAAAATAATAATTGACAACAAATATATATCAAATTATTACCTATATTATGTACAGATTTTTATGCGACTTATATTTTTAAATGCTTTTCGAAATTTATAACAGAAAGTAGATATTTAAATCTTTTGGTTTGGTCGAAAAGTGAATCGGCCGAAAAGAATGTGTACGATCTTGGACGAAACGGGCATGCCCATCTCGTCACGTGCCTACCCCCCTCCCACCGACACACTTGCTCAAGCAGCGTATTCCGGGCTGAGGTGGTATCACAAACGCCACTTATTACTTAATCGGCATGTGGATGACAGAGTTTCGTCCTAACGTTGACGTTAGGTAAAACACATGTTTTGTAGTAGGAGTACTCTATCGAGCAAATGCTAAACGTGTCGACCATCTGCGCAAGCCTTTGACTATTACATCTAGTCACCCCTTTGCTCACTGTATAAATAAGTTTTCGGATATAAATAAAAAGACATAGTGATCAGAGAAACTAATCGACTTTATAAGTAATCAATCAATTACGAAGCGACGACACACTCGTGGATTACGGGTGTGTGCACTGATTCAAATTATCTAAACAACATCATGTTTAATAATTATATTAAATTGTGTTGTAAAAAAAAAAAACACACACACACACAATCCGTTCGATTATTGTATTGTCACACGCATTGTCGTGGAATAATAAACGTAGGTATACGTAATAATATGCCGACGGTGAGTACTAAGTATTGTATCCAATTTATTACAGGGCAAATGGTTACGAATAAGAATCCACTTAAAATGGGCAGAAGATATGCATACACATAACACGCACACAGATATATATATATATATATCATTTAAAAACTCACGGATCATTTACTATGTACGGTGTTTTTTTACGATCATAAGGTCACTGCTTCGAGTCCTGCGTACCAAATTATTTCCGCGTATACGAAACTAAACGGTTTGGCACGCAAACGAAGGACTCGCGTGTGTACCATCTTTGTAGCAGAAAAAAAATCGAGGGGATAATATTTTTTTTTTCTCCGTTCCGTGTCCATTAGAATTGTTTAATATGAATGCAGGATAATACCACAGCTGCAACCGCCGGGGATAAAACCAAATCGGTGTGAAACAAAAACAAATTAACATATATATTATTATTGTATGTATAATATGATATACACAATATGTGTAGAAGTGTACACAAAAGCATAAATGTAAAATTTAACCAAACATATTATTCCTACCAAAGACTACTTAGCACAGTTTTCAACTATCCTTACTGTACGTCATAATATTTGGGAAAAGCCTTTAATTGTTTTACAGCGTTTTTAGATTCTGAGCGGGTAAAAATGCTTCGATTTTTGACTTCAGTACCTCGTTCGATCAGAAAGTGAATCTAGTTGGTACTTTGGGGGGTCAAAAGTAAAAAATTCTTAATACTTTTCTAAATAATTGAGAAAAACAAACTAAAAATTAAGGGAAAAACGGGAAATTTTACGCACACTCATTTTTCGACAAAATCGATTTTGGTTTTTGATGTAACTTTAAAACAAATGACCATAGATACATGAAATTTTCACCTAATGTTTATATAAGTATATTCTATCCACCATGCAATTTTCAAAAAATTTCGACTTAAGTTGAACTATTCATAGGCATTTCAAATTTTCGATCATTATTAGTTTTTTTTAAATTAATATCGATAAAAATTTATTTGTTAGGCAGAAAAGCTTGAAAATTTAATACAAGGCTCTTAACATATTGTTACAATAGCAGTTGAAAAATAAAAGAAATTCATAGTCACAATTTTTTTTTATAAGCATTCAAAGTTTGAATTTTGACAAAATACGTAAAAATCACGAAAATTCATAAATTATTTTAAGCTAGAAATTCATAAAAAATTTTCATTTTAAATCTAAGATTTAAAAATTTAATACAAGATTCCTTACAAGTTTTTCAATCTTTATCACAAATAAAAATTCCACCTGAAATTCAAATTAAATTTTTATGAGCATTTGAAATTTAAATTTTTACAACATCGGATTTTCACTTTTAGCGATTTCCTTATTTTGGTGTAACTCTAAAACAAATTACCACAGATACTTGAAATTTTGACTGAATGTTTATATAGGCGTGTTATATATTTGATAAAATTTTCAAAATATTTAGATTTGTTTTGAGCTGTTTACTGACATTTTAATTTTTCAACTCTATTAGTTTTTTTTTCTATAAATATCGATAAAAATTTATTTGTTCGGTAGAAAAGCTTGAAAATTTAATACAAGGCTTCTAACACATTGTAACAATAGAAGTTAAAAAATATTAAAAATTCGTAGGCACAATTTTTTTTTATAAGCATTTAAAGTTCAAATTTTGACTAAATACGTAAAAATTACGGCAATGTTCAAATTATCTTAGATAGAAATTCATAAAAGTTTTCCTTTTTAATTCTAAGATTTGAAAATTTAATACAAGTCTCCTAACATATTTTTACAATAGAAGTTGAAAAATAAAAGAAATACATAGTCACAATTTTTTTTTATAAGCATTAAAAGTTTGAATTTTTACAACATATTACGTAAAAATCACGAAAATTCGTAAATTATTTTATGCTATAAATTCATAAAAAATTTTCCTTTTATATTTAAGATTTGAAAATTTAATACAAGGCTCATTATATATTTTTACAATAGCAATTGAAAAATAAAAGAAATATATAGTCACAATTTTTTTTTATAAGCATTTAAAGTTCAAATTTTGACTAAATACGTAAAAATTACGGCAATATTCAAATTATCTTAGATAGAAATTCATAAAAGTTTTCCTTTTTAATTCTAAGATTTGAAAATTTAATAAAAGGCTCCTAACATATTTTTACAATAGCAGTTGCAAAATAAAAGGAATACATAGTCACAATTTTTTTTTTAAGCATTTAAAGTTTGAGTTTTGACAACATATTATGCAAAAATCACGAAAATACAGAAATTATTTTAAGCTAGAAATTCATAAAAAATTTTCTTTTTATATCTAAGATTTGAAAATTTAATACAAGGCTCATAATATATTTTTACAATAAAAATTGAAAAATAAAAGAAATGCGTAGCCACAATTTTTTTTTTACAAGCATTCAAAGTTTGAATTTTGACAACATATGTAAAAATCACGAAAATTCGCAAATTATTTCAAACTAGAAATTCATAAAAAATTTTCTTTTTAAAACTAAGATTTGAAAATTTTTAATAATCTATAATATATCCTAGAAAGATAAACCGTCTTCGCTCAGAATCGTTTTTCGTATACAATGATATAATATCATTGGATTCAAATTTAATTCCATCCATTACAGTAACCCACTTGTAACCTACTGTACAGCAGAGCGACATACACGACTTACCCGCTTTTTTTATATTAGCATTCAGGGATAGAAAAATAGACTAAACGTGGTAGACACCTATAGTTCTTTTATATAAAGTACCTATATCGTTTCAAAATTCGATGTATACGTAGGTATTCTATTGGTAGTAATTACTTTGTTCAGTTGTTCAAGAATTTTTTTTTACTAATTTTGGTAAATTTTCATGAAAATCTCCTAAAAAATGTCCATAAATGTATATCATACATTCAAAAGACATTATAATATGTTGTTGTTGTACGATATATTCCATATTAGTATGAATAATTAAATAAATAAATATTAATTGATATTTTCCAAACTACAAACTTTTATAAAAGATTAAGTTAAAAATATTTAAAATTTGAAATAAATATTATCATAGGTATCTAATTATTAAAAATGTTGTAAAAATAAAATAATGAAATATAATAATTTTCATCAATATAGATGTTAACTAAATAGCATAAAATAATATATAAGAATGGAGAAATACATATTTATGTATTTGGTAAATAAGAGGCCCTTGTTTGCAGGACCTATAGAAATAACTTTGACTGTCGTATTGATTTCTGATAATTATTGTTATATTATTCTCCAGGACAGATCCATTTCTAAATTCCCATAATGGGAAAACCATTTGGCTTTTATTGTTTAACGTATCTCTATTGTTTTATTCTAAAACGGGGCGTGATCGTTTGAATGGGTTTGATTAGCAACGAAGCTATACAAAGATATGTACACCAGTTTTCATCTTTGAAGTTCGACACTATATATTATTATACTTTACTCAGTAAACGATAATTTAATGTTATTCAGATAAAAATTAAATAATTAATTTACAAAAATAGTATAATTTATGTTTACTATGGTATGAATATCTAATTAAAATGTTTTAATCAAAGTTATAAAAAAATTTATAACGCAATAAAGGCGTTTTTTGTGCGCATTACAATTTATGATGTATTTAATAATATTATACAGTGGTGAGTCGTAAATATACACTGTACATAGTTTATTAATATTGGACCTTGACGATGAAAACTACATAGGTAATTTAGAAATATGCCCATCATTATTGTATATAATACAATATAATTTATAAATTATAACGTACTTAAATGCATAAAATGAATTAATAATTAATTATGTCGTCAACATTTTAAACCGTATTTGTCTCCTCCGTCCAACAACAACGTACAATGTAGTGATTATTGTATTCAGTAGTTCATTTTTTGCTTTGTTATAGTGTTAAAATACATGTGAATTGACTTATAATCAAACTAAGAAGATAACCTGTAATTAATTTACGTCGGATTTTTTCAATATTTTTTTATTATAAAGCGAGTTACAACCATTCATACATTTTGCAGTATTTTGAAAACGTGACACAATTTAAAAATCTTCATATTTGCCTTAAAATAAAAACATTGAAACTGCCTTAAAAACTGATCATGTTTTTACTTTTTACAATGAGTTGATTAATAATCAATTACCTAATAAGGTGTCTTCTTGATAACAAGTAGTTGATTCAAAAGTATTTTAATCTATTAAATCTATTAATGAATAAATGATTAAAAGTTGGTGTTAGTTAAGATATTGTAATAAAATATAAATTCATAATCACTTAACTTAATAAAATTTCATTTTTAATATTCCAATTTCCAATATTGCTCTATTACTAAAGGCAAACTGAAATAATTTAAGTAAAAAGTATATATATTATGTAGCGTACTTTTAATTTTTTTTAAATGTATTTTAGTGAATAAAACTTTAATATTATATTAATATTCCGTTGACGATATTGATATGTGACCAAATGTTGGTTTATTTTTTATACTCAATAATTAGATACTTAAATTTCTGAATTTAATAAAGTAATAAACAAAATTAATACAGTTGAAAAAATATACGTTTTGGTTTTTCTATACGATAATAAACGTGATAAATTGATGAACATGATAAAATAAAGACGTCTATTGGATTTTTTAGAATTTTATTTTCCTTGTACCAACACTAAGACTAAGTATATTATTATTTTAAATTTTGCCTTGATCATGGACAAACCAAAATAAATACGATCGTTAAAATTTGGTTGTATGAAAATAGAATAAATATAAAAAATATCTGAATGATAATATTATAATGCGTTATCATGAACAATTTTAATTAGTGTTACAAACCTAGATTTTAGAAACGATCCCTAACTTTTTCAAAAAATTATGAAAAGCTTCAATTTAATGGAACTTGTATTTTGAAACCAAACTGAATCAAATTATTACAATTATACATTATATATATAGCCAGAATTGAACTTTATACAAATATAGGTACAACTAGAAAGTAACTTCCATATTATATTTAAGGTTTTCATTTAAATTAGCTTAATTTTATTTTAATTATAATAAATTGAATGTTAAACTATTAAAATTAATAATAAATACAATACAATGAAATGTAAGTGTAAGTTAACTCTACGCATTTGACCCTATGTTTTAGGCATTTGTTTCGATTATACCACTAATTTTAATGATTATATTTAATATTTTGCGTCCCTAATATTATTATATTTTTAACTTCATTATTATAGATAGCCACGCAATAGTATTTATACTATTTAGTTATTGAGTAAATACTATTAGTACTGCTGAAGACTAGACTATATAAATTAGTCAAATAGTAAGAGATATGGACTATAGATCATCTTGTGAACTAAAAAGGAAAGCGGAAAAGCACCAGTTATCGTTAGGAGTGGAGAATTGCTGCCAACTAGCCTATGGGCTACTAATAAAAAAAGAGTAAGGTACTATTATCTATATTGCAGTAGTAATCAAATTTTTTTTGCCGATAACCATACAAATAATTCTTGGCCAGTCAAGAATTTAAACTTTTTATTTGAAATTAATTGAGTATTGTATGTTAATGATTAAGTTATTTATATTTAGATGATGTATAACGATAAAGGTGTTACACAATATGAACATGTCTAATTAACAACGTTATATTTTAATATTATATTGACCGATTGATTAAAATGGCAAATATTAATTCATGTTAAATATTACATATGTAAAATTTTTAGTAAATATGAATTAATTTTTTGAAATTTGAAGTTTATTTTTTTTTCAATTTAGATTTATTATTTTGGTGGGCCGGGTTTGGCCGCGAGCCGTAGTTGGTTACCGCTTGGCTATTGTATTATAATGATTGCATTTGGAAATCATATATGAAATGTTACACACATCATATTATTTAGTTTGTAGGTACCCGACGATGTTTTTATGTGCAAATAAATTGCAACGTGTGAAAGGGATAGGTACATGATTGCATTTATTTTTTATCTAATATGGTGAGATATCTTAACACGCGTAAAAAAGGGATGCTTTTCCTTCCCTTTTAATTTACTTTATTAGATGTCTGTTTTTATTGCCTTGAGTGAAATGAGGTTTTATTTATTTTTAACATGTTTTAGGTACCCACCCAACTACGTGGCGTTTGTACACGTAATGCGCACAATGCACCGGTGTCATGTACGTCAATTATTATTGTGTTTGATTAAGTTTCGTTCGTTGGTTACTATTATAGTGTGTTAATTAACTTACCTAATATCACTAGAATTGACCATAACAAGAACCCAACCTGAATTAGTTAAAATATGGATTTTTACTATTATTATTATTATCATTATTATTGTAAGTAAAAATGTAGGTAGGTATGCAATATTTTGCTGGCTCCTCTGAATTATACATGGACACACATTATCGATAGTAATTATCATATTCGAGAGTGGAATATATTATAACATGATATAGTGGCGGCGCCAAGACTGGGAGAACACTGCAGAAGATTGTAATGAGTCATAAGTACATCAAAGACGCATAATACATAGTTCCGATAATTATATTATCACACAGTGATTCACTTCCGGCGGTTTACGGCAAGACTGGTTTTCATTACATTTACATTCGTTGTAGAATTTTTATTAATTCTTTCGACTTCCCGTCACCGGTCTGATTATTGTTATAATAATATGAGTCAAACGAGAGTTTTATTATGACATTGAAGCAATTAAAATATCAAAGTATATTAAATTATTTTTAAACGACGTTATAGGTATACTTTGATCACGCCAAAAATACACCAAACTGATATTATTGGCAAACATGCTTATAATAAGCTTATGTGACGTGTTCTTATTATTATTATCTCATCAAACTATACATAAACATTAAATCGTTAAAATGTATTAAAGACGTAAACACACGTCATTTCCATTCTTGATTAACAAGTTAGTATTTTATTCTTTTATTATGTAGAGATAATGAGTACTATAAATAATGGTGCTATTTTATGGTCTAACGGATTTTAACAATCCAAAATTTAAAATTTAATCATATTAAAACACACACACCTATGCATCTATTGCTATTTTAAAAATATGGCTAAGTACTATTTTTTTTTTTGTTTATAATTTTTTTTCTTCATAATTCAATACTAGAAATTTTGACGTTGACTGTGACGATAAAATCATTCCAATATATACTTCACGGATGAGGTTGTTGTTGTCGAATAGTATATAGTAAATTGTGTATAGTACATATTTTTATCCATACAATCATTATGTATCATTTCCTAATAATTGGTTACATTTTCTCTAAATTGCTTCCTCTCTTGTTATTTATAAACTGAACATTTAACGATAAATGGCGAAAAACGAAAACGAATAATCAGTTCTACTGCTATTTATTTATTAATTTTTTTTTTTCATAAAGAAGTGGAAAAATACGAAGATGTTCAACTTAGGTTTGTTGATTAGTATAATATATAATCTTAACTATATATATTTGTGTATAATAAGCAATAACTAATAAGTAGTAACTAAATCTAATTCATATTAAAGTATTTGAATAATTACACATTATGATTATGATTTATGCTATTTTCTGGCTGAAATTGAATCGGAATATGGTGACGTTATATATTTTATAAAATTTAGATAGTTGAGTAGAGGTGCGGCACTTAAACGATTTTTTGATTTACGATTGGACATAGAAATGTTTGTGAATGAAAAAAAAAATAGCTTCTGAATTATCAGATGAATCATGAATTCTCAAATTGGCATTTTAAATAATCAAATATAATAGCAATACAAATTATTAGTATTATATATATTATATGTAAACAATTTTTTATAATAAGGCCTTTGATGAACATTTGAAAAAAAAATATGGCCCGCGTGGTCCAAAAGGTTATCGACCCTTGGTCTAAAGTGTTAAGATCGGGATTAACATTCTATACACTGAGATTAGTGTTAAATATTGTTTGACATTCAAAATTTTATAGTATAATTAGCAACTGGTACGTACACGTAATACTTTGAATCTAAAAATAATAATTGGAGTTATTGATTTTTCACAAATATTATATTTATAATAATAAAGTTGAACTTGGTTAATTTGAATCCTTGGATATAACTTAAACTTTTTAGCTAACTCTTTCAACTTCCAATAAACCAAGTTCAACTGTTCATTAAAGTAACATTTTAGTATACATTCATATAACAATTCAAATGGACTAGGTAATATACATATTAATAAATGAATATAACGTTTGGATTTGAAACCTTACATACGTAATATACCTACAGGTGTCGATAACCTGTGTAATATTAAAGTGATACCTATAATCTAAAATGTATACGCGTCAATAATCAAACTTATCCGTTTGATTAATACTATTTACTATAGGAATCTATTTTATTATTTGTATTATTTTAAAGTAACTGAGGAAAAAATTGATAATTGACAATTTTCAATAAGTTATCTTCTTTTAATTTCCATATAACATTATTGGAAACTGTTTAAAACATTCAAGATGAATATGTGATTAAAACACTAGATGTGCTAGATTTTGATTTAATTAAGTTATTTTGGTCTCTTTCGTTTCTATATTTATTTAACTTCCTTCAGTGCAGATTTTTTTTCGATATTCTTAATTTATATAACTGCGTCTGAATTTGATGTTTCAAAGTTGTAAGACATGTTAAAAATGTGTAACTATTTAATAGACATTTTTTTTTTGTTAGGTATTGACGTATTGGTGTGAAATAAAAGTAGGAATATCCATGATTGTAATCAATCACCTAGAGATGGTGTAGCAATGTTGGGTGCTGTTGAACTTAAACCTGTTATGTGTTTATACATATTACATTATTCTGTAAACTGTAATATGTTAATCTTTAATACGTTGGACTTTTATAATACAGCAGACTGTTGTTAGCAGTTGCAGTTTATAGGATTGTAATCTTTTGATAGTCAAAAAAAAAAAATTGGTATATCGATTCATTGTTTACCTAATTAATTGATGGAATTTTAGATTTAAAAGTTTAGATATAAATGATGATCTTAAATGTACGATTGAATTCATAATAGGTATTTACTATTTAATCATAAAAGTAAATCCATTTTTATCACTTAGCCATTTAAAGTTAATTTTGTGTGTTGCCACACATTTCGTGTAAATTATTGATCACTCGAATGCTGTTATTTACTTATATTTAAATGTGGAGTTTTACGCGAATTAGCATTTGATGTTTTTCAAACAAATTTGTATTTGTTAATGAAGACTGGATGTAGTATTTAGTAGAAAAATTAAATATGTGTCTGTTGTAAGTAATTATAATATTAAATAGGTATTGGTAATATAAAAATGTACCCATAATATTAAATACTAATATCACTCATGCAATATATGTCAATATTTTTAAATATTTTATTTTTATGATAACTTAAATACAATACGTATTGGGAAAGACAGCATTGAACAATTAGTATTGTATTAATTGTTATTAACTATGCACTAATATGTAATTTAAATACTATTTTTTATCAGATACTAATATTATTAAAGTAAAAAAAAAAAAAAACAATTTCAAGTTTTAACGGTACTTTCTAAGTTGTTTAGCCAGTTTAACTAGCGCCTATAAAACATATTTTACGATGTTATGATATTATATAGGTACAACGTACGCTCTACGCATATTATATTACGTCTGTAACATTGAATTTTATATCGATGATGGCAAAATATTTTGCCAATATGCTTGTGGGGGTGTATCGAGTAAATTGTTCAATCAAAAGTATCACCTAAGGTACCACAAACCGTCCTAGAAGCAGTGGAGACAATGAAATATATTACAAAAAATCTACAATAACAAGCGTAGAGAGCGTTTTAAAGAATTATGTAGACACATGAACTCAGGCTGGATATACTCTGTATATGTAATTATTACATTTACACACATAAAATAATACAAGGATAGAAAATTATTGAACTATACGAATAAAAAAACATTATATTATTTTTTAATTTTTACCTTGGTAATAAATTGAGTTTTTATAATATTGTTTAATAGATTTTGTAGTTGGAAATTTTTTTAAACTTATTATATTTTATCCTAAACATTTTTTTCGGACTGAAGGAGTGCTAAAAAATGTCCTATCACTTACTCTTTGAAAATAAATTTCAAATAAAGTAGGTACCTGGGTATGCTCGCAAGAGATAATTATTTATTTACTTGATAGTTTCTGTCGATAAACGATTTGAATAATAATCGAAGAATGATTTTGATTGAACTTAACTGAACTCTGCTCGGAATAGTTTTTTTAAATACTAATTTGTTAAATCGCAATTCACCCTTTTTTAAGAGAGTATGCTACATGGCGTGATCACTTTGACATGTCGAGCTTTTTAACTTCCATTTAGTTATTCACATTAAATATTGTTAAACATTATAATACATAAGCATATTATACATGTAACATGTTATACTTACATATTTGAAGTGTTGTTAAAAACATCGATATTATTGTTTATTTTCTGGTGCTATTATATAAATATTAAAATAAAACTGATGTGGTGTGATATATAAAGAAATAAATTGTATTTATTTCGTTATCGTACTGCTATTTATTCATAAACTGGAATAACAACAATAATTTTAATTTGATTATTTGAGACCATGTACGTTAGTATTAAAATCAGTGAATAATGATGTTCACAAAAATAATAAGTCACAAATATAAGCATTGTTCTTTAAGTTCAACTGTGATCCATTAATATAAATTACGACAATAGCTCCGAAGAATAATGTTGTCCATTGTGGACTACGCATGTGAGATGAAAAACCACTGTTGCAGCGTTTACGACCATTTTCGCCTACAACGTTTCTTAGATATAATAAAGTACCGACTATAGATCAACCGCTATTATTATACCACGGTACATTTGAATGGAATCTATTGCAGTGGAACTGTGCACAGAATAATTATACAGTTTCTAACCGTCCAAGGTTTGCACACAGTGAGCACACTTGTTAAAATAATGTTATCAATATACACGGATATGCTATCCGAGAATGACTCAGATTCGCGCATCTCTATCTATATAATAGGTACAGTTATATTGTCAATCGGGCAAAGTACAAAAATTATATAAATTTAATGAACTGTTATTATAATGATCATCGCTTTAAACATATCTGCAGTCCCACAAAATGCTACAAGATTAAAATAACCAGGTCTTTGGAATAAATATTAAAATGAGATTTGTAAAAATAAATATCATCAAAACAAAATTTTTAAAAATATTCTGTACCCGTCTCAAAGCGATAAAAACTTTTTGAAAATAAAACAATCGGTTAAAGTTCACTGAAGAAATATTATCAGAGTTACCCATCAGATACCACACCAAAGTCTATTTTCTAGAGTGAAGGTAAATGTCTCGTATACCTAGTTATTTTCACTGTTTTCCTCTAGCATTTCGAAATGTCTGTTAAAATTTAAACGCTTTCAAAGTAAGAAGCAACACTTGTGTTATGTTAAGCCGTTAAGGAGGGCTATATACTCGTATTTTGGACTACAAAAATATGATCATCGACGAAGTTAATACAAATAAATTACAAACGCGTTATACAGATGAACAGACAGTGTGAACAAAATATACTTATGACGTTGTGAATATATTATAAAGCTCGTGTAAAATTGAGACTCGTACTATAGATAAAACGTATAATTCCTCTGATTATTTCAGTTTGTTATTAAATTTAATCATAACACTAAGATATCAGGGTTTCTCGATGACTGATAGAATAATGAATTTCTATTTATGAAAATATAAATTATGTCCAATCAACGAAGTATTATACATTGATAGAGTTAGTGTTTAAAATATAATAATTAATAATATATTAGTTTCTGCGTAGTAATTACTATCAAATTTCTTCAGATTAAATATTATAATAAGCAAATATAATGTTATTGAATGGAAATTGTTTGAAACGTTATTTTCGAGTACCTACATTTAAAAAAAAAAATTAAAAAATATTTGTTTACCATACAAGTTATGTAAAACAAACACAATATTATGCTATTATTATTGTATTTTACAACTAATGCCATAACTATTTGTCGAAATCTAAGTTGATCGATATTTATCTATTAAATTATGAAAACTATTTAATCGTAGAAAGTTCTAAACTAGGTGTATACTGTATACCGACCTATGTCATACCACTCATCCCAAGGTTTCTTTCCTTGTTTGACTTATATAGGGTTTAGAAAATTGTTTCAATCGCCAATCGGCCAATAATCTGCTTTTAAAAATAGTTTATTTATTATAAAAACACTGAGCAACTACTCAGTCTATACACAGTTATTTAAATGGGAACATTAATTTAAATTAAAAATATTATATGCTTACAATTAAAGTGAAACGAAAACATCTGTAATGGAATGTGCAAGCTGGAATGGCTTGGCGTAAGAATTCTACAATTTATTTTAATTTATTGCAATATTAAAAGCACTATAATACCTGCTACAAACAAAATCCTATTGTTGTGTAAATTAATATATAAATTATTATCTTACATTGTTTTAAATACGAAGTTTAAATCATGTAAAACATGATTTCGTTAAATTTAATATAATATTGATCAGTGATTTTCATCAATATATAATTAACATTTATAAATTATCGTATTTACGTATAATTCTTATGATTTTAAAATTAATAATTTTAAATGTTAATTATTTAAAACTATGAAATGTGAATAAAAATATTGAGACTAATTTTATTTGATACCAATAATTATTAATTTTAATAATGTGTACAGTAAAACTGTTTGTGATGTTTTTTTCCACATTGGTGTTTAATGAATCAGAATTATTGTGATTACTTTCTATCTTTATATTGCTATTCATTTTAGTCAGATTCGTAACACCTTTTTTGGTCCTAAACTAATCTTAATGTGACCCAAGACAATTTCTTTTTCAAAGATGTAAAACGTTAATCTGGAACTTGTTTTACTTTAAATGTTTTTTACTTAAGATTTATAACAGGGTATAAACTTTCCAGAACTTATCAAACATTTATCTTGTAGTACTTACTGTCGAATGGTTCTTGTCATTTAAATTAAAGTACACAAAATGTTATTCAGAGTTGGTGCACTTTTATAAAATAATTTTTTCATTTTAAGAATACAAGCGTTTTCTTCTTTAGGTAGGTAAAAATATTATTCTAAATCATTACACGTATTTCGCCACTATTCCAATATCATGGTGCTGACTGACTGATTCGAAAAATTGCACAGTAATAGCTGAAAGGGAAGTGACCGTTTAAAAATAATATACGTATCCATGTCATATTTTATTTTCGGTCAATGCCATGAGATATGAATTTCATAAAATATTTTATAGATTTAATTCAATGATTTGAGTCAAAATATTTAGTTATGATTATTTTATAGGCACTTATAATACGAAGACATAGAAACGAACAAATGCAGATTAAGGAGGGAGAAATCATCAGACCTACTTTGTAGGTAATTTAGATAGACTTATCATCTGTACTTAGCATTCTATATAATAAGCATCCATTTTCGACTACACGCGTCAATGACAATACAATAGATGGATCTCATCATCAAGATAGGTTAGAAAAGCTTTACAGTATGTCTACAATAATAATATTCAATGGGGAATTGATGATGTAGTGCACTGCTACTGCTCAGCATTTATTAGTTTGCGTCACTTGCAAATTAATCGAGGAAAATAATGAAATCGGTACTTAATTAATCTTGTCCCGGATTCATATCGATATTGTGCTCTACATTATAATTGCTGTTATCTCGTATACTCTTGTAGTGTATAGATTTTGATAGCATGACGCGTGTTTACACGATGTGTAGGTACACGATAAATGTTATAAGGCGTATTTGTGATCGTTGTAGTTCGTGTCATATCATGTCGACTTAAATTTATAATAATAATTGTATGACCATTCAAAAACGTCGGAATAATATATCATTATTATTATTATAAGCGGCGCGGCGTCTCGTAAATTTGTTGCGGCATATTGGTTGCGGCAAAATGATAGTGGAAAATTGGTCGCGGTCAAGTGACTATAATATACATATTACATGTATATAAAATGGTAGATCGGTTATTTATCTGGGCGCAAAATAATAATAAGCAATAATAACACTAACAAACAACAACAACAACAACAATAATAAGCGAGTTTTCGATAAGTAGTGTCGATATGAACAGCTGATGTAAAACGACCGCGGACTATGTCGTGAACGGAATAAAAATTATTGTTTGTAGATAGAGCAAAAACAGATTATTATTACAACAAAATGACGTTGCATATAAATCTGGCAGTGTTTAATGTTGACAGGTACAGCACACCTCGTACATTGGTATTAGAACAATATACCTAGTATATTTAAGTATAGATATTCTAAAGTCAACGTTCGTGGTAGTTAAGCGTACTTGTATTGTTATAAATTATAATATTGAAATTTATGGTCACAGTGATGTGGAGGAAATTTTTTTGGGGTGAGGTGCAGAAATTTCCTTTACCCACCATTACTGCTTTAAGGTCAAATCTTCAGTTATTTTAGTGTTTTTCTTTTCACTTATTCCAATATTTCCAACTGAAAATTTCATTCAAAATAACCGAATGTTTTCGAATGGTTTGAACAGGTCCACGGTGTTCATTGTAGCCATATAGCCAAGTTAAAATAAATTGATTATTTTTCGTCACTTGTTTTAATTTTTATATCAACTATGTTTCACTCTATCGTTGTTATTCAAAAGCTAAATATGTAAAAATGTCAACATGATAATCGGGTTTCCAAAAATTGCAAGCCACAAAATGCATCAGATGCGAATAACTAAATAGGTTATAGATACATATAATACATATATACGGGCAGTTACTGCCTAGATTAGGTTAGGTGTCACCTGTAGAAATTAGAACAAAGAAACAAAATATTACAATTATTCACTGTTTATTAGTTATGAGAAATGGCTCAGGTATATCTCTATTATAGTATACTATAACTTACGATTTTATATAGAATATTATGTAGATGGTATGGTATGTTAGACTGTGTGCATTTTTATTAGTTAATATAATTAATTTTCTCAAACTTACAGTACTATTTTATTTTATTTTCGATGTAATATTTCTATATAATAACATTTAACTAAGTAAAAGTGTTTGATGCACTTTCTACTATAGTTTTAAACTAAAATTTTATTTTTCATCAAAATGAAATGCTTTTTGAAACATATAAAAAAACAAATTTTATGAAATTTTAGAACCCTATCGATTTTGGTTGAGGCACATTCGTCAAAAAAACAACCTATACCTGTACTGTGTACTATTATTATTGCGGTGACTATTGAGTTCGACATCAGTGCCATTAAATCATGTTTTTTAATTGCCGAAATTATAAATTACTCGTTTACCATTATGATAATATTTAGGTAGGTAGGTAGGTAAAGTATTGTGGTGAGACCGTTTTCGACCAAAAACGTACCCTTCCCTTATTTTCGGCCAATTCACTTTTCGACCAATTTAAAAAAGACTGATTCCCTTTTTGACCAAAAAAAAAATTTATATAATATAATGTAAAAAAAAATAAAATAATTGCTGCTATATTATATAGTTTTTTATAAGTTGCATAAAATGTTGTAAAATAACAATACTCGTAAAAATACAATTCGCAACAAAATTATTGACAAAACGATATTAATTTTACACATGGCACACTAAAAATTATCCCTATTATTTCATTTATTAAAATTTGAAGGTTTTTTCAAATCGAATTCAAATTTGTTGGTACTCTTCAGTACCAACTTATACTTTTAATAATTTGTCAAAATTACATAGTTATATAATTGCCATAATTTTACAAAAAATTTTGTTTTTGGTCAAAAAGGGAATCAGTCTTTTTTAAATTTGGTCGAAAGTGAATCGGCCGAAAAGGGAAGGGTACGATTTTGGTCGAAAAGGGAATCGACTTTTTTAAAATTTGGTCGAAAAGTGAATCAGCCGAAAAGGGAAAGGTACGTTTTTGGTCGAAAACGGCTATGCCCAAAGTATTGTATACTAGTCGTCACGCATAAGATAATAATCTATGGCTGTGACCGCGGTGACAGGACTCGCAAATGACTTGTAGATGTATAATAATGAGTTTAATAAAATATTTTGATTCTGCTGTCACGATCGGTATGCGGGATAACGGAGTTATTAAATAACTTTGTGTCCATCACAAGCATGCATGCGGTAAACGTTAACTACATAAAAAAAGTTTCTTTTAAACAATAAATCGAATAATATAGTAAACATATTTTTATTGAATAGTTAAATCATATCGTCAATTTTTTTTCGTCTATCTATAAGCTTTTTTTTGTCGATCGAATCGAATCTATTTAAAAAATAAAATCGTATATTATTGTGTTTACATTTTGTATTTATTATTGTATGCATTGAAATATACCATGGCCAATTCATGTGAATCCATTATAACGTATTTATCATCAAATAACAATTTTTTTTTTTAAATTCCATATTTTTTAAGTATCCGGAGTAGCTATATATTTTAAAAATTAATTTAATTTTAAATTTGATAATTTTACATTTAATGAAATCCATACACTTTAGAAAAAGAGAATTTAAAAATGTTTTAGTTAATAGTTGTTTAAAAAGATTAGTTTTAAATAACTACAATGATGAATTATCACGAGTAAAATACTTCAACAATAGAATATAAAAATATTATTGCCGCCGCTCCCCAACCGGGCATGGCAGAAACCTACGGGTGCCCATTCAAAATTCTGCCAAAAATACCCACGTGTTTAAAAACCTACAGTACCTTCCCCTACAGTTCCCCCAGGCTAATGACCTCAGTTGTCGAAGCCTTAAAAAAAAAAAAATATTATTATTTTTATCCAATAAACTAAAAAAAAAAAATACACGTAAAGGTTATTGCTTGCTAAAAATGTAAATTACATTATAACTGTAAATGGGTACTTATCTATCTGAGAACAAAATAAATTCACCATCGCTTAAGGTTACTAATCGAAATTATGTGTTAATATACTATTAAATTTTATCCTATTTAATCCTTAGTTGCAAAAAGACTAATTCTTATCCCACTTAATTATTTTGTTAGTCCATTAAAATCTATTGCTTTATAGTTAAAATTTAATAATGTGTATACGTATATATAATTCATAATATATATTTATATTTATATAAAATTTAAGGTAATTATTGTGATGATTTGTTTTTAACACAATGATCAATTATTGTATCTTACATTAAATTTAGGTACTCAGGTACTATATGCTTAAAAAAATAATAAAATATTTAATCAATAAATTTGATATCACAATTAAATTTCAATACAATAATTGTAATACAAACAACTGATTGACCTATTGAAGTGAAATGAACTGTGTTAGATGGTTAGGTCAAACCGGAGTCGGTAAATTGCGTCCCCCAAAAAAGGGAAATTATTTACGTAATTTGCGGCCCATGTACTTTTAGAATATACGTAAATTGCGTCCCGAGTATATTTGAAATGTACGTAAATTGCGGCCTGGGATATTCCGATTTCCGATGTACAATTTAAAGATAAGTAATAATCTTGAATAATCGATTTAGATAATAATAATATGTTCACTAATATAATATATTACTAGCAGTCAGTGTGCATTTGATCGAATACCTTATTTAATAACACATTTTTACTGACACATTATTACTAATTGCTAATAATATAATTTTTTAATTAAAAACAAAAAAAAACCAGCAAAACCAATATTCTTAATCATACCAATATTGATACAAATTATATTGACAGCCCTAAGTCTGAAAAATGAGAAGGAAAATACTGATTTTAATATTATTGATAAAAGATATAGGTAATAAAAATTATACCCAGGCCGCAATTTACGTATACATAAAATATAGCCAGGCCGCAATTTACGTATGTGCAAAATATGCCCGGGCCGCAATTTACATAAAAAATAAAAAATGGGCTGCAATTTACAGCGACCCAGGTCAAACATGGTACTTGTCAAACATGTAAATTGCAAACTACTGAAGCGGTTGAATTATTATCATGATACATATTATAGAGAAGTTTCGATGGGACGACAAGGTTGCTAATGTTCTAACTTATACCCTTTAAACAAATTCATTTTTTGTTTTCAAAAAACTAGGAAACCATTCAACTAAAAGTTAATAACCTATAAAATACCAAAACAGCTTTGATAATGTCCCAAACATATAGAAACTTAAGTTGGCGTAATCAAGTGATTTTGCAGAACTTGAATACGATTGAATATTTATAGAGAAAAACAATTTTCATACGGGTGTATTTTGTGATAATAATATATTATTGAATTGATTTAGAACTATTATGGAGTTAAGTTTAGTCAGTATAATTTTTCGTTAAGATTTCAAGTATTAGATCTTTTTTTCAAAATATTATACAAACAAGTGTATTTAGCTCTCATTCATATTGAATATACATTATATTATTTTATTATTTATTTTGTATTTTTTGAAATTAAACAAATATATTTATTTTAAAAAAAAGTGGGTAAGTCGTGGATGTCGCTCTGCTGTACAGTAAGTTATAAGTGGGTTACTGTAATGGATGGAATTAAATTTGAATCCAATGTTATTATATCATTGTATACGAAAAACGATTCTGAGCGGAAACGGTTTATCTGTTTAGGATATGTTTTAGTACATGTTTTAGCACACAACTCCCAACTCCTAAATAAATACTTATTTAATTTTCAAATCTTAGATTAAAAAAGAAAAACTTTTATGAATTTCTATCTAAGACAATTTGAACATTGCCGTAATTTTTACGTATGTTGTCAAAATTAAAATTTGATTGCTTGTAAAAAAAAATTGTGACTATGAATTTATTTTATTTTTCAACTCCTATTGTAAAAATATGTTAGGAGCTTTGTATTAAATTTTCAAATCTTAGATTTAAAAAGAAATTTTTTTATGAATTTCTAGCTTAAAATAATTTGTGAACTTTTATGATTTTTACGTGTTTTGTCAAAATTCAAACTTTAAATGCTTATAAAAAAAATGTGTGACTATGAATTTTTTATATTTTTAAACTGCTATTGTAACAATATGTTAAGAGGCTTGTACTAAATTTTAAAGCTTTTCTGCCTAACAAATACATTTTTATCGATATTAATTTAAAAAAAACTAATAATGATCAAAAATTGCAAATACCTATGAATACTTCAACTTTAGTCGAACATTTTTGAAAATTGCATGGTGGATAGAATATACTAATATAAACATTCGGTGAAAATTTCATGTATCTATGGTCATTTGTTTTAAAGTTACATGAAAAACCAAAATCGATTTTGTCGAAAACTGATTGTGCGTAAAATTTCCCGTTTTCCCCTTAATTTTTAGTTTGTTTTTCTCGATTATTTAGAAAAGTATTAAGAATTTTTTACTTTTGACCCCCAAAAGTATCAACTAGATCAGAAGATCGAACGAGGTACTGAAGTCAAAAATCGAAGCACTTTTACTGCCCCAAAACGTGATGACAGACACACACACAAAAAAAAAACACATACATCATGGTAAAATCAATACATTCATCGCTCCGCTCAGAATCTAAAATAAGTGAAATCTAAAGGTTAGAACATTTTTGAATACTTTAATGATGACGAGTTATCCTCAGATAATCTAAACTCGAAAAGATAACCATAAACAATGAATGGCTTACTATAGCTTATAATTCTATTTGAAAGTGTTAAATAATTGTTAAGCAAAGAAATATAACGAAGTGAAATATTAAATTACTTTTAAGATTAGAGAAAAAAAAGAATATTATTATACTAATAGGTGGTTTTGAAAAGTGCGATAAAGTAGCCTCAGTAAAATATAGATGACTCGAAGTTGAACTTTTGAATACGTAATTCTACTTTGAACACACGAAAGCTCTCAAATTAATTTACTTTCGTTCGCATCATAAAATATTTTAACGCAAATTTGAGAAGACAAGAAACATAAAGAAATGGGTTTCTCTTCTCACCTGTAATTGCGTCAGGCAGTCATTCGATTCGTAGGCTAATCCATGTTTACCGTTCCATTAAATAATAACGTGTCCGTTGCATCATTGCTATTTATGACCTAGTGGATTTTTATAGACCATTTTCTCTGGTCCCCTACTCCCTGGAGATACATGTTATTGGTGTTTAGCGGACTGTAAAAACTTAGCAATCACATATTGTGACATTGCGGCGATGGACCTCTCTGGGTTAGGATATTTTGAAATCTATTTCCGTTATTATTATTTTTTTATTTTCATAACTTTTGTTGGTAGACGCCATAGTACCATCAATGAAAATATTTAGCGATTTCGATTCCATGATTATTGATTATTTTCCAGTGAAAACATGTTAAATTAATATTAGAACAAATGACCTTGGTTGGCAGGTATTTATCTTAAGCATGTAATAGGTTAAAAAAATATAATTAAAATAATAGTCAATAAAACAATAATATTTTTACTGTATAAAATGTGTCATGTTTAATTGTCTACATAATTTCTTATCAAATCTATATTTATCCAAGTAAAAGTGGTTTAAAATATGTTTAAGCTAAATTATTAGTCATAATATTATACCGTGTTTATCGCATATATTTGCATATTACGGCAATATATAACGATCGTGTACCCACCTGGTAATTTCGAATTTCTGCCGTATGATACGTCATATTATAATGAATATTATCTCGTATTTTTAAACGTATATCTACTGTTCATTCATGAATTAAATTTGATGATTCGAGTATCAAAAATAATTAGTGAACTTAATTTCAAACTTATTCGATAATTTGAAATGTACGTGTGTATAGGTACTGCTGATTTTGATGTTCAAATGTAAATGTCACAAGAGTAGTCTTGTGTGAATTGCAAAACATGATTATTCAACAATATTAAACGTATATAATGCTCGCTTGAGTTGTATCTGTCTTACAGAAAGTTTGTGTTTAACATAAACCGTTTTATGTTGTTAATTTTGACAAAACCGTAAAATTACTTATTATAAAATTAAATGACAGAAACAAAAGAATACCTAATATTATGTACGTTCTTTCGATAGTTTTTTGTATTATTATTTTAATTTCAAAGCGAATAATTTTAATCATGAGAATTTTTAAATGTTAATATCTTGCATACTTATAAAAGTTATCTTTAAAATTAAAATATGGACCGTTAAGAAATCGAAGATAATATTATTACCTTTATATTTGGTTGAGGACAATTTGACTGTGTAGTATTAGAATAATTATTTCAATTAAAATATTTGTGATTTAATCAAGAATAAAATAAACTAATAAGTTTTATCTTAAAAATATAATTGTTTTTAACCGTTCAAAATGAAAAAAAATGACTTTGATAGATAGGTACTCAATTAGTGAATCGGCAATATCTAAAGTGTACGTATTTGGAATTTAATACATTATTATTGATTTTGAAATGGAAAATTTTAAGATTTTCTTTATATAATATAATATTTCATTCGTTGTGTTTTTACTAATTGCATCAAAAACAAAACTAATTTAAATTATTAATTTACCACAAGTGAAGTCATTAATTTCTGTAGTGCTTTTTTTACCAACCTAATGTGTAGGTAAAGGATATTATATTGTTCGTGGTATATTATTTTTGTTCGAACATGATTGAAATACTTTTTTATTCTCTTTATTCGGAGTATATTATTAGTTTATCTGATTCCGAATTCAACACAACCTCTAGACAGAATAAAATATCGTTGCCATTTCCTAGTCCTTGATCTTCATATAACGACATAATGTGTATTATTTATTTATTTATTTATTTATTACATAATACATTGCATTACGTATTACAAATGCGTATTAATTATTGTGTATTTCCGTAAAAACTTACCATTTAATTATAATTAATTAATTAAATGTATGTTTAATACAAAAATTTAAAAATGAATCAAGCAATTGAGTAATAATCTTTGATTAAAATTCGGTACATTTGATTAAAAAAGGGGGATATTATATTTCAATTATAGTTTTGAGCTGCCATAATAGAGCTGTAAAATCAATTTAAAAAAAAATATAAAGTTCATAAAGTTTATGGGAAAAACATTTGTAAATTATATTTTATTTATTTGTTTATTAAAAACAAGTGTTTAATAACATTGCATAATTTACAGGCACATTTGTGCTATAAACATTAAACACAGTTCGACCATGCTGTAATTCTCAATAAATTAATTTTATAAATAAGAGGAATATTTTAGGCTTCGTTTAAAAAATACGTTTTAAACCAAATATTAATATTATGATTACAATTATTTGTGTATTTTACTTTGATAACTGTCATGATAAAATATAGTTATGTCTAAAATGTTTTTAAAGTTAATGCATGGTGCGTATAAAATATATTGTATTGGTTGGGCAACTAATCAGTTATTGATAATCCATACATGTAGCTCTACGTGATGTTTTTTCATCAAGGTTTGTCAAATAAAACTTGTCAATAAGTTTGTTTCGTTGTTTGTACATTTTTCAAAGTTGTATTAAAATTATACACATCTAAATATATATATATATATATTTGAATATTAAAAAAATATTACTTAAATGAATTTTTGTGGAACAACTTATTTATTTTAAAATCAGTTTCAATATAATATTATTTCTAATGTGTGTGAAATAAAGAATAATTATAAGCTAGTATGACTTTAACACAAAATACTCATCTATTTTTGATTTTTGATAATTTTATTTTTACAATGACATGTACCGAATTTTATAATATGGATACATTGATTTTGCAACGTCCATATTTTTCGTGCACGTGCTGTATAAGTAAGACGTTTTTATAATTAATTTTGGCAATGTGAAACATTTATGTTTATCATTCGGTAAAAATTAAACGTCGTAATATGAATAACATTAAAATTAAATTGATAATATTGTCGTTAGTTTTATACACGCTTAACCAATATATATCATATCTAATATTAAAGGTAAAATTGTAAAATGTTGATCACCCATATTATACAGATATTCGAGCACATTAAACGATAAAATATATTTTATGATATAATGCCATAATGATCGTCTCGCATATACTATAGGAGTTACGAACTGCCTATTTAAAATACCTATGTGTACAGAGTTGTGTAGTAGGTAGATATTGTTCTTTTAAACACGATTGTGGTTTCTTAACCGAATGAGGTACTTATACTGTATACCGCTGTCACCACTACAACAATGTCGTATATCAAGCCAGTGACTAATAGAGCACCAATTTCCACGCAATTTAATGCCTGCCTATATATATTTAGTATGGCCAAAAGTGACTGGATATAGTTTAAAACGGAAACAAGATAATAATTATTGTTTTTAATAAAATCGTAAAATTTCTGAGTATTATCCATGAATGAGTTGAATCATTTAAACCGAACATTTAGGTAGGTGTAATATCATGTCGGTACACGTACCTATACTCTGTATATAATTTTACACAATTCAATCGAAAATTAAACTCATATCAAAATCGATGTTTTTGACAATTTTGACTAAATAATGAAAAATAAAAGTTTTTGTCCTAAAAAATACAAAAGGAATAATTATTGTAATTATACGTTTTACCTTTTTAAAACACAGGAATAATCACTTACATAATGTTATGGTTGTACACTGGTATATTGTATTAAGTAAAAATATATTACTTTTATGCACATTTTAAAGGTCGCGATTAGCTTAGAATATTAAAAACTTGTAATCAATGCTAATGAACAATACTCGATTTGTCTGTTGTATTACCTATCATTAAAATTAAAATAATGATTATTTCCGAACATTTCCTAGGTGTGTAGAACATAGTTAATATGGTTCTAAGAAAACTAAACCAAACGAATTGCGTGAATAATTGGTGTTTTTCTTTACAATAATCATAACGAGATTTAATTATTTTCATTATTATACGTCGTTCAATGAAACCTGATAAATACTTTTTTTAATAACAAAGATTACAGTGGCGAATCCAGTAGAGATAAATCGTGAAAAAATAATACGTTTTCTAGTTTTCTAGTAGTTATTATTTGATAATATCATGTACCTATCAATATTTCTTTATAATTATTTATCGAAAAAAATTCCATGTGAATTCGAACTAGGAAAAATATTTGAATAATAATAATAATAATAAATTATAAAATCTGAATTTATGAAAATTTAGTTAACGTGTTATTATTTTAAATACCAGAACAAAAATTAATCATAATTGTAGTTTACATCTTACGTACAACCCTTATACAGTTATACCTAGTATAAACATGTGATTAATGGTTGTTTATCATTGTTATTATTTTTAGTTAATTTAAATTTAAAATAAATACAAAATAAACATTTACTAGCCAAGTATTATATTATAAAAAACAGAAAAAATTAAACAGTGAAATACAAAATTATTAGTAATTAATAGTAACAAAATGAATGTAATTAGTATAGTTTTTAACTTCATTAAGTAATCAAACATTTTTAAAAATTTAAATCAAATATTTATAACAAGTTTGGTGTAGACGAATGTTACACTTTTTTTAACATTCTTATTGTCTTTTTTAATGATCATTGATTTTTTTTCATTCAGTTTTTAATATGTAAATGAATTGGTATTTAATTTTAATTTTCGTTCGTTCAGAAATTCGTGTTTCAACCAAAGTCAACAAAGAAGAGTTTTAATTGATACATTATTATTATTACTGTTATAATATTTTTTACAAAATTTCTCAAGTCATTGATTTTTACGGTATGATAAAATAATTTATTAAACGGTACTTGTCCCAAAAACGTCACATTAATTGCACTTTATAGACAGAAATTTTGCTTTAACAAGATCAGAATGGCCGAAAAAAAAACATCAAAATAATAATAATATACATTAATAAAAATAGTTAATCGCTTCTGGTATGATGTGTCCATCGTTTGTATTCACTTTTTATTTTGTGTGTGTCAATATTTGCTAATAACGAAAAATGTCTTAAGGAAATATTGTACTGAGAGATCCGGAACGATATTTTTATTTTTATCATCAAACATTTTCTTACTACAGTCATTTTTCATGTATATTTTAGAATATAATGATTATAAAAGTATGTAAGATAGTTTGTAAGATAAGCATCATATAGTTTTCGAAACAAACTTGATAATAATTTCCAATACGATACATTATACATAATATTATACTGTTTAGAAATAGAGGAAAGATTTTAATCACTCTTGAAACAAATATTTAATTTGTATATGAATCTAGATAGTCTAATTGGTGGTTATTATGATAATATTATGTTATACGTATGTTATAATTCACGTTTAACATGGATATTGGATATTACTTATACCAGATGTGATAGAATTAACATAGATAAAAGTTTATTTTCCTAGTTTGAACTTGATTTTTTTTCTGAAGAATCATTATTCAATTATTTTAAAACTTACAATTTAGTAGAAATGTGTTAAAAGAGAATAGTAAAAAGGTCTATCCAATCTAGGACGCAATCTAGCGTCTGATCTCTTTTATTTTCAATAAATGCACCTTCACCATAAATCCATTAAATTGCACAAGGCTCATATTGTGTTTGAATTTAGTTATGTAAGCTGATAGAAGCAAATTATTCGCAAAACATTTGGTAAAAAACACCAACTCATCGTCTAACTATATTATGCATTTCGCGCTTAAGATAAATACAATTTGTCATTTTGAAAGGACCTTTTGTTACTTGCTATTCGAAATGGAAGCATTTGCGTCTAGAATTCAATTAGTTCATCGCAACTTCAATTAAAGACTTACGAGAGAGATAGTATACGGATTTAAATCTGAGTTTCGGAATAGGAATAGGAATAGGTGGATAAGACCCAGAGTGTGTCAATGGTTTCAAGAATTAGGTCAGTAACAATTCGTACGTATATTTCAAAACAGTTTACTTTTACAGTGACGTTTACTATAAAATGAATACCTACATACCACGCACGTGATTTATTTAACCAACGTCGAGTGTTTAATATTAATAATTAATAGTCCGTAAAATTTTTATTTTAATAATTATGAGTTTATATTTAATAGAGTGATTGGTTTTTTTTTAATTTCAGTGGGGGTACGTATTTTACATAGTTCATACTGTAAATTCATACCACCAAATAAAAAAAAAATATCCCAAACATTGTGCGACGCTTTATTTATTATTATATTTAGTATATTATACAGATAATTGCGTATTGTTATATGTAACATGAAAAAACGTGTTACGAAATGGGAAAATACATACAGTTATAGTATTAAGTTGTTTTGTACAAAAACTTAGAGTGTTACTTTAAGGAGTTTGAAAAGTTTGACATTTCCTATAGAGTGAACAATCAAGAATGTTCTAAATATATATATATATATATATATATATATATATATATATATATATATTATATACACACATAATTCAAAACATTTGATATCATATAATGACATTGTTGACATTATTCATATTGTACTACTTATATTGAATAGTGCTGAAGCAGAACCTACTTCTGTAGAAAAAATGTAATTAAAAAGATTAAGTTATACTTTTTCATTTACATACGTATAGCATTTTCAATTGCATATTTATTTTTAAAGCTATAATACTTTTTGTTTGTTCTATGATGGAAATAAACTTATTTTTTTTTTTTATTGTTATTATTTAGATGAGCCACAACAACATAGATTATTGGCTATAAAAAAGGGTTAACATGTTTTGAATTAGTACAATATCATATAAGATGATATAAATTTGTAGATTTTAATTAAAATATTTCCAAATGTTTTCCATGTTGACTGGATCAGGAATTCAGGACCTAGTGCTTCATGGAGGTTGTCAGTAATTATGAGATTGGATCGGATGTTCGTATAGATTCGGCTACAGTAACAAATTATGTGTTTGGCTGTGAGTATTTTTAGTACACGTAGGGCATTGCTCAGGTTCCATTCTGGTCATAATGTGTTTATGGGTCAGCCATGTGTGTTCTATTTGGAGTCGATTTATAATAACTTCTTGTCATCTAGATAGTGTGAAGGTTGGTCATGGGAGGATGGTTGATTTTATTTCACTATGTTTGGTGTAATGTGTTGACCACAATTGGTGCCATTGATTCAGGATATGCATGTGGGTGGATTGTTTTGTCATGAAATGAGCTTATAGAAAGATGATGCGAGTCAGAGGAAGATATTGCCTGTTTAGCATATGTATCAGCCAATTCGTTTCCAAGGATTCCCACATGACTTGGAATCCAAATCATGGTGATGGTCTGTGCACTTATACAATTATGTTATATATGTAATTCGTGTTCTTAGAAAATGCATAGCGAATTGACTGTTTTGAAAATTTGAATACACAAGCTATAAATTATAACTTTTAAGTAATTAAAAAGGTAAAGGTTATCACATAAAATTTGATAAAATAATAGGTAGTTAAATAACGTTTTGAATCTTGATTATAATATACATGTTTTCGTATGGAGTTATGGTATTTATAATTCAAGTGGGCCTATCAATAATGTAATTAGTATAGTATTAGTTTTATATAGTATTTTTTACAAACTATATACTTTCTATTTGTAATAATGTATACAATTTTTATCGTTACTCAAAAACAAACAAGGTAGATTTAAACGTTAGTTTTTTAAATTTTAGTCAATTTTTCTGTAAATGTTGATGCTGTTAAATTGAGGCTTTTAGGATGATTGAAAATTGACTTAAATTTTGCAAAATTAAACACGAAAAATACGTGTTTAAAAATATAATGTTTTAAGTTTATGTTACTATGATTATATATTTTTTATTTAAACTGATATAGGTATACAGGTATTAATTAAAATAATTTATATTTTTTTATGATACGTAATAATGTAATATTGAGTATATTCAATTTTAAAAATAATTTTGTTACATTAATATACCATGGCATTTATAAATTATAATACCATATTCTTGTATTATTTTTTGATACTAAAATAATAAAATATATCGAAAAAGCTAGTAATAATATTAATTGATAATTTTTTTTTTTTCAAAATAACGGGTGCTCCTAGAAAATAATTAGTGATGCGTAAATTATAAGTTATACTTTGGTTGAACTATTTGCTGTGATTAAATATTATGAACATCATTTTTAACTTTAATTTTCTTTTTACTAAAGTATTACTAAAGTCTAATAATAACACGGAATTTCTATTGATTATAATTTATAACTATATAGAGTTATCAGTTACTAATCGATATAATTGTTGGGTTTTATATCTCATTTTTTTTTTTTTTAGTAATCGATTCATAAAAAGCAATTATAAATAGATTAATTTTTAAAGTTATATTTTTATACAATATGTTACAGCTGTAACATATTAAATATGTAAGAACTCTACAGGTTTTCAAAAATTAAGAATAGATTACTTATAATAAATACACATTAAAAAATTTAATAACAAAGCTAGAGAGAGAACTTAGGACTTAAAATGACATTATTAATTTTAAATATCTTAAGAAATTAAGAAAGAGAAGAGGGAGGAATTGACTGAAAAATATCGAATGAGTTTAGGCACATCATGACAACCATAAAAATTTCATTCTGAACACTGAGAATCTCAAGTCTTGGAATGCGTTGATTGGACAAAAGTCTTGTTTTTATTAATGTGTCTTGAGGTGTTTTTCTCACTCCCTGGAAGACTTGAATCATTTATTAGATTTTCACATTTGAAACCCATCTAATTAGCTATGAAATCACCGACACAATATGCTCACTGCTCATATTTTGAAGACTCAAGAGATTTATGGAAATCAGATTCTTTATCGTTTCATAGTGTTCGATAGTACATTAATTCTGGATACTCTTGAGAGCTTGACAGAATGAGTATCGAAAAACAATATTTCTATTGTTGGATTTTTCAAGCTCCTGGCATGTGTCAAAGATCTCATCAACTTGTGTTGAGTGGTGAACATTTCTGATAGTTGTACGGATCTTGCTTATTTTGTTAAATTTATTTATTTTCATTTAAAAATAGAAACGTATGCATACATGTAAATAACTACAAATATTTATACTTATTATAATATGGCATTAAACATAAATGATTGTCTCCATAAGCTAGACTTGTTGTGGAGACAAGGTTCTTAAAAATATCTCGTGCATTTACTAAAATAATTAAATTAACACAATATAAGTCAATCGTAGTTGATTTAGTGATTATAAGCTTATCATAAATATACATTTTTAAATATTTTAGAATTACAGAATAAAGATAACAATTCGATTGGAATACAGATATAATAGAAATTATCTATGTTAGTAGGTAATTTAATTTTTTCATTTACCATTTTCTTATATAATCTAAAGATTTTAAACAAACCAACGTCAATTTTTAATTGCCACTTAATTTCAGCATTCAAGGGGTTTCTTTTTCCAAATTCCGTTCTATACATAGGAATTAAATACATATTGGTTTGTTTCACTCTTGCACAATGGTTATGTTTAAATTTAAATTTTTGAATATCAAGGAAAAACATATTCGATAGTATATGTCATGCATATAATTGAGTTAAATTTAATAGATTACATTCTTTATATAGCAATACAGTGCTCATCTTATAGGGTTTTTTAAAAGATATTTTAATAAGAGAATTTATAGTGGTTTAAAGTGAATTTAGATGTATATTGTAGGCACCACCCCAACTACCAATACCATATGAATAAATTGAGCTATGAAATTATGAAAACATTGAAAACCATTCTCATTGTGGTGGATGATAGTATGTTGCTAAGAGTTTTAAATTTATAAAACAATAGTCTGATCTTTCTAGTTGTATTAATAATATTATTTTGCCATTTAAGGTTAGCATCAATAGTAATACTTAGATATTTTACATTTTGTACTGAAGAAATAGAAGTGCAGTTAGGTACACTTTCTGTTATTACTGCAGAAACTGTATTCGCGATTTAAGATAATTTATTATTTCCAGTGAATGACAATATATTTATACTTTTTTTTATTAGAAAAGAAAATATACAAGCTGTAAATTTATATACAATAAGTAATTTTGATTGTTTTTTTTTTTTTTTTTTTTTTTTTACAAGGCTTGATGACGTGACTGAAGAGTGTGCCCAGTGACACTACTTCAACTATTTATACTAAAATTAATAAACCAAGTTTTTTTAAAATGAAGTTCTAGGAGGTTATTATTAAACCATATTTTGACGATACTTAATACATGAGTGGATTATTACTATGAATATGATTTTTATTTATATCATCTATAATAATTGAGGTGTCATCAGCAAAGCCGAAAATTGATCCGTTACTCTTTATATTCAATAAGTCATTAATATAAACAATAAAAATTAATAAATATGTAAGGTATGTAACTTATATTTATAACAAATGTTCAGTGAATAGTTTAGCAGACCACCAATTATATAAGAAGCTAAGCCTTACTTGTCACGAACGATATGATTTGTTTGATCATGACAGGTTTTTAGATGTTGTTGAGGAGTCTTTAGACGTTGGAGGTGTTAGATGATTTAAGAAGGTCTTTTGAAAATTGTTATGGTACACACCATTTATACATATAGGTATGTAAAAATATGTATATAAATTATTATAGACATCAGATATAGAGTATAATATAGGTATATCAGAAATTCTGAATGAAATGAAACAAAACAAAAAAAAACATAAAATCGATTTGATGCAAAAATAAAACACTATTTTATCTATGGACAATTCTTAAAGTAGTAGACTATACTAGGTGCTCGTGGAACCTAAACCAAAATCAAAGTTAATTTATTAAGAAAAGTTCTTTAGAATACCTTTCAAAAAGATGAAGTATTTATCATATTGATATCGAAATGTATATAAAATACTATTATCATATTTTAGAACAATGATTAATGACATGGTTGTTTTATATTATGAATAGAAAAACAGTCTTTTGTGTCTGAAAAGAAATGATTATTTATCGGTGTTTAAAAAATAGACGTCGCTAGAATAAACGAGCTAATTTCCACTAAATAGTCTATCATGACTAAGGTTTTAATTTAACATTTTAATTTTTCTTTTAAACATTTAAAAGACTCACGAAAATAATATACAAAAGGATATGAAGTATTGTTGACGTATAATCTGAACTATATCCATAAATTGGCTGACAGAAATTAGGCACCCGGAAGCTAGGTGACTCGAAACATATTCGGGAAAATTTTAAATCTGAAAATTAGCGTAGTCTATAGTGATATTTTCCGTATCTACTTATATATTTTTATAATACTATAATTCTATAAACAAAAAAGGTATGTACCTATAGTAGGTTCATATTAACTATAATTTTTCATCACTTTCGTCTGTTAGGTTTAATACCTTTTTTTTACAGGACTCCTATTTTTAATCAGCATAAAATTTTTGATAACAATTTGTTTTTGTGTTTTTTTATTGATGTATTTATTATATTGAGATGAACTTTCGATACGAGAAGTGCATAATAAGCATATTAGATAAATTAAATACACAGCGTGGGAATAAAACATAAAAAAAACGTCGATGGACCACTCCCTAGGAACATTTTCAAAATTAAAATATTTTTCGATACAAAACTAAAACATTCCGTACACACCGGAATACTTGTCTATGCCGGTAGGTACATCATTCGTCGTGTCCATACCTGCATCCGATGACAAATTCTGTACAACAACAATATTGTTCTAGTTAGAATCGTCGGCAGTGTCACGGGAAAATCACGGAGACCGTGTTATACATATATGTACATATGTGGTATACAGGCAGGTATGGTAGGCAGGCAGGCAGGTACCAAAACCAAACCGATCGCTCTCCCGCCGCCCACCCCACCCAACTGTCCACAGCGTGTGCCAAACGCGTTTTACTCGGTGGTATAATAGGCGACCGACAGCGTGAATCGGCTGCAGAATCGTGACGAACCTCGCAGAAACTCGGGGATCGCCCGCCGTTTTCTTGGTTTTTTTTATTAAAAAAATTATTTTTGTCGACGCGATTCCCACACGAAAACTAGCACGCAGCCCGTGATTTTTTTTCGTAACCGATATCGATCGTTTCGATGCGCGAAAATTTTATTTCTAGTCGAATCGAACGTAGAGGTTAATATACACGGTATAGCATTATAAAATAATTACATCATCAACGTAAAAATCGAAATTTCGCGAAAATTCCAATCGCAGAGAAGTTCGCGAAACTATATTATATAATATAATTCACGCCGCATCACGTTCGATATCATGGCGACCACTAAATCTTGTATCACGTTGATGAGCTCACTAGTCCTACTTTTAACCTGCTCGCTGCGGTGTGCGATCGCGGTTCAGACGGACGCACAAGCAATGGTCAGTATGATAATGATATTATTATTATTATTATTATGTTTTTGTGTAAGTCTGAGAAAAACGTTACGAATTGGAAGATTTCTTCCATTATTTTTCAAATTTAAAATCAATATTAAGATAATTCTAAGCGAATCTATTTTTTTCGAAACATGCGTAAACAGTGTTTTTAACTGCCTATAAAATGCTTACATTAATTTTTTGATAAACATAATGATGTACTTAAATATAAAACAATCTAATTTTTATGTATGTGAGTAAAATAATTAGTTTATATATTATAATAAAAATAAAAATATAAGATCTATTCTGCAGCTTTGAGGTAAATTAATTTTTTTGTTTTATTTCTGTTTATCAATAACAAATGAATTGAAAAAACCTACCCAAAAAATGTCGTGTCGAAATCGATATTAACTTATTTAAGCTATAAAATAGGATAACTTAAATTTTATTTACCTTAATAAAATAATTTAGGCAAATTATGTTATTCAAATTCAGTTTTATTCGCTCTATTAAAACGCATTGCCTTAAGGTTATTTTATTAATGTATAGGTACCTACAATTCGTAAAATGTACATAACATCTTAGAGAACTCAAAATGTTTGTATGTGTAGAATGTTTTGTTATTAGGTACATATTATTATTTTTTTTTAACCTGAGATTGATTTTTTTAAACTTGATTAATGTACAATATTTTTAACTTTAGTCGATCTTCAAAATGAAGATTTATAACTAATATAGAGGTATTCGAATTTAAACTCAAATAGTGTAAATTATTT
This sequence comes from Diuraphis noxia, assembly GCF_037042655.1. Classification (NCBI taxonomy): domain Eukaryota; kingdom Metazoa; phylum Arthropoda; class Insecta; order Hemiptera; family Aphididae; genus Diuraphis; species Diuraphis noxia. The sequence goes on along the minus strand of NW_028301712.1, from coordinate 68,186,741 downwards.
TCCAGATGTATTTATCTCAATTTGGTTACTTGAGCCCTTCGATGAAAAATCCGAATTCAGGTCATATCATGTCTGAGGAAACAATGTCCCGGGCGTTAAAGGATTTTCAATCATTCGTTGGACTAAATCTGACAGGTAAGTGCGTCATTTTACCTGTCTCATCCGAATATCATTAAAGAAATCACATTAATGTCATTGAACCTGAAAAGTGAATTTATGTTGCGAAATGATTGTAAAAATTGCCATATGCTACTTATGTTTTTTTTTTTTAAATAAAATTTTTGGTTATGATGATATATTATATATATTATGTTATACATTAATACAATACCTTGTGCGTAAATATTGTTTATTAAATGAAACTGTTTTTAATCATATAATATACGATTACAAATGCAAATCGATGAGACGATTCAATGATTCATATCGCGATCCAAGGGCGTGAGCATGGAGATTAATGACCTTCCTTAACACGCCACTGTCATGGTGTTTTAATCGTGCACCATAATACCTATGCGTATTTTTTTCATTAGGTATTCGTATAAACAAAAATGTATAAGATGATTTTTTTTTTCCGGTGGGCCTTGGGGCAAAAAAAAAACTCGGTCAAACAAAGTTGTCTGGCAGGTTTTTACGCGAAACGCGTACATATTATTATAATATTATTAGGTAGGTATATAGCATATATAGCTGGGATTTTATTCAATATTTTCATATTTTTGAGTCACGAATGTTTCGCGTTGAATTCCCAAATGCGTCACTTCCATTTAATTATTTTATATTTGTGAGATATAGTAGTTGAATGACATAAAACAGTTACATTCAATTTTACATAATATTTGTATGTTTATGTAAATTGTTAGATGTGTAATAACTTCTAAAAACCGAAAAGATGATAAAAATAGATTACTTCAATATTACATTTCGAATCTAGAGTTAATAATAACGGACATAGTTTTGAGTTCAACGATTTGTATACCGGAAAATCAATGATTTAATATTCCGGTAAGACTTACACGTGGGGTTTCATTTGGATATATTATTATCTAATCAAATAAACACTTAGATTGATGATGATATATTCAATTTTGAAAATTAAGTAATTTGATCCATAATAATATTATTGGTCTTTAAAATATATTTTCTATATTCTAAGCAAAATATTAAAACCATAATTCATCCAATTTATTTAGTTATGACATATCTGTGGACTGTAGAGTGAATCTATTGTTTATATCATATGTATAATATTTATTTGTATAATTTCATGATAAGATAAAAAGTTGGCTTTTTTAAATGCGTCCAACCAAAAAGAAGAAAATATGCAAAAAGTATTAATGCTTTAATTTATTTCACTTAGATCTCATCATGTATTAAATGTTTTTTATAACATTGTATGGAAATGTAAAATGAAAACCTAATATTTAAAAAAAATTAACAAAGAACGCTCATTATATATAGTATTTACATACATTTTTGAAAACAATTGTACATGGAAAACAATTATTCAAAGTTCTTAAGTTAAAAAAAAATTAATATTATATCATATTCAATGTTGAAATTGATTATAAAATTAAAATAAAATCGATCTAAAATCGTATTTATTGATGCATGATCGATATTTCCTTATGTCGATTGTGTATGCATTTACATTAACTATTTGAATATTAATTACCAGTTGACACACGAGTTTTTAGTTATTTATTGATTAATCACGTTGTTTTTATTTTTGAAGGTCACTTGGATGACGAGACGTTACACTATATGAGTATGCCTAGATGTGGTGTGAGAGATAAAGTTGGATTTGCAACAGACTCCAGGTCTAGAAGATATGCTCTACAAGGTAAATATAAAATTTAACATAAATTATAAGTCATAGGTAGTAGGTACCCATATTAATTTAAAATGCAAAGAGTTCATTTTATTCTCAAACCATAATAATAAAACAATATAGCTTTAGAGATAACTCTAGCTATTCACACATACACGGAAATTATTTTATATTCAATGCATGGAATGAATTCGTTATTTTTTCAATCATATACAAGCATAATACTGAAAAAATTACAGTTTCTATATTAAGTAAAATACGAGAATAACATTTGAAGTATCCAAGCTTTAGTGTATCAATGAATTAAAAAATATGTTATTATTCAATTTAAATATTAGTTATAAAAATTATAAAAATGCTAACTGTATATATATATATATATATATATATATATATATATATATATATATATTATTTTTATACCAAACACAATAAAAGTAGTTCGTATATAATATACTATTGAAATTTTAAAATTGTTGTTGAGGTATTGATTTTCTATTTTATAATTAAAATAATATTTGGTGTTTAAATTTCAATATGTTTGTTATGTGTTCATATATTTAATTAAATTATAATAAGCTGTTCAGTTGGCTTATAATTATTATATGCGCAATGTTTAAATATAAACACGAATTCACCAATATTATTATATTATTTTCAACTGTACAAATATTTTTATTCAATATAAATTGAGATTTTGTATTTAATATAAAAAAATAACTTTATTAATCAAAATTAGAATTATTTTTTATAACTTTGATACAAATAATTTCAAGAATATTAACGTTCACGTTATTTTTTTTAGTTTTGTTATTATATTTAAGTTATTCATATTTGATTAACATTGACCAAGTGTAATACGAATTGAAATCAAAAATAAATTCCTTGTTCAAAACCAATTTCCTGTGAGAAAAAAATCTAATAAAAACCATACATTTTATATGAGGGGTTTTATTTTTATGCTTGTATGTGCTCAGTGATAAAGTTTAAAATGGAAACAAAGTAGAGCATAAACAAATAGAAAAGCAAAAAAAAAAATCATTTTATTTGGGACGTCGAGTGTTTTATATTGTCTTAAGCAATAGTTTAAACTGATATAAAATATACAAGACAATATTTGGAATATATATTCATACCTACTTATATTTTATGTGGTATATAGGTAGCCAGGTAGGAGTATAAAAAATAAAATATATTTCAAGTTATTCTGAAATAACGAAACAATAACAATTACGATCGAGCACAAAATACACAGCTTCTGTATTCAACACGGTACTCGGTTTTTGTGCCAATAATGTTATTTTGCAACAGGTATTCTGCATGAGTTCCATCACAATATTATGCGTGTACCGTATCTATCTATTATTTTGACGTGAAATACACGATTGAAAATATTGTTTCGATGACATCACATATACAAATTTCCGCATATTTTTTCTACAATAGAAAAATAAATAATTGCACTTAGTCATACACTGTTATAATACATGTTATTATACCTAAACGCGTTGTAATTGTTGTTGGTGGTAAAAGAGATCTCTCCCTCCACGGGTGCGCGCGCACACACACACATGAGTATTTCTTAAACGCTGTGGTCCATATATTATTATTACCTGTTCTTTTATAACGCGTACGCGTTAAATCTCTTTTACGCTATTTTGTCAAGTTCAATGCGACCAATTTTCCACTTGTCTTGTCGGTCTTGGACAAAAGACGCACACATTCATCACATTATATATATATAGGCAGTTCTAGGAGATAACGCAATATTGCTTTATATATATACAGTATTTATTTGTGTGCGTGAACCGTCCCTCAAATCTGGTAGTGACTTATTCAATGTGTACCTATTTTTTGGACCACATTTCGTTGTATACTCGTATATGTATATGTATCTATATACCTACACCTATTAGAAAATTCTTATATAATACCCGTAGTTAAATAAAAATTCAGACGATTGAGTATGATATATAGTATAATAATATTATTGTTCAAGAAAAAGAAATCTAATTTGTTGTTTTATTCGATCGAAATGGTATGAATCGTTGCCGAATAATATAATATTCTGCTTGGTATGGGTTAGCCTATTCCATCTAATGCGAGAATAGATGTCATTATTTTAATTTAAATCGAGCGTATCCCGGATGAATGTGTGGGTATATTAATACTTTATCCGACTAAATGACTAAATTATACTCATCTCACATAAGAGTCTTAATTAAAAATGTTTCAATTATCCCATAAGTACGACTGCGATATATTAACACAGTTGCTGTATATAAGCACATAAAGACGTATATATTATTATGTAAATTGTTTGTATGTAAGTACCTAGTATGCTTCTGTCGAAATTTGCCCTTTTGCATTAAATTACGAACTCGGATGTTTGAATATCCGGTCCGATCAAACATCATTATTGTCGAGTATGCTCTGGTCAAAACCTAAACAACAATAAAATAATTATTCTACACGCATGCCATTGTAACTTTTTTGGGCAATAATAATATCATTGTGTAGAATACGTTTGTGACTAAAGTGACCACAAATAACATTTACAATATTTTTGTTACATTAAATTAATTAATAAAAAAGGTTACAATAAAATACTTGGATATTAAATGAATGCTAGGATTGAACGCGTTTATCAAAATTTTCAAAAAAAAGATTAGCCATTGTAAAAACTTTATTATAATAATTTATACAAATTGAATTGCATTTAATAAAACAACCATATTTAGTGTTTATTATTATTAATATGGTGTTATTCTTTGACATTTCTTTTTATATTTTGCGTGAGTTGTTAATTTTTTTAATTTCCATTATATTTTATTATTATACCTAATAATAATATAAAAATAAAAATAATGTTATTTTTCTCTTAAATATGTATTATTTTGTTTATTTTCTGAATACTGTATTGTTTATCGTCACAACATAAATTAAAACAACATTGATTGTTAATCGATGGAATTTGTATATTGTAGGTAGGTACTTAACATAATGTTATTCAGATAAGATATTATAAGAGCATAATATAAATAGGAAGAGAATTGAAAACTTAACAATAAATTTGTACAACAATCAGTATAATATTTGATTTCAACAAATAATTATAATATAATACTTACCTTAAAATTAACAATTTAATAAGATTTTTGTTTAAATTATAGTTTATTCGTAACATTTTTTCTTAGTCTAAATAAAAACTAAAATAAATAAACAAATAAAAAACAATACAATCGCTACATATTTCGTCATGAACGTCTATTGATATATTATTTTCTATCGTCGTACACGTATGCAATTATCGTGTAATGCCATGACCAATTGAATTTTGATTTTTGTGTATAAGACTGAAAAAATCATTTAAACAATATTAAACATTTTTACGCTTGTACGAGTAAATACATTGAAATGAAACGAATTTCCGTAAAAAATCCGACAGATTTGCCGTACGTACGTTCTACGCGTATATTATATTTTTCACTATGATAATAACAACAAAAACAAGAATAACAATAATATATTGTGTTGTTTTAAAAATGTAATATGCTTTGTACGTATAGAACAATATAAATAATGTAGAACTCGGAAACACCAGTAGGATCAAGGAAATGAGACAATATTATATTTGTCACACGAGAATTGTTGTTTATATAAGCCGTGTTCTTAATAATTATGCATGTTTCGACCCAGCCGATCAATCTTCTCTAATTATTCGGTGCTGTCACACACCAACGTATTTATATTATATACAAATTACAAATGTTGTATAATATATTATTCATAATACTATGCATAATGTTTATATATATATTTATTTATAGGTAGCCGGTGGAGGGTGAAAGACTTGACGTATAAAATATCCAAGTATCCTAAACTGCTGGATAAGTCGGAAACAGACTCAGAAATCCGGAAAGCATTCGACGTATGGTCTGATGTCACACCGTTGACGTTTACTCACAAGAAATCCGGACAAGTAAGTTTGGAATACATTATGTCATATTATACATAAATATTTCGAAATGATTAATTTATAATACAAAATAATTTTGAATTGTAAGTGCATTAGTTTTTAAATTAATTCAATTTTAATAATTAAATTAAAAAACCAATAATTATCATACGGTGAATCGAGCTATCTCCAACGCGGGTATCTCAAAGTTTCTGTATGCCAATTATTTTTTCATTCTCGATCATTCCAGCATTGGACTTACGTGCCAATTTATTTCAACATGTAGAATTTATATAAAATATATTAATATGTTTATATTGTTCTACATGCCGATGTCGGGCGATTGTAAACTTTCCCGATGGTAAACTCTCCCGGGTCTACTCCAGTGCTACCTGACAGAAACGTGTAAACTCTCCCGGGTTTATTCCTGTACTACCTAACGAAAATATGTAAACTCTCCCGGGTCTATTCCTGTACTACCTGACGGAAACGTGTAAACTCTCCCGGGTTTATTCCTGTACTACCTAACGAAAATATGTAATTCTCCCGGGTCTATTCCTGTACTACCTGATGGAAACATGGAAACTCTCCCGGGTCTAGTAAAAATCATAAAATAAATTTAATTTACATTTAAGTTGCGTTTAAAAATAGTCAATGGCAGTCAATCATATATAATGACAATATACGTAAATAATTAATGTCTTTAGCTGCTATGAGCTATAATATTATAGTGAAAATACAATAAAAAATAAAATTTCAAAAAATCTCATATACATATAAGTTTCTTTTAAAAATAGTCAATAATAATAATAATAATAATAATAATAATAATGACATAAGTTACAAATACAAAATATACGTAAAAATGTTAAAATTATTGTATTTGATAATAAGAACATACAAATTTTAAAAAAGTTAGGGAATCTATTTTTTTTCTAAAAAAATGTTTTGACATTTAAAACAACTCGGGAGAGTTTACATACTTCCTATAGGTTTTGACCCGGAAGAGGTTACACATTTACTTCAGGTAAACTTAATATTAACCCGGGAGAGTTAACTATTTTTAAAAATCGGGAGAGTTTACCATAACAACGGGAGAGTTTACCACCGCCCCCGATGTCATTATCCGGTATCTACACTATTAATTACGATTTTATGATTTTTAAACTCAAATTTATGACAGATTAGATAAAGTATACCATGAACAGGTGATAAAGTATATTAAACTAATAACGACAAACCTAATATAACGCTATAATAACTTAGTTGTTATCGAATTGATGTTTAGCTAATTTAAGGTAATTTTATTGATATTACATTTAGTAATAAACAAAAACTAACAAAAAAAAAAAAAAAAAAAAAAATGGCATTCATAGAAAATAATGCGTGCCTATAAAAATAAAACACATCTCTCACATAATAAATATAATTTTTATTTCAAATTATTCATATTTTACATCATCTCGGTAACTCGATGTTTCGATAGGTCAATTTTTTTATTTCAGTCACTTGAAACTTTAAGATAAGGAACTTTACTGTATCATGTTTTAAAACGTATATATATATTAATAAGGTATTTAAATACGGCTTAATATGTAAATATTTGTTACTCACAAAAAAAAAAATTGTCTTATTTTGTATGATTTTTTTTATGGTGTTTGTCATAAAATATGGTTTTAAAAATTGTAAAAATAGGTGCACATTGAAATCAGATTTGAAAAAGGTGAACACGGTGATGGTGATCCATTCGACGGACCTGGTGGAACTTTGGCACATGCTTTCTTTCCAGTTTACGGGGGTGATGCTCATTTTGATGACTCTGAAAAATGGTCAATAGGTTCATTCAAAGGTAAGATTGTATTTTAAATTCAATTAATTTAAGATTGTAATAAAATAGGTACCTATAGTTACAGTTGTAAAATTTAATATTTAAGATTGTATTCAAAAATATATAATTTATTCTTTCAAAATAACAACGCAGTGAAATATTTGTGTATTAATATCTATATGTAAAACTGTTAATTATTCCATTTCTGATGCTGCAATATATTTTATAATTAAATAATATATTACATAAGAATTTTTAATTTCTTTGAATTGTAGTTTCAACGATTTTATAGAAAATTGATCGCTAATTTTATTACTATTAACAGAATATTAAAATGACTAAAAATATTGTATAAATCACTTGTTCGTCAAATCCAATTTAAAATCTACTATAGGAATATGTAAAGTTGCTGGTGAATTATTAATTACTAAAATTAATTATCCTTAAAAGTTTTTTCGAAAAAAAAAACATTATTGTAAAATAAATAGCTTTCTTCCCTTCACTTTGAATATAACTATTTTGCTTTTAAAAATCACCTTTGAAAGCTTTCTATTTTAACCAAAGATCTTTTTAAAGTGATACAGCTATTGAAAAATTTTTAAAAGGATATTTTCAACGTAAAAAATGGTCTTAATTTAAAAAAAAATAAATGAATGAAGATTTTTATAAATTATTGAAACATTGAAATCTATAATAAACGTATACACATCCTTAGTGAGGTTGACAACACAGGTTGATTAAAAATGAAAATAACATTTCTTGTAGTCAATTCTAACTAAAATATAAAAAAATAATACGTACTTAGTTTTTTAAACATATTTTTCAAAGTAAGAATCATTATTAAATCATAAATCAAAACTCAAACCTGTACCTATCTTTGTATTGTGTAATAACATTAATTGAAAAATTAGTAAATTTCGTTATATGGAAACATTATTAATAAATATTTCAAAATATAGATAACTACTACAGTAGGTGATATAATCGTGTGTTTGTATTTTACAGGCACTAACTTGTTCCAAGTAGCAGCTCATGAATTCGGTCACTCATTAGGATTGTCTCACTCAGACGTCCGGTCCGCGTTAATGGCACCATTTTATAGAGGTTATAATCCATCATTTAATTTGGACAGCGACGACATAGAAGCCATTCAGGTTGAGCATGAAAACAATAATTACCCATCTTATACAATTAAATTAGGCCATGTGATTAACAACACATTTTTTTGTCCACCTTACTAGGCTCTGTATGGTGCTAACAGCTCGGGAGAAGGATCAGACAACGACGACGACAGTACAAGCCAGGGATCGGGTAAAAAGACAACAACGCAAGAACCTCCGGGAACAGAGGGCAGCGACGCTGAATTGTGCACAGACACTAAAGTGAACGCTTTGTTCAATTCAGCAGCCGGCGAAACTTTTGTGTTTAAAGGTAAGTTCCGCGTGAGATAATGTGCGCGAATATAATAATAAAAAATACAACCGCGTTCTCCATCGTGCAGGCGACTACTATTGGAAGTTGACGGACGACGGGCTGGCTCAAGGATATCCCAAGTCCATTTCGGGCACGTGGTCCGGCCTGCCGGGAAACATAGATGCCGCGTTTACGTACAAAAACGGTAAAACTTACTTCTTCAAAGGCACGAAGTATTGGAAGTACACTGATACCACGATGGATGACGGATATCCAAAAGACATAGCTGAAGGATTTGCTGGCATCCCGGATAATGTTGACGCAGCTCTTGTTTGGGGCGGGAATGGAAAGATTTACTTTTTCAAAGGTTGGTTTTGTGCGACACGAAAAATATATAACATAATTTCGTCTTCTTGCATTCGTCTGAAGATACAAACAAATTTACAATATAACCAATGACATATTTTTATATGCCAATAATAATGATCTTAACTAATAGTATGTGTGTTTCATATAAACTAACCCGATTACGTTATTTTAACTAAGCAATAATAACAACAACTAAGTTTTTTTTTGAAAAACTTGATATTTGACATTTCTGCTATTGGATGGTAAGTAGTTACTAAATATTACATTTGTAACACAAATAAAATTAGCACAAACAATATTAAGACTATACTTCTTATGCTTGAATAATACATAATATACTTATACCATATTTACGTACCTACAGATTGTTATTCAATAAGACTATTTTCTTTTAATCTAATTGAATACGTTAGCAACTAAAATAAACCTACTAAAATTTATGCAATTACTTGTTTTTGTACGATTGATAATTTAACTTAAGTTTTGTAAAACTATAACAAAATTTTGGTATATTTATATAAGTATTTGTACATAAATTATTGCTATCAACAACATTATTATTGTTTTTAAACTGTTTACCTTTGATACTCATTAGGCAAGTTTTTATTTGAGTAGTTAATATAAATTAATCATAAAATGTCAAGTTACATGAAACGGTCATCCTAAAGTAAATAGTTAAAATTCTATGTTAATTTACTTTTTTGTTTCAAAATTAGTTTTAACTTTCGTAATTTTATATTCCGAGCGAAGTGAGAAGTTAGTATTCATCTAACAATGGTTTTAATCATTCTGTTGTAATTTATAAAATATTAATTATAGAAACTTAAATGTTTTCCTAATTTTTTCGTTTTTATACAAAATAAAATTGTTTAAATATTGGGATTCATTTTTAGCTATTTAAGCTATTTTTGTTCCTTGAATCAATTCAAACCATTCGTTGGTATTGACTAAAGCTATACGTACTATTTTTATTATACTTGTCGAATCCACAAAATTAAGAAAACGAAATGAATAATATGAATATAATAAAACATAAACTATTCTTTATGCTGATTTGCTAGTTTCCTTCGCTCAAAATCGTTTTTCGTATAATCCACAATATCTTATTAAAATTTAAGACATCCATTACAATGACGTGGAACTCTTAACTTGCTATACAACTGAGCGAGTCTTCTTGTTTTTTTTTTTTTTATTCAATTTTGTATTTAAATTAAAAGGTCAATAAATGTATTGTTGATATTATAGAATTAATTATTTAAGTAAGGTACTTACAATATTATAACAATATTATATTATACTGGTTAAATTTTACAATTTTCGAATGAGGATTCAATTACTTTCGTGAATTTTTATCTATTTTATTTATCAACTTGCATTAATGTTTTAATCTTATAGTTTATTACTTTTTAGATAACTGATAACTATATTTTAATGCATCTATATTTTTTGAATTATGTTATATTCTCACGCACTACTCCAAGCTTAAAAACCAATCGATATTAACTTCTGACAGTGATTAATTGGAAGTGTAATAATTTGCACTTATTTTTCTTTATACTGAACATTTGAAGTCGATCATAAATCAAATAATGAAAAAAAAAACATAACTTAAATATTAAAGGCTTACATAAAATTTAAAATACTTGTAAAAAGAAAAAAATCACAGTATTTGTTATTTATTTTTAATATGATAAATATAATTAATTTTAGGCTCAAAATTCTGGAAATTCGACCCGATGCAAAAGCCCCCTGTAAAGAGCACATACCCGAAGCCTATCAGCAACTGGGATGGTATACCGGATAACATAGATGCGGTTTTGCACTACACCAATGGCTACACATATTTTTTCAAAGATGAAAACTATTACAGATTCAACGACAGAACGTTTGCAGTCAGTTCAATATATTATTATTATTAATTTAAATATTTTAAACGCTGATAAAATAAACTATCTACGTGGCTACATGAATCGTTCATTTCGATTTCCCAGGTCGATATTGCAGACCCGCCTTTCCCTCGCAACGCTGGCTATTGGTGGTTTGGTTGTAGGGCGGAAAACAAGGGACATCGACAAGAAGTGACCGCTGCACCCAGTATACTCAGACCCACGTGGATGGAAGTGCGACGGGATCACAAGGGCAATCAAAATACGGATGTCGGCGATCTGATTATGGACGCAGGTGAGAAATTTGTTTAAAGCAATACGAAAATTGGGCAACAGTGGCGTTAGATATTATAATAATAATTATTGTTGCCATTGTGTTTCTTTTCATACTTATTTACGCGCACCGAGTGTTCGATTACCTGCGAGAGATGTAAATAAAAATAAATTGTACCTATTCGAATCTATACCATGCAGACATGTATGTGCGCACATTCCTATGTGGAACATATCAGATTGATTTAATTGACATTCACTGTAGTCAAACACTCGAATGCACGTTCCCTTTTCGATTATCTTAATCGAACAAATTAAAAATGCACTCTCATGTAAATATGCATCTTTGGTGTCCGTCTAGTGCAGTAGACCGTGTGCACTGAGCACGACAAACGGTGCGTTTATAATATACACGAGTCGTATCGAAACGACGTATAAGTTATTCTGGTAAATATTCGTGGATGCATGGCGATATTATTATAAATTTCAAAATGTTCCCGGTGTTTGATCAGGATAGTTGAACGCGTCAAATTTTATTGACCAATGGCAACTATTTTCATATTGTAAATATTGTTATAATGTCCCTTTTTATGCCACCAGAAATATTGTATTCATTTAATGTAATCGATTAATGTATTTGCATACTTGGGTGTCAGTCTTTTTTTTCTGTGAACGGTATTTTTTTTATTTTACGGATTTGCTTATTTTTTTTTTACGGATACTTGCGTATCCACTATCGTATGCTAGCACGAATGCATGGTATGGTGTTATAAAATTACAGTGTTGTGTTTAAAAAAAAAAAACAAAAAATAAATACATAGAATGTTTAAATGTATTTGTATACACATAATACATTTCATGTTTAAAATTGCTGATGTCAATTTAATATTATAAGTGGAATGCGACTAGATACTATAGTAATTCTTTAGCAAAAAGATGCACGAATTCAATGGGTGTATATTATGTATCATGTTAACACATAAGATTGGATATTATTTTGTGGTTATAACAAAAAAAAAAAAAATGCAAACAGCTATACTATTGGTTTTTACTAGTTTGGTTTTTCAGCGCATGACACTCGCGTTTGGATTGAATGCTATTTTTTTTTGTTTTTATTACTATTATTATTTTGATATTGTGCGAATAATATCATTGAAATCGCAGCTATGTAATTTATGTCCGTTTATTGCACACGCTTTTAAAATTTATTTTTTAGAAATCGACTTTTGAAAAAAAAATTTACATTATTTATTAAACTGTAAACGATAATAATACTATACACTTATCATATTGTGTATTATTATATATTACATGTAGCTGTGTAAACAAGTTGTTCGGTGCTGAACGGTTCGCTCGCATTATGGATATCGGTATGCTAGTATGCTGGTTAGAAAAATATCTAGAAATACCGCTTTGAACAAAGAAAAACATATATATTTTTTTTTAATGTCCACCAACAAATTTTAATCCACCAGTATTGGATTGTGTTAACAGAAGAAGATAGTGGCCACACAGGTATTTTGAAAATGTGATGCTGTGCGGGGGACCGCATCGATTTATTATATATTGTTTGTTGAATGTTTTGGACACGGTGTAATACCTTACCTACACGTCAAGTGCCGAATACAACTACTGGACCTACCGAGTTATCGACCGACTGCAACGCCGCTGTGCCGGAAGCTTGTTTTTGTATACGTTTGTATACTTATACAAATATGAAAAAACAAATAATTGTTATTAGGATTCAAAAGGCCCTTGTACTGCCTTTAGTATTTATTCCAAACTTTGAATGTACGAGTTCAGCGTTGGGTCGACTTTCTTAAAGAGACTGAATTTTACACATCGTTATATAATATTATAATATGTATCTATATATTTAAGCTGATATCATTATATATAGTTTTTATATTAAATATTATTTTATTGTAATATACGTAGGTATATACGTTTGTTTTGTTTGAAAATTAATATTATTCTCATTGCTTGTAGACATGATATTATTTTTTATTTTAATTATAATTATTATCTCGTGACACGCGAAAAAATACTATGTTGCATTTATATTTTTAGTACATATTGTTCAAATTTTACAGTTTTAGAATGAAAATTGAAATATTGTATGAAAATATAGAAACTGTAACTGACTTGAGTGTATTTTATTCTAAATTTATATGTTGTTTTCAACACATTTATGTAGTTAAAAACAATGAATAATTGAAATGTCTTAAACAAAAGAAAAAATTAAAATATACGTATTCATCAATCGTTTTGCCATAAAGTTTAATTGAATTGAATTTTATTAAGTTCGTTATATTATTTAAAATATAGTAGTTTTTCTTGTAAAATAGATGATGCATATGGGTATTGGGTATAAATTCTTTTAAATATTGTTTCTGTCAAACGATTGGTGGATAAAAAAATTGTCATGTATGTTATGATTTTATATTTAAAAAATCAGCAAAAGTTTTTGATAGAACAATATGCAAAAAAGATGTATATCGGGAAATACAATTCGTTGTGTTAGTATTAAAAAATAAAAACTCGAAAGCAAGATAAACGATGATGCGTAGGAAAAAAGGCATGTGGCAATTTAATAGTTATGGTGGAATGGAAAAAGCTTCGAAGAACCGACGAAGACGAAACTTAGCCGATTATACGTGTGGAGAGCCCTCTAAAAAATTGATGAAATTACAAACTATTATTCTTCTTCTAAAAAAAAAAAATACCAAGCAATAATTTCATATTCCAAGTACGAATATTATTTTATAAGTTTTATCACACGTTAGTTTATAAAGAATGCTTTATTTCTAAATTATGTAATCAAATCAAATCGAAGGAATAAACTACTTACTACCAATACATAAATTATTATATTTTACTTAGTTTATTAAGTAAATATTGACTAGGTATAGAATTTTAAAATTGTTTAATTTACTAAAGAAATGATAACAAAAATAATAATAATAATAGTAACTAATAATGATAATTATACATACCATAGAGAAATTAAATTAGATAATAAACTGAGATATATAATTTATGATAAATTGTTTTTTGATATATCATGCTTTTTTTTTAAGTATTTTTATTTTAAATATAGTGTTTTTTGTTGCAACAACTATCTGATTATTAGAAATGCATATTTTAATTTATTTTATTTTTATTAGTTTGAATATTCATTATCCAAATAATTTGATAATTATGTTGTAAAAAAGTATTTTTGTTTTAATTTAACATGGTGTTACTTTTTGGACAGAAAGCACAAAATGGTTTTGGAAAGTTTCATTATTTGAAATAATATCATAGTGAGCTCTTTTAAAAAAATGATAATTTTCAAAATATTCTATAATTTTTCAAAAACATTTAAAAACCATGAACTTAATACTGACATTGAGACCTGAATTCAAAGATAAATTATATTGTTATATTTTTTTAATAATTATAGACATTTTACATTTTCATTGATTAGTGTTCTGTATAGAAGTAATATTTACTCTACGTAAATGTTTTAACCATTCATGAAATCTATAAAGAAATAATTAAAACTTACTAAAGTATATTTTCTATAAGTTATTCTATTTGTCAAAAGAAAATTTCATGGTTTTTAATTTGTGAAAATTGTTTAAGAATAGCTGCAATTATTATTCAAGTTATTCGAAAATGTTGTGCTTTTTTTTTACTAACGCATGTTTTTGGAAAGAGAATTATTATAATATATTATATTTTGAAAATAAATTTGAGTATATGACAATTAATTTTATGTAGTGAAATTGAAATGGATATATTTAATTAAAAAGGTTGTAATTTAATTCTAAGAAATATAATATATGATGGCTAATTATATTATAACATGTACCTTTTATATATCGATTTTGATGATTTTAACCCGCTGATTAGTGATGTGCTTTGAGTTTGAGATAACCACAATGAGAGATTTTAGTAAATATGCAATATTCAATAGAACCTAAAGAGCAGTTTAAAAAAAAAATGTAGTTACTGGTTACAATAGTATTTCTGAAGCACCAGCTAGCATGCAGACTTTTGACATTGAGCCTGGTTTGAGATTTCATTTTTTGTTCTAGGCTTATTCATTTGACTTATTCATATGTACTTTGAATTTTTTTTATCTGGCAATATCATATAAGTTCTTTCAAAATGATTTTTCACGAAATCCTAACTTTATTTGTGTTGGTAAGTCAAACTCAAGTGACTAGGCTGCAAATATAATAATAAATATCTTTTGTGACTAAAACGTGTACGATATTGTTTCTTCTAAACTGTATTTGATTATAATATTATCCTGTTTAGACTTGACCTGTATGCCAATGTTATGACTCTTTGATCTTCATGCCGGTATTTCATCTTTTAAAATAGTTTATATATCATTTATATCAATAGACTCAATAGAGACAAATAATGATAGCGTGTAACAGATAGTAATATTAAGTAATAATACGTATATAATAGTGTATATAATAATTTAACGTTATAAATGAGATAAAGCTTGAAAAGTTCAATGTTTTCATGAATCCAGGAAGATAATAAACTATTTTTATAGCTTCCTTTTACAATCATCACAAATATTAAATTGGTACATACTTTCAAATGTTTTTATACTAATCTGTGGTGTAGGTACATGTAGAGTACTAGGTAATCGTTCTATAACTGTTCATTTTGAAACATGTACTTTATAAAAAAGTTAAAAGGAGGTTTTCTGTAAAGATTGTATGAAGTTTTAAATTTAAATATTTAGTATTAAGCGTTAAGACTCAAGTTTATAATTTGGTATAACCGTATAGGCAATGTAGAGTGTTATGCGACATGAAAAATAAAAATAAGTACGATATCAAGATAAGAAGGTTTTAACCGAATCTTATTTGAAATACTAACATTTTCTATAACACCGTAATATTATATACTAAGCTAATATAGCTAATAAACATTTAATTTAACTATTAACATAATTAAAAAAAATTTTTTTTAATTACATGGATTAAATATAAAACGTTTATATAAATGCATTTTTAATCTAAGTTTACCTCATTTTAATTTATCATATAATTAATAGTATTGAATAAAATTTTTTTAGTAATTATTTATTTTAATGTCGAAAAAACACAAACAGTTCGTTCTTAAACAGGAAAACTCCACTAGGGGGCGCCTATTAACGCTACAATATCGTGGTTTTTCCAAACAGTAGCAATCAATAAGGTCAAGTGCCTTATTAAAGGATACATTCGATAGTGGTACATAGACAAGTGTCTCCGTAAAATAATTCAAGTGACTATCAATGTTCTTCTCATCCCGCACAAAAGGGATCATTAACTTTGTGTAATATTTTACAGATGAAAAATGCAAAAATTGTAATTTTTTTTTTAAAGATAACTCTAGAATATTCAACGAGACGCAGCCGAGGTTTGCTAGAAGTAGCTCACCAAAACACTCAGTTACCTTATTGTGTATTATCTTGACCTCGTTGTGGTGGTGCATTTGAACCAGATCCAGAGTTCCAGTGTTCCAGGCGTCAAAGATACTCAACTGTTCACAATTATTTATAACTGTGGTAGAAAGTAAACTACTTATGTATATTATAAATTATTGTACATAGCTATATAATACACTTCATAATTTTGTACGTTTATATTTATATTTATTAATTAATAATTGTTTGAATTACCGATTCATCCAACCAATTTGAGTACACACACATTACACGTGTTAAATTGATTTTTTGGTTCATATCTAATGATAAAAATAATGCTGTAAAATTCCTTATATGATCACTATGTCATCTCATCACTCTGTCGTGATTTAATTAAATTGTTCAATAACATTGTTACCATTCACCGAAATAATAGTATTATTATTTTATAATCATATTAATATTCAATGAAGTTTCTCGTATACAACTAAGTACAACTAAGTATCAATTCTAGATAGCTTTTTGAAATGATAATGTTTTAACAATATTTCAGAAGATTTTAAAAACAATTTAATGACGATACTATTTTTAAAATATTTCTTAAACATTATTATCTCTCAAAATGCCACGTGGGATGTATTATTATTTATTAATTGTTTTTAAGTTTAAATAAGGAGCTTGGTGCTGATTTTTCAAATTTTCCACAATCCTATAAAATATAAAAATTATATTCTATTCATTAGTTGTCATATTAATTATAATGCTTTTTCATTAAACTACAGATCGATATATTTTTAGGGAGGAGTGAGGTTGATATGGTATATTATACCAAAAATTTTTTTTTAACAAAAATAATGTAAAACCCATGAACATTGTCGGATTTTGATAAATATTTTTTGTCTGAAAAAAAGATTTCCTACAGCCAGTAATAAACTCAGATTTTTATTTTATTTCAAAATAATGGTAATATAATCAAATAATTTGTAAAAAACCTAAAAATTGTATTTTTGAAAATACCATATAAAGCTTGAAATTAAAATATTGAAAAACGAAGTTCAATAAGACCTATAAAATATTACTCTCTATAAGTTTAAATCTGAGTTTAAAGATCAAGTTAGGTTTATTCTACAAAAGATGATCATTATTCCCGTAGAACGTATTTTTGTGGACAAAATTACATTGGCACCGAGCGCCTTAATGTTATAATGTAATTATTGTTTCATCGACAGTAAATAAATTAAGTATTTTATTGTTATTATGACATATATTTATATTATACTATATTATTTTATAATGTATAAAAGTCAAGGGATTGATTCATTACGTGTTTAATACGTGATTAATATTGAATTTATTTGTCAAGATAAAATTAATTATTGATTATTTGCGAGTAATTTTAAATCCGAAAATTGTGTAGTATGTTTTTCGTATAGGTATGCGTTTATTTATCAATAATTGATTAGAATACTATTTTTTTCTAAAGATTAAAAAATTTGGATAAAAATGTTATACTGGTTTTTACTTTTTATTTACTAATGCATAAAATATCAAGTGTTTATTTTTATTTTTTAAGCTGAAAATGATTTAGTAAAAATAAACTATTACCCCATAAATGTATCAATATAAACATAAGATTTATGTAAAATGTATGTGTTTGACATTTGACAATTCATTACTCAAAAATAAGTAATGATATTTTGCTGTTAATAAACACATTATTTCTTTTTGTTCAGATAATTAATACTTATTTTAGAATATTGAATCCTGTAGAAACTCGTTCTACGCTTTTGTAATTGATTAATAAAAATATATTATATTTTTTTACTTGTATAGATTAAATATTTATTTTTATAAATTATTTTATGGAAAAAATTTGATTGTTTTATAACTAAGATAAATTTAATAAACAAAAAATATTAACGACTGAAATTATTTGACTCAGTGTTTTTCAAATAATATATAGATAATGTAAGTATCACGATATTTAATAATATAATTCATTGAATAATAATCCAGGATAATTATTTTGGGACTGGGAATCAAATTATGTACACATTTTTACATATATTTTGTTGAATTAAAAAAAATAAAATATGAAGTATGACATATAATAATCCGATGTGTGGTATACTGTTTAAAATCATATTTTAAAATTAATATTGCTATAATATTTTGTTATTTTTGTAAATAGTTGCTTCGTTATTATACCACGTTTTTATCTTTTATTTTTACTTCGCAAAACCAGATGAAAAATGTGTAAATCAAAATTGCTTTCTTAGACTAAAAGAAATAGGGTTTTATGTTTGGTTACAATACTAATTATGTTCGCACATTGAATGAGAGTGCGTATTTCAGTCGATTTTCTCTGCTACAATTTTTCATCAATCGCCATCTATTCCCAGGGGAGTACACCACATACCTACTATATAATAAACTATACATAGGTATATAGATTCAAAAGTGTAAAGAAAAATACTCGAGTTTAATGCTAAACTATGAAACTTTTGACCATGGTGATAAAATTTAGACACCAACTAAAATTAAATCCACACGGAGATTTTACAGGAGTTTTCGTTCTCTAAATACGAAATTCTTCGTTTAGGGAATATGTCTTAGGTTTAAGACTTAAGTATCAGATATATTCATATAATAATATTATGGTCATCAATGATTTAGTGTCAAAAACGTTTGTATTAAGTATGTAACCGATGCGATGTATAAGACGAGAATATAACGATCGCGGATGATTTTTTTAAAGAAAATATTTAACGATGAGATTCGACTCGTGTCGATAAACGAAATTGAAAAACCGAGATAAATAAGTAGTGAAAAGCACCGAGAAGTTCCGATGAGTTATAAACAAAAAAACAAAAAAATATAACGTTAAACCCCGACTGTAACGCAAAATAAACCTTATCGAAAACAGTCCACGGACATGTGTGTAATTTTTCGCGGCTGCGTGTACACGTATTGTTGTGTGATGTGTTGAATATTAGTCACCGAAATCGATATTTGCTGTTGTACGAATTTACGTCGACGGCGCGTTGACTGATTTTATATAATAATAATAATAATAATAATAATCGTATGATATAACACGATAAAGTAATTTATTATATATTATTTATATTTTAAATGAAGTCATATAATATAAACTGGTAATTATATGCGCAATAAGCAGCGACGACGACGTGCACATAAATAATATTATCGTTGTACCTACACACACGTCATAGGAATAAAAATCACTGTTCGTGTCTTGGTTTTTGTTTCGCCAGTGTGGTTTAAGTTTTAATTAAATCGGGTCGAGCCCGGTGGACTTTTCAGTGCCGTTTAATCGCCGCGGTGTGCGCGTTTGTGGTATAGTGTTATTAGCTAGCAATACCGACGACGATGACGACGAAGACGCGCACCAGGGTCGCATACAGAGCACTTACGTCTGGAATATTTCGCGGACTAGACGAGCATTATCGTCGGCACACTCGCCGGAGATCATCCGCACACTGCACCCTGTATAACATGACGTGACGGAACCCCGCAGAGTCTCAGCGACAGGATTTTATTGTGTTGCGCAATTTCCTCCGTCGGTAGGGTGTACACCACCACCACCTATCCTACCTATAAAATATTATACAATATCAATGTATATTACATATTTACGTATAACAGTGTTATAATGTATCATATATAATATATGTGTATGACACATCGACGTAGGTACCTATATGTATATACCGAGAAAATATAACGAGATTCACCGTTTGCGTTAATACTGAAACGTTATTTTTTTCAATGAGGCGCGCGGTATCATTATGATATGAATTTAGCCGACTAAAAAAACGTTGTTTTCTACGTTCAACAATAATAATATGATACGGGTTTATCCAGAACGAACAACATGTAAATATATTATGTATAGCAGGTCGACGGAGTCTTGACGGTTAGAAGTATGATAGAATGGAATATTATAGTTTTTTATTTGCTGATAAGTATATTTTTACTCACGTGTTTTGTATGATTGAAATGCAAAAATCAATGTGATTTCAGTGTTCAATATTATTAATTATCTTTAATTAAAACTAACAAAAATAATTCAATTATTATAAATCTATTTTTACAACAGACGAAATTAACGTCTTATATTGGTTGGCAGACTACAATAACGACTGATACATACGCTTAGGTATAATGTAAGATATAGAAAAAGTGCAAAAATAGTACAATTATTGACATAATATTGAGAATTTGTTTTTACCAGCAATAATTGGCAAATTAATATTGATCCATTCACCATTGTCACATTGAATTGCAAATAATCAGATAATTAATAATATGATAATACATAGATTGATAATAAAATAATATCAGTGTAACCGTATGATTACAAGAAAACATCCCTAAAATGCATAATTATTTATACGAAAAACAAAATTACTCGTGGCCGATAACTAAATCAGTACATTTTACCCTATTACTGTAATAACCGTTTAGAACATTTAGGAACTTATCTCCTCGTAATATACGTAATATTGTATCAGCCACGAAAGTCGTTATGGTTTACGTTCATTTTGCACTCGTAGATTTACTAGGTATAGGTAGTTTGTTTCGTCAGCTAAGTAGGTATAATATATTATTAAATATTTATTTTTCTTCAGAAATACTGCATAGTAATATATTATTTCGTTTTGTTTTCGTTTCTTGTCACGTGTTGTTTGCATCGTATCAATTAACTAGTTCACCGTTGATGTACGAAACGGACGTCGAAACTTCATAATACTACACCTGGTAAGTTGGTAAGTACTTGGTATGTTGTATACTGCAATAGTGTAATATTATCGTCACCAAATTAGTTATTTTATGCAAAAAAAATAGACCCGACGGTGATGTGTATCGGGAGTGGGGTGCGGTTGTGAAACATTCTACTGATGGCTGTGCGATTTACCCTCTCCGGTAGACGACAACCGTTGTGTCCCAGTGAAACGTTTTCCAGTCGATATACAATACGTCATATACTTTGCTTATGTATCATTATTATTTTAAAAAGATTCGCTGACGCTGGCTGCCTAAGAATAATAATGTAGTCCATAGGATAGGATTTTAGTGAAAAATGTACAAATCGAAAACGAAAACTAAATAATATAATATAGACGAGGGGCGACGATTTATTTTGAACAAATCGAATAACACAATACGCATTCAGTTCATTGTATAAACGTCAATATTATTACACTCTGCAGGGGGATGAAGTTTTTTTCCAGCCACTGATATTAGTTTTCTTTAAAAATAATGTCGTTCGAATTCTGGTAACTGTCTTAAAAATTGCACGTCAAATATAGTATGATAGGATAAAAAAAAAAAATACATATTTTATTAAAATTGAATTTGTTGAGCACGGGCGGTGAGATGGAAATTCGTTAGCAATTTAATTACTATTGCGTAAGTACTTATAAATAATATAACGAATTCTATGAATAAATTAAATTGTTCGTGCGAATTAAACTATTATTATTTCCTGTGCTTTTATAACAATATGATACTGTGTTTTCAGATACATTTTTGAGTGCAAGAATGATATAAATTACACCTCCATTAGATAAAACATGTGTGTTTTATTTTCGAATAAAAACTGATCAGACACAACTGAATGCCATTGTATTGTGGGGCACTCGTCTCGTCGTTTTGATTATAGTTCTTTTACATATTATATGACAGCAGTTGTGCCTATTGCGTATTAAAATAATATTGTTTGAAATTTGAAAACGATGTTAATCAATCCCATTTAAAATATTTTTTTGGCTTATAAGATAGAGTGTTTATGACATACTTTAGGTATATTTAAAATACTTAGAGGTATGTATTATAATATGTGAATGTATGTAAAACGTGACTAAAGTTTTTGAAACGCATTAATTCGTGAGTATAAATTGAGTCATACATGATAAAAAAATCAACGAAATCCGGGAAGTATAGAAAAGTTACATAATGTAATCTAAATTCACATACGATTTAATATGATGAAAGTATATATTTTTAGACGGTTTAAATTCGGAAGGATAAAAACTCAGTTAGAAACCAATATAGTTCGGTTTACGCGGTTTTCATTTAAAAACGAAAATAAAGAAGACAACAGATATAGTATTTAATCGCGAGGACCTGTATTTATTATTATTTTATCTTTACCATGGACATTTACTAGGGATTTTTACACACTTTTTTATTCTATTTTACGATCTCTACCACGTCTTCCCTTGATCGTCGCAGCAATGGTATATTTTAACCTGAACTTGAACAACGTTTTTCGAACTACCTTTACAAGCAAAACTTTTTTGTCCTATTCAGTGAGTTTAGCAGCGGTGACGGTGACGGTGAAAACTTTCGCACAATAACGCCTAATTAAACACACTGCTTGTGTGTGTGTGTGTATGATGTGTTAAGGGCTTTTTGGATGCGATACGAACACCGCGGTTCACCGACAATATACGATGAGCTACAGCAAACACTTTTTCTCAGCCTTGTTTCAAAACGACACACACACGCCTATACCTAATGTATTTACACGACCATACTATATTGCACTACTGCACGGCGATAAAACTTTACAGTCGATTATATGCCGTAATACGTTATATGTTCGTTTAAATAAATACCTAATAATAAAAATGAGTTCATCGTGGATATTGCAGGATAGGTAACAATTAATTGTCATACATCAGAACTTCAAGTTGTACATTTAGCAAACTTTTTGTTCACAAGTTCGGGTTAAGATTATTAGAGTTCGTTCTCGTTCAGTCGTACTCTTTTAAGTATATTATATTATTATGTTTTCAATCAGTGCACTTTTTATAACAGTTATCATATATGTAGGCTTATAAAGTTGAATAAAATAAATAATAACTAATGTTATATATTTTAATATAGGAAAAATGTTATCTATTATTATTGTTATTTTTTATTTACTAAAACTCTGATGGAACTTGCTCAACTCAAAACTATTATATTTGGTTAGTTCAGTGGTAGTTTGTCCATAATTGGTAATAAAAACGAAACGATTAATTTATATTACACATATTAAACTGACTGTTATTAAGGAATTCAACTGTGAGGTTCGGCAAAGCTTTCTAGCTTAACACCATACAGACTTTTCAGACCATATGTCTGGGATTAATCACCTCGGTCTCCTTGCTGGTAAATAAAACAAACGAAACATTTCTAAATGACTTCAGCCTTCCGGTACTAAACGAAAACTTGTATACTGTTGTATGTTACCTATGAAAAAACCCTCAATATTTGAGTTTTTATTATAAATCTACAAGTATACGTGAAATGTTTCATCGGTGTACATTTTTAAGAAAACAAATCCTAGGAAATCCGTTCAGGAAATTGAAAAGGAAATAGCGTTGCTGTCTTTTAAAACCCTTACTGAATGGGGGAGTCTTATATGGATAATTTATTTTTTTAATTTTATTTTTAATTAAAAAATGTCATAAATGTACTTATTATATTATTGTATCAACGTATCAAGCCTAATAAATTAAATAACGATTTTCCACACACCTATTTAATTTAAGTAGTTTTAGCTTTTGTCTTTGAAATAAAAAGCAAGCTTATTTGAAAATAAGTATTCGATCAAATCTAAAACTAGATTAATTAAATAATTGATCTATTTTCTATTTATTCTGCGTGAAAATATGAAAATATCTTAACTACTATTAAGATAACAAAAACATAACAAATTATATTTTTAAAGTCTTAATTGTAAAATAAGTTGTTTATATAGACATATAGTAAATACTAAATTCATATAAATAACCTCTGTGTGCTTAGTCAGAATTGAAAGCTATACAATATTATAGTTATATGTCATGCGAATTATTGCACACATAAAAATGTTTTAAACACGACGTCGTCGTTTAAACATGTTTTTTTTATTTACTTTTAAGATATATTATAATATATTTTTTAAGAATACGCTTTTATGTTTATAAATGAGGACAGTGTTATTTCCATCCGTATTTGAAATAATATGTCATATGATATACGATCGTATATACATGCCTTTTAGTATTATTCAGAAAAGACACACTCCTATTAAATGTATGCTTACAAATTACATTACACTTATAAGAGTGAAACACAGCGTATTTATAATTATCCAAGACCACAAATCATCTGTCAAGTACGCAAAGTACCATCCAGATACACTTGAGCATATGTGTGAAAACACAACGACCAAACTATTCTCCACAATCAGGTTGAAATAAATTCAAAGAAAAAATCAAATTGTTACACATGTGTGATGTGTATATAGATTAGATAAATACTAACCTAACCTAACCTATAGGTATATTGTTAAAATATATCCTCAAAACAATTAAGAAATTAAGTATTATTAAATTTATTACTCACTATTTCTGCTTAAACATTTTAACATTTATTTCTGTTTATAAAAATACTTATTTTTTTAAAGACAAAAATAGATGAAATAAACATGTAATATAACATACCTAATAATATTTAATTGAAGAAAAAATAGAATATTATTTAAATAGTAGTAAATTATATTTTAGTTATATATATATAAAATTTACCTATAGTTATTTTCGTCAGTCGTCACTATAATCAGTTGATATATTAAAACTGAAAGTAATAATAATATGAATATCTACCTATAATAATATACTAAATAGTAAATAGTATGTGGTATAGATGCATAATAATTTATCGCTATACAATAACTTTTCTGATAACTTATGAACATGTTAAAAGGAATACTTAAAAGAAATCTACACGAAATAAAAATAAATATTTTATAAAATTTCAAGAATTTTGTGAAAAAAAAAATTTACGTACTAATTACATTGATTTGTATATATACCTAATATTTACAATATAATTTCACTATCTGTAAGTAAGAATACAATAATAATAATAATAATAATATTATTTTAAAACTTTTTTTTTAATTTTTAAAAGTTTGTGACTGTTGCAATTGTATCAATCTTAATAAAATTTATAAAAAGCGAATGACAGATTATTCTATAGAAAAAATAAGATTATAAGAAGATTTAATGAAGAAAAATCAGTTGATTGAAACGTGTTTGGCTTATAGAATTCATGGATATTAAAATTTATAATGTAGCTTCATAAATGCTTACATCACCAGAAAGTGATACTAAGAAATAAAAAAATTTCAAATACACACTTGCAGTCTTGCAGCATAATATAATATAATATTTTGTTTATGAATTTTAAAGTCATCAAATTATATAAGGTACAAAATAAATATAAGAAATATTATAATATTTAATTTAAATTAAACATATTACTATACTGTTATTGATATTTATTATTTCTCACGTGAATTAAAAATATGTAGATAAGCATAGCTAAAACACTATCTACTTACCTACAATAAAAACATGAAAATAAATTGATACCAGAGACAATTTCTAAATAGCTGATCTATTGAGTCAACTAAACTGAGCCACTTAAATTAACCATTCACGTGGTAAGGGGAGGGGAGGGGTAAAAAGTAAAAATTTCCCAGTAGTTTTCAAAAGCGTCATGAAAAACCCTAAAAAAAGTAACAAAATACGGGAATTTTTACACATAATCAGTTTTCAACAAAATCAATTTTTTTATTTTGCTTCAACTCAAAAATATTTAGAATTTTTAAAGCTATTTATAGAAATAGAAATTTGATTTTTCTAATTTTTTTTAGATTCTGAACGAAGTGATGAATGTATAGATTTCACAATGATGTGTTTTTTTTCTGTGTGCGTACAGCATAACTAGTCGAAATAATGCTTCAATTTCAAACTTTGGGAGTGGTTTCCGATGTAAAAGTGAATATCCTTGGTGCATTATACAGGTCAAAAGTGAACAATTTCCAACAGTTTTCAAAAAAATCGAGAAAAACATAAAAAAAATGACAGAAAAACAGGAATTTTTACGCAAAACCAGTTTTAGACCAGATCGATTTTTTATATGGTTGTAATTCAAAAACTAATCACTATAAATACTTGAAATTTTTACCAAATGTTTATGTTAGTGTTATCTATATACAGTTTAATTTTCAAAAATGTTTGACTTTTTCAAGTTATTTATGGACCACTGAAATTTTCAATTTTTTTGAGAATTTTTTTTTGAAGTGTCGGTAAAAAAATGTTGGATGACCAAAAAAATTTGAAAATTTAATACAAGGTTCCTTATAAGTTGTTCTTATTGTAGCTAAAAAAAATTAAAAATCGTTAGTCACAACTTTTTTTATAAGCGTTTATAGTTCAAATTTTTACGAAATCTGTCGAAGACGTCAAAATTTGCAAGTAATTTTGAAGTTGAAGAATCATAAAATTTTTTGTGTTTATAACTAAGGATTAAAAATACAACACTAAGTTTTCCATAAGTTTTCCTTCAAGTAGCTAAAACTCGAAGCATCATTATAGGAAAAATTGTACGTGCGTTTGATTTTTAAATTTTTACGAAATAGCGTAACGATAACGATTTTAAATATTTGTTATTATTCAAAAAGTATAAGTCGTAGATACTTGAAAATTTTACCAGTTATTTAGATTGGAATTTTCTTTACATGATTTAATTTTCAAAATGTTTTGACTTTTTTTGAGATATTTATAGACAACTGAAATTTTCAATTTTTCTGAAATTTTTTTTTGAAGTGTCGATAAAATTTTTTTGGCCATATAAAAATACTTGAAAATTTAATACAAAGTTTCTCAAAAGTTATTCTTATAGTGATTAAAAAATTATAAAAATACATAGGCATAATTTTTATTTATTAGCATTTGAAGTTCAAATATTGACTTAATACGTAAAAATTAATATTATATTAACTAATATTACTCAATAACTTTCAATAATATTATATTTTACGAATACTTACGAACTTTAAAGTTATCAAATCATACATACTTATATGAAAATAATAATATATATTCTATAATATCGCCTTGATATATCTACCTAAACAATTATATTATAGTATATTTAATCGAACATAATATATTCAAATATTTGCTAAAAAATGTATATAATATGCTTATTGCTTATTGCTTATGTATAATCGGATGCATAACTAAAAAACACTATACTCACTCAATATAATATACTTTGTGCTTATTATAATACGGACGTCGTCCTAATAGTAATTACTAATTACAGTCTTCAGGTCCCAAATAGAACGCAAGAAAAATAATCTTGATAGTAAATAATTTACTGCACTTGTTCAGCCTTGTGTAGTAGGTATTCACTTTCGTCACTTGGAATAATATCATATTGTATAGCTAACATCCGAACGAAATGTGGGAAGCGACAAATGTCGTGAAACGTGAGCCGAGGTCGTTTTTCACCGGGATTCAAGTAGCACACTCGCCAATACGGTTGTACACAGATCGTGTATTGCTCTTAACAATGGGCTCTCGACCATCAAGACTTGTATGACACCTTGAACATGGAAGAAGAAAAAAATACATGTACATACGTTGTAGGTATTTCTAGTACCCGCCACGGACCGACCGGCAGACCAGAAAAAATATATTATTAATAACAGCTAGAGTAAATTGTACTTATTATATATATTTCACACTTAACTGCGTGACGCGCGTACCTTGACATAAATACTATAATACTACATAGTTTCTTGGTTATATATTGACGAATTCAATTAAGGCATTTTTTTTTAAAAATCACTCAAATACAAAATATAATAACATGGTTAGATATGATGGTTTTTGACATCACAAAATTACGATTTGCTTACATATTTTAACTATTACTTATTGAGATTGTTTTTAGTTGATATATTTTATAGGAAAGGTAAATAAATTAACATTAAAGTTATTAAAATTTGGTTTTATGTCATTCTAAAATTCGTATCAATTCTAAAAAGCATTCCACTTATACCTACTAAACATATGGAAATAGGCTTTTTGAATTAAAAAGTATAAGAGGACATTTGGTGATATTTTTAAGACTTGACATGACGAGTGCATTCTACTGTATCTTATGATAATGTAGACAGATATTTAGTTTTACAGTTTAAAATTGAAAGAATAACCAATTATAAAAGTCACTACTTCCGTACTAGGATAAGTAAAATTTCTCAACTACTAAAATAAAAAAAATAACTATTTTAACTGTTACACTTATGAACATTTTCTTACAATGAAAGATTTTAAAACTCTTAGATCATGATTTTACTGCTCAAAATGAATATTATATTTTTTTATTTGAAAACCGTAATTTCGTTACGGTTTAGTAATTTTGACATTAATAAAATATGATAATGTGTTATAATCGTATTTTTTACATCCAAGTTTAAGATGGTTGAATTAATAATGATTCTTTTATGTTTATACAAAAAAAAAAAAAACAAATTTTGTGGTCATGAACGGATGATTTTAGGTTGAACAAAATTACATTAATCCCGAAGCTGCATAGAAATCTAGAAATAAATGCTTGCTTATATAACACAGCGTATATAATTATAATTTATAATAAATAGTGTATGAAAGGAATGTTGATCGATATGTTAGTACCTAATCAAAAATGTTTATATTTACGTTTGTTTACGTTAACATTAAAAGAATGCGTCGTCATAATGCTAATATATTAAAGTGCCTTATATGGGGTTGGTTTATTTTGACAAAACAATATAACACGGCTTCCGATACGTTCGTAAATAGAACAACTTTATGAATTACAATTATTGTTGCCTTAAAACCGTTAAACTAAGACAAAAGATACATATATGGTTTTTTTTATTACCTATTTAAAGTTTTCATGACAATAATTATCTAAACTTAGGGATACAGAAGTATGTTTTTGACATTTTGTAAGTCAGATCATGATAGGTATAAGTAAGAACTATGATTTTTGATGTACATAAAAATAAAAATTATCACGTTATAAAATAATTTAACTATTATACAATTATTCAATTAGATAAATACATATAAACATATACATAAATACAAGTTTATTGATTTAAGATATCATGAGGTCGACCACGTTGGAGTCGGCGACTGATTGGACAGATATTTAATCTATAATATTGTGGATCACTTGCTTTTTGCAATTGACCAAAGCAGCTATTGATAATTTTTACTTCTTTGATATATTCTTTGATAGTTGGTAATTGAAAATCTGTGTGCAGTGCTTCATTTCGAATAAGCTAAGGGGCATTTGAGATTACTCGTAGGACTTGCATTTTTTTATGTGATCGGTAGCACATTGACCCTAGACCAGGATGGCATATATGATTAGAGGACGAATGATTTGTTCATATAACAGTAATGAGTACTTCTAACTTAATGAAGTTTGACAATTAGTTAGTGGGTATAGTATTTTTAAACTTTTGTAACCTTGCTGTAATTTGGAAGATATATGGGGATTCCAGGTGAGTTTTTTATTTAAAACTACTTCAAGGTATTTGATATAATGATACCAAGCTATATTTAGTCTGTTGAAGTTTAAGGTGTTGTATAGTTCTTGGGTCTACGTAGAGTGAAATGAACCGCTGAGCTTTTCGATGGGTTGAGGATAATTTTCCAACTTTGCGACCATTTCTGAACTTAATCGAGATGGATTTGTATGTTTTCTATTACGTTTTCTTCTTTATCAGAGCTAGAATATATGACACTTTCGTCCACGCACCGAATTATTTCAGTGTTTATTGTTGTGGGTGTGGGGAAGTTGGGTATTGTATAAATTGAAAAGTATTGGAGATAATTTTGATCATTGTGATATACCTGCATTAATTTGTTTGATATCCGAGTTAGTTTCATTGATTTGGACGGTAAAACTGCGCGAATAGAGAAAAGATTTAATGATGTTAAAGATAAATGTAAGTGTGTTAAGGCACTTAAGTTTGTATAGCAGTCCGTTATGTCAGACCTTATCGAACGTTTTTGCTATATCTAAGAAGACTGCTTCGATGTGCTCTTTTTTTTCGAACCCATTATTTATGTGTTCTGTAATACGAAGAAGTTGTTGAGTCTTGAGTCGTCGAGTGGCTTGGTTTAAAACCAAATTTACAGTGAAGTATTGCTTCTGTTATGTTTAAATGACTAAGAAGTCTGAAGTGGATAATTTTCTCGAATATTTTTGAGACCGACGATAATAAGCTTATAGGCTTGTAGTTATATGGATCAGTATTATTTTTACTTGTTTTTTTAATTGTTATTATTTTGGCCGTTTTCCAAGCATTTCCGTAGCAATGTACGCAGGTAGGAGGACTATTTTTATCTTAAGTACATTCTGAGTAGTGAGGTTGTTCTGGGCATTTAACGCATCTAGGCGGTAGTGCAGAAGTTTTTGCTATGATTAAAACATTGACAGTTTTAATATAGGGTATGGTGTTGTTATTTTTACGATTTTCCACCGTTATTACACAGTGAAAGAGACGATCAAGTGTGAACATTTTTGTCAAGACTAGCCATGACAATTGGAATTGGAGACTTACTACCGTTTTATAGATGAGTTACAGAAGTGACGTTTTATTCTAGATCTGTTTTCCAGAAGTTGATATGAATGATACTTGATTTGGATTTCGGACAGATATTTTGTAATAGTACGATAACCATCGACGGTTGATAAGTTTAATTTAAAAAAAATATTTTTATTATGTAATTTAAAATTTTCAACTATCATTGGCGAGATTTTTTTCAAGAAATCAGTAAATCAGTATAGTCGTTAATATCGTAAATATATAACGGGGGAATTGTTTGCTTTACTTCTGTGATATCCATATCGGTTAAGTCTGTATTGGTGTCGTTTGAATCATCATTAAGCATAATGGTTTTTGTTGACAATCTACTGAGAGAGCGCAATACTGCTAGAACGTTTACCAGTATTTTGGGAAGTGTATTCTGGTATTCGGAATGATGAAACCATGCAATGAACTTTGGATTAGTGCACGGCGGTATAAGATAAGTGAGTGATTTATATGAACACAACCTTTTACGATAAACGTCGTGCGAAGACTGACAAAAGCTATTAAGATGCACGCACGTGAAATCTTGTTCAATAAAGTTTTTGTTTCACGTGTACGTGCAACGTGCTGAATATTTGGTTATACCTACATACTATAACATGGTTACGACATCAAAAGCCAATCAAAATTAATTTAGTTTGTACCTACCTATTATATTCCCGCGTGACATGTGATAAGGTTGTAACAATTTAGCTACAGTGATTGTAATTATTATTATGTCGACTGAAATATATTATTTTTCAATCTGTAGGCGCGCGATATCAATCCGGTCGTCGTTTGTCATATCTACTACGCGATATGGATCAAATGTTATATTATTATTATTTATTAAAATTATTTACAATCTATACATTATACAATAATATACGTAATTAGTATAATAAGCAAATTTGATAGTGGATAATGGTTAGTGACAGGAGATAACATTTATGGGCCTGAACGCAGCAGTGCGACCCGACATTATGCATACTATTATTATTATTACCTATTCATGATTAGTTAAGTATTTTTATAATATTTTGATAATATGTATCGTGCAAATGTATAAAAACTATTGATTTTGGA
This sequence comes from Diuraphis noxia, assembly GCF_037042655.1. Lineage (NCBI taxonomy): Eukaryota > Metazoa > Arthropoda > Insecta > Hemiptera > Aphididae > Diuraphis > Diuraphis noxia. The sequence continues at coordinate 68,154,187 of NW_028301712.1, read as the reverse complement.
ATATGATACATGTGATAATGCTGTGATAATTTAGCTACGGTGGTTGTAATTATTATTTATTATTTTATCGATTGAAATATATTTTTCAATTTGTAAGTGTACAATATCAATATGGTCGTCGTTTGTAATAGCTACCTTCTACGAGATACGTAGAAAAGTATTTAAGGATACTATAGCATTTATGTAATATTATAATATGTCGCGTGCACATGTATGAGAACTATTGATTTTGGAATATGAAAAAATGTGTGTTATTGACATGTAACTTATATTAATGTAAAATTTCAAAATATAGAACCAACTCAATATTTTACTATTTATCTTCAAAATTAATGTAATAAAAATACAACAATATTATTCCATTTGCTTCTCAAGGTGATTTTAGACTTCGATCTATTTTGGTAATAATAAAAATCATTCGTCACCTATAATGTTAACAATTCTGCAAGTATCTGAAAACCATGATTGGTTCAATAATTTAGAGTACGCAATTATTAGTCGATGTTAGACAAATATATTATCAATATTTTAAAAGTAGTTTTAGCAGACACACGAACTATATAAAAAAAGGTTTTTTTACGTTATGACTATGCAGTATACTTATAGAAATGTAATACCTATCTTTATTTTGGACAATCTATTTTTAAGAGTATCAGTATAATACTCCTCGTTAAATTTAGAAAACTGATATTTTTATACAAATAGCACTCATCGTAATTACTATATTATTACCTAATGGCTATCACGTGAAAACAAAAGTAGATTTTTTTGTTTTTGTTTCGGCCCTACTCGGTGTTGGCTAAAACTAATAAAACAATATCGTTTTTGAGATTTTGATTAGGGTTATGATGTAAGACGACAATAGTCATTATTATATGATGTGGTCAATGCGTTATAGCGAGTCGTTAATCACGGTTTTGCTTCTCGTGCCACTGTCAGGCCTCTTGGCGTCTTCGTGTTTAAAAAAGACTGCGACACTGGAAAATGGCAATTTGTGATTGTCAACCGTATAACAATAATATATATATTATATAAAAAAAACCTCATTAAATACAGAACACTTAAGTCTACGCTACGGGGCGTGGTGGATTCTAAGACAAAATATAATAACAATTAATTATTGTTTATTGTCTCCCATTTGCCTACTATGTATAGAGATAAAACAATTAGGATTAATTGTTTTTTATTTAGATTTTATCAGTTTATATATATTGTTTGTATAAAATATTTAAAAAATTGATGTAACAATTAAATTTATTAAAAAAAAAAGAAAAACATTTAGCTTTAGCACGTATGGACAATTCCAATGCATTTTAATACAAAAAAATCTTGAGAAAATGTAAATTAACAGACCTTAGATGAATATTTTTTCTAAAATTACATACCTATATATCTAAGCCTTAAATATATCAATAAGATATTCAAATCGGTTCAATATTATTAAATATTATTGAATTTACCATTCAAACATTTATATAAATTACGATTTAAAAATATAAGATTTAAACATAAAAAGTACTTAATTGAATTTAAAATTAGTTAAAATAAATACTTAAAAATTAATTTTATTTGGTTAAAAAATTAATTTGTTGAATATCTAAAACAACTAGTCAATATTAATATATTGGATATTATGTGATTTTCCTGAACGAGATAATGCTAAACTGATTTTATTTTCTATTTTGATCAAATACCTACCGGCTACAACTGGTCTAATAGTAAATACTATGACCAATTGGATGCTTTAAGGCATATAGCGCTGTCAAATGAATAGTATTTGAACAGATAAACGTGGTTTGAGACGCAATGCTATAACAGGAACGTATAGTAAGTAAAACTATTATTTTTTTAAAATCATTTTTATTGATTAGTAGCTTAATATGTATTTGTATTTTGCGATTATATTGTATTAATCAATATAATTTTAAATATATACATTTTAGCTGATAATTGACTTGGTCGAAAGATTTATTATTTTTATGTATCGGCTTTGTCCTAGAATGTTCGATTTAATTCCAACGATAATTGGTATACTATGTTGGTATATATTTGTACATAAGGTTTACTGCTATTTAGTCTCGTCTATGGGCTTTGTTTAGAACTAAGACCGAGCACGTATTTAATCGTTTTCTTTTGTATTTAATATTTAGTGTATATTGAGACCATGGAGTCTTTCTTTAAATAATGTTCTTAAGTGAAAAGATATTGATGAGTGGGTATTCATTATACCTAATAAAATATACTCATGGGTCTTGTATCGTATAATTTTTTTTTCTCAGAATCAAAAGACAACTTTAGTTATGTTATTATTTTTTGTTTACTCTCGAAGTAATTAGGAATGTTTCAAATAAATAAATATATATATATATATATATATATATATAATTTTTTAAGTAAATTAAAATAGTAAAATACACTCGATTAGTGAGCAATGCCACATTATTTACTATATTTCGAACAATTTTTTTTCTTTATTTACTCAACATTATGTTTCTATTTTTTATCATTAATGTTTTTATGAATAACATATTATAGTTTGTTTTTCCATGTATGCTATTTATACGGTTTCGTTTATAATGTTATTTTTTTTATTACAGTTTTAAATCTATGAGAAATTATTTAAAATATGTCGTATAAATACTTTTAAATTTAATAAAATCAGAAATAAAAATGTATAATTTTGAATAGGGCTAATTTTGGATCACTTTGGTTTGGGCTTATACTGTTTCACGTGAACACTTTTTTCTTTCTATATCATTGAGTGACTTGACTTGATTGGTGAAAACGTCGGCGCAAGGGTTTTTTTAGTTGATATTTCTAGTTAAGAAACAATGTCGTATTAAATACGTCTAGTTCCATCTTAAATATTAAAGTTATTTTATGTTACAGCAATTCGATGCCGGTATAGTGGGATTATCACAGTTGTGTAGCTAAATTGCATATCTAAAGTGCCGTTCGACTGTTAATTTATTATTCAAACGCATGAAATATATTAAATTATAAATAATTTAATAAATATTAGTCTTAATGAGATTCTCAAATATAAATTGGCTCAACGTCAAGTACAATTTTTAAAGGTATAAATTTAAAAACACTACAATATCACAATGAAATCAGATAGTTAAGCCCGACTATTACTACCTGTTCCTTTGTCTTAAAGTCTTATATTTATATCGTGTGTTTATTATTATGACATTTTAATTTATGCAGTATATCATATTTAAAAGTAATGCATATTTTTGATCGGACGTAGTACTAAACTTGTATAAAATAAACACCTAAATGGATAGTGGTGATTTATTATTTTTTAACGAATAGTTTTTATGATGCATAAGATTCAAAAGTACTTAATTAATCATATCAATTTTTACCGTTATTTATCTTGCTAAAAAAATAAACCACAAGTTTATTATATTAAATATTTTTATAATTTTGTCATTAGGTATACGGAATAATAACAAAAAATGTTGTTTTACTCTAATTATGTAGTAATAATTTAATTGTGCATTTAGATGTTTGACTATAAGTGGTGATAGTTTTATTTTTGAAAAAAAAAATATTTTACCATTTTCAACAATTTATAAGTTCTTGGACGTTTATAATTTCCTTATACGCAAAACGATTGACTTAAACACTAGGGTAATTCTGAGGGAAAACGATCTGTTTTATATAGAAAGGAGTGGCTTTTAAATGGCGATAGACCAAATGGTATGGAATTGCAAACGGATGCCAAGAAACCGTTCAGACAATGGAGATTGCGGCTAAAATTAAATAGATTTAAACGTTCCTTATCATGCAAATATATTAATATCATTACTTTTTAACGAAAGAAAACGAGGTAAAAACGTTGAATACTTGGTAAGATAATAATTTATTAAATTATACACGAAGTGAAATAAAAAAAAATATATTGAGGTTTATTTATACATATATAATAATTCCACCCCCCAGAAGTTGACTAAACTACACATATAAATGTTCATGTTCTTTGGTTTATTTTTGTATGATTTAAAGTACAATTTAGATCTTTATGGCATATATTCTTCCTGATCAGTGGTAGGCTGTATTTAATAGTGAATAAATGTTAACTATTGCAAACCTTGTCTGTAATTTTTTCGTCTTAAACAGCAAAATACTAATTTGAAAACAATTTATTTAATAAATTAATTTGAGTTGTTATTTTTTAAGTTTATTATGTTTTATATCCAATATTAATGAGTTCTTGATTAATTGAATTGAGTTCTTATTAAAACTATTTTTACCAACCATCTATCATATATTAATTGTATCTGTCAAATATAAATGATAACAATTATTTATTATATAAAAAAAAAAAACACTGTATTATAATAATGATTACAACATTATTTAAAAATAAAAACTGTTATACCGTTATAACATATACTAACTTAGAGCCGTAGCTGGAACAAATTTTCAGGGGGGGGGGGGGGTTAAATCAAATAATATTTTCATTTTCAGTAATTAAAAAAACACTTGTTTAAAAAAAAAATCATATTTTACTATGTTAATGTATAACTATTTTAAAGTAAATTAATATTATATACAATATACAATATTATAAATTAAATTTATTTGTTGTAAAATATTTTGGGGGAGGGGGTTGAACCTATATGTTGACCCTCCTTTATAAGGCCTTGTACTAACTGTACATATTTATCAGTAAGAGAATATAGTGTTATCGAAACATAGAAAAGATATCAATTCGGATATGAAGAAATTATTTTCTCAAAAGGTCCATTTAATCTGTTTAGTATGAGCATTACTTTAGAATGACAGAATTATATTATTTGTGGACCAACAAGATTATACATGAACCATACAGTTATTGAACACTTGAAATTAATAATTCGTCCCAGTGATGATTCGAAGTTATTTGCGCGTCAATATGGATTATTTTATTACTATATTATTATGATTATGCAGATGAACTGGAACATTAATAATGATACAATAATTGCACAAATTACATAATATCATATCGAAAAATACAGCGATATTGAAAAAATCCAAGTGATATTAATTTCACAACCATTTAAATATCATATTAATAATTTTATGTCACTGAAAGGATGGTAGTTATGCAGACAAAGTGGTGCCAATGATGAATACGTCATGTTTCAATCGTGAAAACAGAATTAGATTACTTTGCGTGTCAAATTAAAGAACCGCGTTTTTATTAAATAACAAATCACGTCGAAGTTATTGAAACGTGAAATGCTCCTTGTCTTCTTGCTCATATAGCGAATTCATTTTTGACACACATATGTACATTGTTCGATGTTTTTCAATAAGCGACTACCGGCGAGTTTTATCAGCTTTTCATACCGAGTAGTCAAAGATACATTTTGTTCACCGATCCGATGATAATAATAATAATAATAATAATAATCAGTGGCGAAACGACCGCATATAGCGATAACAATAATGATAATAACAAAAACGCATTTTGCGTCATATTTGAGGGGAGATAGTGTCGCGGCTACGCCCACAGACAGTTTTTCTTTATGCTTATTAGTTTTTAAATTTATAAATTATTGTTATTATCTGTTTATCTGCTACAGTTAGTCTTTTCACCGAAATTGTTTTCGTTATTGAATTATAAATGTTAAGCCTTCTTCTGATAAAATAACTTTACTATAATATTTTTATTATGTATTTGAAAAATGTAATTCAAACAATACATTTTTCTTAGAGTGATTTCGAATACAATTTTTATGGTATTATATAGCTGTTAAATAATTAACCGATATTATCTCAAGAATCTATTTCGGAAACGATAAAATAACATTCCTGCAGTTCGTTATCATTTCGATATTCGATTGCAGTACCTACTTGGTGAATGTGAGTGAGGGAGGTAGAATTTATTATTAATTTTATTTATGTTTACCTATATGTCAATATTGCATGAATAACATGTGTAAATTCAGTTACGACTCACAGGCCGCAATAAAATCAAGTCTGCGCTAGAGGAAGTGTGTATCTGATATTCGGCCGATCGGTTCATGGGTGGGTGGCGATTGTTTCAAATTTTTTTTTTTGTATTTTTGTTTTACGACCGTGATCGAATGTGTCCAGAAGTATTGGAACCGGGACGTGGGCGGTGGTGTGGTGCTGGTGATGGCTGATCGTACGCGGCTTCGGGAGAAAATATACTGTGCAGGGTGAGTGAGTGAAAGGGGAAGGACGGAGAGAAATGGGCGAGAGAGAAGGAGAGAAAGAGACAGGGACAGAGTGATAGGGAATGATGGAGAGAAATGAGAGAAAGCGATGGGCGCTCGGGGCTTGGGGGTTGAAAGAAAGTGAACACATTATCTATTAGAGGTTTTTTTTTCATCCTGATACACCGCCACCGCCACCGCCGCCACTATTACCACTCGTACTGTATATACTGTTCGTCGTCGTCGTCGTTGTCGTCGTTGTCGTAGTGGTTCTCTTTTTTCACTGTCGGCCGATAAAATACTGTGCGGTGGCGGTCACCCCGCGCTGTCGTCTATACAGTACCCCTCACGCTACCACCTCCCACCACGTTCGATCCTAAAAACCACCCCTCCACACCGCGAAGTTTCGCCACGCCCGACGTATACACATATAATACGTATAATATATATATATATATATATATATATGCATTATATACATTTGTCCATGTACCTAACGTACAAGTATATACATACACACAAGTATATAGTAACGGTAGTATAAACCGCGATGGCGTGTGCGTGCGCCGGCGCCGGGAAAAACCGCGTTGTCGGGGTCGGTGGAACCGTCAAGCGCGCGTGGGGCGAGGGGGTGCTTCGCGCGCGCGTCATATCGATCGGCCGGCGGCGAAAGATGGCCACCGCTGCGGCGCCCTCTCGCGCCGCTCCGCTCTTTATATACTTTGGACCTCGTTACGCGGTGCAGTATAGAGTAGTCTCGCGGACAGTCGCGCCCCCACCGATTTTTGCAAGTGTTTCTAACCGCGGCCGCGTGTTTTGCGTCTTTGTGTGTGTGTGTGCGCGCGCGCACGGTTGTGTTTTTGCATGCTCGGCAGCGATTTCGGTTCGCTCAACGAACAATTATCACGGCCGGAGGAGGCGTATAATAAAATCTAGCGACGTATTATATAAATATTAATAGCAAGAGTAACGAGTAGCAACGACAACGATAACAACAACAACAACAACCACAAGTAACGTGATAAGGTCCGCGTGGGGGGAGCGGTCCTAAAAGTCCGCTCGTATCGTTTGATTTACAATTTCTCGTCGTTTTCCTCTCCTTTAAATCCTTCGATTCCAGGAACATAGAAAAAACGGTCCGAGCGTTACCGCCGGACGCTGGCGCACCGGCCACTGTGGTCATGACCGCGTCAGCGGTGTCGTCGACGTACGCGACGACGGTCGCGCCGTTAATGTCTACTAACGCCACCGCTACTAACGCTACCGCCGCCGCCGCTGCCTCCGCCGGCTTCACTATTACTCGTGCCGCCGTTGCTGCCGCCGCTGCCGCTGTTACCGTCGCTGCGTTCTGTACTACTACCGTTGCTGCTGCCGAATCGACTGCTACCTCATCCGACATTATTATTGCCGACACCACTACGACTACCGATAATATTTTTACTCCTACCATTATTACTAATTCTAATACTACTACTACTATTAATAATAATAATACTTCTGGTGATACTACCAATCATACTGTCGCCACTACCAATACTACTGATACCAAAACCATAATTGCGTTTACCGTTGTTGCAACGACTGTTATTACCACTACGGCGGTGGCGGCGACAACGACTCGGTGGTCAGCCGCGTTACGCCACCATCTACACTGATATTATGGGCCGCCGCGTAGCCCGCACCGTTTTACGGCAACGTCGTCGTCGTGTGCGGCCAGCGGACCGCCGCCGTCGCGGGCCTTATTGTGTTGTTATGGTCGATTGTGCGGGTCACCAGCCCGGCGACGCGACATGATCTCTGGCGTCGACACGACGCTACAACGCATCACCAAAGTCGTCAAATCGTCGTTTCCTCAGGCAGTTGCAGCTGTTGTACAACATTACCATCACCATCGCCACCGCCACCACTACGCGCTACCGACTCATCCGTCAAGTAATGATTACGATATTTTTAAATATTTTTTTGTGAAATATTTTATTTATTTTTTGTTCTACAACAACGATATATACCTATAACTACCTACGAGCGTCTACTCGAAGTGGTATAGAAATGGGAAACTCTTTTTATCTGCCCCCCCCCCCCCCGGGTTCAAAGTATTGTGCCTAAAATTGCTTCTTATTGAACGAATTTTTTTCAACTCAATTTTGCTATTATTATAATTTAACGGTTTTAAAGATGGTGAAAAATGTAAACAAATCAAACATAATATACATTTATGTTAAGTATATTGCAATTTTATATGTTGCCTAATTTTGTAATACGTCATATATGATAATTATATAACACTGATGTGATTATGTAAATCATCGTTGAGTTATTGCAAAACATATTCTCCAACTAATAATTACTTCAATTTGTGCTGTTCGTCCATTGCACACTATTGCTACACGCGAAACCAGAAACGTTTTTTCTACTCTTTCGGTTCTTATCCTTCTGCCGTAAGCTCGTGATAACTGTAGAAAATAGTTTACCCATCGAAAATCGTTTCGAAACGTCGTTATTCGTTAAACTTATTCGTCTCTTTTCACCCCATCGTCCCCGCCGGTCGACCGGGCGTACCCCGACCGTAGTGTTGTTACGTAGTCTACCGGAAACCGCGTTACGGTAATCGTCCGGCCGTCACGCGGTGTTTATCATTAATAAGTGCTTTCACAGTTGGTATACAAAATGTGTTAAATTCGCATAACATTATATACTCAGGTACCTAACGATACGCGAATGATGACTCTGACAATCCGAAGATAATAATATTTTTATTTTACGGTTATCGCGTTCGTCTGCCGCCTCTTCTTCACGCCGTCGTCCCCGCGGCTGCGAATAAAATCGATAAGACAATAAAACGGCCAGAGGAAATCTGCAACCGTGCACGCCATTATCACTCGTAACCGTATTTATATATTATTATTATAAAGTATGTAGGTAGTAGGTACGTACTGTTGTAGTGTAATGCGTCGTTATGATAATAATAAATATTTATTTTTTATATACCTACCACTGCTTTATACCAGCTTTACGCCGTAACCATAATATATTGTCGTTGACGTTACGAGCGCTTATTTTTTGTTGACAATTTTTTACACGCGATCCGCAACAGTTTAATTTATAGTCATCTGTGCGTGTAAGTACCCATGTCAAGTCCCAACGATATTATAATATGACGTAAAGGAAAACGTACAGTGAAGAAATTCGGACGCGTATTGTTACGTACGATGTTCAAAATAATATTTTGATCTTATATCGTGGGAGGAAATAATAATATAATATCGCTGACAATGTTAATTTCAAAATATGAGATGGATGTTCACGACGTGCGTAACGAGCGAGAGTATGCTCGTCGAATATAATAAATTATTATACTATTTTTCTATCTATGTATTATAAGTACATATTATTATTATGTTTAGACAACAATAATAATATAATACGCACACTTCCTCGACGAACCTCTGGGTACTGTTCAGAAATTGTTTTCAGTAATTCTCTCGGAAACGCTACGACTCTCGCGATCCTCCGCCGGCTCTTTCACCTACCCACCATCCATCCGTCTCACCCACCTAACACCGAAGTAATCCGTAATGCGATATTGGAGGGTACCACGTATAAAGACGGCGGGTTACACTTGCCGATGAAAACGAACCACCCGTCGAATAGTTAAACACGATAATAATGTTATTACTGTTATTACAATATTATGTATGTGAGTGTGCGGGTGTAGTGTATACCTTTGCTGGATGACGTGGCACTGACTATCATTATTGTATTATAGAGACTTTACAAATATGTACACTTGGCCGACTACCTCCTACATACAGTGAATATTTTTGTATAAATTGTCTTGGCCTTGACATCCTCCACCCCCAGTTTGGTTTGAACGTTGAACGTTCAAACATAATAGCAGCACACGGCACGATAATATAATATTACCTATTGGAAAATATTTTATGATTAGTTAACGCGTTCGTTTATTAAATTATTATTTTATGTGATACGTATACGTATAACACAGGACTATGTAATACGATACGTTGGTATTATACGTATATTTTCGCGGAAATTGGTGTCGGACTACCAACGGCTTTATAAGCGATATTATTATTACTTCCAGTCGTTACAAATATATACTTACTATAATATACACGTACAATATAGTCGCATTATTATATTTTACGAAAATATACTAACATGATACGTGGGTGTATAATATAGGTACCTATTAAAATAAACATAATATTATTATTGTGCTATTTTTTCAGAATATTACATGACGTGTTTCGTGTAATAATATTCTATTGAACGCTGCGATGCGTGTCAATATATTTTGTATTAAATACACTAGACGTTTAATGACTAGTAAACATTATTATTAGTATTATTATCTGTAGTGAAATGCATATATAGTCTTATGTGTTATCCATTTTGTGTATGATACAGAGCGGTGACACAGAAAAAAAAATTAATCAAACTGACAGTTACAAAAGTATGACGTGTTAATACCGTTTCAAGCACTATACGAATCGATAAGCTGGCGACACCGTTTATTTTTCAATTTTTCAATTTGATAATACTGCATATTTTTTTTTATGACAATAGCACGAGATTGCAATATGCATACATTTAAAAATCATTTTTTCTTACTTAAATTATTATAGTATTTTTGGATTATTTTAAAATAATTAACGCATAAAGTATTAAAGTAACTCTTTTTTTAAAAAGGATTATCAAAGGATTATCAGTGGATCATTTTTTTTTTAATAATAATTATTTTTTCTTATTGTTCCCGCCTACAAATGTAAAATTTAAAGCCAATAATTTCTATAGTCACAAAGAGGATTGCGATTGCTTATCAAAAACAAACTTTCAACGCACAAATAGTCACTTTTTCTCAAGGACCTACACGATATGCACTTTCATACTTATTTTGATAGCTACCATTTCTGTAGGTATATTTTCCAGTATTTCCCACCTCTCATGAATTCTTATAAATTGTAATCGTTTGATAACATGTTTACATATTAGCTGGAAATCGCATATATTAAAGTATTTCAATTAAAACAAAAACAAATAAAACAACTGTGAGCTATAACTACCTTATTTTAATATTCAACATGTTATAATACCTATCTAACTAGTTACAGGTTTGTGAAAATGTGAAACCGTTATGAATGATATGGAATTTTAATTTTTTTTAGTTGTCGTACATATATTGTTTTAACTTTTGATTTTTTACAAATTCGAATAATTGGTATTATAATCAATTTTTCTATGACTGGATAGAATACTACACATTTTTGACGCTGAACCATTTGAAAAATGGCTTTTAAAGATCCGGAAGCAATCAATCCGAGATTGCAATCGGAGACTGAACTTGTCGACCACTATTTTTTGATCCTTGAATGGGATAAAGATCCTGAAAGGTATAAGCTGACGGTTGATTCAGGTTTTGCGCACGTCGCCAAATGCGTATTAAACGGGTCGTGTTTAGACATGTCATTCGGTGATCCTTTGTTTTAAATTCGAATAAGGATTTCGGTTTTACGGGGAAAGGTTTTAGAAGCGTTTTTGTCAAGTACCTCATAAGTTATACTGAAAAAACAAAATGTTTGCTTGTGATAATACTAAATATGACCCTAGTATACCTGATCCATGTGTATAAAAATACTCACTTAGGTATATCAAACATTGATATATTCAAAATAAGATGTTTATGCAGATTAAATTTATTTTTGAAACCTTTTACTTACAAATATACAATTTAAAGGTTTAAGAATATTATTGGTAGATACGCGTGTTTTATCGGTTGTAGACATTATAGTAATCGTTTATCAATTAATATGTTCAATCCTGGAACATTCTATTATATATACAATCAATATTGTAACATGATTAGGTAGGCAAGCGGTTTTAGAAAAATTAAATTTGGTAACCGTTTTAACAGTGAACGTATTGTAATTATAGTTGAAACGTTACATATGTTTAAATGTTTTTATTATTTTTGAAAATCATTTGAGGTTGTTTTTTTTTACATCAAAAAAGTATTGTTATTAAAAATAAATTGTATTAAGCTTTAAACGGTTATAAATGAGGATTCGATATTCCGTTTTATGACACTATAGACAAAAAACTCGTATGCACGTAATCTTATGAAAAATGCAAATCCTTTAACGAGCCAACGGCTTCTTTCTTGTTATAGTAAAGAGTGCTGGTCATAAGCCTGATAAATTTTAAGTCTGATAATTCATAAAAAGAAAGGACGAAGAAACTTTTTTGTATTTTTTATTTTGAACCTGCAATATGCATTTATGGCAGATATGAAAATAGGTCAGATCATGTGATCTTTTCTTTATTTAAGTTTCTTAGAATGATGTGTGTGGCATTTTATCAATTTTTTCGTATGGTTATTTCAGTAAGAAATAATTTCTCACTTATTTCAATTATTTAACATTTAATATGTGTTAAGGACACAACAATGAAATTCGTCATTCAAATTATTATTTTCTGAAGGTTTCGATATTATTTTCAACCTAACCTTTCTATAATGATATTCTTTCCATTTTTGTGACAATTTTAGTGAATGGTTTTTATAAAAGTTGACGTTTTTATGTATTCACTAGTAAAAAATCTACATATATTATCAAACTCAAATCTCACAAACGAGCAGTCATAATGAGCCATGATTGAAATAAGTATGAATTGCTCAAGTAAACCAAGATTTACTTTAACTAGTTTTTTTTTTCATTCTAATTAGATACCTAACACATAAATTTATTATTGCGTACAATCGATTAGTGTTCTCTTGCTTATATTTATTTCATATTAGTAATTTAAGTCATTATTTTTAATTGTTTTTAGTGTAGGTACCTCATAGCACACGGTGTTTCAAGATACTGTACACGTCTATATTATAATTTTGGGCTGGTTAAGATATCGCTTGTAAAACATTCAAGTATCTCGTATATGTTTGATATTGTTACTGAAACAGTCGTGGCTTAGGAAATTATCCGAAGGTAAAAACAAAATTTCGTTAGAATAAAAGGTTGGGAACACATAAACACATTTCGCTAAACAGCTATCGACCACTGAATTCACACGATTACCATTTTTATACATTCCTATACAAGACGCGTATGTTCGCTCAATGGTGGATTAAGGAAAAAGGAAAAAGTCCGTACACATTATAAAAAGAGACCAATAAAATAATTACTTAGATGTAGAGACAATATTTCTATTTTTTTAATAAATTATTTAAGTTAAATTACCTCAATTATAATCAAATAACAAGTAACTACGAATTAATTACGCACCTGTCTATACATTTCAACATAAAAATTGTGAGTATAAATAGCTTAAATAAAATTCATAATGTTCAATTACTTAAATTTTAGAAAACAATATACACGAAGATTATTAATATCATACACAATTGTAGACGATATATTTTATCCCACTTTTGACAGAGTTAAAAAAATAAATTGCGAGGGGCAGAGTTTGTGAATATCTACATATTTGCTCCATTGAATACGCTACTGATCGAATTCCGTTATGATGTAGTTCAATTATTAAATATTATTATTTTTATAATACTTTATAATGACACATCAATACCAATCAAGCTCTTGTCCTACATTTTCAATTTATGCAATGCATCGTAGTCCATAATATATATGGTTCTAATAATCCCATTGATTGTATCTCCCGATGTAGTACGCTAAATCATTTTTATTTATTTGATACAAAAGACTTGTATAGCTATAACATACCTCTTGAGTAAATTTTTTCAAACTCATTCATTACTGATATTTTTAATTATAATTTATACGTGTTGATACGTATATTTTATTTCAATATAATATTATTTTTACTAGCCTGCAATATTTATCATTATAAATAGACTATTGTTTTTATTCACTGTGGCATATTATAGTATAATACTATAGTATATACCTGTAGGCTACAAGGATGGATGAGTAAACTAAAATAATTAACTCAAGTTAAATTAACGTAAAATCGTTAAGTTGGGATTTAATAGTTAAAACCTATACATTTAACTCGATAAGTTTAAAGTTAAAATTAAAAAAAAAATATCAAATTAACTAGATTTAAAATAAGTGAATCTATTTTTAAAATTAGTACCTATTTAGATCACAAAAAGATTATCTTGTGCTTGTGGGTTCAGGGTTATGGGGTTGTCTATGTTATATACTCACCATTTTTTTCAAGACATAACAACAATTATATCGTATAATTAGTTAATATATTTATACAATAATTAGATTATATTAATTATTTACAATAGAGTAAACTGTAATTTAATAATTTTAACTTGATAGATTATTTTTAAAAACATCGAAAATCCTAAATTATTTCAACCGTCACTTTTATTAGTAGTTAAATTGTCAGGCTAAAAATTTAAAAAACAAATAATTTTCTAGTTTAATTAAACCTTTTAACTCGTTAATATTTAACTACCTATTTTTGGTCATGTATTTTATGTCATTAATTTTTCACATTTTAATGTATCTTATTTATATTATGTATTATAATTTTATAAACGTTGTAAAAATTAATAATATTAATAATGTGTTCCGTACTTGGGCCCTCCTCGCGAGTCGCGATCAATGGGCGAATATCGTAACAATAATATTTTTTTTTTAACATTTCGCAATATTGAAACGTTTCTTCGTATGTTTCAGGTACAAGGAGGAAAAATGCAGATTCCGCGGCGAAACGGCCGGATCGGTTGTGATAGAGTGGTGGCGCCGGTTCGGGCGGTACAATGCGCGCTGCCAGCACCGGCGGCGGTCTCATCCGTCTCGTCGTCATTTGGCCGATGGTGCTCGCAGCGCTGGTCATGACCGCAACCGGCGCCTCGCCAACGTCCACCGCGGCGTACGCCGCTACGGCCACCGTCACGGCCGCCACGGCCACGGTCACCGTGGTCGCTGCTATGCACCGGACCGGGCCGCAGTCCTCGTCCCCGTCCCCGTCGTCGTCAAAGCCACCACCGTCGTCGTTGCCGCCGCCGGCCGCGGACAACGCGACGGCCGGCACCGCGGCCTGCGAATTGGTGCGCGTGTCGCTCCGGGAGCCGGCGTGCACCGGACAGATAAGCGAGGGCCCGGGCCCGCCGCGGTGTCCCGCGGCCATCCCGTGCGCCCAACGTCCCGATAACGATAACGATAATAATAATTATAATAATAATGATAAAAAATATAATAATGTTAATTACGATTACAATAATAATAACGATAACGATAGTAATAATATTAATAGTTATAATAACGATAATAATAATAATAATAGTAGTAGTAATCATCAGTGCCTTGAATACGCCCGTCGGCAGCTCATACCGGCCATGTGCCCGGACGACCCGGCCGCATACCGCCGGCCCGGCCGACTGTCTCGGTACCGGCTCCGGCATTGCTGCCACCACACCGTCGAGTCGGTAGTACAGCAGCCGTACGTGGACAAGGATTCGTGTGTCGACCAGGTGAACAAGGCGCTTGACATGGACGATATCGCGGCTGCCATGTCATGCCAGTTCAACGAGGTGTTGGCCAGGTACGACTGCAAACAGAAGTACTCCGCCAAGTCGTGCGATTCGTGCAAGGTAAGTCGTTCGGATGTTGTAAAGTTGAGTGTATGTGTGTGTAATTGAATAAATATAAATTTTGAATATGAAGAGCACGGGTGGGTAATTTTTATTAAAAAAAAAAAAAGAAAAAGATACTTACCCAAAACACACGCATATTATAATATATTTTCAAGCATTCCAATATTCTTTATTATTTGATCGTAAAAATTACACCCAATACTTGAAAAAAGGTAGGTTGGTTACCTTATATCTATGGTATCGGTTTAATGGTTTCCCAACGGCCGTAACTACTTATAAACTTCTAATTAGGTACTTCATATTTTACAAAAAAATATTATTTATGTTTACAAATTGCTTCATTGATATTTTGAAATTTTTTTTAATATCGAGATTTTTTAGAATTGAGTGAAAAATATAAAACAAAATGTTGCATGCTACCAGATATTTCTACCTTAAGAAGACAGTATATGAAACATTAATATGTTTTTGTTAATAAGTAATCGTTACAGCAAAAATATTAAGAAAAATCGGTTATTTTATCGTGAATACAGCGCAAAACAAATTTATGTCAAAAAATTTAGCATGCTACATTTTGTTAGCAATTTAATGAATAAAGACTTATTATAGATTGGTTTTTAATATAATATATATATTTTTATTGATTTGTGTTTCTATGGTGATAAACAAAGCGTTACGCAAAAAAATCTGTTAGGAAAAAAGTTTTATCCAGGCTAACAATATACCTACATCTATATTGAAACTTTTGGGAGACGGGTAAATTTCACAGATGCCTTTTGCTTTTTTATTCACAAACAATAATTATTAAGATATTGAAATGTAATATCTAAATTATAAGCTGTTTATTATTTTTCACACAAAAAATAAATAACACAAGGAAATAATAAATTCAAAAGGCGTTGCTTAAATGATATACAGTGTTAAAATTTTTTTTGACTACAAAATAATATGTATTTTAAATTTGAAAATTAAAATGCTTCTTAAATTTCTAATTTCTAACAAGACTGTACCTGTAACAAAATGCCATTTTTTATTTATGTATGGATTTTAAATTCTGATATTATGTGAAAGCAGCATCTATTTTGAACATTTAGAAAACAAATTGACTAACTAATTAGATCGATTTTAGGGACACATATATAGATTAATTTAATAATAGCCATACATTTATGGTAAATTTCTAATACTTATAATAATTATGAGAAGGAACTGAAATTGTAATGTTTCTAGCATTAGTGGTTTATAACATCATCATATTACTTGAACAAGGATGATATCATAGACCTATTATAGGTCTATGGATGATATATATATATATTATATTATTTCAGGATTTTTAATTATCAATACTTGTGAGTTATTGCCCTGAATTTTTGTTGTTTACTTAGCTTATAGTTTTAAGTATATTCCTAATATACATATATATATATATATTATATATATATATATATAGCTGATAAGTAGTACTTAAACACTTAATCACATTACATAAGTATTATGAGTGATTAAATATAACTGTTTGTTTTATTAATTATTTATTTCGTAAAGAGACGGATACACTTAAGTGTAATTACGCCACAATCGTTGCCCAACATCCCCGACAACATAGATTGCCAAAAACTAGATTATTTTATCAAGTTTTTTTTTCTGATTTTCAAAATCTACCTATATCATAATATTAAAACAGTATGCATGTTTAATAAATTCTAAGCCATCCCATTGAGAAGAGAACACGAAACGTATTTCTTCTGTACCACAAAAACTAGAAAATTATCTGGATAAGTCTGCAACGACCTTTTTTTTTATTTATCTTATACCGACGGAAAATAGCGTGGTTACTCGTAAGTGGTACTTACCGTAAAAAATATGGTCGGCGCACTACTCAGCTGTGATCACCATCGTATAGACGTACCGTGCTAGTTAGTATCCCGTAGGATTTTAACGATAAATATATTATTATTTTTTTTTTGTTATGTTCTATAAACCCGCGTTGTTCCAGTCACCAGAAACAGCGGTTTATTTGTTTATGATTTACTCGCAATGAGTGGGTAACCACGATATTTACTTTTGGTTATCAAGTCTTAAGCGACAGTCGTGACGATCATCTATTAATTTTTTTCGGCATCCGTCTCGTGACCATTCGTTAACTCAACGTCTGTTTAAAAATATGATTTTTGATGAAAACGTTTTCTCATCACTGTGCTGTTGGCGAGTAGGTATGTTCTTCTATATTCTGTTGAAACCTAAGAAACTTAGTCGGCAGTGACCAGTTTTCTCCGGGCCACAGCCTGTGAAATCTAATTCAAAAAATGAATTACGATTAACGATTTATAGTCAACCAAATTTTTTTAACGTCCGAGAATACGTTTAATATAATGATTTTAAGTGCGAAAGAAATTTGGTTAAGCGAGTCTTGACTGCACTTCCAAAATATCACCTCTGGGCCGCAGAAACTAGTAGCTTGTTTATGGGGGATAACGCAATGGGCGTCGTCTCGTAATGGTTTGGACGTATAAATACATTAGTTTCTTATAGTATTCATAGGTTTGTGTATAGAAACAGTCTTTAATACGCCTCTACAGCGTTTACTTAGAATTGGTTGTATTTACATAATATGTATTAAGACATGAGTAGCTATATTATATTATATATTTGGGAAATCTGAGAAAAACTTTGATAAAATATTGGCACAACATACGATAGTATTCATTTTTTTAGCAATATCATCATTTTGTCTTATTTTTGTTAAAATATAATATAGATCACTTAAATTAGATAATATGCAGCTTATCATATTATTAAAACCACATCGGAAAAATGTATGTGAATTAGTGTAAATTTGCGACCCGAAGACAAGACCACGAAGTTTTAGTTAAATAGTATGTTATGTTATAACATTGCTTATTAGTAGAATAAAATATTAGTAGAATACACTTTGATAGAAAAACATTTATCAGACATATTAAAATATGTCCGGCGTTTATGTCTTAATAAACACTAACAATGTGTGCAATAATACTTGATGATCTAAACAAATAATAAAAACTAAAAATATAGCTAATTAAATCTCCTACATAAGTATTATAAATTAACATTTTTATAAAAACTATTATTTTTCTGTTTTAAATATTATTTTTGAACTAGATAAGCAAACATGCTTTGTCCATTTATATTATGTAAGACATGTAAGTGGTGGTGTATGCACCCGATCAAGATCTGAATTTTACACTCCACTTGACCCTTGCAGTTGATGGAACGAGATTCTATCTCAACACTCAGTGGTTAGTGCAATGAAACGTCTTACCAAAAAATATATTGATTTCGTGCATTTGTATATTTTATAATACTAAGTATAACCACGCAACCCGGTGAACATGACAATTGTTCGCCATTTTAAACTTACTTACATTAGTTCACTATCTAAAGGGAATTAAAACGATTTTAAATTTAAAAAAAAATAAAAAATAGGTTTGTTTTACTTAATACATGCTACCATTTATGTATAGAACTCTTATGATTGCTATTGATCCATATAATATTTTCATGGTCGATATGCTGGATTTGTTAAATCCTACTCAAGAAACCACAAACATTATTATTTACTTATTTATTTTAATTATTTAAAATGTTTATAATATTAATGTATAAAAACACATCTGATATTTAATATTCTCATACAGATAACACTTTTTAAAAGACGACGATCAAGATTTTTATTTTCGTTCTAACCTCGAAATTGCTACATTTCGTTCGTTAATGGCCAGGCCCTGTATCTGGGGAAACATTTTGGTTGAAGACGCTCTATCGATTGCGTACGAGAGCATATTTGGACCTTCGCCAACGAATCTGGTCCGAAAAAATTCGATAGCCCCAAATTATTTCCCCAAGATGTATGTACATTATTAGTATTGTCATAGTACCTATCGGTTATACCTACATATAGTTTGATGGTCAAGTGGTGACCATGCGAAATGGGAAAAATTTTGAAACTCGGACAGTCGTATATGTCTGGTAAACCATAAACATATCTGGGGAGTGTATATTATTACGTTTTTCCCTCAGATATTATACCACAGGATAAAGCCTCAGTGTGATTTATGTCGTTTTTCTGACGAAATGGCCGTATATTAGAATAATGTATTAGAGGATATGGGTCAACCACTCACCGCAAGGCAAATGTTATAAATGGAAGTATCGATGTGCAGAGCATTGGTCTAAATATTATATATATATATATTATTATAAATGTATATAAAAAGTTTTACAACCATTTTTTTCATCGTAACAAGAGCAACGTTCCGTTTATCGACGGGATAAATAATAAAAAACTCGAAATTGATTGACGATTATAATATATTATACAATAAAGTATATATACAAGTTAGATGATTTTTTTATCCTGGAACTACTGGCAATATATTAGAAAATATAAAACATTTTTAAGTTTTAATAACAACTGTAAATTAATCGTAGATAATTTAAAATAGTATGTTGTTAACGTTTAAAAAAGAAAATGCACAAATATTCCTTGTAATGTTCTTAACTTTTAAGATGGCGTGTTTTGCAGTAGAAAAGAAAAAGTTGCCGTTATGATATTTACGTGCATGTAACGTATACTTTATTTACGTATACTTAGAAATGTACACTTGTAATACAAGCGTGATAAAATATCTGAAGACAAATTAATTATAAAACTTTCACCCATTTACTGCGGGGTCTGGGTCGATAAAATTTTAGTTTAATTCCAAAACTATGATAGGTTTTTTTATCTTTTAAATAAGTTTTAATGGATTTTTCGAGCCATTTAACCAATATGATAGACAGGCTTTGGATATGACTATAATAACTGTTTAGTATTTAAAAAAATATATGCATTTAATTGTTTGTTCCTTTTTGTTTTTGCATTCTACAAAAAGCTGAAAAGTTTGGCCGATACAAAGACGTGGTATGAAATAATAAAGAGCTCTTGATAAGAACTTTTTCAGGTGATAATATAACTTCTTCGAATTTATTTAATGACCTAAACGAAAAAGTTGGGTTATTGATTTTTACTTTATTCATTTTAATCATATTTGGTATAGATTATTCCACCCACTTATTTGCGCAATTTATTTCTTGAATTAAACTCTGAAAAATGTATTATTAACTGATGAAAACCGTTTCAAACTATGTGAAAACTATTTTGCTGTTATATAATTAAATAATATGACTTTTTAACATTGTACAATGGATATGTGCGAGAAAAATATATTATACGATTACTATTAGCTTAATAATCAGAGAATGTCAACTGATTGACATTCGTATTTCATAATAATATTGTAAAAATCGTATGAACATTTTCTATATCAATACTTTCACATAGTTATTATCTGTATAATATGCTTATGATTTGTGTATTATGGCACTTTTGTTTTATTGGATTGAATAATTGTATCGATTATAAGAATAATTGTTTCGTTTTTACTTTTTAATTTTATTCTATTTATGTCATCCATGATATATTTTAAGAGTCATAAAAAATATTTCATGAAGTATTTTATTTTTTTTTTGATTTTTAATATAATATAAAGATATTTATTATTGTAATATAGAGATGTCACCTTAATTAGTTAAAGACCTTTTGATACAGTTTTTATTTCATTTTTTTATTTAACGTCTCGTGACATTTACTACGAAGGAATGAAAACATAAAAATTAAATAGTAATAAATAGACTTAGTATACTATTTTTATTACCGAAAAACGACATTTATAGTTTAGAAGGGTGAGAAATCACATAAACACCTATTATATATATACACACACACACATACATAGAACGATATACTTTAACATAGAACTGTTGACGAGATGAAGGCTTGAGGCACAGATGTTGGAGTGTAACAAAATCACGTAATTGATTTGAATTGTCTGTGAGGGACCAATGTTAAATGGAAAGCCGTTTATCGACCCTTAGAGGTTTACCGGTGTAAACGAAATAAACCTCAATAAATTCCTTTCTTTTTAGTTTATTAGGAAAAAGTAGGTACATTTAATTATACTGCACGTAGCTACGGAATTTGTTTGATATTAATAAATTTATTTTACCTACTTAATCACTCTAATTTTATAGTTTTCGATTCATTGTTTCTTTATAATAATACAGAAGTTAAAGAAAAATTAATTTTCGATTAGTTTAATCTTTTGACAAAATATTGTTTTTAGTGTTTTACTTGTGTCATCATGGGTTGGGTTTAGTAAAAACAAAAAGTACAAATAATATTCAAAAATAAGAAGTTTCATTAATTGATTAAAAAATATGATAGTTTGAAAACGATCAATTATACTTAAAAACATTTCCACTGACATTTCGATTATTATTTACCGTAAAACACAAGTGGAAATAATTCACATTCTATTTGACCATATCGATTACCTGGCAATGATACAAATTCGTTAAAAAAAATCTAATCAATCTCTTATTATCTTACTACATCACTCAAACTAATCTACATAAACATAGAAAATGACGCGTTTGATAATTGTATTTTGATTCATTAATAATCGATTAATGATTAGAATAATTTTAGATTCTGAGCGGAGCGAGGAATATATTGATTTTACCATTATGTGTGTGTTTGTTTTTGTGTGTCTGTCATCATGTTTTGGGGCAGTATAAGTGCTTCGATTTTCGACTTCAGTATCTCGTTCGATCAGAATGTGAATCTAGTTGGTACTTTAGGGGGGGGGGGGTGTCAAAAGTAAGAAATTCCCAATATTTTTCTTTATAATTAGGATAAACAATCTAAAAATTAAGGAAAAAACGGGAATTTTTACGTACAATCAATTTTCCACAAATTCAATTTGGGTTTTTGATGTAACTTTAAAACAAATTTCCATAGATACATGAAATTTTTGCCGAATGTTTATATAAGTATATTCTATCCACCATGCAAGTTTTAAAATATTTCGACATAAGTTGAAATATTTATAGGCATATACAATTTTCGATCATTATTGGTTTTTTAAAATTAATATCGATAAAAATTTATTTGTTGGGTAGAAAAGCTTGAAAATTTAACACAAGGCTCCTAGCATATTGTTACAATAGCAGTTGAAAAATGAAAGAAATTTTTTTTATAAACATTCAAATTTTGAATTTTGACAACATACGTAAAAATCACGAAAATTTGCAAATTATTTTAAGCTAGAAATTAATAAAAAATTTCTTTTTAAATCTTACATTTGAAAATTTTTAATAACCTATAATATGTCCTAGGCAGATATACCGTCTCCGCTCAAAATCGTTTTTCGTATATATTGATATAAGATCATTGGATTCAAATTTAATTCCATCCATTACAATAACCCACTTGTAACCTACTGTATTACAGCAGAGCGACAACCATGACTTACTCGCTTTTTTTATTTCATCTTAATTTTTTGAGTAATGGGAAGTTCGAGCATTTTGTTTGTTATTCAAGTAACTGTATTAAAAAATGTAAAAAAATGTAAAATGTGAAACGAGCCAGGTTGATTTGAACTAACTTTTTACAGTTTTTGCGAGTAAATCTATTTATTACACTACTCATACATGCATGAAAAAAAAATGATTGATTAAAAATATTTCTCAGTAGATGTATATTTATTTATTGTTTCGTCATTTAAGCATTTGAAAACTGATTGCTTAAAAAGTAATTTGACGTCATTACCTTATTGTATACGATATTTACACGCAACGCAACTACATATTTTATGATTTGTTAAGTAACTTTCTTCTATGTAACACGCAAAATCAGTATAATAATAATAATAATAATTATTATTATTATTAACTTCCGTGGCAAATGGTAATCGTACCGAAAAAGAATTTGATTTACATGACGCGATGACATGTAATGTTGATAATAATATATATTTAAAAGAACACTAAAATGCAAATTTCAGTTTACCACGATGGACACGAAGATGTGGTTGCTATGTAGTTTTGACAAAGTTATTATGAAAATTAAATTCTCCACCGTTACGTTTCCGATCAGCCGGCGCTCTGTATAGGCATTTCAACACCATCACTGTTGTTAACCGCTTTAACCTTAACATTTTTCTTTAATTAATATAAAATATACAAAATAAAAGATTTAGGTAGGTAAAATAATAATAAAAATGATGTATTGCCATGCGTTCTGTTGGACAATGAACATGATTAAGTCTTTATTCATAAGATTGTTATTAAAATATATAAGGTTATAATATAAGTTATAACATTTAAATTAAAAAAAATAAAAATATTATTAGGTAATTATTTAAGTATAAAAGAAATATTTAAGAAACTATTAAATTTCACGATACTTATAAATTATATTATTCTAGTATAGATCATCGAAATATCTAAGAATGGAAATAATAGGGGATCGACAAAAAATAAAAGGCATCCATATAGATTATTATACATATTGATAATATAATTTGTGAACGACTAAGAACTTATAAGAGATTGAAGATATCAAAATTAATAACATTTCTGCTAACAACTTTTAGTGATTGAATAAAGTATCTATAGTTTGTTTAGTTATATAAATAATAAATAATGTGGGTATCTTAAAAAAATATATCAGAAAGGAATTTAGCCTCAATTCCCCACCCTTGATTTTGCGCCTGCAAGCGTGTTTCTTATTTTCATAGTCTTTACTGATAATTCAAGAGTTGTAAACGCTCACATGCAACCAACAAGTTTCTCAATGTAACTATTCTTTAATCGTCGAAAAAAAAATATAAATTGAATGGTTGTAATTGAAATACTGTGTAGTTATCTTTTAAATAAGATTATATTATATTTAAATTAAGCTAACTTTACTACATTGTGCAAATAACTTAAATTCTTATAATATCCCAAAACGACTCAAATACAAGCGGTGCTGTGATTTGCTATAAAGAATTAAAAAGTAGAAAAAATTAGAAATATCACAGTGATCAAGTAACTATATAAGAAGTGCCATCAATGGATATCTTTTTTCATCGAAATAATGTTAACGTGTCATATTTGTTACTTTTATGTTATAACATATATTCTTATTGTATCAACTGATGCAGATTGTACATCAATAATAATAATAATAATAACAATAATTATAATAATAATAAAATTACTTAAATGATAATATCCAAAAAATTGTTTAAAAAATAATAATAATTTACTAATTTTGTTTCAGAGGAAAAAAATCCATCAAATAATACATTTTTAATTTTTTTTTTTCGGAGTTTTCATGAACTACGTCGTTTATATATTATTATTTTATTTTGTAGAATTATTAACACGCAATTTATGTATATTGTACATTGTTTATATACAATGCATCAAAAGTCATAAATTTGTAAAATATGTAAAAGGACTTGGTATATTTGATTATTTAAAGTACAATAGTGTTGATAATAATATTTTTATGTCAGATGCAATATCAATTAAGCCAACTTTTAAACATTCTGTTTGTATATTTTATCATGCTCAGAGACTAACAGCTGCATATATTAATCAGATTTTTACCAAATGTTTGTATATTCTTATAATATGAAGAATTGAAGATATTCGATCATTGGAGATATAATTCGTAAATTTCGATTATATCATGACATATGCGATGTGTTGTGTAAGAAATGAAAAAAGTAATTTTACTTAGGACGAGGTATTTTTTAAATTGAGTTTTCTTCAAGAAGTTTTTTTCTACCTTCTAACTTAAAACTGATTGAAATTGACAATGCGTTTATAACACGATTTCTTTATTCCGTGGGTACTTAACCTAATTTTATTTTATGGTACATTCACGTTAAAATGTCCTTAGATTTAATTTATATTATCTTAGTTTCAAATAGTGATTTATCGTGTAAATATTTCTATCCATTATTTTCGCTACAACATAGAAAGTGGAATACGGGTTTAATGCTGCTTTACTTGATTAATCAAGTTTCAGAAAGTCGCACAATATATAATATCAATTTCATAATTTATTATTAAATATTTTACTCGATTCATATGGAAATCAGAAATGATTTGTTGTGAACTTAATTTAATTTTAAGTTTACTAAATGTTATTATAGAAATAAAGTTCATGCTATTTTAAAGATTTATTACGACGAAAATGGATTAGCGTTGAATGAGATGATCATTTTTAAAATATAGTTCATAAACACCAGAAAAGGTTAGAAATTAGAATGATATAGTGACTGGTTGTATGTATACAACATTATAAAATATTATAATAAATAGTTATAACCTAATAGCAAAAAAAAACTTATATATTTATAAAGAATATTTGGATTCATTTTGTATATTCATGTATTTAAAAATGATATATGCAGTAGATTTTTGTTAGGATCATTTGAAACATAAACAATTTTAATCATTTTTAAATGACGACGGCAGTTGATTTGAGCTACTTATGTTACGAATAGTTTTGAAATTGTTAAAATGTAGAGCTTACCCATGGGGTATTGTTTTCGTTTATCATGATCGTCAATTTTTTTTTGGATATTGTAAGCCTTTTATCGAAAATAAAAACATATGATATGAGTTGATAATGTTGCTTAGTTGTTCATCGCTGGGAAAACATATATTTTTTTTAAAGTGTAGATAATATTATTATTAAGAGTATTTAGATAGCAAAATTTTATGTTACTCGAATTTAAATTCTGGTCACGGCGTTAAGACAAAGACGTCATTAATCATCGATATATTTTTTAGATAATGAAAGATAGGAGATGATCAAGAAAAAATCCATCGTTTTGACGCATGTGAAACCACTACTCCTCTTTTCCTCTTTCAGCGTGTTTCTGTAAATATATATAATATATATTATATATATATATAATTATAGTTCCCACTAGCTGTTGCCACCAGCAGAAGCTATTTCGTCACGTTTTTAGCCCTGATGGAGGCTTTTTGACACCCCCTTAATATCATTAGTTGTGGGTTATATTGAAGGAGAATATTGGTCGGAAATGAAGGTGTCGAGTCGGCGAATTATGTGCGTTATTAAGTCAAAACTCCCGTAGAAATAGCAGCACCCGACGACAGCGTAGGTCTGCCACACCTCCACCGATTGGGCGCGGCATAGCCGCCGTTCACTGGCAACCCTTCTCTATCACTATCGCTGCCACAAATTGATTGATGGACGTCATCGAAGCTGCGTGAGGAGGGTGTGTATAAGTGCGGGAAGGGATGTAGTAGTAGAATGCAGTGTATGGCGATCAGTATTGAATCACTGGTACACTTAGGTTAATTATATTATATTATGTGTGTGTGTGTGTGTGTGTGTGTGTGTGTGTGTGTGTGTGTGTGTGTGTGTGTGTGTGTGTGTGTGTGTGTGCGCGCGCGCGTGTGTGTGTGTGTCAACTCGGCGAAATTAAGAACAGGGTTCGAGTTCATGGCCGGTAAAAGATTGGAAATGTATTATTGCTCATTAACGGAACAATGTGGATGGAAAAAATGAATAAATAATTAGTGACACGCATACATTATATTTTTACCATCCGTATATTATAATATTATAATAATACCACGTCGTACGCACCCAATTTTTCCCCTAAAAGCGTACTGCGTAAGTATATTATTATTATTACCGTTATACTCCATTACTGATACGAATTATACATGAGCATCACGTAAATAATATATATACGCTCTTAATACATATAATTATATGTATGGTATATATTATGTGCGATCATATAGGCCGACGGGAGGTTATACGCATATGCGATAAGAGCATAATACTCGGTTGACCCGGGGAAAATGTGATGTGCAAAATACAGAGGAAAAATCTAGGTCATCGTGCACAGCCATCGGTCTGTCGTGTACGCCAAAATCGTTTCTCGCTGCTGCCGGTCGCCCCCCGAACAAAATGCAGTCACGCAGCACCAACCCTCCTCGCAGCAGCTGGTTAAAAAGTCCACTTGAATAATATTATGTAATATATATTATATATAAATATACATATATAGATATATATATATGCGTAACTTTTACCGCCTCTGTGAGTACAATGAAAAAGATGATTTTTTCCCCCCATATAATAATGTAAAAATGATTTTATACACATTTTTAATATTATATACTGATGAACTACATTTAGATTAGATCCATTTATAGCAGAGTTCCACAATAACTAGGTCAAATAAATAATAAACGATTATAATATATTGATCGTTAATTTCATAATGTAATCAAAGTGTCAGCATCGTATAGGTATAATATATTATACAACTACTTATTTTTTATTAATATTTTATAGTTAAAACGATCATTGACAAAAGTATATAGAACTGATAGGGTTTGGAAAGTATAATTACTCAAATTATCGTAAATGACAATTTAAATGGTTCAAAATCAGTCATAGGTTGAAGCAGTATTAATCAAAACAAATGGCCTAGGGGAAAAATGTATAATTTCATGTATATTTAAACATGCATTTTTGTCCAATTCGTTATAGAATACAAGTTTGTGTGCTATAAATCTATTGAAAATTAGTTATTGATATGAAATCTTGCTAAAAAAAAAACAATAAAATAATAGAAAACATCTATATTTTTTCTCTTTACTTCTCTAGGTACTTAAAATCATCATTATTTATTTTATAATTACGTTTGTAGAATAAATGTTATTGAGATTACTTACATTAATTTTTTGGTCACAGTTATTATTTTTATATACATAAAATATTTATCGTAATAACTCTTTTTAAACTTACTCCTTATAAATACTTAAGCGTTATCTTTGTTTAATTATTGTTATTATTTTTTTTTATTATTAACATTTTTAACATTTAAGTTAGTTTAATATTTCTATTTGTAATATTAATATTTAGTATTATTTTTATTTTTAACTTGGTTTATACTCATTTTCATTATGCTTTATTTAGTTTGTTAATATTTTAAATCTTTTTTTAAGTTTGGTGATTAAATAATTATTTTATACAAAAAAAAAAAAAAGAGAATTCAAATACCTTAGTCGATTGTGAACATAATCAGCACTGATTTTAAAATTTTATTGACTACATATTTGGTAATAGAAAACATGTATTTGCTTTCATATTATAATGTAATATAAATAATTATCGCTTTGCTTTTAATGGAAAAATTAAATAGTTTGATATTGAAAACAAACTTTTTAACAGTATTTCGATATTTTTGGACTAAAAATAAAAACTGATTTAATAGTATAATAAATGAATGGATTTATGGCAGGTATGGTTGTCTATTGTCCACTATAATATTTGAAACGCACACATATTAATGTTGTATAGTAGTGTAATTATAGTTTATTACATTGAATCTCAACTAAAAATTATTCGATGAAAATATTCAACTTCTGTACAGATTTGATATCTCAGAAAAACTACTCTGAAATAAATTTTACAAAACTAACGTATTGGTCAGAAAAATAATATATTTTATATAATGATGCTTTAAGTATAAATAGTTTAATACAATCTTTCACTGTAATGGCAGTAAACGATAATATTATTTTATTTTTTATTTTTATAAGAAATATACAATCTGTACTCTGAGGCACAATAAGAATATGTGCTAATTTACAGTGACAAGAAAACGATAGTTTAAAGTTTATTTCGATATACATTAAAATTTGTTGAGTCGAATCCTAATAAATATAATTACTTACGTAGCATAAAATTTTGTTTAATTAATTATTAAAGGTGTCCAAAAGTACAACACAATTTTTAAGAAAGATATAACAATAAAGTGGTAAGCAAACACCAAAAAAAAAAATTAAATAGATAAATGGCAATTATGTAAAAAAAACAAAACAAAACAAAAATTAAACTAAAGGTAAAAATAATAAAACAGATTGAAATAGTATTAATAAAGCGTTTTAAAAGAAGCTTAAGTGCTGACAAAATAATAATATGATTTTATCATCTCTCTATATCATATATTGTTGCATACTATTATGTTGAAACAATATGCTCTTATCATAGATGTACAATAATATTGTCTAACATGATACACTTTTATTAATTGAGAAAAAAGAATCGTAAGTTATTGAATTGATAAATCCTTCTATCGTGGCATTCAAGAATAATACAAATATCTAACTGCATCTACATTGTTTCTAGTCTGTATTGATTAATTTAGATTAGACAAGGCTCAACCATGATAAAATAAAAAAAATTGGAATCATTTATATGTTTTTCAATTTATTAATATTATAGTAAGCAATTGTTAATTAACTATAGAAAAATACATTCATATAGTCATGGGCCACATTAGGCAACAAATCATAAGATCGCGGATTCTTATAATAGATAAATAATTACTTAAAATATAACTTTTTCGTTAGAATGGAAATATGTATTTAATATTTATTGGATGATACTTTCTTATTTTTTAACATAATATAATATGCTTATATAATATATGAGTGTCTTATATATATTTTCTCATTTGTCCGAACAATTTTTTTTAGCGTAGATCAATAATTTGCAGCTAACATCAAGACTCTCTTATTATAAAACTGATACGATTCTCACGTATGTGGAAAATTTCAAACACTAAAACACATAAACAGCTATGGAGTCAGCGAAACGAATGTTAAAGATTGTTGTTTAGACTTGAACATTTACGAGTAAATACTACGTTTAACGAGTAAGGCGTAGGACAAGGGATATTTAATAAAATATAATAACGATTTCTGAATATTAAATAACAATAATCAATATTATGGTTAAATATTGTTCAGCGTATTACGAACTTCGATTATATAATTAAAATAATTATGTAAGTCTATAAATAATCAATACCCGGAAAGTATCGTGTGTTTATTTTTATTTTTATAATATTAAAATTTAAAACAAAAATAAATAATAATACATTTACAACGAACATTCAACTGTCCGCATTAAAAATAAACGACAACTATAGAATGTGAGTACATAGAATATAGGATATAATAAACAGACAATGAAGAAAATAAAAATGTATTATTAAATATTTAACAATAAACACTGCGAACATTTTTTGTTTGACGTGTTGACTTTTTTTTTGAGTTGGAACTATTTTGAAGTTCAACTATAGAATTTCTGTTCGATTAGGTTTTTTTACAACTTGGTTGGACTTTCGAATTTGAACCAAACTTTAGGTGATCGGTTTGATTTTTCGAACTTTTAGAACAGTTCGACCAACCTCTAGACTTTTGTTGATTACTGTACGTTATCAATATTACTTACGTCTTGTGTTGGTATATTAAATTTACATGATAATATATACTCTGCGTGCTCGTGACAGGGGTGTGTTTTATTCATATAAGTAAAAAATTAAAATTAAATGTTTGAATTTTTCAAAAATAATATGATGAATGAATAATAATAATAATAATAAAATCACAGTCACAGTGCGTATATCAACAAGAAAAGTGACAACACGTATGCCGTTTGGGAAATCCGTTTGCTTGTGGCTCCAAACATTATTTTGTTCGTCCGTTTTGTACAGCTCGAGTAAGCAGCTATTGCCTTTGCGATAAAATTATATGCTACGAGTCGTTAAAGTTTGATAACATATTCTGTAACTACGGCGGCGGCGGTGGTGGTGGTGCGGCATCACGCTCTCGGTTTTCACCAAAATAATATTATTCGATACGAGACGTAAGTTAATGATCTGTCCCGTAATAATATGTTTTATTCACTCCGTATACAGCTCATCAGCTGTTACAGCTGTAATAGTGCATGTTAACGTTTTATAATTCGTTTAACGATCACGTGGCGATAAAATAGACTGGTCTAATAAAATACTACAACGCGCGAGCGGCACGGGGTACACAAACAAACTGCATTTTAAACACGGCCCGAGTCGAGAAATACATAAATAAATCTGCGTTAAATTAAAAATATTAAAACAGACACGGTCTGGGAATCGCAATATGTGGGTAACAGGCAATAATTTTATTTACTGATGCACGTAATACCGTAGGTATTATGTTGAGTTGATTAAACGTAATTGGATAACACCTACGTCTCAGTAATACATTATTATGCGCATATTTGGTTCGATTATTCTACACTGAAAATCATTTAGCGTCACAGTGTTCGATTTCTCTTGGATTTTCTTTTGACCGCACTTGTTTTTAATAATGCGTGTAAAAACCATTTAATACTACAGTTTTAACTTTACGACTCTGTGACGGTAAAGTGCACTATAGTTCAAACAGTTCCTACACAATCGGGCATGGGTTTTTAACGATTTTAAATACAACTTGGCTTGTCGATAAGGACACAGCTAAGTAATTTACCAATCGAAAGGGGGCCCACGGAAACGATCTGTTCCCGTTCCTTTATTTTATTTTTCTAGTGAGACAGATTTTCCAAGTAGAGTCAATTTTCTGTTTTTTAAACACACTGTAAAGAAGATAAAATTATATTACCTATATGATTACAAAAATGCATATAACGGTTAGCGACTTCCGTGGCCAGGCAAAAAGAATTTTATATTTTTCTTTTGCACAATGATACACCTGTTTTTTTTTAACAAATTGAACAGCTTTTTTAATTTTCAACGACTGTTTTTTCTGGTTATTATGGTGCTAGTATTAGTATCACAACACAGATAATTTAAAATTAAATTATGCACTTATGTATTTAGTGTTAAATCGAACTCACCTCAATGTAGTTAGACAACATATGAGGAATAAATTATCGTACAACATATTAATATTATAGTTGTAATTATTTCAAATTTATGATAAAGATTAGGAATTTGGCACGGGTGCTGTATATAAGGTGCGTAGTTAATAATCAATAATTTATCATTAATACATTTTCTCCATTAATAGTAATATTGATTTGAGGAAGGTTTTGATTTGTTTATATTTGTAAAAACTTCATGGCTTGGATAGGAAGTGCACCATCCAGTTTTATACAATCTGTAATCATTTCCACAACATAATCAACACAATATAAAATATAAATACTTGAATTCATATATTATATCATTTATACGTAATAGTTGTTCGTTGTTAAGTGTTTTAAAATGTGTTTTTAGTTTATGTAATAATTAAAATTTATTTTTAATTAAATCATAGTCCCTAATATAATATTTTCATCAATACCTATCGACCATCATAATATGTATACCTTTACATAATACAAATCACAATACATTATAATAGTTGCTGTGTTACAATATAACATCGTGATAAGTTTTGTGTCGATAATTCTCTGACGCGCAAGCTCCTGCAGGAGCTTATTTTCAAGACAAGAAATCCATTAGTTTACACCACAGATATAAATCTATATGTATGTATTAGTGTTGAGGTTAAAAAAATGCAACTTGATTTATTTAATTGCATGTTTCAATGAACTGAAATATGTATATATTGTATATTGACGAGAGGTTTCAGAAAACGAGTTCTCGAGGTTTCATTTACGAGTGTTCGTTTTCATATCATAACAGTTCTACAACTACGATTTAAATATTTAAACATATTGTCGTTCTTGTAAAAAATAATTAAAACGTAATATTCATTAGAACATAATATAAACATCAAAACACTATCATATAACATAATAAATACATAATACATGTCTTAAGTATAATTCTCTCTCAAAAATTCTACTCGGTTGTTCGAGTGGAACAAATCTTAACATTGTTACGTTTATGATGTATAAATTATACACAGAAGTTTTTGTTTCGTTCACATTCTTAAGTAAATCGTGTTTTGTTGAAATAAACTTCAGCACTATAACATGTATATATTATTAGATGGATTAAAAATATCTCACTAAACCGTGGCATACAAAAATAATTATTATATTAACATTTTTTTAAACCAAATGTAGGTATAGTAAAGAAAATTAGAGTTATAAGTTTTTTTTTGCTTTTATACTATTTATATTATACATTTATATAACAACTTGTGCTGACTAACTGATTCATCATTGTCTATCCGATGAAGTTATGAGTATGCATTTGGCCAATAAGTTTGTTTCATAATCTAATAAAGACCCATCAAGAAAGGATTTTCTGTAATTCGAATTTTAAAAAGGTCCTCAAACAAGGTTTTGAGATGGAAATTGTTTTTTTTGTTTGTTTATAAACGTTGACCATCTCGTGTTACAAATTACAATAGTAATAGCAGAAATTAGTATTTTAATAAATTCAAATCGTATATTTTAATTTTTAAGTGAAGTACCCAGGTGCAACTATTCTTATTAATCAAATAAGTGATACAATAAATAATAATAATATTAACTAAGATATTAATAATGGTGATGTAAAATCTAGGGTCGTATGTTTGACTGAATCTAACTTGATAACAGGGTAATGTTGGGTTTCATCACATAACTTTAAATTTCATCAACTCCGTATTTAATGGCAATAATAACGGACCAATATGCAGAACACAGGCAAAACCAACCTTAATATTTGCGAGGTCCAGGGAAATAGCAGGGTGCAGGGTGAGTAAATAATTGCAAAATCTAGCTTAAATTTATATTTTCGACTTTACAAGTGTACTTATAATACATATTTTTTTACTGATTATAAGAATAATGATAAATATTTTGGCTGAAGCAGTAAAAATGGTGTAGTCTTTGAATTACACTAAACAAGTCATAGCAGTTAATATGAATGATATTATTCCTCTTGACTACGATGGACAAATGAAGGCTACAATTATTGTAGTGCATTGAATGAAAAATGATCTAGAGTTTTTTTTTTTTAAATATTTGTTTTATCTCATGCGTATCGACTACCAAATTTAGATCTACTTGTATCATATTGTACTAAATCACTACCTAATGTCTAAGCGTAATTTCTTCGTTATTTCTCTATAAAATAACACAATTATAAATGCTATATGGAATAGTGTCATTTTTGAAACTAATTTTTTGATTTTCAAAACGAAATAAACTTATGATCGTTTCACGGAAAAACAATGACAAAGCGACCTAACCTAGAGAATGTTTATTACGGATGAACACTGTTGGCTGATAGTCTTGAAAAAGCAAAGTAGTTAAGGACAATGGTTATTTTTTTTCCCCGTCCGTTTTGACCAGAGACAGTCGAAATATCCAAAGAGAGACTGTGAGAGGGAGAGGAAGAGATATGGTGTCTGGTCTGTCAACTATCGTCACCTCCGCTTTTCCTCCGGCCAGCACGCTGTGTGCTAACTTTCGCCTGCGGTGTCGGTGGTGGCGGCGGTGGCGACGGTGGTCGTGTGCGTGTGCGTGGTTGTGTGTGCGTGGGTTTGTGTGTGTAGGTGTATGTGTATGCGAAGTGTAGACGCAAAAGACAGGACGAGTCCGGGGTGTGCGTTTATTGCCGCGACCTAGTCGACGACCGTACCGGGCCGAAAGGCCGTGTAAGCGCCCGCTGCTGGATGAACGTAGGTTATAATCCTCCGGTCGGGTTACTATAGCGACGGGAGTATCATCAGACGGGGGTGTCACGTGTGGTTTGCGACTTACAGACGCTACACGCCGTTAATCGATTTACTCCTCTCTCCACACACGCATACGCAATGGGGCGGCACATGTACCACACGGGGACATTACAATAATAGTATTATATATTACCGAGGCTGATTTTTAAACTAGAGCAGTGTACAACATTATAATATATAATATTTTAATATTATCGTTTCGCTGCTCGGCACGCGTATTATTATTATTCGAAAAGCGAAGAAAAATAAATCGTGAACGCGAAAAGTAAAATTTGTGTTAGACGTAATGATTGCAATCATACACTATAATATTCATCGGAATCGCTGTCTGCATGCATTACAATATACTTAAATGTTTTGAAAAGCGTTGTAGCTGACTGCATCTGCACCATGCTATCAGTATGCTAAGTTTGATTTTACAAAAATACTACCAAAAAATTAAAGTTTTCCAGTCATAATTTGTTAAGTCTATTATAATATTAATATATTATGTATGTGTTCTATATAAAACTATAAATATATTAATTTTAACATTACATTTAAAAATAAAGATTTATCATTCTAATTAGAATCTAAAATATTTATCAAATTATGTTACAATATAAAATTATTTATCGGTTTATGACATTTTTAATATATGTTAAAAATATTGAATTCAATTTGTTATACAATAAATTGTTTAACCAATGCCCGATTTATAGAGTATCATAATAGTGACTGTCCATTTACAACTTAGGTTGTTTTTAAAATATTACTTGACCAAAGAATTTTATTACGATAGAACCATTAGACTTGAATTTTTGCAATAAGCTTATTTCGAAACGAAAGCTATACCAACCATTAAAAAATAATTTATCAGAATAATTAACATGTTATATTAAAACGAGTTTTGTATTCGTTTAAAGTAATATATAACTAAATAAAATATAGGCAATAATTATTATAGTTGTTACTACTTAAATAATTATTTTTACTTAATTATTTATTGTGTTTAGTATAATATATTTCAAAATGTTTTTATAAGTATCATATTTGCAATAAAAACAATTGTTCTTGTAATTTCAACGCCATCAGATAACATAGTTTTTTTATGTTTATTTTAAAAATTTAATTTATTTTTTAGACCAATATCACATTAAATAGTTAATTCTAATATCAACAGAAAATACTTGTGAACAATTGAGACTAGACTTATTTAAATCTAATATTCAGATGGAAATTACATAAAATATTTAATTATATTTAACTACCAGACTTATTTCTGAAATAATATTATTATCATCATAACATCTATATCTATTTAACATGCTCATTATTATTGTGGCCGGGAAGCTTTATCGTACAGTCATAATTAATTATGTTTGAAATATCAGTAAATCATTTGTCTAATTGGTTTAACATGTCCGTCGTTAAAACAATATCAAAAAACAATGAGTTCGTTTAGGAAAACCTCGGGTTTTTGAATAAAAATATCAGGGATGCTCAAAACTAGTTTACTAAATCAAAATCAATATTACAATATATATATATATATATATATATATATATATATATATATTTGTTTGTTTCGACTGTAAAAGAAACGGAGACGGAAAAGTTCGTTTTGTTTAACGTTCATAGTATAAGATGGTATTGTAGTCTGATGATCAATAAAATGCTATAGTTATGAACAATGCTTATTGCAGTCCATAACAAAGTTATGAGATCACGTGTTTTGAACGTCCGTCCAAAGGAAAAAGTAATTGTAATCCGGGTCAGATTCATACTTGAATCCACCCAAGTTTTTGACTTAAAAATTCAATTTCGACTGTTGAAGTCATTTTTGATGACTATATGTTTCTAGACTATTGTAATTAATATTTGATAATGTCAATAAACGATGGCGGCGCCGCGGAAGCAATGCGAAAGCAGATCCCGCGGCGTCGTCGGTTAAAACGGAAAAAAAAAAAAATGTTTCTAGTCTATAGTATTAAACTATGTTTAGTAATATTATACTATTAGAAAATTATAAATTGTCTATCTTATGTAATATTTTATACTTATTATGTACTTCATAGTCTATCAACAGATATATAAAAAGTAGATGTGTTTTATTAGGTCGACGATAGATATGATATTTATAAAATTAATTATTTATACAGTTATTCATATTATTTTTACATGTATAAGCAATACTTAATTCGATGTTTCAAACTACATATATACATATGTATATGAAATAATTTGCTCAAGAATTTTTATTATACTTATTTAGCATAAAACCTATTTTTCAGTAATCTGTCTGCATTCTGTATGCATAATATAAATAATGTCAATTTTTTCCTTTAAAAATCATCATTATTACCTTCTTAAAGACTTTATTTGTTCTAAACAAATTTTGTATGTTATTTAAATAGTTTTCTGCGATAATGCAAAATTTTATATTTTCAACGAAATCTATGATTTTTATTCTTGATTTTAAATTTGTTTTTAAATGTTGACATTAGTATACAAATCACATTCAAATCAGATGTTTTCGAATCATTAAAATTATGAAGATTTTAAAATGAAAGTATTTAAATAATCTAAATATTAAAACTAGTAATTAGGTTAGTAGCATATTTGATATTTATATTTTATCGAGTAAATCTTATTTACTATAAAATAGCTGAATTTGGTTTGTTATTAGTGAAGGGTATTATACATGGTATAGTTTGACTCATTTGAAATGTTCGATACAACTCATTTTCTATAAGATGATATGTGTCAGCAGAATTCAGGATAAATGTACACCAATGAGGATTCCCCCTTGGTTGAATATCCATCAATCCTCATGTCACAGTTTTCTCTTCATTCGTCTAATATGAAAGTGAAGGGAGGAATTTTGATGTTTTTATACGCTTTTTGTTGTTCTTAACGACATAATAACGTTCTTTCAACGAAAAAAATGAAGAAAGTTTAAGATTAATAGTTAGTTTGTATTTAAAAAATATATATATTTTTAGCCTAAACCATGAGTCAACTAATGTTTTTAATTTCAAACAACCTTAATTAATATAAAAAGTTTAAATAATTATAATTTTTTTTTAATCTTATATTTACATTTAATAATGATTATCATATTAAGATTTAATAAAATTACATTATAGTAATTAAATAAATAATTATGTTAATGAAATCGACTTTTCAAACTATTTTTAATTTTAAAATTTTTTTGTTGTTGTAATTAATGGTACAAATATTGACTGTTTAACGAATAATTAATACTCAACATGTTTAGTTTCAAAAAATCTAAAATATTGTCATTGAATCAACCATAAATTACATTTGCAAAGCCTACGATAGAAGAGAAAATATAAGGTTTTTAAATTATGTAGTATCTTAGAATTCAAAATGTCTAGACTTTGTATCAAAAATATCAAATTAACCTTAAAATAAAAATGCTGTAATAGAATTACAAATTGTAAGGTATTTCGTAAATATCTTACCAAGTAATGAAATATTTACAAATTGTATAACTAATTTAAATTCTGTCCAAGTATTATAGCTACATTTTTTATGTCAAAATACATTTTTCATTCACCTCTTTAACCTTCTATTTTTTTATTATTTCAACTTTTCAGACTTAGCGTTTTAAACACTTTACTTGACTATTTATCAAAAACGCATTGATGATTATATTTAAAAAAAAGATTGATTTGATTTTTTCAAGTTAACTCTACAGTTTAATAATATTGTATATCAATACAAAATATTTGGATTATTAGTTTTGCTCTTCAAAAATACGTTTTCTATATTACTTTCTATAAGTACAATTAAGAAATTTGTACTTATTGATGATTTCTGTTTGAAAATTTGTCATTTTTGAAATTTAAAGCATTGGTTATATAAATAAATAGGTAAAATCGTATTCTAAATACTTTAGGGTAGCACAAAAAGTAAATTTAAATACATAAATATTAATATTGATAGTTTGAGAATCAAGTATATTTTATTTAATAACATAATTAATCTTTTTAATTTTTATTTATGAAATTATTTCAATCATACTTTTCATATTTCATTAAAATGAATCCATTAGTAGGTATTTATTAGTTAGTTCACTGTTATATTAGAAATTCCAATATGTATACTATATTTACTGTGACCTTTTTCAGTTTATTGACGTGTTTAAAAATAATTAATTTGCATCGCACGTTTTATAATTTTATTGCGTGACATAGTTAAATTATTTTGCTAAAATATTATTCTCAGATATAAAGCTATAAAATAAATAAGTAAATCACTCTAAAGTTTGAAACAAATATTATATATGAAATCGAGTTTCAGTGTTATTCGTTCAAAAATAACAAACGTAAAATATTTATTACCGTTTCATTAATTATATTTATGCATTTTGCTTAATTTAAGATTCCTGAAATAATATTTACAATATTAGTTATTATTAAAAAAAAAAAAAAAACATAAACACATTTAATTTATATAATAATTTAATTCTTTTACCTAAAATGTGTTTGGAAATAATACTTTAGCAATTACGTTAATAAACATTGGTCATAAATATAGCTACGGTAGTGGTCATTATATTTTGAAATATGATGGTATCGTGAAAAAAAAATATTTTTTTATGTGTTACATTAAACTAACTTTTTGGGCGTATTAAGGTGATATATGCTCCTGATAATCACTAATAAACAATATTAATTTATCAAAATGTCTAAAAGCAAAATATAGTTCTCAATTAATTTATATTATAAAGACATAACAAAATTGAAGCTAATTTTATATTTTAAATTTAGTTTAATGTATTTTATTTAAACAATTTTGAATTGGTAAAATTACTAATGTAAACGAAAAAAAAACAACACATTTACTATTGTATCTGTGATATCTACAACTGATATCAATTAATCCTTTGATTTAAATTAAAAAAGTAGAAATGTAGAAACAGTAATTGGAAAAAGTAAAATGTGTTAAACTGTATTCGAAATAATGTAACCATCCTGCGTTTAACTAAACCAGTTACATAAAAAGTATTACCAATTTATAGTAACACCAATATTGTTATAATTGCTTTAGTTAGTAATAATTGTAATACTGTTTTTAAACGTGAATTCATATTTGAAAACCGTATAAATTTATTTATTTAAAAAAAAGTAAATGTTGGTTTTAAAAAGAAGTTTTTAAATATTAATTCTGTACCACTGTTTTACCTTTTAATGTTAACAAATCAAACTGTTATTTATTAGAATTGTGAATTTGAACTTTTGATAATAATGTTTCACCAAGTATAATAAATATTAATTAATAGAAACATTTATGTTTTCCTATTGTTAAAGCGTGCTTATGTTTTAGTAAATGCATTTACACCCATTAAATAATTTTGAACGAATTTATTATATTCATAATTATGATTATTTAATATAAATATTATACCAAATATTATAAATGTGCACATATTATGTATTTATATTAAATAAATGATTTATTACATAAAATTATAAATCAATACAATTTAATATTTAATATACTCCAGAAAAAAATAAATGTTTATCACTTTTTTTTTGAATAGTTTATTGTCTATAGTTACATTTTTAAATATTTTTACTGAGCTAAGAAAGTTATGCAATCATATACCTACTAACTCATGTTGGTAAAAAAAAACATTATGTTCAATTGGCATTTTCGTGGAGATTTTATTAAATGTAATAAAATTTAATTCTGCAGATGATTGTTAAAATATGAATTATTTTATTATTTAGTAAAAATATATAAATACTAATCAAATATGAGTTAAAAATGGCATAGTTAGGTCTAAAATATTGTTGGATTGAGTTCAATGCAAAAAATATAATCATGGGAACAATAAGCTTCCTCTTATGTTTATGTATACAGGAATATAAGGAACGGTATTCGAGTACAATTTACAGCGTAACTATTCACCATTGTGTGCGGAGCTTAGAAAATGCGATAGTAGTCGAGTGAGTATGGAAGGGAAAAAGAGATTGGCAGAAAAATAGATGGACAGATAGGGTAAGAAATAGTAAGTAAGCGTGAGAGAGATGGAGAAGAGAAAAAGGTAAAGATAAAACGAGTGCCGACCTCTTGAACTCCGATCGACACCCGTCACGCCTTTGTCAGACTATAAGAGTCTGTAGTCGTAAGCCCACTTTAGCATGTGCCTTCCAGTGTTATTTTCCGGTCTCCATGATCCCCGAGTGGCAAGCTAACCTATCTGAAGGATGAGGTGAAGGGATATATATCACGGACAGATGAGAAAAAGAGTAAGCGAAAAATAGCACAGAGAAAGAGTAAAAGAATAAAAAGAAGGGGACAGAGAATGAAAAAGGGACGAATAAAAATAAAATAATGTCAAGTTTTAATTGAAAAAGTTTAAATATTAAGGAATCGTCTCACATTTTTTTAGTGTAATAAATATTATAACGAACGTACGTGTCTCTGAAAAGGACAATAAATGCATAAAAGCTCTTGTTAATTGCGCCGATTGGATATACTTTTTTGGCAATATTATATACATCTATACTATTTATTAGGTATAAGTACGTGCGTGGTTTTCAATTTCATTGATAACATTTGGACTGCTGCTGAACAGATAAATTCACTATTGTTTGTTGAGTGCAATGTTTATGTTTCAACGATTAAATAGGCACAAACATTTTGAATTTTCACATTTTTTGTGTGTGTATAATATATATTTTTAGTTACATTCTTTGTCAATAAATATTGTGCCTATTTGACTTACACAAAGTTCACACCGTTTAAGAATCACTGATTTATTGCTCGAATAGCAGATTATTCCCTTCATTAAATACTTGGTTTTATGTCATCTGCAAATGGCACTATAAACTCCTTTTCTCTTGTCATTTTGCCTTTTCTCAACACAGCTTCATGCATATACCTACATTATTATGTAAAGTACGCGTGACAAAACAATCTTCGGATACTCTTGGGGGTATTTTATATAGAACACGTACTTCCTATATAAGTATTTTTTATCAATACCTCGATAGAAATAAAATTAAATAACCCAAAATATTTGTTCTGTTTGCTTTTAATAGGCGCATATTATTATACTATTTTGTTCTTTGTTACCAACTATTTCGTTTTCGATTTTTTTTTTCATCCTGTCCCATTGAACAATTTTGAATTTTCTAATCCTGCAAATATAATTGTAAACTATTATTTAAATTATTTTCTTTCTGTAAAATAAATAATGAAATGTTTAAACATGTTTTATGGTACAAATTAAAATAATATTTCCGATTCAATGCAAATTTTTAAATCCACAGGAAACAATAATTACAAATGATCCACTAAACTATTCTTACGAACTATATTAATCTTTAAATAGAACTACTTTAAAATGACCTCATTAAACTCAGTGAATATTGTGATTTTAATTAATATATCAATGTTGTAAAATATTAAGTTAGGTATATTATCCTATTCTATAAATCATACGTCTCCACATTTTAAAATATACGATTAAAATATAATTTAACATACAATAATTTTTCATAACACAGATTAAATATTAATTTTGACTGCTCTGACATAAGAATTATTTTTAAAAATATGTATAATTATTCAATTTATCGATTAAAAACAACTTTAAAATGTTAAACTTTAATTATCCAAAAATTATAAGATGGAAATATAATTTGATTTTAATACAAACATCAATTAGTTTAAATCAAATGACTTAAAACAAATTTTGGTTTTTTTATTTTAATTTAGCCATAACCATAATCATAAATCTATGTTTAAAATATTATATGTAAGTATAATGTTTCTGAATTATGTTAATGATAAATTATACATAACAACAAGAGTGTACATTAAAAGTTAGGTTGGAGATATCACACAAAAGAAATATAGTTTTTTTTTCAAATTAATTTTAAATTATTAAGGATGCATAATATTACAATAATATAACTACAAATATTTTATTACTTTGTATATTTTTTTATACTAAATAAAATATAATCCCCTCCTTTCCTATTTGTGCGTTCCTTCATTTGTAATAGCTGCCAAGATTTTCATGACGATGATTGATGGGCAGATTTTAAAATATCATAAACTGACGAACATCAAACATGTTGTGGATGGGTGACCCTCCAAGGAAACGTCTCCATATAAAGAAATAACAAGAAGAGAAGTTAAATTGAAATGTATATATCATCCGATTTTACTTTATATATTTTCTAAATATTTTCGTAAAAATATCCAATGGGGCAAATTTTATTTTATTTTTTCTTTCAATTGCTCAATACTCAACTCTAAAGGTCACACGAATATAAAAATATTCTGATGTTTCAACAGCATATAAGCATTCAAATATTTGTGTATGCTCTCACATATTACCTATTTAAGAATAAAATCTATTATTAAGAATTAAACCATTCAGTATAATATACTAACCTACAATTATTACTATTATTCGCAAACGGTCGGATGCGAATGTGATCAATACCTCTGCAAATGCTCCAGGAACCTAATGACTAATGAGTAATTACAATGTTTGACTATAATAGTTCACTACATGTATATTATAATAAATTATGAACACGAGACATATTATTATGGAGTTTGTGTTTTGAGACGTATTAAATAATAAATTATCACCGTGTATACAATAGGTTAACCTCCTATATTATAATAGTCGTCAGTGTATTTATATAATGCTATTGTTTAGGTTACACTGTCACGCGATCGTATCAGATTCTATCGTGTTTCACGACCTCTCGGGAAATTAGGTTGATTAAAATAAAAAAAAAAATTAAAACTCTTATACAATTATAAAACAATATTGCACGAGTTAAAAAAAAAATATGATAACGATAATGATAAAACTTATAAATACAATTTGAAATGGATAATAATTATAATAATCGCGAGTTTTTTTTAATATAAATATTCTATTTTGTGTGTGTTTCAGGACGCCTACGCGTTGTGGGCGTGTGCCGCGGTTTTGCCTCACTGGACACGGACGACGGCGAAACAGGGACGCCGCGGCCGTTACAGGGTGAACGCTTGCCGGTCCGTGTGTCTGGATGCCGAACAAAAGTGTCCGTGGCTTCTTCCGGTGGCCGATGACGCCAACCCGTACGCCGGCGAGGCATCCTTCACTTGTATAGGTAAATAGACAACGGTAAAATATCATTTACTCACGCTTCCCCTTCTGAATTGTGCGTTTAGACAATCTGGGAAAATTATAGCCCCCAAAATGACGATTTATTGTTTTATTGATTGCAGTAAAATGGCCAAAGCGGTCTTTTTGATGCCTATATACAATTAATATTCTATATTAACCTGAGTGCAGGGAATCTGATACCTTTTTAACTGGAAATAAAATATGGTTCGTGCAAAAGCCATCCTCTGACTGTGTGTGTCCAGGAAATGTCGAAAACTAACCGTTAGAATAATACGTAGTTCAGGAAAAATATTTGTCCGATCCTCAATTTACCACTCATAATACTCTACGTCAAGTTAGGTACCTAATACTGTACTTAATTTTTAAGAACCCAATCGCATACTACAGGGTGTTTAGACATTAAAAATAAAATTATTTTATTCAAATTAGCAATATTATTATCGAATTCTGGTTACACTCTATTCATACATAATATAACGAATATACACGACCGGTTTAAAGGCAGTACATAGTACAGAGTTCCGGATGATCAGCTGGCA
Organism: Diuraphis noxia; assembly: GCF_037042655.1. Taxonomy (NCBI): domain Eukaryota; kingdom Metazoa; phylum Arthropoda; class Insecta; order Hemiptera; family Aphididae; genus Diuraphis; species Diuraphis noxia. The sequence goes on along the minus strand of NW_028301712.1, from coordinate 68,109,280 downwards.
AAAATTAATAATAATATTTATATTTTATATTTGTTTTATATTTGTTCACTGAAACGACCCTAGGTCTTCGTCGATGCTTATCACAAGTGGGTAGTAGAAAGATCACGTGAACTATTTATCTATGTATATAGTGATATATACATGATACTACCCCCTTCTCCAAAAAGAGACATGACGTGGGTCTTCACTCCCAATGGAGTGAGACCTAGTTGGAAACCGGATGACAGCTTGGGGATTTGGTGATCACGTAGAAGCCACACAAATTTTTTTTGCACTTTGCTATGAAACGTAGTCAACTGCGTGACCACTGCGTCACTCCGGCCCCCAATAATAATATATAGCATATTTTTATATCGCTGGTCGTAATACGTTTTCAAGCCGAATAACCTAATTAATTATTATGAATCATAGTACCTAAAATATGAGTTTTATCACACGAGGTATATCGTCCGTCCAGCTTCATGGATAGGCTTTAAATCACGCGCAGCTGTCACCGAAGCCCCAAAGTAACGCCTAAACAAGCCACTGCAGCAGAATGGGCGCCGAAAAATCTCGTTTTGCATTAGCCGGCCCGTTGTTCGCCAAACCTACGCTGTGCATATAATAGTTGTTCGATTTACGCCCGATTTGCACCACCCTCTTTTCAGCTATACTTGCCACCACACACTACCGGCGTAATCGGACTTTAATTATTTATATAATATCTATCGCTAATTGCCGCCGCTGATGATGTTTACGCGGAAAAATCGAACGACGCGTGCACCATAAATCGTGTGCGCACGTGTGTAGATCTATGCGGATGAGCGTGTGCTGAGAGAAACGGCGTGACGCCTTCTTTCCTGGCGTTCGCGCCGTCGCCACCGCCACCAGCAGCACCGCCGCGCCACCGATCGTTGTTGCTAAGGGTCCCTCCTCGCCGGCGAGCGCCAGCTAGTTTGTGCACTGTGCGCGTGTGTGTGGGTTTGTCCGTGTCCGTGTGTGTGTGTGTTTGTGTGACTGTGCCCTATACACATTGCCGGGTGGGTGGGTGGGCGGGTGCCGTGGGTGAGGTGAAAAACTCGGGCACTCCGCTTGTCGCACACCATCCCTCGTACGAGGCGCAGAGCGGCACAGATGCGTCATATATAAAATATTATTATACATGCACGCCCGTCTTCTCGTTAGGTTTTCGGGTTACCCTTTTCCAAACTATAATAATAATAATAATAATATATTACGGAATAGCGTATCGTAATAATATGTTATTATTACTAGGTATGACTATTACTATATTATTGTACCCGTCTCGGGCCATCGGCAGAAGTGCAAGCACTAGTACATCAGTGGGCATCATTGTAATGCGTTTTAATTCGGAAACGTCGCACTGTCGCAGTCGTGGTTCGAATTATCATTATTGATTATTATGATAATTGTTATTATTATACATAGTTGACCATCACATTTTCGTTTTTCGCTTCCGGTTTGTCATTTCCGTACATTATTGTTATTATCGTTATATAAGAACCGCCTGCATGGTCACTATAATAAGTATAATATATAAATATCTCATTTGAACGGTTTTAATAAGCACGTACGGTAATATTGCTGTTGTTGTTATCGTTATTGCCGTCCTAATGGTTCGAGTACGCGTGTTAAATAATATATATATATATAATAATAATATCTGCTAATACTGCAGGATTCATAGTTGGCAACAGTAACCTTTATTTCACCGATACAACGATGCCAACCAGTATTGTCTCCGTACGTTTTATCTACAACTATTATAGCCCTTTGCATCGAGTTAATTATTGTCATTATATCGCACACAGAAAACCTTTGAAAATATATTTAAAATTCAACAAACAAGGTAAATTCTTGGCTTTTTGTGTGTTGTTGTTTCAAAGAAAACATCATTTATTACCTGATTTAATATTTCTAGTAAAATATTTTGGCGTATAATTTGTTTGTTGTAAGATGATTGTATAATTTTATGCTAAGCAGTGCTCTATTTCTCGTTGGTGTGTTAAGTACTGGAATCATTTATATTTGAAATTAATTCAGAAGTACGCTTTAATATAAATTTGTTAATATAAATCACATTAATTAAACAAAATAGAGACTGAAACTCACACAGGAACGTGTTAAATACATTTAAATAGTTATTTTTTCTTCTAGAAATTTATGCAATCAAAATTAATGTATGGTGTTTAATTTTATATCAATCCTGATTCCCAGTATACCTAATTTCGATCATCCTTAACTCATATTGGATGAATACTTTTTTTTCTTATGGTAATTGTAGTGGTTAAATCTCTGGGGTATCTTGTGGCCAGTCGTTGGGACTCGAAACGTCTAAAAACAAACTTAGAGGGTACCATCGCTGGATGATTTCCCTCATCATGTGCCTCATGTGTATTTTTATTATGTATATTGTATATAGTGTTATATCAGTTATCTATTTTACTTATTGTGTCATGTAATACAGATTGTAAATTTTCTAATAAAAAAAAAAAAAAAAATAGCAAACTTGTGATAAAAAGTGCAATCTACTCATGGCAAATGGACACAATTTCATAATATTATGTATATATATATATATATATATATATACGTAATATTTATATGTATATATAGTGATATACATGTACCATGTATGGCGTTTTTATTTGCAAATAAAAATGGGGAGGGATATTTTATTTAGTAGGTATATAATATTTTAATCTTCATATTTTGTATTATAGTAAAAACAATACAAATATAATATCTTGTACCAAACTAAATTTTAATAAACCTTACATAAAGCTTAAAATTAATAGGTCACAAATTATTTATTCATCAAAAAAAGCGTTGAATTTCTTTAAAATTACAATTTCTTTGTTTTGTATTTTACGAATATGTTGTATATGCCTATACTCGTTTACGATATCAATTTTTCCATTTTTTTTTTTTTTTATAAAATGGCGGCCGATTTAAATAAATTCAAATATTTGACCAAGGAATGTCATAATGGTTTGCTTCATTAAATGAGTTGAGTCTACACAAAGCGTTTTTTTTTTTTTTTTGATTATAACGTTTTATTCAAAAAAAAAAAAAAAATGTTCCAAACAAAAAGAGAAAAAAGTCTTACAAATACGTGTTTTCCGCTATTCTTTGTTTCGTCCGATTACGGAAGGCTTTTTGTGTCAGTCACGTATTATGCGAAATGCCAACTAAGTTAAAAAAAAAAAAAAAAAAATAGTTGACCCTGTGAAAACATAATTGAACGTGTAATAATATAAAAACATCGTTGCTTTCATGAAATATCGATATTTTTCATTAAACTCTATCGATTCTAATGCAATTACTAGTTTATTCTACAACAAATATTTTGTACAATAAATTTGTGATATTATATTTTATTTTTGGCAAACGTTTAATTAATATCACATATTAAATAATTCTAAATTAAGCCTAACTAGAAGTGCTGTATTATAATTTAAAAATGTAATTAATAGTAAAAAATTATGTATTTTTACTATCAAAATTTAAAATGGGACATTATTAGTATTGGGTTAAAAACTGATGAAGTAATTGTTTTTAAGAATATTTTTTTTACCATAGTTTATCTTATATCAACATATTTATATGAAGTATTTGATTTTTACCCTACGATAAAAATATAAGTCAAATCTTTAACGTACCTATACCTACTGATATATTTGGTATTAAATATTATTGATTATGATATTATGTGTTATTCGGAAATTATAATTATCTAAAAGAGGTATTTTAAAATTTCAACAAAATAAAAAGAACTATACCTTTTTGTATTTTGAAAAAATAATAATAGTAAAATTTAATAGTTTATCTAATAGGTATATTACCATAGTTCAGAGATAGGTCAAACTTAAATGATCACGAACTTGAACTTAATTTTTTTACGAAATCAAACATAAATCTTACTTAACTTAAACTTTTTTCAAACTTAAAACTTTTTTTTGAACTATTAATAATTTAATTAAAATAAAATACATTTTTGTTTTCAATTAAAATTTAGTTTCAACGTTCAAATTAATACATATTGATGTGCTAAAACTATCTTTGCGTATTGGAAATAGTTATAAAAAGCTGTAAGATATTACCTACATTAATAATATTGTTCTGTCTTTATAACTCGATTACATCAAATATGATTTTGCTAAAACTGTTTGAAGTATTAGGATTTAAGAACATTTTTATCTTGACTATAATCAGTTTGAATACTTTAAATTCCGAGGTGAATGTGAAACTTCAAAAAAAATCACACCAATGATTTTATAATAGATATTATATTTACTTGAAATACCATTATTGCCTAATAATATATTTAAATTTTACATAGTACTTTTCAAATACTATAATAAAATATTATGTAATAAATTAATTTTGTTTTCGTTTATCATATTGTAGTTATTTTAACCATATTTTTTGTAAATATAATTATGTAAGCCAGTTTAGGAAGTTTACGATATATATTTTGCTAGCAAGCTACCTGGCTTGAAATATAAATTAAGGTAATGGGTTTTTAATACCGACGTGGTAAAATAACGTACAATATATAGTTTATGATGATAATATTATATTGTTATTTTCCTATTAAACATTATAAGATTGGTTTCCGTTGTAAAATATTCGATTAGGTCACTTAAAGTGTGGTTGTCTATCTAATTGCTAACGCTTAGGCTGGTGCAGGGGGTTACGATACTTAAAAAGAAACTGTTTTGGATATTTTTTGTCCGTACAGATCCGGACATATGGTTCCAGACATCGGCGACGGACGTGACCGAACAATGCTGCTACGAACATTGTGCGGACGGTCTGTGCGTTCGAAACGCATCGATGTGCAACGGTGACAGTGGCGAAACATTGGACACCCAGCGACCGGTGTGCGTCGAAAACGTTCCGCTGGCTGTCGAGGAGTCTCTGTGCACCGATTACAGTCTGACCGACACGTCGTCGGGCCGCGGTCGACCGGAGCTGCCACTTCAGATGCTGTTGTGGGTGGCATCGGCGCTGGCGCTGGCAGCGGCGGCGGCCGTCACGTAGTAGCTGACAAGGCGACGATAGCATGCAGCGATGGCGAAGAACGAAGACGGCCGACGACGGGGAAATTGGAGATACAAAAACGAAAACTGCAATTTCCGAAAAGAAAAAATTATAAATCTATCATTATTATTATTATAAATTATTATTGTTACTGTTGTTATGCCACTTATTGTGAACGGACGAGGTTTTCATCTCAAAAAAAAAAAAAAAAAAAACGAAACCGAGAGATAATAATGATTATTATTATAGTATATTATATAAAAAAAATATAATAACGTAAATGACGACGGATCGCCCGTCCGATGAACGCGGACGCAACGGACAAGAGCAGTACCTTTAATGGCTCGTCATCGTTGCTTGTGGGCGGCCGGTGAACCGGAGGGAGCTTGACACCTCTCTGACAGGGTCCTCGTTCCTGATAAGACTATTATTAAAATACATATACAATACATTATATTGTTATAAAAATGCACACACACACACACACAGACTCATAGCCACCCACACACACTCAAGAGGCGTAACTAGGGAACGTTGTATGGGGGTGGACTTGTCACATCTCTCAACAAATAATTTAAACCTCAGAGCCCATTGAAATCACTAAAAAAATAATATTATATGGGCTATCGAAAATTGTTAAAAATATATGATAATACCATTAACCCCATCATCGGAAGAACGGTTATTTCGTTATGGCCGTGTCACACAATTAGACACACCAGTGATTTAACTAAGCGGGGGGTGAGTGATAGGCGGTTTTATATTTTTCAGACCCTCAAAAAAAAATGAAAAAAATAAAATTCAAACCTCAACATACATACAAATTATCGAAAAAAATATATTATCAAGACTATCGAAAGTAGTAAAATATAATATTTTATAAGCCTACGCTCTGGCCTAGTTTGATTGTCTGGTTACGCCCATTTACACACAAACATTCGTACACACATACACACCCCACGATCGTTGGCGCCGCAGGTTTTTTCAGACCGGGACCAATATAATATTATTACAATAAAAAAAAAAATCTAACGACGAACGCGCGCAATGATTATTATACTGACGTTTATATTATTACCTAAAACACCGCGTAAGGCGTAACGTAGTATATTATAATTATAAAACTTTCGACGCGGACATTATTTAATTAATTAATATATTATTGTGTTGTTGTAGTGCTAAGAAAAAGTTGTAATGTATATAGATACTTACGACACGACATTACCGCTATTATACTATTAGATCGTAGTGACTTTCGTGACTCAATGCCCGAGATGCATAGAATGGGAAACAGATTCACTCATTTGTATTTTTCATTCTATTTTCTCGTTTTAGTTTGTTTGTTTGTTTGTTTTTTTTTTTTTAAATTGAATTTCACTATATTATACGGAAACATTAATTAGTGGATAGATATAAGGAAATTCTGAAACGTCATGTGCACGACGATTTGATTGACTTATATCGCTTAAACACGAATCGTTTTCATCTTTGTTAAATATATACTCACTACCGACTAGGTTTTCATCTTCATTTTTAGTGCACACCACCTGTCAAATGTGCTGTTTTAAGGCGATCGCACGATAAATTGCACTTGAATTACTCAAACGATTTGACTCGACGATCTAATTCTATACAAGAAATAATCAATGATTATTCGGGGTTTGTTTTGTACCCGTAATAAAATTAATTAATACTAAAAAACAAAACAAAACAAACTTACTTATTTATAATAAGTAACATTTTTCTTGTGTTCAATTCCGAAATTTCGCAAAAATTTATGTATTCATCTTCTATAAGTTATAAAAACGAATTAAATCTCCTCAGAGCGATAGACGCCTGTCACCAAGTTTTATTTTTTTTTGAAAGTGATGTAGATTGTATTATTACTTTTTAAAATTATATAGGTAATAATTGAACGTATATGTGTAGAAATAAATGTCATTTATTAGTAGGTATGTCCCGTGCTATGTAGATTCGTACGGGTGATTTTTAGCATATTGTGATTACTAGCTTCTATCGTTTTAAGTTTTTTGTTAATTTAATGTTTTCAATAAATTTGTTTTATTAATGTTTTAGAATTGCTGAAGATGAATTAGTTAAATTTTGTTTAAGACAATAATATTATTATTGTTGTTTCTGTTTACGCGTAGAAAAAAATTTCGAATAGGACCTATAAAAAAAAATTGTTCTTGGGCCTGCAAATTGAAAAGTGTTAAGAATATATTGTTCCTGTTAGAATTTAAATTTATAAAGTATGCTAAATTTGTTGTGAAATTTACCATGTTTGATTATAATTATAAAATACAAATATTATAATAATTAAAAATAAATATAGGGTTAATTTTTATAATTTGACTGGTTTAGGTAAACATGGTTACAAAAGTATATTATCTATAGAGAATAAATGTATACATATATTTATAATTTATATAAATATATCTATATATTATTTATTTGAAAAATTATATATATAATACGAGTTAGCTTTATTTGTAGGTAGTTCCGTCCAAAAATATTATATTGTAGCTTATGAATAATATATCGTACTAACGGCCTACAGAACGTTAAATTTAATTGAGCAATTTATTTTAAAATCTTATTTCATGCCCTTCAATTGTAATTTTTTTTTTTTTTTTTTGTGCCAATTTAAATCTTACTTAAGTCAATATTATTAGAAAAGTGCTCAATATATATTGTAAAAAGTGATAGACTTAGAAATGAAAATAAATGTCAAATCTTATTAAGTATATTATTGTAGGTTTAATATTTTTAAATAAATTATTTAAGATTATTTTTTAACTATATAATAAATTACGGATTTCTCAAAGATATTATAAATGACAGTATAAATCTATTAGCCACCTCGTCGGAACGAACCCATCATTTTTTTAATTTCAATATCAGTTTTTTTGTATTTGTTTCGAAATTGTTTGTTTTATAATTATATAATCTTTTTCGAAAATACTTTTTGAAATTGTTATAAAAGATTCAATAAAACAAAAAAAATACAGATAAAATTTAGGCATAATATGAGATACTCACTTTTGTTAGTAAAAATATGTAACTTCTTTCAAATACTCAATAATAATAAATTAAAATGTGATGTGTTTCGTGAAATTATAATACACGAATAAATATTGCCGGTAAAAAAATGTATTTAGGTATAAAAAAAAAATCAAAAATATTTTGATAAAATCTACAATACTGATTAAAAAAATGATGGTGGGCAAATAAGTGGCATAAATATTATACTAATTTTTAATATACATCAAACTCACAAAAGTGGTACAAAATTTTTCATTTTGAGAAGACCGTCCTTATTACTTACAATTATGTACATAGCCATAAAACTAAATATAATATTAATTAATTTTCTACTCTAAATACTATTTCTGTTCATATAATGAAAAAAAAAAATTATTTTATAGCTTTGTTAGGTAAGTATTATTATAATTACTAATGAGTTTATATACAATTAACTGAGTGCTCTGTAGATGAAAGTTTTAAGGTATTTTTACACCACTTGAGTAGTGACCAAGGGGCAAGGGCTAACCACTCCATAGCGGTCGTTTGATTAATATAATAATAATGAAAAACATAGATAACGATAATAGTATAATATGAATGATTAGACTATTACAAAATTAAGGTTATATTTACCTCTAATAATAATGTCATTATACTGAATATATTATAATTATAAATATAAACAAACATGTAGTCAATTGTAAAAATAATTATATATGATTATATTAAGTATTATAAATAATAAAATATAAAAACTGTTGGTTAATTATTAGTTTTGTAAACATTTGTTACGTTCAGACGTATATTATAAGAATTTTAAAATAATAATATGAATGCAAAATAATATTACGAGAACAGAAAAACATTATGTTATGGAATAAAACGTTTGTTTTATAGGAAATATATATATAATTTAAAAATTAAAATACATGATATTGTATATTTATTGTGTTTCATATTTTTTGTAATGAGTGTTCCTATACGAGACAAATTTATTTTGTCACTGTGAGAATATTATACATAATGTGTTATTATGAAAATAATATTGGCAGAAGCACAATTCGATGATAATAACGATTTCACACTCGTTATATTGAGTCGCATGTAATACTCGTACAACAGTGATGATATCTCATTGTATAAACCGTACAATGGTGTTAAGAAGTTACAATAATTCGATGAAAAAAAATATTTTATGACATAAAAAAAATGTTGATAAAAATGAAATAATACCAAGATTATAATGTTTGTATACAAATATTAGTAGAATAGTCGATCCCACTTACTACCTAATTTAGAATACATTTTCACGCATAACTTTTTTTTGTTTAAAATTATAAATCACATAAATTTTGAAAAATTAATTGCTCTCATGATAATATGTAGCTCTTATATTGTATAAACGACCTTTACCGAATTTGATATGGCGATAAATTAAAAAAAAAAAATCAAAAATCAAATACTTTTAAAAATGTATTTTATTTTTAAAAACTTAAAAATTTACACCATAAGTCAGAATAGGTATACCACAATTTAACTTAGATGTTTAACTAAATATATTATAATTTTACAGTATATCATAATAGTTATATATTATATCTTATCGATATGAAGATAATATGAGATCACCGATCACTCATAACTGAGATGATTCATCTTACGCGAATAACAGCATACTGATTATAACATTTCAGAGCTTATAGAAACGCAACATTTAAAAATCAATTGGATTATAGCGACATACCACACTTGTATGATCCATTTAATTCACTGATAGCTAGGTACGCATCAAGCAAGGCTTAAATTGTATGTACAAATCCATATTCAATACATCTTCTCTACCAGGCGATCGTGTGCATTAATTATTTTGAAAAGTTAATAGCGATTGAGCAATTTAATGTAATTTAATTTAGTTTAATGATGTGAGAACATTTAAACATGCAATTCTGATTAATAACCATACAGTTGAATCCACAAAAAATTATAAGCATTAAAAGTTTGGAATATCGGAGTATTAGACGACATTTTACAGGGCACCCTGTTTTACTCAGCTCATCTAAGCCTGAATTATAAAGTTCTAAACTACTAAAATAATTAACTACTTGTCTGAAAATTTATATTTATAGGTTTAAATGATTCGAATGATATACTACTTCTGCTTTGGAATTTTAAATTAAAAAAGTAAGATGTCATTCAAAAAAGCAATATTTATGATAATGATGCCGTTAAACATATTTACAACTATAATGAAACTGGCATACGTGCATGAAAATACGAATACCATACAATTTTGAAGTAAGTACCAAAATAATATTTTTTTCCAACACCCAATTTTGTTTAAACTTCACATGCATGTAATATTCTTTTGTGAATTACTTAAAAACTATATATTTATTAATATATTATTCGTTTTGTGCATTTATGAACGGCACGTTTTATGTGTATAGATTTCAAAATATATTCTACTGAAGCAGAATCAAGATATGCAAAAACACATTTTTTCAAATAGTTAAAAAAAAAATTATATATTCAAAGAAAAATACTTTTATTAATACTATTAATGCCCAAATATATAGTAAAATAATATAACATTTTATTTTAATATTAGGTACTTTTGTTGACCTTGTGTGTTCATATAATAATAGTAATGCAAAAATAAAAATTTGTACTATCATACGAAAAAATGTTGTTTATTAATACAAGTGATGTTAATCCGTTCTGAAATTTTTAAAAATATAAGCGGGTCAATTTTATTAATACAATTGTTATTTAGTTGTATACTATAAAAATTTATTATTAATAAGTAATATCACTAAATGGATATTTTAGACACAGTGGATTGATTACAAATGCATATTTATATTTGAAAAATCGTGATTATTGAGGCAGCGTATCAACAACAAAATCAGCAAACATCAACAATGAATTTTTATTATTTTACATTCGGGTATACACAATCTGTAAAGTATGTAGCACAATAAGTATATGTGATATTGATATTATAAGTAACAATAAATATTTTTTGAATAATAGATTTTTACCCATTGGTGCCACTTAACGACGGGAATCAACGATATCTAGATCTAGACTGTCTAGTTCGCAGTTTTTGTTTTTATAATTATTATTTATAACAAGTCATGGCACTATTTCACTAGTTCCTTTTTAAATGATGTCCGTGGTTTCCCGGTATAGTTTGGATTTTTAGGTTTCTTATTAATGGATTTTGTTTGATTTATAGTTGATTATGAAAACGTTTGAAGGAATGTGCAGCTTTGTCTGTTATTATTTTCATTGTGAGCTTTTTATGTAAGGTATAATTGGATACATGAGGTGAAGCATTTGTAATTTTCATAAGAGCTATATTCTGGAATTGCTGGATTTTGTTGTAATTAACAACAGAATTAAAACAATTTTAAGATAAAGTAATGATGATAATATTATATTATGATATACGTATACATTTTTCATGACACAATCTAGAAGTTGTGTATATTGTGCACTTATGCTTATATTCTACACAGCACATTAATGTTTTCTATGATACGTTTTAAAATTATTTTGTTTTAAATAATATACATTCTATGCATGTTTATAATTGATCAATAATTTTTTTTTTTTTATTGATCTTGAAATTTACATAAATAAATTTCGGATTCGACAACACGGGCTACTAGCGTTACATTTCTAGTAAAATGATCAATAAATTATATTTCACGAAGATCTTAAAAAAAAATTTTGTCCAGTTTTTAAGTTCTATAGCTAAATAATCATAGGTTATTTTTAGCTTAGTATATCTTATAAATGTTTTGTTAAATATATCTTAAATATAATATGCGTATACCTTATATTTAAACAATTATTTCGTGTGTATTTTTATAATACATTAGAAAAATATTTTATTACATATATATTATGAATTCATTTTATACTCACAATATACATAATAATATGTAGATTAATGATGTGTAATTTAAGGTAATAACTGCAGTGATTAATTATTGCCCGCTGAAAATATAATTGCAGAATATGCTACGAGTATATTAGTTCTTAGTTGAATAACTACATTGATAAACAATTATACTATTATAATATAATATAATTATATAATTATATTGCAATTATTTTTGAAGCTCTAAAAGTCTTAAATATATCACGTTGTTTGTACATAGCGATAAATACCTAAGTTGTTTATTAATTAATTTAATAAAAACGAATGTTAACACAGATCAGGCACTTACACAAATATTGTATTACAACATAGAAAATATAATTAGAATAATATCTTACTCGTATACGTAACAATCAAAACTACTAATCTAAGAAATTGAGTAACATCGTATGAAAGGGTTTAGTTTATACAATAAAATATAATGGAAAGCTGAAATACGTTTATTGATCTTACTAAGATAATTTGATTAAGCTACCTGCAAAATGCTATCTACTAATTAAATAATTTTATATTCAATTTGTACTTGTTGTCCACGTTTTCATAAAATTCATATTTTCTATTGTATAGCATCCAGAGATTTCCTTCAAAGACATTTTTTCTGGAATAATTTGGTTAGCTTGAGCCAACAATTTAATTATAATTAATTATAATTTACAGTCAGGATGTATACGTTATATATATCTTAAAATAGTTATGAAAAAAATAGATATTATGATATAATATACAATGTATATTATACAGTTACGTCAGTCTCTTTGTGGACTTTATACACTTTTAGATTCTAAACGAAGCGATGAATGTATCGGTTTTATAATGATATACATATATTATGTTTTTGAAGGCACCAGGAAAATAAATAAAAAACAAAAACGAAAAGCGAAAATTTTCCTCAAAATCAGATATTGGTTTTTTGTGTAAATCTAAAAAAAATGACTAGATTCATGAAATTTTCACTTACTGACTGTATTTTCTATAAGTACACAATACAATTTTGACTTGTGTTAAGTTTATTTATAGGTGTATGATACTTTGGGCTATTTGGAATTTAAATTTCAAATTTTGGCAAAAACTATATGCAATTGAAATTTTGGTAATACATTTTTAGTTAAAAATTTATAAAACGTTCAAATTTTTTAGGTAAGAATTAAAAATGTAAAAAAGTTAGTTAATTCTGTAACCAAAAAATATATATAAACATGGTTTTTTTTATAATTATTTTAAGTTAAAATTAGAACGAAATAACATCATTCAATAACCAAGAATAACGATTTTAGTTATATTGTTGTAATTTAAAAATATTTTTTTTGGATACTTGAAACTTTTTAAGTATATTATTATATAAAAATATGCTAATGATATTAATTCATCCTACCAGGTACAGTTGTATTTATGACAATACAAATATCTTAGGCCAACAAACCGTTTACTTTCAGAATCTATTGCAGTGTTCTCAGGTTGAAGTATTCATGATACAATTATGTTTTATGTTATATCGTGTATAATATTTAAATTAAAAGGAATAAGTCTTTTAAAAATTATGAAAAATGGGTTAATTGAAGACGCTGTTATTTAGAAATTGTACTATTTATTGCATTGTGAGTTATCACCATGCATGTTACTGAATATGGTGATAGTATAGTTATATTAGTATTTAGTAAAATAATTAAATAATATAAAGTGAGCATATTATAAATAAATATATATATATATATATATATATATATATATATATATATATATATATATATATATATATATATATATATATATATATAAAATATATTTAAATTTATGTTGAAGCTAGTTGGTAAATGTAGTTAACTGTTCCAAGAGTAGGCACATAATATTGAGTGCCTAGTATCTATTATAGTGTAAATGTATTTAGTATATTATAATATTATGTTTAAGAATTGGTTAGGATAGATTTCACACCCTGAGTTTATTATTATATCGATTTAAAAGCAATAACATACACAAATAAATAAATAAATACTATATAATAATTACCATTAGCCTAACCATTAGTGTGTAAGAATTATTTATCAGTTAGTTATAACTGTTATAGGTATTGTATAATACATTTTTAGTATAATATACATATTACACGTAAATCAATTTACCCAATAATCTTCTGATTCTTTGGTCAAATAAAGTTTAATAATTTAAGTGACCAAAAAAATACTCGAAACAGAACAAAGAAATAGGTGTTATATAAACAGTAATAAGCACATCTCATTTTCAACAAAATCTCGATAATTTAAAAAATAATCTAATAATTATTAAGTTTTTCGGGAGTGTAATAAATTAACGCCATGAAGCACGCGTGCCCACACACACACACACACACACACATCCGTATAACGTATAATGCGTTATTACATGATTTACTTCGCAGTTTTCTTCGCATCTAGTGTTTGATGATTTAAATATTTCCTTGAATACAATATAATAATCTGATAATCGGAAGGGTTATAGTGAACGTTGGTGGATTTATATTATACTCTCATCTCTGTATAAATAACTAACAAGGTTTTTGTTGAAAATATACCTTTTAATGATTTGTTAGTCATTAAAATTTGATTTACACACTTAACAATACGAAAAAAGAAGAAATTAAAATTGCTTGTGTGTACAAAAATTATCTTTTATTAATTTAACAAATTTATAATCAATTACAAAATTCAAATATTATAACAATTGAACGAACAGTTACAAATGTATAAATTTATATAGGTACATTTTTCATATAAAAAAAAAATGAATATACAGTTTTGAAAAAAATATTTTATAACTGGCAAAAAATAGAGCAAAGTTGCTATTATCATAGGGAAAACATTTTTGAAGATATAATATGTGTAATTTTTTATTAATTAGCACAAAATGGCTAAATCATTACATTTTTACAATTAAAAGATTTTCAAAGTCGAAAAAGGGTTTGGGGGAATAAACAATATACATAAATATAAAGAAACAAACAAATAACAATATAACTTTTAACACATGGTTCAAATACAAAAAGGGGAAACATTTTTAAAAAAATTAGAAAAATAGCACAAAATGACTATAATTTAAATATTGCGAGTACGAGATTTAGCTGAAAGGGGGGGGGGAGACAATCAACACAGAAGAAGGAAATAAACAACAACAATATGTACACAAAAAAAAAGTTATAAAATGAAAAAAAAAAAAAAATACGTCAGTCAGGAGACACAAAAACAAGGAGGGGAGGATACGAGATGGCGATTGGGTGCGGATTTGTAACAGTTTTGGCCACGGTCACCTTCACAACATTTCACGACCGTTCCTACGGATAGACGAGTGTCACGGGCGCGTTTGCTCGGACGCATGACGACCTTGCCCAGCCGGCGATGCCAGACCGAGACGGCCGCGGGAGCGATGGTCGACGGCGAAAAGCAACGGCGGCTAGTGCGCGATGATAGCGCTTTGATGGTTGACGGTGAGACGACTCTAGCAACTGACTTTCAGCGGATACTGTTGGACACGAAACGAGAGAATCGAGATTTGGCGCATGCGGAATGGACGGTGATCGCTATACGGACAAGCGATCCGGCCGATGTGGGTTTATCGCGGGACGAAAAGGCGAGAGCCATCGGACCGCTGTACGAGCGACGTGCCGCGATCCTTGACAATCGGTAATTTTCACCCTGACGTCGACCCTTCAGCCGCGTCTTTGTCCTGCAATGACCGTCGCCACGAAGTCGCACGCCACCGGACCCTGAAACATTCATAGTTTCCTCGGGTTCGGTGCCGCTGACATCCGTGTTCCTAGCGCATAAATCTCTATATCACTCACCTCGAGCCATAAGTGTCCGCCACTGCCATCGTGTAACGAGTCACCATCGCCGTCGTCATCATTGTCGGTACGGTCGGGGCGGAATCGTTGCCCGCACCGTTACCTCAACTAACCGCCGTGCCGTCGACATCGTCCACGCGACCGTAACTGCCGGGCGCTCGCCGAGCCGCCAGAGTGTCTCGCGCGTCAACGACGACCGAGCGCGCTACGCTCGTGAACCCGTCGCTACGTGGGTGGTCGGGAAACGCGTTTGGGTGACTTACCGCAGTGCACATTCCGGGCTCTTTCCCGTATCCTCCCCTCCTATTCGTCGCCGTCTTCCTGACGACATCATCGGCCCTTAGGGGACCGCCAGGCTAACGTGGGTCGCGGACGGTTTCTCTTCGCCAGCAACATAGACGTCTGACGCCTTTCCACCACGAGGTGTTGTACCTTCGTGGCTGGTCGGATTTTCCGGTTGTTGCTGGCGGGTCCAGCCTACCTACACATACATAAATAAATATGCTGAAAATCATGAAAAATGGCAATCATAATATACCCATTAATTGAAAAGCGTTGTAAATGGCTTTAAAACTCTACTTATTCGTTTCTTAGAAATGTGAAATTATGATATCAGTTTTTTAAATTTTCTAAAAATTTACTCCTTATTAATACTCGTATATTCTGGCTTTAAATTTGACATATTTGTCATTAAAAATTTAATGACATATTTTAATTTTTTTTTTTTTAACAAATGTATTATGTGCTCTATAATATACATAACTTTTGGGTATCTATTGTGATTTAATTTAACACAAAGCTTTGCACTTATTTGAAATACATTATTATTAGGTTCCAATTGAATTGACCGTAGGTAATACTATTTGTGCCTACGTGTGATCTAATCAATCGGAGCTTTGGATGATTTTATAGGTAAGTAAAAATAATATTCGGACAAAATATATTTATTGAAGCGGTTACAAAAAATAATTTTCATAAAATGATTCCAAATAGAACAATTGTCCTCGTATTTATTGGCTTTAGATTGACGAATGATACAATGTCGGATGTGTCTGATTAAGGCCCCAGCATTATTATGAATAAAATAAATTACGGTTGCGTTCAATATTTTTGTATATGACATGAAAACTGTCCGGGTATACAAATGCGTGACTTATAGTTTTACTCGTAATGGGTTTTTAGCGACTTTTTCCGAGCACGTCGACGTTACCGTGGTCGGAAAAATACCGTAAACGTTTCACCCATAAATTGCAAGTTCCTAAACACAATATGTCGACAGTGGTGGTGCACCTCCGGTGCAGCCTCTCGATTGCACACGTACACCTCGTTGGCCGTTTATAGTTTTTAGTCATATGTCATTGTGTATAATTCATTGTTTGGGCTTTATACTATTATTTTTATTTCGATTTTTATACACGAAATCATTGCACAACAACACCCAACTATTGAAATCGTATCGTTTATTTTATGCAGACTCGAGTTAAATTATGGTAAAATATTATGTTACACGAGGTTTAAAAGTATAATATACGGTATTATGTTATATAATAATATATAAAAAAAAACATATCCAAACATTTCTATATGTATTTATAAATTTATAATACTATCAAACATGTAGGCACATATATATAATTATATATATATACGTATATTATATTATCACTTGCAAACTGTATTTTTTTTGTTAGTTTTGAGGTTGACAAAATGAAATAAATTAATATAGTTTTGTGGAAAAAAATAAAATTATAAATTAATAATATAAAGTATATATAATATGATGATTGGTTATAAAATTATTTATTCTTCCTTTTATTTATTTTTTTCAATTTTGTTACTGTACTCGTTTTAATCGAAATTATAACCCACCAGATTTTACATATTATATTATACGGAATAAACAATAATACGGTCTATATGGTTTCCTTTATTTTACTTTCGATTTTATTATTAACTATAGTTATTTTTGATATTAAAAAACTCACAAAATTATAATTTTAATACGCACATTTATTTGCCATAAATCAATTATTATGCTTCATTGGTTTTAATTTTTAATTAATAGTACCTCTATAGCCATTGAACTGATGGTAATTTAAATAAAACATTTTTAAATAAAAAATTATCTTAATGATTTCGCATTTTTATTTAAAAATTATCTTCATCAACGTATACTAACTTAAAAAAATATATATTTTAAGTTGGACTTAATTTTAAGTGTGAACACTGTGAACATACTGTTATAAAAAAATCGTTGGTATCCTTCATTACTGCCTTATTTAGTGCACTGTATCCAATTTAAGTAATATGCGGTAAATTAATTTATGTGATTGGGTACCACAATTATTGATTATATGACGTACAAAAATAATTTTGTTAATGTATTAATGTATCAAATTACATTTGAATTTTGTGTATACTGATTACGTTTGTTTTTACAACTCAATTACTGCTTATGTATATGACGTATATTATTTAACGCTAGAATTAGAATAATATGTTACCATAATATATTAAATTGTGTAACATATTTAACATATTAATTATTTAAACGTTAGTTATATTTCAGTATTATATTATACAATATTTATACTTACTATGTTGAACACTGTATAGTATTTTGGTTTGGAAACTTGTTGTTCTGTCTCTGCCTTTGTGTGAAGTAGGCAAGTTGACTTATATAATTAAAAACATGTCTTATAATTATTTTAATCACTTCAATTAGCTCAATAAATTTACGAATAACGATGCACGCTCATGCGCGGCCACCACATTAATACGTTACAGTCTGTTATCACTTATCAGTATACTTTATCAATAAACATTACCAATATATATAACAATTCCTTCTTAAAATAAATAATAATGTAATAATTGTAATACATATCATATTAATTAACATTATTATTTGAAACACACAATATCAAAATCAATATCAATATATATATATAACACTTGTAAAATAATAAGGTAATTAATTCTTTCGAACTTGTTCGTCTCAACCAAGAAGAATATATAATAATAATAATAATAATATATATTTATTCTTAGTGGTCTCAAAACAAACCATCTAGATTCTAGCACGTGTTAGTGTATCTACAAAGCTAAAGAAAAATATAATCTATTTTAGTATTTTTATAATTTTAACTTCATGGGGTCGTCAATGGCAATGTTTTCTCTGCCAAATAATAAAAGACTATATAATAAATATATGATGACTCTAAATTTAACGTTTGATTCCCCTTCTCCCTATTTGTTGGTTTTATGTATGTTTTAAGAATATAAACTCGGTCATAAATAGAACTACTCGACATTTTTTTTCGTGATTTTGATAAAAATTTGATTCAATTACGCCTAACATTAAAAAATATTCGTCATAATGAGTCTCGATAGGATTTACTAGCTGATAACTATATAATATTTAGTTTCATACTTGGCTGTGGAAATTATCTGTTTGCAGAAAGGAAATCTTGGTTTGGGATACGCAATGTTTGTGTGAAAAGGATTTTGTTGCTAAAATCCTGTATGGTCATCCATCCGGTAGTTAGCAACGCTGGTCGGTGCATATAATCAAACCACGTACGCAACTGAGTGTAAATGTTGGGCCACACCGAGCCACTTAACGTATAATATTATAAATCAGTAATGAATTATTATTTTTTTTTGTTTTAAATAAACTTAATGGGAGCACGTCAAGATTTTATTCAACACAAGGTGGCCTTCTTAATTAGGTACTAAAAGTTTATTGATAAATAATATACTGTGATTTAATTGGAGGTAGTTTGAGTTTGGTCTTAAGTTCAGTACGAATCAGTGTGCATTATAAATTTAATATTCTTGATGTTTTTGATTGGAACATTGAATTATATTTATATTATGTCACTTAGCAAATACCACGAACATATATAATATTATACAGCAATGGAGGATGAACAATTTGTCTGTATAGTAAAGTAGAGTGAATTTTAAGCTTATATCCGATAAAAGTAAGAATTTGTTTTATTATTTTTGGATGTTTTGCCCAAACAAATGTTGAAAAACATTAGATTGTTAGATATGGTTTAAGATGATTTTTTTACTGGAACTCGTGACCATAATCTGCGTAGAAAACAATTATTGACGGTAATAGGAATCCGTGCAGATAATTTATAGGAGTTAAAAGTATTTTTAGCCTAGTGAAGATTTCCGATTAATAGTGTTACCCCATGTCCCGGTGTTAAATTTCTATGATACTTTGTATCGTTTAAATCCGATAAAAATTGATATTTTTTAAAATTATTTTAAAATAATGAGTTTGTAATGTTGGTGGACTTTTTTATTTCAAACATTCGTAAAAATGTTTGAAGTATCTTTACTCGTGTTCATAATTTGCATAGAAAACAATCAACGGCAATATCCGTATAGAATGCTTATGTACAAACGACCGGTTATGATAAACGACACGAGTAGACTGATGATTGTCATTTGTCACAAATACTAATACGCATATTTTCATAAATCGTTCTTATTATAATATTATAAATCCTATTTAAACTGTTAAAATTGTACTAAGAAATTAGTAATTGGTACATTTTGAATATTTAATAGTAATATAGTATACATGAGTATTATTATTTTAAATACATTTTGGTTTTAAATAAATCATTGCGAATATATTTTGTGTATGACTATTCTGTTTGACATTCTATAACTCAATGGAAAATTAAATAATAAGATCCCTAAAGCTTATCATATAATTTCATCACGACAATTAACATCATAATACAATTTAAATAAATGAAAAGTATTATTCTATCACGATATATATTCTAATAATTTTCTTTTGATATTTTATTATGAAAAATTAATGAATTTATAATTTCTGACCTGGAAATTAAAAATATGTATTCAATATAGTCTTCAATTATAATAAACATTAAGACAGATTGCTACATTCGTATTTGCTGTATCCGTTTTATAAACGCGTAACGTGTAAAATTATAAGTTCTCAATTATAAATTTAACTATTTTATGATTTATATTGGTGCGAATTGACCTATGCTCGAAATTAGAAGTAGGAATATTATCTAGTAAAATTCGAAGGTTTTTTTTTTTAAATATTTAATTTTAAAACGATTTATATGTATTTTAAAACTATAAATTAAATTTTAAAACTCTTATAACTTGCTTAAAAATTATAATCTAAAAAAAAACCTTTGAGTTGAGGTTTACAAGTAATACTCTTACTCTTAAATTTGATAGTAGCTCTATTCGATCTTGTGTTAAACATACCCGAGTTAATTAGATTATTTAGAATGTACAATTTCTTATGTTATGCATTTATAAGACAGAGAACAAAACACTTAAGTGTAGTGTCCTATTAATAAAAAAATAATTTTAAAATTTAGTGGTCTTAGCGGAATTATTAGAAACCAAAGAGAGAAGCTAAAATTAAAGGCATCGAAAATTTCATGAAAACTGAAAGGTATAACCACGATTTCTGTAGTTATAAATTGTGACTATTCTCAGTGTATTTCGTATTTCAAAGATAAATGCATCTGTATAATTTTAATTTATCTAGACTGGTGTAAGTCGAATTGTGTATTTGAGCGCTTAATATTTTAGAAAATGAAAAAATAATTTTTCACTGTTTAATTTGTATCCCTGGATATTTGTGTTGTATTGTTACATACCGTATACATTCACTATAATAAACGTTTTTGAAAAAACTTTATTCACATTATTATTAGATTTATAGAATTAATAATAATATTTACATACAATTAATAAAGATTTTCAAGCATTTTTTTGAACTTGAAATTTTTTTATTTTATGAATTTTGAATTTAATTCTACTGATATATTATATTTAAGAATTGCAGGTTTTTAAATAATTAGAGTATAATTTTACAAGTAATGGGCAGGCAAAAATTCGAATCACTACTAAAGTAGACTTAAATCTTAATAAAAATTGTATTCAGATGTTGAAGACTGACGTATTGTATTATTACTTCATCAAAAGTGATCCATTAAAAAAAAATTTCCACTTTCGATATTCTTATATAGCCATATAGGTTATTGTGAAATTGGTATCTCAGTTTCTTTTTCTCCCAATAAATTATCTTAAAATTACTATCCATAATTCATTGAGTTTAGTGTATGACCATCTATATATTACGGATCGGAACGAAAAAGATCGTATAGTTTAATCATTTTACAGTGTATTAATATCTCCAATAAGCTAAGGTCATAATAACACCTCTTATGACACCATTGTTTGGAAATATTACAATAAAACATTTTTTTTTTTTTTTTTTTTTTTGATAATAATATTTTTATAATTAATATCGTTTAAGTCTTTTAGTGGCAGCATACATTTTTAATTTTATATTTCAAAACAAAATATTTTTCTTAGTTTCTAAAGCATGTAGATATAATTCTTAATAACTATAGTTACTTATTTATAAGTTTTAAACATAACTTGACTCCACTTGTCTTAAATTATTTAAAAACGTATATCAATAGTTAATGTATGGTCATATAATTAATACTTGTTTGAAATTTCATTTTATACCTGTAAATTTTCAGTTTCAATAGGAATGACGAATGACTTAAAATTTGTAAAAAAACATTTTCTTTATTGTTAATACCAAAATTATTATAAAATAATTTTCATGCAGTATAGTTTTAAAAATATTTAACTCTATGTTTTTAATTGCTAATATTTAAGTAGCATTGAAATTTGAGGCCTGTTTCTGGGTTGCTCTAATAAAAACACCTTAGTTCACACCCTTAACATACTCTTACAAGCTGGTAATAAAATAATTGATTTTAAATTTCAAACAACTGTTTTATTATTAATATTTTTTTGGTTTCATTACAAATTTAGTTATTAGAATTTATACTATTATTAAATTTAACATAAAATACAAATAAGAAAAATATATAGATATATTAAGTGTATTTATATAATCAATAATATCGATATTTGTATTTAGACCATAATTTTTATAATGATAATACAATATTTATAATAAAATTATAAAGTATATTTCGACACAGTTTTAATAATATAATTACTATTATTATTAACACCCACTATTCACCTTTTAAATATTAATTGTTAAACATATTTTTAATGAATTTATTTTAATTTAATTTTTATTGTTTACTAAAAAAACCTCAATGACGTGACCACTGGCTTAAGATTTAATGAATATAGCATTTGTGTATCAGACACATATACTTTTAAATAATATTATTTTGTAAGACAGATATAATTAATTTTATCACAGGTATTAAATGTAAATGAATAGCCTACTTACACTTTAACTGAATAAATATAACAAGATTTAGAACTTATACTTTTCTAAAATAAAGTAGAATTAGAAATATGATTAAAGCTATCAAGCTAGTTATTAATATATTTTCATCATCTCTTCAAAATCATGACAACTTTAGTGCTAACTCCGTTTATACAAATATTAAACGCAATTGTAAATCGCTTAAAAAATATATACACTCATATTTTTAAGTGCAAGAAAATCCTATAGTAAAATTGTTCGATATAAGCTCTATATCTACGTAATAAAATAAATGTTTGATACTCTAGATTATTGCCTGTTATGTATGGAGTAGTACGTGGCTATATCGAAAAATTTTATTCCTTTACTCCACTCCTGTAAAATAGGTATCACATAGGCGTACTTAAGTAAAATCAATATTTTGATCGAAGTTAAAATACAATATTTTTGATTCACAAAGTCTCCAAAAAGTAGGTAGGTATATCCTCAAGAATTTTAGATACCTACACTTAATTTATGTTAAATGTAACTTATCATAACACAAAATCATGATAAAATTAATTAGTATAATTATTTGCTGAGATCACTTAACGGTAAAATTTATTTCACTTAAAAGTAAATTAATTTTTTCGTTGAAAGCGTTTTTAATATTTTTTCAGTCTTAATATAGCATTAATAGCATTAGTGACATAATTAATATCATCTTAACCTATTATTATATTATCACTAAAATCAAATAAAATAGTAAGTAAAGATTAAACAAATTTCTAGAAATATTATATTTATCAATTTATAAAATCCGTGATTATAATTTTGATCAATATTTCTAGGTGAAAATTAAAATTTATTATATAATAATACGAGAGAGCGTATTGCAAAGTCAATTTAATTCACTGCTCTTATTATATTGATCACCCCTTACTTACCGTCACTCACAAACCGCATTGATTAATTATTTTCAGGCGTCGAAGTAATTTTTAATACCAAAATAAAGTTAAAGTTTCGCGAACAAAATTAAAAAAAAAAAAAAAAAAAAAAAACATTCCACTATTGAGAATTTAAATAAGACATATATTACCGTGGCACAAGCACACGACTAGAATAAATATTATTTATTTCATTGCTTCAAAGAAATAGAATTCATAAAAACATTTTTGGAATTTATTTATGAATTCTTGAAGGTTATAAATAATTGTGTCAGATCGTGGTGATATGTGGTACTTGTGTGATTTAACAGTTGTATAAAAATATGATAAGTGTTATCAACATTAAATAATTTATGTATCCGTCCCCTACCACAAGTATCTCTCCTGGATGCAATATGATTTATATACTATTCGGACATTTTGGGTTACGTTATTTTTTACACTGATAAACACATATATTACTATGAATGTTATTTTTAAAGTTAATTTTTTTTTTTTGTACTATATTTATGTCAAATAACAAGTATAACTTAGATGCCGAAATCTAAGTCACACTATCCGTCTAATGTAATTGCATTATGTTAACAGCTTTAAAGCCTTTTTATACAAACGGTGCAACTTTATTCTACTCTTTGATAAATTATTTTTATCATATATCTCAGGTAACACACAAAATATTATTAATTTTGTCCAGTAAACAATTTTACAATTTTCTTTTTATACCATAGATCATTTTCCCTCCAAAATTATATTTTTCTTATATAATATAGGTACTCGTATTATTGAGTATAAAATATATACAATCTATCATGGTTAAATTTATATTTTATTTTCGTAAAATTAATGATCGCTCTATAAATTGTCGATGTTAGTTAATTTAAAATCAATACAACATTATTAAATTACTCAAAAAACTGAAATTATATATTTATTGATTGATGATTGTTTATAAAATAAATTTTTAAATAAATCATATATTTTTAATATTAACTATAGTTATAGTTATTTATAATAATCGATCAATCATTAATTTAAAATCATCGATTATTTTAACCATCAGCACTATAATTTAGTATTGATTAAATAGTTATTTATTTTTTGAAATAATATGTTCCTACATTTTTTGTGGACTGAAGATTTACTGTAAACTATATAAATCTGGAAACTTTTTTTGTAAATCCCCGAAGATGGACAAGGGAAATTGAAATATATGAAGAGTGTTAGCCTCTTTTTATGAGTTAACATAATATATTTATTTATACATTGATATCCAAAAAAGAGGAAATATTGGTGTTTTACTAGGAAATATTTCTTCAGAAAATACTTTTTAGGTAGTAAAAGTGCTTCATAAAATCCATGTTTTTCATAAAATCGTTAGAAATTGATGGTAAACTGAACAGTAGTTTATGGCATTGCCGCATTGCTTTTTCTCTGAGGAAAAGTCAAAATATTCATCTTCAAATATTATTTTGTTTTCACCAGTTAGTTATTTATTCTTTAAAAGTATTTTAATGATCTATATCATAGATTATCGTGTTATAATGGACTTTCGATATGACATTATATTTTATTTATAATAATAAAAAAAAAAAAAAATTCAAATAGTTTCATTTCTGAAAGCGATGCTAGTTTTTAGTGGAATTATAATATTTTAATTTTGAGTTTTTAATAATATTTAATGTGGTTTAGCAACTATAGGTAGGTACATGCTGCTTTATCGTAGTATTATTTTTCGTGTGTTACTAATGAAGTCCGATAATCAGATATATTATTATAGTCCATCGGTTGAAATAAAGGATACGATACATTGTATTAGAATAGAAAACAGACACCATTATAAATATTAAAAAAAAATTAACCAAAAATCTATATCGGGGGGGGGGGGGAGAAAATAAGCAAATTGCTGCACCCAATTATGAATTAGGTAATTATTATAACAATGTATTATACCGTATAAGTGATTATGATAACAATTACCTGGTATGCATAATATGACGATGGACAATAATAATGATAATAATTTACGATTTTAACCATGAGGACCAAGTCGTCGCGCGTCGTTTACTCCGTCAGGGGTCATATCTTGTCGTCAAACTCTCAACGAGACTTTTTTTTTCCTGAAGTGTCAACTCCGTGAATAAGACGACGGAAACGAGACGTTAGGCTTGTATGACGGTGGTAGACGCTCTGAGCGGCGGCGGCGATGACTACTACATATATATATATATGTATACGAATTGTGCTCCTTATCAGCCGCCGGATGAGCAAAAGGGGGTGAGAGCGGGGGCGGGGGCGGCCGTCGGCGTCATCGGCAGTATGCCAAGCAACGCGCCGAGCGACACACGTACTCTGTGACACGGCTCGAAGGCCTTATAATTTTATCCACGCACATGATACGACGAGTTTATTTCGTACCGATTAATATAGAAATTCATTCGGTCGGTAATACGCAATTTTTTTCCTCCGCGATTCTCGCTAAACAGGATAGCTACTGCTGCTACTGAGCCAGTAGGTATTATACCGTAAGACGAGCTAGTGACGAACGGAAAATCGAAATTAAATTAAATCGCGATCGTATGTGCATGTGTGTGTGTGCGTGCATGGCTAGGTGTTAGTGAGTGTGTATTATCTTGGTTCTTTTTCTTCGGTTTGAAACTGAGTTGAATTAATAGATTTCGAGTGAATTTCGCAAACGTAAGTCGTCCATAATGTTATTAATATTTTGTTTATGTATAATAATTATTTGTGGCGTTTTTTGGAATACGTTATATACCCACGTTATACGAATTATGAGTTATAATTTTGATTTTATAGATTGTGTATACATGTCGAATTCTCTCTTGTAGATCAAATTATTTCTGTAGTATTATATTATTATGTAATATAAAACTAATTCGATTTCAATTGCTTTTTTTTTACAAAATGATGAAACTTAAGTATTATTCTTCTTGTATAAAGTTTTATTCAACTGGTAATTCCTTTTATTAGATATAATTACACCAGGAAAATGAAAATGTAATATAATTGAAAAATTTTAATTTCAATCCATGATAAGAAATTTGATAGTCGTCAATTTCGTTAACATTATTATACAACGTTTTGACATATTTTTAGTTTCGATAAAAATATAATTATAATGCTATAGTCTGAATTTTGTATTTTTTTTTATCAATATAGTTTTATGTTATGAATAAAAATGTGTTTATTTTGGTTATCTGATACGTATGATACTTATACAAAACTTGTTTAAAAACTTCTGTTTCAAAGACATTATAAAAAATACGGTTAACTTACTTTTATAATTATAATAATATGTATGAGAAGCATTTGAAAATATCTTAAGGGTGTTTTTACATATACCGTTGGGAACAATAACATTGTTTACAGTGGTATTATTTAAGTGCTATTTTCGCATAAACTGCAATTTTGACTAGATTTCTGACTATGAAGAGTAAAAAAAAACATTTTTAAATTACTATAACTTTAATTGTGGTGGTTTGTAAAGAGTACATTAAACAAACATGATAAACTATAGATAAAAATTATATAAATACATTTGTTATGAAAGTTAGTTTTAAAATAAACTTTGACTGATATAGATGTATAAATTGAAATTGTTAGGTAGGTACTGTTGTCTGATAGAAAGTATTTAGTTTTAAAGTTAGGTAATAGAAATATAGGTAGAGTTGATCCAAAATATCTTTCAAGGATCATCCAACGATCTAATTACACCATACATTTAAAAACTGCATTGAGTCAGTATAAATTATTGTTGTATCATGAAACACATAAAAGCTCAACATATTATACAATCATGTGTTTTTAACATTTGAACTTTATTTAATTAGTTAAGTTTTTAAATAAATTAATGACGCATATCATTAATTGTTACAATTTAAAATATACAGGCACTTGTATAATAAGGTATTTTGAAAATAAATTTTAACTTTGATATAATTTGTACATTTACTAAAAAATTAATTTTTATATACATTCTTTTTCACTATATAAACAAATTGTGACTAAAACGGATATTCAGTTCAGTACTTTTATGCAATACAAATATATTTTTAAAATTCAAATCGGATGTATCAGCTATAATATTATATTTTAATGTAATTTCAATGGTATTTAAGGGGTACACTAAATGAACACAGTTTCTCTGTCAAGCAAAATTATATTATCAAATTCGTGCGAATTTATAGTAACGGCGTATAGGTACTACAACGACCAGGGCTGTCTTTAACCTTTTTGATGCCCTGTGAAGTGGTATAATGGCGTCCCTACGACCTGCATAGAGAACTATAATTTTATTAAAACAGGAAAACAGAGTGGTGGTAGATAAGCAAAAGTCTAAAATGATTTAATTATTACTTTTATTTATTTTTATTTTTACACTGAATAATATAAATTTAAAAATAATTTTCCTATGATTATTTTGAAATAATTTTATTTATTGGTAATAAATATCGGTTATCGGTGGGTGATAGGATAGGAACTAGGGGGCTCCAACGATCGTGGTACCACCCAGGGCACGCGTCCAAAGTGTCCAATGGGAAAGAGGTGTATGACAAGGACGGAAAGCTATTATAAATAACACAATATGATAAAAATATATATCAATATCAAGTACTGCAAACTACCCGCATGGTATAAATCGTCAAAGTAATAAATTTAGCAGATAATGTAGTAAACAAACTTAAATTTTTGGAGATAAATAGTTGTCTAATAATTGGTATCTAGTTATACGTGTGACCTTAAGTCCAATCCACAAAAATTGTCCGATTCAAAATCACCATTGGTATTGGTAACCATGAAATAAATATCTCGACGGTAATACCGTATAGACACATTTGAAATACTATTCTCTTTTATTGTATAATAGGTAAGAATATAAAATTGTGTTTAGTGAATATTATTTTTATATTGTCATATTGTTTTAAACATTTAACTAGCTGAATTATAATTATAATATAATATAATTGAAATTATAATTATTAGGTACAATATATAATATGAAAATTTTCCCCTCCAAAACATTGGACTAAATTTTTAAATTTTAAATTCCGTATATATTATTTAGATTAGTTATCATTTAAAATTGTTTTTTCTAAAATCATTATTAATACATTCTACATGTAATGATTGACTATATTTCATCATTTATAAATGTATTACGTACCAATATCGCTATGATCTGTGAGTAATGTTGGGAAAGGAAACTGCAAAAATACAAAATAATTTTCCTTCTCAGTTGTTTAAATTTTAAATATAGTTCTATATATGTAGTATGTAGGTACAATATATTTGATTATAAAACATTAAAAATATAATATTTAATTACTGATACAAATATGTACATAAGTTTATATATGTATGTGAAGTATAATATTAATAACGATGTTATTGGTAACGAATATGTATTATGTGTATTTATTCATGTAAACAAAAAAAAAAAAAAATAATACACAAACATTTCTGTATTGACACTCATCTCGATTCGCATCTCGCTGTGAAATATATGTAGAGGTAAAACATTTTTATTTACAAGTATGAATAAAAATATTCATAACGTATTATTTATATGAATATAACAGTATTTTGAGAAGAGTATAATTAAGTATTTAAAAAAACATTTGTTAAGTGGTTTTATAAATTGATTTAATATATTGATGCAAATACCTACGGTATTTTGAGTGCCTACAAAACTCTGTAATACAATGATGTGAACAGAACATTTTAGTTTTGCTATAATAATTCTACAGAATCAAAACACTTATTTTTATTACACATTTTAGTGTGCTGTGTGTAATAAATGTTATTTTTAAGACAAATGGATAAGGAACTAGACATAATACGATATGTCACACTTATGTTTTAGTGTTTGTGAAAAAAATATTATAATGTTGTGCAACCCATAACCAAGAATAAAGACTAAGTGACATTTCAAAAGTACTGTGAACTTCACAGTTTTTCGATTTTTTCCAAACGACTTTTATTCTAAGCGATAAAAGAAATTATTAAGTGTTTTTTTTTTATTGTCATCTAGTTAGAAAAAAATATTAATTTGTCTAGTTTATTTGACATATCCATCATAGTTGAATTAAAAATTAAAATTTGTTGGTTTATAAATTCTTAAATCACCGATGCCAAAGCCCAGAGTGAATTCAAAACATATTCATACCATGAAAGACTCGAGTGAATAATATGAAATGTGAACCAATTAATTGTCATTTTCGTTTAAAACTAATTTAGAGGGAACACTGATTTTGTATAAATATCTCATCTAATTCAAACATAGGTTGGTAAATTTAGTTTGATAATCTCAAAACGAGTTCATCAGAACAGCATATTATATTATTATGTGTAAATACTAAATGGTATGAGTAAAGTCGGATTTTATCTTGTATTCACCGTGACCTGATGTCGATGCGTATATTGATAATGTCGTTCGAGAGAAGATAGATGTTTTTCCTCTTTTTATCCTCTCCTCTTACCCTTAATACATGTAAGTATGTAGAGCTCCGGTTTTAGGACTCTCGTGTCAATGGTGAATGAATAATGTATGGCGGCTGCTGTACTAGGTCTCCAGCACTAAAATTATGTACGAAGTAAAATAACGTGCTTTAATGGAGACAACACGAAGGGGTGTGGTGAGTCGAGGTGTAGAGTAGAAACTGACAAAAAACGCAGAGCCGTGTTACCTAAACCGGAAAACTTTATTAGATGGAAAAATATACCCGTAAAAAAAGGCCATGTAGTTAGTGAAAATGGTTGGAATGACATTTTTGTGGTTATTTATGCAATTGAAAGTGTAAAATATAATTTATTTAAATAATTGGGTTTCGAACCTAATTCGTTTACAAAACGTTATTATTCAAATCGACGTACCTATAATGTTATTCTATCATACATTGATGAACACGTGTTAGTGCGTGGTGTATGGTGTATCACTATAGGTAATTCATTGAAATCGTTTAGTAAAATATAGATAGATAAGCGCAAATAGTATGCAATATGTTTTATATTTTTTGATTATAATATTGTTCAGTCATATTCATAATACCTAAACTTGGGTTTCTTAATGATGTATCGGACTTATAAAATCCAAAACATTCAGAATAATTTGTGCTGAAAGATGGTCTATTTTTTAGCAAGTAAATTTTTTAAATTTGTTTCTCTATCAACTTTAGGTGTAGAAAAATGTAATCGAACCACTTGTTTGCAATATGACAAGTATGAGAAGTATGAGACAAGACACATCGTTCAAATGAATGTATTCGATGTTATGAGTGTCGATGACGTGATGAAATTTTTCATTATAATATGCAAAACATATTATTTTAATCTTTGTATTCCAACTTGTATTGTAATCAATTCCAATTTCAAAACATTTTTAAATAACATTTCTTTAAGAAATTTAATCAAACAATAAGCCAGTTAAATTATGTTGTTATAATGATGAAAACCAATATAAAAGATAAACGATAGCCAAAATAGTCCTTTGTTATAATACCGAGTGAAAATAAACCTTAAAATACTATAATCGCCAAAAAATACAATTTGTATTGAACAACGATATTTGAATTCAAAACCTCTGTGATAAAATTATTTATAAAACAAGCACAGTTATAATAAATCAATCTATGAAAATTATTTTTCCTTTATATTTTATGAATTGGATAGATTAATACTACTCGTAAGATTAAAAAGAATTCACGTACATAGTTACATTTTATTCAACTTCTGATTACTGAAATAATAAAATTGTTAAGTAACTTTAAAAATACCATATTTATCCTCCACTTAAGAACAATAATGTAATATTCCCATGGCATAAAAGACAACTTATTATTTTCAAATGAGAAAAACCTTGTTTTGCTGTAAATAACAATTGTTTACAGAATTTAAGAAGAGACTTTAGGTGTTACGTGTTCTATATTTTTAAAATAAGAATAAACTTTTACATTGTAAATTAACTAACAAATTACGTTTTAGAACATTTGGATATTTACACTTATATTATTTATGAGTTGTGCCTGAATTATTATAAACTTTATGTAAGTAGTACGAATAATATATTTTTGGATACACTTTTTTTTGGAATATAAATTTATTTTGGCTAATTTATATATAATTATTTTTTAAATACATAAAATGATTGACAACAAGGCTTATATTTCCACAATGCAAATGAAATGAAACTAATGAATAATGATTTTCACCAATTTTCCGTACCCTATATCAATTTTACTTAAAAAATGTTATTTTTTTTTAAAGAAAAGAATTGAAATATATAGGTGAAATACTTTCCTAGGATTATACTTAAAAAAAAAATACTGAATTGTATTGTTAGAAAATGCATAATATTTGTGAATAAATTCAATTATTCTTTTGTGGAAGAAATGTAAGTAACATAACATAACTAACCTTGGATATGTTGTATAAAAACCAAGTTGGTTAAAATTGGTTTAGTTGGTATCTAGTTAGACGTTCTAAATTTAAATTTAAATTTAAAAAAAACCTCCTAAGTGGTTAGTTAGTTAGTGACGTGAATTATTTAAATTAAATGACAAATATTGGTATAGGGTAGAGTAATTTAAGCGAAGGCATGACAGTTCGATCAACGTTCAGTATCCAAAATATTTTTTAATGATGATATTTACATTTGTAGTATTATATTTATTTATTAATTTAGTCGGTTACATTAATTTTTACAAAAAACCTTGCACATAATTCATGAGCCAAAATAATAAAAAAAATGATTTAAATAGATTGAATGAAATTAGCGAAAATTCTATGAAAAATGTATATTGTATAATGATAATGTAAAAATAAATGGTGAAATTTTACAACTATCTAAGGATATTTCTCTCCGAATTTAAAAAATAAAACTGTATTTATCGAAAATTGTTTGGAATTACCGTAATCTAACTGATTTTGTTTTTAGTTTTCCTGATAATAAGAAAATTACTGAGAATTTTCTTTTTTTGATCTTCTAAACCTAAAGTATCAAATAGATTACATTTTATACATTTTTTTTCTTTTTTACTTTATTAATAAATACACAATCTATACGCAATCGGAACAATAAGAGTATGAGCTAATGGCAATGACAATATAATGAAATTTTGAATGAAGAAACCACCCACCTATGACACTTACGTCTTTAATTATTTTGTTTTAACTTTAATATTCTTATTATTACATTTTATTCATGAAATCAAATCCAAGAATATAGTATTTTGTCTTATCCAAATGTAATGGTATGAACACAAGAGTAGCTCAAGTTATTGTAAAAACAACCTTTACTCAGAATTTAAAAGTAGACATAGTCAACACATAAAAATATTATACTATATTTGTATAACTAAGTTTTATTTTTTTAGAAAATATGGTTTTTTATTGGTATATCTTAAACTTATAGCCATATAGTTTTTATTTTATTTTAATGATTTATTAAACTCTTATTTTTCATCTTATGACTTATGAAATATCAATAATTTAAATAACGATTTTATTATTGTTTATTAGACAAATACAGTCAAGTTTTGTATGCACTTTTTATGCGTGTAATTTAACATAAAGGTGAATGCCCTAACTTAGGCAATAGTATGTCTCATAGATCAAACATAGTATATACTAACTTGAACTCCATATTATAAAATTCTATATGTCAAAAAAAAATATTGATTTGAAAAAAAAAAAATGTTATTTCATAAAACTTATAAAGCATTATATTTGTTACACTTTTTTGACTATAATAAATACCTAAAGTATTTGTATATACGAATAATTGAAACAAATGTATTTTTTAATTAATTTTATATCAGCTTGTTAATCTGTTGTTTATCGCTAAACTTCTAAATACATTAAATTTAACAACATCGTATGTCATTCTCGATCGTATAAATCGGTCTTGAGTTAGCACAACACAAACAACAAATGTCCAATTTGATATTACATTTCCTTTCTCACACAAACTATTATTTAATGTATTTTTTTTTTCATCATCGTTATATTATTATTACTTAATATTTATTAGGAAATTACTTTAAGTCATTAAATAATTTTTTTTTTAAAGTTTATTAAGGCTTCAAAAACATAGGATTTTAGCCTACATTTGATTAAAAATTAAACAAGAATAAGAGTATATGTGTATACCTTAAATTTTGGTATGCATTTTACATCATTATTATTATTATTGTTTACAATGGGTAGTTTGAAGAAGAATGTATTCATTGCAGCTGTGTTTTCTTCTTCAAAGGCTTGGTGGAGTAAAACAGGATTTTTAAGTATCTTTCGTAGTTTCGATGTATTGGGGCAGGTGGTGATTTATTAAAATCATATATATATATATATATATATATATATATATATATATATAATGAAAATTGAATCGAGCTTGTTTTAATACAATATGCATACAAATGACAAATCTATAAACCAAATATTTTGATTTGTTTTCAGTCATTAAAACACTATTCAAACAAAAAGTTAATTTATTTTATAAATTCAAGAATCGAAAAGTTATAATAACGTTGTATTTATTACGTTGTAAAAGCTCAGTAAAAGTACGATTGAAATTTTTAACGTAGCTTTAACTAAAAATATGTAGGTATTCTACGTTTTCGTAAAACAACATAGTTTTATATTCAATAAAATATATGGAAAGATTGATTCTAATTTTTTAGTCATGTTTATGATTTATATAATAATTAATCTTATTTGTGTTTAAAATTGTATTTTTAGCCATGGAGTTCGTGATGATTTTAGACTAGATTTGAGTTTAGAGGCAGACGCTTATGTAGCTAAAAATAAAATCGATGGATGAAGTGACTGTTATAACTTATGAGTGAATTATAACTGAATGGAAATTAAAATGTAAAAATGTTATTATACTTCATACATATAAAAAATAGCGTTAACACTTAACGTATATTACGAAGTTAATAGAAAAAATACAATAATTTTATAATTTATCATAACATTAAATGTAAAATCATATTATAGTTACGATAATAACTTTGATAACATTACCGCTAAAACTTTGAAAACGTTATATATAAATATATGAAAACATTTTGATTCTTAAGAGCGTTGAGAGAATTTTTTTTAAACTGGTTATTCACATAATAAATTATTTTAAAGTGTAACATCATTTTCTGTGTCCAATAAATTTGATTCATAGAAAATCCACTATTTGTTGATTTACCATAATATACCTACGTGCTGTTCAAATTAAGTACTTTTCCATAATAAATTACGAATTTTTTTTAAAATACGCAAACCTGGTTGAAGTACTACCTGTCTGGTGTTTAATAAAATAATCAAAATTTCTCAGTGCGAAAAAAAATTCGAATTATGGTAACTATGATAGTAAAATACCTAAACAATAAAGTCTAATATTACGATGTTATCTACTAAAATGAGGTGCACTGCCTTATGATTAAATCACAATAATATCGTGTTTGAATATTATGCTCAAATATTCATAAATTATTAACTACTCATGGAATGAGTCCCTACTTATAGTTTAATTTTGTATAATTTTATTATTCAAAATTTATTTTTTCAGATTATGTCTACAAAAATATGCATGTTTGATTGACTACCATAATATATTATGTATTTCAAAAACATTTTAATACAATTTGTGTAGTTTGAAAATTATCCTTCCTTATTATTATTAAATGTGTCTATTTAATGTTCTAAAATGGAAATAATTGTGTAAATAAATCGCATATTATAACTTGAAGACAATTTTTAGTTTGATTTTTCATATCTTAGAACATAATATATAAAATGGTGCGCATATTATTTCATCAACACCTTTGTTCACTGACCCATGAATTGTTTAAGTATACTATTTTAAGATTTTATTGTTGTTTGAACAATTGTATTTTCGTTTTCTTCCTTAAGTTTTATAAGAAAATATTGACAAAACATTGTTCTGTAATTTGAAAGAAACGATTGAATCTAATTCGGCCCAATCAACATCACCTTAATTTGTTTTAGTTGTCGCTTAAGAATTCGATTTAAGTACTTATTAACACAATAAAATTCTTATTGACTTAAAACAAAATATTTACAGGGAAAATAGCATGGAATTTTGAATAATAAGGTTTGGTAGATCTGTGTTACAGGAATATATTAACAGAGTAAAATAATTCATTTTTTTTTTTAGATTTACGATGTACAAAATACATAGTTTAATGTATTAAAACATTAAAACCGGTATAATACTTGATATAATTATAGACTCAAACAAAACAATAAATAAATAATTTATCCATTTCATGACATGTTCAAAATTTGCTTAAAACCAAAATTATGTGCTTTATTCTTATATATTAACAACATTTGTTGTTCCTATTAAAAAATAAATGCATTAAATTGTGTATACCGTAAGAAACTTTTTCAATAATGTCATTAATTAAAATGTTGTTTTAATTAGAATATATTTAGGACATTTTAATAATCTCTGAAATAAACAACTGACAGTAGCTATTTTCACTAGATGAATTTGATAACTTTTAATATTTTTCAGACTTATAACATATAATAAAAATTAACAAGGAATTTAATCAAAACATTTTTTTTTGTGATGTGAACTAATATATTTTATTTTATGTTCAAATAAATATGAATTGTGTTCTTGGTTAAGGTTTTCTAATTTAGGAATAATAATGTTGAAAATAGTGTATATAATAATATTTTTTGTATTTTTTGGTTCTGATGGTTATTTACTATACAATATGTAAGTTTCTTGTAGGAAAAAGTTTTAACTTATAACTTATTTAATATGTTTTCTGGCAAGTTAGTAGTTACTAAGCTGCTATTCTAGGTGTTAAATTTTGGAGATAGTAAATGCAATTTTCGAATACTAAGTACTTTTAAAAAAAATTTTCATACATTTTCATCAAAATCGATTTTATGAATAATTATATTTGTAATTAAAAAAAAAAAAGATTCATAACATAAACTTGAAATTTTTATTAAAGAAGTTTCTATACAGAATAAAATATGAAGTATATTTTGATTAATTTTGAGCTTTTTAATGACATTTTTTTTAGTTTTTTTCCCATGGATATTGTTAAAAAATTTTTCACTCTATCAAAAACTCAAAAATGTTATGTACAATTTTTCATGAGTTGTTTTTATACCTATATATTTGAAAACATAAGAGTTACATATACGAAATGATTTTAATTTTTTTAACTCATTATACATTTTAAGTACGAAATAAGATTGTTAAAATTCAAAAATATTGTCAACGAGGATTTGAAATTTATATGTATATTATTATATTTTATATAATATAATTAATTACATTAAAAAAATGTAAGATTAGTTTTATTTAATTTCCTGTTTGGTGTATTATCAAATTCGTTTTATATATATATGCTATAATTTAACACTGAATATAAATTGAACTAATAAATTGCAGTGACTTATGCAGTGATGAGGTATACTCTCGATATAATATGTTGTAAAATATAGTGGTTTTAACTACGTTCTTTTTTTTTAAATATGATTTAAGTCTTTAATAATATTAGACTAAGGAAAGCTTATACTTTAATAAGTGGATAAGTTACTAACCAAATTTTAAACTATTCAAAAGATACTTTTATAATAATATTTGTATTGAACTTTTTTGATAGTGAGATCAATGAATATTGTTGTAGGAATTGTTAAATAGCTCACCCATTTCACTGATATTCCAGATTATATCTATAATTTGAGTCGTCTGTATAAAATCCAGATTTATTTTTAATGAACTGAATTATCGTTGTAAAGTTTCACACTTCAAATAGTTTTTCAATACCTATAGATTTTTTTCAATCAAAATAATATTGAACTTTTTATCTCTATAAAATTATTATTTTTATTTATTTTGTTCAATAAATATTCTATACATAACGTAATATTTGCGTTTGGATTTATATGATAAATATACCACTTTTAATGAGTGTACTTTAAAAGTTTTATATTTATTTAAACACTTTTTCATATTCAAGAATTTCGAATTTATTTGTTACTCAAAGCCTATTAATATTCATAATACGATTTATAATATAATTGTAATAATTCTAAAGGTAAATTATACCATAAATTATACCATAGTAATCGATAGGACAATAATTTAAATCTCTTAGAGGAAATAACTATACCAGCCACCAGGTTAGAAGTTACATAGGATGTATAATACAATATAATAATGGTATTATGAACTAACCTTGATGTTGATGCCGTAACAATAATAATAATTAAAAAAATATTATGAATTCATGAAATTGAATTGTTATTAAATAATATATTTTACGATTAACAGTCGGTGAAAATTGTAAAAGTCTCCGTTAACCCAATGTTCTTTAATTTTATTTAAAGATAAATTGTATGCAATAAAAATAATAATTTCGTATTATATTATATATATGTGGAAATATAAAACAATACATATGTATATTATTATATATTATGAACGATTAGTGTGAATGATAATGCTGTTCGTTGACGTACGTTTGAGATGAATGATAATAGAACTTAGTACGGCGCCGTTTGCTTAAACTAAAATTGAAAACACATTAGTTAATTGAACAATATAGGTATAACTAAATATAACACTCGCGTCGTTGACTCTGAAATGTCTATTATAATAGGTCTTAAATTATGTATGTTGTATCAAAATATTTTTTTGATAGCAGTTTGTAATCATGATAAGTTTTATTTCGCAATATATTATGAAAAAGTATTGTAATAAATGCCTTGGAATTTTTGCAGTTATTATAGGTCACACAAAATGATAATTCCACGTGGAATTAAATTTCTAAAAAATATGATTTAATAAAGCCCAACAGAACCATAGAACCACAGAGCTTTTATCATATAAGTATATACGTATAATATATTTTTCACATCATTTACTTGTAGTTTTTAAATTTCATATTAAATTATTGTGTGTTAGACTTTAGCACATCGTTTCGTAACTTAGTACTCATAAACGTTGGTTAAGTATACTCAAAGTTCAGACTGGTTATATACGCCATCATTATAATATGAACCCCTGAAAAAGTTATGCACCACAGTGATCATATTTGTTCAAAAAAAAATCTTTTTTTAGCGCAAATAATGTTATTGTATACGGAAAATAAACCAAATACTTGGTTATGTAGAGGTGGTGAATCGTGATATTCAAACTAAATTGGTGTTTAGACAGAAAACCAAGACTACGTCATAAAATGGTATTAAAATGGTTTATTGACTTTGTATTGTTTGTTCAGTTTACTGAGGACTATGTGTAAGATTAATGTACGCGTAAAGCTGTACACACTTATTATAATATACGATGCTAAATTTCAGATTAAAGCTAAAATAGGCCTTTAAACGTTGTAATATATTTTTAACCAAAAAAATAGATGACTAACGGTGCAACTTCGACACAAACCTTCATAAATAATTAGCTGGTTGGAGTACGAAATTATAATATTAAAATTTATTGATTCGAAATATCTGATATTTCTGTAGCACGGCGCTTTGTATATGCAATTTCAATGCAATATGTTAAACGTTCTTATAAAATTCAAATAATTTTATCCATAAGGTCATAATCTTATAAAGTACGGTGAATCGTATTACTGTTATTAAGTAATTACAATGTATCTATAATATTTAAATATCTAATACATTTGTTAAATTTGTTTATAAACTGGTAAATCGTGAAACAATTTTAATAAATGATATGTCCAACATATTTATTTCATATAAAAAGTAAAATATATTAAAGTACTTGTAAAGTATGTAGTCATATGACTTAACTTTAAGTGTATTCAAATTGAATCATTTAAAAAATTATCTAAAGGTAGTATAATTGCTATTAATTATACTAATATTAATTAGATTATATAGTTTTTAACACAAATATTATTAAATCTAAACACTGATTTTCTATATATTTGCCATTTTCACAACACTGTGTTTTTTTAATTATTATTTTATTATTAAGCAAAAATTAGTTGTAAAATTAATAATAATATGTATTATGAACTTGTTAAGTTTTGCAGGAATATCAGTGCATAATTTAATTGAGACAATGTAATTGTAAAATGATGCAATGTAATCCTTGATTAATTTTATTCCTGTTTATAATACTCTGTTGAATAAATAAAGCTGATGTAGTACATGCTCTATTGTATATTGAACATTAAGATAATTCAATAATATTTATTACAATAATTATATAATATATACAGAATGTAGTACAAAGATAGATTAATTTGAGGTATTGTAGAGTTTTATGATGTTAAGTTTTGAATTGCACAACGTTTGAGACTCATAAATCTCCTTGAACATTCTGTATAATATACATCATCTTATAATTTTGAATTATATAAGTTATGAATGCTAGGCATTTTAAGTCAAAATATCATATGCGTATATAATCTTTATTCATTTTAATTTATCTGTTTGTATTATTTTAATATTTCACAAAATAATAATAAAATATGTTTAGCAATAAAGACAAGCAAGGAATACTTTCAATTTTTAATAGGGAAATAAAAATGTTATATTTTTAAAATATGAATTAGTCCTTCTCATTGATATTCTCATTAATTAATTGTTATTAGTTAAAATCATTTAATAATATTTTATATTGAAATATAGTTAAAACTAACTTATATTTAGTAAAAATAAAAATCTTAAAACATAAGAAAGTTATGGATTTATCATTTATTATATTATAATACATATTCAATATATTCATAACTTTATTTTACTCTGGAAGTCTTTTGGCTAAGAATATTTTTCTATAATATATTAAAACATATTTCTTTTCTTCTGAGAATATTCTTGTAATTTAGCAATATAAATTCATAAAAAACATCTGTTTGCCATGCCGTATTCAAATTGGCCAAAACAAGTAATAGTGATTACTATAATTGAATATATCATGTCACTGTAAAGGATCACTAATGGTTTCTGAAAATGAATACTAAGACCACGAAATAAAAGCCAACTGAACAATTCTTTTGTAAGCTTTAATTTGGTAATTTGTTTATACTTCAGTAAAGTTACACGGAAATGTGTATTTTTTCTTTCCTGTAATGGCTCACAGCACGACAGAGTATATATACCTTATTATAGATTGTTCTGTAATAATATTGTTTTTTTGTGTGTGTTATGACAGTAAAGAATAATCATGATCTAACTACCCCTGGCACTTTTCTCTGGAATTATTTCAGGCGTAGAGTGTGCCACCATCATTTATCGGAAGATACAAAAATTAAAATAATTTATGCAAACGAATATAATAGTGGTGGTGCATACTCGTAATATAGTGTAGAAGATTTTTGATAAATGGTGTTTAGTAATTTATCGAGTAGGCCTGAAACCGTCAAACACGATTCTGGAGAGAGAGAGTTCTGTCATCATAAAATAAAACTCACACACACACACTGCTGTCGTGGCCTCGTGTTATTTCTGTCGTTATCTCGGAGTTACACTATACTCAAGTGACCGCCTTCGTTGTCAGAAAAGCTTTCTACTCGCAGCTAGAAATTCTCGATTTCATTAATCAAGTTTCACAGACTTCTTTTATACATCTTTCTTGTCCTCATCACTTTCCTTGCCATTTAGTGATCATAAAACAGTTCATTGTAGAGATTAACCTGATCGAGACTATGATCTTTGCTCGTAGCTCGTTTACTTCTATTTCAGCACATGATTAGTGCATTTCACTCTAACATGCATCAAAGTTGATAAAACCGTTAGGTTTCAGGTCACTAAGTTGCATTCCACATTTTTTACACTGGTTCATCTCCAAAATAAGAAACATACAGATGTAAATTTTAAAGTAACCGCAACCGTTGAGAACCTATATTAAGTCCGGACCAGCTCACGTTATTGTTAATCACTAATCAGTAAGAAGATTCATCGTATTGTTACA
Organism: Diuraphis noxia; assembly: GCF_037042655.1. Classification (NCBI taxonomy): domain Eukaryota; kingdom Metazoa; phylum Arthropoda; class Insecta; order Hemiptera; family Aphididae; genus Diuraphis; species Diuraphis noxia. The sequence continues at coordinate 68,067,289 of NW_028301712.1, read as the reverse complement.
GCAGACTCCCACTTACGTATCCAATTGATGTCCATCATCTCTTTAGCCAGCTTAAGTCCATATTGTATCTAACAGTACATTAGTATCTTCTAGGCTCTTCTTATTAAGGCCGTGAATAACTGGTCACATTAAGAGCAAAGTCAATACGTCGACGAGCGTTTCTTTCTATACCTCGTTGAACGAGGCTCGTTCTCTCCTAGTCGGGCTACAATCAGACTCTCCAAGATTTTTTCCCATATACAAAAGGATCTGTATGACAACGGACTTTGGAATCAACATGAGATTGCTAGACTTCCAGATAGCCGTGAAGCAGTTATTTGAGAAACAAGTGTTGAAGGCGTGCATAAATATTTATTTATTTTTTGGTGGGGGGAGGGGAAGGGTCGCTGGTGACCTATTGCGATCTTGTTCTTGATGTCATTAAGGCCAAACATATTTCTGCAGGTTAGAATCCTGACTTTATCTAGAATCCACAATGATTGGTGTAATGTTACCTGAATAAGTATATTTTCTCTTATTATCGTCTGAAAAAATTCAGTACTCTCCTTTTTCCATTATCTTGATGGCCCATCCATGGAGTTGGTTCAATGGGTAAGTAGTTTACGCTAACAAAACTAAATGTAGGTTAGGCTAGGAGCTGGTTAAGTGAATTCTCCTTAAGTACCTTCCAATTCATCCACTCTGTCACGTAAACACAATGTTATGGAAGAATTGTTGATCTTCGAATCTGATGGGCTCTATCAAAATGGAAGTCTCTAGTTATATTGTATATACTAACATATAAATGAAGCAAAATCACTGAGGAGGGCTTCCTGATTTTGACAACTGGGCTGTTCTATGTATTAAAACCATTACCAGATAGTGTTTATTTTTAAAGTTGGAATGTTTTCTCTCATATGACATGAATTCAATAGAATAATAATATTAAATCATGAGACATAATAAAATTAATATTATTCACATCAATTTATTTTTTAGAAAATTAATTTGACTTATTTCCTATCGTATTGTTAAAAAAAAATTTTTTTATTATTGTATTATTTTATAATATGAAATTTTTATATTATATTATATATATATATATATATATATATAATTTATAACATTTGTATTACAGAGATTTGAAGTGTTGAGTTTCTAAGTCTTGTTTTCCTGAGAAATAAAAGGATTTAACTAACCGTATGAATAGTAATATTCTGTGTGTCATGTTATCCATTGATATCATAACGATTTATGAAATATTATTATTTACTTTTTGTCTTCAATTGTGCATGGTCATAAAAAAAAATATAAGATCATTAGTTTATAGTAAAATTAAGAATTTCATATATAAAACCTACCTTGTATGTAAAATAGTATGTAAAAGGGTGTCTATTGTATTCAAAGTTCATAACAATTATTATTATTACATGTCAGTTTAAAAGTTATTTTTTGACACGTCATAAATTATTCACAATTAGGCTTTGCTCAATTAATGTTCATAAAAGTAAACTCACTTATCTAGCAAATAGATTAAATTGATGCGGATAAGATAAACTATGTGAAATGTTGTAACTTTGTAATAATTGCATCAACACTAACTTGATAAACTATCGATGTATTTCTCAGTAATTTGTCAGTTATAGATTGCTTGTTGTAAAATGGTTATTCTATTTTTAATGATGTTTGAATCGTTGATTCGTTTTCGATAAGATTTAATTTTATTTCTGGTATTATATTTTGAAATCGTATTGTGTTAAGAGCATTGTATCGTTTGGTAACAATTTACCAACGACGTGTTGTTTACTAATTACATTTCATACCAGTTATAACATGTATAGTATACTATAAATAATACATAACGATAAAATTAAAGGTAGAATTTAAGCGATAAACAATGTCTATTACGATACAATAATTTTTCCTTAATACAATGACAAGTCCATCGTTCGACTAATAACAGATAATTCAATACAAATGCGTTAATTATAATATTTTCCATTTTCTATCTTATTCTAAACTATGAAATTTATTCTCATTAAAAATAAATATATACAATATGCATAATATTATATTAAATTTTATACCAAGGAGGAATTTTAGAATAATTGGTATGTGTAATTTTTCCACAAAATAAGTTCTTAAAACATACATATTTTATTAATAACATACAATACATATAAACAATGTATATTTATTGCATCGAAAACCAATTAACTTCACTTAATATAGATGCCGTCTTGAACTTTACTTGTAGTAAGTATATAGTATATACTATATAGTATATATATTATATTAATTTATCCTATGATAATTATTAAAAAAAAAAAAAAAAATATTATAGTATTATACTGTAGAATATTGTAGTTATAAAACACTATAAGCATTCCAAATGTTCTAATTATTATAATAGGTAGATTTTCAATGATTTTTTTCAGATGATACTATTCTGAATAATATGATAAGGTACATTTTGCGTTAAATAACGTTATTACATAAATTTACATATTTAACTGAGACGCATTTATTGGTTGAATATTGGTTCTGTTTGTAAATATATATATACAATATTAGTTATGTAGGTTTATTTACTGAATAGAATTGCTTCAATACGACAGGATTCGAAACATTTAGGGTCTTCGTATCTATCAGGAATCGTAACAAAACCCATACTTACCCTCGTCACAAATGGTGTTACGTAAGGCCGATACACGTGTGAAATTGCGTATTATCAAGTTGAAATTGCATTACTAAATCTTTTATCACCTTCGCTACTTTGTGCAACAACGCCAATAGTAGTTACTAATTACTAATTGAGTGCACTCAGATAAGATAAAACTAACATTTTTGATAATCGTCTTGTTGATACTTTCCAACCTCACAGTAAATGTCTGCTTAAAAAAAAAAAAACTTAGTTGAACAATTCTTCAATTCACCGATACAAATATCACTTCTTTAAACTATTTCTACTCAGCTGAATTGCAATACGCAATGCATAAAATCCCCCAGAAAGAAATTTACCGAATTAAGAACTCATGACCCAATAACTGTTGACATTTTTCCCAGGAATGCAATCATAATTCTCTATAGGAATCTTACTTTCCTATAATCTGATAATATCTTAAAGTCTTAATCATAATTTAATTAAAAAATGAATCCATCGACTGTCCAACATCACAAAGACTTATTAGTTTACCCCTAATATTGCCGAAAATATTTGAAAAATCTCATGTTGAGAACTAATTTAATATAAATTACATGATAATATTATTAAGCCGAAGGAATTAAATTTTACTCAATTTGCAATTTAGATTTCGCAATGAGCATTTACTTTAACAATCCACAAATTCGTTTTATTTTTCTTATAAAATATCATTTTATTTACAAAAATAATAATATTAGGTACACTAGTGACTTCTTAGATGTTACATGATAGCACTTTGATAAGGGACTTATCCTATCATCTAGTTAATTTAAATCCTTCTCGGAAGATCGTCGTTTTCGGTACGTTTGGATTCCTCAACTTTCCCACCAAAACTAATATTGAAGGGTCCATTTCAACAACTAGGAAAGTCCACTTTTCAGAATTGTTCAGGGTGGTAATTTGAAAATTCGTTATACAGTAAATACAGTAAATATTTGTTCTTGCCTCGTTACTGCACTGGACCTCAAAATTATTACATGGTTTACCGAAATGCAGTTACATCTTATTTTTGTTTTCAATCTACATATCTAACCAACGCACATAATAATATCTTATTATCATTCGGAAATTATTTAACTTTTAGCAACGACTCATTAATCATAATAAATAATATAAGAAAAATAAGTAAGGAGAATAGATTGATAAGATTAATATTAATTAAAATATATACTTTAAAACTTCATTTTTAGTCGAAAAAAAATACCTTCTTTTACTAATTAGTAATGCACTCATTTTTTAGGTGTTTTAGTTTACGACCGATCACGATATACGGCATGATTTTTAAGCATGCTTACCCAATAATTTTCCTTTAATATTAAATTTATTCAAATTCCGATATTTAAAACTTTTAAGCATACTTAAAGACTATATTTTTAAATTATTTATATTTTTTGTACTACTTATTAAAGAGTGTCTTGTGACAATACAAACTTCTACTTCTACTCATATAAAATACCCTTTTATAATTTTCTTGAAAATTTTAATTATGTTAGTCAAAATTGTGGTGAGTAGTTTCTGAGATAATAAAATAATTATACTGTGGATAATAACCCTTAAAATGATTTAAACAAAATATAAACTATAATATGTATAATATTAGGTTTGTATTTATTATACTTGGATCATTTTTAAAGATATTTATATTGACAGATCAATAGTGATTTCCTACTAATACTTCAGCTTCCACATAATATCTACCCTACTCATTAACATAAAAACTTGTGTAGGTAAAAAATTAAAACAAAAACTACCCGGTCAAATTTTGATTTATATACATAAAAATTCTCAAAAAAAAAAAATCTGCTGAATAGTTAAAAATAAAAAAGGAGAGGAGGTCTATATTTGAAAAACATACATTTGTAATGAAACAGGTTCATCCTTACGTGGATCAAAAAATTCCAACTATTCTAAAATATTGTCTTGAAGTTTAGGTATTTAAAAATTCTAAAAACTAAAATATTGGATGTATGCATAATTTAAGAATATAAGTAGTATATTTAAAGATCACCCTTTATAATAGGTCTTCTAAACCATATTTTAAAATAAAGTTAACTTTCACAAACTCTAATTATAACTGTAGTTCTACAGAAAATAAATATAATATCGTAGTTAGATATCAAATACTAATATTACTATGCATTAAAATGTATATTGTTGTGTAATTAGTGATTGTCACAAAAATAACTTTTGATTTTATACGGATTAATTGATAATTTTTTTGTTAATTTACTAACCCTCTCTGTGATTATATAAGTACATAAATATTATATAGATGTTGTTTAATTTTTTAAAGGAGTTCACACTTATAAAGCAAACTTAAAAGTTGGGATTTTCAAAACAATTTATAGCCTAAATCCCACAAGTCTCTCAGTGCTCAGTTCTAATTTACTATGAACGTCTTTGCGCCCAAGTTTCGAGTGATATATCGCACCCGTACGCGATATTTGCGAGAGAATAATCCATTTATGGTACTGTGGACAGAATTGGTGGGAATTTGAAAGGCAAAATGGTTGACCAAAAAACGTTTAATAACCATAGCCGTGTAACTTTTGAAACTTTTTGCACCTAAAATATTGCAAAGTTGTTTTTTCATAGAAGGTCACTTCGTATTTTTTCTTCTTTCTTTAAATTTTTAACCACCAAAACGCTTACCCACTTAAGAGATTGCTGAAAAGTCATTATAAACTTTATGACGGTTTTATGGTATCGCGAATATCACAGACTCACAGTAATTTGGTCATAATACATTTTAGTGTTTTTTGTATGTCTGCCACGTCTAGCTATATAATAGTCATGAACTATGTTACGTGTTTCTTGTCAAAAATGTGCTGTGAGAGTTTAATGAGTTAAGGAATAATGACGTCAAAATGTAATATGACTCGAAACAGTCAAGTAATTAAAACAAGTGTAGTAAAATTTTTTTTAGTAGTAGACTTGATCGTTTTAATATATATTAAAGTGTTTATAACCACACGTCTTAAAATACTTGTCTACTAGTCATAAAAAAATAATATGTATTGATTATTATGGTGATAGTAACATATATCTGGAATTTTCTTAAGCATGTGCAAAATTCGAATTGAGAATTGATTAAATTGCGTTTGATCAAGTGTAGCGATAATAACCCTGGAAATTAAATTGTCAAAACAAAAAATTGAATTTGACGTCGAGTATTCTTGATAATATCGACTTTCTCGTTCTAGAATAAATTTTTTAAAATTGGATTATTATCGTTTTATTAAATCAATTGGTATGTTGAATTAAAAACACTTCAAAATTCGTATGATTCTATCTAATTCTCAAAGACAGAGAAAACCTAACCTAACCGTATCCAATCCTCGAAAAAGTTATAAATAATTATACTTATTAAAAATAAACTATAATTTATTAAATTTAAAACTTATATTTTACTCATAACCTTGAGTAATGCTTATAATTCAAAATTGTGATATTTATGTGGTTATGAGTTCTTTAAATCATATCATATGCATATCATCTTGCAGTTAAGATCGTCATTAGACAAAATTAAAATATGAAAATAATTGATTAAATATTGATTTTAATTTTTTGAATGTTAAACTTGATTTGTTGAGAATATAAGTTGTGTGTATATACAATTTCGTAACAATTTTATAGCGAACCGAAATTATTACAAACCATGATCAAAGAATAATATTAAATAAAAAAAAAAATAAATAGATTATATTTTTAATTTTAATACAAAATTAGTTATCAATATTATTATATTTTTCCTCGTTACCAATACAATTCTTAATTAAAATAGTAAGCAGTCATTTTATGATAAAAGAAACGTAGTTTGGTAATTTAAAAAAACTAAAGTATGATCAAGACTGTTGGATTTCATATAAAATCATATTTAGATCCGGTGAATATAAAATAATAAACAAATGTTATAATTATTGTTGTTATATACTTAAAAGGATCCACCACAGACACTTGTATATTTTTCAAACAATGATTAAATTATAATTCATTTGGATTCGTGGGAATTTTTCATCATGTTTTACAGCTGAACCAGATTATTCAATTTAAGAAAATTTAACCTATAAAAAAAAGTACTTGTACCTATATTAATCGAGTAAAATCAATGTTTGGGTTTAGTTTATTTATTGATTACACATAGTACATACAGATTTTATGAGTAAAATTTAAGTTAACTACCTTTATAAATCAATCACATGATTAGTATATTTTTTGAAGTTACCTGTTTTTATAAATGTTCAATGTTTTTAATTATTATGTTAGAATGACAATACAAAATCACAAATATTTTAATAGTTTGTCGTATTTCATATTGATTCTAATTAGTAATTAGTAGACGATTTCAAATATTTTTCAGTATCCATTACAAAATTTTTCAACGATTGTCATATGAATCGAAAAAAATTTAAACGTTATAAATAAATAATTTTTATAAATTTTTAATCAACGACTTGTTACAATAAGATTTAATATGCTTGAATCTTAAAAATATTAGAATTCAATTCAAATTGCAGCCTTTAAATCATCTTACAGTTAAATCAAACGTACAGATTCATATCTAATATAATTATTTTCATTTGATTTTCAAAATACTTTATTAAATTTAGTAGATAACTGAAACATATTATGTTGGTCAAACATATATATTTTATTGTCTATAAATCATCTGTGTTCAGTTTGAAACACATTTTAATTTTAAAAAAATTAATTACGTCACTTATCCTTTGCTTGTTATAGTATATACGATAAATAAAAGTTAGTTTTGGTTAAAAGTAATCTGTTTGGTTAAAATATTAATTTCCAATTCAATTTTAAACAAAAAAAGTACCTCGTTGGTCTTGTTCTCTGCTTTATGTAAGCCGTAAGGTATTAACAATTTAAGTAACGTTTTAGGAAAATTGAAGCTAACTGTTTATTTTTTTTTTTTTTTTACATGGAAGGAAAGCATACTTTTATGTAGATTAAAGCTTCAACTAAATAATTTTGAATAAACATTAGCATGAACGGTTTTGGATTTAATCAGCTTGGAATCATTTTTAATTTTTTTTTAATATTAACAACGTATTCCATCATTTAATAATTATTCCGAGTTCTTATTGGTAACAATATGATATGAGTAACTGAAAAGAGACTTGATAAATTGATCATGACGTCATAATGGTTATCATTTTATGTATAGTTAGGTACTAATAATATTAATGATGTTATATGTTTTCTGTACAGAAAGCTTAACTGACGTGAAACTTCGGTGTTATTATTTATAAAATGCATCGCAATAAAAATTACAACACACATAAGGGTTGTTCATTTTTTTTTTTTTATTGAAAAATGCGTGTTTTAGCTATAAATATGTACCGGACGTGTCCCACAAGTTATTAATACGCATTATCATCATCACCACTATCACCAACCGAAACGAATGTCAAAGCTTACTGTCAGCAGCTGTTTTTCACTCCAAAAATAAAATAATATATTTCACGGTATTTTAATAAATGCAATGATATTGATAAATGTCAAAAATTTTAAAATTATAAATAGCTTGATCGGTATATAATACTGAAACGAACTACAAAATTACAATCAATTGTATTTAATAAATTGGTGCTATCGGTAACTGTATTGTTATTATTATTATTTTTTTTTTTTTTACCAATGTTCTGCAATAAAATTCGATTACATTTTTACTAAGTTTATGAAACTATACCTTGTTTTTGGATGTTTAAACTATTTATTTATATTATTGGGTGAAAACATATTTTATTATCGATAGACGTATCAAAAGTTTATTGTAGTTTGTGAAGGATGCAGTTCACTCATATTACGATAGTTTGATGTTTAAAATATTTTGATTTGTTTTTTATAGTGCAAACACTGTGTTTTATATTGTGTTATTTTTGATTCTGAGCTTAACTGTGATGACCACATGGAATTGGTTAGGTTAATATAAAACATAGGATTTGATATACACGATGATGACGTTGATAGTTTGATACACATAATACTTTGATGTATATTGTATATAGGTATCTTTTTCAGTGTTAAGTTATTATTTTTATTTTCACAGCCGTTTTTTCAGATATAAGTACCTGATCCATTTTCAGAAAACTAATTTTAACAAGAGTTTCCGCAAAGCGAGTAACGGTGTTCACGTTTGATCGTGCAATAGGTATACATATTTTAGATGTTTGTGTAGTTTTCTTATTCAAATGAACGCTTGAGATTCAATATCAAACTTGATTTATATATGAATTAATATTAGGCTATTAAAGGGAGTTTGACACGGACTGTAATAATAATATACGACTAATAACCAGTCTGTAACATCAACTATAGTCCAGATATAGTAGCATTCAACACCGAAGCCTAAAGATAGTTTTTCACAGTATATACAACATCTGGATTCCAAACATACGTCTTATGTGTATTTATAAATACACATCAGACATTACACATATAAGCCCGAGATTGATGGATGGAGATAATAAATAAAATAATTGAAACTCAAATGGGCCGGAGAAACGGCGTGCTGGCGTATAACTCTGGACTGTATTAATAATAATTATTGTTAATAATAATAATTGACAATAAAGCATATAGGTACATATATGGATTTCACATCTTAGAAAATATATGACAATCATAATGATATCAGGACAAAACCTCGTATGATCAATATAATAACAGTTTCTAATAAATAATATGAATGATCCTTAATTAAAGACATAATTAAAACGTTTCAATAAATTCACTGGAAAACATTTTATAAAGAAAGGTTTTCTGTGGTTCCTTGTTTTCTTCTTTTATTTTCTACTTGACATTGAATAGTCAGCAGGGATTCGTCATCCTATTTTTAATAATAGATACAAATGCACATTTATTATTGCTATCAATTGATTTGGGTTTTAGATTTCCTATATTATGTCCAGCAGAATAATATAAAAATAGATACATAGTCTAACAAGTACACAACTCAAAATATAACTATGTAGGTCAAATATTCTACAAGTCTACATCACTATAATGTAATATCAAGGGATTTATTTTATAATACATTTGTTCGAGAGATCATAAAATGTTGATGACTTTAAACTTTTTTTAAATGTACATCACTATCAAGTAGCGGCTGCATCGATGACTGTTAAAACAAAAACAATAATAATGTTACTCAGTTCCGTTGAAACTATAATAATGACTTAAATTAAGCGATCTTCAGTGATGAGAAAATTGGCAAGTATATCGAATAAAGGTCATCATTATTGATTTACGCGATGGTCATGTCCACCCATGGTAGAGGTGCAGGTAGTGAAGTTTATGTCATCGGGGCCCTTCAGTGACGTACTTATAAGTTAATATTCATTGATTAATTAAAAAAACACATATTGATACAATCATCGTCAAAATTCTATATATTTTCGTCAACATATAATAAAACTATCATATAGAAATACAACAATCATGGCACGGATTTAGGGAAAGGAGAGCCATAGGTGCTCGTATATGATGCTTATTGTCTATATAGGCCACCAATAAAATAAAAATATTTAATATAAAATCGACTAACAGAAGTTCACACATATCATATTACTCGTATATTGTAAGGTAGGGGCCAAGGCATTCCTTGGAGTTATCGAAAATTCGACTTATAGAGGTTTGAATTATCGAGATTCTACTGCATTTATAATTAATCTACATTATTACTAAAGTTAATTTTAAACATATTATTATAACTGGCCATCATGGGCTGAACAAGTTTCATTAATTTTAATCGATAACTATTAAAATCGCACGTGATAAAATGAGCACAATATGATAATACGTGTTTCAAACTCATACAGCCGAAAGACTAACATGGACTGACTAATGTATTATTACATACTGTGTTTACCTGTCATATAAAGCTCTTGAGACTTACCAAGTGTTTGTGTTATCGGCTAATTGAACAGTTTGTTTATCGGTTAACCTGCAAGTAGTTACCTAAATATAATATATGATTATATTTATTATTGCCAGTCTTAATCTCAATTTAGCACAATGATTTAAAACATAAAATGCAATTCTTCCGTTCGTGATATTTACTATATGAAACTTACAATACTAATAACGTTTATAATATAAGCACACTATTATACAAATTATTTAAAACTTCGTGAAAAAACTTAAATAATAATATTTAGAATTTTATTTAAAAATGTATTATTGTTATTTTGTTTATTATATTATAATATTGAGTTAATCATTATAACTACAAAATAACATTATTATGTTCATAGTTAAATGTAAATTTAATTTCCGATAAACGAGATCAGTTTCAAGGTTAAAATAATATTTTTCATATTTTAATATCTAGACATACTTGACTATTTACGGTGTGCTTCAACTTTTCTCGTGTTATTATTTTTGTGTCTTTACTTTTACGTTATACATTTTTCATGTGCTTCTGATTCCACGTAGTACTCCGCTACAAACATGTAATGAGTTATAATATTTAACTATACGTCTAGAGTAATCTTAAATTGTGAAGGGTTGAAATCCGGTTTCTATGACATTTTCGGAGTTCTATATAGGTAGATTGGGCATTTGGATATTTCAAAGAGAAAAGCAACTTGTTTTTGTTAAGCCTATGCAACGACCTACTTGACTTTAAATGACAGTGATAACGTAACCGTTTGATTTGATAAGTATACCTACTAATAATTTGGTTGCTTGATCACATGTATCACAGCGTCACCTAGTGTGTTAGTGAATACTGGATAGGTACGTATACTTATTATATCATATACCTGTAGTTGTCGGTGGTTGAACATAATTAAATGTGATTTTGATGTTGAGGCATTCTCGGTGAAATGTTTGCGCTTTGATCCTTAACTAGAGCACTCTCAAAACCTTTGTTCTCCGGTAACAGTAAATTTGTTTTACCCAAAATATATAATTCAGCCAATACTTACCCATTCTATTGTGTCTTAACCGATCATATTATCTACATACGGGTCTTAACTATAAATTCTGCTAAAATTAGCAGCAGTCATATTTCACACTTTTCTTTAGGTTCGATTTATCCGTATATTATTTAGGAAATTTCAAACCACTGAGCTCTATTTACGCAGTTGTCATAATACTTACACTTAAATCACCTAGGTCCACTCCACGATTGAGGACCACTACTGAGGTGCTACCAGAGTACTATAGATATAATCCACGTGTTTAAATTATTATCTTTTAATACGCTTCAACGCTGGAACTAAAAAGTTACTCTTATATTATTAATTTTAAATAAGTTGTATACGACGATTTTGGTTGAATAAATTTAATGCTGCCTTTGTTTTACAAGTGTGTAAATTGCAATTAATTAGTTTTATATACGTGTTAAAATTTTATTATGTACGAATACCAATTATGCAAAATAATGATGGGATTTAATAATTAGTTGAATTATAATAATGTATAGCCGTATAGGTAAAAGGTATAGTATCTTTGTAATTTATAAAGTGAGTTGCATAAGAATTCTTATATTTTGTATTGTCTGCTAATAATACTATTACAGTGTTGCATATCAAAGTAGTATAATCATTAATCACTTAGTCTCAGCAATCAGATTGATTGTGTATTTAACACCTTATAATAATGTTTTAGGTATAATGATATATAAAAAAAATTGACAACTGAACAACCTGCGAATTGCACATTTATTTAAAACTTAAACAATATTTTAAAGGCTTAGGAATTGTTTTCCAAGAAACTGTCATTATTAGAAAAATAAAATCTTGATTCATGCTTGATATTTTTTTCAATTGATTATTGATTATTTGTTTGTTTATTTATGTTAATACTCATTCTATAACAAACAAATGTTAAGGCCGTTCTTACAATGTCCGGTTAAGTGTCGGTTAAGACTAACCGGTAGAATTCTATCGGTTAACTCATGATAAATTCTTCCGGTTAGTGTTATCAGGCACTAACCGAGCATTGTAAGAATGGCCCTTAAATGCATAAATAATATCGACAATCAAAAATAAATTATCTATGTTGTTTCTGTTACCATTTTGAAATTAAAAATGTATTTCCAACTATTTATTAATTTGTATGAAAAAAACGTGTACATAGAAGATTAAATCAAATTCCATAGACAATAATTGTACTAGGAAAAAAAACGTTGCCGTAAATAAAAAAATGAAATTGATGAAAAAGGCGTAGTTGGATACTTAGTAATATTTTATTAAAGGACTGTTAAAATATTATGAGAATTATGTCTGATGGACTATACGCATAATAATATCACAAGATTGAACGCATGCATGTTATAAGCATTTATCTTCTCTAAATATATAATAATGTTATACATGAGTTTTATAGGTACAACAAATTATTCAGTATTACTTGGATGCATGAGTGCATAGCTATAATATCAGCTACTATAGTATGCACTTGTTTAGTTCGAGATTATTTTCTTTATCCAATCTGTTTATGATGTATGAATATTAAATATAATTATTAATATATTATGGATACGCGAACAGCTTCACATTTTGGTAATTAAAAACACCGTGCTTACCAAGTTACTTTCGTATGAATCGATATTAAAATAATCCAACATCAACGGGTACACGTTAACAACATGCAGAGTATTCCAGACGATGTACTCTTAACCATTTGAAACGAAATAATAGTTCTGTATTATTATTTCTGGTAACAATGATTAACATTATTATTTATTATCCATTTCATTTATTTCGTTGATAAATTCTCTATTGTGGTAAAACTTTAACGAGGCGTTTCTATAGTGGTAGATTTATCTACCACAGCCATCCCCATTGTCTTCAATCACAACAAGATAAGATATTAGGTACTTAATTATAGTGACAACTAATAATAATATTATGAAACAACTATCCACAATAATTATTATTACATAAAAAAAAAAACAAAAGCTAATCACGGTTTCAGAAAAAACGTCTCAATCACTAGCCTAGGGTATAAGAAGTTAAAAAAATTATTTTTCTAATAATAGTAAATAATGAAATATAAAATATAAATATAAACTTGATATCGCTAAAAATAATAATATGTATTACTGAACTATATATTGTTATATACATTAAATGATTAAAATTATTGCATACTTGTTAGTTGTTGTGATAGTAAATTAAGTTTATGATATCGAACTAAAGGGTGGATCAACATAAAATGGCCAATGCGATTATAATTACAATTAGCATTTTAAAATGGGAACGTACGAAACAGTGTTCCTTTTATGATGTAGAAGATAGAGGTATCTCTACGCGGTCGTCACGCGTTGTTATTCACATAAGCATTTTTTATTTTTATTTTTTACTTAGCTTCTGCAATGACTATCACAATAGATAAACTATTTCAGTATTGCATGCAATTAATATGATACATATATATTCAGTTCAAGTGAGCATAAAATTATTCATATTTTTAAATAACTTATCATGATATATATTTTTATCTGTTGAGAATCCTTACATTGTATGATGAAAAAAAAAAATTATGTAGTTATAAACAATATAAATAATTTTATTTCTATTTAATTTTTTTTTTTTTTTTTGTTTTGGATTAACTAAATTAACTTTAGAACCGTTATTATACCAAAAATAATGTGATAACACAGTTTGATAAGTCAAACTAAAAATAACCTTAAATTTAAAATTAAAATGTGAATGATATAAATGTGCAAAATATAATATATCAACAACTTTAATTTAATTTTAATTTTAGAAAAATTGTAAATAAGTAAATTTTTTTTTTGACAAAATATTTTAATTTAAAAAGAAAATAATATGTTTAATTCAAATTCAAGAAAAAAAAATTAATTTATATTCTATCCATTCAGCCTCAATTATAATATGATGAATCACTATTAGATCTTTCTTCTGTCAGGTGGTCCCACAAAAAAAAGAAACTCTAGTTTTGTTATAATTTATATTTAATATGCTATAATGGTTAAAGGATAATTTATTATTTTGATATTGTACCAAAATTGATCATGACCAAAAGTCTTAGAAATACTAGTACAAAATATATCCCACAATAGTATATATCTGGTTATTGTTATTAAACTATAATATGAAGCATTTAAAATACATATAATATGTTTTTAAAAATTTAGCAATTACAAAAATTTACAATTTTTCCAAAATGTTTTTTGACAAGAATTTCTAAAATTCAACTATCAAAATTACTATAGGTTTTTTTTTTTTGTTAGGTCTATTGATTACATGATTTAACAGTCATAGAAATGTGAAATATTCATAAATATTTATGAATAATAAATATAGAATAGAGATATTAACATTTTGTATGATATGCTATTTAAAAAAAAAAAACATACATTTAAGAGGTAAAATAATAATAATAATAATAATAAATATATTATGATTTATAAAACTAGCAAATATACTTTTTACAGCTGTGTCTCAAACACATAATTTAGCTTATTTTATAATTTTATTATTATTTCATTAAAAAAAAAATACAACAATAATACATTCAATTTTTTTAATGAGTAACTAAAATAAAAAGCCGTCGTTAGATACAACTTGCATTAAAACGGTTGTTAAATGGCTTGTTCGTCAATTACGTTGAAAATATAAAGACCGCTGTTGATAATATTTTGAGCTTCATATATTTTATCGATATTTTACATATTATTAAAAATTCGGCTATTTTGTTCAAAGCGTATCATTAATCCGAAGTCCGTTGTTACTTTCATATGACTGGATGTTATTGTATTTTTTCTTTGTTATACTCTTTCATGCACGAATGGTTCAAAGGAAAACGGTCAGCATAAATTTAGATTTGAGCTTGTGAGTTACACATGGCTGTACTAGAACGGATCTTTTTTTTTTGTGTGAGTTCACATCCTAGGATTTCAAAAATGTTTTGAATCATCTATTTATTTCACCATATAACGCTATAATAAAATATTGATGTCGTGTGCCAGAGAAAAAAAAAATCACTTTTTGGGATAAAACTACAGTTCAAGATGTGTAATTATATGATAATAATTGTACTGAATAAACACGCACATTCATCACAGCATCAGATCTATATTTAGTAACATATATAATGAAAAGTCCATTCTAATTAATTTTTAAATTTATAAGGAATTTATTATAATCTGATATAATAATATAAGTAACACGTTAATTACCTTGTTTTACTTTTGAATTTTATCAAATTACTCTCACGTTCATATTTTTTACCATTCTGTTTGGTTCCCAAGTGTATAAAATTGGGTGAGATTTAACGTTATTACTATACTCTATCATTGATAATACTTGAACATAAAAATCCATAGGGCTTAAATCATTAGACGTTTAGTTAATAGTGATATAATAAAGCTAAACTAGGATAAAAAAAAAAAATAATAAATAGGCTATTTTATATATTTTATAGGGAACACACCTAAAAGCTAAAATATTGATGGTCCTTTATAATCTATGAACCAATATTTTATACAACCAATTCTATACATAATATTACTATATCTGTACAGCCTTTGTTTTAATAATAGGATTATCATACAATGTGATTTACAATTATTTTATTATTTAACCAGATCGATGCGTTGGCCCATTACACGGACGACACGTCTGTCTGATAGGTTCACCCGAACCCATATTCGGACACAAAATTAGTTTTAACTAAATACAATATAATATCATCATGATATCATCCATTGTACTTACTGTATTCAATATGAGTAATAAAGCCTCGTCGTAACAACAATAATAGTGCATTCTAATATTATTAGTTGGCTTCCCAGCGTCGCCAAATCACCAAATCCAAACGTATTTTGCCAGAAATTTTTCTCACTTATTCCATATTGGAGACTAATGAGGATAATGCAAATGTATTCGATAAATTTAGTAAAAATATATCCGTTGAACACGAACAACCAAGTCTCAAAGAGCAAATCGCCAACCCATATTATAAATAGTATGGCAATATCTGCAAACATAATTCAAAAACACAATACTGTAAATTGCATTTAAATATGAAATACCTATGATATTATTAAACCAAGAGTGATTCTTCACACTTAGACATCTGTCAGTATAACAATGACACACTTCTGACTTCTGCAGGTAATCAATAATTACTAATCATCATACTTTTCACTGTGTCAAGACTTTTGGAAATATAAAATAACCTTAGAAATCATTGTGCCAAAGATAAAATAAGCTGCCTAGCTAAGTTCATCTAATCATGCGTAGGTTTTATTATTGAATTTGAATTACATTCAAATTCAAAGAATGCTCAAACTACAATTTTCTTGCTCTAAACCGTAAATAATCATAATAGAAAAAAATAATTTTGTCCTTTTTCAGAACCCTTGCTCCCCCTACCCCACACATTTGTAGCCCGTCATAATATGCTTCTGTTCTAATGTAACCTTATCTCAATTTATTTTCCTCAAAAAGACACAAATGCTTCATTAATATTGTAATTGGACAACCAAGTGAAAAACGCTTACAAAAATTTACTTATATTTTAATTTAATAATATAATTTAATATCACATGTTTTTAATTTATCCAATGTGTATTTATAATTAAATATTTCGTAAACAAACGAATATCAATTATTTTGTTATTTCATTGAACTGCATATTAAATAAAGTTAAGCTTAAAGCGTATTTCATTTATTTCTTACAGACTGACAATCACTTTGTGTTTAATAAAACTGGCTTTACTTCAAGTTTTCTTGTATGTAACTATATCAAATGTACTTTGGCCTTTCCACTCTACAGAAAAATTACTGTTTCTGACTGATTTACCGAAAAAGTTTAGCTTCTAGAGTGGTATGATCACCACTTGCATTACACTATTTATGTATAGGTGTATATATATATATATAAATAATATATAACGTAACTTAACCTATATACATATATAATAGTAATACGCATCTAGGTTTGAGCGCGTGTCCATGAGCGCTATTGGTTTTAAAGGAGTTTGTTTACGACGTAAACTTTTAATGATATGAAATGTAAGACGCGGAGGATTACAAAAAGAAAAGATACGAATACGATGTTCGACAATTTGACTTGTCAATAAAATATTGCCTACCATCCAACAGTCCCGGATATTAATAATATATGATCTAATCCAACTTTTTTGTTTTTCAATAAAATCCAAAGTACATATTTTGTCCTTTTAAAATAATGGCTGCTCGAGTGATATTTTAATTATATTCATGCTTATCATTTTTTTTTAGAAATTTCAAGTAGGTATATACAAGTATAAGTATAGGAATCGTTTAAGGAAGTGGGGCAAACAATTTTAGTTTCTACATCACGAATACCCGAGATATTATTTTCAAGATATTAAGATTTTTTTAAATAATTTAAATAAAAATACTAATACAATATTCAACAATTAAAATAACTTTAAACTCACTTGGCTTATTGGTTTCATAACAGTGAACACATTGAAACGTGGCCAAAGAAATACTATCAAGAACTTGTCTTATTCGCTGTTCGTGATTTAATTATTAATTATAATGATAAACATTTTATAGGATAAAATATTCGAAAATTGAATATTGATAATATGTATACTATTTTTTTCATAAATCATAAGGATATTGATATATTATTATGACCTTTTACCTTGAACGCTACACAACCATAACAGTACAGAAATTAAGGAAAATTGTCATTAATTGTCATTATCTGTGTGTCTTAGTTTAAGAGTCATATCTCAGATAATTAAATATTTTATAACATATTTTAAAGAATGTCTTTTAGTTATTAAAATATATTTTTTTTAACGATAAATTAAAATATGAATGCGAATTATTGTGAAGCAGATACATTACATAAAATTGTTTCTAGATCTAAATTGAAATTCAAATGAGTAGTTTTCTGAGATTTTAAACATTGTGCACCAACAATAATTATAGTGCTTAAAAATTAGTTTTACATAAAATATAAGATAAATGGGTTGTTTAATATTTAGTATATTACTTATTAAACTCAGAAAACTTATAATAATAAAAAAATATGATTTATATAAAATATCAACATAGTTTTAAAATCATCATAATTCCCATATTATTATCTTTTCAACTTTTTATTAGCTTTTTATTAACGTCAAAAATGTGCACATAGTTAGTCAGTTATGAATTACATAATTTCAAAGTCAATGGTTTAAATTGTAGCTTTAATAAAAGATACATTTATCTAAAATTCTAGAGTTACATTAAAATAGATAATATTTGTACGATATCGATAAAACTGTTTCCATCATTTTTATAAACAGCAAATTTATTTATAGCCTATTTTAACATACCTAATATAGTTTAAACTATATTATTTGATCATCCTAGTCATTTCATACACTGATTTAATAATTTTTTATCAGTTTTCATTAGTATTGATAATATATTTTTAAGTATCACCGGAGAAGACAATTTTAAAAGGGTATAACAATATAATTCCTTAGTTTAGTTATGAATTTAATGTGAACGTAAAAATTCCAAAAATAATAATAATTATATTTAAAAAATTATCTGTATAAATGATAAACTTTTGAGAATATTCTTGTATGGAGTAAAATTAAGAGAAAAGATAAAATAATATTAACTTTGAAATAAGTCAAACATTACATTACATACATTTTGTAATATCCTACAAAACTACTTAGCCTTACGAAAATGCTTTTGTATTTTTAACTTTTAAATTTGTTAATCATATTTCACGCTTCGTTGTTTTTAGTTTCAGCTCGATTTTGCTCTTACTCATATTTATAAAATCAACTTTATATTTTTTTGATTAATGTACCTACCTACGTTATACATAACATTATATTATATCAAATAAATATAATTCTCCTAAAAAATATAATAATGTATCTTATAAAAGAATACTCGAGTGTCGCTTTGGCTGTAAAGATAGGTATACATTATTTAAATTTTATGAAACAACTATTCGTAATTTTAAAAATAAAATATACTCTTGCCACTTAATTAATGCAAAATTATGATGGATATTGACTTGTAGTTTTCTTTTTATGCCAAATAATAATATAAAATTAAAATTATTAGCGGAACAATAAACCTTGACAAAGAATTATGATCTCGCATCTTTGTTTATGTGTATTTTACATATTTATATTTCATATTAGTAGACGAGCAAACATATAATTCGTATTTTATTTATGAGCATTTGCTTATTTATATTTACAAATTTATATAAGATAACAATAACTAATTTGGTTCAATTAAAGAATGGTTGTTATAATTATTTACATTTGAAATGTATTATATAAATACTAAATTATATGTATTGTGTTATGTACATAATTTCAAAGTATAGTATAAATGTTCACCGAACAATGCGTAGTTTAAATTGTTCAATTTATTTTGTATATTATAAAATATAATAATATTTTAATATTATGTTCTAAGTAAAATGGCGATATACCAAGAACGGAATTACCACAATTACTTTTATTTAACCCAGTTTATATATATTGGATGATTCATCATGTATACTCATTCTCTTCTTCTTCTTCAATAATGCAGTGATTAAAAATGATTTTTGAATGAGTTTTTTGTACTCTTACTTAACGAGTGTCCCGTTGGTGAAAAACCTCTTTTTTAAATGAGAACTCCCATCCACCCATTTTTTCAACTGCAAATTTGTTTTGTGGATAATATTTCAGAAGTCTGATAATACTCAGAATCGAAATTTAAACGAGTAGTTTTTTAGTTATTTAACTTTGTGTACTAAGGATAATTTATATAGGTCCGTGGTAATGGGTTTGGAAGATATTATGGGGTTTACGGTAATTTTAAAAGTTTAAATTAATATTAATCTATCAACATTTATGAATCGTAAATATGATCCAAGTAATATAAACACTAGATCCAATATTATATCTACATTACATTTTTGTAAAACAATTTTTATGGTTTATTATCTTTAGTTTAAACATTGTATTAACCGAGTAAGTACCTAATAGTTTAAATTTTGAATTATCAAAATGTTTAAAAAAATATCCACCAAATGATTTATATAAAAAATAGGGGGAAAATGGGGGGGAGGTTTTCATCTGAAATGTAAAAGTTTGTATCATTGCATAGTACTTATCTAGTGTTTTTTTTTTTTTAAATATGAGAAATTTCGATAAAATTCAAATTCTAATAAATTCATAATTACAAGAAAAGATGAGGATGAGCGTTCTTGGTAATTCATTTTGTATAAATAGGTATATGTATATAAAATTGTAATCTACTTTTTCAGATGGCAACTACATTGACCGTTGCAGGGATGTGTTGGGCGACACTATCATTAGCAGCATCATTCCTATGCAGTTTTGGGTTCTATTTACCATTTTGGATACAGGTTAGATGCTACATTTTCATTATTTTATTTAATCTTATGATGTGTTGTTTTTATAACATTGTTAACTGAATAATAGTCGCTTAAATTTTTATTTAAACGTTTATTTATTTTCATAAATATATTAATTATTTCATTATTTTTCAAGTGAATGACTTGACTTTGTGAACTCTACAGTTTTCGTAGCTTGTATTTTGCAGTTAAAAATCTTTAAAAGTTAATTCAAGTCTGTACAGAGACCGGGTATTATGGTATTAGAAATTTGCCTGTTTTTGTTCATCTCAGCAAGAAATAATGTTGTAAAATATTATTTTAAAATTTAAAATAACGACCTTACAAAACTAATCTAAAAAGGGTTCAGTTTACATAGTATTAATATTGTTTTTAAATATACGAGTACTTATGCTGTGTATAATAATAAATTTGACTCGTCGGTAGGTATAATATATTTTGTAATTATCTCGTTATGACCTTTCACTCTACGAATTAAAAAAAAAAAATATTTATATATATATATAAAAAAATTTCCTTCGGGCCGGATTTGAACCAGCGACCTATGGATATCTATGATGTGTACACCACTACAGTCCACCGCTCTACCAACTGAGCTACCGAAGGTTGATAAATTCTGATCATTTTAGTGCAATTAAATCAAAGAGTTCACTTTCACCGCAAAAATAACCTTTGGCGTACTCTCACTGGCCCAGTTTAATATAATTACGTATAGTTCCTTGTGAGTACACCACACATTACACAGCACATCAAATACACTCGTATGTATACGGATTTGTCTATCTCACAGATCCTGAACAGTAGTTATATATTTTGACGAAGTTGTATTAACCATAATTATACATAATAATATATACAAACAAATTTAATTTGGTTTGGTTTGAACATTTTACATTGGAATAAAAGTCTTTTAGTATAATATATTTAATATTAAATAATATACGTTATTATAATGTACAGTTAACATTTTAAAATTTGACAGCCTAGAAATAATTCATAATTAAATTTAATTATGATAATTAGGTAATCAAAATTTAAGGATATTCGATCCCTATTGTTTTTAAGAAGTTCAATATAACAAGTTTTCTATGTGTGTGCATGCGGATCGTATAAATGTTTGCGAAGTAAGTGATCATTAATGTGAGAGACTTTGTATAAAATAAACAGCAGAGCGCTCCCGCAGGCACACTCAGTGACACATAATATGTGCCAATAACTCATTACACTATACCTATCCAAATATTAATTATATTGTTTTTTTTTTACAGTTATATGAGCTAACCTATTTATCCGATAAAATTTATGAAAACATAATTTAATTTTCGATAAACTGTTTGAAAATGACTTCCTTACACTTTTTAATTCATTTTTTAAATTTTGATATTATTAACATTTTATTAAAATTATTAATATTTAAAATTTAAATATCTAATTTTGAAGAGTTAAGTTGTTGAGTTTCAAAAAAAGTTGCAATGCCATTTTCAATAAAATTTCATGACGAATTTAAATTTGTGTTCAGAAGTTTTATTCGATAACTAGGATATATGTAACAGTTGGCATAATACAGGTTTATTTTGGTAGAAATCGGAGAAGGGATCGAATCACTGTATTTTAATATTGTTTTAAACAGAGTTTCAGTAAAATAACGCATACTAAATTGCATTTGAAACAAATTTAACTGGATTTATTTATTCAATTGTATTTATTCAATAAAAAAATGAATATATTTAGTTACAATTTTGAAGCTCTATTTTCTTTCGTTTGGAACTGTTTAAGATTTGAAATTTGAAATTACAATTTTCATATAATAATATAATAATCCTATGCATGTTTAAATGAAATAAATTCAATTGTAAATTAATATATTTAATTATTTCATGTACATGGACTAAACAAAATATGTTTTTAAGGGAATTTCTATTTTCCTAGTTGTACCTATTTGGTGAAGTAAATGAATAAATTAAAAAAAAAATAACGTTCTTACTCTAGTAATAATCTAATATACATTTGAGATGTTATTAATATTAAATAGAATGTAGTATTTAAAATATAAATCAGTTAAGAAGTGTGTCAGTGATCAGTTGTTCTAATACATTAGCTGTAGTTATTTACATAAGTATACCTACCATTAATTATTTTTACACTGACTAGATACAATTAAACAATTTATTTGCTTATATTTACGATTTTGATTTGTTCTGTTCTGTGTTCTCGACGTATATAAATGTAAAATGACTTAGGGTTTTAAAATTGCATAGAAGTTATCAAGTAAATTGATTTTCTTAAGTTTTGTGAATAAATTCTATTCATGCAATGAATAAATGGTTCGTATGTATCCTAAGCTAACCTATATTATGCATAAATAAATAAGTATTTTTTCTGACCGTAACATTATGAAGAATAAAATATTCTATGGACTTTAACTAGTATGTCCATTTCTATTTCGAGTCTTTCACTGTGAATTGTAATTGTTAGGTAATACATGTGTACCGTATGTATATATTTGTAACTGTTTAGTTATAATTATCATTATCCAAGATGAAAAAATAACGACAAAACAAAATATGATCTCTTTTTCTAACTAGAATTTCCATAAATACTAATACAAATCAATTCCCATTCAATATTGGATAGTAAAAAATTCAAAGCAAATAATAAACAATAAATATTAATTCTAATGCATTATGCAGGTTGGGAGATATTTATTTATTCTGAGAGTGGAGGGTTGAATTGAAAAATGATAGATTCATTTTGGATTCGAATGTCCAATGGGAATATAAATTACTGAATGCTTGAAACACAAATGACAATTTAACGAGAATATTTCATGATATTTATATTTTTCCTTTTCTACATTAATATTCACATATTATATTCCATAGTAATTTTCACTATTTTCTTGCATTCCATAACGAATGATTTATCTTCATGCCTCTTGTTGAACATAATAACCAGAAACGGAATGTTAAAAATTCCTCTACGTTTGAAATAAATATACGATCATACCTTCAAAATATGCTCTTCAATCGAGATTCTGTGTAATGTGTTGCCATATTGGCTTTTTCCAATATTTGTTAAATTTATTACATAATATTGTGTAATGGAAAATTTGACGGAAATATATTTTCTCTATACATAGATATTAGTTAATTTATAAGCTGAAAAGTATATTTCTTCTCAGTTTCTTCGGAGAAGAGATTTTCTTTGAATTATATTCGAAAACCCCTGTCTTAACCTTGACTTCTTTAATCTTTCTTTCAGTCATGAGTATAATATATAAAACAAAAATTGGATTTTTCCATGCCACAAGAAAAGTTTCCTAGTTGGGATGAATTGTGTAAAAGTATCGAAAAAAACTTAATTTCACCGAAATTTGGCCATTTTAATTATTTTATATTTTTTGTTGCTGATAAATAACTGCCTCGGTGACTGGGGCCATTGGCTACATTAAATAATTACATGTGATTAAAACTTATATGTATGGTAAAAAAATACAAAATTAATATTAATATTTTAGTTATATACAATTTACATTTATAATAAATAATATATTTATATAAATATATTTTTCATTTTAATCATTATTATTAGTATTTATTATGACTGTAGTGTTTTAATTGGTTTTGCTTGGTTTTTATTTACGTTATATTTTTATTATTCAAAATATGAAGAACATTTTTTATTTGAAATACATCAACGTTGCATTTTTGTTGTTTAAAAATTTAATTCTTTCGAATTATTAAAATCAATATTACTTAATTAATTTTATTTGATTATTTAAATTTTAAATACTGCTAGCTATTCATGATAATTAATTATTTTTTATAATGTTCGCTATGTATGATCCATAATATTTATAATCGAACATGAATTAAAATTATTATTATACGACTCACCAAATTTGACAACAATTATTATTTGTTATTCCAGTTTAATAACCTACTACAATTATAATTAATTCGTACCTGGTTAATAATTTTTATGCTTGAAGTTGTATTTTACACCAACATAATACTGTGTAATTTATGATTGATATTATGTGAAGTTCTAGTGCACAGAATTTCGTTTACTTCGTATTAATCATTAGTAAGTTATTACCAACACTTAATAATC
Source organism: Diuraphis noxia (assembly GCF_037042655.1). Taxonomy (NCBI): domain Eukaryota; kingdom Metazoa; phylum Arthropoda; class Insecta; order Hemiptera; family Aphididae; genus Diuraphis; species Diuraphis noxia. Next base: position 68,042,109 of record NW_028301712.1, on the reverse strand, counting down.
CCACTTTTAGTCTGGGAGCTGAAAAAGCATATATTATGCAAAATAAAAGATGATCGTTCCATTTCCGATGTAATTTCAACGAAGAAAATATGTACTCAGGGACAAATATGTGGGTATAATACATCAATATATATCATGGTTTATGTTCACACGCGCCGCCGTATCAGCCATTATTACGATATCCAAAAAATACGATACCGTGAACACTTGATTATTATTTATTATTATTATTATTATTATTATTATTATTATTATAATCATTATTATTATTATTATTATTATTTTATCCACAAGCGGTTTTGTTGAAATTTATAACGCTTTGACTGCGGCAATGAGGGCGTAAAAATAACGTTTCAAATGAATCACTCGCGTGTAAAGCAGACCGTAAGCAATTCTTTGGTTTCAAGTAGCAGTTTCCTCCACTCTCTTGTAGCTTTTTTGTACGTGCTTACTGTCAAAGTTTAAAATTTTTTTTTCGCTTTTGGACAAATTTATTATTCCGAACATAGGTATATTATCTACGTATGATTGACTGTGTTGAATTAATGTCTTACTCGACTTAGTATATGCATTATAATTATAATTCGTCGTATATATTCAAAAGAAATCATTTCTATTTAATCTTTAACAGGCGAATGTGGTTAAAGGCAATATTATGAATTCGAATTGGATCGAAATAATACTATCAATGAAAATATAAATCCAACGAATATGGACAAACAATACTAACATTACAACACGTATATAGGTACTTATAATAAAAAATATAAATGTAAAAACTTCAGTAATATTACTAAATCCATTAAAAAATGTAATAATGAAATAGGGCATCAATAATTTTATTCAATTTCTACGTGATTCACCATATAAAATACTTCAAGGCATAATAGTAATTATAGTATATTGTGTGGATTAAAATAATAATTCTAATATTTTTTTGAGTACCAATACCTACTCAATAAATTAATCGTAATTCATTAGTTAATAATTCGACCCGATAAGATATAGCTACGTTAAACATTTCTTATCAAAGTAACTGTTCAAAAGAAGCGCATTTAAAGATTTGAAAACCATAATTTAGTAACCAGGTACTTACCAATGTGATTCGTTACAATAATATCAGTTTTCATAACACGAAGTAAGTTAATAAAATCCTTAGAAATGTATTAATAACCAACAAATATAATATACACAATCAAATTAAAATTCATTTATCAAACCGTTTTTTATCACATAAAAAATAACATGGATAAAACCTTTTCAAATTGGATTAACTTAAAGTTAAATAGAATCTTTTTGAAGTGCACAATTTTTGTAAAGAACCTTTTAAAAGTGAAATAATTGACGGTTAACATTTTTAAAGTGACAAAATATTTAAAATATTCTACTTAAAATTTTCTATAAATTGATAAACTGTATAGACACGTGTCTCACGAAACAATGAACATTTTAGTTTTTATTTAGAAAATAATTTTAGTACTAGGTATTAAAAACATGGTTCGTTGATTATATTCTGTATTATTATAATAAACATGTTTAACATGATTAAGCAATTAAGAGTCAAATATTTTTATATTGGGTTGTTTAATAATAACGATTGTTTTTACAGTTTAGAAGAATTATTTGTTGACGTTAGTTGAAGTTAAGGTTTATAATTTTGCACATAAATACTTCTGAATTAAGGATGACCAACGTACAAAGTTATTCACCTAGTACCATAAAATAAATCAGGTGGACCATTACTCGAATACATTATATTTTTTTACTTGTACACTTTTAATTATTGATCATCGATTTTATATTTATTCTAAAGTCACACACTTTCGTAGTTATTTTATAATATATCACTTTTATCCATCAAATTAATATCAAAAATACAATAATTATACCTACATAAAAAGTAATAAATTCAGAATTAAATTAATTACATAAATGCTTTAAGTTTTTGTATAATACAAAATACTCAACGAATCATCAGATGACAGAAACTTATTTCAATTGCGTTAAAGAATTCTCAACCGTGCAGTGAATGACCAAAGTAGGTATACGAAATAGCTGACTTAATTTTTAATTCTTTAATTTTATTTTTTTCATTGTTCCTGAAATTGTCTTCCTTCTTTTTTTTTACTACCTAGTGAATGATATCATCCAAAGGACGTAAAAATAATTGGCCGAGGCAACGTTTAAACTCGAACAGTGTTTTTGACGGCTATTGTGTTGGTGACATAACGTTTAGGGAGCACATTAACACATCGGTAAGACTTCAAGTTCGCGTATTGCAGCGTATCCAACTTTTGTCCTTTGTCCTAATTTTCATCAACTTTTTGAAAAATTGCAGGCTAATACCTTGCAGCTTCGTTCGTCTCACGGGAATTCTATGTGCTCATTTTCCATGCGGCCAGTGTATACAGATATACGTGTAATATATATTTATGTCTGTACTCGGTCACCAGACGACACAATGATACGTACAGATGTCGTATCGGATCGAAGTTTTTTCCTTTATATATAAATTAACAGCGACAAAACACTTCTCTGGGGGCATGGCATGCTTACAAAGCTCTATCGAATAATCGTCTGGGTGAAAAAAAATAATGGGCCAACGGGGCTGACGGGTACGGGATGAGAGTAGTTGATGTTGTAACGCTCACTTCCGAAAAGTCCTGCTGTCACGTGAATAGAGAATGAATACATCCCTATTGTGCCGATGACGCCAGAGAGGCGGGCTAAAGTGATTTTAGAAGGAAGAAAAAACCGATATTATTAAACCGAGAACGAGTAACGTTTCAATACATTAAGCCGCTTACCGGCGATGGCAGACATAATAGGAACGGACGTATGCACTAGAGGTTAACTCGAATCAGGTAGGTACTCGATGTCTACAACGAGTGTCACCGCGTATCAATACAACTATCAGTGATTGATTCGTAACGAAAAATTAAACGTTAAATCTTTTTTTCAAATCTACGATTTTAGACTAAAATATGTGATAACCATTTGATATCAGCATATAAGTTTACTGGTCAATCGTAAAATCGTTTGTAAATTTATTTTATTTTTTTAACCAGGCTTGAATTATTAAAATCTGTTGAAAGCCCTAACTGATCGAATAACTGATATTATAGGATAGGTACCTATGTTAACGTCCAACAATATCTACCACACATTAATTAATATCAATCAAATGTTTTAAAACATCAAAGAAAAAAATTAATTAGTCAAATGAAATAGTTTATTTATTATTTTCATTTATATAATATATATATATATATAGGTAGAATAGATTTTCAATATCTCATTAACTTTAAACGATTACTAAAATCATAAATTGTTTTCATTCGAATTTGTGAATTTTTGTAGATTTGAAATTTAAATATAGCTCTGACACGTGTTAAACAATATTAACTATTATTGCTATTATTATTGTTGCCGTATTATTTCTGTAAGAACCTCTAATTTGGTATATGGTTATAACGGTTAAAGTGCTGCAGATAGAAAATGTTTCTTTTATAAACTTCCAAGAGGGTACACTTCGGGATTCAAATATAATATATATATATTATATATTAGATATTACATTATAACAACATACGTTGTACAGTAATATATTATTATTGTTGTTAGGATTTAGCGGCGCAGTCAGGAAATTAAAAACCCTTCGTCGCGGTCGTGGTTGGATATCGTTGCAACGCGTGTGTTGCTCGGGGAGCTGTTTACTTTATTTTTTTGAGATATATGTACGATTACAGACGGACGGCCCCCCTCGCATATATTATATCGAATTTTTTTTCTTTATTCGTACAATATATTTTCACTTTGCCGTTTACGATATTTTTATGCAGACCACGTGTTCACTGCAAAGATTTCCCAGGGTTGTACGACGCATATATAGCGCGCCCATAGTCTTATAGGGTACACTCGGCGGCAGCACTCGGCAACGACAAGAATTATTGCTTGTTTATACGTTGACATTTATATAAGCTATCATTTTCCGACCCCCGGCATAAATCCTCGGGGCACTCGTTAAATAATTTCTTCTTTTTATTTCTCCCTCCCCTCCCCCCTGTACGTCACTATATTTGTGCGTGTGTATACGTGTGTTTGTGTGTTTCTTTCTTTCTCTCTCTCTCTCTCTCTCTCACACACACACACACCATCATCTATCTATCTACTCCCGTCCCACTGTCTCTATACCCTTTTCACTACCATCACCCACATCAGCCATACTCACCAGCACTTCACGGCGTATACGTTCCGACCATACAAAAGGAATACTACTCCGCTGTTGGTGCTTCTGCTTCGGGCAAAATAGTACCCTGTGGACAAGAGCCACCCCACTCAGTTCTATCCTCTTTGATATACAGTCATATATTTATTTGTTTTGACTCTCAGAAGACTATAATATATATTTATATACATGTTCAGCACCACCATATATATGTTGTATACGTGCATACATAAGCATATATAAGCACACATATACACACGTCTTTAAGATTCTTTCAAGTAAATGGATTCAAATGACACTGCAGAAGCAAGCAAAAAAAAAAAATGACTGTAACGAAATCGATTTTTATGGCTTTGAGTCGAACTACACTTGAAGCATCGTCACCGGAGTATAATCTCAACCGTACATATCTATGAACAACAATTCGCCAACCAGAGTGCTTTTGAATATCTTCTAAATAAACCGATTGCTATAATATATTGTCAAAAATGAAAGATTTAATACCGAGGGAATTAAAGGAAAAAGCGCGAAATTTACATTCAATGTAAATGAAAATAGTAAATTATTGTTATTTATTAGTTTATGACTATTTAATTAGAATCGAACCTTATACAATATTTTATTTAAATTCAGTGAAAAAAAAAAAATATAAAAAAAAGCGTACCAAACAATATTATCATAATATACGTACAGGTACCACATATGTATAAAACAAAACAAAATAATATAATTATATTTTTAAAATTCAAAGCAGATTATAAAGTACTTATCTACAGTTCATATTGTTCGTGCTGCCCTCATAAACGATTTTTTGTATTTAAGAAACTTGGTGAGAACCATTAGTTTCGACAACTGCAATAAACATATGAACATATAATATCTACTAAATTAGAAAAACATTTTTTTTTTTTTAAATTTAAATTATTAAATTAACCTGGTTGAATAAATTAAGTGTGGATAAAATAGCAGATTGAGAATTTCAGGAAAGGATAGATTGAGGATTAGCTGAAATATTTACAGAATTAATTAAGGAGAGAAAGATTTTGCGTTTGGAGAAGATATATGGGCAGTTAAAAAGGATGTGAGTGATATTGCAAGTGGCGGGGGTGATATGACGGGTGCAGAGGGGGGAATCATTTATGCCGATCTTAAATGAGTGCGAAGGTAGTAAGGTTTGTCCGTAGCGAAGGCGAGAGAAAGAGATTCTTACGAGATAGTTAAGATTTATCAAACCAAGGGAGAGGAGAAATGGATGGCGCAATGTCTCTGTACCAAATGGCAAAATAAGTGGGAAGACCTTCCCAGTATTTGAGACATAATTTATCAACGCTATTTTTTGGCATTGGGCAAAAGTCAGATCAGGGTATTGTGCTAGTTTGGGGACAGTATAAGAAGGCTGTCGATTTAGTCAGTGAGTCTGCAGTCTTGTTACCGGAGACCCCGTATGGCCGAGGACCAAGAGAAACTGTACGTTAAAGTTTAATTCGGGAGCATATGAAGAAGGGATCTGATTGTAATGATGAGTGGGGATTTGGGTGTTCTGAAAGCATTTGAGGAAAGAGTTTGTAAACATGAAAGAGAATCAGTTATGATTAGAAATTTGTTAGGGGTTAGTGTAGAGATGAGAAGTAGAGATTAAATATTGCATAGCATTCGGCGGTATAGGAAGATTATTATTGAAGGAAATATGAAATACAGGAATAACAAAAGCAAAACCGTCTGAAAGAGGTGTGACAATAAAGATTATTAAAACGGTAAATATAACGACTATACCACAGATATTTAACTATATCCAGTACAATTAAGATATGGTTGAATTATTAAAATATCAAGTACCGATAAAATGTTATTAAAAAAAATTGCATACATTTTTCTTATTATTTAAATGTAATATATTTAAAGTAATATTATACGTACTATAAGAACCAAAGTCATCCAATATTCAAAGAATTCAATAACAGGCCAGATAAAATGATCTAAAAACATATAATTTCTACAAAATGCTTAAAATAATATAAAGTTGATTAATATTGTATACGTTTATGCTTATATAGAAGCTAAAAATGAAATTTTGACCATGTCTTCAAGGCTTTAACGCGATAACTAGAATTTAAATAAATAAATAGTTAACGCATCATTATAGCAGTAACATCATTGGAAGCATAACTTTTTTGCTGAAAACGAAAATTATACTAGGCGTATTCTGTAAATTTTATTTGTATTTTGTATCTATATGTTGGAATATGATGTTATTTATACAACTCAAGTTTCTTATACTCGTATATCTAAATCACGTGTTAAATTAGACGCGTATAATAATAATATACCCTTTTATAAACGACCCAACTGGCACTGAAAAAAATATTTAAATTTGGCATGATAAAAACTCAAGGAAAAATCTTTTTTTTATCTTCCTATATAAAATGTGTAAACTTAAAATATTTTACCATAGTGACACTGGTTGTCAACGAAAATTAATACATAATATACAAATATCCTCATCATTAAATAATTTAAATATAACTTACTCTCTTATTTTTTCTCCTTTGTTTTTGTGTTTGAACACTTATAAAAAAACTACCCTACACATAATTTTGGTTACGATACTAAAAAAAATCTATAAATTGTACAAAGCGTTATAAAAATATAAACGTTTTTTGATATTTGACATAATGTTTATCAATTATACTGTGATAGATATGCGTTTGACAGTAATGCCCGTCGAGTGTTAACGAAGATAAAATATTCGATAATACTATGATATCATATTATTATTATCATAGAATGTTCACGTAATAATAATTTTAAGTTTATCGGGTATCAAACGACATATTGTGTTCATATTAAATTGAAAACGCTCCTACATAATATTATATACAAATAAAAATAATAAGCCCTTTTACTTTAATTTATTTTTGTCCCCTATACGATCGGGTCTCCGAGTGTTGTTGTGTTATTGTCTCTTGTCTATAGGCACTCTGTCAAAGGTCGTAATCATCGGTGACCGTCGTACACAGCTGTCGTGTCAAGGCGGCTTAAATTAATTTTTGCGGTGAAAGCTGTTCATGGGTTTGAATGCACAAATACGAGTAGATTTCGTCAATCAAGTGGTTTACTCTTAACACGAATAGAGTTTATTGTAAAATTATTTTCTACATGTTTAATGACAAAATAATATTCGAAGTAAGAATATTTCTACGTTTTTGTAAAACTAATTGGGTATAAAAATATTAGTCTGTACCTATTTATAAAAACAATTTAAATTATTAAATATAAAATTGTAAAAGCTCAGTCTTGTAAATAATGCAATTGCCGGTTATTAACCTCACAGACGGTTCTATAAATAAATAATAATAATAATAAAAAAAAAATGTATGAATGCCGTGCGATTTTTGATTAAATTATATTAAATGATTTCCACAATTTGTTCAATTAACATTTCCAAAGGCACTAGCTGAATGCATTTCAGTTTGTGTGGAGAACATTCCATATTTTTATAAATTGTTATGCATTATCCTAACCTATTGCGTGGCACTATAATATTTAAATGCAATACACATGACTTCCATTTGATAATATTAGTATTATAATATTATAATATTAATATTATTATATAATATTACAATTTAATCGTATATTAAAAAAAATGTCTTAATAATATTTTAGAACTATTTTACTTTATGTTTAATTTATGGATTTTGAATATGTCACCAATATTGTATACTTAAACAGTAAATTCAACTGTATAATAAGCGATCACAATGATTTATCCGGTAAACGCAAAATTGAACACTATATTCGACATGAATGCTTGGAGAGAACAATAATAGCACAAGTTCTTTGTTCGTTAGTACCGAGAGGTAAGGGAGGGCGCATCATTGTGATTCGGTTATTTATTGGTATCCCTTAGAATACCCTATTGGAAATCAGGCGTTTGTCTTTCGAATGGGTCCGATTTTCACAATTTCGAAGTCCTGGAGCATAATAATTATCGAATGCCTTTGAAATCCAGTAATAACATAAAACTGTATAGTAATAGTGAGGGAATAGGGTGTATCTTTATTCGATTGTTGTTATCATTTGTTTTTTTCCATACTCTCAAACGTATTTGCCAAGAGCAAAATGTAATCGAATCGAAAACTATCATGTGCAAATGTTGTCAAAATCACAATTAGAGCTAATCTCTAAAATACACAACTATTGCATTACCGTCACAGAGCTTAGTGCCACTACCAGGTTATATAATTAAAGAGGTGATATCATTGCGTTTGATACAATTATTGCTTAGGTTTACTTTAGCCGGATAAGACGATTTATTGTTTAGTGCTATTTGTCGCTATAGGTGCTTAAAGTTACTCATAGATATCTACACGAATACGTTTTAAAAACGTTGGTTTTCACTTAATTTTTAAGACAAATAGATAGCAAAAATATATAAATATGAATCTAAAGAGCTGGAATTTGTATAACATTTTCAATCTTGCTCTAAAAAAATCTTGCTTTTACCTTTTAAACAGAGTTAGAATAACTCAATAACTTAATTGCAAAGAAATCATAAGAATTTTAATTTGTCGGTACCTAGGTAGATAAATTATAACTTAATGTTTCATTTAGTATAAATTTAGATTTACTGAATGAACTCGTGTTAACAATTATAAATTAATAAAGATTAAAGATATAAACATTTTAAAATGGTTTTTTATTTAGATTTTTATGGGAGTTTACGTGATATTCTTACAAATAAATAAATGATAAATCGATTTGTAACTCAGATTATAGAAGTTTTCAAAATACTGTGAAAATTGTAACTTCTATAATATTTTAACCCTCGTAAATTGTTCTTGTCAAAAACGTTTGGTTAATATTTTTTCTTTTGAAAACCAATGCAATATGCCATTAGAATGGGGTCATACTACATAATAACAAATGGTACTCTTGGGTTTTGTTATCACTTTAAAATCACCATATACTCTATTCGATCGTTTAGTGCGTGTGTTTTCTGAAACATTATAATATAATTTTATGGGATCTTTTGAATTATTTGTACTGTTTTTTTAATATATATTTTTGTATTTTTACTAAATAAAAATGACACCTTCTCAATTATGGTAATAAGTAATGTATTATTTTATCCCAAATACTGCACAAAATAAATATAATATGGTATAATGGTTAAAAGGTACAACTTTTTTTTTTAAGTTAGTACTTAATATTGTTTTCAATTATTTATTTATTTAAAATTTGATACAATTATTTATAAGCTGATATGAAAAAATGTAGCTATACGAATAATGTAATGGGAAAATAAGTAAAAAGTTGATCAATAAAAAAGTAAAATATGTATTCATATACTTTTACGATTATAAAAATGTACATTATATAATGAAACAGAGTTAGAGACTATCAATATATATATATAAATATGGTTTTACAATGATAAAATATGTATACTAACTAATATTTTGTTAATAGAAAAAAGCATGATGGTAAATTTATGAATTATTATTAGCTAATGCAAATTATATTTTGGAAAGATAATCCTTCGATTAATTTCTTGGTGAATAAATTAAAAGCTCTTTTTGAAAAAATCTTCATAATTAGCATTCCACAATCAATCGAATTATTCTAGTTTTTATTAAAACTATTTTATCGATCTTTAATTATAATTTGTAAATAATCCATTAAAGTATAGAGTCCTATAGAGGACACGGTGATTATATTTATAACTCATCTTAATAAGCAAAACATTTTAAAAAGTAGATATGAGGTTATGATCAATATATATACATATATCAATATGATCAATGCAATTTGATATTTAAAATTCCAAGATGTATGTAAAACGTCGTATTGATGAAAAAAATGAGACATTTTCTTGTATTCATTCCTCTAAATTATTCTCATTTTTACATTGAATAAACACTTAATGTTTTTGTTTCAAATATATAAATATATATAATAAATTAAGTTTTTCCTCATAAAACCCCTAGCAAAAACTATATAATACACTCCTATCTAAAATTCTAAACTTAGAAATTGTGAGGATGTTTTAATCCTTAATCAAATGGGATAATTCTACTTTTAAAATAATTGTATCAGTTAGTTATAAAATTTGGCTATCTTACGTTTTCTGAAAAACACGATTTCAAACGTTACGCAATATAAATACAATAATTAGTTTTTTTTTTTAATGGTTAAATAATTCCCAAGTTTTGGTCGACAATGGCTTTAGCTGCTATCGCCTTTTACCATATTTTAAATTTAAAGATTAGTACAAGTAATCAATTTCCCCTTCATTTTTGCTAAATAATCTACTAAAAAAGTGTACACTCTAATAGTACCCCAAGTCCCTATTATATTGATTTTTTTAATATTGTATGTTAAAATAAAAAATCCAGGAAAAGGCGATCCATCAATCAAGCCCCAAACCATATAACTACTATTTGTGTATTATATTATAAAGTATAAATATATTCTCAATACTTCAATAAAAATGTAAACATGAATATAAATATGTACATTTATAATATGTATACGATATATTGAATAATATGACTAACACAATATTGAAAAACGCATAGGTTAATCCAAATACACAAGTTTAATGCAAAATGTAAATATATTACATATCTGTTGCTCGATCCGTTTAATAATAAATTAGTAACAGTCATAATATTGTCATTAAATACAAATCTCGTTGAGTGGTTATTATAATAATTATTTATTCGTTAGAATTATTTCACCAAACTAAACCATATTATAAACATAATAAATTTAGAAATATATTATATTTACAAAAACTTTAAATGCTTAGTTTGATTCACACTATTTAAATATTATTGTTATTATAGAAAAATATTAAGTAAAATAAAATAATATAATAATATGACTGTAACGTATAAATATTACTTTGGTGTGATATATGACCCACATTATAAAATGTCAATAAATTAGAGATATATTATATCCACCGCAACCAGCTGTAATTCACAAACAAAACTTTCTATAACACACACATAACAAGCCATTATGAAAACTATCAAAACAATACGGTATCTTCAAAATACAAAGAAAAATACAAAAACAAATGTTGCTATCCGGTAATTGTCTATGAAATTTTAAGGAAAACGGCAGATGTACTAATTATAATATTAGGAACGAGATTTTTTTTTATTAAACTCGAAATTCTTCGTAGTGTTGAAATTAAATGTTTCGACATGTTTATGGTAAGTCTAAGTTAGTTTCAAAATGTGAGAGATTGTTTTGAATAAAACGCTGTGTGTAATAAAATTTAAATTGCATGGGGGGGGGGGGGCACCTATTCTACTGAACTAATTTATCAAGTTACCATGTGGTACCACAAAATTATCAGAGCACTTATACACAATAAAAATATTCATTACAATAAACATGTTTTATTGAATTTTTGAAGTGAAATACTACCTAGTTAACTGTGAACCATTTAAGATATTTAAAATTCCTTTTTAAAAGTAAACTAAATTAGTATTATTTTTTTAAACTTATAATATACTAGATTGATATAGATATCTAGTATAAATATATATCAAAATACATATTATATACCTTCATTATTATTTATTTATTTAAAATATTATAACTCCAATCGAAGTTTATTATAAACTTAAGTACCTATTCACTTCTGTCCTGTGAATGTGACTGTTTTTTTTTTTTTTTTTTTTTAAACAATATTTAAAGTGAAAAGAGGAGGTGTTAATAATAATTATTTTATCATATTAATTGCCAACGTAAAATTGAGTCAGTTTTTACAATCATTGTTTAGTTCCTTCTTGATAACATAATGTTTTAGAATGATAGATGAGTTATACTATGTTTCTATCAAATTAATAACGTAAGTTTTTGATTTATTTCTGATAAAGTGTTTATAAATCATTATAATAAATTTTAAAAAAACACCATACGAAAATCGTGTAAGTGTTCCAAATAAAACTCGATTAAATTCAATAGTCTATCATAAAAGTCTATAATACTATATTTAGCCCAATTTGGTATTTTTGAATATTAAATTGTAATTTTCGTAATAAAGCAATCTGTAATTTGTATTGATTCGTGTGGGATGAAAATATTACTGTGAATAAATAAAATACATAAAATATGAGATACTTTGTATATAGTATTGTATTTTACATTTAAATATAAAACTTGAATGTAAAAAGTTCATTCAGACGCCTAAACTATACGGTTTACGAGTGAGACATAACATTTACATACTATCATGCTATTAGCTATTAAATTGATGATATATGATTTTGTTATGCTTTCATTGAAATTGAACATAATTTCATATTGCACACAATTCTTGTTTGTTTAAATTGAGCGGTTCGCAAAATATGGCATGCTAGCCATTACATAAAATTTTTATTTTTGTTCAACAAAAAGTCTTATTTAATATAATGATAAAATCAAATGGTTTTTTTTTTTAAATAGATATAGATACTATTATAATATCATACTTGTATGACAGTTTCACAGTTGATAACCTCATTATAATATACTACACAACTATTTTTATTTTTAAAACTTCGTCTGTATATTGACTTCTTAAACCTTATCCATATAATACTGCAGTCCTGTATTGTTGTTGCATTAGATTCCGAGATCTTACATCAAAAGCTATAATATTATAGATATTATATGTATCAATAGGACATAAATGTGGAATTTTAAATACAACGAAATAGTAAGGTGGCAAACTTTTATATATTTTAGGGTGTGCATAATAGGTACATTTTAGTTTGCAGTGTGCTTACGTACCTACGTAAAGTTGAATAGCGTCACTTGTGCGATGAAGTTTAATACATTTTTACTTGTAACGTTACGTCTTAAAAAATATATCATTTCATTTGAACACTTTGTACATGTCTAAAACATTGTTTTTTACAAGTAGCTAGCAATATCAAGAACGAGATTTTTGGTGACATGATTAATGTCATTTGTTCCGTTTCAGCCATTTCGGATCTATCTATAATGTTGTATTGATATAATCTTGAATTAAAAAAAAAACTTTACACTATAATATCATGTATGATACGTCGTATTTAAAACAAACATTACTATTATTGTGTAATACTTTATTTTTTAGAAACCTTTAATTCGTATAATACAAATAAACAATGTTATCAGTTATTCAGTTGCCTATAATACTTGGCTAGATACCGAAGCTGATCATAATATATATTATAAATAGGTAGTAAAAAACAAGTCAGGTCTTGTTACTTTTTCATTCAATTCATTCAATTGTTGAGGTGTAATGTGTGAGATGATGTTATATAAATTACTGTTATTCGTTATTCAATGAATTAAGCATATTATATTAAAAAAAAAACAAAATTAACTCCATTCTAGTTTAGTTGACAAGTCATAAACTAATGAATTACGTATGCATATACTCATAGCACATGTAAATACGAGTACCAAGTACGTACTGTTATATAACAAGTATTATTGTAAATCAATCTTTAGTAACCAAAATAATGCGTTTAGTGTTAAAAGCATATTATTTGTATTATTATTTTACAATAAGATATTTTTTACGGTTTTTATAGCAAAAATATATTTCCTGGTAAATACACTTACTGCAAGTTTATCGTGACTTCGTGTACAGTGTTCTTACATTTTACTAATAAAATACATTTTATAAACAGTTCATAGGAATATTTAAATTTATTTATTGATTCGTACGTATGGCTTATAAAGTATGACAGTGGGTTATAAACTAAAAAAAAAAACTACTTTTAGTATTGATATCGATATTGATGATTATTGACTATTGAAACATAATGTGGGTAAAATATCGTATAGTGTTACGGTAAATATAGGATATATTATATTACATATAAATTGATAGTACATATTATTCATATATTGACATCTAGGTTTGGCATTCACTCGATTACGTTAGGGGTTGCATTTACGAAGTCATTGAATGCCCGATTGAATTTGTGACTTCTGCAATTTTGCTTATACTATGTATCAAACACCCAGATGGTATGAAGTTCTATGAACCATATTCTAACCATACATTTAACTTAAATATTATCTAGGTAAGATAACACCTAATGGAATAAAAAATAATAATGTGTTTAAAAGATAAAATAAGCTTGTTTTTATCTAAATTAAAAATAATAAACAGATTTTTAAAGGCTTTATAACTTATACACATGTCTAAATTATAATCAAATAGTTAATATAAATATTTTTATTTATTTTTTATGTAAATATACAATATAAATGTATTTAATTAAAAAAAAAAAACACAGAAAGGTTTAATTCATAATTATCATACTGAACATTTTAAGTATCTGTACAATTAAGTGGAATTCATATCCACATGTGTTGTCTCCGCCGTACACACGTATAACATAAAACATTTTCGTATACCAGCTTAAATAGTGTGCTGTGTGTTTTGATATTAGAGTGAATTAACCGTTTGAAATATTAGTATTTTCAATTTTCATATCAGTTCTCCGTGACGGTCGACGGATTCCTTGATTTTAGTCTTTGTGTTTTCAAGAAATGTATGGCAAAAGTGTGAACATGGGTAATGATGGGGTTAGAGTTAATTTTTTTGTAAATTTTAAGACAGACTCTTAGCAGAGCAGGGAGAGCAATGTTGCAAAGTGTCGGGAGCCAATGGACAGGAGTCGATGTAATTATTTTTCCCGAGATCGTATGATGATCTTATAATGATCTAGTTGTAAATCCAACTCTTCTACATGTGCATTATTTATCCAAGTTAAGGAACAATACTCCACTGAAGAGTAGACAAGTGTGGCGGTAAATGTTCTGAGTGTGGGGATAAATCTTATACCCAAGTCGAACTTACTAGTTTCTGAGAATTATATCGATGGTATAGTGCTGATTTTTGCCATGATATTTGCTTGGTGGGTTATTTATATTATATATGATTGACCTATCTTGTATAATCTCTAAGTGATTGGTGGTTAGAGTATAGTACACAATATTATCATAGCATATTATCATATATATGATAAAAGCAGATTTTTGGTTTATAGTCAACTCGGTTATTATTGAGATGAAACGTGGGCATCTGCTGTGTTTTGTTGGTGTTATATTTAAATAATTAAATTACTTACATTTTATTTTATTCATTATTAAATTAAAAATATTATAAATTCAAATTATTCTGCATATATTTCATTATATTATGGACGATCTTCGTTATTCAATGATAAGTGTATGATAAAAAAAAATAAAAATATAACATGACACGCCTAAAAATGGCGTGCTTATTTAGTAAGTTAACAAGTCATGATAAAATGAATTACCAGCATACACTTATAAATTATAATACACGTAAATATGAGTGTTATAAGCGTATGTTTGTGTTTTAATATCAATTAATTAGCATCGAATTCCTCGTGAAGAGTTTTTATTAGTTTGTGCACTACGTGATGTTTTGGTTAATCGTAATTTTAACTCTTATTTTAAACGTCCCATCATAGGCTATGATAATAATATTGTCCAATGAGATATTTTGTACGAGTTTTGCGATGAGGATTTATCTGCTGGTGAATGCACTTACTGCAAGTTTATCGTGACTTCATACAGTGTTGCCAAGATGTGTTTACATTTTACGAATGTATATAATATATAATATGTCTGTACATGTATACACGAGATAATTAATTATTACTCCCGTATGTTCCGGTGTCTTTCCTTAGCTTTCCAACCCACCTGTCAAGTGCATCTTCCCGAAAAAGCTATTTTCTCACATCCGCCACATTCTACAAATGACTTCTTGTCCCTTTTTACTTCTTTGCCACTATACGACCCGTTTCCTGTGCATCTAGATCACTTTTTCTCGTTTATATATACTTACCACATAAGTAGACCCACGCGTATTGTTGTAGTAATACGCTTATACAATTTAATTTACTAGCGTGCAGTATTTTGTGATGACACGACATCTTGTTGTAATAATAATTCATTTTGTGGACTCGGAATGAATAAGAGTATTATTGATGCAACTAATTAAATACCTTCGCGTTATAATCATGAATTATTAAAAAGTTAAAAAAATAAAGTGAAGTCATTAAATTAGTTGTAATTGTATGCTCAATAAAGATGCAAAATATAGAATAAATGTAATATATCATATTTTAAAATAATAATATATAATATTTTATAACCAAATATCCCCATTAAATATTATAAAAAAATGTTCTTCAGGTAATCTGTGGTAGAAAATAGTAATATAATAAAATACTCTTACAAATTTTAATAAAAAGAAAAACTTATTTTTTATGTTCATAATACTATGATATACTGCAGTTTATCGTTTAATTGATTCTAATCATAATTAGTATACCTGCCTATAGTCATATTTATTTTGATTTATTCTGAGTTTATAGTATATGAGAATAATAATTAAACAGAAACAAAAGAGAGATAAATTATATTCAAATGCAATTTGTTTTATTGTTGAAAATCATATTTTTCCTGAACACCTTTAACATTGCAGCATTTCAATGAAAATAAATAATATAATGTGCCATATGGTATTCTTTAAGAATTTCTACTATATTTTATTGTCTAACGAATTAGATATGGAGCCAAATAAATGTTTAATTTTTTATAATCATGGTAGTTGGTTTTTAATCTGTTAAAACCCTCCTGAATAATTATCTGAAAAAATGGATGGTATCAAACGAATAACCGACATTATAAGTCCTAGTTAAAACTTAAAAGGTGATATATGGTCTGAAATAAATTACTAAATTATAAGGGTGTGATGGTGGTTTTCAGCTCGTGGAATTATAAATAATGAACAATAATAAGCGGAAACTGCTGCTTCGTTGACAAATATTCGGGCATTTATAATGAAGTTATCTGAATCATGATTGATGATTAGTTTTGGTTTTGTTTTTATTTTTTATTGCTAATAGTATTTGAAATTTGAATATTGGTTCTAAGTGTAGGAATTTCGATTTCAATAAATTTTATAATTGGACTTATTTTTCGAACCGTCTGTTCTCGAAGGGACTAATTATTATAATATTTGTTTATGATTTAATCATACCAATTAACTTTGTACAGACCCTATAATTGTATTTCAATGTTTATTTTTTATATTTTTTTTTTTAATTTGACATTCGTCAACATTGCTCTTCAAATCATAAATAATTAGGTATTTTAGGATTAAACATTCGTCAAAGAAATATCTCACTTATTTGAATAGTTCACCGGTACTAGTGAACAAATTTAAAATTAACTTACTAGGGATTTCCAAAATATACTTACAAATACCAAAAAAAACAGACGAAATCCTATTACATTCTGAGCGGATTGTAAAAATAATGTGTTTTTTATTATTAATATTTTTTTTTGTGTTCACGTGTGGGTCTGACGACATTTTTTACTGTAGACAAATATTTTTATCTTAAAAATATTAAGGGTGGATTCTGGTAGCAAATTGGATATATTTTGTACTTGTGTGAAAATTTCCCAGTATTTTTTTAAAAATCACAAAAAAAAAAAACGAAGACAGAACGGAAATATTTTGGAAAACCAGTTAGATTTAAAACTGTCATTATTTTTAGTTTTTTACAACTATCTTAAAAATTTTGTTAGTGAAAAAAATAACTTGAAAATTTAATACAATATTCATCAAATCCAAGCCTTTTTACTGAAGCATAAAAAAAGTTAAGCTTGAGGGAACATTTTTTTTTTTTATCAACGTTTGTATTTCAAATTGTACCAACATTGAACATTTACACGTATTATAGGTAACATATAATCCTCAAAGGATTTTTCGTTTTTTAGTTTTTTTCATAAAAATGTTTTCAGTTTAAAATTGAAACATTAAATTATTTTTGTTTTATTCAAAAACGAATTTACAGAGTAATATTTAGATTCATTTGTAATGTATCTTAACTATTCTATTGTACCAGTCAGTATTTAATCGTCATAATATATGATTTTTTTTTAAATTTATTTGTGTATACGATTGTTTTTATAACATTTAGTTCAACATATAGTATTACCAATATGATTATTTATATTATATCCTTTAAAATATTGACCAGCCGAATGGATTATTTAATATCGCTTTTTCAAATGCATTAATTTATCAAAAATAAATAAATTATCCATTACGGTGACGTAACCCTACTCGATTACGAGATACACTCGATGCCTGACATACTTTATAATACATAGTAGGTACGTTTTCGGTACAAATTAACTTATTATAATTATTTTACTTTTTACATTTTTACACATTAAAAAAATAAATGGGAATTTCAAGCATTCGTTATTTAAAAGCAAATTTGAAATATATTGGTCTAGGAATATCATAATATGAGCTTATCATTTCTAATATTACCTCAATATAAGTTCAAGTCATGAACAATTTGGTTTCATAAATCATTATATATATTTTTTTTTATTGTTTAAAATCAGAATAAAATTAGGTTCACAATTGTTTTTCGATAATTTGAAAAACTATTTATGGCAACGAAACTTAGCCCTCCCTTTAAGTAATAAATTAGCATATGGGCCTACCGAAATTATTGGCTCAACTTTGCTGATCCATACTAATTACTTACACTAGGAACATGTCTGAATTTTTATATTTATTGCATAATGACTGAAATTTATTGTGTTTATACCAAATTAACTTTTTGAATTAAATGATTATGAGTTAAAATAATTTATAGCTCTTATGAATAAATTACGATAGGTATTGATTTTCTTAATTTATCAAAAAAACAAAAAAACTACTTTATTTAATGACATGCAATATGAATATAATGCCATATAAATACATTATTTTATATTTATATTAATTCAATTCAATTCAACGTACACAATATAAATTGTTAAAAAACAAATAAAATTTTAACTCATTTTTTATAGAATATTTTGTTGTAAATAATTCTTACTTAAAATAAATATTAATTTTAATGGTAATATTCTTTTCGGTTTAGTATATTATTTAATGGTATTTTTATTGCTATTAAAAGGGGTTGAACACAATATTTATTTAGATGTCAAAAATAGTATAGCAATGATAATTATTATGATCATTGTTATTATGTATTATTATTAATAGCAGTAACAATAGTGTTTATTTTGCTTTTTTAAAGTGAAACAAATTGATAATATTCGTTGTGACCGATTTGGCACGAGTCCAATAACTGTCATCGTACTATGCATTCATCCGGAAGCTTCTTCGAATTGTTTATGGTGGGAGATATCGTAACCCAACAACTTTACTTATATAATTATATTTCAAAAACATTATATGGATCTAAACTTTAAACTATAATAATGAATTTAGGCACTAAAACTTTGCATTTGGTAAAAAAGACAATTTCAAAAATATCCAATTAGTATTTTACTAAATTGTGTGTTTGTAGTGGAAAATTATTGATTAAACTATGACTTGGAAAAATAAAAATAACTATACATTATAATTTAGTTTTAAGTAACTGAGAGCAAAAAAATTGAGTCTAGTAAGAGAGACGATTTTAAAAAATATCCAATCAGAATTTCACAAAATTTGTGTATTTTTGTGGTATAATACTAAATAAACCATGAGTTGTAAATGGTAATCATAACAAAAAAAAACTAACACTTTTTTTTCTAACTGAAAATAAAAATAAAAAAGTTCACAAGGAAACAACTGTATTTTATGATATACATTTCACATTATAATAAAACAAATTCCACTAGAGCTATTGTGTGAATAATTTTAAAACATTTTAATTTGTCTCAAGTCTGCTAAACTTAAACATATTTAAAGATCATACTTAAAACTGAGTGGGATTATTAAGACTGAGCTTGATATTTTCATATTTTTATAAGTTTTTACTAGTTTATTCATTTAGGTACGAGAAGAAACGATGTGGTTAAACGAAAAAATTACCCTCTAGAATTACCATTCAGACTTGATGTCCGGTCAATAAATGCGCTACACACATATTTTTGTCATCTACTGCTGTCCAAAAATGTGATAACGAAAAAAGATTAAAAAATAATCTGTATTTTTAGATAAACTTATCTTTGCTTCGTACAAATCTAGGAAAAAAATTCAAAATATATACGAAAGGACAGAAAAAAATAGTTCAGTTAACACACGAAGTCCTAATATTGTACTTCTAGGAAGTCAATAATATATTTTGGATTGTAATACATTTATCAAAATGCCATTCAACTTGTTAAAATTCCATAACTATTGTGTTCATTTAAAATATATTTTTATTACATTTTGTTTCTAGTTTATCTTAGATTTATGACGATAAAATTATATTCATGGTAAGTAACCATTTAATTTAATTCATCGTCTAACAATTAAATTTAAAAATCTTGAATTTCAATTTCAATAAGTACTTACAATCTTCTAGATAACTTAAACACTATAACTAACTGAGCTCTGTACAAAATAGTTTTTTGAACGAGATCATTTAATCGCTTTAAAATTGGATTTAAAACTTCCCCTGCCGTGAGCAACCAAAAACTGTTACCATTTATCGGTTAACTGGAAAATATGTGTACATTTTTGATTTAATTTTGTTTTAGTTTTGTAATTAAAATCGTGCTTATATATACCATATGTTGAACTGAAAAAAAAAGATTACAATTAAGACATCATCTCCACATTATAATATTCACTATATATTTTGCATTTCAATAACTATAACAATATTTGACTCGAATCTTATTAAAAACTAAAGAATATTTTGTTTATTTCATTAACTATTCAAAATAAATTTGTTATTAAATATCATTTCATCTTGTTTCCAAGTACCAATTTATTCTTTGTGCCAACACTCTCTAAATTTAAACGTTAAACGCAAGGCCAATCTACGTGAAAATATGTAGGTACATATTATTATTTAATTAAGTTAATTATTAACGTGTTGGTACATGTATATTCTGTCCCGTAAATTTGAAATAATCACGTATTGATGCTGGATAAGTTTAGGTAACTATTTAAAACAAAAGCCCCTATTTGAAAATCGTTTATATAGCACGGTTAGTGTGGGCAAATAGGCGATGCGTTGGTTTTGTGAGATTTAATTCGGAATTAATCATAATTGAAATGACAGGTATTTAAAAAATGAGTTTTATCTGTTTACAAACAAGGGAAAAAAGTCTTAAAATTTAATGAAATAACGTTGTTACATGATTGTCAAAATTTTTACTGAAATATTATAATTAATAATTAAAGATTGGATATAATTGCGTTAAAAATATGTCAAAACTGCAATAAAAAAATATCAAAATTACAGATAAATATTGCAATGAGAAATATATTATTTTTTTTTTTAATTTCATATAATATCGTATAAAATAAATAATTATTAATAACACATTTAAATAGCATGATGGTTATTAAGAAGTTATTGAATTATAAACTAGTATTTAAAAAAATAATATAAAACTGTTTAAAAATTAATATATCTTATGTTTTTGAAAAAAATTTTTTTTTTTTAATTTGAATTAAGCCTCGGCAACTATGGACATTGGCAACAATTTGTTTAACTCTAAATTTAAATTGAATTAAAATGTATTATCATACACATTTTTGAATTGTGTTATTGAAAATTGTTTCTGTTAGTTAAAACATATGTATATAACTAAAAAGAACTTTCAATGTCTACACTTGTTATTGGTGCATATTTGAAATAATTGGCATAATAATATATATATAAATAAACAAATTTACTCAGAGTAAGTTAGAAATATTTTATTTCCCTATTTTTTTTTTTTTTTTTTTTCATAAGATAATAAATTTAAATTTATCCAAAGTTTTTTTTGTATTGAGACCTGGAATTTTTGGACAGTGAATTTTACTATCAATATATTCGTATGGACACTTGCATTAATTGCTTCTCTATACTATACAAGGCAAAAATATCATCATGTGTCAGTTTATATTGTGGTTATATTTATATTATAAAATTACTTTAAAAAAATAATAAAATTGTATATTTTATTACGTGAAGTATATACAATTTGCAAAAATAGAAATGAAGAGCAATATAAAATTTAATTTGAAATCTGTAAAGTCTGACTCGTATACATAATTTATCAGATTTGGTTTACCTGATATATCAATAAAAAAAAAATGCGATACTTATTAAATACAGGCTTTAATTAATTATAATATAGTATTCATGAAAATAACTTTAAACCGATTGGTACCTGCTGAGAAGTTGTCGATAGGCACTGTGTAAGTACTACAACAACTGTTTTAAAACCGTTTAAATCGATAGTTGTGCCCATAGAGTAATATTACTCTATTGTTGTGCCACAGTGATCACTCGTAATTACAAGGGAAATAATAATATTTGTACGTTATCTTCATTATATATTCTGTGTTCTTTGATGTTATTATGATATTGATATTAATACATAATATCACATTAACATCCACAAACGGTTGGGTTCAACAATTAATATCACTCATTAATTTACATACGTCATAGTGAGTTGATTGTGAGATATCGACTGTGAAACAAGGATGGCTGAGAGAAAATTTTTTGTTGGGGAAAGGGGAATTCATAATATTTTAGTAAAACTTTCGATTGTTGTGCCATATGTTTGTTCTGTAATTTTTCTTTTCAACAATCTTTTTAAATATTTCTTAGAATTATGGGTCCTAGGTAGTCCCTATTAGGCCCCTTGGCACTACACCTGCATACGACGTAGTTAGCAAAATTACAATTCAACCTAATATCTACCTCATTATTATTATCATCAACTCACGATTGGTGACAAATATAATTTATTAAATCACGTATGTTACAGCGTTCTTGATATAGGTGGTCAACCATCATAATATTGTGACGAAGTTAGCAAAATTATAATTTTTATTATTTTGGAAAAAATGTAATGATGTACCGACAAATCAAAAAAAAAAAATCATCTGGCTGCGATGAAAGCTGTAACACTTAAGTTGTGTTATTATTTAGGATTTCGCATGCATAATAACATGACCAATATTATTATATCCACAAAAACATTATATTTACATGTATAATAGTAGTACACGAGGACATTGATTTCATAATCTTATTATAACTATTACACTGACAAAACAATAACCTTATTATTTATTACAGTTGTATGCATAATTCACGTTTTTTCCGTAGCTAAAACACACAAATGAAACGAACATCATAAAAGCTATGAACTAAAAATTATAAGAGTTGCTCTATAAACAAGCGGGATGCAGTTATTGTTTTGATAAATGAAAATATAGATATATAATTAATATATTTTTTTTAAACCCACCTAGACAGTTAAGAATCTACATTTTTACTTAATTAAGATTAGATTATTGTAATTCAATATTTTAATTAAAAAGTTAAGAATATGCGACATAACTTCGAAAAAACATTTTTTATACAAAAACAAAAAAATTCAACTTATTTTTAAGTTATTTAATAAGATAAACATTTTGACACACGGAGAAAACATGACGTGACGTAGGCACGTACCCTAGAATTCCAAGTTTAATCTTCATATTTAAACTTTAAATATTTTTCAATATCTTGAGTATGGGGTTCAATACTTACTAAACTAAACATTAAAAAAGGAAAATACTCGGTTAAAAATTCTGAATCTTAAAATAAATCAATAATAATAAAAAAGTCTCTTTTTCAATAATATATTAATATGGTAGGTTGGTATTACTGCATTATTGCATAGTTTATGCAATATATTAAAGGCCAACAATTTACAGACAATAAGAGTCTTGTAAAAGTGTTTTAGATCATGTAATTCATCAGGTGTAAAGTTTATACAATATTAACATTAAAAATGACTTGAACCATTCTGGTCAAACTAAAAATCATAATATCTTTATTCTGCTGAACAAGAATTGCCTTTCAAATTTAGGTAGGTGACCTTTTTTATTAAAATTACATCTGAGTTTTTTTTTTAGCCAAATTGATATTACTTGTTATTTGGTTGAACTCTACTTGACTCATATATAATACATTCATACCAACGGACAAAATGAATATATCTGTATTATATTTTATCTTACCATTATAATATAGATTATAATATTTATTTTTGCTATAATTTAGAAAAATATTTTTAAATTCGCTTACATTTCAATATTTTGCTTAATGTATTTTGTCTGATTTTTATGTATGTTACATAATATTATAATATTATTAAACAGTAATTTAATTATTTTTAAATTACAATAATCTATTTATCATCATGCTTAATACATTTTTATTGTACATTTGCAGTTTTATATTTACTTAAAAAGATAATATTATTTACTTATTAATGTTAGTGTATATTTATATCTCCTAATAACTATACAACCATCTAGTTTGATATCTAATCTGAATTAAAATATAATATAACTCTAACTTTACTTTCTATTCATGATGATTAATTAAAATACATTCAGGCAATGATTTAGGTAATATGATTTCTCGACAACGAAGTCAATGTTTAAAAGCGATACAATATTCAAAGTGCCTACCAGTTTATTAAATTTAAGCTTATTGGAAGAAATTTGATAACCAAAGGGTCAGATTCTTAATGTAGTAAGAAATGCAAGTGAATGATAGTTTTAAAATCAGTTGAAATCCAACTTATTTGAATAACTCTTTCAACAACAAAAATCCGAGCCTTAAATCACAAAAATCCTACCTACATCAGGTTTAATTTGTTCACTGAAAAATATTTACATTTTTCCGATTGCTTCTCAGATTGGACTAAGTCTAAAATCTTAGCGTTTATGTTCGTTGTTGGCCTCTTTTTTCATATTTTTGACATTTGGTAATATTATGAAAATACATTTATTGTCAATTAATATATTATCATGATGTGTATTTAAGTATCTTATAAATTGCAAATTTTATATTGAAAAGTTTTTCTTTTTTTTGATAGATTTTCTTGTTTATAACAATCCCTGTATCTACAATTCTTTTTTTTCTGTGTGGTTATGCCCTTCAGATCTTCTCCCCCTAGCTACGGCACTGATTTTCATATCTGTTTAAATATTATTATATGGGTCACTGTAGACTATTATTTGATTTAAAATTTA
This sequence comes from Diuraphis noxia, assembly GCF_037042655.1. Taxonomy (NCBI): domain Eukaryota; kingdom Metazoa; phylum Arthropoda; class Insecta; order Hemiptera; family Aphididae; genus Diuraphis; species Diuraphis noxia. Next base: position 68,016,796 of record NW_028301712.1, on the reverse strand, counting down.
ATAAATTACACTGCATACATTTAAACAACAAAATATTTATAAATAAATGATGAACGATACACTTAAAATTTTTGGGTTTTTTGTAAAAAAAAAAAATTTGTTAGTTTTTTTTCATAACTTAAACATTTTAAAACATTGATTATTGGCTTTTTACAATGGAATGAAATATATTTGTAACGCCATTATTTTAATCTGTGTATATTGTATAATATTCACTTTCTAATGTACAATTATATGTAGTATGCGTATATATAAAAATGTATTACAAATATATTATATCTAAGGTTCAGCATTAGCATATTTTAATCTAAAATTGGTATTTATATATTTTTTTACACATTAATTTTGTTTTGTGTTACGAATGGAACTGTTTATAGTGTGCAGGGATAAAACTAGAAAAAGAAAATTGCTAACATACCGATCTCATTCGGATCCAACATTGTTTTGTCCGGTAATTTAAGACAAAACGCGCTTAACCCATCCGTTTTGAGATCGAATTTTGAACCCCTTTTTTGTCTACTAAAATTACTTCTCTCGTATAAAAAACAACAACAACAATTTTGTTGGAAATATTTTCTATATATTTTTTTAAACTAACAAATAAAAGCCGTACCTTCTGGACAATGATTTCTGATGTTTCTTTAGTGTATGATAAAATAAAAACAGGTAGCTATTTTGCTGTAAAACAATTTTAGGTGCAGGACATATTTTTTTCATTGAGTAAGTACATTTTTTAATATATTTATAATGATTTCATAAAAAATTATTTCTCCATTATCAGTAGACATCTAAGTTAAATTTTTGCTGACAATTTTAAATTATTATTATAATCAATAAAAGGTAGTGATATAACTGGATGACTTTTTCCATCACATTTTTATTCATGTTTCTTCTTATACCAAATATTCTTATTGTGCTCTAAGGTACAGATTGTATATTTCTAAAAAAAAGTTATAACTGTACTACCTATATATTTATTTCATAATAATATGATACAATCGTTATTAATTTTTGAGTCAAATTAGTTGAGTTACCGTTGAACGATGTGAATATGTTAGTGGTATAATATTAAGGTAACTGTATACGGTTAAAATAAATGTTTTAAAATTATATAAATAAATAGATATAAATATATAAATAAATTATATAAATAAAATATAATAACATACAAGTTTTAAGTTTTAAATCATCACTAATTACATTTTTGAATCATAAATTAATAATTTTTTTTTTTATTATTATTTAAAATACATCTAAAATCTATACAAATGTTTGTACAATTATTAGATTTGATAAAAAAAAGAAGAGAATATAAAATGACGGCGAATATTCAGATTGGGAAGTTATCCATTGATAACACCCAGCAAAATTAATAACTAAAATCGTTATGATTCGTTTAAATTTGAAATTTTGAAATTCATTTAAACATTTTTTTTTTTAATTTTATTATAATTATAAAATGTTTCAGCACTGGTGTTATTACAAGTAAAATTTGAACATTAAAGTACGTCTATAAAAAAAAATGTGTGTTGAAATATTTTTTTGTTTTAGTGCAAACTATTTATAAGAGTGTCAAAATTATAAAAAATTCAGGCTTATGTATAAAAACAATGTTAAACTATTAGACTTATACAATGTTATTAATGTATAAGAACTTTTGTAGGTTTTGGGTAGTTGGGTAATTAATTTATATCATAATTTTAATCTGTGAATGAAATATGTATTAAGATTAAATATTTTTTTTTCTCTTATTATTTTTAAATTATTTAATTCGTTGAATGACAACATACATTTTTAGATTCATAATTCTCGATAACGATTGCTAAAATAATTACCTACCACGTCTATTAGTATATAAGATCACAACGAACAGTAAATTAATCTGTTCAACACTGCATTTCAAAAATAATATATTTTTTATATGATTTTGATGTCAATTATGATTCCCAAAGTATTCATGTGAAATTACTTGACATCAAACAGTTTAATAAAATAAACAACAATAATTTTATACGTATAGTAAGCTGTTTATTGTTGTGTAAAAGCAATTTTTTTAAAACATTTTATGGATGAGTTATTATTTTTGATGTGTTAATTTATCAGTTTCAAAAAATATATTTTCATTTTGTTTGATAACAATTTATTTATCATTTTATGAAATACAATAAAATATTTTAAAATAAAATCAGATAAGGTATTTAGGTGTTATAGGATTCTTTTTTAAAAATGCACATAACAAATTTGTACACAAATTGTATTTAAGTCATAACAAAAAAATGTGTAAACATTTATTTATATTAGCATAATAATATTAAATTCAACTGTAGATTAATTTGTAAGTACATGAGTTTTAGACACTTAACACTTAACTACCTAACACATATTTTAGTGATCTGCTTAGTTTGATGTACAATCGATAACTACTAAGCAGCAAAGGATTTCCGGTGTTCTTTATCACGTGAACATAATACAATTTTTGGGTAAAAAAATACATGATAAATCATATTTAAAAAAAATATAATATTTGAAAAAGTAAATGTTGGATTTTGGGTAAATTATTCAATATCTATTTTTGGATTTAAATGTGTAGAAAAGAGAGAATTAGGTACGCTATGTTTGTACAGAGTGGTTTTTCAAGCAGGTTATTCAATATATTTTCTTAGGCACTTACATTTTTTTAACTATGACTTTTCTTTTTAATTAACTATTAAACAATTGGTTTTAAAATATTTAGGCTTTTATTTTGTTTTTTAATTCTATGTAGTGTCACGGTTATTTTTCTCAATATTGATAACCTACTTTTTATCATGAAAACTGTTATGAAGATTATTTTTGAAAACTTTTTGATAAAGATTATAAATCAAACGAGTAGTTAAATATGTATTATTAAACTTCATGAACCTTCTAAAGATAATATGATAATGTTAACATAACCTAAAGATATAGGTTCTATGTTGATTTTAAAATCTAAATAATGAATATTAGAATTAGAATTTTATGGTTATAAAAGTAATGTTTGTATAATAAATAATAAAACAAATATTACATATTATATTATATTGAATATAATTTTAAACCAGTAGATAGATTTTTTATCCTTAGCACATGACGTTTAATAAATTAGAAACTACTAATTCAAAATACATTTTCAAGTAATCATCTGCTGAATAATTTACGATTTAAAGTGGTGGTTATAGAATTTGATGAAAAGTGTGTACCACTGCAAGGAAACTTCTTAGAAAATATAAAAATTTAAATACCTAAAGAGATGTTATTGATATAGTAAAAAGTTCAGATACTTGAAAATTTTACAAATCAAATTTTTATAAAAATATAATAAACATTATTAAATGATGAAATGAGGATATGCATGTTTGATGAATCACCCTGTATAATATGGTACAAATAACCTTGGGCGTTATTATAATTATATTGTTTTAGGGGTATACGAAAAATCTGGGTTTTACAATATTCCCACAATTTTAATAACAACCATTTTTATCATTCCGGTTGTAATATCACCAAAAGCGATTGCTTTCTACAAAACAAACATGACTTCGTATTACTATGACACGCTATTTTGTTACACCTCGTTGATATGTTTTCTTTTCATTTGTACCTTCTGAAATCTCCTAAATTATAAACTATAAATTGATTTGTTTTTGGGGCCTCCTTGAAATTCAGTTCTAAAAAATAGGCATGTTTTGGAAAAAATGATTTGTATTGAATATGTATGTAATACAATGTACCCTTAAAATATATATATATATATATATATATATATATATATATATATGTATATATATTTTATATATTTTATATTATATTATATATCAATATTTCGCTACTCATCTATCATCATTTTTTTTTTTTTTTTTTTTTAATACATACAATCTATGAATACATTTTACGATAAGCATGTTTGAGGATGTACAATATACAATATTGACATGATTTACATGATGAAGCAATCACCCAGCGGCAACACTTACTGGATTTTGTGTAATTATTTGGGGAATTCATTTCACTTGGTATCACCTAAAAATAATATTATGTTTCTATTTTTTTAAAATCAATTTTAAAAACAACAAGATTCACAATACTACAGTAAATGGAAAATTTCTGATTTTCTCAATTTACTAATTTATTTTGAAATATAATTATCACACTCGCTATAATTGCTATGGCTACCAAACAAACCAAACAGTAATTGTCTCGATAAGATGAATATGTTTATTTTTAATGATATTTTTGGGCAAATGTAAACTCCCCTAAAAAATAAAATAGTAAATTCCCCTAAAACATTTTGCTACCGGTATTACACTTACGTAAATTCCCCTAAAAACATTTTACAAAAAAATTAGGACCATTTAGCGTAACCCAGAGGACACCACGTGGAGACGGCTCTAGTTATCCTCCAAAAATATTTATTTATTTTTGATTGCATATAATATATGCCTTTATTTATATTTAAAAAATTATTTTTATTGATTTTATCCTGTTGATTATTTTTTGAATGAGTAATAATGGGAAACCGTTTTTATGTAATGAAATGTAGTAATTTTTTTTTCTTTATAATTTTGTATCAGCTGATTTAATAATTTTTTCCAAATATCGATAATAATATTGGTAAATACATACTTATAAAACTATTAATGTATCTCTCATGGCACACTTCAAGAGCATTCAAAGCACACCGATTGAGAACCGCTGAGAGTTAGAATCTTATATACATATATGTTTTTAGGGGAATTTACGTATACATAATACGGTAGCAAAATGTTTTTAGGGGAATTTACAAAATTTTAGTTTACATGTGCCCATATTTTTAATAGGTTCACGTATTCGTATGGTTTATGTATCATATATCTTGAAACAAATTGTGCACACAAAATTCAACAAAATTTGTATTTTCAACAATTTTATTTTAATACCGAATAATTGCTTAACTGAGATTTCTCGTTTTTGTTTTAATAGTTAATACTTTGTATAATACGTTGTTTATAATATCTACTAAAGGTACACCGTGTGTTTACCATTTGATTTTACTCCAGCACATGTGCGGAATAGGGGTGAACTGTAACACATATTTACGAATGAAACATGTTAATAACTTCAAGAAATTACCTATCCGCAGATGTTAAACTTAATATTTATAACTCTGTGGTTTCAATCTCTGGATTTCAAAACCATTTCGCTAAATCTGTTAACCACTTAATATACAACAAATATTGTAGGTATGATGAATGGTTGTTCGAATATCAGCAAGCACAATATTAATTTTAAGATACTTTATTCATATCTAATAAATAATATATAATGATATAATCGATATAATCTTTATAAGATATGATAATAATATTCATATCAATAAATGTCGTTTTGGCATTATATATCCATAATATTATGTTAATAATTCCTTGAAATTTATAAATAATTGAATAATAATAATGAGTCATATCCTAAAATATTTATTATCATTCATGATGTTTTATAAAATATAATATATATATATTTCTTTTTAAAACTACACATCGAATTCAAACTTATCAAGAATGTGTAAAAAAAATGGAAGTACTAGGTAAAAAATTAATGATTTGGAATTATTATTGTTTTTTTTATTTCAACAGTTTGCAATTTGTTAAATTAGTGTCCTTGTTAACACTGAATTATGTAATTGCTTTGTTGTATTTGTAAAAAAAGATTGTGTACATTGATAATTTCTGATACGAATATACAATAAACAGATTAAACTTTGAGTACTTCATAAGCATATTCCATTAAAATATTAAAATTTTAACAATTTTAAAGAAAAGTTTTTGATATATAATTTTATTATAGTGAAATAAATAACAGATTGACAGATAAAAATGCATTAAATGAATATTATACTTATTTAGCCTACAAACTAAATCAATAATAATAATTAAATCAAACTGTTCGTATTTAATCCAAGAGTTTTAAAGTAAACTCAATTTCACAATTAATTACCATTATTATTGCACCTAAGTTGGTGGTGCTTTTGGTATGATGTTCAGATGTTATATGATATTTATAAAAGAAAATAATATCCAAATAATATCATGGTAACATGTTTAAAATATTATTATAATTTGTTAAAATATAATCCAGATAATAAGTTATTTGAAAAAATACATAAACACCGTTTAGTTTACTCGTACTATTCTTGTTTAAAAATAATTTTATAGTTTAATTAAATTATCTAGATCTTTTATTAATTGCAACAAACTTAAAACTTAAACTATAATACAAAAAATTAAGAATGATAAAATACAATTAAAATATGTAATTAATTTTTAGAAGTAAAGTATTTTTAAATTAAATTTATTAACACGAAATCATGTATTAATCTTTTCTTTTTTTTAATACCCTTATTATGAAAATTAAAAGTATAAGAACGGTTATGGATACGTCAGTAAAATCAGATGTTGATTAAAGACGGAAAAAAATAAAATGAAAACACAATTCAACAACACAAATGAGATAGAATTTGCAGTTTCTTTAATTTAATTTAATTTTTTTTTTCTGTTTTTTACGTTCATTAAAAATGTCAAGGCTTTTCTTAATTGTTAAGACTAATCGGGCACTTTGTACAAGTTGGTTCGTTAACCAAAGTGGAATATATACATCACGATACATAATTATAATAATATACTAATTACGGATTTTGTCTGCTTGTATATAATGGAAGTGCAGAAAAATATATTTTTGTGCATTACAGGTTCTCTACAACTGAAAAATTGTAAGAGGAGATATCACGCGAATGTATTTGGATCCAATTCGTAAATAATATTTTTTTAAATTTCGTTTCGTATTTTATATTTATTTATGCAATAGCTATTAATTACTTGATTAATATAATATGGAATTACCGTATAATACTCTTATAAAGCACACAAAAAATATCGGATATGATCTATATTAATGGTTTATTAGATAAAATGTTGACGAAAATCTAAATAAATAACTTACTTTTTTTAACTCTGCGTATATTTATGGATTTTTCAGTAGAGTCTACTGTGCAGGAATTTATAACTCATGTTCAATACATTGCTCTTGAATATGATTTAACTGAGACATTAGTTTCTAGGTATAAATTATATTGTATTGTTATATTCTTAATGTATCTAAATAATGTTTCAACATTCTTTGTAAATATCTATTTATTCTGTATGTAAATGTAACTTTTCATTGCCTACTATGATTATTTGTTTACTGCGTGATGTTGGGTAGTAAATAAAGTAAATTTGTACTAAAATTTTGTTTGACTGTATTTCTAATACCTACCGACGATTAATGTAATCACTTTTTAAAAAAAACATAGAAGTTATTTCTTAGTTGGAAATGATTTATTGAATGCATTTCATACAAAATTATCGAACGACTATTATATATATAATATATCGAGGTTTATAAATAGAAAATATATGTTGAAAATTTAAAATAATTGATAATAATTAATAAATAATCAACTTTAATGAAAAATTGAACAGGATATAAATTCTTAAAATAATGAGGAAGCTATTTGTTTTTATGTAATATATTTTTTTTCTGAAGAAAGTTTATTGAAAAGTTCTATACATATACGTTACGAACTATAGAATTTAGTTGGTCACGTTAGACGTGTAGACGTGTAGTGTGTGCTATAAAAGTGAATTTTGGATTTTTTCTGTAATTTAAAAAACCTTCTAAAAATAATATTTAATATCAAATATCGTAAAAATCAATAAACTTAGCAATTGTAATTCAACAAATTTTCTATTTTCAAGTTATAACTTATGAACTTTTATTACATTATTAAACTAAGATTTACGCATCATTACTGTTTAGTTTTTAAAACAATATTATATTACAAATTTAAAGACTGATGCTTTGTAAATATTCAAGAAGTAGAAGATGGCCTAATATAAAGTATACATTTATAATAATGCATTATGATTTATGATTTGTAATATTTATCAATAATTGTTTTTAACTTTGATTTTTATAAATTGGTTGTAAATTGATATTTAAACAGAATCAACCTGACTACGATAGAAATCGTAATAAAAAATTATTGAAAATTATGTAATAGATTATAATATAATTTAATTTAATATATTTTTAAACATATTGTACATAAAATATTAATATGTATTTAAATTAGAATTTTAAAATTTATAAATGGATTTAAAGCTGACTTATACGTCTATTAAATAATATTTCTAATAATATAAAGTTGAGTTTAAGAATTTATAAATAAATCTATTTATTACCATCATAATATTATTATATAATTTATGAACACCGAGTTTATTTTTTAAGCATGCTCGTCCTATTTTTATGCTAGAATTATGCATGTATTTGAATTCTGATTTTTGGAATTTTTAGATACATTTGAAGACAATGCAGGTATATATAGCTTTACAGAAGTACATAATACTGACTGTGTAATAGGTTATGTTTTACGGAGTTTAAAGGAAAACATTTTTAAGATGATAAAACATACAAACCCGTTCAGCTTCCATATTATAAATTAAACTCATAGGTTATTTTCATATTTTATGTTCTTAATTTCCCAGTTATTATCAAGAACACCATTGAAGATTTTTAACAGTTTAAAACAAATACCACCACATTTTACCAATAACAGTCAAATAAAATAATATTACTTTGATAAACAAACCAAAGTAAACGATTGTATGATTTAATTTGTATTTAAACTTTAAAGTTTGCACACAGATATTATAATCAATTAAATCTTGTTAAAATTGTGGTTAAAAATGGTTTAACTATATTTTTAGTTTTGTGTAAATTAATTAATTAAATATGACTATCAGGATAACAATAATTTCTGTCAATTAAAATGCATGTATATAAATTATGATGAAAAATAATTTTACATTTAATTAGATATTTTAAGAGTTCTTTTCGAATTATATTTCCATTTTTCAAACAAAATTAAAACTCAGAAATTCATAATAACTGTCAGTAATCATAAAATAATTCGAAAATCTGTCAGATTAATTACATTAAATATAAACATCCAGTAAATAATATAATTAGAAACAATCTCAAATTAAAACCATACACGTTTTTCTACAAAATGTAGGAAAAAACTGGGGTCCAAAACCTAACCATTCAATCAATAAAATATATAGCTTTATCAATTTCATAATGAATCATTGTACTTGATTTAAATAAAAAAAAATAAAATAAATTTCCTTGTTAATTTAAAAACTTTTACATCGAAAGATTAAATAATTTGCTTATGATTTTGCTGCATCAGTAAGGATATCTTATCAAAGTGCACTATTATCAAAATTGTGTTTGCAGTATGCATTCTACATTTGAATAGCCGCAACGCACATCCTTAGACACAACCAAATTATTTTTAAATCCTTCGAATGTTATTATTTTTTATAATAGGTTTTATCGTTTTTGATTTTTTGAGTGTTGTTTGACACTAAATAAGCCACTGCAATGAATATGATTAATTTGAAATCATTTAAAAATCATTACATTCTAAAAACGATTATATTATATTATATCTGTATTATTGCCGATAACAATTTATAATAATACGATATATTAGTAATATATTCCTCGAATAGTTTCATTTTTAATGAATTAATGAAGCCAATGGCCTATGTTTCCAAGGATCTTAAATAAATAATAAAAATGATAATATATTTCTCAAATATATCACAGATATAATGTATGGTAGATTATTTTAACATTTTAATATTGTGTAAATATTGTAAATGACTTTTAACCAATTAATAATTACAGAGGAAAAACATAATGGTTTGAATAGGTTCGTTGTATAATTACTTTCACATTGTTTAAATATTTAGAAAATTTGATTGTGTAAAAACAAATCTAATACACTCAATGCTAGAAGTTTCAAGTCCATAATCTCTGATCAATTTTTTTTTAAATTTTAAACTAAAAAACAAAAATCATTGAAAAAAATTCACATTATTCTTTATTTAAACATCGAATTGAATTGGAATTTTAGTTTCAATGAAAAAAAAAAAAATTATAAAGTTGAATATTCAAGTATTTTTATAAGCTACTTAAAAAGGAAATGATGGACATAACAATAAAAAAGAAAAATTATTTTGTAATAAAAATTCATATATCAACTTTGAATCCAATAATAATAAATAAATAATAATACTGTAATTAAAATTAATATTTATAAATTTCTATACATTTAAAAAAATACATTATAGGTATGTGATATTAATTCAATTTGAGAAATAAAAATAAGTAAAAAAGAAACTCCTCTAAATTAAAATTTCCTTAGAATAAGTAATAGGCTCTTTAATATTAAGGGTATGGAAAACATTTTCTGCGCCCATTTTTCGGTAGACTTAAAATTGAATTTGCATAATACATTAACTATAGTTTCCAGCTGTTATCTTAATAAAACCATTATTCTCGTGTATTTAAACTTTAATTATTGTAGGTTTGGTTAATGATATTATCAACTGATTATGTAATTCATTTCATAATTAAAAAGTGTACAGCAGAGCAGTATACCTGAATCATTGAGCGATTGAAATAATATTAGTCTCCTTATATGATGTTAAATCGTTATGCACTTGCATTAATATAATATAGAACCATTGTTTGAATTTTACTTTTGAATAGAAAATGAATTAAAATATAATTTGATTATTTTTGATAAAATGTATTAAAAATTTAGTATACATATAACCATTATATATTGTCGTGAATTGTATTTTTAAACAAATATATATTTTTTTTCCTGATTCTGATAAATGCCTTTAATCTCATTGATTACAATTTAGTATAAAAACACTTGGTTGACAGAAAAACTTTTTATGTTTTCCAAATGTACTTACTTGAAATCCCTACTAACTTTTATACATAGTTTCTTTGTCGTATAATGTCTAAATAATAAAGTTAGTACAACTGTACATAATAATATTTTATATGATTGGCCTTGAGCTATTAATATTATTAATAAATGGCTTTGGATGTATTAAATAACCAACTGAAAAATATATTTTACAGATGATAATTCAATTTCACGCATAAATGGTTATTATTTATTTTCTCTCTCAAATTATTTCAAAAGTATTGTTTATTGGATATATAATACGAATGCATTTTAAAAATCAAAAGCTAATATCGTTTTCTCGGAATATTTTTCCATCCCTATATAATTTATCAAGTATCACAACAGTAATTAATCATTTAATCATTTGCATTAATCGCTCGTTGAACGTTATTAAAATACATACAAATGTATGCACCAATTAATATAATGCCTTAATTACAGATGCACAAAATACGTGACCCCAATCAGTAATTTTAAACATTATATTATTATATTATCATTTCGTATTTACTTTTTCAATATAACAAATAACATAAAAAAATATATTTAAGTCATTTTTGACATTATAGTATTGATTAATAATTGTTTTTTACACATTGGTCTTTTAGTTCTGCGACATAATTTATTAAATAGTGTTGTTGTTATTATTTTTTTTTTTTAGACTGTATTAGAACACTATATTAGAATGTATTAATTTTACAATGATGTGTGTTTTTTTTTTTTTGTCAAAAGTAAACATTTTCCAACAGTTTTCAAAAAAATCGAGAAAAAAAAAAAATGACAGAAAAACGGGAATTTTTACGCAAAATCATTTTTCGACCAAATTTATTTTTTTATACATATAGTTGTAATTCAAAAACTAATCACTGTTAATACTTGAAATTTTCATCAAATGTTTATGTTAGTGTTATCTATATACAGTTTAATGTTAAAAAAATTTTGACTTTTTTTGAGTTATTTATAGACCACTGAAATTTTCAATTTTTTTTTGAAGTGTCGGTAAAAAATGTTGGACAACCAAAAAAACTTGAAAATTTAATACAAGGTTCCATATAAGTTGTTCTTATAGTAGCTAAAAAAAATTAAAGATTGTAAGTCACAATTTTTTTTAATAAGAGGTTATAGTTCAAAATTTTACGAACTCTGTCGAAAACGCGAAAATTTGCAAGTAATTTTGAAGTTGAAAAATCATAAAAAATGTTGCGTTTATAACTAAGGATTAAAAATACAACACTAAGTTTTCCATAAGTTTTTTTTCAAGTCGCTATAGAGAAAATTTGAAGCATCATTATAGGAAAAATTTTAAGTGCTTTTAATTTTTTACGAAATAGTGAACGATAACGATTTATCCTGAAACGATTTTAAATATTTGTTATTATTCAAAAAGTATAAGTCGTAGATACTTGAAAATTTTATCAGTTATTTAGATTGGTATTTTATTTATATGATTTAATTTTCAAAATATTTTGACTTTTTTTGAGATATTTATAGACAACTGAAATTTTCAATTTTTCTGAAATTTTTTTTTTTTGAAGTGTCGATAAAATTTTTTTAGCCCAATCAAAATACTTGAAATTTTAATTCAATGTTCCTCATAAGTTATTCTATATATAATATATATATATATATATATATCCACCTTGCTTAAACCCATTGGTATTAAACATATGGATACAGCATTCTTTTATACATTCTCCTAATTGAAAAATAAAATATTTGTTTCAAAATAGAATATATCACAATACTTAAATATAATATATCCTAGACTGACAAATCATCTCCGTTCAGAATCATTTTTCGTATACAATGATACCTATCATTGCATTCAAATTTAACCCCATCCATTACAGTAACCTACTGTACAGCAGAGCGACATTCACGACTTACCCGCTTTTTTATTTTATTTTGTATTAATTTTTAAATAGGTAGCTTCTAATATTATAGTTGATTTTATACATTTCAATATGACATATTAATATTATTTTATATGCGTTGTGATATAAAAATTAAAACTAAAACCAAGACGTGAATGCCCTATAATTACACTTACTTATTTTTTTGACCGGTTTGGTAAATGGATAACGTTGTTATTATTTTTTTTTTATGTATAGAGCATGATGACATGCACAACGCACATGAAAAATTTAGTTCATACACATTGAACTTTGTTTAACATTGTTAAACACAGTTAATTCATAGATGAACAATTTTATACTGTGCACAATGTACATAGCATATACCAAGATACATTAAATTTATTTTTAATTGTATTATTATATATGTACAAAGTTTTAACGAATCGAGTTCATACAAAATTGCTGTAGCTTTCAGACTTTTTGCAAAACCATACAATTTTATTATACAATTTAAAATAATTCAAACAATTATGTATGTATTATATTTTAAAAACAGTTTGTCATATTTAAGTATGATCAATAGTTCTTACTCGAAAGTATATGTCATTATGAAGGCATTACATGTTTTTGTTATTCTGACAAACGACCACAATAAAATTATTACAAAATTCTCCATAGTGTATCTTTATCCAGTCGATAACCGTGTTCTTCCCAAAAGTAACAAAATATCAAACTTTTCCGGTTTGATTTAAATTTTTTAATTTAGTTTAATGGAAGGTAAAATAAAAGACACAGAATGAGGGTATTAAAGAGAAAAACTCTAATTTATAGCAAATAAGACCTAAAAAAAAAAAATCGATGATTAACCATCAAAGCCAGAGACCTGTTAAATAAAAAGGATTTCTTTCATCTTCGTGTAGAGCTTATAATTTAAGTTACCCGTCGCTTATACCAGTTTAGAAACCCACTTATATATTTTAACCAGAAGGTATTTTACTTTTTTTAACGTAAGATTTATTTACAACGAGGAAATCCAGTAGTAAACAGTCTAGATTGGATGAACATATTGAAGGAACTAGATTAAATACCTACGTCACAAATGTAATTTAATTAACTAGAGACGTTTTTCTTGTGTTGTGCTTCCAAGGATTCTAGTCTCAGATATTCATTGTTTTTATTATGAAAAATGTTTTCCTATATGTAATAACAATATACACCCTAAATATATTGAAAAAATAAGATAAACCACGAGAATGGAAATATTACCATTACTCTTAATATTAACACACAAAAATTAAATTTAAAAAAAGAAATGATAATCTGGGTACAGATCTGCTGTACATTAGGCATATATTTTGACACTAATGGAATGCGATGACATAAAAATCATTGTATGTGAAAAACAATAATATAAGCTGATCTTTCAACCTCTTTGATAATTAAGTATATTTTATGTTATATTTATATTTTTAGTATTATGAATACAGTAAATTAAATTAAATTTTTCCAAAATATTGCATTTATAAATGTCACTGATTAAAATAAAATCATAGGTATACTTAAATACTTTAAAGTTTTAAGTGCCACTGAAGAATATTTTTTAATTCTAACCAAATTGCTGAAATTGTTTTCCTTGTTTGAATATTCGATTTTGTCCAAATTTAAACTTAAAAATTCTATAAATAAAAACTGGTCTTAAATATTTTTATATTTTTGATTACAGAATAAACAATTGGTAAAAACATTTTATTTAAAATACAATATAAAAATGTATTTACTTTTAACTACAAAATAATTTCTAAAATTTCAATACTAGTATTTTTACACATTTTTCAAAATGATAATTTTCAACGTATATAAAAATATAAAATAATTTTTATCGATATTTATAGAAAAATAAACTAAAAAAGTAGTAAAATTAAAATGTCAGTGTACAGCTCAAAACAAATCTAAATATTTTGAAAATTTTATAAAATATAGAAAATGCCTATATAAATATTCAGTGAAAATTTCAAGTATCTGTGGTCATTTTTTTTAGACTTTTAAAGTTACACCAAAATAAGAAAATCGCTAAATGTGAAATCCAGTGAAAATCAAATGTTGTAAAAATTTAAATTTCAAATGCTCATAAAAATTTAATTTGAATTTCCGGTGGACTTTTTATTTGTGATAAAGATTGAAAAACTTGTAAAGATTCTTGTATTTAATCTAAGATTTAAAAAGAAATTTTTTATGAATTTCTAGCTTAAAATAATTTGTGAATTTTCGTGATTTTTACTTATTTTGTCAAAATTCAAACTTTGAATGCTTATAAAAAAGAATTGTGACTATGAATTTATTTTATTTTTCAACTGCTATTGTAACAATATGTTAAGAGCCTTGTAGCTTTTCTGCCTAACAATTAAATTTTTATTAATATTAATTAAAAAAAAAACTAATAATGTTCGAAAATTTCAAATGCCTATGAATAGTTCAACTTATTTCGACAATTTTTGAAAATTGCATGATGGATAGAATATACTTATATAAACATTCGGTAAAAATGTCATGTATCTATAGTCATTTGATTTAAAGTTACATCAAAAACCAAAATCGATTTTGTCTAAAAATGAGTGTTCGTAAAAATTCCCGTTTTTCCTTTAAATTTTAGTTTAATTTTCTCGATTATTTAGAAAAGTTATTCTCATTCTTCTTCTAATTAAGAATTTTTCACTTTTGGCCACCAAAGATTCACTTTCTGATCGAACGAGGTACTAAAGTCAAAAATCGAAGCTCTTTTACTGCCCCAAAACGTGATGACAGACACAAAAAAAAAAACACTCAATCTAAAATTAAGAGGTTTTTATAAATTTTTAAGTATGTAAAAATGGCAAAAGTATAGACATAATATTTGAAAAATTTTACTTTATGTCTTATATGTTATTAACTATTAAAAAATAAGATAATTTTTTTTCAAAAACAGGTTATGCTTAAAAATTTGTATTTTAGATTCTGAGCGAAGCAATAAATGTATTGATTATACAATGATGTGTGTTTTTTTTATGTGTCTGTGTACAGTATAACTAGTCGAAATAATGCTTCAATTTCAAATTTTGGGGATGGTTTCCGATGTAAAAGTGAATATCCTTGGTGCATTATAGTTTTTTTTTTTGTGTCTGTCATCGCGTTTTGGGGCAGTAAAAATGCTTTGATTTTCGACTTCAGTACTTCGTTCGATCAAAAAGTGAATTTAGTTGGTACTTTGGGTGGTAAAAAGTAAAAAATACCAAATATTTTTCTCAATAATTGGGATAAACAAACTAAAAATTAAGGAAAAAAACGGGAAATGTTTACGCATAATCAATTTTTGACAAAATCTATTTTAGTTTTTGATATAACTTTAAAACAAATGGCCATAGATACATGAAATTTTCGCCAAATGTTTATATAAGTATATTCTATCCACCATGTAATTTCAAAAAATTTCGACTTAAGTTGAACTATTTATAGGCATTTGCAATTTTCGAACATAATTAGTTTTTTTTTAAAATTAATATCGATAAAAATATATTTGCAGTGGAGAAAAGCTTGAAAATTTAATACAAGGCTCCAACATATTGTTACAATAGCAGTTGAAAAATATTAAAAATACATATACATGATTTTTTTTTTTATAAGCATTAAAAGTTCAAATTTTCACTAAACATGTACGTGAAAATTACGGCAATGTTCAAATTATCTTAGATAAAAATTCGTAAAAATTTTCATTTTTAAATCTAAGCTTTGAAAATTTAATTCAAGATTTCTTATAAGTTTGTCTACCTTAAAATGTCCACCAGGAAGTCAAATATTTTAATAAATATTAATAATAAGTAATAATATAGAAAAACATATTGTAAGATTTTTTACCTATAGTTTAAATATGGATAGATAGGTAGGTTATACTAATGTATATTCTTGAAAGGGTACCTATCTTTTGGAATAGTAGAATTGTATTTTTACCTAAATTAAATTGTATAACTAACTAGGGTTTAAAAAATGGCGTTGAACAAAAATATTTATATAATAAAGTTAATTTTAATTTTTGTATATAACACTAACAATACTAACATACATTATTTATGAAAATGGACATAACATAATAGCTAATAATTCGGATACTATTTATTTATAATATATATATATATATATATATACAATGTCCTGAGAGAAGAAAAATTGTGAATTATTAATTACACCAGAGTGTTATTAAACATGTGACTCGTTGTGCGCGTTGTCGTATGGCCGACCGAACACTTTTAGTCTTCCTAGTTATAATCATATTTTATTTCTTAAAAACTAGAAAAATATTAAAAATCAAGAAATTAATAAAAATACTTTTTAAACGTCGACATTTTCAGAATAAAAACTTGCAATATGGTTATCTTTAATTTTTTAGGAAATTATTAAATAAAAAAGTATATTTTAAATGTGTTAACTAAAACATTAAAATAAATTAAAATATTAAATAATTGTAGTTCTTATCCCTGTCAATCTTATTACAAAACCAGAATTTTTTTATCTTCATTATTTCGTGAGATACAGCAATGGGTAAATCACTATAAACCCTCACGGGACACTGTATAATATTATATAATAGTGAATATTACAATTTACAAGTACCTAGGTTAACTATATTATATTTTAGTGAAATACATTTTTTTGTAAATAAATTATTTAAAAAAATATTACAAGCTTATTACACAATATATAAATATATATATAATACATTATTATATAAACATTATATATAGGTACAAAAAATTATTTTAAATCTCGCTTAAAATTAAAATCATTATTAATTTTATGCCTATAAGTGTAAAGGAAAAGAATTAGAGCTTTTTGAAATCGAGTGGCGTTCGAATATTATCTGCTTTTAACCCAAGTGCAGTTCCGGCATTAACGATTTTTTACCTTAGTGCAGTTTGAGCATTACCTTATTTAACCCAAGTGCAGTTCGACCATTACCTTATTAAAACATGTTTAATCCAACTAAAATAAGTGCAAAATCGACCTTATCCCTATTTTTATTGAGATAAGTTTTTTTTTTAAATAACTATTGCAATAGTTCTTGGAGATTTCAATTCCTGCTAAAATATTATGCTATTTTTATGAAAATTCCGTACCCAGTACAGGTTTATTTACATTTATAAGTATTCAAGTAGAAAATAATAATTGGCGGAATACGATGGAATAACAATTTTGAATAAGTACAATTTTATTGTGATTTAATGAGAAACGAATTAATTTAGCATTGTATTTATTCACAAATTAAACAATTTTCAGAGCAACTGAAATTTCAAGTATTTTAAAACATTTTATGATTTATTTTAGTTAGAACAGTAAGGTCAATATTAAAAAGTAACAAAACTTCATTGTCCCTATTGAATTCAATATAGTTTTAATAAGATTAACGATTGATCAACATAGCATACCTAAAATTTATTTTCGTAACCATTTTAACATCTTATATGTTACATTGCACCTATTTTGAATATTTGTCCAGATAAAATAATATATAATATCGAAAATAGTGTCTATACCCAAAATATTTTAAAATCTGTTTTATATAGTTAAAAGAACAAAATAAAACAGAGAAGTTCGTACTGATGTATTTCAAGAAACCAGAGTATTTTGTTGTTGATTAGGTCACTGTGATTGATGTGTCCAATGACTTCATTTCAATGATAAATCATGATTGTATACAATAAAAAAACGATTCTGAGCTGACTATCAACCAATATTTCTTATGATTTCTTATTATATATACCTAAATATACTTCTATTGCTGTTAAAAGTATACTTTTCAATGAGTAATACAGTTGTAGTACTTTATATTTACCTTTTTATAATTAGTCCCCATAAATTACCCAAATTATATGAAATATTATGTATTAAATAATGATTAAAAATTCACATATTAAGATCTCAAGATCTGTGAAAACCTCAATCAATTATTATGGTTATTTGTTTTTAAACTACAACAAAATAACATAACCAATACAAAAATAAAATGGATTTTCATCTCTTTGCATTGTTTTAAAGTTCCAGGGCAAAATTCTAGGACAACAATTCTCATCTTAATTCCACATCCTACCTCCAACTACATGAGGAATGAGTTATAAGATGGTTATATCTCGCCCCAATAACGATCCTTCCTTTCTTATGTCTGTTCTTGAAATGTACCTACTATGTTATGCATATTGTATTTTTAATGTAAGCTATTTCTATCAATTTATTTTTATATCATATTATAATATAAAGTCGGTACCAATGATGTATTGTCATTTGGTATTGTATTGTTGCCCGTAAATTTGTTAAATAAATAATTAATAACCGATATTTGGTCAAAAATAGTCTGAGATTAATATTATAATCTATGGATTTTCGTAATTTTAGTTTTCATCTATCTTTAAACTACTATAACATTAAAACTATAGACCCTCTAAAGATCCAATTCTCTACCAAACATCACCATCACAAAATTGATGATCGAAGCATTTCGTCTACATGTCTACTGCTTAAAAAAGTGTCTTGGAGACACAAAAAATTGAATTAAAAAAACCCACTCATAGTTGTTTGAACTAATACTTATATTTTATAGCTCCGCTCAGAATCTAAACCTTTAATTTTTAAATTATATATATTATAATCTTACGTAATTTGTAGTGAAGTATTTTCAAAAAATATAAATATTAACACAATTCACGTCATGTACTCGTATTAACTAAAAGTGTTGAAATTAATTTGCATAAAACTATAAACTATAACATATAATGTATTTATTATGGTTAAGTCTTGTTGAGAATTTCGTTGACGTCACTCAATGCATACGTAATATTAAAAGAGATGGATACAATACCTAATGTAAATAATACATTTTGGATTTGACCTATTTCTATGGTAGTCATCTTTTTATAAATTATTAATGGGGTTAGACCTTAGTTTTTATTTTTTCATTTTATTTTAACGCCATGTAATAAACACATTTTTATATTATTTTTGTTAAATATAAAATAAGTTTCACTTAAATTTAACCTCGCTGAAGTTAGTAAAATCGTTCTGCTGTAAAGTATATTTTGAGTGTTTTCACCGCTGAGTTGACCAGTAGATAAGACACTGGATAAGTTAAAATTTCAATCCTATGATTGAAACGATAAAAGAAAATACCAACTGGAAATGGATCTGTCAGCCTATATTTCTAAGACTATTTCACTATACAGGGTGATTCTTTTATCAAACAACACTCATTATTTCAAAAACTATTGACTTTTTTCAAATTTTTTTTTTCAAAATTTTAGATCCGTCTTGTTTTAGAACTATATATTTTTAAAATATTTTCACCCTTATATTTATCAGGTAAACCATTATCAACTTTTGATTTTAAAATGACAACCTATAATTAAAATATCATAAACTAAAAAGGCTATTTTTTCAATGAATTTTCACGTTTAAATTTTCATTTTTCGTTAAACTGTTTACAAGATATAGTCTCCCAAAGTCGGGTGGTTTTTGGTGGTGTTTGTGTGTTATAGGTGTTTGTTAGGTGGTATTTACACACGAACATCCTATAAGTGTTGTTTGATAAAAGAATCATCCTGTATATATTTATAATGCTTCTAGTTAAACGTCATTTTGAACTAAATATTGAAAAATAAAAATTGTGCTTTAAACATTCAAGCCTTAAATTATGACAATTTAAATGTCATACATTTTTAACTAAAACTATTTTTTTTAATGTTTGTACTGCAGTTATATCAACATTTGAACTTAAATTACTAATACACATATGATTGCTATCAGCTTGACGTATGAAGTATCATTTTAAATTTTAAATTTTTAAGACTGACATTACATTTTTTGAACATCTTTTATAGAAAAAAAATATCAAATGTGTGTAAATAGCAGAACATAAGTCTAGATATTTTTAAAATTTAACTGTGCATAAAAAATGATAATTTATAAGTAACCAATAGTAGAATGCATGAAGTTTCAATGATATCAATAAGTATGCCGCTCTGCTGTACAGTAGGTTACAAGTGGGTTACTGTAATGGATGGAATTAAATTTGAATTCGATGATAGGTATTATATCATTGCATATGAAAAGCGTTACTAAGCGGAGATGATTTATCTATCTAGGATATATTATAGATTATTAAAAATAATTTGCGAATTTTTGTGATTTTTACGTATGTTGTAAAAATTCAAACATTTAATGCATGTAAAAAAAAAAAATTGTGACTATGAATTTATTTTTTTTCAACTGCTATTGTAACAATATGTTAGGAACCTTGTATTACATTTTCAAGCTTTTCTAACTAACAAATACATTTTTATCGATATTAGTTTTAAAAAAAACTAATAATAATCGAAAATTTCAAATGCTTATGAATAATTCAACTTATTTCGACAATTTTTGAAAATTGCATGGTGGATAAAATATACTTATACAAACATTTGGCGAAAATTTAATGTATCTATGGTTATTTGTTTCAAAGTGATATCAAAAACCAAAATCAATTTTGTCGAAAATTGATTGTGCGTAAAAATTCTGAAGTCGAAAATTGAAGCACTTTTACTGCCCTAAACGTGATGATAGACACACAATAAAAATCACACATCATTGTAAAATCAATACATTCCTCACTTTTCTCAGAATCTAAAACATCAAAAATCGTTTGAGGATAAGTCGTTATTATACGTTTGAATATCCAAAAATATATATATATATATATATATAACAAATATATATCCATAGTTTCATTCAGAATCTAAAACTGTGTTGTATAAAACAGTGTATTTTTTTCAGTTATTATAGTTACATTTAATGTTTGTTAAAATGCAATAGCCATATGAACAATATATAGTTAATAATATTTAACCTTATAGTCACTGTCGATATATTGAATTATAGACCACTAAAAAGGTTGAATCGCTATTATAACTTATTGAATATCTAGTCTTATTTATAAAATATTTTATTTTAAATATTATTACTTTATATTTATGTATAATGTACGAAATGTCCAACTACCAATTAAATCTAATAAGAATATGTATTTTATAGTACATACATTGGAAGTGTTTAAAACAATCAGTTATGTTGTGGTTTACGTTTATATTATTTGTCCTCTAGACATCTTCCATACCCATCAGATTTTCAGTTAAAGTTATAATATTATGGGTTATATAATTCTGAAAAAAAATACATAATATACAAATACCTTGCTTTTATTTTTTTATCTCATTGTTTGACAGTGTGATATTTAGAATTATGTAATTTATTTCAAATGTGATTTAAACAAATAATAATAAAACAGTAATAAATAATACAATTATTAATAAACCATAAATAATTGTAAATATATCCAGGGCCTTGCTCCCGATTTAACCCGAACCCCTAACACCCCTAAATACCTTTAAAAAATCAAACACCCGAAACCCGTATAACCCGAATGATTCTGTTTTCAAAACACCCGTATTAACCAAAACCCGAATAAATATTCGGGTTAACCCGAAATCCCGAATAATTTTTTTTTTATTCTTCATGCGACATATCATTGCGTATGTATTTCTTGTGTTGAATTCGATTTTGTAGAGTTAAATAATCAATAATAATAATATCAGGAACAATCTTAAATTACAAACAATCATAGGTAATTTCTTGAAAATAAAATCCATTAAAATGTTTAATAATTTAATTGATTCTGATTAAAATATTAAGTATTTAATTATTTCTTATACCTATTATATGATATAATTTATTACTTTATTAGTAAAATAAATCCAAATATAGCCAATAGCAATATAAAAGACGTGGTCTCAACAAAACTGAAAGTATTGACAGCCATGACCAAAATACCAAACACTAATAACTAATAATAACATGTGTTATTTCATTATTTGCGACGAACTTCCAAAGCGGAATTACCTATATGAATTACTTATAATGTCCTATAATATCTAATTTAGTAACTCGAATATCGTAATACGCGGCTATATTTATTATTTACCAGTTTTTCGGTAATCACGAAATCATAATTTATATTTTATTTTATTTGTCGATGGCTCAGCAGTCAGCGCCCTCCCCCCCCCCCCTATGGCCATATATTTTAAAAATTTTAATATTTTATTATTTATTATATCCGTCGGCTTGGCATGTGGTAAATTGTGCATTTGTAATTTGTATCGAATTCGGTCTACGACTATTTAAATAGCCATTGAGCTCCAGCTTTGGTTGGCAGTTAATGTAGGTATTTGTTAGGTTATTTGAGTTAACACTTAATATCAATGTTTAAAATAGAAAACAGATAAGTATTTGGAAACTTATATAATGTTTGTTAAGATGTTAAGAACTTAAGGTACATATAGATATAAAAAAATGAATTTCGTGGACTCTAATGCCTATAATAAAACGAATTGGTAGTTAAATAATTAGTTTCCCATTGTCTTATTTCTTATAATTCATAGAAAAAGGTAACTATTGTACATTAATTAACCTATAGTTTAGTTAAAAAGAAACGTTGTGAATTTGGATAAAACATTTATATTTTATTATAAATAACATAAACATGAACACTTTCTGTTTTTTTTTTTTTGGGGGGGGGGGGGGTCGTCAAAAGTTCTGTTTTATCCAGATTTCTCAGCACCCATATAAACCAATATTAACCCGAATAATAACGGTTTTGAAAACCCAAATGCTTATTTAAATTTTTCATTCGGGTGTTTGAACACCCAAATACATCCAGCACCCGAAACCCGAAACCCGAATAAATGATTCGGGTGCAAGGCCCTGAATATATCTGTACATTTTATTTATCTTCACATTATTGAAATTGTAAGCTAACAACCTAAGATGTTAAAACCTTATCAATAATAATAAAAAAAAAAACAATTATAACTGTATTTTTAACAAACAAAAAGTTTCAACTATTAATTGTTTTTTTTATCAATTTTTAATATGTATTCTACTAATGAATCAAGATTCCAATCGATCACCAATTAGTTTAGTGCTTGTTGGTTTTCTTTTTAGTATCGGCTTTTTATGTTTAGGATAAATTTTTTTGCCCAGCACTGGAAGATTATCGGTTATTCGTTATCCATTCAATCACTTTAAAAAAGAAGGTAGAAACTATAATAACAGTAGTGATTATCCATTCAATCACTTTAAAAAAGAAGGTATAAACTATAATAACAGTAGTGAAAAGGAAAGAAATGATTCTATTAATAGATTATATATGTTGGAAATGTTAGAAATGTTTTTTATGTTAACTGAGAAGGTCATTATGAATGTGCAATGGAAGAGGAATTCAATTTTTATAATGTGAATGACAGCTGATTCAAGTTTCAATGAATCTAATATAATTAATTAAAGGGATCATGACGAAGCAACACTTAACAATTTTTTTAAAGCAGTTAAAAATCAAAAATATAAATATTCCTCGAGTATTTTATTGTGCTGATGATTTTAAATATTAACATGTTATTTTTTTTTTTTATTAATTAATATTGGTACGTAAATATATTGCTATAATTTATATTTATATTTATGAGCGTTTGCTTTTTATCTCTACCAATTACTTAATTATTATTTTAATAATCAATGAACTATAGCCTTAGTACGTATGGAATTATTTATTTTGAACACTTCTATTTCATTATTATTTATTTGTTCTTGTGCAGATGCTACAATACAGTGTTCCTACATACCATCTCATTTAAATATAATTTATTGGTCAATTAAATAAAAAATAATATGGTAATGTTTTTACCTTGTTATAAAATATCCAAAAATACATTACAGTTGGTTGATTTCTAATTTTAGCTTTAGTGCTTTACATAATAATTATAATGTCAAGTATATAATATTTGAAATTTGTGATTATTTTCAAAGATGACATATTTAAATTTCTTACTACCTACAATATGTGATGACTGTGATCGATACATTTATTGGTTTTTCTATTTTTTTTTCTGTATAATAGTATATAATGTGAAGTCATAGTTGTTTAGCTCAAGGTATTTTGGTTATTTTTAAATAATTACATTTAACAAAATAAGTTGACATATTTTTTAAAAGCATTTTAAATTAAAATTTAGTACAATAACATTAATAATGCTTTCTTAAAACCCGTCACGTAATAAAATATAATGAAGCTATTTTGCAATAATTTCGTTAATAAAATAAATAGGTTTGCGTGATTAATTATTTTTAACCATAAAATGTTTTTTTTACAATTTTATATATTGGTCCGAAAAATAAAAAATAAAACTATTAATGTAGTATTATACATTGTTGATTTTTTGTTTCAAAATTGCCTACAAAACTTTTGATGTATTTTATTCAATGTCTTCTTATTAATTTTGAATTAAATATTACAAGATAAAGACCAATTTCACTTGTCCATACCTAACCTTTAATCACCAAAGTTTTAGTGCCGTATAGATCCATATACTAGTAGTATAATATAATATAAAGGAAACAAATAGTTGTTTTTTTTTTTTAATGTAGAATAACAGATCGGAGCCCTCAGAAACACTTTAATCAAAATGTATCAGTTTAAATATATTTGTAATCTTTATGTGTAAGCAGTATCTACCATAACTAAGTCATATGGTAAATATAATATCAGCAAGTATACAATATTTATACAATTATTAAAAAGCTCAGGAATATAAAATATAATATTGTGATTTTTGATTTGAATATTTTATTCGTTTTAAATAATTGTACTAGGTAATTGCTTTGAGGTCAGATATTATCAGTCAGTTATAATCAGTTTTAATTTAAAATTGTAAAATAAAATGTGCGTGCAGTACATATGAAATAAATAAATAAATAAAATAAATGTGTTAGTTTTTAAATTTTATCAACATGTCGCAAAACCAAATTTGTTACCACTTACCAACTCCTGTTATTTAGATGAACATTAATGTTGACCATAATATTTGCATTTAACTTAACAGGATAGTCACGACTGGGCTTTAATGTAAATAAACAAAAAATATTTATTACGATATAGTTGATATAGTTTGCAACGGGCAAGTGTACAAGGTGTAACCGATAGAACTGACTTTTGGACTAACTTTTTTTTCACATTAATATTTTTTATTTATTTTTGTTTTTTTGTTCATCGGCTGAACCTAGCACTACACGTATAATACACATTTTTATGTTTTATTTTTTAGTAAGTACTAAAAAAAAAATTAATTTAATTAAAAAAATGTTGGATGAATTCAAAATAGCCTATCTGTGAATCTGATTATAAAAACAATTTTGATCATAAAAAGATTTATCTAAGTCAAGTTGTTTATTGTTTAGAATTGTTTTGGTTAAATTAATTTAGAATTCAATAAATTTTTAAATAATATGATTTTTGATAATTTGCTGACATGAGTATATTTCTTAAATCATTTATTTATCAAATAATATTTAAAAAAAATTGACATACGATGAATTGGCTTTTTTTTTTGGTCAGGTATTTATGTTATACACTGTAACCATTGCAGTACCTATAACCAAACATTAAAAATAAAATGAGAACATATCGTAAGACACAGACATCATATTATAGTTTTAGGATGCTGTGAATTAAATGGAATAAACATTTTGAGTAATTCATCAAATAAAAATATGAACAATCAATATGAGATTAACATATTATCATACCTAACCAAAAGAAATAAAAAACTTACTTTGACGTTATAATATTGTAAACTATACACGAACAAATATAGGTATTTATTATTATGTGTTACTGTTTAATCAAATATTTTTTTTATTTTGTATGTCTTATTGAATATAACATGTTGATACGACATGCGCGTTAGACGCGATGCTGTCTCGTTAAAATGATCTTGGTTAGGTATAGCGGTCGTTGGAACCCTGTAAAATCATGGGAATGTCTTATAATATAATATTATTTACTTGTGGTATGTACACAAATCGGATGGGGAACGAAACTTGATCACATGGGGCCCACTTATGGAAGTCGCGTCCGTTCCGTGAGTCTTGTCCGGATAAGCGTGGCCTACACAGTCCCATTAGGGGTGATCTAATATCAATGACGGTCGCCTTGAAAAGGGTGGTATTTATGTTCACGGAGCTGCATCCTGTGTATCACAGACTGTGGGGTATTCTTCGGCTGGTCGTTGAGTCAACTTCAAGGTTATGCACTCCTTTATCGTAACTGTTTGAGGTAGGTATATTGAATCTACGACGATAGAAATGCGCTTCTTGAATGCCGCTGTTGGCACTTGGTGTCTTGTTCCTTCGAGTCTTGGTGTTGTACATTGTACTGTTATGTGTTGACAGCTGAAGGTTAGGATGAAGACTGACTTAAGTTTTGTAACTGCACCGGTATATGTACTCTTTTTTATAGAAAACCCAGTGCCGATTGGCTGAGTTTATCAATAGTGACAGGGGGATGTTGCACCTTTGCTATGGTGTGAGTTCCTTGCTTGGTATAGGTGTTTCCCTCATCAGTATCTTGAAATTTATTTCTTTACAAACCACCTTTGTCGATTAACTTTCTCTGACAAAAGTGTGTGATTATATTGTTGATGTGTTGTTTCGTATGCAATGCTGGTCTTGAAAAAGACCTTTTTAGGCGTACAGTCTGTGTGCCATTCCAATGTTATATGAAATATGCATCACTATGATAAATTGTATACCATTAATGGTAGTTAGAAATCACAGAGTTGGATAATAATAATAATAAAAAACTAATTTCACTATAAATTTAACTCCATAATATGTTTTATTATATATTTTTGTATCCACTACATAATTTATATTATTAAGTTGAACACAGTGAGTGTTGTTTCAATACTGAGGGTTGGATTGAAAACTTCAATAAAAATAGTAAGCTAGTGAACTATTTATAAGACGATTTAGAAAATTGTTCCCAGAAAAGTCATAAAACCAACCTGCACGTCGCTTTTTAAACAGAGAAGATTGACGAGAAAGAGGGAAGTAGAATAAGATTGAAAAAAATGTGCAACTGAACGTGACAGATTGTTAGGCAACATTGGTCACCCCAGTCGTTTATGTCGATTTTAAAGGCATTTTTTTCGATCCAAAGCACGTAAACTTTTATTCCAATATATTATTTTGAACAAATAAACCATCGCCAACAATGTGTCTAAAATTTTCTTCATCATATTTTTAATAATAAACTTTTTATTTTTTTTTTATTACTCCAACGAAATTAAATACGTGTAAATAATGTACCATGGAAGTAATATGAACGCTATGGAACTTAATCGGTAAAAACAATTAGTATCCGTAAATTGTTTTATATATTTTGCTTAGAATACAAATTCTTTCTTCTGTAACTATATATATGATACCTAAATAAAGTATTATTTTACATGTTGATATGAATAATGGTTTGTGGTAACACGTGGAGGGAGTATGGAACTTTTTAAAAATGTCTGTATAATTGATTGATTAAACATGATTACATGGGCGTAGTTAGGATTTCAATTGGAATGGGGGAAATTATAACAAGATTATAAAAATTCCAATGAAAATTATATTAATAATTTAAACTAGAATAAAAATGAAAAAAAATAAAAAGGTAAAATAATAGTAATAAAAAAAATATATATAAATAAAAAAATTAATAGCATCAATTTGGCGCGTATAATTATATTAATGACAATCGTCTAGGATCTTCGCAAACTCTACTTAAAATTTGATGTTTTAGCTCTTCATTTTTTTTCATCTAGCAGCTTTCTATGCATGCTAAGTATGTAGGGACCTAAAATAATTTACATTGTATAGTATAATTAATGTGATTTTTATTGATATGAAAAAAAAACAATTTTAATTTACCATTTAGACAATTCTCCATCATTGTTGAACGCAACCAAGTTTTTATCTTTCTTAAAGTGCTGAATAACCTCTAAATAGTGTTAGTTGTTCATAGCTGAGCTAAAGAAATATGCAATGCTTACTATATTTTGGAAAAAAAAATATCTATTTCTTCGTCACATTCATTGCTACTTATTTCTGGGAACTTCATTATTTCTTTTTAACTAAAAACTTTATATTAGAGTTTTGATAAATTTTAGGCACTGCACGAGAAACTGTCGTAAACTAGTTGAACCACCTGTATACTAGCTAGTTATTCAATTTCATACTAAGTGAGAACCATAAACACATCATACACTATAGTTAGTCATAATAATTTTAACCGTACGTGGTTACCCATTCAGTTAAACGATGCATGGTTAACAAAAACAGTTAAAATAAAAAATAAATTTTGATTTTTGCCCGATCCGTGTTTTACCTCAACTGAAAATTACCATAACTGATAAACATGTATGGATAAAAGTTTTAAGAACAACAATAGTTTTTTCTATTATGCTTTTTTTATTATGATTAATTATATATAATATGTAAAAGACTCCATTATACTAGTACCTATTATTTATTATTATAATATAATATATGTACTTACCACCAATGCACTTTCATATTTCCATCGTATACAATATAATATTCAATTTACACTTTATTCGTTAGGGTTTCGTTAACACAGAACGGCATGCACTGTTGCACTATATTATAATAGGTATGCATTTTGAAAAAGTAATTGGTATAAAATTCATTAATGTCAACATTATCATCATCGGTTTGAGTAAAAGTTAATGTTTATGAATAAAATACAAAACTATTAGCCTTAAACTCGTAATTTAAATAATCTACACACAAATCAATCGATAAGATATAAAACTATTACACGTGTAAATTACACTCGGGCACACTAAAATATTTTTAGACTTCATGTAATTATAATATCTTATTTAATATTTAAATTTTAATGTAAAACTTAATTGAAACAATTTGAAAATAAAATAAACATTTTAATTCAGTTTGAAGCGTAAGGGTGAGCAAGTGCCCCCTGCCCCACCCTCGCACGACTATGATTACATTTGTTTCATTGACACAATTAGTATCACTCTTTTAATTAATTTAATATACTATAATTTATAATTATTTTATATTATATTATTATATTTTAAAAATAAGTTTTTTTATTTAAATTGTCATGTTCACCATATTAATTCCTGGATTTATTATCAAATAGTATACAACAAAATCCAATATTATCTTCAACTGTTAGATTTAGTGTAGTGTCACGCACGTGTGTGGAAGTGATTCTATTATCATGGATTTTATCAGAGTTATTTATTTATTATTTCAACGGCACAGTAAATAGGCTTGAGGTTATAACTTTTATGAACTATAACGATAGTAAAACATAGCTTTTAAATTTTGCTTTAGATAGTGATGATTGAGTAGGAAATAGATATTATATTTAAGTATAAAGATATCAGGTATTAGTAATAGCTTATCACTAATTTATTATACCAGATAAAACTATTGCCCATCAACTATGGTTGACGTAAATTCATCATATAATTAAAAAAAAAAAAAAAAATTAAAACGTAACCCAGGAAGTAATATACTTTAAAAAATTGTACCTATATTTTGTATGTACACTATACATTTTCAGAACAATTATTTTACTAAAATAATATTATGTTTCATACAGTTCCTCTTAAATTTCATGTTTATTTATTGATTTTTAATTAAAATAACAACGAGTATGGAGAAATAAAAATACCTATATCATTTAATCTTTATATATAAAGTATTATGTCTAACAGTGAGTAATCATCGCCTAGCCCGAACCGCTGAAGCTATGAGTATGAAATTTGGACGGTAGTTTTGTTTTGTGATTTAGTCATATACTAAGAAAAGATTTTTCAAAATTCAACCCCTACCGTGGTTAAAATAGGTGTTAGGGGTAAAACTGAAAAAAAAATCACTTAGCCGGAACTGCTAATGCTATAACTTTGGACAGTAGTTTTGTTTTTTGGCGTAGATACCTAATATGAGAATGAATTTTTTTAAATTCTACCCCTACAGGGGTTAAAAATATTATATAATATAAAAAAGAAAAATTATTCGTTTGATTGGTGTAATCTCTGAAACTATTTAACTAATTTTAACATTTTTTACCATTCGAAAGCTACACAATTTCATGGATCTAAAGGCTATATTATATCTTAATAAGTTGCTCTTAATTTTTTATTGCAAATTTGAGATTTTTTATGTAACTAAAACAATATTAAATATATGTTTGTGTATTTTATGATTACTATTGGATATACAACTTAGTATGGAAGAATAAGAAATTAGCAATTTGTTATTAGGTACCAATTTTAAAAATTGTTTCACCTTTACAAAGCTAAAAATGTGATAAAATATTATGATACCTCTATAATATGATTATAATATACTTTTAGTCCTATGTTTTAAAAATCTTTTATGGAGATTAATATAAGGTAAATCCGCGGGAATTTGTCACCGGGAAGTTTTGATCAGGACTACCCGGGTATAAACGACAAATTAACCAAAAATTTTGAATCACTTAGAGTGGGTACTTTTAACGGGCAACGAAGTGCACGGGGACCAGCTAGTAAATTATATTTAAGGAAACAATGTTAGAATGTGCCTGATTACATAGCAAGAAATTATAGTAATCAAAACGTAATTGGCATACTGGCTGGTTAAACGAACATCGCTTATAAATCGTATATATTGGCATAGTCGTATTACCTCGGGGTAAATTCTTTTGATTACAGAATTTTATAATTGGGAAGTATCTACATTTAGGCGTTGTGTTTACCTCGAACAATCTGCGGAAGTATTCGAATCAATGAATTATTATTAATATAGGTACACATAAAGTATTATTCGTATAAAATAAATCAAATAAATAATTCGATAGGCTACATAGTACATAATATATATGAATCGAGATTCAAATAAAATGTTATGCCGTTTTTATAGCATATTATATACTATATGACAATATCGTAAAATTAATAGTAGAAAGTGATTCAAAGATTTGAAATAATAGAAACAGTTTTTTCATTAGTTCATGGACGTTAGTTACTATTAGGGCTTAATAAATTTCAAAGCTCAATTTGGCAATAAGTCAAAATATGTTACAAAATGTTTACAATATTTGAGTAGTTGACAAGAAATTTCAAAGAACACCTGTCAGTGGAGTAGTAAATTGTCACCTGGAAATGTATTAAAAATGTAAAAATATTTTTAGTTTGAAAAATATGAATTTTATTGTGTAGTCATATATATGACTTATTATATCCGAATCATTTCAATGAAAGATGAAATGAATAAAAGAAAAAAGTTTTTACTTAGTATAACACGAGATAAACATTTGACAAAGAATAGAAATTGTTCTAATAATAATATTTTTGAAAAAAAATTAAATTAAATTAAAATTTGTTATGTGTATAAACATTACAGTATAATGTTGATTTTTAGAAATTGGTCATGAGCGAACAATTTGCGTAGGTAATTGATTAAAATAAAAATCCAAATTATATAATTAAAATTGATAAAATATTCATAACTATAAATAATTAAGAAAGAAAAAACTACCATCGACAAGGAAAAAACGTACACTGGTGATAAACATTAGAATATTATGTATGTGAAATTCCTCTATGAATACACATTTATAATCATAATATGGTAATAGATAGCATCTGCATATTGAACACTGCAGGATTATCATACTATTGAAAAATAAATCTTTACTTATATTATTGTGTACCTAGCCTAACTGGCTATAGTCAATTTATCTTGTCTTATTAAACTTGAATAAAAATGTTTACTATAATGTCAATGTTTTACTTGAGTATTTAGAAGGCCGATAATTACATTTTTTAATGTTATATCGGACATAAACAGTTTCAAATAAATTAGATTTTTCTAAGTTTCTCAGTATACTTATTTAATAAACCAGAAAGTAAAATATATATATATATAGTATTAATAAATTTGTTCACCAATTAATTATTTATGACATTTATTTATTTATTTATTACAAAATATACGGGTTTCTCCTATAACATTAAAGTACAGTACAATTTATTAGAGTAATAGTGGAAAATTGAGAAATATAAAATATTATATGTAAATAAAAGAATTACAATTTATTCAACAGTAATTAAGTAACCCTTTAAAACGCTTATATTAAACTTAAAAGTTTAGTTTAAGACATCCAGAAATATTGTTTGATATTGGTTTTAATTTACTATAATATATTAAATGAATATTATATCCATTAGAAATTCATTTTATTTTAAAACTCTTACACTAAAAACAATATTTCTATTATATTATATTTTACGTAATTTTAATCTGAATTATGTTTCAGGTACGAACCGCTCAATATTCTAAGAAAAATATGACACACTAAATTGCAAGTATTCATACTTATTTATTTAATTACAATAATTTACAAAGTACTATAAATTATTGGTTAATTAAGTATTTATATAGGTGCATTACACATTTTTACACTTATTTTGTAGTTTTATTAATACAGTTATTGGAGATAGAAACTAGTTTTAATTGTATTGTATCATACATACATAAATGAAACATTTATAATTATCGTGGATATTTAATAGTAAAATATATATAAGTAAATTTAGCAAATAAAATATATTTGGACTCATAATAGATTATAAAAAAATGAATGCATGTTACATTGGTTTTATGTCATTGTTTCTTACAACCATATTTTAAAATCTTTGATTAGTTAATTGTATTTTAATGTTGTGTTTTTCTGTTTTATTCATGCCTTTTATTTTTCAATTTAAACTATAATATGTAATATAATAATTATAATATACATCTGTAATATTAAATTACGTTAATAAATATTATATAATTTATATTTATCTAATATATTAATCATTCCACGCCCCGCACTCGTAATGTATGCATCTAATTTAATCGATAATTACTATTTTATTAAAAATCAAACTAAATACTTAACCGGTTTTTTTGTGAAAACTGTTAAAAAAACAGACAATGTTAAGTGCTTTTTAACAAAAAAAGATCGCTGTCCGTCTGGCGCACAAAATCCCAATTCAAGACTTTTTGTAAGTATTTTAATTATTCAAACCTATATAACGTATAACAGACCGTCTTCCCAACCATGTATCTTTAACTTATGTAACAACACCTAATTAAAAATTAACACTAATAAAATTAAGATTATCTCCCCACTTGAAACTATCAACCAAAACATCGTACAAAAGAAAAAGTAAAGAACAAAAACAGCTAATCAAGCGAGTCCGATATGAACGATGTTTTCAATTACTACTGGATTGAGGTCGTTTCCTACAAACCTCACAAACGTTTAAATTTTGATAAACAAATTCAGTTACCAAAAACAATTAAAACCACAACTAACATGCATTTCTACTCTCGTAATAAATTCAGTGCCCTATCACAAAATAAAGACACAGATATGAAAACTAATGAAGCAAATGAAATCGTCTCTAAATTACCTCCACTAATATTTATTAAAACTCAAATCCAAAATTATCAAGTGTTTTGCGAGAGAATAAAAAATATAATAGAACTGACCGACGATTTTACCTGCAAACGCTTGCAACACACCTCCTTTGTCTATCAAAACTAAGTGGTTGTCGATATTTATACCAAATCCTATCCAGTTAAGGAGTAGTTGGTTAGCTATTCCTACTACACAAACCGGTCTTGAGAACCGGGTTGTTGGATCGATACAAATAAAGTTTCCTAAGTTATATTTTACAGGTCTTAGGAACTTATGACCTGCGTTCATAGACTAACACAATGGAACACGATATAGTAACGCAAAACAAGATTTATTAAATAACTAAATAATATCTACAGGGTGATTCTTTTATCAAACAACACTCATTATTTCAAAAACTATTGACTTTTTTCAAATTTTTTTTTTTTCAAAATTTTAGAACCATCTTGTTCTAGAACTATATATTTTTTAAATATTTTCACCCTTATATTTATCAGGTTAACCATTATCAACTTTTGATTTTCAAATGACAACCTATACTTAAAATTTCATAAATTAAAAAGGCTATTTTTCAATGAATTTTCACGTTTAAATTTTCATTTTTCGTTAATCCGTGTACAAGATATAGCCTCCCAAAGTTGGATGGTTTTGGGTAGTGTTTGTGTGTTATAGGTGTATGTTAGGTGGTATTTACACACAGACACCATATAAGTGTTGTTTGATAAAAGAATCACTCTGTATAGTATATAGTACACTATCACCTGAGTAACCCTGTTCTTGAGGGTAGTATATTGAAGATCACAGGAATAGCGGAGCACGAGCTGAACAATTATTAAATGATTTTTACAAGGTATGCTTCAATGTGTTTTGGACACGACCGTGGTTTAGACTCGACTGTCTGGCTATATTTTATAATATACATATATGCTCGTACTCTACGTTCCTGTGTTCTGTTAACCTAAGCTAAATCAGCGAGCGCGACATAAATGATGAGTGTCAGTAATCTGTAAATCGTTACAAGCTCTACTGAATCACTTGAAATAAACACTACCTTGTCAAATGCATACAGATCTATAATTAAATTTCTAAAAGAATCAAAAGTTCAATTTTTACATATCAATTAAAAGAAAACAGACCACACCGTATCGTCATTAGAAATTTACATCCTACCACATCGCCCGATTACATAAAAGAAGAACTCAAAAGAGAAGAATTTCAAGCGAGAAAGTGATTTTGGACCCCAGAGGCCAATATTTTTACAATACAATTTTAAATAATCATCTATCTATAATTTCACCTGATGCCCCAACCAGTAGGTTGTAAGGCAGTAGGTCATCCCACACAAATCATCACCTAGATATACTCGTACTAGATTTTTTCATAACTTCGATACCAAACCACTTAAATAATTAATAAAAAACCTTGAAGAACTGTCCAGTGACCACTCCCCAATTCTACTCCACCTAGGTGGTAAACCAAAAAACTTAAACAACACTCTACACTCAAGACAAATTAATTTCAATTTATTCCAAAAAAATTAGACGAACTCTTTTCATTAAATATCCGACTAAAATCTCGCGTTGACATAGACAGCGTTTCACAATTCTTCATAACAACTATCCATGAATCAGTAACAGAACTTCTTCCCCATCAGATACGAATATATTAATAAAACCACACTAATATACTTATTTATCCCAGGATTTAAATTAATTAATTAACAAAAAACGTCAAGCTAGAAAAAGTTGGCATCAAACACACTACCCAGAGCACAAACACGAATTAAACAAATTAACAAATAAACTGAAAAAGATCTGCAAATCTTTAAATCTAAGCAATTTCATTCATTTTTATCATCACTTACACTAATCAATGGTTCCCTTATGGATATCAATACAAAATAAAACCAAAAGAAAAAACATAGTCCCTCCTTTAACAAATCATAACAACACTCTAGCCATAACTGATAGTGAAAAAACAAATTTATTCGGCAATCACCTATTAGAAAATTTCCAACCACACTCGGATACAAATTACAATATAACAACACACATAGAAAATGTCTAGACTTTTCTTATTAGTCCACTACCTATGTTACTACCAGCTACACCAATTACACCACAAGAAATAAAATAAAATATTATAATTAGGTACTAAACTACACAACAACAAATCCCCAGGATCTGATCTAATCAACAACAAACTACTCAAAAAACTAACAAATAAAACCATTCTTTTCCTGACTCACATATACAACACAATACTCAGGTTATCATACATTCCCACAATATGGAAATTCTCAACAATAATATTAATTGTTAAGCTAGAAAAACCAAAGTTTTAGTAACCTCAACCGCCCGATAAGTATACTACCGACATTAGAGAAACTTTTCAAAGAACTACTTCTTAAAGAATAACCCCTATTATCAAAGGAAATAATATCATCCCAAATACTCAATTCAAATTCCGATCATATCATTCGAAAATTCACCATATACACTGAATCACCGATAAAATATCATCATCGTTTGACAAAAAAGAACACTGCCCGGGTGTATTCCTTGATATCGCGTAAGCATTTAATCGAGTTTGGCACGAAAGATTATTGTTCAAATTATAATCGTTTCTACCTGCTCCATATTATCTCATTCTAAAATCTTATCTCGAAGACCGACATTTCACTGTTAAATATAACAATTATTACTCTGTCTACTATAAAATCAAAGCGGGAGTACCCCAGATAAGTGACCTATCACCTATACTCAACAATATCTACACATCAGATATCCCCAAAATAAACCATACAACTCTAGCGTCATATGCAGACGATACCGATCTGGGGCCGAGCCAAACCATCCAATATAATACCCCATACAAGCTTTCTAGTCTATATGTCGTAGATAAATAACTGGAGCCCCATGGTATATGACCAACGTTGCATTACATAAGGATATACAAATCCCAACAGTGAATGAAATAGCAACTCGACAATACAAAAAGTTCCATTCCAAACTGCACTCAAACCAAAACCCTCTAATTTACTTCATGTCATCTATAACCATCCCCATCAACCCTCCGAGGAAGTTAAAAAGAAAATAGAAAGAGACGCTTTTACCTAAAAAGAAAAAAAAACGGTCTCCATAATATATGAACCCACAAAATTAAATAGGAGGTACCGTTTGATAGACGATCTTCCCTGTTCAATAAATCAAGTCATTATATTATTACCTATGTTATCATATTTACTTATTGTTCAAATTGTATAGATTGTAAATAATAATAATAATAATAATAAATATATATATTAATCCAATTATTAAATATTATGATAATGAATCATAAATTGTGTTTAGTGATAAATAATAAATATAAAATATCAATATTTGTTTTCTTTGCAAAAAAATAATAATAATAATAATATACTCAGATAACTTATTGGTTTGTCATTTTTATGTTCTATTACTTCATATATTAAATTACTCATTTTTTACGAAACGAAGTAAATCGTTACAAATAAAATAGTCATTTTTGAAAAACTCACCAAACTAAACGCAAATCATGAATAACTTAATATATTACTATAACAATAACAATAATAGTATAATAAATAATTACGATAACTTCATTAGCAATATTAATTGTAAATATTATTTAAGATTTTATAAATAATATATACAAAATTAAAGATTGTAGTGATCATAGTGGTATTAAAAATGTATGTAGACATGTTAAAGGTAGAGATTCATGAAAATTTCTAAGAGAAAGTGCAGCGAGATGAGATTAAAAAATCAAATAGTATTCGTATAGACTACCCAAAATTATACCCGTCGAGTGAAATGCATCAACTTTGAAATTATATTTTATATTTTTATTTGGTTTACAGTGTTTACCATTTATATATAGTACCAATACTTTGATATATTTTATGTTTAACTATTATAGATAATATTATTATTATAATAAAAGAATATTAATAAAATAATCAACTGATGTTGATGCTGTACCAATAAAAAAAAAAAAAATCAACAAAAGGATTCAGAATATAATATAAGTATCATATTCATAGCTGTATTGTGCACAAGTATACAACTTTAAAATTTATTTTTCACTCAATATTAAAACACACAATTTAAAAAATATATATATACTTTGTGCGTAATAATCAAAAAGGTTATTATTTTTAAATTAAGATGTTCGTAATATATAATGCAATATGCAAGTACAATTTTAATATCACCCCAATACAAAATAACGTAGATATAATAATGTATATGTATATCATATGATGGATAATAATGGTTAACAAGCATTATGTACAAATAAAATGAAAAATATATATATATTTTTTTTTTTATATATAATAATACACTATAGAAAGAACTCCCATAGAATAAATTGAACTCATTATGTTATTACATGACCATGACGATGGTCAACATTGATGTTTACTTTATCCAACCTAAATGAATTAATGTTGAAGAGTTAAAAAAATGTGAACATCAATCAGTCAATGTGTCATAACAGTTAAAATTTACGGGTTTGTTTGATATATTGCCATTATTACATGCTTTTAACAAATATTGATAATATATAAAATAAAATATGTTTAATTTAGTTATTAAAAAGGTATTATTAGAAACATTTCTTATTATAACTATATTTGTGTAAAAAATTATAGGAAATTAAAAAAAAAATATATGCTTAGAATTGCTTTATAAATAAAACGTATTAGTTTGAGTTATTTTTTTTTCATCGGAATACGATATACTTTCATTTGAAATTTCACAAAATGTCAATATTTTAAAATTTACATTTATTTCGCAGTGCTCGCTCTTCGTTTTTCAATTGCATCACGTAGTTTTACTCTTACACTCTACTTTTTTAATCATAAAATTAGCCTGCCTCAATGAGATTTTTTGACCAGTTAAAACTTCATCGGATGATATTAAACTTTCTTTGCACACTCAAAACTGATTTCTGGTGTATATAATTGATTTATAACACCATCTAAGGCACTCAATTTATAAAAATCATCAAGACGTATAATTATATATCGTACCTATACATATACAGCAATTTATTGAGCAAAGTAATACGACTTATTAAAACTGTCAACTTATTAACGTTAACTTAAACATTGCACAAAGTATAGTATTATATTATAATATTATTATAATTGCGACTTCACTTTAATTCCTAGACTACCCTACTATTATAACAACATTCACCAATTTAAATCAATCATATCATTAGTGTGCAGTAAACGTCATCATTTACAAGTGAATGTAGCTGTAAATACAGCACAATGTTAATCAATGCATCAAGACTCGATAATGATTGTTGTTTAATCGTCAAACACTCATTATTTCAAAAAGTATATGATATATTAAATAAAATAAAAAATAAACAGTCGTTATTTAAAAAAAAAAAAAAACTAAAAATTTTAAAAATATTGTTTACTTAAAGACTACTTAATTTTACGAAACCACACCATTTTTGTTCATTTCAAAAACATGTTTACTTTTTCAAATAATGAGTGTTGAAGGATAAAAAAATCAGCCTGCACAAATTATGTCTCCATCCACATACACTTATCATCACATCCGTATCGATCGTGAGACGAAAATCTGAATTTCTATAAATAAAAAAAAAATCAGTTGAATTGCGTGGCTGTGCATGATTTTCACAAAGGTTACATGAACAGATTTTTCAGAATAAAATACGCGAGTTTTCAACATTCACACAGTCTAAAAACGAGTCGGCTCGCTATTGAAATGCATTAGCAATATTGTAATACATATAATAATATGGTTATTATCCGTAAAATCGAATAACACGCTTATATACGTACCTATATGACTAACAAACACTCGACAGGCGCTTTAAACTGCACACAATATATACGAACGAACACGCCAACGCTTTGTATTATTATTGTTGTAATGCGAATATTACATTACTCGTATTTTATACAAAATGTGCAGTTTTCAGTCGTTCGCTTGGCGTTTGGGCTTGGAAGAGGACGATTGCCGATTTAATAAATATATATATATTATATTATATTATTATGTGTGTATTTGTTTACGAATAGGTTAAGTGTATTGACGAGAATAACATGTATATTTACGATTAGGTGGGTGGTTAACGGGGGGTAGACACACCTACCCTGAGTATAGTGGCATAATATATGTTATATTGTAGCCGCAGCAGCACATAGCCGGTCATTTTCAAATCGACCGCCATCATTAATTTAAAAACAACAACGGTATTATTTCCCACCCATCTCTTCCCCATTCCATAATTCCATTACACCACGACCCGATAGCAGACAAACTATTTACCGCATTTCGTCGCAAGCAGATTTATGCGGGGATATTAAAAATTTAAACGAAATGCATCCAAGCCGGAAGTCGATTCTACAGAATAATAATACAATAATAATGTTTTGCGGTAGTCTGGTACAATAATTATTATTACTCGTAGGTATTGATATTGTTTTAGATGATCTACAGAAACTTTTCTCACTAAACAAAAAATCATCATGTGCTGGTTCCTATTTATTCAAGAACATTATCATAAGAAATAAAATGAACTTAATTACGAATTGGCACAAACTTCCATTTTACATACATATCAATTTTAGAGGATGTCAGCAAACTGTGTATTTAATCATCCTTTGACACACATGCAATGTAAATAGAGCACATTTACGCACAATAGTTATTATTACAAATCCACAATGCAAAAATTAGATAAGTAATAACTAACGAATTATTATTCAATATTAATACAAAATATAAATTTGACTTGTAGCAATTTGTCTGTTATGGATGGCGATCCACATTCAGACGAGTGATTCGGGATGTATAACACCGAATAACTATTTATTTATTTTTTTTAAATATCTCACCTGTACCAAACTCATACGTTTTATTGACAAATCAATACTAATAATATTGTGATTAATATACTTTGCAATGTCTCGTCTTTGCTCTGAACTCATTTTACTATAAAATTCTGCAAAAAGTATGGACTCAGCAAAGAGACTGCAAACGCAGCTAATAGCGCACGAGTTTATATCGTTACAGCAGTATCGTATAATATAATATACGCGAAAAAACGATTTCACCAAACGGCTTTTTGAATGGAAATCTAGAAGAGCAAAAAACTGTATTTTGCACTCCTTTAAGACATTAACAACAGTGAACAGACACAAAAAGATTGAAAATATACATCTTCAAACAGCCGGTGTTCAAAAACCACCCTGGTAAAAATAGTGTTTTAATTTTACCTTGGTATTTACGTGCGTCGTTAACCGAAAATTGTGATATTGTAATTTGTACTAATATACGTAAGTTTAATAGGTTTAAAATGGCTTTTTTAAAACGTTGCTTCGATTAAAACTATGTTTTTTTTTCAATGTATCGAACAACTCTATAAACTGTTAAATTATTTTTTTACAATGCTTTGTTTAAAACATTAAAAGTATGTAAAATTACAATTTTTGAAAATGAAAAATAATTGTTTATTTTTTTAATTACCAACAACGATTTCAACTGAATATCTAACTAATAAATCAAAAACCAATAAATATAAATTTGATCAAATGATAGTATAACTAAATTAGCTAACTGATAAAATTGGATTTTAAATTTTATAAAAACGATTTTATAATAATTTGTTTATTCAATTATTTGTGATCTACCGACTACTAACATTGATGTAATCCTATTAATATTAAACATCATAAGTAAAAAATGTATATTAAACTGCACTAAAAACCGTGACTATACAATACAATCTTATGTTTATTAGCCTAAATAAATAGTAGTAAACACCGATTAGAAAGTTTAAAACAGTATTTAAATATCATTCAAGATTGCAACAAATATTTCAATTTTATCAGAGTTGTAAAAAACAATTATAATATATCTACCAAAAAATAAATATATTTATAGATAGGTTACCTATGTTGTGGAGAGAAGCGAGAAAATTGAGATGATTTAAATATTTCATTGTTTACTTCTCGACTTTACTTACAAGTCTTCTGCTCGGACGTGGAATGGACAGGTAATAAAATGTTCTACATTTTCAAACGTGGTTCTCGTGGTAAATGGAAATGAATAGCTACCGTTTATAGTTGTTAAATTAAGATAGTTACCTATAGATCAGATCGTATTTCTAACAGAAGCTTATATTAGATAAGCTCATTATTTATTTTCAGTCACAGATAATATAGTGTAAACATCGTCAGTTTAAAATGTAAAAAAAAATATTAAAATATGTCATTGCATTATTATTAGTCCTAAAATCATAAAAAACAAAATTATGTCTGCTTTGAATATCTAATTCAAACTAAGTCTAAAAGAAAAATTATAATTGGTGTACTGTCGATTAAAAGTCTGTGCTTAATCACTCATTACCAAAGTTAAAAGCTCTATATGCATAACGGGTCTACAAAAATGTCAATAAAACCACAACAAAACATTTACCGAATCTCTTTATCCAGCTCCACAGTGAGTGAAGTCTAAGATTAGCCACGGATACCGTTTGGGCTGGCAAATATAGTATTTGATCATATGATACAACCGATCAATACACGTATAGTAATAAATAACAACGGTGCTTAAAGCTAAAACAGAACAGTATGATAATAGGTAAGTATATAAAAAACTCACGGTTTGTCGGTGCCTTTGAGCTCGTGAAAAATAATAATGAACAAAAAACAATATTTGTCATAAAAAGAACGGCACTTTATGCTCGTAAGAAATAATAATAATTCCTCGCTGACTGTGTGCAACGAACTGCCAACTACGTCGGCCGTGTCAATAGTTTACGAACCAACTCGTCGGCGGCCGCCTAATGTGCTTATTATATAATTCATACACGACACAATTATAACAAAAATAAACAATAATATACAGCGAACAGGAGAATGGGTTTTGAGCGTGTGTGTGTGTGTGTCGGTCGGTTGGTGGGTGGAGTATCTTATGAATCGCTTAGACTATCTTGCCGGCGACAGATA
Source organism: Diuraphis noxia (assembly GCF_037042655.1). Lineage (NCBI taxonomy): Eukaryota > Metazoa > Arthropoda > Insecta > Hemiptera > Aphididae > Diuraphis > Diuraphis noxia. Next base: position 67,973,603 of record NW_028301712.1, on the reverse strand, counting down.
CTATTCAGATATCACTGATTACAACCACTTTTGTGTGATTTGTCCGGAAATAGTTGAAAATATCGATTATTAAATCAGTTATAGTAATAGTCATTTAATCTCAGGTTCCTCGCCGGCGAGGAATCAGTAATATTTTAAATGTTTGTTAATTTATATGTAATTGTTATTTATTGAATCGTATAATACTCTAAACATGATATACTTTTAAAAATACTTTGGCTTGTTTTGAGTTATTTATTGATCCTTTCAATATTTTTTTTAATTTTTTTTTATATTTTTTTTTTCTATAAATGTAAATAATATTTTACTCGTTGTACAAAAAAACTTTGAAAATTTAATTTAAGGGTCCATATAAGTTGTTATAAAAGTAGTTAGTAAATAAAATAAAGAGCCAATGGTACAATTTTTTAATTTTTTTTTTTTATGAGTAGGTTAATGCCAATTATGATATTGTATTTTAATACATATTTTCACCTCAATATCAGTAAGAATAAAAAAAATTATTAATCCATGAATTTTAACTATTCCAAAACTAAATTTGTTGAAAAAGAATAAAAAGATTTATTTAGTTTTTTTTTAATTGCTACCTACATAATAATATTACAATATTAGTTATTTGTTGAAGCTGCTTTTATCATTATTTAGCGAGTACACTAGTATTCGGATAGAATGATATTTATATTATATAATATAATATAATATATTTTATATTATATTTATTTATATTGTTATATTCTGTGGAATGATCAATAAATGGTCTAAGTATTTCAATAAAAATATTCAATTTATTTATTTTTAATAGGTACCTATTATATTCGTAACAATCAATATATTTTCTTATTTATCATACTTGCTTATAAATAAATCACGATCCCGACTAACCAAAAATGGTTTCATGGACTGAATATATTATAAGGATACCATATTATGATGTTCAAGAAATAATGATAAACAATTCTAAGATGGATAAAAATCAAGAAGAAAAAAAACCACTTTAAATAAAGAGTATTTTGTTTTCAACAAATAATAAACCGAAAAATTTCAAATTATTACCAATATATTATATTTAAACTTTGAATAAAGGCATGTCGTATTTAATAAAGCTTTTGGAAAATCTTTATAAAAATTTGATTTTGATATTTTTCTTACTATTTTTTTTTTAACTATTGTAATAGCTTATATTAATAAAAATATGGCAATGATATCAATTGGAAGATTTTAGTTGTTCATTTGTTATTTACTTTTTCTTTGTTTTTTATACTTTTTTATGTCTGGCTGAATAACGCGGCATTGCTTATCCACCTGTGTGCAGAATTATTGTGTTATTACTATTTTACAACTATGGAGAAATGCCAAATTTCAAATCTTAAAAAAATCTAAACGTTTTTCAAAATGTAACTTTGAGAAAAATTACTAACTGTCCCCCGTACATTTCAAATCACACCCTCTACACCGATCTCCGTCTAAAAACCGTCCAAGAAGAAGCAAAATAATTTTATAAGCGTTTTAATGATCGTCTCATAGTCCACACAAATTCAATAATCATAGAATTAGCACTAAGCGAAATTCCTGGTAATCCTATCCGACGACTAAAAAGAAGATGGTGCAAGAGATCCCCTAAACAGCTAAACAACTAATGGTTAAAAAGTAGTTTAAAAAAAAAAGCTAATAGGAAGTGTTACTACTGGGCGGCTTCTTCCGACAACTCATTCATGTCACTTTAAATTAGCCCATATTCTTATTGTACCTCAGGGTAAAGATTGTATGTTTCTTAAAAAAAAAAAAAAGTTGAAATAAAATAACTATTTTACTACTAGTTTCTATATTGAAAGCATGTAGAAATTGCGTTTATGCCATAAACATTTTGAAAAAATTATTATTTTTAATTTTATTTATAAAATATACTTGATTTATTACAAATAATTTGTTTCTATGTATTGTTTTTAAAAGTTGTAAGATACGACGTCAGATTTTACCTCATCTGTCCGAGTAATTAATGGCAACCATTTAAGTACAAAAAAAACTTATTCCTACTATTACTATTATAACCTACTACCAATGACGCCATTTATAAAAAAGTCTGAAATTTCACTGTGAATCTCAAAATCTTTTCTTATGAAAATTTTTAAAATGTTAATTTGGAAAATCCTTCTTTATAGTGAGTTTCTACATCGTAGAACGAAAATTTTGACTAAATTTCAAACTCAAAACTTCGGTGGTTTTGATTACTAAATGGCTATGTGATGATGAAATCAGTCTGTCGATTGGAACAAGTTATTTTCACATATTATTTAGATTAAGCAATAAAAGTAATTAATAAGGAATTATTATTTTTAGTATTTATACTTAATGTTAGTAATAATACAATTTATAAATTAAGTGTTAATTATTATAATGTAGTTAATATATAATCGCAATGTTTTGTAATATTTTTTGCATTGAAGAAGTAGTTGAATAATATTTAATTGGAAATTATGTGAACTTAATGATTGGAGTTATTAGTGAAATAAATGTTTCGCCTGTTTTTTTTATACATATATAACAGTGCATTTTTCCATTTTTAAATGGATTCGGCTGTCTATATGAGCGAGTTTTTGTTTACAGGGAACCTGTTAAAAATATTTATTATATTCTTAAAACTTTATATTTTCATTTATTTATAATTGTCACTTATTGCTTTTGACAAATTTAAATTGAAACTTTATGAAAACCATAATATTATGTGTAGGTACTTTGTGAATAGCTTATAACATTTTAAAAATCATAGAATAATAAATCATAAATAATATCTTACTATTTACTTGACTTATTATACCGATACTACAATAAAAATACTTCGTTTGGATGTTAATAAATTTCAAAAACCCTCACTTTTAATTTTTAAAAATAACTTAATTCTCAACGTTGTTACACATTCAAAACAGTATGCCAAACCCAATTTGTAGTATTCTAGGAATTTTTTACGAGTGATATTGTTTTGTGATGTGTTCATCTTATATTATTTATTTTCTTTGTTTGTTTTCCGGGGTAATAGATATGTTGTAAAAATTTCATCTATCCCATTTGGAAATTTATGTTCACAAACATAAGGTACCTGAAATTATGACACAGATAGACATACTGAGTAATTTACCCCAACACGAATAGAAGAATTTTTTTTTTAAATACTAATTAATTTAAAATTTGATTTATATAATTTTTAAGTTTAATTAAATAATAACATCTAATTTTCAAATCATTAATATTTAAAAAAAAAAATACTATTGTATATTAATTTAATGTTTAGTTTTATAAAATAAAATATTGTTAACTATTGTAATGATTAAATATATTATTTTTGGCTCTTTTAAAAGCCACAGATTTAGCTGCCTCCTCGGATATCCAATCTTCAATCATATACACAGACTCTCTCAGTGCCCTCACAAACTTAGCAAATCCACAAAAAAACAACCCAATAGGCAACCTAATATTAAACATTATATTCTTATCCAAAAAAGACATCAGATTTCTATGGGTACCTGGACACAACAACATACCTGGTAACGAAATTGCCGACGAAATAGCCAAAAGAGCAACGAAAGAACCAACTGAATTCTGGAATATAACAACACATTTAGATACAAAACTCCATATAAACACTAACCTTGACCAAATCTGCCTTCAAGAATGGAGATCAGTACGAAACAACAAGCTAAGAGAAATAAAATCATCCACCCTCCCTTGGTTGCCTAACACATCACTCCCGCGTAGACATCAAATCGTACTCAACAGATTACGAATTGGCCACACACGTTACACTCATGAACATCTAATGAGCAAAAAAGAACAACCTATATGCACCTCATGCAACACCGTGACTACTGTCAAACACCTTCTAACAGAATGCCTCCTCACAAAAGATGCCAGAGAAAAACTCATGCTCCCCAACAACCTATGTGAAATACTAGCACCAAACACGGAAAGAACATCTTCACTCCTAGAACTTCTCAAAGAAACGAACCTTCTACAAAAAATATAACTATATATTTATTGATATCATATTATTTATCTTATATACTTTTCTTCTTTATACTCTAGTATCATTATGTAAATATAATTAAACTGTAACATGTATATCTTAAACGCCAATAACCCTGGTAGTTGAGGCGTATTTCTAAATAAAAATAAATAAAAATAAAAAAATATATTATTTAATAATTTAAATAAGAACTCTCGTGTTGTTAAAACAATTTTTAGTTTGTATTTTTTGCATTTACCCTTTGTAATGAAACAAAGGAAAATCATAGCAAAAAAGTTTTCTGTCAATAGTTATGGTTTCTGAAGTCATTAATTGCAAAACGATAATAATAAAACAAAAATAAACTCTTTTTCTTTAGCAACGTTTAATAATTTCTATGCAGATCCTGCAAGTTTCTAAAAGTTTTTTTATAGCGATTACCCCATGATATCTTTGAACTTTGATGGTTAAAAAAAGTTTTTTGACTTTTAATAGTACCCTTGGTGAAGCGCGTAAACATAAAATGTGTAGACCAATTCAATTTATTGCCATTCTATTCATTTCAAATTGATATAAATCTTAAGTAATATAGTGCTATAATGTAATACTAGGTGTCCGTGTACAAAGGAAAGGTGGATGCCTATTACAGTAATAATATACTAATATTCAATATTGATACTACTTTATAGTATTATATTATGACACTAAGTTAGCTAAATAATTTCGATTTTATGACAAAATTAATAATATAAATGTTAACTATTAATACCATCAAAATATAATTACATTATAAAATGATCACAATATCACAGTATCCTCACTTACATTGGTAAAATATTCATCGTCAACATATTTTATTAATAATAGTTATGATTTGTTATAATTTATAAGCAAAAACAAATTCTACATTAATCTCTATACTTATATAAATTTCATAAGTTATGCAGTTCTCACTGTCTCATAACCATAGCAGTACTTAGGTTAATTGTTAAAAGTTGATCAAAATTAAATGACGGGCTCAGCAGTATCTCACGTGACAGTACTACATAATACGTTAACCCAACTCGAAACTCATCATCTCCGATGTCAACCGTAGCTTTTTCTAAAGTTATTACTTGTGACTGATAGATGCTAAAATCACATTATATAAGTATTAACTTTTTTCCACTATAGTGGAACAGGATTTCCATAAATATTTGGTATAATATAATGTTTAGGGAAAGTCACCGTCTAGCTAGTACGCACAACGGTATATTTTCATAGTAATTATTTCCTTCAATATTTTGATCATAAACAATAATAATATCAGTTATTGTACCAACTAAACCCTTTGAAAGTTCAAAGATGGATGTGCATAATAAATATTGTGAATTTAAATAAACGTAACTATGCAGCTAGTCCCCGATGAGTTTCATCTGAGGACGCACAAGCTGCTTCTGTTACAGTTATGTATTGTATTAATAAACTAATTTCAGATTGTCATTATTGATTAAAATATATTGTTGAGTTTCACGTAAATTATGATTGATTTCGATCTAATCGTCAAGATCTGTCTGATAAATATAAATTTTATGTTGACAATTATATATTGATTATAGGATTAAGATGCTTATTTCATCGGCATTTACATATATTATTCAAAATTAAATTATTGTACAATCATTAAGTATATAAAATTATGAACATATACACAATATTTTATATCCATGTAATAATATTATGGTATAAATTAAATTTTTTTTTAATCAAATTTTATTTATTTATAAATATGTGAAATTTTAGGTTTATTTAAAACTACTAGCTAGTGAACCTCAAAAAATATGAATCCTAGAAAAGTCATTACACTTTTTAGACTATCACTGTTATATATTTCAAATTTGATTCAAATATTTGTTTAAGAGGAATAGCTTTAATAATTTTAAGTTCAAGTAGAGGGTAGAAAGGATTTCCTTCACTTCACTAAAATAATTTATTCTGCCCATTAAATACACTAATACAACTATAACAGTGGTATTAATATTATGATAATAATCTGATTAAATCATTAAAATTAAAAAATAAATAGTCAAAACACAAGTATAGTATTTATAAAAAAAATTATTATTTCATTATAGTTACGGTTACAATTAAATTATGCTTAATAAATGTGATCGTTTCTGATATTTTTATTTTATCAATCAAATTATTATTACTCTCAAAATTATATAAAATTCTCCTTATAGGATTAAAAATAATAACAATAATAATTATAATAAAGTATTATTGCTTTTAAATTTGAATTTAACCAGTTTGTGCATGAACAAACAATGTTATAGTGTGATTAAAATAAAATCTTTTGTCATTATACATTTTAAATTTAGAAAATTTTTTTTTTTTTGTTGCAGGTTCACTATTCTTAGAATTATCCGTACAAGGTGACTCTGGGGGTGTAGATTCTCCAGTCACCACTATGAGATTCACTCAGTTTTCATTAATGGTTTTTTTCTCTTTTGTCTCGTTTTTAGGTTCCTGATATTCTAACATAGTTATTTCTTTTGTTGGAAATACGAACTGAGCTACGATTAAAGTTTTTTTCCGACATAGTCTCAAAGTCGTAGGTATAGCGGGTATAGCGTTGTTTTTTGGTTTAACATTGTTCTTTTTTATTTTGATTCAAAATTTAAAAAAAAAAAAAACAGAATTTTACTTGCAAACCTGATTGAAATACGATGATAGTATATTACAGTGACGTTGAACTTGTTTTTTAAATAATTTTTTTAATTTATTGATCGGGATAACATTTGATATTTAAAAGATAATTTTTTGGCAAGTGAAATTCATCATTGTTAATATTTAAACTATTTATGAAATTCTTAATATTCAATTTGGTATATTTCATCAAAAAAAAAATTTTAATATATTATTTAGGGGACTGTTATAGTTGCCGGGTGGATTTAGGCATCGGTTGCGACTCGCGCCGTCGCCGGTTCGAATCCCAGTCATGGGTGGTATCGCTTTTCGGGTAGTTCACATTGTACATATATACATATAAATATTTTTTATTGATTTTTGTATAGGTACGAGATAATTAATAAATAACGATTTAATTTAAATTCGATATCTACAACAGCAGTTGCTGGTATTTAATGACCATATAAGTATATGAAGTTTTGTTTCAATAATAATTTCAAAATTTAATTCCTTTAAATTTCTGACACCACGGAGTATATCAGCTGAACAAAAATAACCAAGATATTTTGAAAATAGAAATGAATTGTTTTGTTTCTCAAAATAAAATAAATTGAAATATAATTTAAAATAATAATAATGAAAAAAAAAACATTATCTTTCTGCATTAATTAACCATATATGAGGATGTATTCAATTATTCTGTAACACTGCTGTTGCATCGCATTTATATATCAATAAGATTTATGTACATATATTTTACCTTACTACCATGCGTTTTTAGGTTTCAATTTTTTCCTATGTATGTTCCTGCAGCAGCTACTCTTGAATTATTCAACATTGATACCATATTTTCTTTAACTGATATAAAGGGATGTGTATGTATATTATTATGTATGCGTACATGTACATATGCAATCACAACAGAAGAAATGTAATGGGATGAAAAAAAAATATAAGTAAATATATTTTAGACTAAAAAGCTTACTGATAGCCATATGCGTGGCTAAACCCACACATACACGCAGCGAATTTATTTTACTTATAGAGAATAGTATTATCGTTGATTATATAAATACTATAGATTGTGGTGTTTCGGTTGTCTGCCATAATACTTTTGGTAGATATTAATAAGAAATTAAGAGCCAAGTCAGTTTTTTAGTGTTACTTGTCTGATAGACAAAGATTTTATATGAGCGATCTTAAAAAAAATAAAATTTCTAACAGTGTTTTTTACTTCAGTCGTTATCAAAACAAATTATATGCTGATTATTATAGTAGGTATTCAATGACCTATTCATTGTAACACAAAAAATAGATACGTATTTTAATTGAACGATCATTTTGTGTAGGTGAATTTTTTCCATACATTTTATTAATAATTGGATGATAACTATTTGTTGACCTCGCTACTCGTTAATAATAAAATTAGTTTATTTATTTCATATCATTTATTCATGCTTTGAATGAATAATAGAAATATTCAAAAATTATCGCAGATTATTATTATTCAACAACAAATAAAAAAATTAACATTTGTACTTAAAATGATTACTAAAAATTATCATTTGTGAATACAGAGAATCTAAGATCCAGTCTCATCAGGTTGTAACTAACGGCAGGTTTTACATAGTAAAGTTTCAACAAGTATGACGAGGAAAAACCGCACTGAGCTAGTGACAGCTATCATGCAACGATACGATGATGACTCGTTTGTTAACAACCTACAAACAATCAGCAACAACTTTAACGATCCAATAGATATATATACCAGTAGATTTCAGAAACTCTTCACTCTTCAATTTAATCTCTAATCGTCAATAAGTCATCAAGAACTTACAACACAGACGACCGGAGACCAGAAGAACAACCTACACCGACTCTACAGCTCAAGTTCAGATCGCTTAGCAGACCAGCGTCGAGGCGAAGCGAACGCAGCGTGACCAGAATCAGCCGACCAATAATAGTCGGGGAACGAATACCATCGAACCGGCAACAACAAATTCGACGACGTTGAGCACCCGGGACGACGATTGAAACCGCCGCGCGCCGGACCGAACGTCATACAACACAATATACACGATTGCTGTCATCGACCCCGCCCTCTCCCTCGCCGATCACTTGCTAATGTACCGTCGACCCGAGCTCCTTTCCGTCAAGTAGTAGCCGCTTGTACAAGTTACGCGCTACTGGTGGATTACTCCTTCCCATCTTGTAATTCTGTATCTTATTATCTCACACCCATTATATGTGATAGGACCGAACGATAATATCGTCGGTCAACACGAGCTCTCAACGTGTCAGTCCGCTTGTGTAAGCCTGGCTGACGCATCCGTGAATCTCACTCCTCCCATATATTGTACAAGTATTAAATTATATATTACTTGTGCTATGTACTGACGTCCCGCTGAGACATCTAAACACGCATATACACGTAGATATGTATAAGTGACCCTGGGGCGTATGATTTCGCCATCCAATTATATTGTGTAGGACCTCAATAGTTATATCGAAGGCCAAACTTCTAGCCTTTCCAAAATATTACCATAATTGGAATTAAATATACGAAATATTAAATATGAAATCGTAGTCTTGGCAGGCGTATCTAGAGATATGATTAATGTCGTCGGATTCTGGAGATTACGTATCGCGAATAACCAGGATGTGGCCGACCGGTCGCATGGGCGTGGGAAGCTGCGATATTAAAATAATACACGCGTACGCTTTTGCACGACTCGGCCATGGACACATACGTATCTTATCGATAGGAGAGGAAATGCAGGGAGTAGGACTATCTGGACTATATAGGAGAGCCCCGATTAGACCCAATTCAGACGTGAGCCACCAGAGTCAGAACAAGCACCTTCACGCCAGACACCAGTCCAATTTAATTATTCGGACTTAGAATATTTTGCAACCAAATCATTTTGTACAGTAAAAGTGTTTTATTTACATAGTAATCAAATAAATATCTAATAAATTAATCACAAATTAAGTTGTTATACTTATTACACCCAATCCATCTACCTCAACACCAGTCGTTTGTCCTCCTGTATGCTGGGACGCTACACTTGTATAAATAAAAGACCAGCCATTAAATCCTAGAACCTAGGTATATTTATTTCTACAATGAACGGTTGGTAATTAAACTTACCACACCGTATCAAGGTGAATCAGGTAGCCGTTCTGATGAAACAGCTTGCCACGTACATCGTATAGATAAGGTTTTTTTTCAAGTGTACGCCGCTCAGGTGCTTAGTAAAATGACCACTTTTACTGAATGATTTGTCACAAATCTCGAGAAATATAGTTTCGCTAGTGTGTGTTCTCAAGTATCTTTTCAAATGTCCATTTAAGATGAATGATTTGTCACATACATCGCATGGGTATGGTTTCTCTCCCATGTGCACTCGCTGGTGAAAACAGGTGAAAACAAGTGGCGATCTGACGGTTCACTAGCAAACATATACATGACAGAAACCATAACCGAGCAATGTATGTGACAAGTCTTTCAGTAATAGTGGTCATTTGACGGTCCACTAGCAAACGCACTTAGGAGATAAATACATGACAGTCACAACGTACGTATAAGGTTTTTCTCCCATATATGTCCGCTGGTGAACCATAAAATAACCACTATTACTGGAAGACTTGTCACATACATCACAGGAATACCTATGGTTTCTCTCCCGTGTGCGTTCACCAATGCTTAGTCAAATTACCATTATGATTGAATGTCACACGTTACATGAGTAGGGGAAAGGTGTCCAAAGCAGCCACCCTAAGGTTCAACACAGTGTCACACTTTAGGATTTATTTTTTTTTTTTATGAAACCTTCAAGATTGTCTAGTTGAACTTGTCAGGAATCATAATTTCCAATCAGAAACAATTTTAAACAAATAAATAAATAGTTATTGTCATTTTTTTAAAAAGTACAAAATTGTTCACTTTGCCCACCTAGGTGTTCAAAGTGGTCAGCCCATGTCCACATAGACTGCTGGTTTAAAATTTCTATTATTATTAATTATTTTATAATATTTTCATAAATGTATGTAATATGTATATAATACAACTTATATTGTATTCTCAAAACAACTTTTCTTTGATAAATAAGTAACTTCATTTCAAGCTTTGTGTTTCTTACTAATTTTTTTATAATTAATTAACACATTAATCAAACTTGATATTTTTTTGGTGAGTAACAAAACTATTTTATAAAATAAACATATTATTAACCTTATTAAGCTTTTGAAAACAAATAATATTTATTACATAAATTATAGTAGTGACCACTTTGCCCTTTTAATAATGTTTAATTTACTATTTAAAAAATAATAATCATGTTAACTAATTAAACTTAAGCTAATTCTATGACATATAAAAACTTATGTAGATTTTGAATAAAAATAATTTGGGTATATTAATTATTATGTTCATAAAATATAATTATTTATTCAGAGCACATATTTTAGATCAACAGCATCGAAAAATTAAATTTTTTTTTAACGAAAACGGTAAATGTTTCTGTCAATAGTGGTTTACCAATCGATAAATATGATAACAATGAACCAAACCACGTGATGAAACCAGCTGTTTATTTATTTATCACAGAATGATTATTTATTTATTATTATTTATTTATTTATCACATGACCACTTTACCCACTATGGCCACTTTGTACACCTTTCCCCTACTTTGTTTGGCCCACGTGTGTTTTATGGCTATTGTTAAGATCGTCCATTTAAATGTTTTTACCGATTTTTGGGCAATGTCACCTTTATCGCTGGTGCACCAATTAAATGTTAATAAACTACAGGTTATTTATTTGTGTATAGAACCAATAGCTATAAGTTTTTGTTTTTTTTTTTGTAAAATTGCATGGTTATTAAGATATATTGGTATTGAAAAATTAAAATTTTTATCATTTCCAGGTTTTTGAGCCAACACATATTTTGTTTAACTACTATTTAAGCTATTAGCAAACGAAAATTTAAAAGATTTTAAACAATTAATTCACTCAATATTGAGAGTTTCAAATATCTGTTTGAAATTGTATAATAATATAGGTACTACCAAACGTTAGTTTTTAATATTTTTAAGAAAGAGTATTATTGCCTCTTCTTTACAACATTTATGCATCTCATCAACTAACCACTTCTAATACGTGAGTAGTGGAATAAATTAATGAAAAAGCGTTAATTCCCATTCAATAATGCCCTAACTGTGTCTCTAGAAATCTGAAAAATCACCTTCATAATGTTATAGAAAATTGTTTTACCAAAATTTTGGACAAAATAAATAATATTTAACCATTATGGCATATTATTATGAATGGTAAGTAGTTTTGATATTAAATTAATAACTGTTCTAAATTTGGTACTGACTATTCTGGATAAAATGTTATAAATCTATAATATTCACATAAAAATTATAGTGATTATTTATATTTCTGTTCTTCTATAGTGTATATTATATACTATGAATGACTGAGTGAGTCGGGTACTAAATGAATCTGATTTGATTAATAACATTTGGAATTTATTTTATAGTTGCCTACATTTTTTTTTTTTCTAATAATAACAATTTAATTATCATAGCATAAAATATCCAAGACATCTATAAAACATTAATTTCGTAAAATCGGTCAGATGTTATAGTAGGTATCAAAAATATGTCATTATAATTATTGCTCGTTTTATTTTTATTATTGCATCTTGCGATTATCACCAACATAATATAATTTAATGCTATTTTCTTCCACACAGTCTCAGAGTATTACATTTATAAATTTGAGTGAGCTGTAGATATCGAAATGATTGTTATCCAAAGACGTTTCATTAGCAAAGTGTGTTCTGACGTGATAAGTCCCAGTGGAGTAATTATTAAATACTCCCAAAAGTTTTCAATCCCTTCATTCCCATGACGTGGTTCGTACGTCCTTTTGTTCAAACATAGATGTTTCATGCACGATAGTGATAATAATATATACCTTATGCAGACTGACTGTATTATTATTATGATCTAATAGCAAGGATATGCGCTGTATAAATCTTAAGAATTTAGCCAAACATCGAATAGCAAGTGGCGTTTGGCCAAACACAAAATGGATTTATGATTAACGGCCAGGTCATGACACCATAACCGTTTTTATAATTTAGTGCCAATTCTCCTTAAGTTATATAAATATATACATTTATAAATTAAAGATTGAACATCATTCGTAGAAATAATTTTATCAATTTTTATTAGTTACTTAAAAAACTGGTTTCCATTGCAATTATTCCATCTTATATATAAACATACCTAATATTGTAATATATTTTTCCATGATTAATCTATCTAAAACATAGTTTTTGAATCACAAATCCTACGATTTTATATATTTATTTTGGATTAAATTATTATTATTGTCTAATGTTATATATTTTGAGATATATGCATTGTGCAGCCACAATGTAACTTTCTACCAACAAATTAGTAAAATTAGTAATTTTAAAATTGTCAATTCTAAGAACAACAACATGTATATGAACACATTACGATGAAATTATAATTTAACATCACAATATTGAAGAACTTGATTGATACATATTTGATAAACTAAAAATTTAGAATTAAAATCGTATATTTTTCAGGAATTAAAAAAAATATTATTCCTTTTCAAAAATATGAAAAATTTAAATATTATAAATAATGATACATTTTATATATTTTTTATACGTTTATATATATACATATTATATATTATATATTTATCTTTAAATTTTCCAAGAAAAATATGTTATTATTTGCTTTTATTTAGGACTTAATTTTTTTGTGATAAAATATCAATACTGAGAATGCTTTACTACCGCACTAATATTAAATATTACCATTTGGTACCTTTGTACTTATCAATTTTGTTTAAAAACAAAATATTCAAAGTAAAAATAATTTTACAGCTTAATTTTAAGGTTAAGAAATATACATCAAAATTTTAATGAATATTTTTAATTTTTACAAGCTTTAAGTAAAAAAATAAACTTTATCAAAATACCAAATTTAAGAAATGTAAGTTTTTCCTTAGTTTCTGAAATATTTAATTAACAACTTTAAATTTATAACACTCATTACCTCTATTATATGGACATTAAATCATTCCTCCGATAAAAATTGCCTTTCTAATAATGAAAAAGTATTTGTGTTTTATTAATTAAAATAAAAAAAGGTGAATTCTAGACGTTTTTATCGTTAAGTCTATTGTATTTAATTTAAGATTGTATAATATAATTCATTCCTATCCTAAATATAACCTAATATAATCAAAGGAATATACACCTTGCAAATGGTGGCTCTGGCCTCGATCGGTTTGGTTTGAGAGATATTACTGTAAAGATAAGAATGTGACATAGATAACCATAACTATCCCTATACTTATTCTATAATAATCATACCATATTAAATTGTCATTGGATCGAAATACATAGGTGGAAATATTAGTGTCTGGTATTTATTTATTTTGTATTTACAGTACATTCAAAAAACAAAATACTTTTTAACAATTATTAGTTATCATAAGACACAAAATACAAAATATATTTCAAATAATTTTAACTTGAATACTGTTCATCACTTATTATAACAATAAATTAGGCAATCATTACTTCAAAGTCTGTCATTTATTCAAAAATAAACTTTTAGTTGTGGATAAAATAAATTTCAACTATGCAATTTAAATTATTACCTACTCATTTAAATACCTACAGTTTATTTAAATTAAAGGCGGTTTTGTTAGTAAATAAATTATTGAGTAATGTAAAAATGTTATCACATAAATTTCCAAGTTTATTTTCTTATGTTACAATGAATTAGCTGTTTTAATTAATTACCAGTTTTTCCATAGCTATCATATATATTTTATAATATTAAAATACAAATTTCGTTTAAACACTATATATTTTCATATTTTTAGAAAATAAATAATAATTAGGTTTTAATTTTTTTCGAAATATGTTGGAATAATAATAAATACCTTCATACAATATTAATTATAATACTTGTATAAATTATAACACATCTGAATTCTTAATAGCTTGTGATCTACGCTTTTGTCATTAAATCATTATTAAGATGCATATAATATAATATTATAAATGTAATAAAATTAAGAGTTTAAAGCTAATAATAAAATAATAAAAGCTTACAATAAGTGTAAATGTATGCCATATTTTAAATCAGTGTTTTTTTTTTTTTTACTATTATGATTATTTTTTTTTTTATTATTAGTGGGAATACGTGGAAACGTAGGCCATTGGTTGTGGGGCGTTACGATACAGGTTGTTTATTTGTTAGTAGGTTTAAGTTGGTAGGTTTTAATACATATTTGTGCATGTGTGGCAAGGATATGTTGCTAAAAATTCCGGATGGTACCTTTCTGCAGAATGAGCGTAAGACTGCGCTTCATCAAGCCGCATTATTATTAATAACACGTAAATATTGGAATATTTTTAATATGGTAAAAAGAGACCCAAGAATTTTCTTGGAATTATACTGTTTTTTTTTTTTTTATAAAATTTAACATTTTGAATCGCTCCAATTACTGCACATGTAAATCATTATTATTGTTTTGTCGTTATTCATTTTATTTATTTAAAAAATAAGTAAGTACAAGTATTTTTTTTGTTAATTTATTTAGTGGTTAAGTATTACGTGTTATATAATCCAATAAAAAAAAAAGTAATTATAATTATAAAAAAATACAGCATGCTGAAAAATATTTTAAACACATGGTCGGGAAATATTATTTAACTATTTGTTAGATTTAAAACATCCAATGTTTATCTTTCACGATTTCAAGAAAAAAAATTATAAAATAGTTTAAAAATTAGGTGACTTATTTAGTCAGCTAAACAGTAGATATCTAGTTTATTTTGGCGCAAGAGATTATTAAAAATCTCAGTGTTAATGAAAGATTGCCATAATAATTTTATTATATTAATCCTAATGTTATCAATATTTGTCCCACGGTTCGCGATTCAGTCATGTAGCTATATTGCCTAATTATAGCGCCGTGTTACCAATTAAGTAACAACTATTATTAATGTGTCGTTTAATAAACGTACAATGCTAATGATCATATTATTGTCTAATACTTGAGTTGGATAAAACAAAAAAAAATTAAAATTAAGAAAAATAATACACATTATATTATTACCTATAGATCATTTGGAAGCATGGATCAATTGTAAAAGTAATTTATACATGTAAGTTTGAATTTTGACAGAACATTTCCTTTAAAATATTTTCATTTTTTAGATCATATCCATAGATTAATGATTACTTCACACAAATAAAATTGTAAAAACTACCCTAACGTGACCAACCATTGACTTTCAACACAATAATAATATCTTGTTCCTTATTCTGTGAGCTGTCAAAATGCATCAATATATTATTTATATTTTAATTTTCTTTTCCTAAAGTATAGTACGATCTTATGGAACACTATATTAGTATTGTAATATTTATAAATTTTTACTTAAATAGATAGAATATTATGAATGATTGATGAGTTAGATGACTTACAAAAAATATACATATATATTATATACATAAAATATATCTATACAAAGTAATCGCCTATTACTTTTCACTACGCCCAAGATGATATTTTATGACTGTTGGAGAAACGAGCTTTTTCGTTTATAGTTCACGAGTAAATATTATACACATGAACACTGACGATGCATATCCCAGACAAGCTTTAAACACAATGTACGTTATTATTGCAACACTATACACATTATAAAACAGAATTCATGCATTTTTAATAGGGAGCCCCGTTGCTTCTTTTCTTCTCACTCCTTCCGTCTATCATATCCCATACTATAGACTGTCTCCGGGGACTCGTCTTCCCTTAACAGCTCACCAACGCTAACGTAATTAATGTAATCCATTGAGCGTCAGCCGTAACCAAAAAAAAAAAAAAAATACAAAACAAAACCATCACCTTTTTCTATCCAGCCACCGTACAATTCACCACCACAAGTTACTTTCGCTGAATATACTCATAAACGTATACGACGTATTATATTCTACATATTTTTGTTAGATATGTGTAAGCGGAGAAGCGTTTGTAACTTTTCGAAATTTTCCATAGCACTTTAAGTTTTTTATTGATAATAAAATCAAATATTGCCTTCAATGAAGATATTGTTCTTGTTTTTAATATTATAAGGATTATATATATTATTTACATTAGGTATATTATAACTATTCTCTATTTATATGGAACATTAATTTCAAATTAAAATTTACATTTATTAAACCTTGCCTATTCCATTACATATTATCATATTATACTATTATGAAATTTGTTTTGTAGATTTTATAATGTATCCATTGTATTTATAAATAAGTGATTTAACGATTTATATTTATATATATATATAATGTGTACGATGATATTAGTTCATAATTATGTGATAAAAATCAATGTTTTAAAAAGTACACAATTAATTATAAAGTAATATGAATTTTCCATAGTCATACTTATAACTAAACTTTTGGACCACTGCACAAAGTCCGAGCAGTACACACTACAGACATTGCATCGTGAGAGTTTGTTTCGGATTACTTATCTACCTTCTCGATAACTCGTGTGTAGATTATGAATCTGATGGAATGTCTCAAAGTAAAAACTTTGTATAACAAACTTAATCAAAATGAAGACTTTTGGGTACATAGTGGTAGTGCGGTGAATGAATAATAAAGGGATGGGCGATGATGGGTTGAATCCGTGTTGGTTGTATGTATCGAACCGAATGGATCAAAGCCTTATGAGTTATGACCGGAAGGAAATCTGTTTGCTATAGGACCGCGAGTTCAGAGGAAGAGGACATCCACAACGTGTGCGTCGTTAACAGGCGTGTTAATCAACGTCCGGTCTATGTGTGCACGTGTGAAAATGTTTGCCTCATGTGCATGTGTATTTTGTACATCAATCACACCAACTAATGACGTACGGTCAGTAGGTCTATTTTATTGAGCCTGTATGTAAAATATATTGTATGTATTATAGTGCATTATATAGTATGTGATGTATGGATATTCATTTATTTGTGTGTAAAATAAGAATAATATTATGCTGAGCGTGTATTTATAGACATATTATAAATAACAAAATTCATTTATTTTACAATTACTATACATACATTCTTTTTTTTTCATGTATGACCAAACATGACGGGAATTGTATGTAGTGTATATTTATTTTTCACAGTTTTTTTGAAAAAATTTTAACAAATTAATACTGAGTCTTTCGCATATAATTCTATATTTGTAAAAAAATAAAATTTCTTCGTGTGTAATAAATTATGGTATAAAACTGTATATTCAGGCATTTAGTATATGTATGATTTCTTAATATTTAATGTCATCGATTATTTTTTCATATTTCAATTGTTTTATTTTTAATAATACACAGGTATTTCGAATAAAAATTAAAAAGATGGCATTTTAATGTCTAACTGAGTTTTGAGGTATATAGACGATATAATTGCATTATGTGAGATTAATATTTATATGGTATTCGTTACAGTTCTTCGAATAAATTAAATAATTCTCATTAAATAAATAGTACATTATTATGGTGAAAACAATATTGTTGAAAACGTTTATTTCATATTGTATAATATAAAATAGAAATACATAATATAATGGTATTGAACTAAAGCATTAACATTGTTTGAGAAAATTTTATAATTACTTGATGATAGACAATCAATTATAAATTTATAATAAATATGGAGAACCTATTTAGAATTAGATACTATTGATACTTTTTATTGTAAAAATATGGAATTATAAATACAATTAGTTTGAATCATTTTTCATATTACAGCTAATATTATTATTACAAATAATATATATCATGTTTATATATTTATATTATGTTATAAAGATAATGATGTCAATATATTTTATTTTTTATTTTTTGTGTGTCCACTAAACATCATTAATTACACTATAAGAGTTACGTTTAAACCAAAATGAATTATGTTCTTGAATAATATGACAATTTAAAAATTACCAAACTAAATATTAATATATCCATCTATATTATATTAAATTGTATTTGTGTTAAAATTATATGGTATTGAGTAGATAAAATTATTAAGAAATAGGTAGGATTTAAATAAGTAAATTATTATAGTAAATATTTCTTGTAAAATAAAGATATTCTATCTTTTTAATTGTATATTTTTCAAAAAAAAAAAAAATAGTTCTGACTATTTTATTTTATTACTTAAAAACGGTTATATTATTTTGTGTGTAGTTATTTTTTTTTAAATTTTTATGATAAGCGAGTTTTTTTTATAGTTATCTTAAAAATAGGCGTTTTTAAAAATTAAAATTAAAACAATAACATTATTAGTATGATATGATAATATACTTGTCATTATACATTAATTGTTATAACAATTTTATAATAAAAACTGCAGTTATCAAATATGTAAAAATAAAACAAATTTAATCGTAAGAAGTACAAGTGTAAAATAAATATTAATTAATTATCTTTAAGTATTAATTACCAAAAAAACAATAACTAAACATTCTTATAAATAGAAGAATTAAAAATATACAAATATTATATTTTTAAATAAACATTATGGCGATATTTTTATAAATTTAAAACGATGGAAATCAGGTAAATATTGAAAACTATAAAATATATGATAATGCCGCTGAAAGAAATACTAAAAATGTATTGGTGCTTATTTTTTTCTAGATAAAATACGTCGATAAAATTTTTTATGACAAATTGAAATCTAAGGAGATGATAATAAATGTATACAATTTTTAATTTACAAATAAGGTGATTTATGTTGAAAATATGAAATATTAAAAATAACACTACTATTTTCTATTCACGCCCAACAAATTTATATTACGTTCAACAGCATTTTAAATAAAATTTATAAAAGCACAGATGGTTTTGAATAATGTTATAAACTGAACAAATTATGAAATAATTTTAATTCGTTTATTTTGACGTGAACCATAATATTAAAAAATATAATCACTACACATATTTTTTGGTTGGATCAGATAAATTTACAATTTTATAAAGAGGTAATCCTTTTAATACACACAACGGGTAAATTATATTTTCAAAATATTATATTTAAGATAGTTTTGAAAATATATTTATAAAGCTTTGTTGAAAAGTTTAAATGCATAACTAGCAAATGTGTTGAATCATAATAGTAAATCATTACACAATATTGAAGATTTATAAAATACTTATAGGTATTCTTAACTTTTTTATAATATTTTGTATTTTTTTCCAAAAATCTTTGATATATACAATAAGAAATTCTCTAAAGTATCATATGTTGAATTCATTTTTCATATTATGGATGCATAAACTGTTGTTGAATGTTTTTATTGTATCAAAAAGTGTTTTAAAAATAAAGCACACATCATTACCAATAGTTTCATAGCTCAAAAAAGAAATGGAAGCTATTGGCTATTCTAACTTATTTTGAAGTTATAGAGAATGTTAGTTAATTTCAGCCAAAATATATAAAAAATTAAAATTATGAATTCGTAATTAAACGCAGTAAATATATTCCTCATTTAAACTAAATAATATTAAGAGGATGTGAGCACTATTTCTTTTCTCTCGCTGGCCCACGTTCAAAATACACAAAACTCATTTATGCAAAATCATTTTTTCTATGTTTTTAAGTAATCTTAGGTTAAAATTGTCGTCTACAAAAAAGATAGAGAATAACATTTTTGATGGGACAACATATCGATGTGTTTAAATATTATCTCAAAACAATTTGAACATCATTTAAATTTATATTTTTTTGTAGATTTCGAAAGTTGAAAGTCAAAATCAAAATCAAATAACAATAAAATATAATATCGATATGTCATTTCCTCAAATATATTATTTTTATTTGTTTTGTAACGGTTGATTTTACCCTAAGATTATTTGAAAACATAAAAAAAATATTCTGCGTAAATGCGTTTTGTGTATGTTCAACATGGGCCAGAGAGAGAAAACAAATAGTGCGCTGACATCCTCTTAAGATTTCTATATTTTCAATTATTTCGATATTTTAAAGTTAAAAGTAATAAAAAAAGAGTGATAAATCGTTTTTGTTAACATTGGTTTTCATTGAATATCGGCGTAAACTAAGCTTGCAGAGTTTAGATCCTGTTGGTTATCTCTTGCCTAAAGAAGTAGAGGATGTTAAAAGTTCCCCGACGAACAAAGTGATGAGTTCAAAGGATTATCAGATTTAAAAAAAATATCATAAGAGTCATATAAACAGCTGAAATCCAATAAAGATAATCGTTAGAGGCACCTTATTTAAACCATAATGTTATATAATCCTTTCAAAAAGTTCTTTGACAAATCATGCATAGTCGCTACATTTCAAATACATTGAATTACATATTTTATTATCATATTAATTGTCTTAAAAAATGAATATTTGTTTTCATGTATTTTCCTATAGTCTATAGATCTTAAATTCCATTCAAAAACTTTAAATATGATAACATTTGTACGTCATTCATATTTCATACATTTCAGTGTGTCTTCCATAAATGTGCACTATCGTGCCACCTTAATTAGCTTTCGATACCAATAAAGTTAATATTGCACACACAGGTAAGAGATATACTTAACTTTATTATAGTTTAAAATATTCCAATAATACACATAATCATCAATAAAGCGAACCTAAGCAATATCTTTGAAAATAAACACAAACAATTCCACTCTCAAATTTTCGTCAAAACTCTCAAAACTTTTCAACTTCGCATTATAAAAATATGTGATTTCTATTAAGTCTTTTCTAGAAAACTATAAATTACAAAATGTATTTTTTTTATTATAATCCTTTTATAAATCTCTGGAAAGTAATCATATCCCGATCTTCAACCAACAATATTTTGTATTCACTTTTTTAACAGTTTAATCCCTCCAAAAAAATCAATTTATGGGGATAAATTATTATATTTATTAATATTATATAATTGATATCGTAAAAAAAATATATCAAATTAAATAACTAAAATTACCTAGGCATGTAGTTTAACCACTTTTCGTTATCATCAGAACTATCCTTATTTAATAATTTATAGTGTGCTTCTTATGCAAATCGCAAGGTCACGATCAAATCGGTATTTACATTACCTCTCAATACCTAGACAAAACTGATAAACATACAAACATGTCAAATAAAAGAGTAAGCTAATTAACATTTAACTAGATACAACTATATATTTGTAATCAAATACCACTCTCTGTAATTTAGTTTTAAATACTATAGTACCACTCAAGAGAGTGTCCGGACAAACGTTGATAATATTATAGCTGGTACCAATACATCTGTTTCAAAGTCATTTAGAACTTTCTGCACCCTTTCGTCCGCCAACGAAATAAGTTTTTAAATTTCTATAAAAACCTGAAACACAATATTCTAGAAATGTCTCTAAATACAAAAGAAAAAAGAATCAAATAATAATAAATTCGATTATCATCGTTGAATTAGTTTTCTGATAACATACATTCCAGATACTAAGAACATACAAAGTAATGCATCAAAATATATAAAAATTGAAATCATACCCTTCAAACATGTTATATTATAAGATAATAATCAAGAACATTCTAACCCATCGCTAATTTAAAATTTACTCAGAATAAAATATCCCCCCCCCCAAAAAAAAAAATGTTAGATTTATTTCAAAAATGCAAATATAGTGTAAAAAACAAGCATATTCATTATAGTATGCTTGGTATGTCACAGTGGTTTTCCGTAATCACTAATATGTTCTGAGGTCAATCATTGGTAGACGTCACTAGCTTCCAGATACGTGACTACTCGGGTTTTTAGTGACGAATTCTAACCCCCTAATCACGTGTTCCTAACCAGCCATATTTGCTAATAAATTAATGACCGTCCACTTTCTTCAAAGAACCCGAGATTTCACAAACTAATTTAATATAAGATATTTTATATGTATAATTATATAGTTATATAATACCTGTCCTATATACTTCGATTAAATAAAAAAATATTAAACACAAGTCTAATGTAAATGTACAGTGTGCACTTACATTTAACTGTAATTATAATATGTTTTTGTATCTTTACTAATCTTTTACCTAGTTTTTAAAGATATTTACATTACGATCTTGCTTTATACAGAAAACACTACTTCAAATTATATGCAACGCGAAATGTGCATAGAAGTTTTAATTTGTTTATCTTATTCAATGAGAAAGTTTATTGACGTTTACTTTTCATCGGTCAGGCTAAATATTGCACAGTTTTTATACATTATATTATGTGTATAATAAGCAGCAACTATTCGTTTAAACGTATTTAATATTTATAAACGAGAGTTCGAAGACCATACAGTAAGTTTCAGCAAACACCGACCACGAATCGTTTTTATGTCTGAAGCTGTAGGCAAACTCAGCCCTGTAGAAATGAGTGAGTGTAAGGTGAGGAAGATAAAAAGGTCGTCGTTCACCGTATTTTAAATCATTATATAACTAGGTAGCAGATTTTTTGAATTTTTAATGTTAAACCTACGGATTAAAGCGTAGGTAGTTACGAGAAATATTTGTTGTCCAAAATAATACTCGAAAATGTTTAAAAATATTCGATAAAATAACATCTCGTGGTAAGGTTGTATTGTCATTTTTTCCACGTGGGAAATCACAATGTATTTGCCTCTAAAATAATATAAATACATGGATGTATTTCATAATTATAATATAACTGCATTATGTTATCTTTATTGGGTCATAAATTAATAATAAAAATTGTACTTATATAATATGGCGATAAAATAAAATCACAATAAATGCCATAATTGCCTTTTCTTTAAATTTACCCCTCCTGCCGTAAATTTCTATTTGGTTAGGTTAGGTTTGGTTTGGTACTCTATTTGGTTTTGGTTTTTTTGGTATATAGTCCAGTAGAAAAATATCTAGTAGCATGCCAATATTTTTTATGAATTTAATTATATTTTTTGTGATTATTACTGTTGATTAACATTTCTATGGAAATAAGCAAAGTGTTTCAAAAATCATTCTCATAAAAAAAAGTTGTACCCATCCCAAACATATCTATGTTTTAAATTGTTAATCGTATTAGTTTTGCATTATTTAATTATGTCATATTTTCTGTTTTCCGATAGGTGTATATACCCACGGAATATTTGTAATAACATTAATGTCCGGGACCAACGGTATTATTATCACACGTTTAATTGTCCTGTACAAGGGTTCGTGAGCTTTGTTACGGTTGCACCGTTAAATCAACGGAAACTTATTGTTGTATTGGAGTATTGTCTGGTACCCATGACTGTTGCAGTGGTGTTTATCCTTTATGCGACCCTTGGCTTACACATTATTCACACGTGTTTCTCGCACCAAGCAAGCATTTTTTTCTTCCACCCACACACTCCAAACGCCATCGCTGCCTCTTCTCATTGTTTTACGTACAAATTTTTCTCCCTTATATTCGCCCCCTTTATCACACGACACATTTGCGTTACAATTTGACCGTACAATAGTCAACAAAACTCTCTCGTGCAGCCTTTAACCCGTATTATATTATTAATGTTCGTCAGATAAGTTGCCCTGGTTTAAATAATTTTTGGTCGGTTTTTAGCGTTTAAACCCGAAATAACGTAATGCGTTAATTATTTAGACTGTTCTGCTAGCTGAACATTAAACACAGAATATTTTCACATTATTATTATATCTTGTAATCGTTGTTGTATTCACACATCGAATTTGAAAATTTAAACTAACAAAAGTTAATAATATTATTATAAGTAAACAGCTTATGATAAATGCTATACGTGTTTAAAACAATATATTAATATGTGGTTGTATGTTATTTAATATTTTTTATATTAAATTATAGAATTGGAAGCCCTTCTATTCCTACTTTATGAGATCCAAGAAAATATTCTTTTCTAAGTTTACAAATAAGATAAATACAAGCTAATGATAATTACTTCTGTTTGATATTTGAATATAAACATTAATATGTTTTGTATTAATATTTTTAGATTTTGTATCTTTGCATATTAATATCTAAAGAATAATTTTCTGTAGGTTTTCATTGTTGATGCAGAATTAAATACTATAGTATGATACTATTAAAATATTGTTTGGTAATTCATAACATTTGTTATGTACCTTGAATAATATAAAATAAAATACATTGATAACTACCTATAACATTTATCATGCACGATAAAATGATATATTATATTTATTATTATTCATATTATTCATTATAATCGTCCGAATAAAAGCTATTATTATGCAGGTACATCCATACACGATATGTAATATAAAATATTATAATAATTCACCTTGCTATCATTTCATATCAAAAAATTATAATAGTATTACATATTATTTAAGAATTCATACACTATAGTTATAATTATTTTGATTATATAGGTGTGATACTAGTATTATATCTTATTTTACTCTCAGTACCTTAAATTATCAAAAATTGAACACCAGTTAAAAAAACTATTATATATAATAATCATTTTTAAAATGGCTTATTAATTTCAAAAAAAAGTACATTGAACGACGGACGAAAACAAACTGCGTATAAAGTGTAAAATATCAGTGCTTGCGTGAGAACAAAAACTGTTTCAAACATGTATGAATATACGATATTATGAAGTATCGCTCATTACGTGGGTTTCATTAAATAAGATTAGCTCGATTAAAGTTCACGATTAAGATTATTGTCATTCGTAATCGTTTTCCCTGTACACAAAAAGAGGTGGTATTATTGTAAATTATATTTATATTTTATATTTCTGATCAGTGATCATAATAACCGAAAACCTGAACACTGTATGCAACGAAAAATGCACTTACAACGGATGTTTGTTCTGTTCCTAGAATTTTTGATCACTATAAGCGGCCGATTCTTAAAACCAGTAAACACTATAAGCGACAACCACTGTATTAAGTAGGTTTATAAATTATGAAAAAATTCATACGAGCTATGAATGATTTAATAATTATATTATATTTTACTATTATAATGAATACAAATTAATAGTTTTTTATAATAAAATAAGTAGATGCAAGTTATTTACGACTTTTTTCTGGAGGGAGGAATTGAGACCTGGAATTCCCCTTGTAAATACTTACGCTTATGTAAGTATATAGTATTTAAATTATATGTGTAACTTATTTTTATTTATTAATAAATAATAAGTTCGGTGATACATTTGTTTGAGAGTTGATATACCATTCATAAATTTATATTTATTTAAAAAATCATCACATTAAATCAAGGCGATACGTCTCTTGATGATTTTCTAAAACACAGTGAACTTTTTAAAAATTAAAACTTTAAGTACTTATCAATTTGTTAGCCATTGTAGAAAATACGTGCTGTAATAAGAGTTTCATGAGCTTTTATACAACCAAAAAAGAGTTTCTGTGTTAACGTATAGAAAATGTAGTAAAAAACGTATAAATACCTTAATACTTAAAAATGTTGTATAACGGCATCCTGCTATTTTACGATTGTTATTTTATTCATGAATTGCCTATATAATACAGCCGACGGATTATTGATTATCGAATCTTATTTATAAACTCAATTATTTATATATTTTTATAGACAAATTTTAAAACATAACACCGTACAGCCAAATTTATATTTATTTTAAATAAATAATGTATAATTGTGTTATAGAATTAAATTGTACTTCATATAAGGAACTACCAATAAACATTACATTCACAAACTAAATTTACTAAGTCATACATTTTGGAATTCAATATTCATTATTTGTACACTGAATATTTTTCATGTCAGTTAACAATTTTCATGAGTATGTTAGGTCCTACCGAATATACATTGATACGGCACAAAGCGCAAGTACCATAGAACAACTAAAAAGGCCGTTCTCATGGCCAAAAAATCGATAGCAATAGAAATTTACCGAGTGAAAATGACACGAACACTAAATACCCATTGTAAATAATAACTATAATAATGTAGTAAAATGTATTCCAAAATTTAATGTATACATATATATATTTTCCTTTCTTTTTCTTGTATAAATTTTAACTAAAGTAGGCTAAAAACCTGTGTTGTTGAAGCCTTAATAAACTTTGAAAAAAAAAAAAAAAAAAAAAAAAAAAATGACACGGTCAATACAAATCGATCCAGCAATCGATATCAGGTTCACTCGTCAAATACAACACAACATCCAATCAGAAGTACGCCTGAGTCGGTCGATGCGTATAAATACGGGTGCGTCCGACCGACCAACATAAAGTCCTTCTCCAAACTTCCGAACGTCAACATTTGCACGCAAGCTCACTGTTGCCGTTATTGGAATAAAGGAGAACATTACTAGCCGCCAACCAAGATCGCCGACCAGCTGACGAAGAGCACTAGCCGACAGTGGAGATTAAGAACCAACCACCGAAGACTACCAAGCCGCACAACAATATTAAGCGCACCCACGACCAACTTCAACGCCTACAAATAACCACGGGTCGGAGTTACGCGTGCAGCCCAGCGGCCGACCGCGTCCAGAGTCAAAGAACTGACAACCGTCGGGGTAAGCTGATCAGTCCCAGCTACACGGAAGACGTGGGAGAACTAAAATAGTCCTTTTCAGGACTACCTTAATAAATCAGTCCCCCCCCCCCCCCGATCACGCTTGCTTAGGCCACGCTTTTCCGTACGGGTTCACGAGCCAACGCCACTTGTCTGAGCGGGCCGGACGTGACCTCCCGTACCTACCCGACTTGTACATCAATTAGAGAAACCATTCCTCCACAATGTCAAAGTGATCTCGAGCCTACCACCCATTCAACACGGGACAAGGGACGTTAATCGCTTTCCCAAATAATGTATTATAGAAAACATAATAATAAACATATGTGATTACCATAACAATAAATAGAGTTAACATTTATTACGCGGCGGAGATTCGCCAACGGTGGCTCCGTTACAACATATAATTAAAAATTTTAATTTATCAAACAAGTAAAATATATCTTACGATAATCATTAATTAAAATTCCTTTTGAGAAATAGAATTTGATAAATCAAAACACTGTTATGTGAGTATTTCTGACTAATGGACCTGTCATTTGAAATAAGTCATCTGGTGCGTTAGTAATGGTACCTATAGTGGTAGTGGTCTGGGGAGTAGTGGTTAGAATTAATCATCTACAACACAAGTTCCATTTAATTTCTCTTCTCCATAAATGTCGGTGTAGAAAATAATTATTTTACCGCCAAATAGAGTGTTTTGGTCAATTGCTACAAGCCTTATTCGTAAAGAACTACCTATGCTGCCATAAAACCATCTCATTAGCATTATACTCATATTGGTCATCATGGTCATTAGACGAGAGAATGCAGGAAAAATTAAAAAGAAAAGTCAATGATGGTGGATGGAAAACAAAAAAAAAATGAAGTTATAGTCAAGACTAGTTAAAATTTAAAACATTTAGTTTCTGGTTTGTTTATTGTATTCAATCATTTTTAAATATCTACTTTAGTTTATTGTCAAAACACGTTTAAATGCACTCAAAATATTGATTTTTCAAACTACGAATAACTTACTTTAAACTAAGAAATATTAAGAAATTGAATTATAATTATTACGTTATTAATAGATAACTGTTAAAATATCATGTTTAATAATATTCAACATACATTTTTATTTTTTATTTTTAATATAAATTTTTAGAATATATTATATAATTTTTGAAAACTTGAAATAATCAATTGTACTAATTATTCCAGGATTTTTTGGTTAAGATGATAATTGACTTTAGATGTAACATATTATTAAAGAAATAACATATTATTTAAATTAACTTAAATATTGCCTGACGAATCATCTGAAATAATATATGAAGTTATATACATAATTTTTAAGATCCTTGTGGCAATGTAGAATATTCAAAGTAAAAAATCTTCTAAAAGCTGAAATTCACTGCACGCCTGCACGCGAATAGTGAATACAATTTGAGTGGGTGTCAATGGTTGGGTGTAGTGTAGTAATTTGAAAGAGACTATTGCATTCGGAAAATAACCCTGAACAGAAAACAGTTAAATATGCTTTTTATTTATTTATTTATTCATCCAAATATGCTACAAGAATATAAGTATTTGTTATAAGATATGCACCAGGAATTCTTCATGAGCTATAAAATTAAAATATACACAGCTGCTTAATTTTAAACATTGAATTACCATCATAAACATAATTATTTACATACTGTGTTACTTATGAAAAATATAAATTTTTATTAAAATAATGTTATAATATTATGTTACGCAGTAGAGCAGTGGTTTTCAAACTTCTATTCAACACTGTCTCAGTGTGCTCTTAGAAAACATTTCACGGCATGCTGTGTCTTAAAAAAAATTTTTTTTTTTGCTGCAAATCATATGAACAGAATTGTTTTTAATTATAATTAAATTATTTAATAGGAAATATGTGCTTGATTGGAAATTATATAAATATTTATTTATTTATTTATGTATAATAAACGGGTATTAAACCCTTTAGCAATTAGAAAAAATATAAGTACAGTGTAGCTTATCTTATAAAATGATTAGACACAATAATGATGTAAAATTATTTGTAACAATGGAAATAGTAACAGCCAAAAAAGAATAAATATAAAGTACAGTAAAAATCATCAATTAACAATAAATGGATACACAAAAAAAGAGAAAAAAAAATTAATAAGAATAAAACAATATTTAAAATATTTAAACAAGAGAATTTAAATTTAAAGCCAGATAAACATTTTGTCTGAAGACAAAACGCGACATAGCAAAAAAAATCAACATTATCCATTATACTGTTAGCTAAAGACAGAGCTCTGGGGAAAAACGAGGTGGAAGTATAATTATTTTTGGAAAGAGAAACATGAAAAAAGTTGGATTTTCTTAATACGTGAGTTTGTACATTAAGGCCAATGTGAGATAATAATTCCGGAGAATAAATAAGACCATTCAATAAGTCATATAAGAACATTATATCCGCAACATCTCTCCTCAAATCACAAGACGCGAATATAACAAATGTTAAATATAACATATAAATAACAAACCCATGGAATGCTTGAGGCTCCTAGTTTGAAAATTTTCGCCAGAGAGTTATATTATTTCAGTGTTTTTAAAATGGTATCAATAAACAATATAATTTAACGTCGTTTATAAAATTATTTTTTTAATTCTTAACATATAAGACGTATATTTCATATGGTTTTTTATAGGTAATTCAAACTATTTAATTTCTTGTTGTATTTACAACATTTGCCCTTTAGTTAATACATAAATTATTTGTAGGTACTGATTAAATAATTCATATCATATTTAATTGAATTTGTATTTATTAATTTATATTTTTAAATATATAAATCTGTAAATGTAATACTTAATATATTAAATATATAAAACGGCATGAATTGACATCCATAAAAATGTCTGACTCCAAATGGAGATACTTATTTTAATTTTAAAATAGTATTTGAAGTAATATTTAAAAATTATTATCATAAATTATTTAAGCATGTATAATATATAATATTATTATTAATGCGGAATGCGAATGAGAGTAGGTAACGGCTACAGCTACTAACTCCCGGATGGGTGACCACCCGGGTTCATAGTTGTTAAAAACCTTGTCACACATACACGTATTTTCTACCTATCGTTACAACCGCAAAAACACCATACCGTATCAAAACCTTACACCTACAACAGCTAATGGCTTTAGTCACCAGTCTTAAGATCAACCACAAAAAATAAATAAATAAATAAATATTTGTATATTAAAAAAAAAAAAAAAAAACATTTTTGTGAGCAAAATATCACCATGTAAAATTTCAAATCGAAGAATGGAATTACACAATATTCTTTGCTGTATATATTATTGTAGGTACAAAATTATTTAATGCTGGAAAACTCTATTGTTCAATATCAAGTGTGAAACGATTCGAAGTTACATTTCCGGTATGTACGGATGCCGTAGGTACCTAGTACTAACTCGTACGTCGGTGGAAACTTGCTGCCATCTGCAATGCAGTTGCCTGTTTAATAACAATCATTGAATTTATTCAATATTATGCCAAGGTATAGTGAAAAAACCGTATGGTATTATGATAATCAAAATTTAAGTGAAAATTGTCTATGATTTCTGTCTATGACTTCCCAACAAATTATGAAATTAAACAAAGACATAATAAATTACTTAGTTAACATAATCATGGCTCTCAAATTCTGTACCACGGAGCCCCAAAAGCACCATGACCACAATCCACGGCTCATAAGGAATGATTTACAGTGTATTCAAATGATTGTTTCATTTCTTATTTACTTCAAATTAAGTCTTATACAAGTTCACGATTTTTGACATATACTCTAACTAAAACGAAATACCACTACCATGTAAATACGCAGAATCTGACCTCTGATTTCGGCTTGTATAAATAATAAAATCCTAATATTTTCAAACTTTCCAAACATCAGCTGCCTTTTACATATTATCAGTTATAGACGTTATAGTATTCACGTTTCAAAATATTTTTTTAGTATATTTTAATAATTTCTTTAAAGTATAAAAATGTTTTGATTCTAGTTTGACTGCGTAATTATTATTGTATCACCTTATGTTGAATAAAATGGATAAAATGGATAAAAATAATTATTAATGATTATAATTAGTTCTAATTCAATATTTATGTTTCTCGTGGTATCCACACTAATAGGGCACCGTGGCTGGATTTAGCATCAAATAGGCGCCTCTGAAAAAAGTTTAGGAACCGTTGGTTTACTATGTTTGTCTACACCGTATCAGTTTTAAATAAGTTTTAATCTACATTTTATTATTATTGTATTGTATGCTATAATTTTTATCATCACAATTTGTAATATATAACTAACAAAATCAAATAAGATTCATAAACTAAGGTAATTATAACATTGCAGAAAATATGTGATTATTAAGACATTTTTTAAAATAATATTCTAAGAAAAATACTATAGTTTGTGTTATATACAATATCGGTCTTCAAACTGGCTTGAAAACTGTGCAGAAAATACTTTATAGGTTTATAAATACTTGAGCAAATTTAACAAAATATCGTGAAATTTAAACTTCACTTTTGAAAATCAATAGTTAGTGTACAACAAGTTTATTTCAATCCCACGAGATTTACTCAAAAGAGTATCCGAAAATAGTTTGTCCTGTTAAGTTTATTGAACGCAATTGGTAACTAATTGTAAACATAAGTTGTAATTATAATACAATTGAATTTTGAAAGCTCTGTGATGAAAAAGACAAAAATTAAATTAAAGTTTTTATTTTTATAAAAAAATATATTTTCACATAGGTAGTATGAATGTATTATCATTAAATTAAAAACAAGCACATCGATGTTTAATAATGATAGATTTTTAATATCATACTAAGTTAATTGTCATTAATAAAATGAATTAAGATTATAATACAAGAATATAATATACCAGAAGATTTATGGAATAAAGCCAAATTAAACTAATAAGTTAGTGAAAAAAAATATGAAAATAGGTTTTTCAAAACATGTGCTATTTGAGTGAAAATATATGAATATAGATGTATGATTTCAACTTAATTCAAGAAAATCCTATGAAAGGTGATTTATAAGGTTTTTTTTTATCTTTCTGTAAATATGTTAGTGGGAATTAAAGATTAAGCATTTAAAGTATGAAAAGAATAGTTTAAGATAAAACTGTAGTGCATGACAATTAAGCTTAAAAACGAAGTAAAAACGAATTAGTGACAAGATAATGAATGCAAAACATAATGATTTGGTAAAGAATATAAATCTCCTAGAAATTAAAATACAACACTTAATTTAAATTCTCAAACGTTTTGGTTTTCTACAATTCTATAAACCTAAATTAAAATCGTTATTTTCAAGAGAAAAGGAAATCATTTTTGATTGAATTATATTTTCCTTCTGTATTTTGTTTTAAGTAATAATATAATATTATACAAATAAAATATAATGGTGTGTAGCTTTGGAATCAAAAATAACCATATTCATTTTTAACTTCAATAAGAAAAAAAAGAACAATATAAAGGTCAAATATAGTAATCTATCCGATATTGATTTGATTTTGTTTTCACTTTTTACTTTATAGCGCTAGAAACCGCAACAAAATCAAGGTCTCACGTTTAAGAGGGTAAGAGTGTCTTGTAATTTTACAATATAAGTATGTGACTGAGTGGTGCAGAAGGTATAGTTGAGACTCATGCATGGTTTTGACGCGTTAGCAAACCATGATGATTAATCTAAGGGAATATGGCTTATACCCTCTTTATCCATTTATTAACCTAAGAGCTCTATGTAATAATAACAGTTTATAATTTTGAAACGAATGATACGCTGATTGCCGAAACACACAAATTTAGGAAATTCACAAATATAGATAGTATATATATATATATATATATATATATATATATATATATATATATATTGTAAGTGATTTTAAGTATATAAATAGTGATCAATTTTTAGTAAAAATTGAACATAAAATGTACGATAAATTGTATGCAATTTTTTAAATAAACAATGGTCAGAATCTATTGATTTTTAATATAAATAAACTGTAATAAGGTCAACTCGAGATGACCTTGAGTTTGATTTTTAAATGGAAGAAAAATGTGATTTTGTTCTATAAACTTAGTATGATAAATACCTTCATAAAATTCAACTAAAACGGTTACATATTGTATTACATACATATTTTGATTTATTTATAATTTATTTAAACTATCAAGTTCTCAAACTAATTCTGAAACATTTTTGTTTTCATTAAAAACGTTCCAATGATTTTCAAATCATAAAAATAATAATCGATATTAATAAATAATAGGTAATATATTTTATGTATACATATAATTAAATAAATGATTGTATTTTGATTAATATTACATACTTTTAAGTAACATTTCCCCTCTCCACCAATGTCTTCTGAAAAAATAGAGTATTAAAATATTCAAAGCAATTAAAAAAATTGCATAGTTTAAAGCACAATATTGGTTTTTTTATTAGTTTATCGATGTTTTAATGAGAAGTTTACACTTGACAAAAATTTCATCAAAATGTTTAATTAATTGTATAGATATGCATTGTTATATGGAAAATATTCAGAGCGTAAGCCTGTTCAATATAGTATAATACAAAAAAAAAAAATATATTATGATATAGTAATTTCAGCCTCAATACTATCCTATATTTAGCACATTGATTGTTTAAAATTTGTTCAACTATAACAAATTGTTTTTAATTTAAAAAAAAAAACATATAATAGATATATCTAAAACCACAAGTTATAACATTTTGGATTACATTCGTTAATTACAAATACTTTTGTAAAAATAAAAAAACTGCAGTGGTCGCTGCTTATAGTAATCACATTCGTTCAAGAATACTTTGATCACTGTAACCAGAAATCACCATAAGCAGCGTCTCAAAAAACCGGTAGAAAATAATGTAAAAATATTTAAATATTAAAATTAATTATATTTATGTAGTATTGTTATTTATATTTTTTTTTAATTTTAATTTTTTAATTCTTGATACGTCTATTCATACACAGTACACTGAACGACGGACGAAAACAAACTGCGTATAAAGTGTAAAATATCTTAGCTTGTGAGAACAAAAACGGTTTCAAACATGTATGAATGTACGATATTATGAAATATCGCTCATCAACGTGGGTTACATAAGATAAGATTCGATTAAAGTTCGCGATTAAGATAATTGTCATTCGTAATCGTTTTCAATGTACACAAAAAGAGGTGATATTATTGTAAATTATATTTATATTTTATATTTCTGATCACAATGACCAAAAGCCTGAACAATGTATGCGACGAAAAATGCATTTATAACAACTGTTTGTTCCGTTCCTGCATTTTTTATCACTATAAGCGGCCGATTCTTATAACCAGTGAACACTTTAAGCGGCAACCACTGTATATTATACTCACTCGAATATAATATTATGTGTATTTAGTAGGGCATATTATTATAATTTAATTAAGATTCAATGTAAACATGATTCAAGTTGTAAATTGTTGTTAAGCAGCTATCAAAATAGTTATAAAATCCAACATACTCGACATAAAACAGTTCCTCGTAAATGTATCATATAATACAATAACTTTTTATCATATGTTATTATATGTTGAAATTTGTATACGTATAGAATATTTATATTAATTATTATTTTCAAATTGATTAAAATCTAATTTATAATTATTATTCCTATGTGTTCCCCAAATAAAAAATAATGATTATTATATAATTTACAACTTGTCAATGTAAAGAAATGTTATTTATTTTAACAAACAATACCTAATTAAAGTGTTATGTATTTATATTTTATTTACAACATGAAAAATGTGTTTGATTGTTTTGTGAATATCATAATCTAAAAGTATGTGGTCTACATTTAGATATACTATTCAGTTTCTGTGGTACAGGATGGATCAAATAATATAATATACTTATAATATTCGAAGTATTTTTCATAATTTTTTTTAAGCTTTTTAAATTTAGGTATTTAAATTATTTAAGTCTATATTTTACTTTCAATTATTCAAAATAGTAAAAAAAATTATATTTCGTCAACAGGAAACATTAATATTTTTAACTCCTGGCCAAACTTTAACTCTCAGACATAATTTGAACATCGTTGTTTTATAGTAATTATTTTAATCAAAATTAGTCATGCATATATAACTATAGAGTATAGAGTTTCACTGATAATAAACAGTGTGATGTATATGTGTACCTTATATACAGTTGTTGGAGGATATGTCATGCATAGTTCCGGCTACAGATAATATGTCAGATAGTGAGCAGAATACTTAAATGTTCAAATAAAATATTCGCAGCAGTTCCAAAAGCCTGGGGAACAATTGGGTCTTTGAATACAATTAAACCAGTAACTCCATATTAATATAGACCGGTCTGGGTCCTTTTGTATGGTCCATGATGACAAGTATGAAATTTCATTAGTGTTCATTGATAATAATTAAGGGTAAAATCCTAATGTCATTATATCCGTTAGGTATAATTCAAAGCCCAGTAATGTTCTCGAAATATGTATATATATATATATATATATATATTTTTCCTTCAAGTACAAAATATATAGATAGTGATATAGACTAATAAATTAAGTAAAATTTACATAGGTACATAAAATATAATAATAATATGTGTTTTCATATTAGAAATACCTCTGCTCTACAGAATTATGAAAAATCGGTTTTTGAGTTTAAGAATTTACATATTATTTGATTAAAATAAGTAATTATTATATTTCACATATTATTATTATGCTTAACAATGGAAAGAATGTGAGGAAAGGTGACTGTAATATATGTATTCTGGCACAATTAAAATAAAATATAATAGTCCTTAAATTATCGATATTGCAAGAACGGTGACTGTCACCAACGCCATCGATGATTAACTTATTTTATACGTTGAACAAATATATTTCTCAACGCTATTATAAAGGTGAGATAGGATATGGGGTAGAATAAAACGAGAAATAGATTTCCTTCAAAGCGAACCGTTAGGAAACAAGAAAAACAATAACCGAGTACTTAAGAGGTTTGGTCTTGGAGATTTCCTGTCATCTGATATGGCCCCGGACATTTATTTACGGCCATCGGCAACCCTTCTTTATTGTTATCTTCCCAGTCACAACTCCCACCCCAATACTAATGGATAATGTGATTTTCACCGGGGACAGTAGAAATTGGTTATTACTGACCCAGGACTGGAATTGTTTGGCGTGGATATAGGGATGTTCATTTTACCCAGACATATAATAATAATAGATCCGTTTTAGAAATTTAATCGGTCGAATCTTTTATTCTTTTATAACGCACTAAAACTGAAACTATGCTATTATTTATTATTTTTTATATACCTAGAAGCAATCATAAAAGTTAGTTAGAATATTAAAACGAAAATAATTACTGTAGAATTTAATGCTCATTATGAGTACTAAGCAATAATATTAAAAATATAATATGTTTAAAATAAATTTTTTTTTTTAATTTCCTCTCTCTCCAGTTTTTAAAGGACATTGAGGCCCATTACCACAACACAAATTTGCTTCCACCTGTCTCTATTCTGAGGTACTTCTTCCATATCTTGTATTCTAGATTCTTCTAAAGTCTTTTTTACTTTGTCTATCTATCTTTGTTTTGGTCTGTCTAGTGGTTTTTTCCCAAGGGGTTTCCATTTTAATACCGCTTTCATTAGGATATTTGACCTCCATACGTGGCCAGCCCATGCGGTTCTTCTGTATTGTAGTACTGCTACTATGTTAGGTTCTTTATATAGTTGTTGTAATTCTATGTTGCTTCTACTTTCATATTTTTGAGTGATATTATTTTGTTTTGGCCCATATATTCTTCTTAATATTCGTCTTTCAAAGATTGCTATTTTATCTTCATCTCCTTTGACCCTTGGCCATGTTTCACAAGCATGTAAAAGAATTATTTATTTGATTTCCAACTGATATAATCGATAGTCACCTGTTTTAAAAATGTATATACATTTCTAAAATTCAATTTTTATAAAAACAAATAGTTTCCTAATGGTTATTAAACAAATTTAAGAAAGATTAAACTATTTAATAAATTGCATTACAGTTAATATGTTTAAGATTGTAATTATTGAGTAAAATATTAAATTGATTGTTTTTTTTATCTAAATTAGAGCATTTATACCTAGTATTGTGTAAAATGACTGTTTTAATTGAATTTTAAAGGTTTGTAAATAATCATAATACATAATTATTTTCAACATTTTTGATTATAATTATTATCTACATTCTACAACCATCTATATTTATTATAATATATTTATCATGATAATATATTAATTATTATATTTCTATATTTCTATAAACATATTGGTATTTAATTTTGGATTTTATTTTTAGGCAATATTCAATGAAAACCTTTATATAAAACCAGTAAAGTTTAAGGTACTTTCTGGCGTTCATTAAAATAAATCCATTTTTTAATTTGTTTTACTGTTGTTACCAAATGCGATTTCAAACTTAAATACTTGAAACTTGTCATAAATGTTTAATAACTTTTTTTAAAGATAACTTTTCGTTAGTAACTGGGAAGAAAATCTAAAGAATCAAACTTGAAATATTAAAGAAAAATAAATATTAAGATAATAGTTTTTAGATTTTTTTATTATCCATTAAATTGTACAAATTAATACAGTTGCTCAAAAACACACCAGATCAAATAAACACACTTTGAATCGAAATGATATAGATTAGTGAATACATTATATTATATTTATTTTATAAATTTAATTTTTAATTCATAAACGCTTTTTACTTTAATAACGAATCTTTTATGAATAACTTAGTATTTTATCAATCACATATAACTTATATAGGTAAATTTAATATAGAATCCTTCAATCAACTTCTTTTATATACTTTATACTCCTAATAGATTGTTATAAGGTCAAGTATTTATGTACTAACTACATTTTTTCTTTGGGGAAAACTTATATATTGTAGACATTACATTAATGTTCAGTAAACATAATTGATAAATCTTAATCTTGGCTATAGTTTAGTGTGTTAACAGTTTTAACAGGAGTTATTGTTGATAAAAACTTACTAAGACGAACCTTATTTGAATGTAAAGTATTTTTATCAACTGACAACAATAATATTATTGTTAAACTTAGACCATTTCAATTTAAAATGTTTATATTATTTATCATGCACATAAAGTTAATAAAGTTAATAAATACAAATTACAATTAAAATAAAATACGATGGTAAAAAAGGTATATGACAATTTTTTATTAATAATTTATGTTGTATACTTATACAGTTATACATTGTATATTAAATTGTATTTTTATGTATAAAAAAATGTCCATACTAAAAATATTTTACTATCATTGTTTACTATAAAATCACAATTCAAATTTCTAAAAGATTGCTGAATCGTGAATATCTATCCTAAAAAATTGTGTATTAAATAAATAATTTTATTTTGTACACATGTAAACTAATATTTATTTATGTAAAATAATATCTACTCTTAAAGTAACAAACCAACTATGTACAACAACTCACAACGACTCAGTGAATTGTGAAATTCTCCATTTCCTCTTTCTTAAAAGTATTTATTTATTTCAATATTCAAAATATTTTCCCACTCATAAAAAAATATGTTTTATTCCATGTTTTATGATCATTCAATCTCATAGGATATACCATAATTTAATTTTTGTATATTTATATTTTTTGAATTAATTTTTAAATACTTAATATTATTAAGACTTATATATTTTTTTAAAGTTAGTTACTAGTAATATTTTAAAACTCGTCATTATAATTAGATAAGATATAAGTTATGTTATAGATGAATCATTGGCCATTGTTTTTTTGGTTATTATTATTATTGATACAATATAGTTGCATAATAATATTACAATAGATGAGAAAACAATATTTTTTTTTCTTACTGTCTGAAATACATTATAGATATTAAAACTTAAATCACAAAAAAAAAAAAAAAATTAATATGATTAAATCTCCTATCTTATTATTCTTAAAATGTTTATTGATATAATGAATTTCTTGGGGGTTTTAAATATTGTCAAATAGGAATATTTTATATTATAAATTAATTATTATTGACGCTTTACAGTTATATTGACAGAATGTTTATCAATTTACAACAATATATTTCTACAGTGCATTAGTATAACGTCGATAAAAAAATCAAATAAATTTTGGTTTAAGAGTTTGAGACAAGGGAGAATAAAAGTGTTCATGTGATCATGTGAAAATCTTAAGATGCTTATAAAGAACTCACAATATAAGTGAATTCTTTGTTTTCGTTAGTTTCGTTATTTTATAAAAAAAAAAAAAAAACGCTTAAGAATAAAATAAAATATTAACTTTAATAGCATGATGAGTTTAAATATATAGAATGTAAAATATAGTCTAATAATATTAATAATCACAACATAATAAATCATGAGGGATTGTCTTAAGATTAAGATACGATTTTTAAATAGACTAACCAGTAACCATATATGTATAGACACAAAAAAAATATTGACGGAACTGTTCCCAAATTATTAAAATCACTTACATTCAATAAAATATGCCATCATGTTTCAAATTAACAAGTAGGTAATGTAGGTATGTAAGTAATTTATTTAATAACAATGAATTACGAACTGTGACTAAGAAAATGATAATCACACATATAACTAGAATAAATTAAATAATAGTATCATAACTCACTGATTATACAATATTAGTTCAATACTGACTCCAAAAACACACACATTTAGTGGTTAAGATAAAGTTGACTTATATCTAGACAAAAATAGTAATACGTACGTAATTTTTTCAATAATAAATAGAAAAATTACAATTGAAAAAAGACGTTAGGTATCTATATAATCTATGTTAAGGCTTTTTATGAAAACATCTTATTTTGGTACTTTTAAATCGCATGTCTTTTTTTTTTTAATCACTAGTAAATATTATATTAGACACACATATTTGAGTAATTTCTATTATTTTGAATTATTTCATGAAATAATTCAAAATAAAAAAAAAAATATATTATGATGAATGTTATTAAAATTTGCGTTTTAAAAAAAAAAATAGTTAGTTTTAGTTTTCTCATCTAAGTTAATCGTTAAACAATATTTATCCAAATAAAATAAATTTTAAATATTTAATATTCCGAAACTTTATATAGGTACAATAATATTAGGTATTGTGTATTCTAAAATGTAACTTATTTTAAACTTGGTATCAGTACATATTTTAATTATGTACTTGTATAATATTACGAAGTAAAAGGGACTTCTAATTACTGGTGACCTTAAGCTCTAAATTATTATCGTTTTATTTTCATCATTGTTTTTGAGGTTCCTACGAGGGACCTATACCTTTGTTCTGCTCACCCTCGTAATAATGTCAGGAAAAATATTTATAATCCGGTATAAAACAACCATTGGTGTTCTGCCACCGGTGGTGACGGTTACAGTATATAATATATACTTATATAAGTGGCCTCACTACTGCTATTGCTACATACGAAGGAACAAAAACGTTTGTTTGTTTGTTTTCTCAACAAGCTGTACGTGACTGGATCTCGAAGTGATGAAAAATACAATTTTGCCCTAACGGAAAAACTGTAGTGACCGCAAAATGTTTATTGTATTATGCGATATATTGGATACTTAATATTTTGAAGTGTACGTATTTTTTCTCGATAACTTCATACTATATAAAAAAAAAATAGTAAAAAAAAAACACCAGAATACTGTTCGTTGAACACTTGTTTAGATTCGCTCATCTATTTGTTTTCAAAATATACATAAAAGCATTAGCATTACACATAAATCACCACATGTTAAAAATAATAAACAATTATACATGTGAAGAATATGGAACTCTGTTTATATTATTACAGAGAGTGGACCATTACGTTTTTTACTGTTATTTACACGAACTTTCAATGTATGAATAAACGGATTTGATTAGATTGACAATTGATAAAATCACAAATTGTATATAAGTATTCAGAATCTAAATATAGAGTATCCATTAAAAAAATGTAATTCTAAATTAATTGCATACAATACGAGATATTGTTTAAATCTCTAAGTAGTTTACAAAATAATTATAATATGTACCTGTGATTATATTATTGTTTAACTGATATATTATTTACTCAAAATGTGAATAAATAGTTTAAAAGTATGTTTCTAAAAAGAAGTTTTCAGAGGTATGATTTCTATATTTTAAACATAAATACAAAATATAAATATCATAAAAACTAAATATTATCCATATGAATAATTTGTTTTAATTGTTTTAAAATTAATTTTCCCAAAATAATCTGTCAAAATATTTGCATCTGATGATATCATGCAAACACATTTATTTTGCTTAAAATACTAAATCATGTCATATAATAGACATATTATTAACATTACATGTTAATGTATTCAGATTAAGCATATTGAAATATTAAAATTTGAAACTTTAGGTTTTTTTTTATAGTGTTTCATTTTTACTTGTTACATTTTTGGAAGTGTTCTTTTGTTTACTAAACTTTGGGTGTCAATAAACTTTGGAACAGTTCATTTTTTTTATAAAACTATATATATGTATTATACATATATTTATGGTTACTCCGCTTACTGCCAGATGTTTTTAAAAGGGAAACAACAAAAGTTAAAGAAATTAATTTTACTGGCTTTGGACGACAGAATATAACTTATGAGATAAAAATAAAACCATTTTACCGTTTTTTAAAGTAAACAATAATGAAATCATAATTATTTTTTTTACGTAGCAAAATTCATTGTGCTCACACTTAACGTTATTTTTTTGTGAGACATTTTTATTTTAAACAAAAGTATTTATAATGTTTTTGAATAGGTTTTTTATATTGTGGATATGCTGTCTACTCTTGTTTTAATATGTTATTTTGGTTTCTGATATATTTTATACCATTGGTAGTGGCTGGCCAACATCACTAGAAAAAAATATATCTTATCAAAAATATTATTATTCTAATCTATAATCAGTAATAAAAAAAAACAATTACTTTTAAAACTTGCTTCTATTCTGGTAACTAATAATAGGTTTATTAGAACCATTTCTTTTAGTTTGAAAAATGCACGCCTAGTAAGTTTAATAATAATTTACAAAAATCACTATGAAAAATTTT
This sequence comes from Diuraphis noxia, assembly GCF_037042655.1. Lineage (NCBI taxonomy): Eukaryota > Metazoa > Arthropoda > Insecta > Hemiptera > Aphididae > Diuraphis > Diuraphis noxia. The sequence goes on along the minus strand of NW_028301712.1, from coordinate 67,931,051 downwards.
TAGGAGATAACTTTCATAGTCATTGAAAACTTAAAGTTCATAAATTAACCAATATTTTGTATGAATAATTTTTAAACTGATTTTATTGTGTTCATTTTTGTAATGTTAATAATATTACATCCATCTTTTTTTATTTTTTTTTTATTTCGTATGTCTTAAATGTAATTGGTGAAAAGTAAAAAAAAAAAATATTGGGTAAATTTAAATTTAAAACATACAAAAAAAAAAGAAGGAAAAAATGATAATTAAACTAGATAAATAACAATATTAATATTAATATTAAAGGAGAATATATGACCAATATGTATTTATGATGAATTTATGCTTAATATATATAAATATTTGTAGGAAATTATTTAATTGAAATATATAATATGTAGGTTATGAATGGAAGTTTAGTAGTTACTTTTAGCAGCTTATAAAAATTCACATTTACTCTTTGATTACTTAACATTGCTATTGTGTTTTGATATTCATAATTATTTTTCAAACCTGATTAAATCATTTAGATAATAATATAATTGCGAATGAAAAATAAATAATCTAAATCAAAAAATATGATTATAAGTATCCGCTTAGTTAGTATACCTAATTTAATATATTATAGCAGATAATAAATATTTTATTTATAATTTGTTTGTGTTACGAATAAAATATTAAAATCTACTATTGATAAATGTTCATAAATAATTCATGTACTTATCTATTCACATTACATTGATTTTTTAATCGAACTCATTAATATTTTAGGGTTTGCAGTTTTTCACGGATATTAAAAATACATTGATAACCAAAATCCACGTATTATGGGTATTTAGAAATTAAAAATACGTGTATGCAAATACCAGGGTTAACCTTGTTCTTTAAAATTCGAATGCGTGTGTATATAAAATGTATATTATCACATATTTATTTACACGCAATGTATTCATTTAGTTTATACACCTACTATTTTCAGTCCTAACGCGACGAGTACTTAAATTATACTTAATTATATTACAAAAATTTTAAATTTGATTATAATCACTGTTGGTTAGGTTAGGCAAGTATTTATGGTTAAACAGTATACTATAAATTGCTTTTAAAATATATGATATATAAGTAATTGTGGTTAGGATTGTATATGATATTATTATGATTAAATAAAACGGTCACCTAAATCAACGGTTCTTTATAAAGTGGTATGAATAATCTATTAAGTTATTTAATAAATACCTAGTGAGTAATAGTCAGATAGAGCTTCGTTTTAAATATATTATACTGTATGTTAATTAAATATGTGTACAATATAAATACACACCATGTACCTACAAATATTAACATAGATAATATTAATCATTTTATACAATAAATACATACATATGCGTGGGTATATTAATACTGTTAATATCTATGTCATAATTAAAAGAATTTAACGTATAATTTGTTTTTTGTATTATGAACTTCAGAACTTGAACCTTAAATCCTATCAGTTCATGCAAGTCCTTGCTGTTAGATTGATCATTTTCTGATAAGCCCATATAATATCTCTAAAAACTATGAAAAAGTTTTCACTTCATTCAGTATCACTATACTAGTCTTTCTACATACTTACATTACAATATTATCTATAATAAACGGGAAATCTACAAAAAATCTAAGAATGGAGTCATCATGATAACGGTAATTTACAATGCAAAAACTATAATAATAATGTTTGTAAAGTTCACTTAATATGATAAGGCTTGAACTTAAACCACTTAAATACAATTAACTTTTTAATAACTAATTAACTACATATTATTACCTAACCTACAAATAATGTTTAACAAAAATCATTATGAATCAAATTAAACACATATTTGTATTAACAGACGCATCAGTCTATTTTATGATTTTTTTTTTTTTATCATTATTTATATGATGCAATTTATTCGCATAAATATATTTATATTACAATTTTATTGATACTTGATATGATGATATTTTTCACAAGTGACATATTTTTTTGATTGATCATATTATACACATCATCACATCATCATCATATTATATCGAAACAGGCTTATGTATATTCATGGCTTATGTTATAATGTTATATTTAACGTGACAATGGAAAATTATTTTACTATTTATTTACAGGGTCGATTAATGGACAAGGCTGATGCGTACTTCAGCTCGTTCCGAAGGTGCAACTACCCAAGACTTATGTCAGACGGAACGGTGGCGCTTGTACACGAGTGCGGCCGATACGCTAAGTGAGTTACGATTGAAATTTTTTTTTTTTACAAACTATATGCTCCGAGTAAAATATATTGTCAGAATGAAATTGCAATGTACTATCAAATGTTGGTGCGTACAATGAACAACGTGTCTCATACATGAAAACATCTGTGGTATTTGTGCGCATTGTACAACAATAATAGTTTAACATAATAGACAAATGTACGTTTCTTGAAACGGGGTAGGTACGGCAGAATTTGCATTTGAAAGTTTCAACCATAGCCCTGATAGACTCTCTGGTAACAGCTAAATTTCATTAATCATAATATTATCTACCCATATAGGGGTCTGACTCCGTCTTTTTACCGAGAAGATCATTTCTGCACTGTGGTCTCTAAATTATTACACTTTGTCATTTTAGTCCAGATGGGATTAACGATAACCTACCCATAAAGAGCCATATAGGTACAACTCGTCAATCGGTTTAGGTATGTTCATTATTAGGAAACCTTAATCAACTTTGGTTAATACTAATCGTACTAAAATTACAGCATCGATACCAGTCGAAAGTGGAACATAATATTTCACGTTGTAACGTTTGTTTATTATGTCTTTCAACATTATGTACTCATTATTTTATACATAAATAATAATTAATTTAAATACATAAAAAACACTAATATAGTTTAATAAAATTAAATTCGATCACATAATATTAATCATAATTAAATTTGTAATTTAAAATCGAAGAAGAAAGGTTTTTAAATTGGTGCTACAGTTATTTATAAAGTATTATATTTATTACTATTATTATTTATTTTTTTTTTAAAATTTTTTGAATAGTTTAAAACCTAATTCGTTGTATTTATTGATATTCGTACGTATAGCTTGAATATTTTCAATTGATTTTCTAGAAAAATCCATTACAATACATGTTCAAGCTTTATTAAAGTAAATATAATAAATTAATATTAAAAGGCGCTAAATGCCCATATTTAAATTGGTGTGTTAAATATCAAATATTTTTTATAAATAAAAAATGAATGTAGGTATCTAATAATAACTAAACGTAAAATGCGGTCTGTTCAAAACAGCAGTTTTTCTGTTGACATTCGTGTTTATAACCAAACACGGTATGATTAAATGCGTATAATAATTAATATTGTATACAATGTTTGAACGTTTATATGCATGTTAGGCTGTATATTTTTTTTTTTATTTTAATAGTCATATTTGTGATACATATTTTATATATGAAACATAAAATCTAAATGATGAAAATTAAGTAATGCAAAATTTTAATTGTTAGAAACTTGATGATACTCAACTAGTATTTTAATAATAATAATAATAAAATAAATATTCTTGTGATTATATTACTTGGTTTATACTACTTAAAGCTCGTCAATTATTTATAATTAAATAACTAAAAACAAAATTCGAAAAGAATTGAAAAATATTATCTAATATCTTGAATAGACATTTCAAGTATTATTATCAATCATTTTTTTTTACACGCCTAACTATAATGGTATTAATGTAAGTATTTTTAATTTTTAATTTAACATGTTTTAACAACTTTATAATGCATATATTAGTATATTACCTACTATAAAGTTTTACAAATAGTTTGATTATTTCTGAATAAATTTCATGTAATTATAGTTTTTAGTGATACGTTGAACAATTTTGTTTAAAATTTGAATCATGTTCTTGCATAGTTTAATAAATTATAATAAATAGAAAGTTTTGAAGTTATATTGTTGAAAGTATAATATATAAAACAACTGTGTAGTTATAAAAGTTATTTGAAAATGATTAAATATTATAAATCATCATTTTTAAAATTTGTCACTAGATTTTATGAATACTATGATTCAGTATAATATCCAAAGCCGATCAAAAAGAAACCTAATAATAACTATAAAAAAAACTTTCAACTGACAGCATATAAATCCTATTCATTCTATGTAATCCAAAGAGTTCCATTGAAACCACTTGGTAAGCTAAACCGACTTATTATTTGTGCATTGTACGTGATGGTAATATTTGTATAGATTTTTAAGAAGTCGGTGTGGGAAAGTTTTATAAATTAAAAAAAAAAAAACGATTTAACAAAATATTTGCACGAAAATCATATTGTGATTCACGCAAACATTGCTTCACATCCTGATAAATTGTCTTGTACATGCGCAGCTATTAAATCAAGCGAAAGGGTTGAACGTCTTTACACTCATTGTCTACTGTATACTCAATACACACGCTTGACATACTTCCTACCAGTTTTTGTTTGATTTAAAATTCCAGAGATATTACGAACCAGGAATGAAAATAATACTTGAAACAGTTACCCAGTTTTTAAATGACTATGTGTTTTACGATTTAAAATACTTATGAAATTTATAATATATAATAAAAAAAAAAAATATTATAATATTATATTGACGAGAAATTAACCATTTAACGTGTCGGTATTACCATATAATCAAACGTCAATGGCTATTGTTAAACATCTAGGATAATATTGCGTATATTTAAATTATAATTATGAACAGTATAAACACGTAGAATGTACACAATCTAATGTATGAATCTAATTAGTTGAAATATATTTTTCCTGAGTATTACAATTTTTATTTTTGTTTAGCACAATAGACCAAAGTCCGAACTTGATACTATAATTATTAAAATCAGAACAAAATCAAGGATTTAATATATTTATTAACCAATTACTAAAATTCAAAAATAAATTTCATCTTGTACTTAATTATTCTAATTGATTATAATATACTATTATTTTAATATATTCTTAACAATATGAAATCTAATAAGTAAAAAATATTAGTAAGATAATTTGCCAAATTAAAATTGAACCACCAAAACACTTTTATAATTCCATAGAACCAGTGTCTATTTTAAGCTGTATATATTATATACAGTTTAAAGTTGAAAAGATTCTAAAGTTATTTTTTCTCTTTAAATTTAAAGGGAATCTCAATTTATTCACTTCGAAAAGGTTATATACAATATACGATACATAGAGTTTATCAAAGAAAAAATTACTAGTTTTTTATTAATTTACCGTCATTTACTTTTCAATATTTATTGGTTATACATCAAGTCTTAAAACTTAATTAAATAGTAGATTATTTTTTTGTTATGAAACTTAATTTTGTGTTTTATAAGATAAATAAACATTGTGAACATAATGTGTTTCCTGGAAATGTAAGAAATGTAAAATATTATAACTTTATCATTCTACCACACATTATTATTCGTGTTGCATAAGTGAATATAATATTTACCTTTTAAATATATTTAACAGTTTTCTTTGTTCAACAACTAATTATCAATAAAATTATATATTATTATTATTATTTATTACCATTACTAAGCAACCAAACTTCAAATTAGGTCGCTTAATTTAAATAAATATATAATTAAATTTATACATCTAATTTTTCCAAAATTTGTGTTCAAACAAAACTTGTTGATCTTACTGTTTTTACTAAACTCGTTAAATAATAAAATGAACAATGAAATTCACGTGAAATTCGTTTTGAACAAAATCCGTTTTACTGTATTGTAGTTGTTTTACAGTAATTTCAAATCAAAAATATTATAAATATTTAGAGCAATAATGTTTAACTATTCTGACAATCGTTAAATATCAATAAGTAATGAAACATATATTGTAACTTGTAATTGATCTTTTATTTTTAAAATGCGTCTAACATGGCTTGTATGAGCTAAATTTCTAATGACTACTTAATTATTTTACTTATTTACGTCCAACAAAATTTCATAACACAACATTTACATTATTAGTACTTTGATGTTTTGTGAAACCTCATAAAAATAACATAGCATACTGACAAAAACACCATTGACGTCGTGTTCGCATTGTAGTTGTAGATATTAGACCTCAACAAATAAAATATTACCTAACAAAACTATAAATATGGCGTTTTATACCTCCCCCAGTTTTAACAAGAATTTTGATGTTTTAAACCCTAATCATCAAATCATCAAATCATCAAATACTTAATATGACGAGTATATTGTTTTAAAGTTCCAGATATTAATTATAATGGTTTAGTTATCATATTATTATTACTATTCTTATGATCAAAAATTTCCTTCGCGTTACAAAATATGTTTTCATGTTATCAAGTTTTGTAGATGAAAAAGTAGAAACATTCAGTCAACTCCTCACTAAAGTTTTTAGTCTAAAAAATATCACTATAAACCTTCTACAGTAAATATAACTAAATTTTATTATCGATGACTCCTTCGCCCAAATCGTTTCCTCCAAATGTGTTCAAAACATTCATGTACTAATTTATATTGATTAAATCAACGAGTATAGTATTAATACAAAGTAATTCTCTCCAGCAATATTAAATCAGCACCACTCAGTAATCAAATGAAAAAATTTGATTTTTGATTTTAATAAGACCACTCAACTACACAATTGATATTGGAAAAAAATTCTGCATATATTCTTCAAACTATACGTTCATCAATGCTTATTCAGTTAGAACTGAATCCTCCAGTATTTCCCTCACTTTTTTCTAGTGTATTCCCCAAGCCACAATGACACCAAACCACATATCCAAATCACAAATAGCTGATTACACCAAGCTTAAAGTGATTCACTCAATATAAAAAAAATCAACAATCAGTTCTTCTGAATCTGCCTTTTTAAATAAAACGAATCAAAATATCTCACCTGATCTTTGATCCCTGTCACATATAACTTTAAAAAAGTAAATTCATACCAATATCAGATACAGCCTAATACATATACTTAAAACATAACTGTCTACAAACTGTTGGAAAAGTTATAACACATCAATTAAATTGCCAAATTCATAACTTTATCTATAGTTAGATATATCTTACCCTAGGAAAATTGTCAAAAGTCCCCATCAAACAAAATGTAACATTTATAATATACTGCAAAACCAGTTTAGCTTAGTCAAAAAAGTATTGTATAAAAAGCAAAGTATTCCAATTCAAAATCTTCTGGAACATCATAAATATAATATTGCTCTTCCATACTCATCAAACCATTTCTATACTAACTTTTATATTCCTAAAGTTACTAAAATACCCATACAGAATTCAATTTACACCTACTATATAACCACAGAAAGCTTAAGCTACAATTTATACTACCGAGACCAAGATTTTATTATCGTTTAATTATTTCTAAGCACCTGAAAAATTTCGAATGTGTTTTAAAACTACTCTAAACACCCAATTTATAGTTTACAAAAATACTTATTTACACAACCATAAAGTTCATTAACCAGATCATCATTATTCTTTTACCATAGTTAAAATTAACCTTTTCTCTGAATATTATTATTTATGTAGGTACGTATAACGTTTTCGAAGAAAGAATCAGATATTTCGAAGTGACTATAAATTATAATATTATGTAAAATATGTAATATAAAATATATTACCAATACCCGAAATTTAAAATACAGTCTCCGAATAGAGAGGGTGCAAAACAATATTGTTTCACATCCAAACATTTAATATAAATTCCTAATAAGTGGTGATGCCAATAATTGAAAGCAGTGTTCCCTTTAAGAGCAATAAGTTTTTTTGGATTAAAAATAAATATATTTATAAATATATAATATATATATATATATATAAATACACATAGTACAACATATGTAATATTGTAACAAACGTATTAAGACAGAAATAGGTTGGACAAAATATGGTAGGTACTTCTAATTCATGTAACACTCCCTATCTATGGTTGAATTCTAACCATTATGAACATTCTAGGTATGATATATCAGCACAATTCAAATCATTTTTAATATTAGATATAGTCTATATGATATATAGGGTAATTTTTAAGATTTCTCATCCAATTATCATACTTAAAATTGCGCATATATTTAAATTCTGATTTTTCGATTTTTCAAATTCATTTGAAAACCAAATTTTGGAATATTTAAGTTTTTTGTACCACCTAATGTTGATCCTGTAATAATACAAACTTTTATTTTTCAACTAGGAATACCACTTTTTCATTTTTTAATCATTCAGTTTATATTTATTTTGTGAACTTTGTTGTTTTTAAATCTAATTTAAAACGAGCAGTTATTGCGTTACATGGTAGCTTAGCATACTATAGATTTTATGTCTATGATAATAGTTAGGTTAAGTAAATAGGGAGACTTGTGGATGAATTTAAAATATTTTTAAGGATTCTTACCCTCAGCGCAAACATTTAAAAACTCATTACCTATCATTTTTTTTCCGATACATCAGCATTTTAAATAAAATCGTCCAAATAATATTCAGTAAAAAGGAAGTTTCTCATTTTTAAATAGAAATTTGTACTGCCACAATACACTCCTCAAGTAGTATGCAAAATAACAGGAATTTAAAAACATGGTCTTAGGCCATAATTAAAAATTCTAATGATTAGAATATGAATAAAATCGAATTTACTATAAAAAAGTAGAAATTGAGGTGAGCGTAAATCACGTTGTATATTAATTATACGATATGTATTTTGAATATAATATAATATAACTATTATACCTACACTACCTACAGCAATATAATGTTTCTACATATATTATCCATATAGTTGCTTGGTTTTAATTGATAATAAAAACCCACATGTACAAGTGTCACTCAGTGAGTCTCCAAGCAAAATTTACAACACGTTTGTACAAAGCACTAGATTATTTCAGGTTTATTATACTACCAACAGCTACCATATTACCTAATAATATTATGAATTTAATGTCACTTGAAAGTTGATATACATCAATTTACCAAAACCGAGTAGATACATTATTCCCATTGGCATTCACTAGATATCGTGGTGTGTTATAAATGTCATGTTTATTACCAGCCTCTGATTGCAAATGTTAAAAAAATAATTTATAAAAAAATATACGAATGCGAAATATAAAAAAATATAATAAAGTTCTGCAAAGTTAAACATCATACTTACAATCTTGGCGTTATTATATAATGGTCGTATACACCAAGTGAATAGTACTATCGTTATACTAAAAATATAATATTGGTGTTAATACTTCTTGATAGATATTCAGCATTAAGACGTAAACCATATATTATCAATATTCTATATAAATATAAATCTGTATATTATACTTATTACTTACTGATTATTTGTTTTTATTAGATTAAAATTAATCATATTTCACTATATGAAATGTGTATTATAATATTTAATTTAAATTGTATGCATATCTTTATAACTATTAATTTTTGTATCTAAAATTATAAAATTATTTAATACGTGCAGAACTTATTTAAAAACTGTTTATTATAAATAATGTCTGTGGGTGAAGGTTTCCTAGATTTATATTAAATTTAGAATGCATTTTAATGGAGATAATACAATATTCAGTTGATTATGGTTTCATTATACAATTGTTATTCAATAACAATTTATAAAGATCTAAAAAGTTATTCTTGTAAATAATAAATACACTATTTGTGATATATTTATTATTATCTTTAAACATTGTATATTATAATATTATATACTCATGTTTTTGTACTACGTTTCGACATTATTTTATTTATGACTTGTTTAATATACTCAAAGTTTGTTGTTCACCCCTATCATTATAGTCTGACATTATTTTGATATTTTACCTTTTTTTTTATTTATATATATAGGTACGGTACATTGTTCACTTGAATTAACTCTGAACGTTTTTCAATACGGCAATTTTTTTTGGTAATTTTTTAATGATAGAATGAAAAATATTTAAACATAAAATATCCAGGCAAATATACTATCTGATTATAATATTATAATCCATTCAAGTATAGAAATTATATTTCAATGATTATATATAAAAAAAATTCAAAAAAATTTAAATAAAATATTGTTCCGTCATACAATGTTCTCGACATAATGTTAATATCTGTCACAGATGAGTATTTCAGATTATGTCATGAATTTCTACTAACTGCAAAAGAATGCTCGTGATGAATTAAGAAAACTATTTATTTTTTCAATATTTAATCGTTAAACATACTTTGGCATTGTCAGAAATCAAAAATCATCAGGTCTACAAAACTTGCAATACAGTTTAAATTACTTAAAACAAAAATATTCATTCATTTACAAGTTTTGTAGACCTGATGATTTTTGATCAGCTTGATGAAAAGTAAAAGCCAGCTTCCATTTACTCAATAATGTAAGCAGTATTCAAAATTGATTTGATGTGCCGATGAAAAAAAAAACAACTTTTGCACATCTGATTATAAGAACACACGCGTAAGTGTATTTTGTGTGAAAAACACGTTTTCGATTCCGAACATTTTTCAGTATTATACTTCAACCCGTAACGGTTTCAGTTTATTTTTCAATTTCCCCTTCCCAAAAGCCTTTAGATAAGTCCAAACGAATGCGTCATTTATCAACATGGAGCACACTCTAATAAAACTAAATGGGTTTGTAGTAGTTTATATTTTGCCATTCACCCTTTATCCTATCAAAAAAAATAAATATATATTGCGGCTAAAAGTCTTGCAAAATACCGTGGTATGTCATTTTTATTCAGATGACCTCGTGAAATTGTTGATATCGACTAAAAATCGATATTTCGTTATTATCGTTTATGGTTCTATTTTCGAATACACCGGTATAATATAAATTGTTTTAACCGTTATAAATAATAATTTAAAATGTTTGATTATGAGTTCCGTTATCAGTGTGACATTCAGATAATTCAGCAAGCATGCTCACATCATTTTTTTCAATCATTTATTCAAAATCGAAATTTAGAAAATTTAAATGCACTTTAAAAACGTATTTTTAAATCCTTGAAATTTTTTACACTGCAAAGGAGTGTCCAGTTCAGATACAAACTTCTGTTTTTTCTATTAAAAACCCTCATATTTTGCTCTAAATTGTTAAGTAATTTGATTATTTTTTTGAAAATGTTGATGTATTTATTTCAAATTTTAAATATAAATATAAAATAGACTTAAAATTATATGTAATATGTATTATACTTAGGCCATTTTGACAAATTATTAATATTAATGACTTAAATTGTCAAATCATCATAGCTTCCATATCTTATAAGGCATAAACCCATTACCATGGACCTTTTATCCTCAAAACACTAAATTATTACTCAACCACTAATCGTACGAATTTTAGTTCTGATACGTATAACATTTTCAGAAATATTATCCAATGACACGTATTTTCTCGATATCATAGTCTTCGTACAATAAGTATGATAATAAATAGCCGATTTTTTAATACAATTATTATTCCAATTATTTGAATGAATCGAACACAGTAGCATTATGTACCCTACTAGCATTAAACTATATTTTAGCAGCTTCCTTGTACGGCATCCACTTTGGACATCAACATTGCACCATCATTGTTTTTTCTTACGACTACAAATCGGTTTTGTTGTTAATGGATATGTACTCGGAAGACGTTCGCTCTTGATTGTTAACTCGCATCTCTGTCAAAGAGTCTGTGCATTTTTCACATTTTAACTTTGATTTGTAATTTTTTTTTCTTGAAAACTGCGTTGTCCCCGATTGACTCGTACGCCTACTGTGCATTTCAGGTATTTGGAGGCTAAATCTATTCGTAAAACGATTTTTTTATTCACCATCAATGTTTGCTTATCACACTGTATTCGATGTCACCTATTGTTATTAAATAGTATATTATTATAACTTAACTTATAATACTGCATCTATACCGATTTATTAGTATTTTTAATATTTCGTATTGGACTTAACTTTTATAGTTCGATATAGATTAAATTATTTAATCGAAAAACAAACATAATTGTATTATTATTTTACAACTGCCTAGCGCTCATTAACGGTACACAATAATAACATACTAATCATTTATTACAAACTCAAGAGTTCATCTTTATCTTACACTATCATACTATCAACTATCATATATTTATGAATAATTCATATTATTTTAACACACAATTATAATTAATATTAACAATCCATTACTTACGTCCAACTGCACCCCTACCACTCATATTCGGAAGTTAATCACGATGAACACTACGCCGTACCACCCTTGATATTTTGTTGTGTGCTTACGAGACCTATGTAACGTAAACTCTAAGCAACAAACATATGCAGAAAAAAAAAACTATTATAATTATACTCTACTTTTAAGTAATATAATATTTAATATATACTATACCTCTATAATAATACTTAAATAATATAAATTATTGATATAAAAATACATGATTTGTCATCTTTGTTTACAACATCGTACTTCCATTATTATAATTTTTTAAATATATCTACCTATTAAAAAAATAAAAATTTTAATCGTACTTTCTATATTCAATATCCTCGTTATATTTTTTACGCATGCTCATATTTGAAAAAAAAATTTAAAGTACAGTATTAATCACAAGTCGCAATAAAATGATGCAATATTACACACAATGTAAATGGGTCAAGGGGATAACTCGATGAGCCAAAAACTACGTTACCGTTTGCTGATTTTCAAAGTTTTAATTTTGAATATAATAATAAATTGTATTCATTTCTCAACTAGTCACAAATTTAATTTCCTTTATACATTTTCATGGTTTTTAAAATCGAATAAAAAATCTTGAGTATTTTCCACTTCTTTTTTGATTTATTATCTAAAATAAATAATCAAATAGTTCGTGTTGTCAAATAGATAAGTAAAAAACCAATGTTCTGATCTGGTTAAAATTATGCTATTGCTGTGCTGTTTTTTTTTTTAAATAATTTGTTCATGCTTGACTATCATATTAAAAAGAAACTCCAACTTTAGGATATACATCGACCAATACTTGTTATTTATGGTTGTAGATTAAATTTTTAAACTCGCAACTTTAAAAAATAACATTTTTTAGTCATCATTAAACAAATATAATATAAAATACATGTTTTACATCAAATAATAAAAATAAAAATTCACAAACAATCATATATAATATTATATTATATATTACCTTTAATACTTTTAATAATATTTGTTGTTAGTGAACTTTTACTAACGATTCTATAGGATAAACATTTTTCAGTTTATACATTGTAAATAATATTTTTATTATACAATATTTAAATACAGCTAGTGTTAGAAAATGAACAATAATATTGTGGACATATTTCTTACGAGTATAATCAATAATAATTAATTATGTGGCATACATTTACAGGCTTAAAAATAAATATACTGGAATATAATACTTTATAAACCAATTATTCAATTTTATATATCTACTATACATTAGTAGACCGTGTAGATTGTTATCGAATGCTATTATATTCAGATATATAATTTATTCAACTATTTACTTAATTGTATGTTGAACAATAAGGTATTTAGACCGTGGTAATGTTGTATCTTATTTTTGCGTAACAGTAAAAATATTGACGTTCTTAATCCATTAGTGTTTTGATGCAAAACTACTGTGAATAAATACATTTTTTAACAATGATTTTGGTATTAAAAAGTAAAAAAAATCTTTATGTGAATAAAAATTGAGAAAACATGGGTGTGTATTGTTGCTCATTTATACTACATAAAGTAGTGTTTGACCACATTTTTTCGTCGAAGATCACTGAGTATACATTTTAATTTGTTTTTTTTCTTATCAGTTTGATCAGACTATCTGGGCAAAATATACCAAAAGAGTCTTCTTCATTATTTCAAAAAATACTTTTATAATGATATCTGACCCCAACTTAAATTTATGGGGGAGGGGTTAAGATCTTTTCTACTGTGGTAGAACTGATTTTATTCATTCTAATGTCTATTTTTCACCAACTCAATTTTCAAACAGTGTACATTATTGTGAAAAAAACGTCAGGTTATGTTGAATAAATGTTAGTTTAGAATTTCTTTTTGGTGTGCTCAAAACCAAGCTTTGAGGTAATATTATTGTTAAAACGATGATTAATATTTTTCGTTATCAAGTATAGTGATACAACTAAAACGTCATAAACATCGATAATTTTATATTCTCTTTTAAACACAACCAACTAATCTGTACACACAGGTTCATAATATTATATTTTAAATTTCGTATTTAATCTGTAGTAACTATTATCACCATCATAGTAATCCCATAATAGTGTATCATAAGTAAGATCCACTCTCCTCTATGACGGATTAGACATTATTGATCATAATTATTAAATAAACAAATAAGCTCTGTATTATTGTAAGTTGCGCAATAAAAACATAAAATAATAATAAAATAAAATAACAGTTTCTTTAATTTGAAATCCATCCTATTTAAAATATTTATGTTAATCTATCATGTATAATATTAATATAATACTTATTATTTATTACTAAGAACAATTGAGAAATATAAGTAGGTATTATCACTAAAGTTTGGCACCAAAAAACTTCATATAAACACAAGAAATAAACAAATAGTTGGCGGTAAAATTATTCCGTCTAACACTAACAGTTAACGATACGAATTAAATAATTTATTACTCTCCACCAATATTTATCTTTCTACGTAAATAATTGATACAATACATCCAATCCAATTGAAGGATATAGTTACATGAATGCTATGGTGTTAGTATATATTGTTTTTTGTTTAATATCAATTATTGATGATCGATTTGTCTTTTATAAATAAAATACCTAAACGTTCCAAATGCATGACTATTGTCTTCAACGCAATGATCCAACTGGAGCATTCTGGTAGTTTTTTTTAAGGATTTTATAATACAAGACACAAGTACATGTTTTTAAATATTGAATTATTTTTAAAATCTGATATATACCTAACAAAAACTTAAATATGTTAACATCTAACACAATTGTATTCTTTTTTCAAACTAATTTTAAATTATAAATCTTATACATTTTATTAGTCGATAATTTTCATTAAAACACATGGTATTATGAGTGCTTTTAAAATTTAAATTACGGTGATCTAGATAACTTAAGATAGTTGTATTTTCGTTGTATAGAGTCCTTTACACAATTTTAATACATTAATCATAATATAATATGATATTAAATATTATCAAGTAGGTAAATGTGTTTATAATAATAGGATTGTTGAGCGAAAAAATCTATAGTTTCATTTTTTAAACTTTATAAGCTAATTACATTCATTGAATGGTATAATTCATTTTAGAATCTTTCTTAGAATTATATAATGATTTATATTTGGTTTAAAACGTAGGATAATTATAATACGACATTATCTCCCATCTCTGTTATCCATCCAAAACAATTCTATATTACATCCAGCTATTACTCTAAAATATGACTTAACTCACGTGCGAAGGACGCCCACGTAACTTCAGCTATTTATATTAAATACGGCTTTTTTACATTAGGTACCTATGGAAATATATTTTGTGTGTGTTTGATCGTTTAACTTTGTTAGTTATAAGTTATAACCAATATTATTTATTTTGTATACTTTGAAAGTTATTGATTACCTACACTTTAGATCTCAATATTATTATCAATGAAACATGAAACACTATAGATAAAATAAAATAAAATTACTTGAATATCTTATAAAGTGTAATATTTAATCAGGATTAAATACGATTTTGTGAATTAGATCTATTTAAATAAGAATATTACGCGTGAAAGCATCTCATTTTCTATAATTAAAAATGTATCTAATTATTTATAATTATATTATAATATTCAATGAATAATTTCAATAATACACCTATTTTAAATCACAAAGTGGATTTACTCAATTAAAAAGTTAGTGTTTTTCATTTTAAACATTAACATATATCTAGTCGAAATTTATGCAACCTAAATCAATAAAGTTAATTTACTATATCACTATGATAACCAATTTTACTATAAATAGTTATCGTAAACAAATATTTATGTGTTCCTTAAATTTGAAAAATGATCCTGTAATGTCTCTTGGACATATTCCATTACAGAACAAGTCGCAAATGCGTTTTGGTGAATCTATAGTAGTCTAGTCTATAATTTTATAGTTTAGATAGCTTTAATGAAAAATCGTAACTGGGGTTGCTAAATTCACTAATCATACATTTTTGTGATGCGTCTTGTTATATTTTGTAAATTTTTGAGATAAAAAATGTTCTACGACATTACTTTCAACCATCGCCATATTTCGTTTACCTACCTCATATTATTTTTCTAAAGAATTTATTATTAAACTTGTTAATTAGTTGATATTGGTATTATGGTATTCATATGGACAGATTTCCATTTCCATTGGTATTGATAGTGTATATTTTGAATAATTATGATTCCATTAATATAAAATAGATAATATAACAGTTATAATAATACCATCATTCATAAATAATAGTTCTGATTAGAATATCTTATATTATAATATGATAGCAATTTTCATACCAAAATTTATTTTGCAGAACAAAGGAGTTATTGTAGGACTTTCAATAATGTATGTTTTTATTATTTGTTTAACGTTATCTTTGGTAAATAAGGAAAGGTAAACAAAGTGTCATTTAGCACTTTTATACAATGTAAACTGAACACAGATGTTGCTTTCGAAAGGTAATTTTATAAATTTCTTAGCAGCTTTTGAGTAAACATAAACATTATACTGAAGAAGATGTTTTCACAAAACATATTATAGAACAAATTTGGTAAATCAAGTTCCACACAGTATTGTTTTTCCGATATTGGATTTACCATCGATTACAAAAAAAAAAAAAAAAAAAACACTCACCAAATTAATGTAGGTACCATTTATTTCTGTTCTGTTCTAGATTTTCAGATGTATTTTAGGATTATGAAAATTTTTTTCATAATTCGTTTTATAAATTCTATATTTTTTCTACACTTCACTTCTCTTTATACTTATATAATGTAGTTGGAAATATTAATAAACACAAAATACTAAAGAAGTATAATATGAAACAAGTATGTTTAAATATATGATAATAATGTAATATACATTATAGTTTGAGGAGTTTATAAAAAAAAGTCCACGTGTGCTTGACACGCGTGAATGATGATTTATGTGAAACATAATATAATTTTTTACCTATACAGATATTCAAAGTTTACCATTTTTATAGCTACTTATCTAATTTCTTTACAAAGAAACATTATGGTATTATTCTTTTAGAATTATAGTGTGGTCGATTGTACTACTTGTACTACATTTATCAATTATTGGTGAATGATATTGTCACTGGTAGGATAAACGACAAGGAGTCCAATGGTATCAGGACCAAACAAGTTATCTCTTGAAATACCAAGAAAAAAAAAATAAATAGGTTAGGTACCTACCATATTCTCACATGTATGTATTATAAATGTGATTCATTTTTTTAATTTTCCCTACTGTACGTATGAATATTTTGTTTAAAATAATATATCAAAATCATTATTATATAATCAATGTTTTGTTGAAACTTTAAATCATGACAATATTCGATTGAATTTGATACTTACAAAAAAATAATAAAATATTACATTTTTATAATTGAATACGTACCTAACAAATAAATTTAAATTTCTTCAGTGTTTATACTACTAAATGCCTACATTTATCAGAATATATAATTCTGTAATAAATTAATTTATATTTGTACGTCATTCAAGTTACTAAGCAAATCACAATATGATAATTATAATTTTTTTTATTATTATTTAAATTTATTCAATCTGTTTATAACAAAAAAAAAAATAATAATAAGGATAACATAGAAATATACAAACATGAATAGCGTAAACGTAAAGAGGAGACCGTTCATTAACAGGACCTCAGAATTTTTTTTCTCCCTTTTTCAGGAGATCTCTAGACCAGTTTCTTTTTAATTTGTAAATTTGTGTTAATGTAATAGAGGAGTAATAATATTATTATACAATTTATGGATAATATTCGTCATTGACCACTGACACTAGAATTATATGGAATATAGTCACCAAAATATTATTTCAGATCACATTATTGATGTCTCAATATGTATTTTTTATTTTGTTTATTCTTCATAAATTATTAATATCTAATTTACTCGTGCTCTTTGAAAACAACTAATAATGTAAACATTTTTTAATCCACTGTTGTAATAACTTTTATAGGTGTTTTTTTTGTTTAAGTGGTATTTTCACTTTTGTTACAATAACATTGGTCAACACATTTTATCCAATTTAATGAACTATAATTTGATTTATGTATTCATTATTGACATTTTAAATAATTGTTTATAAACCGTATTAACGTTATATAACTAGATGAAGTGTTACTATGAAAAATATTCTAACATTAATTATTAGTTACATTGAATAGTATTGGAGAGTAAAACTATAATAATGTACTTGTAAATACATGTTAAAATAATAATTCCCTTGTAAAATTTATCAATAATGTAAATAGTTATCTAATTGAGTAATACTGTGATATTATTATATCCTAAAAACATTTAATCATTATGTATTTTTTAATGGTGTTTACTGTAAACGAACAAAAGTCATTCTATTCAAGCAAATATATTTTGTAGGTAGTTATGCACTAAAAAAATCATTTACCTGAATCGGATATCGTAATAAGTGCCATAATATGGTTTATAATTTATACGTTTTGTTATGAGTTTATAACTAATGACGACGTCAAATAATAGCTATTACATTCTTCTTTACAGTGTTTCACAATCAATGATCAATAATGCCAAACAATATTGTATTTCATTTTTTATATATATAAATATATAACTATAGGTACTAGGTAAGTTAAAAAATAGAAATAAATATTTTAAAACATAGTTATAATATGTAAATATGATGTATGTACATTTTCGAGTGTGGATAAAAAATATCATGGACATAAATCACATTAAGCTATTCATATAAAGCTATGCAAAAGTAATTCATAAAAATTATTTTAAATTCAATTGTAATGCATTATAATAATGAACGAAATATTAAATATTTATGGCATGGTTTTTTTTTTTTTGTTATGTGAATTTTGAGAGTGGTTTGAAAATATATGATCTTTGAATTACTAAATTTTCTCTGAATTTTCTCGAGATAATTAGAATGCTAGAATGCTGTAAGCTACTGTTCATAACACAAATAGTAAAATTCTTGTAAATTAAAAACCTAACCTAACCTATTAAAAAGACTAGGGAAATATAAATTTAAAATTATACATAGATAGAACTGATAAATTTTCTAATTAACTCAATATTAACGTATGAAAATCAATATTTAAATCACTATTTAAGATTACAGCAAAATATGAGTTATGCATTTAATTTTATTTGAAATAGGGAAAGATAATTTTACGTATATATTTTTCATTATTTATGCAACAAAAAAATAAAATAAAATAAAATAAAAATTGGGCAAGTGTGTATCACTCTACTGTATAGTAGAGATGGAGAGTAGGTCACTATAATGGATGTTTTAAATTAGAATGCAATGACAGGTATCATTGTATACAAAAAACGATTCTGAACGGAGATGATTTGTTAGTCTAAGATATATTATATCACCTATATTTAAATAATAATATATTTTTATATTCTCTTTAAAAAAGAAACACCAAATACTATTTATAACAATTTATTTAATGAACTTATACATAGTTCAAATACTAGTAATAAGATCTACACTGATGCATCTAAAACTGAAAAAGGTATAGGACTTGCAGTAGTCCATCTCGATGTAACTAAACTGTTCAAACTTAATAATTTAAGCAGTATTTATACAGCTGAATAACTAGCACTATACAAAGGAATCCAATTAGCTTTAGAAATTAATGGTTCAAAAATATATATATTTTCCGACTCACTAAGTATCTTAACTAATCTGAAATCCAAAACACTAACTGAGCCTTTGGCTCTAAAAATTAGTAACCTTCTTTCCTCATCAAACAAATACATCAGATTCATTTGGACCCTAGGTCATTGCAACATAAAAGGAAATGAGGAGGCAGATAAAGCAGCAAGAAATGCATTAAATAGTCCTGATAGTGAAATAATTCCTTTCTCGTCGCTTGTTGATATAAAAACAAATATAAACAGATATTGCATTGATTTATGGAATACTAAATGGAACATAAACACGCAAAATAAATTAAGAGAAATTAAGCACTTGATCTGTAGAACTCTGGCCGAAGTACACTGATCTAAACAGAAAAAAAGGTATTTCTTAACAGACTCAGAATTGGCCACACAAAAATTTTTACACATGGACACCTTATGGCAAAGACTATGATAGCTACTCCATCAAACATATCATCATCCTCTGCTCAAACTTCAATGAAGCTAGGAAACACTTCGACATCCCTGGCAGCCTAAACGAAGCAATTTATTGGTCCATTTTCCAACTACCATAATATAATCTTATATCTAAAAAATATCGATTTGTATAGTAAAATGTAAAATTTTTGTAAAAAGCTAATAACCTGTGCAGTTGATGCTTAACAAATAGGTAATAAAAAAAAATAGATATTTTTATACGCTCACAAAATGTTTTTTAAATTGGCTCTGGAGTTTTTTTTTACAGTTATTTGAAGAAAAAGTTATAGAGAACATTTCTTGAGTTTTCTAACTTTAAGTATAAATCACAACAATTTTATGAATTCTCAACATCATAATTCCATGCAAATTTTCGCGATTTTCACACATTTTGTAAACATTTGAACTTTAAAGGTAATAAACAAAAATTGTCACAAACAAGATTTTGTTTTTTACTACGATAAGTAAAACTTATAATGAACATTGTATTCAATTTTAAAGATATTTTAGATACTTAAATTTTTTTTATAGGCATTTCAAAAAAAAAAAAGTTATGGATGTAACTCTGCTATACAGTAGGTTACAAATGGGTTACTGTAATGGATGGAATTAAATTTGAATCCAATGATATTATATCATTCTATACGAAAAACGATTCTGAGCGGAGACGGTTTATCTATCTAGGATATATTATTATAGATTATTAAAAATTTTCAAATCTTAGATTTAAAATGAACATTTTTTATGAATTTCTAGCTTAAAATAATTTGCAAATTTTCGTGATTTTTACGTATGTTATCAAAATTCAAACTTTGAATGTTTATTAAAAAAAATCATAACTATGAATTTTTAATATTTTTCAACTGTTACTGTTACAATGTGTTAGTAGCCTTTTATTAAATTTTCAAGCTTTTCTACCAAATAAATAAATTTGTCGATATTTATAGAAAAAAAAACTAAAAAAGTTGAAAAATTAAAATGACAGTAAACAGCTCAAAACAAATCTAAATATTTTGAATATTGTATCAAGTATAGAAAATACCTATATAAACATTCAGTGAAAATTTCAAGTAACTGCAATCATTTGTTTTAGAGTTACACCAAAATAAGAAAATCGCTAAATGTGAAATCCAGTGAAAATCCAATGTTGTAAAAAGTTAAATTCCAAATACTCATACAAATTTAATTTGAATTTCCAGTGGACATTTTTTTTGTGATAAAGATTGAAAAACTTGTAAGGAATCTTGTATTAAATTTTCAAATCTCAGATTTAAAAAAAATTTTTTTATGAATTTCTAGCATAAAATAATTTGTGAATTTTTGTGATTTTTACGTATTTTGTCAAAACTCAAACTTTAAATGCTTATAAAATAAAATTGTGAATATAAGTATTTTTTATTTTTCAACTGCTATTGTTACAATATGTTAGGAGCTTTGTATTAAATTTTCAAGCTTTTCTACCCAACAAATAAATTTTTATCGATATTAATTTAAGAAAAAACCAATAAACGTAAATTGCAGACGCCTATAAATAATTCAACTTAATATGTCGAAATTTTTTTGAAAATTGCATGGTGGATAGAATATACTCAAATAAACATTAAGTGAAAATTTCATGTATCTATGGTCATTTGTGTTAAAGTTAATTCAAAAACCAAAATCGATTTTATCGAAAACTGATTGTGCGTAAAATTTCCCGTTTTCCGCTTAATTTTTAGTTTATTTATCCCGATTATTTAAAAAAATTATTTTACTTTTGACCCCCCAAAGTACTAACTAGATTCACTTTCTGATCGAACGAGGTACTGAAGTCAAAAATTGAAGCACATTTACTGCCCCAAAACGTGATGACAGAAAAAAAAACACACACACATCATGGTAAAATCAATACATTCATCATCTGTAAAAAATTAACCATAATAATATGTAATGTACTAACAAAATCATTGTAATAAGTAATCTTATATAATTGTTAACTGTCAAACGTCAGCCAGTGGTCTCCGCTGCCGAGGCTTATTCTAATAATAATAAAAAAAAAATACATTCATCGCTCCCCTCAGAATCTAAAACTTAGAAAAATGGAAACTTCTGATTGTCTATAAATAACTTAAAAAAGTCAAAATATTTTGAAAATTTAATCGTAAATAGGTAACGCTTATATAAGCATTTGATGGAAATTTCAAATATTTACAATTTAACTCAGTAAATAAAAAAATCAATTTTGTCAAAAACTGATTATGCGTGAAAATTCCTGTATTATCGTTACTTTTGTAGGCTTTTCCCTGAATATTACGCTGTACATTATTTACAAAAAATGAAAACAAAAGGGAACAGTATTATATAGTACAATTTCGATACATATTATGTGAATGGTTAATATTTATGAGGCACAATTTAGTTGACTTAATAGAAGTGAATCAGCTATTTAGAAATTGTCTCAGGTCTTAATTTATATTCATATTTTTACTGTAGTTAAGTATATAGTGTTTTAGTTATGCTAAAGTAGAGAACTACATATTTTTAATTCGCGTAAGAAATAATAAATATCAATAAAGATATTTTTGAACCCCTAAAGTACCAACTAGATAAATTTCCCTTTTCAATGAGGGACTGAAGTCAAATATCAAAGCATTATTTCTACTTCAAAAAGTGATGACAGATACAAAAAAAAACATACATCATTGTAAAATCAATACATTCTTCACTTCGTTCAAAATCTAATAAGAACGTTGGTAAAAAGTAAAAACATTAAAAGTTTGTTATGGAAAAAAGAATTATTTTAGCATCAATATTATTTTTTGTTTTATTTTTTGCATTTATTTTGATAAAATGTGTTATTCCAAATACCAAAGTTTCAAAGGGGGTTGATAATAATCAATAACATGATAATATAATACATGTAATTTAAAAATAAAATTCAATTATATTATAACATTTTATATTTAATCAAAAAATGATTTCCATTGCATTACTTTTGACTACCTATGTTATACCTACTTGGATTAATTTTTAAACAAATTTCAATTTTAAGTTTTTACAACTCTATGGTTATAATTATTTATTTTAGGACTTATATCTTTATATCTGAACAATGTGTAGCTTATAATATTATTTTTTTTTTGCCGTAGATTTTAGCAAGTGGAATTTATAATATCTTATAGTTGGTATAAAAACATTATTGATTTAAAATTTTAAATGTATTATGTTTTGAACTTTAATACAAATCACCTTGTAGTTGGTAAAAAAAATATTTTATAACTACCCAATTGAAAAAAAAATGTGTAAGAACATCTATTATCAGACTGTTAAAATAAAAATAATAAACCACAATATCAAAATAAGAAAACGGTATTTCTGCCGTTATTTTTTCAGAATACCTATGAGAAGTATTAAAATGATAAACTGTTTATGAACAGAACAAAATTTTTCATGAAAAATGTCAACTTACTTTTTTTTGGATGATGTAATAATAATTGTTTTAAGTAAATAAATATTTATTATGCCTACAAATATTACAAGATAATAAAATAATTATATTTTTGATCATGAATATATAATATAATATACTTACTACAATGCAGATATTATTTAAATAAATCTTACGACCTTTAAAATCAACAATTTTTTTTATTACATTTATAATTTTGTAATATTAAATATGACTTAGGAATATCAATTTCTTAAGACTATCCAAGAACTGAACTTACATATTTTCGCGTTCTCTTTTTTTCCTAAGACAGAATTCGAAATTAAAATCGTGCATCGAATATTTAACGACAATGCGTTTGAAATAATATTTCCATATCGGCGAAATTCATAAAATATTATTTATTTGAAAATTATTTATTATCATACATTAGGTACTATAATATATCATAGGAGAAAATACTTGTTTATTCTGTACGGTATGTAGTCAAGTAAATTTTTGATTAATTTTTCAGGATCGTATAATTTTGAATGTGTGTAATATAATTATAAAAGTAGAATACAAAAAATATCTTACATATTCATACACAAATTCTTTTTATTATCACTAACAATAACTTTAAATAATAAGAGGTTCCCTAAAATACAATATATTTACCTTAACTAGTGGGTGCTGTGAGACAAAGTAATGACAAAAAATTGAGTATTTTTTAGTATAAAATTAATTTAGAAAAGTTTAAAATTTAATATTTAAAAATGTATTATTTGAACGTTATGATAGATCCAATACGTCATTTACGTTAAACCTACGTATAATTTGTTTTGTTTGGTAAAATTTTATCGGATGCATTTCTCTTTTTTTTCAGTTATTTCTTAATTGACTATTTGATTTTTCAAAATGATCAACATGTTAAATCATCAACAATCATTTTTGACTTTTAGCACATTACTGAATATTTAAATTTTAATTACAATTAGAAATGCTAAAATCCCATTTATTAAGAATTCATAATATACGAGTACTAAACTGATGTGAATGAAATAGTTTGAAAGCAGGATTAGGCATGATACTAAAAAAAAAAATTATCATGGTACATAATATCATACATTGATACTTCGTATTTTATATTTCTGATTTATTGAATATTATTAATTTTTATACTGTCCAATGTAATTAGGTACTTATAAAGTCATATATATATTGAATAATACAATAAGTAAGTAAATATTATAATTGTATAATTCATACATCACTTTTTATAAATTACATCATTATTTAAATCAAAAACTCATAACTCTTCATGAATTATGACTCCACTTTTGATTTAATTTTCTAATTTATGTAGTGCCATTTACTGTAGTCAGTTATTACAAATATAATACTATATTAACGTGTAAGTAGAATATATGAGAATATTTTAATGTTAAGATAGGACAAATCAGCGAAACAAAATGTGCTGAGGTGACAACAATACTTGCCTTTGTAACATTGTCGCCCGCGCAGACACGGACATTCTTGCTCGTTGTCGCTGAGTGATTCAACGGAAGACGACGATCGAGGAAAGATCGAGGTCGGAAAGTTGTTTTAATATTATTTCAGTCGTTCCTAAGTTCTTTTCATTTATAGGAACATGGCCGCGATATATGCGTATTATGTGTCAATGAAATTTAATGAAACTGAAGTGTTCCAAGGTATATGATTTACTCTTTGAGTTATTCCAGCCTATAAATAATAAACGAAGAAATGGTCAAGCACATACCATCGTATCTCAAGAGTTAACACTTTAATAGTGCCATTCAATTTTTTTTTTTTTTTTATTGATCGTTTACAACTTCGGCAACAAAGGCCATTAGTTATTTTATTTTTTACATTACGTTTGCTTACATGTTTAGATTTGGTTTTAAATATTGATTTGCTTGAGGAAGTTAATTAAATCTGCGTTGAGTTGGTGATTGGCTACAAGGGCTGCATCGAAGTTGTGTGATATCCCGTGTTTGATCCTTTCTTGATTATACTTTATGCAGTACGATATGATGTGCTTGAGAGTGAGATTTGTTCCGCAGGTTGTGCAGATAGGGGATTCCTCTTTGGCCATGAGGAAACCGTGTGTGATTCTAGTGTGTCCTATCCGTAGTCTATTTATTACTGTTTCTTCTTTTCTTTTGAGTGAGGGGTTATACCATTGGGTAGTGTCACCTTTGATTTCATTGAGTTTGGTATTTTGTTTGGCCCAGATGTTTTGTGTCGTTGGTGCCATTCTAATTTATTTTACAAGGTGTTATTAGCTAAGAGTTCGG
The DNA here is from genome assembly GCF_037042655.1 of Diuraphis noxia. NCBI lineage: Eukaryota > Metazoa > Arthropoda > Insecta > Hemiptera > Aphididae > Diuraphis > Diuraphis noxia. Next base: position 67,904,858 of record NW_028301712.1, on the reverse strand, counting down.
GACTAAGGCGTTATAGATTTTATTATGGGTCCATCGATACGAGTGATATCACTGTAGAAAGACTTACATTCATATTTAGGCAGCGGATTCATATTTTATGAAAACGAAAATTTCAGTTTAATTTTAATTTGAATGACTATTAGAGTAGATAGATGGGCAGTCATACGAGTACCTTAATCGAATTGTATGTTTTTTTAAAATTATCTTACAGTTATTATTAAATTATTTTTTATTTTAAGTTTTAAGTGTCCAGAACATTAAAATCAAGTTTCTTCATACTATTCAGTAGAAATATTTACGATTATAGTATCTTTTATCTTTGAGCAAAATAATGTACATGATTTCTGATTCTTTAAAATTATGTATCACGATACGAGATAAAACTGTATCTTTGATACCGTTCAACCCTGCTGGTAAGTACCTATGTACACTAATGAGTTTTAAAACAGATATGACATCATAGTTTAATGTTTGATATTATTTTATTTTTTTCGTTTTCACACTGTTCAAATGTTAATATAAAATTCATAGGTATAATGTTAGATATTATATACAAAAAATAATTTAGATTACAAGTATTATTAGTATTAATTTTTTTTATGCAGTTATTATAATATTGAATAACTTTCATTTGTCTAACTATTAGGTACAACTATAGATGCAAACATATTTTTTTTATGATCAAAAACAGTAGCTGGTTAATATTTAATATAGGTCAGAAATTTACATATTATTTTATTCAAATTAGTTTCATTTTATTTTTTTCGAAGTTTTCCTCAAATAGCCCATTACTTTATATGTTATTGTACTTTCAATAATAATATAGTATTCATATTTTCACTTACTGTTTGATGTTGATATTGTAGTATATTCGTTTGATCTTGTATTTTATTACTCGTACTTATAGTTTGTTTTCAATCCACTTATTTTATTTTAACATCTCATTACACTTCAAAAAAATATAGCCTATTATGGTAGAATAAATGTGAGATGTATTGATGAAAATCCAAATTAACTACTTTATCAAAGATTTAAAAAAGTTATTTAATTTTTTCATAAATAGTAACCAAAAATTAAATTGACTTGTACAAATGATTATGTTATACATATATATATATTATATATTTTGATTTTTAAATTATTGAAGAAAAATATAAAATAATACTATAAGATCGAAAAAAGAAGAATAAAACATACATTAGAATACTCTCCAAGAACAATAATAGCTATAAAAAATCCAATCAGCGCAATATTAAGAAACTCAATTGACAAATATCAAAATAATGATCTAAGCAACCTTAGCACTCGTACAGCCACTTACCTATGCCTCTGACCTCAATATTATTTTTACAAACCAACTCAATCTTTAATTCTCTAAACAGCCCCCATGGATCACAGGAATTCCTCTCATCTATTTCAAACTAACTTCATACAAAAAAAAAAAAAAAACGGCTCCAACCTTTACAAACCTTTACTAACCTTTCTTATATCTAAAAACAGTCTTCCACCACATTACGAAATTTATGTTGATACATCCAAAAACATAGAAGGAACTGCAATCGCATTAATTCAGCCAAACTCTCAAACAGTACTTCAGATCTCAGCTTAAAACTCCATTTACACAGCCGTATATCTAGCTCTTTTAAAAGCCACAGAATTAGCCACCACTACAGATAGTCAATGTACAATCATATATACACTGACTTACTCGGTACTCTCAAAAAATTAATAAATCCCAAAAAAGACAACCCTATTTGCACCCAAATATTGAACATTCTACTCATAACCAAAAAAGACATCTGATATATATGAATACCTGGACACAACAGTATACCAGGTAATAAAATTGCAGACGAAATAGCCAAGAGAGCAACTAAAGAACAAACCGAATTCTGGAATATCACAACCCATTTCGACACAAAACATCAAATAAACGCTAACCTCAATCAAACATGTCTTCGAGAATGGAGATTAATACAAAATAACAAATTTAGAGAAATTAAATCATCCACCCTCCCTTGGATGCATGATAGGATATCAATCCCACGCAGACATCAAATCATCGTCGACAAACTATAAATTGTAGTGTGTGGCCACACATTATACAATCATGAGCATTTAAGGAAGAACGGATATGCACCTCATGTAACACCGCGATCATAGTAAAACATGTTTTAACTGAATGACTCCTCACAAAAGACGCCAGACACAAACTGATGCTCCCTAACAATCTGTTTGAAATACTTTCACCAAATGAAGAGAGAATATCATCACCATTAGAATATCTCAAAGATACCAACCTTCTGCATAAAATATAATAGCTTTAGCATTACTAATTAGAATATCACACAAAATGTGAACATATTTTTCTTAACACTCATTGTATCAATCTTTCACCTATTCATAATTTATTATTTTGTAAAAATTAAGTAAACTATAATATGTATTTTTAAACTCCAATAACCCCGGTAGTTGAGGCGTATTTGTTAGATAAAAAAAATACCATAGGACAAAACTATAAAACGATTACATAAATATTAACAATGACAAAAATTATTAATTTTTCTTAAATGTAATATTGCATATAAACATAATATGATTGGTGTATTATTTTTGAATTGTTATATTTTGAATCATTGAAAATATAAAATTATATATTTTTATAAAATACATATTTTTCGTACAAGTTAACATAAGTATCCCAACCACTGAAATACTCAACGATTTAGTGTCTTTCAATATTTTCTCGTAATCCTATTCGATAAGCATACAAAACATCACTCTCGAGTCAACTTGCAAGTGTTTCAAAATCAACTACAGAGTTTATCATTTATTTGAATACTATTTATTAAAGTGCTGCAGACTATTTTAATTATTTTTCATATTTTACGAATGCGTTTGAAAATTTTACAATGGATCGTCGTTAGGACTGTGCAGTTAACTATTTGGCACCTACAAATCAGCGCCGATAAATGCATAATAACAGCTGTTGAAAACAATGTTATTCTTTTATCAAGTGTCAGCGTGCAAAAAAATAAAAATAAATATGAAAGAAATAATAATAAAGACAAACTCAAAAAAATTGCGTATGCAGGCAACCGTCCAAACGTCTGTAATAAATCATCGGCTTGCTGACACTGGAGAAAGAGATATCCTAACAGTTTCTCCCAGAGGTCGATACTTTGTATGTTCATTTATTATTATTATTATTATTTTTTTTTTTGTGGAGAAAAAAATCGAAAGTTTCTACTGAGGGTGATGTTTTGTTTTTCTTTTCTTTTTTTTACTGAACACCCATCTATGTCTGGTATGGAGTATAATTTCCCAACTTTCACTATATATTGGCTGATAGAACAGTGGTTCGTCTTTGCTCCGATTATATAAATAATGGTCGATTGTACCCAGAGGCGTTTTTCGGGAAATAATTCCCAGACCGGATTGCTTCCACCTACTTCTCTCCGATGAACGTGATGGGAATTAATGATGACGCTTAAAGTTGGTTTTACTACACAACTACGAATTAAAAGTATCCAATGAAGAAAAGCAAACTAACGAGCTGTACCTACCTAGTAAAACGAAGAGTTCATCATAATGATATTTAGTACCTAGTTACATTAAAAAAAATTCGTTTAGGTACTTTAAAATTTTTCATTTCTACATTCTATTTATTAGGTAGCTTAAGTCGGTTGAAAAAAAAATGTTCACTAAATCATAAAAAAATGTCTGTTTATATTGGTTTCAAAACAAAAAAAAAAACATACTGATTAGGTTTTTTTTATCTGTACACAAATCCTTGTAAAAAATATGTACGTACCAGCATATACTAATTCTGAATTATGTTTCAAAAGATATATAATATTTATGAATAGTATTTTGGTACATGTACAACTATAACTTTCATTGTACCTACATGTTTTACATGTTAATGAAAAAAAACTAAATTAATAAACTATGTGATTACATTAATAACATTATTGATTTAAATTCTAGTAAATGGTTTAATAAAAACATATTAAAATATCTAAAAAAAAATACCTATATTAATTATCTCGACAAATATTTAGAATACTGAATTAAATAGTGATATCTTTCTGAATCATAAAATAAAATACGAAATCATTCATTAAACATTTATATCATAATTGAGGATGATGTTGTATCAATTAAATTTTAAATATTGTAAGTTATTTTTATTTTCTTATGTAAATAAATATATTAAATTAGCGAATAATTCAGCATAATAATAACATGCCAACAATAATCAATGATTTTATTTTTAAAATAAAATAAAATTTTAATCCTAGTAATACATTTAATATATCAGTTTTACTGTTAAAATTGCCTGATCATTTATATTATGCTTTTAAACCTTTCATTACTATAATTCTCTAATATTTTTGCATTTAAATGTTTTTACTGATCTATCATAGTGTAAGGTAAGTATCCAGCAAACAAAAAATATTATGTTTGTGGTGAAAGTATGATTTAAATACAAAATATTTGTGCATATTTCAAAATGTTCGATATCCATGGACTATTTTACAATTTTGTTGATTGGTATTTACTATTTTCACGTTATATCGCGTTAATTCATAGCTTAAATAAAGACTTTACGGGCCTAAAGTTTTGGATGTAACTACCCAATTATTATTATATACTTAAAAATGTGTTACCACGTTTTAATATCATATCTCCAGAAATTATAATTAAAAAAAATAATACATTATTAAATACACAATGCAGTATAATGTTTTATATTAATTTTAAACCAAAATCTTAGATTTTTTCCTTATAAAACACGATTTTTACGAGCATATACTTTTACCTCAGAATTTTAGTGCATATAGATACATATTTTTAAGATCGTATTTTGTAATTTTAGTGTGCATCTAAATTTGAGCCAAACTTATTACGTATTGATTTTATTGTTATCGTTTGCATTATTCATACAATGATAATTTATTAGTAAAAACAATATTGAATTTTTAAGAACAAGATATTAATTAAGCTTCAATGAAAAATTTCTAGTTTGTGCGAAATGTGATTTATTATTATATAATACAATATGATATACCTTCATAAGTAATTGGATTTTTTTCTAGTAACTATGATGATATTGCATTGTATCTAAAGACTAAAATTAAATATAAAAACGATGTTTTTTCTCCGTACCATAACTTAATTTTTCTATTTTATCGAACTATCTGAACTATAAATTGTATTATAATAAAAAAATAATTAAATTTTTACTTAGTTGTTATATTACCAAAAATTAAGTTATTTTTAATTTTTTTGAATGACATGCTACTTGAATAACTATGTTTAAGCTTAGTTAGTCATACTAATTTAGTACTTAACATCATTTTTTACATTTGAGTTTCCAATTTATTTTTTATAAAATATTATTGATCTATGAGTTTAGTGTACAAATAATACGTTTCATATCATACTTAATGGATATCTTTAATGGATGTAATTCAATTATATTTAGGATTATTAATAATTCTTTGCTGATTCGAAATCCAATTTTAAATTATTTTAAAATGACAATAGCTTTAGTGTTTAATTGAAAACAAAATTTCAATTATTAAGTACCTATATTACAATTGTTTTTTGTAATTAGTAAGATGTTACCTACCTATAATGTGCCTATATCACATCATTCAATTTCAGTGTCAATATTTTAAATGTACTATATTTTATTTTTAAAGGTATACACTGAATAAATTTAAATCTATAACTGTACAATATATAGGTACCTTTCTGATCAATTTTTATTTATTTAGTATGATAATGGTATTCTGTTATAATATTAGATAGGTACACACTATACATTTAAATGAGTAAATTGTATGATTGATTAAAATAATGAACATATAGTATACTTTTCGAGAGTGTTTAATTATGATATGGTTTTATTTGAAATGAAAAAAATATATTTTAATATTGTATTGTTACCTATATAAAAACGAATATAAAAAATTCAAGTTTTCAATTTTGCTGATCTTGCCGATTTTTCTTGATGAGTGGCTAAGACAGGTCAATGGTGTGTAAACGAAAATAGTGTGTGCGCTCTCTTAACTTCTATCGTAAAATGGAAATTGAACCACGCACTAACGGACGAAGATTGATGACTGTTATGTTATCAGACACATGTTACCATTCTAAGACTTCTAAATTTACTGGGCCATGATTGAAATGTTGAATTCAAGGATTTAGGACGAAGGTGAAAAAAATTCAAACGGATAAAACCAATTATATTAATATATAAATAAATAAATGTTATTTTGTTCCATCAGAGATTGACACATCCGTATACAAATTGATAAGTATAAATTCTGGCTACTAAATATATTATTATTAATCCATTATTTAAATTTTAGAATATTTATTTATTAATAAAATAATATTATTTATAATTACTATTTGACATTTGATTTTAAGTTATATTATATCATACGGTAACTATATAGGCTTATTCCCGTTCGTATTTAAATAAATTAATACTTAAATTTTTACAATAGAAATGACCACTATCATTTAAATACTTACGTAAACATAAAATTAAACGTACAAAATATTTAAAATTGAATTATGTATAAATTGTTAAAATTGTTTATTTGAGATATAAAGTTTTTCGTCAAAAGATCCTTAAAAAAATATTAATTTTTATACTCATCGGCTTATTTAAAATAATACTTTACTAGAAAAAAATGTTGAAATATATAATAGGATTTGATTCTAAAGACTAGAGGTACCATTTTTTGTTCAACATGACTTATGTAGGTATATACTTAATGATACATTTATATGCATTATTATACTTATTAGTTATTACTCTACATAATCATCAATATGCTTTTATGCATAATAAAGTGTTTATTAATTCCTGTAGTCTATAACTATTATTAATTATGCTGACATACAGTGAATATAAATATGTCACAATAGTTCAAAGATTTAAAATGTATCAGTATTATATATTTTATTAATGTTAAGCAGCGTTATAGGTACATAGTAAAGTTTAATAATTAATAATTATTATTTTTCCCTTAACAATTTTCAATAAATTTATATAACGGATTATTATATCGTATATATTACTATGTGGGTACTATATATATTGTATAACGAATATTAATGATTAAACTTTTAAAGACAATTTGTAGTGTACAGTTTATTGTAATTATATTATCTGTAAAGTTGTGATGTCGGAAAATCGTGTATTGTTCGAAAATCGAAGTTACGTGCATGTACAAATCATGAAAGATAAATTATTGTTTAACATACAAAGCCGCTTACGACGAAACGATTTTACGCATATAAACATAAACTACATAGTTCACACGATCAGTAACTCAACATTTTACAAGTTATTTATAAAAACAGCGATAATAATAAATTAAGCATGCAATTAGTATAATTTATTTAGTTTATTATAATATCTGTGCATACCATAAACATATTAATAAATCTTCCCACACACTTCACCTAGATTACCGTGAGAACAATATAGTTAGAAATATATCAAATATATCAAATATATTATACATAATATGCATGTATAGTTTGAGAAAATCATAAGAAAAACAAATTAGATATCGTTGAATGGTAAGAACAATTTGGATGCGATAACATAATAATTAAATTGTCTATGGATGATGATATTATAAAATAATAAAATATTATAATATTGTTTTATTTGATTTTATAATTATTTATAGTCTACTACTTTGATATTACAAAAATATCCAAATAAGTAATAGTATAGATCAGTGGTTCATAACCTTTTGTAGAACCTGGACCTCCGATGAAAGATTTTTGGACCCCCACCAATTTTTTATCTAATACCTTTTTACGATATACTTAACGAAATAAAATAAAATAAATAAATAAAAAAAAATCTATAATAACAATTATAGGAAGTAGACATAAGTTTATATCTTAATATATAAGATATATTTTATATGAAAAAGAAAATAATAATAATCCGAAAATAGTGTAATGATGCACTCATGTCACGTATTGACTTATGTTAGGAGTTAAGGCCGCCACGGACCCCCTACATGAGTATCGCAGATCCTCAGGGAGCCACGGATCACAGATTAAGAACCATTGGTACAGATGAAATGGTTGAATGGTATAGGTTTAACAGCACAATTATAGATGTGTATAAATGCAAATAATTTGTACTTTATTTTTGTGATAAGACAAAATGGAGCATTTTTAAAACAAATATTAAATTATATTTATATTGTGTAAACATACAGTTTTTGACAATATGTCGATATTATTTAAAGTTAAATTGCATAGTACAAAAAAAATAATTTAGGTAGTAAATATTAAATTCTATTGATATTTAAAGTGAATCATTTCAGATAAAAAAATCTAATAGGTATCATCATCTGGTTTTCCTTCGTCCATACAATAATGATGAACACGTATTCTAAAATAACTTTGAAAAATAATATGTTCTATTTGTAAAATGTGGTTATTTAATAGTTCTTGGTTTAATATTATATTTTCAGCTATAGATAAAAAATCGGATCTATGCTTACTTACGAAGTTACTTTTATAATAAGTAAATTAGTTATATTACTTCTCGTTGATAGTTTACTTTAGTATATTTTAAAAAACTTGTTCTGCTACCTGGCACAGGTGTATGAAATCCACTGAAGGTTGAATTAATCCCCTACAGTTTTGATATTTATTTGAGAACCTATTTCAGAATGGGTCCTAGTCAAACTTTTTATGCAGTCATCACAAATTATTTTTTATCCAACTTTCTAAAAATAAATCCTACAATGTATTCAACAATGTCAGCTACTATTGTTTGTTGTGTTGTTGTACCTTCTATATACACGATTAAATTAATATATTCATCAGTTACTTCAGCGCACAAAATATCAACATACACATTTAAATTTTAGATTTATTTCTTGGTTCTACTTGTCTCCGAAATATTTTTGTCAAGTCTATTTCTATACAATTAACTCATGATTACGTCATCATTTCAGTATGAACTAGTAAACGTGCTTAAAAAAAGGTTTAATATCGGTTAAAGTAAACTCAACTTCTAAACATTTGGTCATTGAACAATTTGAAACTACACAATCAAAAATTAACGTTTTAACTATCACTTCAGATTCACACGAGTGATAAAGACAATTAATTTACTTTTTCTGTGGATCCAATACCATATATTAAAAAATAAGCTACTGGCACTTTTCATTTTATAAATATAGTAAATAAAATTACTACATTTCTGTGAAAAAAATTAAACTTTAGCTTAATACTCTGTTTTAGTTAATTAAAATTGCATTCAGTGGATATTTACAAACTTAACGCTAATACTTATTATTTAATTTTATCTAAAATTACTCATATGAATATACAATAATATTTTTATGTATTCAAATTAATGTAAAAAATGTCACAATCAAAGTGTAGTGAATTGCCTATTCGAGACGCCGTGTCGTGTTCCTAAAATTATGTACTCGAACGCATAAAAAAAAATCTTAAATACGAAATACCAGAAAATAATTCATAATGGTCATGCTTGTAAAAATAAAACGACAATAATTCTTTTCGAATGCTTACACTGAATATAATATGTTACAGTAATTTAAAATATTATTATTCAACCTAGTGTATAAAATTAACGGAACTTATTATTTCAATATCGTAATTCGTAACCAGTAGCAACACAATGATGAATATAATTACATAGAAATATTTTAGGGTATTCTAATTTCCGTTTTGTAAAAAAAAATAAAATACATTATCAACACAGTTGAATTTTTTATTCAACCTTCATTAAATTATGAACCTGTAACAACATTATTTTCCTTTAAACATTTATGTTTTACCCTGACAAGGACTTGGAATTATGCCAGTTTCGTAAATGTTAAAACGTTATTAGGAGAATATAATTAATATCCTTCTAAAATTCATATCTAACGATAATATTTATTTGATAGGATGTTAAATTATTTAACAATATCACTTGAATACTGATACCTTTTTCTACTTTATAGGTTTAATAAATTATGATTTTTCTGAAATATTGAAAAAACAATTTTCATATTTAATTTTTTATCCATTTCATTAAACTTGTTTATAAATTGTAAACATTGTGCTGCATTCTCACATTTTTGGTTGCAATCATCATTGAAGTAACATAATTTTACATTATTATATAATATGATAAATATCACAAAAAAAACTATTAATTTATTTTATTTAAATTTTGTAAGAGTAGATAATACGCTATTGCAGTAACAGATATTTGAAGGCTGCCAACTGAACGATATGAATCTCAAATGTTTTATCAATAATATTAAGTCTGTGAGAAATCTCGGTGAAGCTGTATCATGTTCATGCAAAGAGGCTTAGAGTTACAGGTTACGAACTAAAACTGTCTTAAACCATTGTTTTAAATTCACTTGTATTATGTTTTTCCCGTTTCACATCACAAATACGACAAACAGAAATCCATACTCACTCTGAGAAATACAAAACTTTTTTGTTGATAAGCACCTACGTGGTATACCACTTATAATCATTAATCGCAATCGATGCGTAGCTGGTTTAGTGAGCAAAGCAACATGCATTGTCAACAAATCACCACGAAGAAAAGTGGTTTTATGTGTATTTATGATGTAGGAATATCAATTTTAGTTTTGTCAAAAAAATAATCAATAATCGAACGGACTTTCGTCCGTAAACGTATCTGATTTTGGCAAACAATCTTTGCTCATATCCACTTGAATAGATATTTTAGGTGGCGTTACGACGAGGCCGGGTACGGTTTTCCAGTGGCCCAGCAAACGCGGCCGGTAAATTAATTGCTGGCCATGTTGTCGGTGGCAGGGCCACAGTCTTAGCATCTTAGCTCACACATAAAGGTCGATGTGCCGTAGGGTAAACTACAAGAAAATGTTCAGTGAAACCGTTATGAGCGTTTAATGCAATAAATTTCGCGCCGAGTGAGTTGGAATTGCCTCGGTGAGGAAACGGATCGTCCACCCGTTCGACCGTAGTGACGACTGTTTGGCTACCGTCCAAGTCGTTATCAAAAAAAATTCCTATATAATATCTAAGAGTATGAGCTAAGAAGAAAACAACATCCCTTTTATTAATAAAACCCAGGCGGTTAGGTTATTTTTATTATTGAAAAAATAGATGGTTGTCAAGTATAATGATAAACGATGGTGACAGGTTGCACCGAATTTCTAATGTTTGTAAAGCATTAATGCATCGCCAATACCCTGAAAACACTCATCATTTATCTTATATTAAAATTTATTTTATCAATTTTTTATGTTTATTAACGTCGTTATCAATTCTATCTATGAATATTAAAATATCATAATAGGTATTTGTTTGAGTATGCCAATTCAGATTTCGTCATGAACTAAAACGCGTAGAGAAAAATTAAATAAGTAAAAACAACACAATAATATACTGAGTAGACGATTTTGTTTTGTAAAATAGTTGTAGATATTATGTTTTATATATTTTCATAAGAACCTTATAAGTTGATTACTTAATCAATTTAATACTTTATGGGTCTAACTTTCAGCACATTCAATTTATATACTTATTGTTGTATTAAGAATTAGTTGTTTATGTATATATTAAGTCGGAAATACGTTGCAACATATACATAAGCATAATTAGACTTTAAAACCGGGTTAAGAAAACATTTATGTTATTTATAATATAAGTTTTAGTTGATAAGTTTTAGTGGACTAAAAACAATTATAAAGCGAAATACAAAACTAGGTTAAGTTAACATACAATGTATAAGAGATAATAAAAGTGGACAAAAATGGCTTTTTGGCCAATCGCCTGTGATCATTTAACGCGATCATTATAGAAAAAAACAGTGATAAATAATTATAATATATTTTAATTTCATATGTTTAGTTTTAATAGAAACGTTAGAAGTAATCAGCATATATACGATATTATTATAAATAACAGATTAAATATCATATTACTTCTACATATGTAACCAAGCAGATAACATACTTAAAACTAATTAAGAGGTACCTACTAGCTACTAAACTGGTATTTTTATACAGTGGCTATTATAACATGTACCCATTTGTATATACCTATTAATATAAACACTAAACGATACTATTTTTTTGATAATACCTATCATTGCATTCAAATTTAACCTACCTTAGTCAGAGGTCTACGCCACCCCCAATGAACAGCAAAGCGATACCCACTTACCTGCTTTTTTTTTTTTAACGCCAAACGGCTTTTACAATTTAATACATATTAATGGAATATACATAATTACATATTTATATAAATATGTATGATAACACATTGGGTGTCAGAACATTAGTTTATACATTATTACACAGTAATATCCAGAAAGTTAAATATAACAGAAATAAAAACCTAAGTCAAAGATACTTTAACTAGTTTGACTATTAACTAAAGACATAGTTGTTCTCCTCAAAGGGTTATCATCTAAATAATTTCTTGTCACTTGAGGAGGGTAGTAAGAGTTCTATGAGAGGATTCTTCCTGGAAAAAACAATTCTAAATAACAAGCAAGGTGAGTATATTTCACCAGAAACTAAACCATTTAAAATTTTAATATCACTCATAATTCCTTTTTCACTCCAGGTGGATAAATTGAGTGCTGTTAATACGGGTTTATAATCACGGGGTCCGTGAATAATGCCCATAGATTGAGAAACCATGTTCAAGAAACGATGTTGAACACGTTCGATTTGAATAATGTCACATTTAGTTTTTGGTGACCATACTATACAGACTCATATTCAACAATTGATCTAACAAGGGAAGTATTTAATATTAACAGACATTTAACAGATATGACAGACACCGCATGACGTTTTAAAACCCTAAGAATCGCAATGCTTTACCTAATATGAGGTAATAGTCAATATGAGATGTAAAAAATAATATTAGGGTAAAAATAAAATCTAAATCCTCAACTTCGTTATCACTGTAGTATCACGTTATCGATAAAATATTGGATAATTGAGTGACTTCTCGAATAATTCATAACTTTACATTTATGGATTTCCAGCTCTAACCCAACTGTATCACACCAATGAACTAACTTATTCAATGATTCTTGTAACGAAATAGCATCACTCTCAAGTTGAACATAATTAAATAATTTTATAACTTCAGCAAATAGCAACAATTTGCTTTCAATAGGTTCGCATAAAGATTTTATTAGAATATTAAATGAGAGTGGTGACAAGTGTCCACCTTATGGGACTCCAGCAGTAACTGAATATTCCGAGGATTTTTGATTAAACAAGGAAACAAACTGTCGTTTACCTGTTATATATGAATTTAACAAGGAGAGCAAAGGTTCACCCTACACCTAGTTTCTCCAAAATATTTGTTAACACTATAATATGATTTATATACCACTTATCACTGAAAATGTGTGATTAAATAAATCATTTTGGTTAAAATAATTAATGATAATCATGGTCGTATAGCTTATAAATACTTAGATTGTTAAACAAAATTGAAATAGAAATTTCTATAATTTAATTGGATATAACGACAGTTAGTGAGAAGTTGGTAAATCCATTACAGTTAGTTGACTTGAGATCGGTTGGTGGTTTTTACTTAGCAATTAAATGGGCGTAATACAAAGTTAATACTGTAGACGAACACGATTATATCGTAATTACGTGACTCAATGACCGAGTGACTGGTAATATTATGACTGAACAGTGAACATACATTTACCGAATACACTCTGAACTATTTACAAATATTTGATTTTTAATTTTATTGTAATATACCTAGTTACAGCACTATTCCAGTTAAACCACCAAAATTAATATATTAATATAAAATTATACACAATAGACACTCTTAATAGTGTACATGACACTACTGGCTTGTTCAAATTATATAATTAACCTTATTTTAAGGGACTTTTTATAACTAGGTAATAAAAATTACTTATTTTTTAAGTTACCCTATTATTGCTGATTTAGGTACCAACAATGTACATCTTACAAAATAAAATAAATTTCCTTGATTAATTTTGTCCAATTTGATAAACGAAAATATTCGATAATGCAGAACATTGAAAATATTTTGGACGGGAATTATCTATATATACAAAACATTAAATTTGACAGTACACATAAATATTATTTTACTTGACTACATTAATGAATAACAAATTAATAGGTAATACTTTTTTTTTTTTTAATGACTAGATTTGTAGATAATACATAAAAACCAAGTTATTTTTTTGTTAATAATTAATGGTTACGAGTTTAATTTGAATTTCCTTTGTATTACAGTAAAATTCGATATAATTTAAGGAATTAATTTATAAATTAAAGGCTACAAATGTAATCAACAATCAATTGAGAAAAATAGTAATAAATGCCTTAAAATAGTAGAGAAAATTGTAGCTAACAATCCATTGTCGAATATAATACTAATAATATTTAAACTTATTTTAATATGAAAATTATTTCATTTTTAGATATAAAAAATTATTAAATACCACTAATTTCAAACAAAAAAAAAATAATAATATTGATCCAACGTTTCGATATGAAAATAAAATTTAAAACTGTGTAAGCTATGTAAAAAAATTTAAACCATCTAATTAAATTAAGTTAAATTACTTAACAATATTGAAATTGATAAATATTAATATATGATTTAAGGTAATAAAATAATATTTATATTTTTAATAATACATAATAATATGTACTAAACCCACATGATGTCAATAAAACTATAGCTTGTATATATTTTGTGAGCCATTAGTTAATTAATAAAGAGTTATCTATGTAACCTAATAACTTACGTTAAAACATTGTGAGTTATAACCAAAAAGTTTACACATAGACAGACAGAGTATTCTGAAGTAGGTACACATTTATACAATATTATGAAGCATTTAGTGAAAAGTCAGTTAAATGTTAAGTTCTTCTCTAATTGTCACACTATTAGAGTTTATATAATTATTTATAATCGTAAAATTAGTATGTTAATTTCTCAATGTATCTAGAAAATATTATATTAAAATACAATTATATTTTTGTATATCCAGTAATGTTATAATATCATTATTTCTTAAACATATTTCCAATTATGTATTTAAAGAGGTTGTAATAATGCCACTAGTATTTTCTCCACTTAGTAAACTTACAATACTGCACATTTGCGTTCAATAGAATCGATTTTGTATTGTTAGTTTTAATACATCAGATTTACCTAAGAATCAATTTAATGGTAGTATTCGTATCGTCTTGTAAGATTTTTTTAAGTATTTTAATTTTAAAGCGAATAATATAGGTATGTAAAATTCCCATAAATTGATTTAAAATTTAGATAGCGAAAAGCTTATCTAGAGAAAACAGATGATTATACTTCTTCTGAATTATCAAAAAGGTCTGTAGTTGTAGTTGGCTGTTATAGCAATACTAAAAATATAAATTGATTCTGCACAATCGAATATTTTCCATGTACATGTTGTACGTTAATAAAACACGGGCAATATAAACAGCTAGGCTTAACGTTCACTTAAGTAAAAGCTATTAAAATTGTGTAGATGCCTACATCTTTAATAATAATTTTCTTTAAATAATTTTATGTCCTGTAATTTTAAGTAAAAATGTACGTGGTTTTTAGTTAATTTGTTATGTAATATGAAGTGATGTAAAATTATGGTTAACTGAAACAAGCAGTAGTAAAAACAAATTTAACTTTATGAGATTATGTACTTGTGTAATCACGTCTAAAGAACTATTAAGAATTCATTATGGACTTAAATATTCTTAGTAAAATTAAAAATCGTCAGAGTTAAAAATTAAGATTAAAATTAAATGTATTTATTTATTTATTTTTCAGCCTATTTGCAAATTAAACAATAAGCTAAATAAGATAAAAAGTTAAAATTAAAATTAAAAACATAAGTCACATAATATAGAAATATTCCGTTTTGGGGAATTTAAATTATTTTTTTAAATACCAGTATAATAATAATATTTATGACTTTAAGATAAATAATAATAATATATAAAATGGACATAGGTACAGAAAATAAGGTATATATCAACACGGTCAATATAACATTAGTACTACAATTATGTTATACAAAACAATTATAGAATATTAATATTACAAAATTACACAAAATGATTATATTTAGTAAAACATTTTATGTTTTGGTATTGTTTTTGAGTAAGTTGTTTTATTGAATCTGAATGTTTGGAAATCGCAGTAAGAGAATTGTAGTAAATTAATGAATAATTGTATGTTAGAGCATTACCGTTCTATATATTTACACTAGTTTCACTTAACCTAACCTACCATAATATATTTTCACATAATATTTAATTTTTAAACATGAGCAACTAAAATATTATAATACAATGACGATTTGACACATGTGTACTATAATTTTGAATGAAACAATATTATTATTTACATTACATAACTTTCATAGATGAGATGCATAATGTCATCATCTTAAAATATTATTATTTTTACATTAGTATTATTGTCAAAAACAATATTTGCATGGTTCATCAATATTATAAAAACGTTATAATATACTCGTAATATTATGTTTATACATTCTATATTATGATCAATGATTATATTATTGTAATTTTATTGATTGTGTTCGCCATTTATTTACTAAAATTTGTTTTCAAATTCTTATTTAGCATTAATGGATATGAATTTATTTTTCATCAACTATAACTTCAGACGTTTGTTTAATGACAAAACGCATACAGGAAAACAATAATTTTCGACTGCTTACACGACGATGTATTAGTTCAATCGGACCTGAAATGTATTAATCAATCTCTTACGTTATATACGGCGATAAAAAAAAAGGGAGAAAACCCGTAAAACAGAATAATGTTTTTATTAATTAAATGGGTTTTTATTTTTATGTTTTTTATCTAGCTCTTAGGTTTGCACATGACCATTATAGCTGTAGCCGTTTAGCCTTATACTGTAAATAATAAATATATAGGTCCATATATATACCAATGTGTTGTAATTTATAAAAGTAATTGCATTAATTACACCAGGATTCATAAGATAGGTTAAATGGCGGTGGCGTCCTTTGCGCACAACACGAGGAACGCGTGAAGAAAACTTGGGTTGGAAGGGTTTGGTGTACGGGGTTCAGGGGTTCAGGGAGAGGGGTCGAAATGGCCACGGAGAAAGCGGGGAAATAAAAAGAGTGGTCACGACCGCGGTTTGCTAGCGGTCCCGGTTATACGTGATGTAATTATCCTGAACGAATTTATTTGCACCGGGCACATACGCGCGCGCGCGCACACACACACACACAACTTACACCTATTCACTCTACAAAGGACTACAGCTGATGGAGTAGGAGAAAGTGGTGGAAAGTAGGTGTATATATAAGGGAAAATAATACAGTGAAATGGCAACTAAGTGTGGTATAAGTTGGGAAGGGATGATGTTGTGTGAAGAGAAGGGTGAATGTGTCGGGCTCGATGTATAACGAATGGATAATGTTATGAAATGAACGGCCGGCAGGCACACATTATTAATTTCAGCCAGCAGACGCAAGAAAAAAATAATATCGATATAAATCCTACCAGTTATCGTGCATATACATATTATATTTATAGAGATACAATATTATTTGTTATTTTTTTTGTTATTATTATTTATTGTTTTATTGTTTTGTATTTTTATTTTTTTTATTCTCACCCAAATAAAAATAGATAAACAAACGTTTATATTGTTGTGTGACGACGGAAAACAAGAAAGATTAACGATTTGGCTACCGTCGACGCCGCCAGTTGTTCCGTAGAATGTACGCAGCGATCATCTTCACATTATCGTCTGCCGAAACCGTACACCACCCCCTCCGCTCTCTAACCTAACAAAACCGAAAAAATAAAAATGAAACAAAACTGTTCCGCCGTCGCGTTGTACGATAACACAAAGGTCGTACACCATCAACCACCGTTGGTAAAAAAAATATGTACAATGTATATGCTATTATATAGTTTCGATCCCGTGCAAACATATATAGAACTACAAACACAATAATAATAATATTATATCTTATACTGTATTGTACATTTTTACGTTTGGATAGACGTTTTGTCTGTTTACCAATAAAATATGAAAAAAAAATTATAACTTTTCGTGTAACATAAATCACGCATCGCTCCCGTGAAACACAAGAATATAAAATATTTATATCGATCTATTTATCCTGTTAGACGATTATTATATGTTATGTGCCGTACCTATACGTAGGAGAGAGATAAAAATATGAAGTCTGTATCTGTATATAAATAAAAAAAGTGCATACATATAATATGGTACGGAAAACATTCCCTGGCTGACTTAACGCATCCGAGTTTGAAACTCATCTTTGGTAAAATTTAATATGTTTCATTGACACGACATAATATGTTTAAATTAAGACACGTCATAATGATCAATTAATGCGCATGTTATATAAATGGATTAAAATGAATATCACAAAAATATAACAATTTTAATCATGTTATTGTTATCAATGTTATCATGGTTTTTGTTTCCGTGGAAATGAATATTTAAATATTAAATATTACAACCAATATTTTATTACTACTACATACATTATATTACTATGTACCATATTATGTACATGCAATGTGCAGTATCAGTTATAGTTGTATATATATAAAAAAAAAAGTGTGTATAAGTACATTATTATATATTATGTGGTACAGAAAAGTTTATGTTCAGGTCTGATTTAACGTGCCTGATTTTGAAACACAGCTTTGGTAAAATGTATGTTTTAATAGTACCAAGGTACCTTTTAAAATATGTTTGTATTCCAACCACAGATAATAAGAAATGGATAGGATAATATAACGTCTTATCAGTGATAAATGAAATATTACGAATTGAGGTCAAATAAGTATACCTGTGTCGAGTATCTGACTATCTATTCTTCTTCTTCTTGTTCTTCATCTTCTTTCATTGGTGAAACTTACTACTCTCTAAAAGTTTTGGCTGCCACCACAATATCACGCAACCTATCTCTGTCATGTGCTATAATATATTTCCATTTCTCAACATCCAGCCTCTTCGAGTATTTTTCTACTCCTTTCATCCATCTTTTTCTGGGTCTGCCTCGTGGATTTTTCCCTTGAGACAATGCTCTTAAATGGTCGTTTTCTCATAGTCATGTGTCCGTCCTAGCTATTGTATTATCTGGCTTTTGATAAAGTTAGTTATCGTTCTAATTTCTAACATATCCTGTGATTCTCTGTCATATCTTCTTCGTCATTCTCCCATCTAGCAGTATCTATTATGGATTCTCTTTATTCTCAATGTGCTAGTCATTTTTCCAAACATCACATCCATACGTCAAATCTGACTATCTACAAATATTATAATCATATTATAATCATAATATACAATAATATAAACAAACAGCCTCAATTTTTTATCTATACTTGACCGCAAAACGTTAATATAATGAATTTGAGGTGTCCCATCCATTTCTTTATCGTATAAGATTCTAATATATAATGCTTCAGTCACGTTTAATATATATTATTTTTTATTATACAACCACAAAGTAGTTACAAATATTTGAATAATATTGTCGTGATGTATTACTGAACATCTAAAACATATAATAAGTACTTTTTAACTTACTATCACAGAGTATAATCATAATATTCTTACATATTATTATATTAAAAGTACGATTATATCGTGCTGATATTGTGTGTTATAATATATTTCAAAATACAGCAGCTGTAACTTTACACTTAAATATAACACGTAGATAATATTATGATGATGAAAGTTGCAGAATGAATTTTATCAGTTATGTATATCTTTCGTGAAAGATACCTTTTAGTTCTAAGTTAACATGCGTTGAAAAGTAAACATGGTAAACCGATGAAACCCTCTCACGAGCATACATTAACCAATAATTTCAAGTCCTTGCAAGATTGTGTACATTTTACCGATACCAAACTTAACTTTTAAACGTTATAAATTATCATAAAATGTTTTATAGCTTCAATAAATTATTTTAATGTTTATTACTGTTATTGCATTAAGATTTAAGGTATAATTCGTTAGAACTTAGACAGTTCATTGTACCCAGACCAATCTTAATTGATCGATTAAATAATTTACCTTTAATAAAGTATTATATTGTTATTGTTTAAACATGGAAAGCTAATTTCAAGAATAATTCAATGTGACTGAGCAAAAGAAAATTTATTTTATATTGACTTTTCAAGTAATTCATACATATTTCCATTGAGTGGTTATATATCTAAAAATATGAAACAATAAAACCTTTCTGAATGTGACAAACCACATACCATTTTTTTTTATTTTTTTTATTTTTTATTGAGACTAGGTTTAAAAACTAGGTCATTAGCCTGTGGTTGTAGATACAATATTATTAATGGATGCTTTATAGTTATGATTGTATGTCACATGATTACAGATTAAGCGATACAGTATTATATATTTACATTAAATTTGATATGCGTAGACTTAGCTTAATATTTAGATTTTTTTGTCGATGCCAATGAATTTGAAGAAGGTTGGTTGAGAATGTTTCTTGCATTGACATAACACACCTTTTATCGTAGAAACCACAATATATTTATAAAGACAATTATCTAGAAACAATTAAAATGACAACAGATGTTGCACGACCACAAGTGAATATTTTTGAAATTTAAAATTTAATAAAATGTTATTAGGTTACTATATGTATTAAAATGAAACTTCCGCATTGAATACAATTTATAACAATGCATGATTTTGAATATTAAGTGGATTACGCGTTCCAACATATTATAATATACTTAATACTTATTACTTATACGAATAGTCTATACATTATACTCAAGTATATTGTATATTGTGTATAAAATAATTTACACTGGTATAAGTACCATATATGTTTAGTCCAATTGTTATTTTCATGAAATAGAAACCATTATTACTTATTTCTGCGTCGAGAAATTAATATTAAAATTTCACCAAGTGAATACTTCTTCATAAAACCGAGAGTCTGCAATTTTACATCGTAGTAAAATGTTTGTCTAATCACTTAGATACCTACTTGAATGCACTATGATTCACGTAACAAAACAAAACATCTTTAGTTACTATGTTTCCATTTTTTTTATGGCTATGCTATAAATAATACATATATTAATTTAAAAATTATTATTTATTTTTAACCTATGGATATTAATAATATTAATAATAGTGTATTTTTTTTAAATTTAAAATAAAACAACCATTATATTAAGCTTATGTTTTACTTAAACGAGTTTTAAAACTGTTCAAATTCTGCAACAATAACTACTGCTGGATATTACTGTTTATAAATGTTTATATGTGTATTTAGTTTTGAGGGAGGCGTAACGTTTTAGTTTTTGCTTTTTTTCAACTACCCAAAAACTATAGTCTTTCTCACGAGAAAAGGGTACCGTTTCACGCATGCAGATTGAACTCCACTCTACTGCTGAACCATTTAATTCCCTCTACGTACAATCTATGTATATAATCAGTCATGACGTGTTTACTTACTAATCAGTCGTCGCAATCGCTAGCGGCTAGCCCACATATACCGGTTAGTGAGGGTGATAAGGAGATGTGGGGTGTGAAGGATGCACAAGAATGACCGGATTTCGTAGAAACGTGATGTAGTGGTAAAAATGATGCATATAAAAAATCTAAAGGAAGAAGCAGTGGGAATGGGGAAGTGGGGGAGAGAGATAGTGAGAGAGAGGCGGACAGAGATATGTGAATTATTATAATTAGGTAGCAGGGAGAGATAACGCTAAATAATATCATTAATGAATATCCTGTCCGCTCCTTAGCTCTAAGAATGTAACTACAAATATACTTTGATAATTCAAAGTTTGACAAACAATGAAATATCAAGCAGCGCCCAAGATGTATTCTTAGTATGCACACATATATCCTAGTTTTGGTTATGTGATTTTATTTTTTAATATGTGTGCATTTTGTCTCGCTTATATAATTGTAGGTTGATTCTCGTTAAGGTAACGAGCCGGTCCAAGAGAATATCCTGTCCGCTCCTTAGCTCTAAGAATATAACTACAAATATACTTTGATAATTCAAAGTTTAACAAACAATGAAATATCAAGCAGCCGCCAAGATATATTCTTAGTATGCACACATATACCTATCCTAGTTTCGGTTATGTGATTTTATTTTTTAATATGTGAGATAGAATACATATTTGATTATTTGGAATGGATCATTGGATGAGCAATAGATTGAAATTAGTATGAACATTATAGGATTGCATGGGTGACGCAGTAAATAAAAGAATGACGTTCTTTTTGTGATTGACGAACATAGATGAATATACATAAATAGACTCATACCTGGTGCTAGAATAAACACAAATATTGGAAGTTAACTGGTTATAGAATAAAAACACTGATTATGGTTAAACAAAGATTTTGGCGGCATTTAGATCACTGTGCTCGACGTGGACATAGTGTAGAGTAGACCTCCGTGTTGCACAGTGTGTTGCGCTGTGTGTGTGGCACTGTCTATGCATGGCGCTTATATAATGAATCGATTTTTTTATCCCCACACAATATTGTTATTGCGTAATCTGGGAACGTGTTATTCGTGTCTGCTACGAGAAGTACGGTTGTGCGCATGTTAGTTATGTCGAGTTTTCGCACATTGTCGTTGGTATTTTCGCAATGTTTTTACTAAGGGGTTGTTTTGTTACGTCATGTGGTTCTGTGGGTTATTGTTCTTTTCTTTTTTGTATAATACCTTAGTGTATATGTGGTGTTTTCTGTTTAATGTGTGTTGTGCGCATGTATGAGCAATGAGTTGTGTTTCGCACGCTGTTATTGGCTTTTTGCAATATTTTATATAGAAGAAGTGTTATGTTGGATCACATGTTCACACGTGCTAATTTTATTTGTGGTTTGTATAACATTTTGCATTGATATTTTTTGAGACTTTGAGAGAATTTTGTATAGTGTGTACGCGTGCTTTGTGTTTCATAGTTATGTGAATTTATTGTTCCACCGAATTTGGTATTTTGAAGTTATTATTTTGTAGTTTTTATTTCTGGTGCATATGTGTAATTGTTGTGTAACATTTTTGATGTAGTCTTTTTCTGATTTGCCTCATTGTGTTATATGGTTGCTTTTTGTCTTAGTAGTGATATTACGTCGCTTAGGGAGGTATTATATTGGTGTTTATTAGTGGATTGTCTGTTATGTGTATTACTCATGAATTATATATTGTTGATATTATTGTGGTTATAACAATGTGTTTGATATTTTAATTGTGTACGTTAAAAGGCATAGTTTAGGTTTAACTATGTGTTTTTGGTATGATAATATTTCGACTTATGTCATGACAAATTGGTGCTATTGTTTGTTTTTTGTAAAGTTTTATTGAGAGTATTTTGGTACTCGTCTCAAAGTTTTTAATTAAGTTTGTACTTGTGAGTTAGTATTACTATATACGTTAGTTTTTGGTGCGATGGAATTTCGGTTACGTAATAATGTATTTGTGTTACGTAATATTTTCTTATCTCAGTATTCTTTTTTATAGCCAAATGTGATCTTTGCTTGAAAGGTGATGTCTGGGAATGTTGGTTACGTAATATTATTTTATGTTGCGTAATAAATTTAATTTGTGTTTTAGTTTAAATTTGGGTTTTTTTTTTTTATTCTAACTCCTAGGTATGGTCATTTTCTATATATTCATTTTGTAATTTTATTCAAAATACAATTTGGTGTAATTCATATATTACAGTGGTGTACTTTCTCTTGT
Source organism: Diuraphis noxia (assembly GCF_037042655.1). NCBI lineage: Eukaryota > Metazoa > Arthropoda > Insecta > Hemiptera > Aphididae > Diuraphis > Diuraphis noxia. The sequence continues at coordinate 67,880,992 of NW_028301712.1, read as the reverse complement.
GAAATAGACTATAAACAGAAAATACTTCTTAGTTTATCTGTAGTCTTAAAATACATTGTCTTTATAAAATATATAAATAATAATATTATATTATTCATAAAATATTTTTCAGAATGTATTTTGTATTTTTTAACCTTTAGGTCGTGTTGGCGTTGTTGTTCAACATTTTCTCATATATGATATAGTCATGCACGAAAAATGACATATTTGTTCATAATTTTTTTTTTTTTTAATTAACTTATACTCTTTTACATTATATAATTGATTTTTAATAAAATTAAATTTATCTTAAAACATTATTATTATTATATACCATAGTTTTGTAGTTCGAAACAAAATAAAATTCCAATCATCTTATATGACGTATATTATTTTGCAACAAGCGAAAATTGCTCAAGTGGTACATTTGCTTAAGTGCTACATGAAAAATTTAAATCTATATAGATGGTACGAGGATATAAACAGGTTGAGAACCACTGGACTAAAGCATATATACATTTGTATCTAACCTAAACTTGTTTCTCCTAAGAATGTAATAAAATTAAGTTAAAACCTTTTCATAAGGGTACATTTACCTATAATATTAGATAGGTACCTACTTACCTGATAATATAAAATTTATAACTCTCGTCTCCCTTTTTTTGTCTCTAAAGTTAATTTGAGACACGTTAAAAGGCTGAATATCAATTTATATATCAGATAACAATATATAAGTATGTATTATATAGCCTCCATGTCTTATGAATGATATTGGTTACTGCTCAGTTGCTTACCTAACCTAACCTAACCTAACCTAACCTTGCTAACAAGGGCACCAGATACCTATCTTGTATAATATGTTCATCCATCGGATTACCTTAATAACCATCATTCATTACAAGCCGAGCCCGCTTCTCATTATTATGATATAAACTGATGAGTTTTTCTTATATCGTGTTTGGTCTATGATTTTTTTATCTTTTACATTTATTGTATCGACGATGGTATCCTATAAATTAATCGGTTTAATATTGTTTTATCATTTATTATCTATGCATGGTAATATAGAAAATTATAAAACTAGACATTTCCTATTAGGTATAAATTTGATGTTTTTTTTTTTCATATTCATTTGCTCTAATAACAATATAATATATTAAACTTTTATTTTAAAATTATAAAATATGTTCTAATAAATAAATTAACTTAATATTTTTTAATTTTTTAATGCATGTTCATATAGTTTATACTACATTCAGTTTACAACTTATTTATGTTAATATTTTAGAACAATTTTTTGCATCTGAAAAAAAATCATAATGATTCTAGAAATTTATAGGTAGGTAATAGTATGTATTTTGTTCACATCGCATCCGTATGCACATTATACATCCTACTTGTATTTTAATTTAGTTAATGACATCTCGACAAATCCGTTTTACCAAGTAAACTGCGTATCACTTAAGTATTAATAAAATTGCGTATTATTATTTGTAACTTACTATAACATTATATATCAACCGTTTTGTATATTTTGACGCGTCCAATGAAATACATTAAGATCTACTTTGTAAATTCCATAGCAGGTACAAAAGTTTATAATAATAATATATGTGACTGTTCAATCGTTTCTAAACGCACAACAATAATAATAATATAGCAGTATAGTGTGTCGATAGTTTGAGCAGTAAATGGTGTGGGCGGGTCTTACTCGGTTTTCTCCTTTGATAATAATATATTATTATCTATTTCAACATTCTCCGTATGCGATCAAACATACTGCAATTCGATATTCATCTATGATGTCTTTCAGGGGTGAAAACCTATCCCGTATAAATCTCCATATGGAATTTATCGAAACGACGTATTGGCCGTGGTGAAATAAAATATATGTATAAACAAAAAACCTCTGACTGTATAGCACGATATATAATATTGTACGTGAACGTGGTTTGATCATAATATGAACGCTTTATATGTCACCATGTACGATCAACGTTAGCTGTCGTCGTTGTTGTCTTCGAAGTTCATGTTACAATTTCAATCATGATTAAATAAAAAAAACCAACAACGGTAAATTCCTCTGCAATATGAATATTTCTATCTGTTCGGAAGTAATAAATCGTTGTTACTTGTTAATAATAGAAACGGTGTAAGTATTCTATATTATCGCTATCAAGTGCTGAAATGATGCAAGAACAATGACGATAATGATTAAAAATATTATTATTTTATTTGTTGAGCACCTTTGTTGTTCCAGAAACACAATCGAAATTGGACAGGTTTCTGGACTGAGGTACAGACGTGTATGGTGATAATATGAGTTCACCGATATGGATATATATATGTGTGTGTTCGGTATTACTTTAATATATAAATTGTGTATTGAGCGAGAGACTGATGGATGGAGATGATATAATCAGATGGAGGGTTAATAGCAGACACGAAGAGAGTGTTCGAAAGAGAAGATGAACGGGTGAGGGAAATACCGCGTACGAGTTATGAAGTCCTCTGATATCATACGGGTATTAGTTCGACGACGGGCAAATCCGATTTAATTGCGTAGTGTATACGCGTACCATACGTCTGCGTGTCTCAAACAATTGCAGACATCTACTGAACCGGAAAAACAATAACGGAAACGACTTTGGCAGCAGAAAATATTATTTTGAAAAACAATTGTTTTCTTCTCTATACGTATTCTCTGTTAAAGTTTTTCAAAAGAATTACTCATTTTATGTGGTTATTATTATTTATATAAACAACGAAGTTATAGTTTATTGCGATTTTTCACGTGATGTTCAAAATAAATTTAAACGCTGGATTTAACGGAATATTTTTTTCGACATCATTAATAAAACGATTTTTTCATTTTTTTTTTTTTTTTTTTTTGTGTTGTTTATAATAACTATAATTTGATCTTAAAGCAAAAAAACACAAAACATATAAAATAGATCAAACTTTAATGATATAACCAATGTATTGTGTATTCAATGTAATTATTGTAATTCAACAAGCATACTTACCCCTATTTTTTACTTTAAGGATAAATTAATTTAAATTCTGGTTTTTGAGATATTTAAATATACTTTAAGACCCTATTTTCATTTTTTTTTTTTTTTTTTTTTGTACTTCTTATAACGTGTCTTACAAAATTCCGTTTTTCAATAGAGAACTTCCTTTTTACTGTATACTGTTTAGTGAATATTTGTTTTGAAAATGTATATACACAATTCAAAACTTGAACGATATGTCTAAACATTTTATGCTAAAACGTTTTACAAAAAAATAAAATAGTTATAATTAATTGTAAATACCAAATAATCTTAGATCTATTTTTTATTGTATATGGCAATTTTTACAGATTTTTAGAATTGAAATAATATTAATTAGTAATTACTATTTATTACTATAAACCAAACACCATTGACTCAATTTATATATTCTTAAAATTTTATTATGGACCTATTATCCTCAAAAACTACTCGTTAAATGTTTTATTTTGGCCCGTCAACATTTTCAGAAAACCTATATACTAAATAATTTACAGTAGTAACCAAGATTTTTTTTTTGAATTTCCACAAGGTTCTTTAAGTATAATTAACAATCTCAATCAGTAATTTAACTAATTTAAGTATATCAGTATATTTAAAAATTTAAAAGTTTAAGTTTAAATCTTTAAATATACTCAAAATTCAAAAGATCAGTTTTTGAATAGCTCCATTAATGAAGGACAAAATTATGCAAGAGTGCTTGTTAAGTTACCCAGTATACTTATTTTGTGTTATAACTAATTGCACTTTCAATGTGTCATATTTTATATTAGATTATTTTAATACTAAAAATAAACAAAACCACCTGATATAATAAAGTTTAGTTTTAAAGTTATAGAATAATAGTATATCAAATAAAAATTAATCATAATTTGAAACTTGATAAATTATGAAAATCAGATTCAACTTATCATTTTCCTTTCAGACTACGAGAATAATAATCCATTTTGTATATTATGACTATTATGAGTAAAATATTTACATGTACATCTATACTAGATAGTTAGTATATGTATATATGAAATTTTCAAGTAGTATAATTTACACCCGTGGTCGGAAAAAAAATATGCACTTATAAGTACTTAGCTACTAATATATAATAATTTGAAATTCTATTCAATGGTCACATTCATCAGTTTTGACGTAGGTAATTGAGATCAATGATACATTTTCAGTAGTTTTATCTGCAAAAAAGTTCGTTCAACAGCACGTAGTTCGTGATCACAGGACACCCGAATTTTAGTTTATCGATTTAAAAGTTTTTATAATGAATCAGGAAAGAACACACAATTAATCTCACTCTAAAAATGATTGAAAATTAATATTAGATTATGTTAGTCATAGAATTGAATAGGTATAAAAATAGAAAAAAAATTTTTTGTAATATTGATATCTGTATTGCATGGACCACTAAAAGGGCATGGAACCTAACTCTAGACGACTACTTCGCTTATTGTGGGTAATCTAGCATCGAATGTAGGCACATGACTCTCAAAAAAATTAAAATTAATGTAATTTACCTTTTAATTTCAAACAAGATAATTTTGATTTAGAAATATTATTGTGTTACATTTTTTCTTCGGGCACATACCTACATCACAGTTATATTTTTTTATTGATCGATTGTAAAATTGTGTTTGTATTATAATATTATTGTTAATATTTTTTAAGCTCTACCTGTTTAAAATAATTTATACTATATTATGACGATTTCAGGTTCAACGACATTCCAAGTGTATGGTGGCAGATAAGCACCATTCTTATAGGAGGCGCGACTGCAATCACGGTTATTGTGGCGGTATCTGCTGTATCTGCATGTTGCGTGACACATGTCATCCAAAAGTCGACAGCCAAAGTCGCCGGATACCTGCAGCTGTTGGCTGGTAAGTGTATTTTATTTTAAGTTTTTTTTTCTTTTTTTGTGTTTTTTACACCCTTCTGGCAGGACATTATTGATTCTATGATTCCGGAACAAGTCACGTATCCCATTATACTTCCTGAGAATAAAAAAAAAAATAAAGACCCTTAAAAATGTGTTGTTCACCCGTTGAGTTATTCATGACGACTTCATAGACGATGAGGATCAGAGTGGAAAAAATGACCCGTGCGCTATCCCTTCAGCCCCATATAAGAGCCTCAGATACAGCCGCCGTTGTTGCTAATGGCCCACTGTCATAACGCTTTCAAAACTTCGACGACGTGTGACCATTTTAGCAGTACAAACACGTAATGGCACCCGAAAGCAGATAGCCCACCCACCCTCTTTTCCAGTAAAGTGGGTTTTTTGAAATTAAACTTTTAAGAAGATTACCGACTATCGTTTTGTTATTTTCTCGCTCTGGTCCCCTCTTTGGCGGGGCTGTAGAAAATGGTCTTAAATTACAATGTACACAAATGAGTATCGAAAAACTACGGAAAATATTATACCCTGCACTTTCAGAATTTTCGGAAACAAACATTTTATAATATGTGAAAAATACTTTATATTACCTTATGTTCTTTAGTTCACCTATTTAGTTTTTTATTTTGTACACATGGTGTATTATTTAAACAAAACAATTTTAAATTAGTTATCTATATATCTATGTATTGTTATATAAAGAGGAATTGTTAGTTGATGTTGAGGGTAATCTCTGGAACTAGTGAATCGCTTTCGAAAATTCTTTCCCCAATAGAAAGTCACATTCTTTGTGAGTGTCATATGCCGTATTTTATCTTGATAAGTTGCCCTTAATTTTTTTTTTATTGTGAATTTGAGATTTTTATAGAAATAATATTAAATTTATGTTTGTGTATTAGATGGTTGTTATTGGTTAAACAATTTAGTATGGAAGAATAATAAATTAGCAACTTGCTGTTAGGTACCAATTTAAAAAATTGTTTTACCTTTACAAAGCTAAAAATGAGATAAAATATTATAATTGAATATAATTTTAGTCCTGTATTTTAAATGACTGTATTAAAAATCTTTCATGGAGAGTAAATCTACGGGAATTTGTCACAAGAAGTTTTGATCATGACTAGCCGAGTATAAACGACGATTTAACCAATCATTTTTAATTATATAGAGTAGGTATTTTTAACGGGCAACGAAGTGTACGTGGATCAGCTAGTTTAAAATAAACTTTTATCAACAGATTAATTCAAATTTCGAATTTATTAAATCTATCAAAGCGAACACAGGGGTAGTCACTCTGTCGTATAAGTACGTGTTGACCATCAAGTTTTCTTTGTAATAGAGTAGATCACTGTAATATTATAATTTATTATTTACATCAATTGCTTTCAATAAGAAATATAAAATCAATTCATATGGTAAAATGTGATTTTGAGTGGAGTCAGTAGCCAAATGTTGTAAAATCAATGCAATAATGGCCTCAGTCGGAATCCAATTACAAAAATGGTAAAAAATCATTGACAATTTTTATATACACCTATTGTAACTTGTAAGAATTTTTAACATGTTATTTTGATTGTTCCAACTTTGGATCTCTGAATAAAACTGTTTGTGTAGTCGTCAGTGTATCAATACAATATCGTCTCATAAAGTTACAACTTATGAAACATTGTGGAAACAGACGATCTGATCTAGAACACTCAGAGCTTGAGTTAGTAATTTCAAATGAAACCACCCGGGCAAAACAAACTGCAATTATTGCCATTCCTTCGATTACACTCGAAAGATTTACACAGTAGGAATTTCCTCATACAGCTAACATATTTCCTTTTCATCAACTACATACAATGATTATCTCTCAACCACAATAGTATTCTTCGTTGTCATCGAATTCTTTTATGTACCGATATGTATATATAAATACTTTTTTATTTTATTTCTCACTAGTACAATGATTTGACTTCAGAACTATATTAACATTTTGACATTTAAAATAGTTGTTTGTTAGTATTTATTTAATATTTTAATAAGATAAAATAATAATTTGTATCATTTAATAGTATTATAATAATATATGTAGGTAATATTATTGTCTTATAACAATATTAAAAATGCTAATAATACTAATAATTTAATTATGTCATCCCTTAATTCACCATAACTGAAAACGAAGCATTTATATTTAAACATTTAGAAAATAATAATTACCATAATATTATGTACTATTTAAGTACTCTAAATAATATAACGATTTCATAAATTTCTGTTCATTCCAATTTCCATAAACAGAGTAATTCACCGAGAATTCTCTATTCATTTTTCTTATATAATTCAGTCGTTCGAAACAAAATTTTTGAATTTTCAAAAACATCCACCAAATAATTTTCGCAAAAAGATTTTTTTTTTTTTTTTTAACAGAAGTTTATTTCACTATAAGCCATTCCTCAAGTGGTACAAAACAATTTGAAAAAATTGTCTGAGTATATTTAAAAATTCCAAAAATTAGAATTATTTGAATAATTCATTTTTAATAGAAAAATTAAGGAAAATTAAGGTATGCATACTTAGTGAATCACCTTGTATAACTATATCCAAAAGTATTAATATTTTCAACCAGATATTTGTTTTACATCATAATTTATTTTTTTGAAAATCATCGTTAATATATTGCGTAATTTTTCATTTCTTGTATACGAAAAATATCCATTAAATTGATTTGAATAGAGATACAACTTTGGCCGACTACTGATATGATAATACAAATTTATTGCGAACATTTTCCAGTGTACCTCTGACATGAAGCGAAGTTTGAAATGATTGGCAAATACGATTTCTTTTTTACGTACTCAGTAGCATTCAATATTTTATATGATATGTTAATTTTTTCTTTTCAAATAAAAAATCGATTTAGCTATTATTAAAGATTTCTAAAGCGAATTAAAAAACATAATCCTTGGGCAGCTTACTGCGGAGTTTTGATGACCGTTCGACACGCATTTACGTTATCCGACTACGCTATTAAATGTAAAGATATTAACAGATAGTCAGATAAAAAAAAACATTAACTGACTGCACTGGTTCCTTAAGGTTCAAAACTTAATCAAAATAATTGACATCGTAAAAGCAAATGTTGACCTAAACGAAATGTTTACAAGCAATTTTAAGTAAGAAGTATCTTTAACATTATTGTCTATTGTCAATTTGGACTTTCTTAATTATTTTTACCCTCCAAAATTATTATACTATTTTTAATTGTTAAGACCGACCATCAACGAGGTAAATAAAATTTGTAACTTTTCTAACTATTATTTTAGTAAGCAAAAAAGTATGATATTATGATGTATAATTTGTATACCACGTCATAACAATAATTCTAAACGATTTTATCAATTCACGATATAATTATAAATATTATTTTCAGTTCTACTTTTAATATATGAGTTCACATTTTGTAAATTGTAAATTAATATTTCTTTAAATAGTATACACATTTTTTAATTATAATATTTATTTAGCAATGATGTCTGATATTAATATGATGTATTTCCAATTGAAATGAAGTTGTTTAGGTACATAATCAATTAAAACTAATTTTGAATCGGCTACACATGATTCATTATTTCCTTATAAATAATATTATCATATTTACAGCTTATATTTTATGAGCGAAAGTAATCGATTTGAAAATTTGGAATCCTTGCCAAATCAGTGTAGCTTTTATAGTTTTATCCAGTTTCCACTCGATTTCTCAAAGAAAATACTAATGCATAAGACCCTCCGCTTCATCTTGGCCATGCTATATTTCCGTTATTTAAAGAATTTTTCTGATCAGGTATCTCAATAAATGTATTCTCAGCTCATCAGTTCTCATAAACTTACCAGAAGTCCGTTCGTTTAAAAATCATCCGGTTACTGCGATGCTCATAGAATTATATATTAAGATACTTTTGGATAGTTATCTACATAATTTATTTTATTTGGCAAAATTAAAATCCTATAAATCAAACGTGTTGTCACAAATATTTTCATTCAATATTAATTACGAAAAAATTACAATCTGGAAATGATTGTGTTACTTATAATTTTGTTTAATCTGTCAAAATGATTATAGGTGTACCTCCAATAATTTGGTGCGCATTACAGATTTATTATTCTCCTTGAAAACTCAATGAATACTTATACTTGGTACCAATAAAGTCCGAAATTTTAATTTAAATAAATGATTTACTTTATAATACAATTTATATTAAAATAGTCATTAGTTTGTTTGATAAGAATTAAAAAAGTAATTTAGCATTTAATTAAATTATTATTATATTAATTACTGAGGTGTATTTTAATTAAATTAGATTTAAATAATTTAAGAATTTAGTACTTATAGTATTTTATTATAATGTGCGCTAAATTTTCTTGTGTTCAAATGTCATAATGGCTATGTATTATATTTCACTTACATTTTATATATGCTAAATTTTGAAGCTGGATTTTCGAGCGCTTAAATGTTTACATCAAAATATCTCTGAACCATGATTATAGTTTAATTATATATGAGATAATTTTAAGTTAATTAAATTTAACCTTTGAATAAAAGTAAGAAATAAACAACTCTTCACTAAAATTAAGAAGTCACTGTGTATTGTATGATTCATTGAAACACAAATTATAACTTAATTATGTAGTCACTTAATTTAAAACCATCATTGAAAATGTTTTATTTAAAATTATTTATCTGTATACAATACGAACACTTGATAATATTGTACGTATCACAAATTTTAATATTCAATATTGCTTTATGCTTTATAGTTTAAAACAATTTTTTCTCCTAAAATACCAAAAAAAAAACAATTTAACACTTTAGATAGTAATAGGCATATTGTATACTGTAGAGTTTTAACACAAATAAAAGCGGGTAAGTGGATGTCGCTCTGCTGTACATTAGAAGGTGTAGTGGACCTCTGACTAGGGTAGGTTAAATTTGAATGCAATGATAGGTATCATTGTACACGAAAAACGATTCTGAACGGAGATGATTTGTCAATATAGGATATATTATAATTAAATATTGTCATAATATATTCTATTTTGAAACAAATATTTTATTTTTCAATTAAGACGCATTTTGCATAAGGCATGGTTAATCAATTTTTCCAAAAACATTACATGTAGTCATCATAATTCATAATACCTTATATTAGCATAGATAATATACATATACCGGGTTTGAGGATAAATCGTTATCGTTACGCGATTTCATAAAAATTTAAAACTCAAACGCTCAAAACATTTTTCCTATAATGACACTTCAAAATTCCTCTATAGCTATTTGAAGCAAAACTTATGAAAAACTTGGTGATGAATTTTTTACCTTAGATATAAATACAAACAATTTTATGAATTTTGAACTACAAAATAGTTTGCAAACATTCATGGTTTTGACGAATTTTTGTCAATATTTGAACTTCAAAGGCTAATAAAAAAAAATTGTGCATATGTATTCTAATAATTTTTTAATCAGTATAAGAATAACTTATTAGGAACTTTGTATTAAATTTTCAAGTATTTTGATAGGGCCAAACAATTTTTATCGACACTTCAAAAAAAAATGTTCAGACAAATTGAAAATTTCATTTGTCTATAAATATCTCAAAAAAGTCAAAATATTTTGAAAATTAAATTATGTAAAGAAAATGCCAATCTAAATAACTTGTGAAATTTTCAAATATCTACGACTTATACTTTTCGAATAATAACAAATATTTAATATCGATATTATTTTTCAACTTCAAAATTACTTGCAAATTTTTGCGTTTTCGACAGATTTCATAAAAATTTGAACTATAAACACTTATAAAAAAAAAATTGTGATCAACGATTTTTTTTTTAGCTACAATAAGAACAACTCATAAGGAACCTTGTATTAAATTTTCAAGTTTTTTGGGTCGTCCAAAGTTTTCTTACCGACACTTCAAAAAAAAATGTTCAGACAAATTGAAAATTTCAGTGGTCTATAAATATCTCAAAAAAAGTTAAAAATTTTGGAAAATTAAACTGTATATAGATAACACTAACATAAATATTTGGTGAAAATTTCAAGTATTTACAGTGATTATTTTTTGAATTACAACCATATAAAAAAATCGATTTGGTCGAAAACTGGTTTTACGTAAAAATTTCCGTTTTTCTGTCACTATTTTCGTTTTTCTCGATATTTTTGAAAACTGTTGGAAAATGTTTACTTTTGACCTCTATAATGCACCAAGGATATTCACTTTTCAATCGGAAACCACCCCTAAAGTTTGAAATTGAAGCATTATTTTGACTAATTATTATGCCATACACAGAAACAAAAAAAATTAAAAAACACATCATTGTAAAATCAATACATTCATCACTCCGTTCAGAATCTAAAACAAAACATGGCATTCAGTTTGATGAAAGTTGTTTGTAATTAAAGTAATATGTAACATTCAGCTAAACTGTTTAATAAATGAAATTACTACCTAATATCATTATATAAATATTTCTGTTGTGGATAATATCATTATTTATAATTATTGACTATTTGTTTAAAAAAATTGTTAAATCTTTCACAATCTCAAAAAAAAAAATAGTAAAATAGTCTTAAATGGTCTGCGATAAGAATATGTGCTAGTAGTTAGGTTTTTTGAATATGATATCCATTGATGGGACTTTGACCTGTGTTTTTTTATTTATTCAACTAGTATATGATGATGTATATAAAATTATTTGATAATAAATATTTATTTGTATTGTATTATTTAAAATGGATAAATTTAAATATATTTAATAATGCGTAGGTGTATCATATATTTATTTAATAATAATTTACTATATTATAAGGAACGTACTGATTAACACATTTTTTAATTATATTTATTATTAGATTCAATCAGTTTTTAATTTTTATTATAGTTATAAAATAAATAAAATGTAATACAACGAACAAAATTATTTTCTGAAGGAATACAATTATTATTTGGTGTAAAAAAATGTATTTAATATCTTTGATGGTATTTATTAAAATATATTGATAAATATACAATTATTTATATAATATATTTTATTGTTTAAATTATATAGGTAATCTATTATATGGAAATCTTATCCTTTCCAAGTTAATTATACTAGGTAAAGTTTTTTGAACCTGAAGATATTAACAGTTATATTTTTAGTATACTAGGCATAGGGGTGGCAGTATTGTGATGAACAGTTCCCACCCGTTCCTGGTTTTTGAATTGTGGGAAATAGTAGGCATTGGTAAACCTATCATTGCAAAATCTATTCTGAATAAGATTTCCATTCATCCGAAATTGGTCAAAACCAGAACTTAATAATAACATTTATTCAGCTATTTTAAACGAAAACCACAAAGGAATCGAAAAATGACTTTTTTAAAGTACATTTGGAGTTCAATTTTCAATATATTTATATGTCCGTTGTTGAGCTTTTTGTAATACTTTATAAATAATATTATTTGTACTGAAAAAAAACATGCACTAATTCAACAACTATATTATAATAATATAATAGTAACTTTTCTCAGAATTAAGAAATGTGCCAATATTGTATAATATTGTTTTTATAGAAGATTATAATCAGATTACCAATGTTATTTAGTTAAAAATTCTGTTAAATTTGAAGGATATACAATCTATTTGTATCCTAATTTTTACAAAAATCTAACGAAACAAAATGGTTCTCTCTATTTTTACTGTGACGCATTTTATTTGCTTTTTTCAAACGTAAATCCATTATGGTGGGTGGTTTTGATAACGAAATGCAATTGTTACCGAATCAACCGCTGGAAATTTCTCCTTTCTCGCCCTTCATCCATAAAAAAATAAAAAAACACGATAGGAGAGCGGTGAAAAGCGACAGTAAGTTGCCCCTGGGTGTCCCGGGTGCGCCTAATTACTTTACAAATACTCCGTATTAAATGGGCCGGAAACATTTAATCACAGTTTCGGCATTTTTACGCTACACCGAACTGGTTAAGCTTCCACCGAATATTGATAGACGTTTATTGGCATAAACCTTCGCTGTCCGTTGTTGGAATGGCCAACGAACAGTGAAATTTATTTTATTTTTGAATATAATATATTATATCAGTTGGATGACCCATCTCATCTATGTTTTAAAACTTTAAGCTAAGTTATTTCATCTCACAGTTTATGACCGTCATGAATTTTTATAATAATTACTAATATTATAACTATTAATCTTAGTGGCAGTTATTGATTGTTGGCTTGTTAACAATGAACACAGCTCATTAAAAAAGAAATATAAGCTCAAAAAAAACAAAAACGAATTGGTGTACAAATTCATACGGACGAGCACATTTATCCGATAGAATTAAAAACACAATTCCAGGAATTGCCGACGTACAAATAATTATTAACACAATAAAAACTGAATTCATTAACAACCTTAATTGAAATTAATGCATTAGGTACTTTTCCAGATGACAGGTAATAGGTTTTAAACATATTATATTATACAAACTGGTATTCGCAGTAGGCACAGTAATATCTAGAGTAATTAATGACAAATCCATTTAATTATTGCAATAGGTAGATATAATAATAATTGTTATATTTAATCGTGTTAATTATAAATTTTAATTATTGAATAAGAGTATAGATAAAAATAAATTTAAAACGATGAATGTTTATTTAAAAAAACATTATTCGTCGTAAATTAAAAACGTTTATGAGTAAAACAAAAACTAGGGAAGTCACTCTATCATTAAAACTTGAACATAAAATAATTTTAAAGATTTAAAATTTAAAATGTTTTAAAACGGCTTGAAAACATCCAATATATATTATATTATATATCATATCTAAAAATTGTATTTATTATTTATCTGATTGTGTTTAGTATTTTTCCTAATATCAATGAATATTTTAAATGTCTTTAAAAACCATAAAAAACAGTAAAAATATTTATACACTACATCGTATCAAAAAATCTGGTATTATTAAGCCAACAAATTCATCACTTTGCTAAACATTAAAGATTGAAACAGGAATTAAGAGGTCAAATAGCTTTAACATTTTCAAGCAATAATAATTCATTGTTATATTAGTATTCTAAAATAGTTAACAAAACTTAATTCACCAAAATTGATCAAAATGTAGTTTTAAATAGTTGATTTCCCCAACGTTTTTTATACTAAATACGTATTTTAGTTATATTTTGAATAGAGCGAGTGGAATAAAGATTCAAAGATTAAATACAACGATTAGTATTTTGATTCTTTATGTTTTCATAACATAGGCACTTTTAATATTATGATACTTCTATTAACTATTATACCAAAATTTAAAACCGAATTCGTGAAGATTTAGATTTATTGAAAAATAACAGATATGGTGGTACGTAGTGGTGATCTGTTTTTTTCAAATTATATTAATATTCAACATAATATTATGATAAAATAATATTACCAACAATAGTGCTTCGACTTACATAGCATGACATATTATAATATACTCAACATTAAACGGTTTTTTCAAGTTTCTGAATATATTATATAAATATTCTAAAAGTTTGTTTTATTCATTTTGATAGGGATTTTGATCAGATCTTAAAAGTTGAATGATGCAAGTTAAGTGTTTGCTTACAGTGTTTACTTTTTAGGAAGATAAGAAATTATTAATATAAAATTTTCTTTAAGTTCGCTTAATTTATAAATCTAGTTTGTATGACGTATTCAGTTTATAATGAATCTCCGTGTGAAATTCTATCTCTCTTTATCTCTGTCTTTTTTTTTAATTAGTATCATCTATACACGTTATTATAATTTCTGATAAAACACAAAGTCTCCTTCAAATTTATCGTGTAAACCTGAAGATGGACGCTAGCGATTTTATAAGCTAAGTTATTTTTCTTTATAGCAACTCTTAACTTATTATGTTATTATAGCCGTTTGAACTCTTAACAAGTAATTTAATTTCAAGCGATTTGAAGGATTTTTTAACTAAAAATAACGATATAATTTTTATTTTTGGGTTTGATAGGGGAGGGGCCTTATTGTAAAATTTTTATAAAAACTTGTCGTTTCATCAAGTACTTCCAATATTTTTAAATTTTCATAGATTGTAAGGTTAAACGTTTAAAGAAATACATGAGTTAATTGTAGTAATTTTAAAGGTTATAATTTTACTATTTTAATAATGTTTAATTTTTTAAAGTGTTATATAAATTTAAAGTTTTATGTTGAGGTTTGTATCTGTAGTTTGTTTTGAAGAGTGCTTTTTATGCAAAACTGGTTTATATATTCAATATTACTGAAGTCTCTTTGGTATTAAATATCAGGATGGTGTTAGACTATTTGGATCGGAGTGATCTTATTCCATAAAGAGTGTCGTTCAGACTTTTGGAAATTTTTCATGTGATTAGTGTATTATACTATCTCGGTTACTTTGAACCTATTACATTCGGTATTCCATGAATCATAGAAAACTGGAGGTTTCATAAATGTGTGGAGGTGTGGATAGTATAAAAGTAGTGTATTGATAGATATTTTAGACTTATTGTCTGTGATTTCCACCACTAACATGTTTGGTGTAATATATTGATCAGAGGATAATATACTGTATAATAATAGAGATTGTAGATCTCGTTGAGTGACTTATTTATCTATAGAGGTTTCAATAGATATAATGGGGTCCACTATTATAGTCCATAAAACTACAGTAAGTTAGATACAATTTTATATTTGTTAAGTAAATAATGAGCAAGAATTTTGAAAATTAAAAAAAAACCCTTTATAGAATTCACTATCTAATTGCTTGTCATAAAATGTCAAAAAATACATAGTTACAATAGGAATTTTTTCTCAACGGATTTAAAAATAAAATCAACTATTCTATATTGTGAGTTTATAATTGGGAATTAAGAAAATGGTTTACTAAGTTGACAATGTCGGAGTCTACAATTTACTCAAGAGGTTGAAAATTAAATTAATACTTATGCAATATTATAATCTAAAAGATATAATAAATGTAAATTGTAGTTTTGTTACACTAAAAACAAAAAAGCATAGCTTTTAAATTTAAATTAAATTTTGTTTTTTAACTCCAAAAAGTAATTAATTAGCTTAGCATTATTAATAACTAATATATTTATTTTAGACTTGGTAGTTAATTATATGTAATGAACATTGCATGTACACTTTTCAAAATATTTCATTTTAAACTTACAAAAAAGATGAATTGCCTAAAAATGTTTTTATTTATTTATTTTAATTATAAACGCCCAAAAGCATAGAGTACATAAATAGAACAAATTAAGTAACAATCATAACTACAGAAATTTAAATCAATAAAGAGTAAATACAAATATATAGCATTAATAGTTAAAGAATATAGGTAACTTAATAAAAAAAAAAAAAAATTGAAATAGGTTAGATGACTAAAATTAAAAAAAAATGTTCAAACAGTGTATAAGTCAATAATAAGTATTATATGATGGTGTTATTGGTTATTCATCATCAATGTTTTAAGACAAGTTTTTAATCTAGGCAGAGAGTTGAAAAAAATACCAAATTTATTTAATTTACTACCCAGTATTAACATCAAGTTAACTGGAGCGAAAAGACGATGTTATTTTATGGATTGGAATCTGAAAAGTGGGATTAGAACCTATTTTGATATTAGTTGCATTAAGAGGTATTAAAGACAGAATTTTCGGACAGTCGATTTAAAAATTTAAAAAATTATATAACCAACGCAAATCAGAATAATTCCTTCTGAATTTTAATGATTCTATATTAAATTCTGAAGCTATCATTGCTAGTGGTAGATCATCTTTATGACATTTAAATGCCAACATACGTAGGAATATGTTTTGAATTTTTTCTAGTTTTTAATTAAGGTAATTTTGATTAAGATTCCGAATCAAAGACCCATATTCAAGAATAGACCGTACAAGTGAAAAATAAAATACTCCCGATTTTGTTAATTTTACGTAATTGTTGAACTCCCAACAATTATGTTTTAAAAATCCATATACACGCAGTGCTTTATTACATGTCATCTTAATATGTTCAGTAAACATTAAATCTTTTGAAAAGGTAATTCCTAGGTCTTTAACGGTAGTTACGATACCAAGTTTACAATTATTAATGTAGTACTGTAAAGTTTTTACTAAATTTTTATTATGTCAAATAAACGTGATTTGAGAACATTTATTAATAATTATATTGAGACCATTATTCATACATCAAATTTGAAAATTTATTGTAACCAGCATATACATTTTAAGATCATCTGTAAATAATAAGAATTTTTAATAAAGAAAACAATACCCAATATCATTGATAAATAAATTAAATAACAGGGAGGGGATAAATGACCACTCTGTGGTACTCCTGATGATACTTTGATAAATGACCAATGAGAATTACCTTATATCTTTACTTGTTGGGTTCTGTTATATAAATATGACTTACACAATGAAAGAATTGAGCCATTGACCCCCATTAGATTTAAGTTATTAATTAAAATATTATTATCTACAGTGTCAAATGTTTTTTAATATCTGTGTAGGTTACATCGACTTGGACATCATTACTTACAGACTTAGCTAAGTAATAAATTATTGAATTAGTGAGGGTTGATTTTGAATTCCGGAATACATGTTTATTGTTTAATATGACATTTTTAAAAGCACTAGAAAATTGAAATTCAAGTAATTTTTCGAATAGTTTAGGTAAGGTGCTTAAACAGAATATGGGACAATAATTTCTAACATCACAACGATCACCTAATTTGTAACAGGGATAAATGAAACTAGATTTCCATGAATCAGGGAAGACTTCAATCGATAAAAATAAATTGAATAAATAATGAATCGGCTAGGAAACTATATAACGGCAATCATGGTAAATTATTTCTGGAATTTCATCGGGTCCAATTTTAGT
Source organism: Diuraphis noxia (assembly GCF_037042655.1). Taxonomy (NCBI): domain Eukaryota; kingdom Metazoa; phylum Arthropoda; class Insecta; order Hemiptera; family Aphididae; genus Diuraphis; species Diuraphis noxia. The sequence continues at coordinate 67,863,111 of NW_028301712.1, read as the reverse complement.
ATTATTTGATAATTTACTAAGTGCAATAAATATCTCGGATAGAGAAATATTGCAAGACACGAAATCAATAACGACATCAGAGAGAGGTATATACTAATTCAAAAAAATCTCTGAAAAAGTTAGGTTAGCTTCGGTGCTGTTTGCAGTACGATTATTATAGTACAAAGTATTAGGTTGGATGACATGAGATAGTTTTCTATCTTTGACAAATTTCCAAAAGTTTTTGAGGTTTTGGCTTACAGATTTCTGAGTGCGTATTAAATAGTGGTTGTAACACAATTTCGATAGTAATTTACATTTATTTCATAAATTAGAAAATCCAGCATACGTGTTACGATCACCCGACATTTTTAAGGCTTTATGGATTTTTTTTTTCATTGATAAATAAACATAATTCATGGGAAAACCAGGTTGAAAATTACTTTGAAATAGAAATATTTTAGCTGCTAGATTATTGATTATATCTAACATAGTTTTGTAAAATACTTGAACTGATAAATTTACATTATTAATAGAAAAAATAATAGACCAATTAGTATTTGTTAAAAGTTCACGAAATTAGAATTTTTATGTTTAGCAAATGAAGGTTCTTGACTGTGTTGAAGTCAAGCAAATAAGATAATTCAAAGTCTTGATAATGAAAATAGAAGTCAAAGAACTTATTATTTATTAAATATCTTATAAAAAGCGTTTTGTAAGCAATTATGAAAAAAAATATCTATCTATATATATAATGTAATTGGTATAATTTAAAGATAAAAAAAAGTCTGGTAGAGCGTTCATTGCTTGTCAGTTGCAGTTTGATAATAATTAAAACTTTTTTGGTGGAGTCACTTTTTTCACGGACCAAATATTTTAAAGAATCGTTGTAGTTCACACAAAAAACGACCTATAAAACTTTTATCATTTGCACCCCAGTAAATAATTATTACTATCCAAATTTCTTAAACTTTTGATTCCTATCAATACATAAATTTAAAACGTTAAATTAAAACACAAATCTTTATTTTTTTTATTATGATCAGATGGCAATATTTTGATGACTTTTCTTAATTATTTAAGCATTTAATAAAAGTATGTTTAACTCTTACAATTGGTACAACTTTCACAAATTGTTGAAATCTAAAATTATAAAGAAACACTTATTTTGTGTTCATTACATAAATCATACCCTTTATCTTTTATTTAGAAATAAGACTATATTATATATTATGTATTTATGTTATAAATATATATTAATAATATCATATTAAAATTTACAAGAGATCGTTATCATCATATATATATATATTGTATACATAAAACGCTATATTTATAGAAAGAAATTAGTTTTATAAGTATTTTAAATATTTTTATCTTAAAAAAGTTGAATAAACCATAATATTTTGAAAATTATAATAAAATATTTTACCTTTACGGCCATCAATTTTAATAAATATTAAATATATTAAACAACTGATGACTCATATAAAAAATCAATTACAAAAATATGCATTATTTCAAAGAGAACGTCGTGTACCTATAATACTACTCTGGAAAATTTCTGCTTGTCTAATAAATAGTACCTACTTTATTCCATTTAATAAGTGGAAGTTTATTCGTCAGGTGAAGGATACACGTTTCACATATTATATAGTATATGTATACAAGAAAAGGAAGTACCAGAGTGCTATCTGAAGCATGTTTAACCCTCATAAATTCACTTGCAATCCAAGCTTACTGTCAGAAGATTTACAATAAAAAGTAAAACAGGACTCTTGTATACCCAAAAATGTCGTATAAGATCGAAATAGTTATAAACATTATGGTTTATCATTATACGATATCTATTCAAATGGTTGAATTTTAATAATACGTGTTTTTACGATCGTTAATTTTGCAGGACAAATGTCTTTATTATTAGATCTTAAAATTATAAAATACGCTATTATGGTTAAACAATACCTCAGAAAAATATTCGAAATAATCTGAATAATTTTATCATCTAGCCATATTGGACATAAGTACCAGTACCAAATTAATTTATATTTACTGGGCACGATCCACAAGACCATTTTCAGAAAAATATTCCGTACGTTAAATTAATTTAGTTTTTGTACGATGTTAAAAAATATTTTTAATCTATATGACTTGAAAAATAAAATAAATCTTCAAAATGAAACACGTTAAAGAAAGTTTCCAAATGTAACTTGAATACTGTACCTACATCATCTAATTTCACAAACCAATTTAGAATATGTATAGTCATATCAACATTATTTCAAACTTAAGTTGAGACATTGACAAAACATGTCAAATCTCGAGAGGTATTCAAGTACCTACATATCCATAAAAAAAAACTCCATCCGATTTTAAACTTAATCAAATTTCAAACTTTATTTTTATAAATATTTTTCTTCAACCAGTTATGGACAATTTGAAGGGAAATTATTATTTTGAATTTTTAATGGGGAATCCAGATGACCACATCATAAAAAATACTTAAACATTTTAATTACTACCAATATCTTACATTACATCGTATTTTAGAATATTGTTTTCTGCAGTAATAGGTTGAAATAGGCATATATTTTTTAACTTTAAAACATCGTTAAAGTTTTGGAACTGAAAATATAAAATTTAATTGTCATAATATCTTTAAAATTGTATAATTATACATTTTATAACGCCAATGCAGTTACTCATTGTGCCCTGACAAAGGTGTATTTACACTGTTGGGGTTCAATACATAACTGATATTTAATTATAAATAACGGAAAAGCCACTCAGCTAGATAGTACTTAGGTATTAAATATACATAACCTTTAAAATTAATATTTGGTGAATATCTCAAGTCTCAAAAATTGTGTATTTTTGAGTTAGAACAATAAAACAATATCGATTTTACTGGTTTTGTTTATATACTCCCAATATTTGTTCGTAATTTATTATAATTTATTAGATTTCTTCCAATTATTCTCTCCCAATAGTTACCAATTAGGTATATTGAATTTTCTACCGGAAATCACCTTCAAATTTTAGTATTGAAGAATCATTTTACCGATCCAAAAGGTGACGACAGACACACAAAAAAATATGTATAAAAGCACAGAGCTGTAAAAATAACATCATCATCACTTGTTCAGAATATTTTTTTTTTATTTTACGATTTGAAATACACAATCTGTACAACATAGCACAATAAGTATATTATATGATATTATAATAGTAGCATGAATATTTTGGATTAAGAAATCACCCATTGGTGACACTTGGCTGGGAATTGTTCAAAGTATAAAAATTAATTTCACGACAATGTAAATTGTGATTAACTTAACCTATACAACTTAATTTTGAAATTTGAATGCCTATTTATAGCTATTCGCTTTAAAAGTCAAACTGCCTGCATAGTGAGATTATAATAGTATATAGAACCTTCACATTACATGATGTATGGTATATAGTTGGGGCCTGATGTGGCACGGTGGTTGGTTGCAAATATTAACGTGTTTGAGGTCAATCATCGGGTGGCGATATTAGCCCCCAGATCACTCGGATTTTTAGTGACGAATTATTTCCCCGTATACACGTATTCCATACCATCTAGCTCTCACTATAGACAGCAGCTAACTAAACGTTAAAAAAAATAATAATAATAAATAAATACTATTAATAATATTATACCTAATGAAAAAAAATTAAGTCAAGATAAAACATTTTATAGGTATATCATACACGATGATTTATAGTCAATGTTGTCAATTGTAAAATTATTTTCTCATACGCTACTTACAATATACATTTATGAAAAAAATGAATCGTATGAAAAAAACAGTTCTTAATTAAAAATATTTTTATTTTAATCAAATATTTGCAGTAGTTTTTTTTTTTTGTATATCATGACGTGAAATATACTGAATAATATTTTTTTATATTTTTTTTTTTTTTTTTATTGGAGTTTGAGGCTTCGACGACAACAAGGGCGATTAGCCTGTGGAACTTTGGTTTTGGTACTCGTGGATGTTTTGGCTGAATTTTGAATGGGCACCCGTAGGTTTCTGCCATGCCCGGGTGGGGGGCGGCGGCCTCTTTTTCCAGACAGCATGAACTGCCCGGAAAGCGATGCCGTCTATGACCGGGATTCGAACCGGCGACGGTGCGCGTCACAACTGACGCCTTAATCCACCCTGCCACTACATCCCCCACAGAATAATATTATTTGATAAAAAGTGAATGTTATATATAGAACTAAATCTTTTGTTTATCGTGTTCATATTTACGTGAATTTGATTTAGGAAAAAAGTATAGTCAATGGTGTTAAGGTGTGCGGTATTGACATCGAACATTATGGCTTTCCATTCGACAGTTCATAAACAAGTATGATCTAAGAATAAAAAATAAAAATAAACTTTTTTAGTACTCTTATACCACTTCTGTTGGTGACGCAGTTAACTTGTAAATCCGTTCTCACGGTTTCGAGGAAAAAATATATATCCATATAAATATATACAACGCAAACGAGATTGCTAATGCCAAGAAAGTAGGAAAGTTGTGCACACACATACACACGCGTAAATTCGTGCAAGAACGAGGTCGCGAACTTTCCGCTGAGGGAGTGATTTTTTTCAATGAAAGCCAAAGGACATTTTGGACTTACATGAAGTCATAAATCGACCTCCGACACACCGAATCGTAACCCAAGCTAACGCATTAGTCAACTTGTAAACTTTACCCTCGTTAACGGGCTGTATTTGAAATAATTTTGATTTCAACCGTATTTACACATGGTGTACGTACTACGTAACTCCCCACGGTCACAATAGGTAATGAAAAAGACATCTTAGATAGGCACAGTGGACACATTAGTATAGAATACGAAAATATATGTCTGCTATAATATATAACACCAAAGAAAATGGATGCAAACACTATATTATATAATAATATACTTTTGTGATTATGCAGTTATTATGATAATCTTAAATATACCTGAATACTTTACGAGACACTGCAGATATCTGACCAAAAAACAATAAATAAAAAACCATTGGACTCTTTAAAATATTTAAATTTTATAATGGTATTACCTATATCATAGACTTTATAGATACTAATATTTCTATTGTAAAAATTCAATGTAAATATCAATATAATTTTATTTATTACCCCTCATTCATTCGGCACACGTAGACGCTGCAATTATAGTTCAGATAATGCCTATGTGGTAAAGATCGAAAATCATCTTTTATTATCATGATTCTCCATACAACATCTCCTCATCGTACTATTAAGCGTAGTAATATTTTACACAAATAGAGTTAAAAAATAAAAACGAAATACTAAAAGTATAATTCAAAAAACTGATGAATACCAATTTGGCTAGACAGAAAAAAATGTTATTTTTGAAAAAGACAGCAAAACCGTGAATTATAATAATATTATTTGTGTTGCTATAATTGAACAAAAAAATTTAAAACAGTATCAATTGAAAATTAAAAATAATGTATTTTTAAGACTCAGTGCAATGATAAAAACATTGTTGTTTTTTTTTTTTTAGCATTAACGTCTTCTAATTAAATAAATATGATTATAAAAAATTATGAAGATTCGATAATCTAAATTTAAAGAATATTATATTTTTCAATGCACGTGTATTTTATAGTATTAAACTTTGTACAAAGATCTCAGTGGCATTATAATATAATATAGTAGGTACCATATTTTTACACAATTATTTATTTATTTTAAAATACATTTAAGAACTGTACATTAATTTTACTAACATAACATACCTATTGATTTATTTCACAAAATATAAAACTCAATAGTATTAATAACTAACTATTATATAATTTAGTCTTAATTTATTGGTGTAAAGAAAACAATCGATTTTTTCCATTGTACCTATGACCATTGTTCTGTGTATTATTTTAAGAAATGATTTTAATTGTTATGAGTATTATTAATCCCCCTTCAGATATTTTATGTATTTTACTCAGCATAGCTTAAAATATTAAATTGATTGTATTTGAATTTAATTTTTTTTAAATAAAAAAACTTTAATTATTTTCCAGAGATAATTTCAAAAATTACTGTGATTTAGTTTAAATACATTAAACATGTAATAGAAACACAAGTCTGAAAATATTCAATACTTGTGTAGGTAATTCTAATAAAATAGCATTTAATAATATTAAAATATTTATAAATTACAATGAACACAATATGATGCATTAAGTGAGAAACATTTTTTAATTTAAATACAAAACAAAACAACAATTAGTTTAGCAACCATTCATTAGTAATATTGTAGATAGTATGGTGAAGATTATTAATTAATGGGTTAGCTTGTTGTAGTTGTATTAATTTTTTATTAGTACATTAATTAATAAATTATACTTTTAATATGCACAGAAAGTTACATGTTAACGAAATGTCAAATGTATTATTGTAAATAATTAATTTTACATCAAGTTAATAAATGGTTCACAAACCGCACAGTTGGGTTTTTTTTTAATATTACCATTAATTTATCATAAATGTCCACTTACTAAACTATATAAGAGAATATATTACTAATATATATATACCAACTCCCTCAGCGCTATCAACAATATAAAAAACGCATACAATCCATCAGACATTGGCCTACATATTCTGAATAAAATGTATACGCTACATTACCACAATAAATTCAAAATTAAACTCTTCTAGATTCCCGGACACCCCAACATAAAAGAAAACGAAAGCTAAAACTGCAATCACCTCTCAATTCTCATTGTACACACAATTAATTATTCCATTCAGTGCCATACGAACGCTTATAAAAAATAAATGTCAAATTAGATGGCACCAGAAGTGGACATATTTTTCACAAAATTAAATCATATTAAACATAATTACGACAATTGGAAATTCCCTATTGGAATCCATAGACAATTTTAGGTCATCATAACTAGACTCAGAATCGGCCACACTGAAATTTCTCACAGCTTCCTAATGGCCAAGAATAACCTTCAATATGCTCATCATGTGGTTTCAAAGTCACCATCAATTTCATCCTCACCAAATGTTGAAAATACTACAATATCCAAACAAGACAACCTTACTGAATCACTACCAGAAATACTAAGCAATCACCTTTAATCCATACAATATATCATCCAGTTCATTACAGCCGCCAATCTCTTAACAAAAATATAATTAACACTTAGATTTAGTAATTACACAATTATTGAGTAATTAATTATTTTGCTTTAATCCCAATAGCCTATGTGGGAACAATTAAAAAAAAGAGAGAATATATTGAAACACTATAGAAAACAAAAAATAAATGAATGTTAATGACGTTAGAAAACATTACAACCCCAAGAATTCTGTTTGGAATTTGAAGGCCATTATTTCATACCAATATCGTACTCTGTAAATGATCAATAAAAATAAATGTATATACAACGTTGTATATTCACATAGTATATTAAAAAAATTATAAGTACGCAGAACAATAATATTATGTGAAATCGGAAAATTATTCAAATAATATTAACTTAGCTTTACGTTATTTGATGGAATATAAAACAGTTAAGTTTTTCCAACATAATACAGACATTTATAGTTCTTACTCTGCACAATATTTATATTGATAGACATACAACCTATATTGAATTCGAAAATGTATAGCTGATGATATTATATTATTGACCACAATTGTGTATCTCTTTCAAACCAGTATAGTGAAAGACTTCACCTTGACTATATAAAAACACAATAATAACATCCTGATTTGAAGTTATTGTTTTCCGGTAAGAAAAATTTATAAAAATCGAATTATTGTTAGCACGTATTCGCACTCCTGGCTGTATCGATTCGTTGGTGATATAGTTTTATTTAAATAGACGCTATGTAAAAATAAGAAAAGTTTTTTTGGCGAATTGTTTATACTTTTTTATTTGCCATCCGTAATAAGACCCTAAAAAGTGGTACATTGAAACATTAAACCAACGAGGGGAAATAATATATGACAAAAAGAGAAAACAATAAAAACACACACATGCACATAAATGATGTTAAAAACAAAGGCAAATCAATAATGTTTGTTGGTAGCAGGTGGTGTGAATTCTGAATTAAAACTCCAACGTACAGCATAAATATGTGTTTAAGAGCTTAAAGCTAATATGAAAATGGAATTGAAAGGAAACGATGAGTGGAGTGTTTTTGTTGACAGCGAATTCGGGGATGACATATTGGAGACGTATATATACCTACTACAACACAACACGACCTCACAGTAAATATTATATGTGTGTGTATAGATCAGACCCTACAACGAAACCATCAACATAGAAAATCCAACGTTATTTTACGAGTTTTTTCCACCGTATAGGTAACCGTCGAAATTCGATGTGTAGGAGGCGCACGCATTTAATTTTGTCGGGATGAAAGATTTAAAAAATAGTATACGTCCCGATATTGTCACATGGCATTGAATAAATTCCAAAACATACAAAACCTCCAAACGGATTAAATTTATTGCCAAGTATTTGATTTTATGTCCGTTCCCAAATTGATAAATGTTTTTAAAATATTTTTGTTTTCACTAACAATATCATAATGCAGTTACATTATCATAGCATATAAGGCTAACACTTATACAATATGTATTATTTGCAGTTCTATTCAAAGTTGCAAATCTGATGAAATGTTTTATTTGAATTTTGAACACGTTGATTTATTTAGTATCACTGCAGGAAATTAATTAGTAATTGAGAGGTGAATAATTTATGTTTGTGAGAAATTTTTACAATACCTTCATAATTTTCGATAATAAAAATATTGTTATTTCATGTAATGTTAACTACTGTAAATAAAACAATCAAAAAATTATGTTTGAACAGTAAAATATATTTCAATTACCTACTTTAACGACATGTACTTTTAAAAATAGTATAGAATTGTTATGAAGTCGTTAAATTTCTATAGCATACCTAGTTCGATTATGACTATTGTTGATATACGCTTGTTGTTGTACTGTTTTATATACGTAAACTAACAATACATTCACTGAGTATAACTATAGTTCTAATATCTATATATACTTGAATAAGGCAAGAAATCTGTCGCTTGAATTATACGCATCTCCGCTCAAATTGAACTTCAATAAATTCTATGGATGTGATTAAACCTTAGAGAGGTAGTAGAAGACTCCGTCTGGACTTTGTAATTGAAAAAGTTGGTGAGTTTGCCAATAGTTTATTTTAACTCTAAAAATTGGTTGTTTTTTATAAAGAAAAAAATAATTTATATTGACTTTAAGATAAATTAAATAAATTAAATTTGTCGATTTTTAACCAGCACGCAGCAACGTGCTGTGTGTTAGTTTTTCCGCAAGCATTTATAAAATCTTTATCATAGATCAATGAATAATATACCTCTTATAAATATAAAAAATAATATATTTTTAAGCCCACGTCTTACATAAATAATATCGAATGGTGTTGCGTGTGTTGTGAGTACACCGCTAAACAATTGTTAATGTTAATTTTTTTTTTTTTTTGTAATTATTACAAACTAAACGATATTATTAGTATTTAATATGATTCAAATATAATATAAATGTATGCATATTATTGTTAAGTATTATAAATTATAAATCATTCTTAATACCGGTGAATACTTTAGGACGAAGTCATAGCAGATATTGTCATTGTATGTGTACCTACCAACTCTGATTGGTTTTAAAAGATCTTTAGTTGTAAAATATCTTTAAAAGTTCAAAAATAAAATGACCTTTTCCTCATGAAACCATTATAATATGTTCCTTGCATTATTTAATGAGAAAAGTATTGATTATTGTAATTTATGGAATATTTATAATAATTTTATAAAATTATCGAATATTCATTATTGATGACTATTTTTAACTAGTTTTTATATGATAAATAACAATTTTCGTTATAATACACACGCCCAAAATAGGTAGCTATCCAAAAATGTTTAACGACTATAACCAGACATAAAATAATATATTTCCATCATACCAATAGTTTGAATCGATACATCTAAACAAATTATAACATAATCCGGCTATATATATCGGAATTAATATGGATTTTACATAATCTAATATTTTCTTCATCCATTTATTTTATATTTTCATTTCGCAATTGACAAACACTAGCCAATCATATGCATACGTGTTATTGGTTTTGGCTATTTTCGTAGAAAAAAAAATAGTCAATTGTACATAGTACATTCCGTATTCATGAAACGCGTATCGTCTTAAGCACACTTTATGTGCTCTGGGGAAATGTCTCATAATCCAGCCTGCACGGTCCTCGGCTGCAGTTGCGGTCGCGTCAATTCAATTCCACCAGAGTCCCGGGAAATACAAACACCGGGAGAATTCAGTTAGTAAGTTTCGGCAGCCCGCCAGACCCGTATCGTTTGACGGAGTAGTTTGTTTTTACAGGAACAAAAGTTTTCGGACGATTCTGCCAGATGTTTAGCGTATGTGTGTCAGACGTTCGTTAACTGCGTCGATTTTTTTTTTTTAAGTAAACGCTTCCTTCCATATACATCGGACGGGAAGACGTGAGGCTGAAACCCATAAAAGACCCTTTGGGGCCATGGGCCGAGTAAAGTTTGAGAAACCGAGCAGACATCGGAAACTAATGTCGACGATAACATATGGTACATACATGTTTACGTGTTACGTTTATTATATGTATGTTGGTGTATGTGTTGACAAACTTTAGAGACTTGTTTACTATTCGATGGACTACATATATATATATATATAGGTATATAATATATATATATACATATGGTGGAGAGTGAGAAAAGTATAAGAATGAGACGCTATACGGTGAATTGAGAACACGCCATAACTAATAAAAACGTTTGTCATTTGAGTTTGCACACTGTATTGCTCGTGACAGCATCCGATTTCAAGAAGTTTGTAAATTCCATAGCACTTTCAGACTCCTATGGAAACGCATATACAGTCCCAGCGGTAATCGAAATTATATATTCTTGTTTCTCGGCGATGAATATTTTTCGAATTCTTCACAATATTAATTATAGTATCAAAAGAGGTAAAGGATATATGTCTCAACTTGTTACATTGTCTGACATCAATTACGATTTTCTTTCAACACAACTTCGTCGTTATATTATTTACTTGTGTTAACTCACGTCTCGTTACTTTGAAGGTATCTCCAATTCTCACTTCTCTTCAAGGCCTAAACTAATAGAAAATTGATTTTTAATTTAGTTTTATTTAATCTAAAAGCAGCAAAGGAGTTTTAAGACTTTTGTTATTTTTTTCTACAAGAAAAACTCGTTGACTTTTGAATATGTTTGTGAATAATGCCATCGGTTTTGAATCAAATTCCAACAATTTTAAGCAACAACCTACGGTTAACTAGAAAATTATTGTTTTATAGTTAATTCGTCTGTATAATATTAAATGTTTCCAACACTCGAATTTTGCACTATTGATAAACTTTTACTCAAATTGTTTATGTACTATTTATGTTTATATACTTTACCTACTACTTTATAAAATGTTTAATAAAAATATATTTATCATTAATACCGCTAGAAATACTTAAATACGTTTTCATTAACCTTTTTTTATATTTACTAACCGATTACATTAAACGATAACGTTTGAATAAAAAAATCTACTTATAATCGTCTGAAAGCAAAATAAACAACCAATCAACTATATATATTATTAAAACTAACTGTATTACCTATAATTAGACATGAAAAGTATAACTATTTTAAAATTACCATATCTCACTTTAAAATTAAAAATATCTGTAAAATATTATTAGGTGTTCTAGATAATATTCTTACCTTTAAGTTTGATATTAGATAATTTATAGTATTAAAACAAACAAAACAAAATTGTATCCATTTAACTGTAAATTTACTAAATTATTATTATATTGCACGTGATGGGTTCAGAGAGAGAAAGCAAATAGTCCGCTGACATCCTGTTTAAAAATTCTTGTTAGAGTATTGAGATGACAAGACTTTTCAAGTAGTACCCATGTAAACGATATGATTATACTGTTTATTTAATATCGCTGGCAGTAGCTGATTTACTCGTAGATCTATATCCGAAGAGATGTTTGCATACGTTTCAGCCTTTGAATATATATTAATAATTAATCAGTATATGGGTTTTGGTACATATTAGATGATTTTTCACTGGAATTTGTATAAACATAATGCACTTTGCCTTGTGCAGATATGGGAAAATTACTTGATTAAATATACCCAACTAAATGTTATAAACTACACAAAAAAATTGTGTCTGTTATCAAGATTCTTTCAAAATTTGTAACTATTAACACGTTACAGTTATAGGTAATAACATAGTTTACATTACAACTTTGTAAGTTATACTTAATTATTTATGTTTATTTTTTAAATAAATTAATTACACTACTCATTTTTTTGTGAAAAGGAGAAATATATAATATTATATAGGTAAATTGAAATAACTATCTTATATTGTTAGAATATATTAAATTATTGGAATCAATAAAATATCAAATTATAATAACCCGAAATATAGATGACACACTTACGCATAAACCACAAAATTAAAATTATACATCAATATTACAAATTTGTAGCAAGTTTAGCGTATAAAATAAAATATGCGAATGATTAATTCTATTACAATTATGATCCATATAGGCAATTATTATTTCGATATATTTTTAAAATAAAAACTATTTTCATAATTTTGTTCATTATACAAATTATTGATTTCTATGTTTAAATCCATGGCATAATCAATAATATTGATATCATAAATCAACCCATTACCAGATTCCTATTTGAATTTAATTCCAGAACATGTATCTTTTATATTTTAATGTTTCAATAAACAATGAAATGGTAGTTAAATTTTAAAGTTTTACAAAAATAATTTATAGTTTACTGATTATAAGTTATATTGATACAGTTAACAATTTACAAGTTGCAATGTCAATCAGTAATGAGTAAATTTGATACTTATTGTAACATGCTACTGATTACCTACTTTTTAACCCAATGAATATACATGCACAATTATTATAATTATGAATATAGGTGGAGGCACTTTATAAAATGCTTCCAATGTAAATCGTAAGTCAATTATTGGTGAAAATATAACATCTAATATATTATACCACATTTAAAGTATAACCATATTGTTTTAATTGTATATTATACTGAAATACGGTGGTTTAAACGTAATTTAAAAATTTAGAGTTTCTATTTTCAAGTGAATTTCATATAATAGTACATCAAGTACACATACTTTAAAGAGTACCTTTTTACGATAAGAATAATAATATTACTAAAATAATTATTATTGATTAATATATTATATTCTTCGAGAAATCGTGCAAATTAACTGTGTTGAGAATCACTTATGATTAAGTTATGTAATTAAATTAAATTCAATTAGGTGGTTATCAAATGACAAATTCAGTTTACAACTATCAAGTTGCAGTAATTAAACGTAATGTACCTACTGAATTTTATATAAGTACATACAATTAATCTATACATTGTAATATCTTATGCAAACATACAGACTTTCCATAAGAGTTGAAAATATAGAGCAAATATAATATACAGCCGCTATTATTCAAATATTGTATTGACAGTTTTAAAGTTTGTGTAAGTACCTATACCTTAAACAGTGGGTATAGTTTAGTGAGTATTTTAGTTAGGTATAGATAGACATTTCTATAAAGTACTTAAGCCTGTTTCTGAAACGAGGTTCTTAATAAATGACAAACATCCATAGATTGTGCAAATATTTATATTATGTACATATATTATATTATTATTATTATTATTATTATTATTATTATCATTGTTTTATTAACGTTTATAGATCGTGTTCTTTTGTATATTTATTTAAATAACGAATCATTTCTGTAATAAAATATTATTTACAAATTAAATCAGCTAAATGATGTGCGTTATGTTGTACAAAATAGAATAAATGCAATGTGTTATAATATAAGATACAAAAAAATAAATAAATAAATAAATAAGAATACGAATTGAAGACACGTTATACATTTGTGTAATGTCGGCATATTTATATTCAGTGCCAAATAATGCTCGAGATTTATCGGCACTCGTTCAAAATGGTAATAGAAAAAAATTATATATATATATATTATATATCCTATTGGAGTTTGGGTACGCGACTGATACACGCGACGGTTAAAGTACAACAGCATGTCATATATATGATTTTATCATTCCTCTTCCACAGGGACGACATCGTGTCCATATTCCGTACACATATCAAATAAACCGCCCGGATGACTCTCCGTCCATAAAAAATAAATGGTTCTGCGGACGGCTATTATTGTAATCGTTTCGGGTTATCCGTCGGAGTCTGATGCGGTGACCGGCAGACGGAAGTCACTACAGCTGATTATACACCACCGGCAAAAATGCTTCTGCATTTCTAATAGGGCGGAAGAGAAGGGAGAATCCCGCAACGCAACCCTAACTTTGGTCGAATACTCGCGATGGGGTAAAGTGGGCCGGCTATTGTAAATCGGGGGTATTATAAAAAAGATTACACATAAAGTATTGCAGTTATCGTTAAAATATCATTACACCTCAATAACAGGAAAGTATAATATACGCATAAAATTTGTAATTTCGGATATTTTCATTTAACAAGGCAGATAATATACTACATAATATTATAATAATAATATATTACAAATTAATTTTAGTACGATGTTTAAATTAACCGAATTACATAAAAATATAAATTTTTATATATTTTTTACTTCAAATAAAATATATAACAAGTGTAATGATTAAAAAGGTTATAAAGTTATTTATATATTACCTCTCCGACTCTACATTAGGGTTATTTTCGTTTCTATAATGAAGCAACAATGCATTTTGAACATTTCGATGAAATACAACTACCTATACAATTATTATTAATCATCATTTTTAATTTATAATTGATAAACCTTACTCATGGAACACATTTAACAGTATAATTTAAAACAAAGTACGAATGTTATGTAAAGAATAAAAATAAATTCACTTAAGAATAATGTTTTTTTCTTTTCATTATAATATTATGTTAACATATTTGATTCATAATTTCCATACTTCATCCTATGAGTTATGACCCATATATCTTTTCGAGTGTTAAAATATTATTTTATATCTCAAATTATGTATTTTGGCTTTCAAAACACCACACACCAATGACAAAGGTGTGAACATAATATATAATTATTTTACATTATATTGATTAAAATATTGTACATAATACCTACCTATCTAATGTAGTAATGTAGCTGTGTAGTAACGTAATAAAATATATACTATAAAAACACAAACGATTATAACAATTTGTAAAAAAATATACATTTTACTAAGCTTTCTCGTTATTTGATATAATATTATTTGTATAACAACTGAAAAAAAAAATATCACGGTTGTACACATGTATAATATTTATTATATTTGTTACGTGTATCATTGATTCCCAACAAACATATTCATATTTTTGATTTATATATTATAGTGTGTGTGCTGATATGTTAAAATATATATGTTCCACCGCACAGAAAATCTGAACATTTCTATTTGATTTTATTTGTAATTTATTTTTCGATATAGGTACCAACTGAGTACGCTATCTATTGAGACTATACGTTTCGCTATTAATTTACGCGTTTCCACATCACCTGCTATACCCGTGGGATATGGATATCTGTAGTATATTTAATGAATTATATGCTAAACATAGGTTCAGATAAACAGAATTATTTAAAAATCTTTATCCGATTTCAAAAGTTCAAATTTATTTTTTTTAAATAAGAAGTAAAAAATATTCTTAAAATACATCAGCTAACTTAATATTATAGTGTACCTATTTCGAATGTTCAATATGACCTCACTAGAAGTCTGGCACGTGGCACGGTACCATTATATCTATAGTACCTACATTAGTACAACACTTAAAATACGATATTTTTGTTTTTATTTATCCATCTCGACACTAATTGACGTCTAACGGCAGTTCGCTAATCGTTACAAATGCTCACAAGACACGTTCGTCAGTGATGAAAATAAAAATAAAAATAAATAAGCTTCACAAAAATAAACTTGACCGTCTTATCTATACATTATGCTATGTAGTTGCATATAATTTACCGCTGCTGAATAAAAAATTTTTAATCGCTGAGCCATGTAGAATAACTGTAACAATTTAACTATTGTGAGTTGAAATTTTTTTCGTAAAAAAAAAATTCTATCAAATATTTCTCAGAAAATCTTATTTCATATAATACAAGAATACAATCATAATCATTTTCAAAATTTGTTTTCAAAAATATATTATGTATTGCAATTTATATCTTCGCTCCAGTGACCCGTGCATGGAATTCAAACATTCGAATACGAATACCTAATAGCCAATTATGGCTAACATTAGTGAATTTAATTTTTTTTTTTTTTTAAACAATATGCTCAATAGAGGCATAATATAATATTCATATTATTTTGTTATGTATAATTTTAAGTAGAAAAATAGTTAAAAATTAGTTTAAATGATTACTATTCCACGTATCATGACGTATAACTTCTATACACAACGACAATGGTAAAATATATAGTTGTAAAAGTTACTACCTCACAAAAATCTAGTTTTTATAAATATTATTTTACTTTACACAACATGTCTGTATTAAAAACCACGTTTCACAAGACAATGTCAGTAGAATTAAACCTGCATTATAACGTAGGATGCTTTTTAACCATCCATCAAACATAAATAATAATTTTTTACTTGCTAATGTAGCACTCTAATATTAATGTAAGGTGTTTATGTGAATAATATTAAGAGTAATGGTTAAAATATGTCTTTATAGTTTCTAAGGTTGAATTATTAAAAATGTAAGCAATGTAAATTTTAAAAAAAAATCTCGTAGTCGATGTCGTCTGACGGCAGCTCTTTCGTTTGAACAACAGTATTTTAAACGCCTTCTATAATTGAAAAGCTGCGACGGTCACAAATAATAAATTGTACAATAATATTTTAATAAAATAATTTTATTAATAACGTGTAAGGAGAATGGTGAAAAATATGTATTCTAAATAATATGACACGTTTTTCTGAAGGATCGACCACTACCATCAAAATGGAGTCATAAAAATAAATTACCAGATCTCCTACAACAGATATACAATATTATTGTACGCGCTGAGCCTCTTCTCGACTGCATGAAAAATATATATTTATGAAATATTATTCTTATCGCCTATATTTTTATCATCATTCAATGACCATACTACAATCATAGATATTAAAGAATTAACAATACATTAGAAGGACTTTTTTTATCATTGCCTTTCGTTCTGGCAGAGATATTATCATAAATTATGTAATTATAATAATTACATATAAATTTGTTTGTGATGAGACCTGTATGACCTCAAAATATTGCCATGTTGGTTCCCCTTATGATAATCACAAATGGCCTATCTATTTCATAATATCAGTTATGACTCTAATATAATGTCAGACCTTAGACACTGAGTGATTTGGTAAAATCACATGACTGTGGCCATCAATCACGTGGTTCCCATAAAAGAACGTTGACTGAGCTCACAGATTTTTTTACAATTCAATAAAAATAATATTAAAATAGAGAATAGTTGATACTTCGATAGTTACTTTTATAGTAAAATACAGTTAAAGGGTAGTTGATGATTAGGGAGCAAATAGTTGATAAGTATGTTAGATGCAATATAACCATATCACGGGTATCCGAACACGTTTTGAGAATATTATAATATACAAGTATACAGCGTATATATAGACCTGATGAAATGAAATAACTTTTGTTCTAGTCAATCTTTTTTAAATTAAAATTTTCTAGTGTATAATTTTTTTTATTGATTTCTACGCTGTAATATGACTTATAATCGTAATATATAACATTTACTATTTTTTTTTTTTAGTACTCGAGGTAAGAAAAATATAAAATCTGATTTAAATTCTTATTTTAGCCATGGACAGGGTAAAAGAGCAAACTAGTTTTTTTTTAAGTTTTACTCATTTGGGCTAGTCAAAAATTTTACTCCCCTCTCCTTCTATGGAAAACTGAAATATTACGCCACTGTATATTGTTCTGTGATAGTAATATTAAAATATGTGTTACCGTCTAGCCAATATTATAAATTCCTAACATTAGTAGTCGATATTATCAATGCCTAGGAATTAACAGACAATATAGGCAAGGTTGTAAAATTCAAATATTTTGTAAAGACATTTAGAACTATGACTAGGAACTTACCTTAATGTCTAATACTGATTGACATTGTTGATAATTATGTTTGATGAAATATTTAAATTAAGTCAGAAAGCCCGGAGTTATTGTCATAACTTAGGAAATATTTCTAAATGCATCATTGACTGATAATAACAGACATTAACGATATTTCTTAGTCGACATCGTGAACTGCCTAATTAGATCGGAAATATCGTTATTGGCTAGTCATTAACATTAATTCCTTAATTTACGTCTTTGCCGGTAACAGCCATCGGATCTGCAAAATGTTGACAACAATAATAATAATTTTAATAAAAATGTTATTGCGAAGGCGTGCCCCGTAACATTGAATCCTAGTCGATTCGATGATCATTCCGCGAGTGTAATTACGATTTGTGTGTTCGCTCACGTACGATGCGCATAGGATAACTGTAATAAAACAACAACTGAAACAAAATACTAAAATAAAGTGATGGACGGCGGCATGTGTTGATGTGTGTGCGCTGTTTATCGGAGATGGAACCATAATATTGTGGTTGAACCGTGGTATAAGTACAATATTATTATGGGACCCTGGTACACGGACATATGAAATCGTACGTAATACGATCCGCATACACACGCTCGATCCATATTACAGTAAATAGTAAATAGTAATATTAAGTTATTACCGAGCAGAGTGTAGGAGTTGTCAACATACAATAAACAACAAAAATAATAATAATAACACACGCTCGCTCCGAACGCTGTACTACTAAATGTGCATACACAAAAGCAGTCGTCAAAATAATAATATGCATTTTGCAATTTTTCTGGTATCGGACAATATTATAATATTGTTATTATTATTGTGAAAGCCAATTAAACAGAATAATACTAGCGTGTTTTAATAATTTAATATTTCTAATAATTGCATCACGATATTGTTCACAATAATATATTATTAAGGAGATCGTAGATGATACGATTTGAAAAACTTCACTTCACGCGCCGTCCACTGCCACAAGCTCCCGGATGGGCGACCTGAGAACTTAGTGGCAAAAACCTTAAACAAATATACTCGTGGTCCAAACCAACTGTACTTCCCCTTCCATTACAGTAGAAAAAACTACTAAAAACAACCAACCGATAGTCTATGTTGCGGTGGATTAATTAATTTAAAAATAAAAGTTTAATTTGTGTCATAAAACAATTATGATTTTAATCTTATTTTGGTGTGTTTTTTACACTTGGGTGCATGACGTTAGCATGCATTTCAAAGAAAAATGTTTATCTAAACATAAAAAAATACGAATTGTAGTTTTTTTAGACATAAACGCCACTTCACAATAGACAATAGAGCTCGAGACATTATTAATGAGTTTTTTTTCTTAATTTATCAGAGTGCAATGATAACAATGTGACGTTCACATTTTGTATAATTAATAACTTCATATAGTATAAGAAGGGAGTATAATTTATAGAGCGATGACTGTGTAATAATATGTGAGATCATATCGGTATGATATTATAATATTAAATCATTTTAAAATATTTTAAAATATTACACATTTTAAGATGTGTATTCTCAGTAAACTAACTTCATTCTACATTTTGATGGCTATTGATTTTACGTTCTTATTAAATTCAATTTAAAATAATATTTGATTTGATCACAAACAAAGTAATTTGTAGAATTATATATTTTAACGACGGGCATACTATTATATTAATAATATTACGTTACCGTCTATATTTTTAAATATCAACTGGTTATAGATTTATCACTTGCTAAACATTATAATTCAGGTGATGATATTAGAAAAAGTTGTGTTTTTTGGGAGAAAAATATCACTAATGTCGGTAATATTCATGCAAATACATAAGAATAATATGATAAGTATTGGCGCGGAAAATAATTTGAATTAAAATGTTTTTTTCGATTTGAAGGAATGGTTTGACTGTTTGAGACCTTATTTTTTAATATCCCATTTTAGGCCACATAAAGCGATCATTGCGAATGTAATTTAATCCATAAAAATACAGTTCACAGAAATAATTATCTTGTTTTGTAGAGTCGAACAAATTTGCTTATTTTTTTTTACTTTTAGAGGGTAATATTCTACAAGTCACATAGAACTCAATTTTTAATATTTTAATCTCGATATTTAAAGTATGTCTTCAAAAATACTGAAATGTTAAGCTTTTTTTACAAACTTTGTAACATTTTTTGATACAAAATTGGAGTGCGATGCAGCCTACAAGAATTTTTTCCTTTCAAATAAAAAATTAGTTATCATAATCTAAAAATTTTACAAGGCTTGAGAATTATTCCTGTAAAGATATGTTTATCAATATAATACACCATATTAACTCCTTTGAATAGATATCGGGCAGTAGTGGAAAATAATTACAATTAAAGTGGCAACTAAAATATAAAATTAAATATTTAAATTTTATAGAATTGTGAAAATTTTTTAAAACTAAGCACGGTTCACTTAAAAAGAAATTATTATGAAAATACACTCTAATTAGATTATGGTACGTTCTTAATAAGATAAAATAAATATTGTGATTTTGATTTAACAGCAATATTAATAATTTTATTGTATTATAGTAGTGTACCGATTATGAGTAGCAACTACAATGAATTCAATACTATACCATAATATCATACTCTTTCAATTTAATTTATATTCTAATAAATCAATTTTAGTATTGTCTAAGTAATTTCTGAAAATTACTGATTGCCGATGTAATATAATAATATTTTATTGTTTTTAAGTAATAACTATATCTTTTATAAATAACAATATTTATAGATAAAACTATTTTAATGATTTATGATGAAGTTATACCAATATTACAGTGTAATATTATATTAATCGAACTTTCAATTGCGATTATATCTATTGTAAAGGACTTACGGATTCTTTAAACTGATAAGAAAAAATATAAAATTTATTTCACAATAAACGCTACTGCTTAAACACTCTAAAGTTTGCAAAAAAACAACAAAATGTTATTAACTTATTATTCATTATAATACTAAAGATTTTATTAAAATAAAATAGTTCAACATAGACATTAAGAAATTTTAACTATATAGGAATATTTATTTTAGCATTTTCTAAGAACTGATGATAACAACGAATACAATATTTCAAATATTTAACGAAATAAAAATAAAAATTTTACTCGGAGAATGAAAAAACTAATGTACGTTTCATAAATGTAATAATAGTTTGAGTTAAAAAGTTATATTAATTTTTTTTCGATAAAATTCTAATTTAAAACCATGTTTAAAGCTCGAGTAAAATAATTCCTTTCCTTTCTTTTTATTAAACTTGTAAAATTATATCTGACAATCCAATTTATTGGACTAGGTAATTTTATACGTATAAATTAAGGCCGACATAATAGTATTTCTATAATATCAGATGATAACTTCTTTTCTGTTTTTAATACAAAAAAGGGTGCAGGTAGGTATCGCTCTGCTGTAAATTAGGCAATCGAATAAGTCACTGTAATCGATGTGTTAAATTTAAATAAAATTATATATAAAAACGTTGTAGGTATACAAAAACGATTCTGAGCGAAGACTGTCTATCAGCCTAAAAATTTTTTTATTTTATATATAATAATATTGTATGATATTATACAGTAGGTGAAATTTATTTTTGCCGAACAAATTGTATTTGAAAATGTTACTGTGTCATTAAACGTTTAGTTTAAAAGTTTCAAGGAATAATATTTTTAAGTTACAAAAGATGCTACTAAAATTGTTATCTTTTGTTTAAATGCCTAATTTCATTTAAATTTGAGCTTCTATTAAATAGATATATGTCAATTAAAAAACTTGTGGGTATATGTTTTGGATTTTTTGGTTACAGCGTGAAATACTTGTGTAATATGTAATTTCCTCTTATCCGTCCATGAAATTTGTGTTAGTCGTAATTGATGATTAGTGTGATTGTATGAGCCACCGACGGCCTGCCAGGTCGTCAACACAGGTGGCACAACACAAGTCAACAGTCCCATGAACCAAAAATAAAAATGGTAAAAATATAAAACAAGTTCGTAAAAATTGTTCATATTTTTTCGTATTATATGGTTAAAAAATTGAATTTCGATAGCCAAAGTAACCGTGTAAAAAGATTTTTTGTTTTTAGTTTCTCCTTCAAAACAAAAAAAATATATATATATATATAATAATTGTATTATAATTAAATTGTCCAGATTAAACTTATGATTTGGTATGATTTAGATACATCCAATATTTTCCAAATTTAATTTAAATATTAAAATAACTTTAAGTTTTGTACTCGAACAATGATTGAAACATAGAAACAACATTTGAAATTTTGAACAAATACTTATCGTATATAAACATTTTATATAATTTATTTAGTTTTGTAATCTAAATAATAAATTCCCTATTTACAAAAAGTCAAAATCTATAAAAAAAATGTAATGTCATGAGCAGCGTGTTTTTGAAACATAATGAATTGCATGTCACAGTAATCAATAGCTAGTTCTTCATAGCATTACTTATCTACTTTTTGTATAATATGTTGACTGCACTTATATCTGATTACCACTGTACAAAATATTTACATCGATACCTAACATGGCAATTCAGACAAATTTTGCAGATAAGACACTTTAGATCGGGCGAATTCCCAAAACCGATTTAATACTTCAGGTTTTCAGCGACCTCTGTGCAACGGTGGAAAGTATAGCGATCTCAGTTGCTTGCTTGCGCACTGATGATGTAAATCGATGTCTAACATGGTATTCCAGGCCAGACAAAGTATGCAAACAATGCTCACGAAATGGGGTTAACCTCCGTCACATATTTGAAATTAAACGTTTCGTCATCTACCGTATGTATGTCTATCGTGGCAAAAATGGCACCTGTTATCGCAGAAATTAGAAAAATCGAAATGCTGCAAGACGTCTTGTTGTCTTTGTAACGGTTGGACCGGGCGAAGTCGATGCTCGTGAAGTTCGATACACAATGTGACAGCATAGTTTTGTAGTCGTCTAAAAATTGCTCGACAAAATCACCGGACTGTGAGACAGTTAGTTTCCAGTTCATGGTAACCCGGGGTGGCAGCGGAGATGCAGGAACGGACTAGAAGGTAATCGTGACTACACGCAGCTCACCGTGGAACCGGAAGAAGAGATTCGTCCGTCGAATGTTTTTATGGAACGTTATTTACATAGACCGTAATATTTAAAGATTTTATAACGAATGTTTGAGCATCAGTTCTTAGTCATCGCATCAGGCTTTGAAAGTTCACGGAATTTGACCCACTCACCTCGCACTGTGATCAAATTTGTGTCGTAGGCCACTGTATGCGTTCGATTTGCACTTTTGTTTCCGGATGGACGCCTGTTGTATTTACCAATCAATTCAACAATCCGTTTGACGTTGTTTTACGTCCGCCATTGTGGGTGCTCGTCTCGAGATCACTTCACACTTTAGTTACCGGATGGACGACCGTTGTGTTCGATGAATAATCCACCCGAATCCGTTTATGTCCGCCTTTGCGCGTGATCGCTGGTCCGACGTTTATTTGTCACTGTGATACCTGTGGCTGTGAAGGCAGATTTTCTCGGCTTATATCATATACCTTTCCGACGCCGAGTCACCATACTTGGCCGAGCACAACTGCAGCCATTCGGAATCAAAGTGTTAATTTGACATACATTTTTAACCATTTCAACCACGAACTAACGGGATAGAGATCGTTTTTTAATACTACAAATTTAAGTAAAAAAATTATATCTGTAAATAATAAGATGAGTACCTATACTGTCATAATCATAAGTAGATTAACACGAGTAAACGTTTTTATTATGTTATTTTGGACTACAACTCATTTGCGCACATTTACCTTTTTTACAACTCATTTGCGCACAAAAACATAACTCATTTGCGCACAATTTACGAACAATAGAAACCTTTTTTCCAAAAAATGTATCCACGTATAGGGTGTACATAATCTGCGCGTACCTCCATATTTTCAATTTGGTCACTGATAGTGGACAATAATTATTATAGTCAAACAACATTTTCCTTCGCCCCTTAAAAGGCTTAGGACTTTCAGTATCATCATATTCTGGTGTTATAGACTGGCGGGTTTAAAAATGTTGTTTTAGCTATTTATTTTTGAACAGCTTCCTTCAAAACATTATTCACAATTTTGTCAAATAACAATAAATTACGGTACTACTCCTGTCTGATAAAGCGGCCCATACTCCATCAATATTGACTGTGTATTGGCTTTATTGAAGGTACTTCAATTTTTTTTAACGGGTGATCATTGATATCAATAATATTGAACGTGTTGGGCAGCTTAAGACACCCTATACACCCAAAACTGTACCTAAAAGCTGGTTTTCATTGTTTAATATTTTGTGCGCAAACGAGTTGTCGTAAATTTAAAAAATATATTAAAATGTGCGCAAACGAATCTCCGCCGTTATTTTGATGGTTTTAATTTTTAATTTTTTTTGTTATCCAAATTCCAAAATAATTTTAAATTTTTTTCTAGTTTTTTCTATTTTAGAATATGGTTCTGTCTTTTAGAATACTTATCGATCTTCCTCAAAAATGATGCAATCAGAATTTTTTAGTCAGACTTTGTTTCAATTGTAGTGTATTAATGTTATTTTTTTTTTTTTAAATTACCTACAACAAAAGCCAAAATCAATTTTCTTGACAACTGATTTTACGAAAAAATCCCTTTTTCTTTAATTTGGTTTTTTTCTCTGGTATATTTTAAAACTACTGATAATTTTAAACTACGACTTTCTGAATTCACTAATATAATTCACTTTACCACCAGAAACAATACTGATGTTGAAAATCGAAGCATTACCTATTTCGAATACTCATCGAGTACACGTACACAAAAAAACACATCATTGTAAAATCAATACATTCATCTCTCCACTCAGAATCTAAAAAAAATACCACTGTGGTTTGATAATTGACACAGTTTAACGCAGTAAAAAAGGTTGATATTTTTTTTTGTGTTGTTTTTAAATTGTAGTTTGAGTTGAATATTTTTGGAAAATATTATAAGTACCTATATGTAGCGTTTTATCGCTATCGATCATTATTCGTCGCCCATAAAATTGGTAACCTATTTGTTTACCATAAAAATAATTTAGTGACTACTAAGAATTACCATATTTCAATATAAATATGACATATATGTATTGATTTTGCATTAAAATGAAAATATTGGTTTTCTCAAATACCCAATAGGTACTTAGAAGCAAATGTGAAATTTTGTCTGCATAAGTAAATTATTGTAATGTATATTCGTTTTTATCGGAATGAATCTTTATGAAGTTATTTAAAAAGTTTAGTTGAGTTAATCCACTTTAACTTCAAATATTTGTACTACTCACTTGTGATTTACGATCTAAATAACCTAATTTAAACTTTATCAGTTAACAATTGACATGAATGATCACAAAAATAACCAGATTTGCAATTTATGTCGACGCGTATTTTGTAACTATTATTTGAAAAAAACTAATTTTGTCATTAAAATATTTTATGTGAGTATATTATTTCCTTAAATAAAAATAATAATAATATAACAATATATTGTTCTGTTTATCAAAATTATATCGTATTACAGTGATATGTACCTATATAATATTATTTTAATATAATATTACACTGACATCGTGACTTTGATGTTTTTTAACCAAATATCAATGATACAATATTATGGAAAAATTAACCCACTACAAAAGAATAGTAGCTGATTATATCTGTTGCACTACGTTCAAAAAAAAAAAGAGAAGTATGGTTTAAGTATATTTATATCATATTATAGTAAATAATAATATAATAAGTCAAAATTGATTTATGAAATAACAATATGAAGGAAACTCTCTTCGGAAATGTTTACATGGCTGTTAATATATTTGTCTTGGAATTAAGTTTTTTTATTCTATAAGCAAAACATGCAATGTTGGTAATTTCTATTCTAAATATATTTAGGTAATATAATAAAAAATAATAATTTTTTTTTTTTAATTTCACCGAACAATTAAATAATTTACTTCTAATAATCTGTAAAAATACTTTTAAATTATACCTTTATGAAAACGCATAGACCACATATCTAAAGCAATCACATCGTACATACGAGACATGAACAATGAACATATTATTTAACGTGTAAAGTGCAAAACAAGTACCTAATCAATACTTTAAAAATTGCAAGAATTGTCATACGTCATAGTGATTGATTTAAAATTTCTAGGATAATATGTACATTTTTTTCAATTTACATTCAATAACTTACTAATTTTCCATTTTTTTTTTTTACATACATTTTGAAATGCCCTAGCTATTTATGTTTACATCATATTATTATTATTATTATTAAAGATTTTAAATCTTTTTTATAAAACAAACTTTAGTTTCTTCAACGGCATGTCATTTTTTCAGCCACATGAATATGATTCCCATATCCCACAACATATATCCACCGCTGATAATACATAACTATTATATTTTGACGATTTGCGACGTACTTATCATAATAATATTATTTTATACCTATAAAGCTT
Source organism: Diuraphis noxia (assembly GCF_037042655.1). NCBI lineage: Eukaryota > Metazoa > Arthropoda > Insecta > Hemiptera > Aphididae > Diuraphis > Diuraphis noxia. Next base: position 67,836,205 of record NW_028301712.1, on the reverse strand, counting down.
CGTTGTTATCGCAATTATTTATCTTATTTCGTTTCCGTTTCGAGACGATATTATATTAATCTCACCTCGACTTGTCATGTAATAGTATGAAATAAAAAATTAATAAATTCAGCCAAAACTGAAAAATGTTAAGTTTTCAATAACCATGACTTTGGTCATGAATGTAATATCAAATACAATTCGACGCACATGCATAACGTGATCCTATCAATTCAAAAAATTTCCCGTGCTCTGATTGCAAACACTTTGAATAATTTAAATGTTTTTTTTTTTTTTTTTTGAGACGGTTCACTGTCGAAAGAAATATCGGCGACACTGTAAATCTAAACAAATAAACTATAAATAATATAGTCTCCGCATATATACTCAGCGTGAACGCTACTGAATGATTGTTGCGTGTTTAAAACGTTTCGGGAACAAAATGCTTGTCAGCATTGCACCAGGCAAATCTAGACTCGTTGCTGTTTTTTTTTTTTTTTTGCAAACGATAAATCGGTATTTCCTTTTTCTGGACACCACCCGTTTTTCAAAACGATAAATCGAATACTTTACGCGCGCTTCTGTTACATATACATATTATATACAATATAGTTTTATGTGTAAAGCGTAAAAAATACGTATAAATGCACATTGAATACAAGATGATTCTTTTGACGATCATAAACACTGGTCATTTCGAAAATGTTTACTTTTTTTTAAAGTTTACAAATACACGCGAGTATAGAGCGTTGTTTTTATTTTTTTTTATCGATTTTGTCAAAACACCTTCCCACTATTAATTAATTGTTTTTTAATTCCAACTTATGTATGTAAATATAGTATTATATGAAGTCAAGCAAATTACACAAGTGCTCAGTATCACCCCCAGCTGCTGACCGACAACAACTAGACACTCTAACTCGGATTTTGAATTTAATTTTTCTACATAATTTACGACAACATCGGATATTATTACTACAATAACCGTTGTATCCTGCAATTCGCAGGTAGAGTGATTTTTACTCGGCTGTAATAGATTCGACTTTTCCACGAAGCAAATAACGCTTAAACCCTATAGAGTTGTACCCTACCGGATTATTGCTCAAATCTGAATTTAATGTATTCGAGTTCCCCTAAGGTAGTGGCCAAAACTAACTTTTACTTTTGACTCCTCACCATAGCTTAGTGTTTGGTTAAAGTTGATGAGTGCTCGCTACTAATAAGTCGAGTCAAGAACAGAGCGTATATTATGTACCTATAGGATAATATAACCATACGATAAGTAGATGTGTTGATATTGCAAATACAAAAAAATGTCGAAAAAAATTCAAATGTTTATGAGTATTTACTTTTAAAAATTAAATTAACGATTTGTTTAGCTACACGAATAAATATTATATACATATGTAGTAGGTACTTATATGATATATAATATTGTTTGCGTATATTCGTATACGTTGACACCAAATTATTCACATTTTATAATAACATGAAGTTTCGACGGTGTAAACAATCTGATCGTGATAACTTCTGAGATCGTGTATCCTCTCAGTGATAATATTATGATATTTTAGATTTCGAGACAAAGCATTCGTGTTTGCACAACATGTTTGTTAGTGTATGTGTGTTCTTTGACTTTGATGATGTGGGATAAATGCAGGCACCGGATGCTCGTTAAATATTCTAATGTATTCCACACGTCTTCTAAGTTGCTTATTCAATTTCATTGGAAACAATCAAATTATCGATAATTTGTGGCATAAATGTTGGCAGTGTCTGTCACGTCGGGTTGTTTAGGCACTATAACAACTCGTATGAGGGTTGTACAAGTCAAAAACGAAACCCATAATAAATTATTATTAAATATATTTGATCAATATGTAACGTATTCGCTTACTTTTTTTACTATTGAAACTACACTGATTATAGTTAATTTACAGTAACTATAGATTTAATTTATATATGTAGATTTTTAATTTAATCATTTTTTTTTTACAGAGAAAGATGGATAATTATTTTAAATTAATTCAAACCATTGAAAAAAAAAAATATTTGTATTTTAAATTTTTGGTTTAGTTTAGTTATGTTTATGGTTAATATAACTATTATACTAAAATATTTTATGTAAATAACATTTCAAAATTAACCAAATATAATTGTGTTAAAAATCATATAAAACCTACATTAGGTTAGATGAGATTATAAGATGACTTTTGAAAATCTGTTTCTTATGGTAGGTATGCAAATCTTAAAAAATTGATTTGTACTTAATACTCATTTGAAATATAGTTAATGGAAAACGGAAATTTTCAATAATATTGTATTAATTATCATCCATATTAATGTATTGATTTTTATTTTGGTAAATAACCAAATTCAGACTTCAAAAACTGCGATAAATTATGTCATGTAAAAATTGAAGAAGTTAATTCCCATTATATTAAAATATCAACGAATTTTCTACAACTTTCTATTCGAGATCTTTTTTAGTATTTTTAATTCCAGTTGAAAAATCTCAAAAAAACTAATGCTGATAAAAAAATTCAATATAATTGATATACAAATATAGACAATATTCATTATTATTATAGCATTAGGTATTTAATGCATTGTAATATTGTTTACAATTTTTAAGAAAAATTATATACGTTTAATGAAATAAAATAATAATAGTACTCACATGCCATACATGTTAATTTACGAATATTAAACTATGAGTCATCATTTTTTTGTAATCATTCACAAAAAAAATATATTACTAAACTCGTATAGACCAAAATACATGAATAGAAAATTGTAAAATATAAAAATAAGCAAAAACCAAATCTTCGTTCTAGAAACGCTATTATCACCGGGATCATCATCATCGAAATAATTATTCTCCAAGAAGTCGTCTGCACAAACAAAAACATTTTTCAATTTACATAATGCATTTTCGTCTTCACTCATATTATTTCCTTTAAATTCAATACACTGAGCAGCGAGCTCTCGATATCACAATAGGTGAACAACGTACAATTGACAAGTATAACATAATCACGAAATATAAGGGTAGATAGATATCTACCTATAAACATAATTATTCCAAGTGGAACATAAATATATATAATCCATAAAACGTATAAACATGTATTATATTAATTTATACATTTGAATGCATTTCAATCACTTAACATAATATTTTACAGAAATACAGCATGGCATATATTATTTCATATGAATTAGGTATATGAATTATTTTTTCATAGCGCTTTTTTATTACCTATTGAAAGAATATCCTATACAATGAAATATAAATTATGTTAATCTATTTATAGAGGAATTAAAAATGTATTAATATTGTTATAATTATTATTATATATTATTTAGCGCTTGATTCTAAGAAAATGTTTACGAGAGTTTAATGATATTTATTTGTTTCAACATTTAAAAACTAATAATAAAAACATTGATATATAATATCAACACGTTGAAATAAAAGCGATTGCAGATAGAGCACTAGCTACTAGTAAGATCACTAGAAACTAATAACAAATAAAAATGTAAATCAGACAATATATCAGTCTTATCGAGTTTCACTGGAAAGTTCAAAAAAGTGAAAATGTCTTCTGATACGATACAACTCTAGTGTTTATTGATTTTTGATTGAGCACCATATCTTAAATTATTTAGGTTTATCTCATTTTAATATTTATCAATGTTTTTTGAAAATGTTGATATACTTCATTCAAAATCCGTACGGGTAGTTTCTCAGTTATTAAAATGTACATACTAAAGATGATAATCTTGAAAAATAGTTTTCACAAATAAAAAATAGATGTAATATTGGTTATAGTATTATACTACACATACAGTGCTCACAATTTATAAAATGTTAGATACTAATTATATATACCTATAGTATTATAGAATACATTAATATTAATTACCTAATAAAGTATTCCAATCATCGTAACCCACATATCTTATAAACCAATTATTAATTTTTATTTAAAAAAAAAATAGAGGTGAGTATAGTATAGTATATTCATAATGTAATTACCTATTGTTTGTTTGATTTTTTAGTATGCAAACAATTTTCTATTGTACTTAATGCAAACAACATTTTAATTATTGGGCATTATGCTTTTATCAAAGGCGTTTCTATGTTTGTAATGTACATATTATGATAAAGTATAATAATATATATTAACATTATTTTTTGTGTGATGAACTGATTAACATTTTAATCAAATTGTTAACCATTGGCATTTAAATTTCTAGGTATTATATTATATTTGTAAAAATTAAATTTACATAAACTTAATTAATGAGATTATTAACATATAACCTTTAAAATTAAATATTATAAAAAATTAAATAGAATTTATATTATAATATAAAATAATCATTATGGACTGTTAAAAGATATTATTTTTAGAACTTCTCTATAGCAATTTTTGAAAAACTACCATATGACCATAATGCAAAAGCCACGGTTTCAAATTAATTGTTGACGATTCTCGGATAAAGCTGTTTTTTATGTGTTAAACAATAATCTGAATCTCTGTGGTGATTTTTGTAACAAAACGAGTGTCAAGAACTCTATCTAGTGGCATTATGTAGTAAGAAATTCTGTAAACTCACAACTGTTGTACCTCTTATACATGTATCATGGTACGAATTAAATATTATGCTAAGTATAAAATAATCTTATACAGTTTACGCCTACAAATTTCTTCAACATTTAAATCTACTACCAACAATAATTATGTTACATATCATAATACTCAGGTCCTACATAACATAATATAATAACATAACTTCCTGGGTTCAGCGGATCCAACACACTTGTAAAATTATCATAGAGACGCTGTTTTCTTGCAAAATAAAATAATACATAACTGTAATAGGCAGCCACTATCTACTTGTAGGTAGCAATTACTTTTGCGTTGCGCTGTTTTCCACTAGGGTGTACCTATTTGAGTGTGGCTATATGTATATACCGCGTGTACCCACATTTCCTGATTCATAATATTAAACGAAGCTTTTGAAGAGAAACCAGTGTGTTACTCTATGAAAATGCAAAGCAACACTTTAATACGACGACGCTTAACGTTAATACAAAATACTTCATTAATTATAAATATTTCGATTAAAATGCAAAAACGCACATTTGCCGTATAACATACAATATAAATGGTTAAATATTATCGTAAATTATTTTGCATAATAGGTATACGTATACGGAAAAAGTTGTTACACTCGTGTAAGTATTCATAACATTCACAACTACAACTGTTGACTTTCAGTAATAATTGAAGACATACCTACCAAAGAGATTGGTGTATGCTAAAATATATAAATATTATATTTCAAGAAAAGAGATGAGCTGATAATATACAACTTACTGTTGTTGACTTTCAGTAATTATTGTCAGTTCTTATAACTTTTCTCTGTCAAGTCTTCATACACAAGCAAGATTTAAAAAATATCCTGCGTAGGTGTTTTGAATGTATGTTTATAAAATCCACTTCACACTTGTATAATATTCTATCTATTCGTGTTTTAATGCGAAAACATAACATTGAGAAAAAGTGTAAAACAACTAACATCTACCGTTTGTAATTATGTTAATATAATTCACTATAATATTCGTTTTGACCTATTTGAACGCAAGCTATACACTGACGGATGTGATGTCTTTTTGTGTATGTACATATGAGAGTTGTTGAGGTACCTGTACAAGCTAATTTCTCAACTACTTTTGTAACTCGGGTGGTTTAATTTTAATTTGGTATGCATACGACCCTACTAAATGTGCATACGTGTTAACCAAATATTGTATTAATTGCCATGTTCTAGATAAGTACTCCGGGGTTGAAATAAATGTTTGGATTTAAATAACATAATATACCTCTAAATAACTGTAAATAAATTTATGAAATACCACTTGACAAATAGTAAAAATATATTTGTTTCAAATGTTGGTCTAAGTCTTACCGTGTGAAAATGAATAAATGTAAATTATAGTTTAATAATTGATACATCATTAAGTGTCAAAGTATTATACATTGGTAATAATATAAATATCGTTATGTTACATACATACCGTAACATTTATTTTATCAAATAGTTAATGGTTATAAATAAATAAATACATTTATACAGTTTTATAGGCGTTTTAACTACTAACAGTATAAATAATCTCAGTATTAATATGGTCATTAATTTTAAGAAAATAAGTTTAATTCCGTTCTCAGTTGTAAACGTAAATTCAAATGCCAATGTTGTACATTTTATATTTGTTTATTGTTATTATAAGGCGTTAAAAATTACACATATATTATCTAATTGTATCATATTATATAATCTAAATGCTGTGCTATAGGAGAGAGTATTGAATTAGAGCAGATAAAAGTATAAAATAAATAGTTAATTATACTAGAACATGACAATTATAGGGTAGAATATAAATATATTTACAACATAATAGGTTAATTATATATTATATTTTAGTTATGATCTTTATATAAAAAAATATTTTTTATTAAAATATTGTTACAAATAATATCTTTATATTTTTTGACATTTTAAAACACTATTGCAGTCGGGCGATAACATTCGTCATGAACACACGTCCACTCCATTATCTGTCCCCGTAATTACTTTGAATTCGCCAAACATGGCGCCGCCTGGAACACTATAAATAAAAAAATAAAAACGGCATTTATCCTCGCCTTCTAGCCCATCACCACAAAAAGGAAAGAAAACGCGGAACTGGTCAAGATCAAATACGGCGAGTTTGAAAATGAGGTATTTCAACCAAACGATATTACGATAACTATTAGTAGGTACCTAGTCTGTGAGCAATTATATAAAACTAAAATCACACCAATGCCTACCCGAATACCGGCGATCTATACAAATAACGTCATCAATTTCTCAATAAGAAATAAGAAATAAGAAAATAATATCACTCGCAGTCACCAAAAATATTTAATTTAAATCCACAACATAATTTCTTATAATCCGGCCCAACAACCGCATAAAATACAATATAATAATTGATTACTTAAAAGAAACCAATGCTGAATATCACTCTTTTCGGCCGCATTCTCAACAGCAATTGAAAGCAGTAATAATTAGAAATTTTCATCACTCCACAAACATAACTGATATTAAAAACGCTCTAGCTGAACTTGGATACTCGGCCACACACGTGGTTAATATCAAAAAGAACCATCGTCCATTACCACTGTTCCACGTAGAAATGGCTCTTAAAGAAAACAATAAAGGAATATTCAAGATTACAAAATTGATTGAAACACCACATACAAAACGCAACAACCAACCTCAATACCTACTATACATGCAAAGCTTACGGTCATACGCACTACTATACTGTAGTCTTCAGACCAGATGCGTTAAATGTGGCGAAGATCACTCAACTGATATGTGCATCAAAGATAGTAGCCTCCCAGCTAAATGTGCACTATGCTCTGGTAAATATTGTACCTATCATATACAAAAACCTGACAAAATCCACAAACAAACCAAAAAAGGTAAACATTTAAACACAAGGCACCGCGCGTTGTCATTCAACGTATTCATCCACCCAACCAATATCCAATACTACGGATTCAACGTCAAACATTTTAAATGAACTCAAAACATTATTAAATCCATTAATCTCTCTAATAACCGACATTTTAAGCAAACTCACAACCATATTCCCATAACAGTCATTATTTCTAACATTAAATATCTTATCCACAAACCTCATTAAAATTATCTACAATCCCCATACTATATTCTATTTCTATAAAAACCGAAAATCATTAACTAACCGTAATTAAATTGTAATCTAAAACTTGTAATAGCATACATTGTATGCTGGAACATTTTAATTATAATAAAAAATAAAATAAAAACACTATTGAAATTTAAATACTGAAATTAAACTGAATGAACTTATATTTAGAGCTTTGTTGCCCGAATATTATATTCACAATAGGTTAGGTTATGACAATTTTATCATCCTTAAAGCGAGAATTAAAGTTATGACATTTTCTCATGTAATAATATAATACTAAGTGGATGTTTTTTAGAATACAATAATTAATTAAAACTCAATATTTTTGGTTATATGCATAAGTCAGCCTTATAATAAAATAAAACAAAATTATTGAACAATTTGAATAGTGAATTTAAAGTGATATAAAAATTCTGAAAGATAGTATAATATGTTCCTAAAAATTATTTATTTGTGAATTATATAATTAATTGGTAATAAGGTTAGGTGTCCACTTTTTTAGTGCCCACTATTACTCTAAAAATAAAACTATCTAAAACAAACTGCTAAAACAAATCAAAATATTAAATTTGAAATGACTATATAGTGATGTTTTATTTGTTCACTGGTAGTTATTAATATACTAATATGTTATCGTAAATACTATCATCTGTAATAAATATTATATATTTACCTTATATTTAAAATTAGTAATAAACCATATCTAAAATACGATAAGTTCAAAAAAATAAAAATAATATTACATTATTATTATAAATAGTTATAAATACATTTCATGTCCAGAAGCATTCAAATATTTAACTTGATACAGAATTATAAAAACATTTATGTGTTCAAATTTGATAGCCACTCATTTAAAAAAAAAAATACAAAATACAAAATACAATAATTTATGATTTTAATGATATTGATCAGCTCAACACCTGATATACATTAAAATTAAATTAAAATATGGTTAAAATATAAATTGTTTTCATAGATTTTTGCGGTGGTAATTTTTGAATATTTCACACTATTTTAGTTTCCAATCATCCCTCAAAATTCAAATAATGGATTTTGGTTTAAATAGGCGGTGGCTCACATCGTATTAATACGATCATATTATATCAACGGATAAGGATGTGACATTTCCGTATCTATACACCATGCCGTAGATATATTCTACCTAAACCTATAAACCGCGATAGGGAACGACAAAAAATAAAAAGAAGGTATATTTTATAAGTTGTTTACCATGTCACTTCAATTGAATATTATTAACTCAGATATTTGATATAATATATAGACTTCAAAGTATTTCTGAATTACTTTTTATACAGTAGATATAAATAAAATAGGTTAAATAATATTTTGAAAATTATTATAAAAAATTTAAATCAAAAGTTTTAACCTTTATAGAAAATATTTTTTATTATAGAATATTACGTTTTATCCGATTATATAATATTATTAAGAATCATTAATAATTAAATTTATAAATTGTATCACTAAACTATTACTATAATAGATAAAATTTAAGTTGTTTAATATTATTACAATGAGCACAAATATTGTATTTTTAAGTGTTTTTTATGTTGTATGTATTCAAACTGATATAGTTTAAAAATTACTTTTTTGATAATTTCCAAAATACTTTTTTGGTGATTCGCATTACAAAAATTCTGAATGGAAATGATTTCGATGCTACAAGACATTTAAACGGCGCACATAATATATTCAAATTTGAGTTTACAATCTATCGCAATTGTTTGGAGTATTGTGGGTCATTTGCTTGTTGGTCATATAAAACAATAAATAATAATTACAACGAAAGTCATTTGCGTGGTTGGATGCTGAAATGTTTAATAGCAACAGCTAACTATGTGTTTTAGAGTTGGCTATACAGTGGTAGGAGGAATGGACGACTGTAAACATAATCGATAATATTACGCTGTCTGATGTCCAAAGCGTCCTTTATTTAATTACTCGCACTGAGTATTTATTAAACTCTACCATAGACTTGGTGAAAAATATTATTGATCAACGATTCCCGGTCAAAGTAGTTTTAAAACTGGGATTTGCTAACAAAGAAACAAATCTTCAATAAGATATCTATAATCATTCCTTGAAATCTTTGAGACGTCACCGATAAAGGCCAAAACACAGTTGGTAGGTATATTATTAAATTTCTTTTATCTCACGTAAGTCATTTCACGGTGTTAGAAGTACAACGCTGAAGATCCAATAACATATTTAATTTTAATCATACTGACACTAAATAACATTTTTAGGTACAAAATTATTTATTTTATTAATAATAATTTTATAAATTACTAAGGTATATTTACCTAAGTCCACAAGTGAATCTTTTAAATGTTTAATATTGCAAAATATATGATAAAAAAGAGGAAAGCTTACAAAAACTTCATTGAAAATTGTTCCATTAGGGTTACTCAAGCGATGACTGTGGTGTTATATGAAAGAATATTAATATATTATAATGTAGTTTGTTAGTTATAGCATCTTTGAGCTTTTATATCATCGCATTTCAAAAACAATTATTTAAGAACAGACTTTGTTTTTGACTTGTTTTATGGTTTATGATAAAAATAATAATGCTTTTAAAAATGCTGTCTCAATGATTATCGATCAATTTATTTACTAATCAGTCAAGTGACTTTTCTTATAAACGTTTATATGCTTTTAGATACGAACTATTGACAAATTAAACTTTTTTAAATAAAGTATCAACTCTCGGATCCTTTAAAGAGTTCAAACACAGTTACTAAGTAATGTAAAATTTTAGTTAATTATTTGACAGTCATTTAATAACTTTATTGCTTAGAAAAATAGAACTTTGTATTTAGGCTATTCACATTGATTAACACCTACCTCTATGTATAGGTACTACGAAAAATGTAATAATTAATATCTAGCGAGATAATTTTTAATTTCATAACTATTAAAAATGTTTGGCTTTAAAAGTTAAAATTTAAGATATATTTAAATGTTTGGTTAAATTTTTTTAAACCTAACATAATTTGAAAATCAGTGGATACATTTAAATATTCATAATCTGCCACGATTTATGTTAAACTGTACCAAATACTAAACAATTTATTTCTATTTAGATATCATAATATATGTGTATTAATTATTAAAACTTATAACACTTGCAATAAAATGTATTCTCAATTCATTATTCTAAAAAAAAAAAAATGTTTTAACCACCAAACATCCAAATATGATAATATAACACTTCAATATTGTAAAGCTGTAATAATGACGATCACATTTGAAGATTAAATTAAATAATATAGTTATTTAAATTAAGTAGGTATCAAAATGTATGCACTAAATACTATCTAATGTACACACGTATTTATGCATATGAAATAGTTAGGTAGGTATATTTTTTAAACTAAGATATAATACAATTCACGTGTCCAAAGATTAATTCTAAAAAAAACCAAAATATTTTTATACTCTTAAAAAAAAGTGTAGTTAATTATTAGATAATTTAAAAAATATGTATAGTGTACAAAAAACAAAATGTGAAAAATTAATTTTTTGTTAAAATATATGAATAAAAATTAATTTAAATTGAATATACATTTTTATATTACTTTCTACTACCTATTACTACCTATATTAATTTCTGCGTATCTACTAAAATATTATTAATAATATTATGTTAAATACCCAACATATTAACACCGTTTTTTTATATTTTTCTATTTATACTACAATACGATTCAATTTAAGTAAAACATACAAACGCATGAGCTTCTGGACCCTACCTATATCACATAAATAATTAGAATAACTATTACAGAGATTAGATATGGATACAATTTGCAGTATTGTGTTTGAGAGTACCTATTTGTACATCGTAAATAATAATAAACTATAATTCAACCGGTCGAACAAAACATATAATTATTAACATACGTACCTAAATATTTTTTGTCATCACTTACAGACTGCAGTTGAAATATTGAACTTCAAAGCTATTATAATAGTAAACGTGCAATTGTGGAATATTCAACAGTATATTTGCATTTATAATATTTTTAATGGTAAATGTTAACTAAACAGTACAAATTTATCTATAGATAGAATCATATAATATGTAAACGCATTTTGTTATATTTGCGTGTACAAATAGTAGGATGTATATAAGTATTATAATAGTCGTCAAAAATAAATTATATATTGCAAAATAAAATACAACAGATCATAATGAATTTAAAATAAAAACGACAACGATAGTAGATGACGGTAGGTACAGTGTTGAATCAAATTAAGAAAATTTTAGCTGCTTACTAGTTACTTCCGAAAAAAAATTTCAAATTTTCACCTTGCCATGAAAAATAAATAAAACAATATAATAATATAATGTTGATTGCCAGTTATCGACAAAAATTATGAATCAGAATATCACGTCTAGTTTCCGATAGAACAGTGGTGCTGAAGTGGTTATTATTGGTAATTGGTATCTATATTTTAGTGATATAATAGCATATCACCTCTAAAGGAATGATAACTATGATAATTTTATAATAAACAAAAGATATTTTAGATGATAAATTCTACCCTACATTTAGCGCTCCGCTTAAACCAAACGTGCCTAGCTCAGGTCCATATTGTTGGGCTTAATTTCAGTGGCGTCATTTCAGTTATTAACAAGAGAGACCAAACGTTTTACTTTGCTTGCGTCTATTTACAATTTCATCTTTCTATAATTTCTGTCTTACTTTTTACTTGTCATAAATAGCCTACTTTTACAATCAAATCGGACAAATGCCCACTTTACTCCTTCCCTTCATCATATGGCACCACTAAGTATTATATAATATTATTATAGTATAGATAATAGGTAATTACTATAATTTATATTAAAATACATTTATATACCCGCATGGAGTACCTTAAGTGTTAACAGGCGTGACAAGCACGCGAATTCCAGTCATTGGTATAGGGAAGATGGCGTCCCCACAACCCAGTATAATAACATTATACTGCAACAGCTATTTCCCTGATCTAAAGTCATTGGGAAAATCTGGTCCTCCAGACCAGGTTGGAAATCCAAGTAATGGAACTTAATAAAAATGGGACAATGTTGGCGTATGCAGATTATGTTGTCATACTAAGAAATAGTCGCCAGGAGGTTATACACACTGTGGAAAAATTAATTGCATCCAGTCGGAATATGGGTCTTATAAGTAATGAAACAAAAACAAAATACATGCTAATGGCAAGCCACATGTCTATTAAGAACGATTTGGTGGTCGGACCATACATTTTTAAATAGGTCGATGACTTGAAATATTTAGGAGTGAACATAAATCATAAAAACTATATGCACAATGATAAAATCAAACTTAGGATAAACTCGGAAAGTCATGCATATATTTATCACTGAACAAACTGTTAAGTTCAAGAATGCTATCATGGGTGACAAAGGGAAACTGTACTTAGCTTACTTACGTCCAATAGTAGTATATGCCTGTGGTCAACAACTTAAGAAGATGAGTAGAAGCTTTTTATCTATGAGAGGAAAGTAGTGAAAAATATATCCGGATCTGTGAGAAATGAATTGACTGGAGATTATGAAATGAGAAAAAATACCTACTTGGAATTAGTATATAATAAATCAAACATTAAATTCTTCTTAAAGTCCAGGCGCCAGGAATGGGCGGGGCAGATGTGACGATCCAAAAGAAACATAATTCAAAAAGTACTGATTAATAATCCAACAGGCCAATCCCATGGGAAGACCTCGGCAACGATGACAGGATAGAGTCAATGCAGATATAAGAACGGTGAACAGAGCAGCAAGTTTCAAGACAGCTATTGACCGTGACAGGTAGAGAGGCTTAGCAGAAGCTGCGATAGGTCTTAACGGCCCATAAAGCAGAAAAAAAATGTTTAAAAATATATTTATATATTATATTTTAATGAAACCGATTTTCACCACATCCGTCTACCACGTAACTTCCGACAACGTTTTATAAACGTTACTTATTTATTTAATAATAATAATAATAATAAAACGAGTTATTTTAAATGTCAATTTAGTGCTTCTTCATTTAGTAGAACGGAAATAAAACCTCACTCAGAAGTCAGAGTTTTATAGAAATTAGTAGAAATAATACATTTAAAACGGTATGGCTACCGCCGCTCATTAAAATTCAATGTGTTTTATATTAACGATATTTTAATAATATGTGTAACAATAAATAATCATAACGACTAGATTGCTATTTTAATATTTAAAATGTCTCTTTTCCAATAAAAAAAATATTAGATAACGTAACAGGTAAAATAATAGATAAATACTGTATTTTTCTTCAGTAATTTTTATATTAATCGTTCGTACCGTCCAGCTGGACAAAAATCGACAAAAAAGTGCACAAAGTTGAAGGTTTTTGCATTTTTCGAAATTCATGATATTATTAATTGTACACTTTCATAACTTGTGATAACTTTGAAGTGATAATTAATCATAAATTGTTAGTATTGTTAAATGTCCATTGGCTTTTTGTGACATTTGATCAATTATTACGAATTATAATTTTGTATATACGGTGGTTTTACTTTTTACTTTTATCTCTAACGTGTGTGTTTCATATCCTGTTTATTCACCCATAAACAATGTTCACATATTATATGACAGACAATACAAATGGTTCAAAGGCGGTATTGAGGGTGATATGCATGGGCTATTATTTTGCCCCATTGTTTAGACCGTCATGCAATTAATAACGCCACAGGTTAGGTGATTATCATATACCTATATGATAATATCGATGTTGATTGGAAATGACAATTAACACAGTTGGGACAATCAATGGACATCTTTTGAGTCAAGTGTGATGATTTAGTTTTGACTAGAGAAGGGTCCGACAAAAAAACCTCCCGCCGAGGTCGCAAAATTATATAATATGGCTATAGACTTGCGTATATTATTTCGTTCATAAATTTGTGTGGCATTAAAATATTCGTTTATTATTTATTACCCGTTTTAAAATTTAACACGGACTTGAAGTATAAATCATGATATAATATAATACCCACTTTTGTAAACGTATATAGGTACATAATAACAGCACGATAAATGTTTGTAGTTATTTTTTACATTTTTCCCCCTCTCGAGACGAGAGTTTTGAATAAAAGTGTGTAACCAGCATGTATGTGTGCGAGCGTGTGTGTGGATGAATATTAATTGCCGTGAAATTATATATTCAATTTGTGAACAATGTCTAAAACTGAAAAGCATTTCAGTTTAAATATTACACTCCAGCTTGAGGAGATGAACCACACTGTGCAGTGCATAAGCAGACGGGATATGAATAGTACCAGCTAGAACTACGTGGTCGCAATACTCTATTAGTTGGATTTATGCGATCTGAATGGAAAATATATTATTAGAGTTTGCTCTATACGCAATGTCTCTTGGGTTCCACCTAAAACCTTATCAGCTAGTCCTTGTTCTTGTCTAGTTATGTCATACAAACAATCCGCGATAACGATAATAGGTCAATGACGCGTAGTACCTATATTACCTATTTAGCATTTTAGCATATCATATTGGATCGGTTTAATACACACCGTTCTAATACATTTCGTCCCCGAAAATCTAATGCGATACACTCGATAAAGTAAACAGAAGTTGAATTAAATAGTTTGGTAGACTTACAATTTGTATTTCGAGTAGCAGTACTTATATAACACCTATACAAAATACTATTATTTAAGTCTAGTAAATTAACACCAAATCAATTTATTTTTTTATTTTATGGCTGTAATGATAATGTAGATTGTATACAGTTTTAAATGCTTCATAATTATTATTTTATTAGATTCTGATATAAGTTTCAAAAATATTGTATTTGTCTAGATTCATATTTTAGTAGAGTGTTGTTACAAACAAGGATTCTTCCAACAGTTAAATATTTGTTAGATGTTAAGTACTGACGATATTTAACAAACAAAATATTTTTGAAAACTTATAGTAGATAATGAAAAAATTGTAAAAAAATAATGAGAAATTGATAAAAACAAATAATAATCAATATTTTTATAATATTATTAGGGTCACAATTATTTTAAATTATGTATACGTATATAGTTTAAACAAAATACATTATGTATTATATGGCGAAATTGTCTTGTCAGTAATGTAATGCGAAAGTTCAAAAGAATATTAAATTTGATTACATCATATTATTTTAATGCGATTCTTTTGCATTACAGTATTGAAACATCAAACGAATAGTCTAATCGACAAACTCAAATGAACCGTGTCATTATTCATTTGAATTATAAAAATAATCCCATGGTACCTAATAACTGAAATGCTAATCTAAATTAACATATTTATAAATTGGAAAGTTATGAATAATTTTAATTAATTGCTAATTTATTAACCTACTACACTAGTTCTGTGGATTTTATTTTTTCTGTCATGAATGTCTTTTCTTATTTTTGTCATCATAAGACCTGATCAAATGTATTTTAACTCACAAATTCAAACTTCTCGCTGTGATTTCATATTCTCACTTACATAATCGAAGCTATGAAAATTGTATTTATGGTTCAAATTTAAACATAGCGTAAGTATATAATATTAAAGATTGACATAAAATATGCCAATCTATGTAATTATGTACCTGCTGAATAATCTAATTATTTTGTTGTAAAATTTAATCAAAACTTACGGATATTTTAATTTTGTATACTCAATCTTTCAAAATATTTAATCTATGCGCAGTGTGCACACAAACTTATTCACGACTTTCTTAGGCTTATTTTTTCGTCTCAACGTACATTGAAACATTGACTTATACTAAGTCAATAACAATAATACAAGATATAATTTATGCGATGATCTTGAAAAAAAATAATTCAACTTACCGATTCATACTAATAGAAAAATAAATTGTAAAAGATCCTTCAAAATAAAGGTCAGCCCTCTATTTCTGTTTACAATTTAACGCATCCATTACAGTGAATTATACTCTGAAAATTTACTTTACAGTACAGCAATTTGCCAGTATTTTTAATTTCTAACTTTTTTGTGAAACTTTAATAAAATGTTCTAATTATTTTAACCGTTTATTTACTCCTGACTATATCTCCTTATATTTATTAATTAATTATTATTTTATGATTATGTTTATTTTACTTTTCAAATGTATAATATTATTGATCCACTATATTTGATTTTTGTAATGACATAATTTTCAGTTAATCATAATTATTAATACTGGTTTTTATGTTTTCAGCGGCTCTCGTGAGCAGTGGTGGTGCTATTTATCCGATTGGCTGGGATAATAGAGAAGTGAAAGAGTCCTGTGGGAACATATCTGGACCATATAAACTAGGTAAGAGAACGTTATCTCCAATGGCAGGGTTATTAAACATATTCACTCTGAAATTTCATAATATTATAATAATATGAGCTCAGCAATTTAGCATTTGTACTACATTCACTAATCTATTTCCTCTGTTACCCCTGTATTATCTAGAAGGAAATATTTAATTCCCATACGTTATTTAAATTCTTCAATGTAAATTTCAAATCATCAGGTAATTAAAATGGAATTGACTTTGTGGAACGTATTTACAAAACTGTTAAAATGATGTATATCTACCGTTATCGTTGACGAGAAAACTTGTAGAGATGACGTATATTTTGATGCATATTCGAGAACAATATTGTGATCGACTATTGTTATCAGTTCTCACATAGATATTACATGAATAGAAATATAGTATATTAAAAAGCTATTCAGAAATGGTATAGTTTATACTGGGAAGATATAATTTTTTACACAAAAATTGTGTATCATGTTATGTAAGTTTTTATAATTAAAAATAAATTGTTTAAAACACGTACATAGTCTCCAAGATTTGGTGAATTTTAAAAATTTAATAAATATCTATAGTATTATGCATTGAAATGTATTATTTATTATTTCTAAAATGTATTGAGTTAACGCATTATCAAAAACATTTTGCATCAATTCACAAAATTAAATTAAGAGTTACTGTATTTATATGTATTATAATTGATCGTGTATTATTATTGGTTATTTTATGCGGGCATTATGTGATACTTTATATTATTAAATTATATCGTTTCAATTTATAATTATTATTATGATTTATCCACAGAAATATGTTTAAAACTAAATTGTAAATTATAGGTACTAGTGAATTATTTGATAAATTTACATATTAAATATTTTCAGTGAAGTGTTCATGGGAAAGCATAATGCTTGGATTGTAGGCATGTCAAATTTAATCTCCAATACAAAATGTATAAATATTATATTAAGTCTGTAACTACGATTCAGTCATGATCATTCTAACTGTTATTTGATTGTTACAATTCCATGTTTCCTCGTAACTATGAAACACAATTATAATGTATAATATAAATACGTTAATACATGTAAATTTAAGAATACAAACTATTGATGTAGCACTATAATAAATTGGTGGTATAATTATTTTAGTCAAACAACTAATTATGATCAAATGGCTATTCTTTTATGATATTGGATTAGATACACGAAAACAAACCTGAAATATTAACGTGAATAATTCTTAATCTGTGTATAAACTCTGGCCAAATACAAATAATTCAAATTAAATTATGTCTCGCACATCTTATTTACTGCAATTATCTTAATTAACACTCATCCACAGTTATTTCCTCACCATTTATCTCAGTACCTTATGAGTTTTGAATAACTTTTTTAATGATATTTGATTTAAAAGTCGTTAAAAAATCAATAACATCTAATTTAAAAACGAAATAAAAAAATTGTAACAAATTTAAAACCACTGTTCATTTTCTATACTGTATGCACTTTCACAACTGTAGACAATATTCCCATATTTCAATCGGTATTTTAATAAATTATGGAGTATTTACTTTAAATAAGTATAATTAATTATATTTAATCATAATAAATAACAAATAAAAACTTATTAACTCATGCTCATATTTTATTAGAAAATATTATGTTATTAGTGTTATTACAAAAAAGTATGATTTCCAACCAGTAAATTTATGTTTTTTTTTCCATTCGTGCTTATACAGCTATATTTTAATAAAATATTTAAGAAAAAATCTTTGTTTTGAAAATGGTGGTAAAAAATATCACTAAATTTGTGTCTATTCCAACACAAACAATGTAATGTATTAATAATTTTCGTAATTCCTTAGATACCACTGTTTTAGGTAGTAAAATATTTTATGTTAATATATTTTTTTTAATCAAGATTCAAAGGACTAAATATAGGTATTTGTTTAATATTATTTAATTATCTAAACACTATTTTTAGGGCTAGAGCCATAAAGATAATTAAAACGTGAAATGAAAAAAGTAATTTATATATAAAATAATAAAATGTAAAATTAATGTTTCTAAATAATAATAATTATTATTATGTCAAACTAGTACTTCTGTTTGAAATCATTTAAATTATACGTATTGTTCACCAACATCTGCTAAAATAAAACGTAATCGTTGTATTCTTTTCTTTTCCGTAGAATAATGTGTTTTCGTTTCGGAACGCTAATTTGAGTGACTTAAGACTGGCGCCGTATATGTTGTAAGTTAACATTAGACATACACCGTTCTTATATTCCCACAAAAACATCAGACACGCTCACAAGCGCCCAGATTAATTCAATTTACGGCTCTTTATAGGCGAAAATCCATTAAAATTTCAAGAGGGGGGAGGGGGGTGGTAATATTTTAAACATCAATGTAAGTATGGTAGCTCCGATCTCACAAAACTAAAAAGCTGTCTGTTTTTGGGAATGCTAATGGAATATGTATATTATATAAACCTCCCTTTCAAACCCCCGAGACCACACTCCCATACTATTACCTATGCAACTGCTGATGAATTTTACACTCCATGCTTAGGTCCTTATGATCACCAAAAAATAGAAGCCCAGAACAATCTTTTTTACTAAGGAAACAATTAATTATCGTTATTTTATAGTATTTCATGTTGGAGTATAAATAATCAGCAACAAAATTTAATAAAAATATTTTAATGCTGACCTAACTTAACCTATGTACGTGCAGGTATACATAAGTATACCTATCTCGTTTTTGAGTGTTAAACTTAAAAAAAAATATTTCCATAACTTCAAAAATCGAGTTTGACTTATAATATTACTGAAAACTAAAACTTAAACAGAGAAACACATCACCTAAAGTTTTGTCCTATTTTTTACACCTTTAACATCCCCTGTAACGTATAATTAGGTTAAATATTATGCACATATGATCAAATTCACACACAGCTTTTACAAATATCTGTCTTAGGCTTTCAGCTAATAATATGGCGTTAGTTCTAAATATATATATATATAAGAACAAGCCTTTATAGTTTATATGATCCCATTTTGTGACAATGCTATTTAACTTTTTTCAAATTTTTTTCACAGAGTTATACCAAATACCTTTCTAAGTGTCACCACG
Source organism: Diuraphis noxia (assembly GCF_037042655.1). Classification (NCBI taxonomy): domain Eukaryota; kingdom Metazoa; phylum Arthropoda; class Insecta; order Hemiptera; family Aphididae; genus Diuraphis; species Diuraphis noxia. The sequence goes on along the minus strand of NW_028301712.1, from coordinate 67,815,937 downwards.
GCGCCCGATTTTTCATTTATTGGTCTGTGAGGAAGGATGAGAGGGAGGGATTGTATTTTTATTAGTTGCGCCATATTTCTACCAAAAAATATATTAAATATTAAATATTTTTGTATAATGTAAGGTTGCTATTGGTAATGTAAGGAATATTATTTATTATTTATGACTATTTATTATTGTTTTTTCATTTCGCGTTTTCGAGTTTTTTTAAATTTTAGATTCTGAGCGGAGCGATGAATGTATTGATTTTACCATGATGTGTGTTTTTTTTTTTTTTTTTTTTTGTGTGTCATCACGTTTGGGGCAGTAAAAATACTTCAATTTTTGACTTCAGTACCTCGTTTGATCAGAAAGTGAATCTAGTTGGTACTTTGGGGGGTCAAAACTAAAAATTAAGGGAAAAACGGGAAATTTTACGCACACTCATTTTTCGACAAAATCGATTTTGGTTTTTGATGTAACTTTAAAACAAATGACCATAGATACATGAAATTTTCACCGAATTATATATGTATATTCTATCCACCATGCAATTTTCAAAAAATTTCGACTTAAGTTGAATTATTTATAGGCATTTGAAATTTTTGATCATTATTAGTTTTTTTTAAATTAATATCGATAAAAATTTATTTGTTAGGCAGAAAAGCTTGAAAATTTAATACAAGGCTCTTAAAATATTGTTACAATAGCAGTTGAATAATAAAAGAAATTCATAGTCACCATTTTTTTTATAAGCATTCAAAGTTTGAATTTTAACAAAATACGTAAAAATCACGAAAATGCACAAATTATTTTAAGCTAGAAATTCATAAAAAATTTTCTTTTTAAATCTAAGATTTCAAAATTTAATACAAGATTCCTTACAAGTTTTTCAAACTTTATCACAAATAAAAAGTCCACCGGAAATTCAAATTAAATTTTTATGAGCATTTGAAATTTAAATTTTTACAACATTGGATTTTCACTCTTAGCGATTTCCTTATTTTGGTGTAACTCTAAAACAAATGACTGCGAATGAACCTGAATATAGGCATTTTATATATTTTATAAAATTTTCAAAATATTTAGATTTGTTTTGAGCTGTTTACTGACATTTTAATTTTTCAACTTTTTTAGTTTTTTTTTCTATAAATATCGATAAAAATTATTTTTTCTGTAGAAAAGCTTGAAAATTTAATACAAGGATTTCTAACAACTTGTAACAATAGCAGTTTAAAAATAAAATAAATTCATAAATTATTTTATGCTGGAAATTCATAAAAAATTTTCCTTTTATATCTAAGATTTGAAAATTTAATACATGGCTCCTATAATATTTTTACAATAGCAATTGAAAAATAAAATAATTGCGTAGTCACAATTTTTTTTTACAAGCATTCAAAGTTTGAATTTTGACAAGATATGTAAAAATCACGAAAATTCGCAAATTATTTCAAATTAGAAATTCATAAAAAATGTTCTTTTTAAATCTAAGATTTGATAATTTTTAATAATCTATAATATATCCTAGACAGATAAACCGTCTTCGCTCAGAATCGCTTTTCGTATACAATGATATAATATCATTGGATTCAAATTTAATTCCATCCATTACAGTAACCCACTTGTAACCTACTGTACAGCAGAGCGACATCCACGACTTACCCGCCTTTTTAAATTTGTAAATCCACGGGAATTTATCACGGGAAATTTTGAACATGACTAGCCAAGTAGTAAACGACGAATTAAACACAAATTTTGAATCTTATAGACTTGGTATTTTTAACAGGCAACGAAGTGCATGGGAATCAGTAAGTGTTCACACAAAATCTGTAGTTTAATTTTTACACTGTATTATTATTTAATTAATTACTTCGAATAGTTAATCAATTATATACTACAACATATGTCTCGATTGATTCTAAAATAATTAATAGTGGTTAGTAAACTATTACATACAACCAACTATAGTTAACATATTCATAATATGGGAAACATAGGTAATGATCAATAATTTTATTGAGATAACAAGTGAAATTAGCTACGTTGAAATACAGTATGCCATAATACATAAAGGTTTAAATTAATTCTGTTTATGTTATTGATATCAAAAAAAAAAACCAATCTCTGTATCCTTGAATATCAGGTGCAAATATCTCTAGAGATTGTATTGATTCTCATACCTATTACTACAAGAAATAAATCATAATATGTTTGTAAAATAAATGCCCAAAGGAATATAAATTGCTTAACATAATATTACTATACCAAGGTAAATTGTAAGCACAAAATAATAATAATAATATCATTAATATATTAAAATTATCAATTAATGTAAAACAATAATATTAAAAATACCTAGCTTATGTTATTTAACTAAAAAAGAATATAAGTACCTACAGTTTTTTGTGCTTTAAATTAAGTTAATACAAAATCACTAATACAAAAGTTATACTTAATTAACTGTGATTTGTAAAAACTACAAACAATCTTAATTAGTCAAAGTTGAAGTTATATTATATGATACAAACAAAGAAGTTAAAGCTGTAATATAGAATTTCAAGAACATTTTGAATATTCAACAATGAATACATTATAATAGGCGTATTCATAACAGCGAGCCTTTGTTAAATATTTTTTATGCGAGGTAAATTGTCAACGGATAACGCTTACAATATTGTCCTATCTATTTGTTAATAGACTAAATTTTACTATAAGAGATAGTTTTTTAAAACTGACGTTTTCTTAATATTCAACTCATATAATATATTCTTAATATGTTTGGTAACTTAATTTATTAATATATTTTAATATAAATAACGTATCATATGAGGTATATGTATACATCATGGTTATTTTAAAATTACACAGCTTAAAATAAAATATAAATAATGAGGAATGCAAAATTGTACACAATAATATGAAAAATGAATTTAAATGTTTATAGTAGAACAGATGGATACACAAATATTATCAAAATTATAGAATTTTCGTAAATTTATTATGCATTTGTTAATAATGAGTATTATTGAGTACCTACAGTTTTTATTATACATTGTAAGTATGATGTTCTATCTGACTTAAAAGTTTCTTAAGCAGTAAAATTGTTTTCTCATTTCCTTAATGTTTTACACTTAAACTTGTAAACATTTTCTAAAATATAAAATACCCAGTTTTTAAAATTTTTATAAGGCTGTAAACATTTTATGTTGCGTAATCGAATTCACGTTTTACGTAAAAGTCTTAAAATATTTCCACCATCTAAAAAACCATAATTGAAACTATTCAAAGTTTATATAAGATAACAAAAAAAAACTACTTTACAACGTCTTTGATCTGCTCAAAAACTTGAAACAATATGGTTACAAACAACTAAAAATTACACGCATGGCTGTCTAAGGATTAGCGAGCTCTAAGAAAAACATACAATTATGAGGCTCGGAAATAGTTGCAGAGCCTAACATGCTGTATTAACGTATACGTAAAAGTGTGTTTAAAATAACCATTCTATATTGATTCAGAGTATAATCGAATTCAGATGAATTTATTTTATTTTGGTATAAGGAGAAAAATGTGTGTAATCTTAGAAAAAAAATCATAGTGGCTGATACGATGAACAATATTATATCTCCAAAAATCAAATGAAGGCTATACGAGTGGTTATGAAAACAAAAAAAGCCGTTCGGTTTTGTGAAAATGCCTATTATACTATATCTCTCAGTTTTTGCCTTTGGTTTCACTTAGACAGTTATTAACTTAATACATATTAATTATTAAGTATATCACTACTTTATTTCTAAAAAATTTCTTGGTTTTTCTCAACGAAACATAACATTTTTAATACTTGAAATAATATAAATCATGAAACCAATTTTCTTTTTTCTTTTTCAATCATAAGACTTCAAATTTAAGTAAAAATCGTCCGGTATTTCCCTCTTTTCTCTAAGAATTGATCTAACTACCCACAAGTAGCCGTCCACTGTTATAGTGAGAACATAAAATAGTAAAAAACAGTGTTTTCAAATATGTTATTAAAGTCTTATAATATTTGTATTTAAGTTTTAGCGCTTTTGTACTAATAGTAAAACTAACCTACCCTCTCAAGTTGACAGAAGGGTTGAAACTAATTTAAAATTTATTTGTAAACTATTGAATCCCATTCCCTCTTAGAATGCCTCAACTTCGAAATTCCGTCATTTTTCCGAACATTACAATCTCCTTTTCTTATCTCCATATACATCACTAACTAGGCTATGAACCCCGAGTTATAGAACTGAGAGTAGCCAACGAAGATCCGTCTGTTTTTATGAACTAGTCCAGTTATACTATTATTATTACGTATGTTATTATTAGGGTTATCAATTTATTATTCATAGTATACCTCCTAATGATATTAATGTATTGCCTGGTCAATTTTAACTATCGATTATTGTATGAACGACATGAACGTACTAAAAAAATACTTAAATGTACTCGTATTGTTGTAACTTAGGGATTCTGCCTATATTTAAAAAATAAATATTATAATTCCACTACCAGTGTATGGTAAATACTTAATCGACTTCACTCGAACTGTTTCAAAAAAAGAGAAGGCGAGTGAGGGAGAGGGTAAAAAAGAGAAAGTGAAAATATAGTTTAACGATGTTTAATATCATATTATCTAGCTAATTCTAGCATTACTATACAATCTTTGCTCGAAGTTTTTGACAATGCCTAATAATCGTTCAACGCAATTACGCAATCTAATTTATATATTATAATTTATAATCATAAAAAAATTGTTTACTTTTTTTGTTCAAAGGAACGTGTCATCTGTCGTGGTCCGTGTACATGCTAGGTTCTTCGGTGGCTCTACTCTTACTGTGCTTCTACCTGAGCTTCTACTCGTCCCGCGACAGCCCTGGCAATTCATTTCGTTCCATCTGATGAGTGCACGCTCAGGCCACAGCATCCTCCTCCGCACCTGACCCAGGATACGCCGCTGGCCATTATTTCTGTCGCACGTGAAACGCACATTGCTTGCAACTACAACGACAACGAAGACGACGAAATAACACAATTCAAACCAACCATTATCGCTCATTGTAAACTCTAACACAATAATAATATATTATATCGTATATAGTATTCTTCAAAAATCATATTATTATAACGGGTAGATAGGTACTTATGATATTATCATCATCATTATCATTATTATTATTATTATTCCAATAACTATGACTGTAGGTACAGTTGAACCAAAAATCGACCATCTTTTATTTTTATTTTTTCAATTTTTAAGTCTATATAATTATTAAATAGTACCTATGATATGTCATTTATGATATTATTTTGTTTTCAAAAAAATCTTTTGATCACACTATGTAAACGTAACAAGCTGTTGAGTAATAATATAATAATATGATTAATAGTAAGTTATGGTAATATTATATACATTTAACTAATATTAAAACGTAGTCTTAAACGTAAATAATATACCTATACATAACTTTGTATTTTTTGATCAATTTTTGGTAAGGATACAGCGATTGACAACTGAAAATAATATTATTAATGATTTCATAATATTATGTTATTTATATTATTGTTGTGTAAATATCTGTTATTTTAAATTTAAATATTTAATTTGTATTTGTATTTGTAATTTTTTTGTGTGTATTTTTTATTCTTAATGATAGATTGCATTATCATTGCGTTAGATTATCTACTATTGTTTTTCAAAATTAGAAAAATATTGAACCTTTTAAGTCAAAAATAAATAGTTAAATTCATCATAAAATGTATTAACGGATTATCCGACAGTATATTTATTGGAGAAAATCTAGTAGTTCAGAAATTATTATTGAAATGTTATTATTTAATTTTTAAAATTTATTGTACCATTTAAAAGATATTATTACACTTTTGTTTGTTTATTTGTTTACTTGTACATACATTTAACTACAGTTTTTTAAATTTTGAGACAGTCTAAGTGTATTCAAAATAATTCATTTAAAATAAATACTTGATTTCTAATCAAATAATTCCAATTTGTACAAATCACAAAAGTGTTTTTTTATTATTTAATATTGTGGTTATTAACTACATATAGCTCATAAAAATAATATAATATATCATATTATATTGTTCAAACTAAATAATTAAACAATAACTTTTAAATAAATTGTAACAGCATTTGTAGTGGCATAAAAAAATTATGGTTTTTGTTTATGAGAATTTATTGTACAGCATACATTAATTTTTAAGTAATAGTAAAACTCTACCTTATGTGTGATGTTAATTTATGATCTTGGTTATCCAAATAAACACAAAATTAAAATTGATCATATTTTATAATATTATTCACACAATAATTAATCATTTAATATATACATTATGTAATAATATAATCTTTAGTGTCATGAAATGTAATTCACGTGTCATATACAATTTGTCAAATGTATCTTATATAACAATATTGTTATAACAATTACCTACTATAATATTAAAACATGAACTATTTAAATAATTACTGATATAGGTACTCATTGTGTATACTACATACTTAAGTACATAAAAATTAGTTTATGAAAGGTGTTTTTCTATATTATTTAGTAAAATAATATGTTCTATATATTGTTTTAACCAGTAGTAGTATTAGAAATAATCGATATATTTTTTTTTTTTTAATAAAGAAACAAAATTTAAGAACTTTTAATCCAATTTGAAATATTATAATTAAGCCGAGTTAAAAAAATATATATTTAAGTATTTAAATTTGTATTATTATTATTGATTGTGTTTAAATATATATATATATATATTAAAAAAATGCATGTCAAGTACATTAAAATTATTTAATTCTCAATTGCTAAACTAGGTGATGAATAATTTATTATGTTGTTAACGCATTATTAATACAAATAATAAAACCTAAAGAGCTTACTGACTTTTAAGGTTTGTATAAACCCTTGATCTAGAAAATAACATAGCTCATTAATTATTAACTATTGTTTCTGAAATAGGTACCTACCTAATCGGTTTAAGTTTTCTAAAAACCTAAAATCTCTAAATCTAGATTTATGATTGGTTTCCAAATTATTGTTAATATACATAAATGAAAAATAGTACCTATAATAAATAACAATTATTATTTAGTACGATTTCAACACAACCATCTTAATAAAAATTTAAACTATTACTACCTATCTATAAAATATTTCATTGACAATCACGGTTAAACAATCAATCAGTTTACATTTTTCTCACGCTATTTAGCCACCATTAAGTATAAAAAAATTCAAGTTTATGTCAGTAAATATAATTCGAATTGTGAATTTGTGTTTTCTCTTTTAAATTCTCTGTCTAGATATTCAGCAATAGTTAGTCGAGGATATTAATTAAGGTTTAAAGAACATGTGGTTATAACTATATGGAATTTTAATCAGTCTACCAAAACAGTACATTTATTGGTTATTGGTATAGTACCATCTAGTTATAGGTACTTATTGAGTAGAAGTGCATATGAGTAAAAACCGCAAGAAGCTTCAGTCGTAAACAATTAACACTTTTTGATGGAGTGATAATGAAACCTTTTAAGTTGAAACACTAGACAGGACACAAAACACTGCAAGACATTATATAACTTTAAATGTATTCGCAAATTGTGTCACTAATTCAATAGTTATGTTTCAAATACACGAGTCTGTTGTTGAATACTTAAATTAATTCAATTAATTTCACTGTGTGATTTCAAAATAAAAACAATATATAGATTCTTGGAATGAAATTTACATTTTATTTGTCTCTTTATCTTATCAATTTATAATCCTACTATCTCTATGATCCTACCTTAATTTCTCATATATATATATATATATATATATTAACAAACCTGTTTTACTATTAAAAACGTTTATCTGTAGATAATTGAAATTTGTACCTAATATATTTTATATTAGTATTTTCAATAAATTATAAAATTAATAAAAATATTTAGAATAATTTAGAGTTATATTTTACACTACGGTCTTATTCAAACCATCCCAGGATACTTTGGTATTGACGATATAATTTGTCAAGTTGATAAAAATAATATTATAATATAATGTGTGATATATTTGGCAAATATAAGACCAAGAGTTTTACAAATAGAAAAATAAATCATAAATAAATTATAAAGTGACCTTATAAATAGAGGCTGATACACTGCAGTTTGAAATTGTTTTTCATTTGCAATAATTTATCATTAAATTCAAAATATGTGACACATCCATTACAGGGGCCTAGGTACTTAATGAAGATGTACACTCAACATCTACTAAATATCAGACAGATTTCTCCAGTTTTTACATTTAGGTTGGTCAAGTGAATGTTGAATTAACTGATTAGAAATACGTGTGACGAAAATGGTGATGAGGACTTCTTATATGATTATCATGAAATCCTGAACAACTATTATGGGATAAAATTGTAAATTTCAATTAAGTATATTGCTAGGTAGGAACTACCTATACACTACCAATAACTAATGTGATTAAATAAATTCATGCTTGTACAACATTTAGTTTGAGACTAATTGTTCCAACCGGACAATTGATTTTTAATGTCATGTATGTTCCATAAATTGCGCCATTTGTGTCGTACCTATATTATAATATCTTAATTGAGTTTATTTTTTTTTTTTTATCATTGTATGGTAATTATTCTAACATTATTGTATTTATATGTTAAATCTATAGATATATTGGCCTGATTGTCTAAAATATCCTTGAAAAATCTTCTAATACCGGTTTGATCGTGTATCCATATAAGTTAAATTTGTTTTGAATTTATACTGATATCGTCATAAAATTTATTTTGGACATGAATTTCTATGTTGTTTGGATTCAATTTGTTTTTTATTGTAACGACCATGTTTAAACAATTACTGAGTAAAACGTAAATTGAGTAGTTGGCCTCATTAGTAATATTAATCATTTAAAATAGTGTTTCTGCTTCAAACTAAGTAAGAATTGTAATATTAAGTTATTAAATTAAGTGGTAAATGATAAATGATTTTAATATCACAAAAAATTTAACATTCAGTATATTTTTTTATAAAATAAAATATTGCACAAAAATATTGTTATTATTTACATACGTACTAATATTTGGTTTCTCGCAAATATATCATATATAGTTAGTTGTCAACCGTATATTTTAATAAATTAATAAAAAGTATTATGCATCCTAACGAATGTTAATATTTTTACTGTATAACTTAGACAGTTGTATTGATGTTTCTAATTAAGTTACAAAAACCTAACCTAACTAACATAACCAATGTATAGGTGTTAAAAACAGAAGAATATCTTAATACAAAATATTATATGTTTCAGGATACACAGTTTATTGTCAAACAAAATATAAGAGTCATTGTACAATGGATGAAATAAATATTTAGTAACATATTATTAGGTACATAAATAGTTCAACTCCGATTAATATACACAACAAAAGTATGTTTTTACATTGAACTTGTAAATTCCTTATAATGATTTTGTTTCACAGTGAAGTCGTTTCTATCCCGCCAAGAACCCGCCATCGACTACTAGAGCTGTTCCATTTACCATGGTGGAGTAGTCGCTGAGCATGAAAATCACGGCGTTGGCGATATCATCGGTTTCTAAAATTGATATAAATGCGAGATTTAATATTTATGCCTTGCTCATTTCCGTCGATTGATCGTGCGCGTCAAAATTTATTTCGACGCGATTTCGTTACAAACCTGCAAATCTGCCGAGTGGGATTCGTCTCATTATGGGTTCCGATTTCTCTGGATCTGACCACGCGATTTTACCCATACGGGTCAACACGACAGTTGGATTTACGTTATTCGTACGTATACCGTATTTTCCTAGTTCGATTGCCATGGTCCTAGTAATTTGATTAACAGCTCCTTTAGATGCACAATAAGTCGTATGATCGGGTATGGCTCTCTAGAAAGTTAAAATAAAATGAAAATATATAAATTACGTCATAGACCAGTAATAATAATATCATTTCAACACAGTTACCTGATCTCACCTAGCCTGACTTTTGTAAAACTTATTTAAAATTTAGAAGTTTTTTTTTTTGTAAGTTCATAAGCAGAACATTTTCTTACCGTAGTTTTACTATGACAGCAGTAATATCTTGTACAAGATTATATTGTATTTTCTTGCAATAGGTAAATAATACTATAACTTACTGTGGAAATTGTTGAAGAAATATTTACAATAGATCCTTTGATTCCAGCATCAATCATATTCTTTGCCACTGCTTGACTAATCCTCACTAAGGCTCTGGCGTTGATATTTAAAGTCCTAAAAAAAAGAAAAATAAGTCGTTTATTTAAAATTCCCCACAATTCATGTCATTTATTTATCATATTATTTACAACAATTTTAGATTCTGAGCGGAGCGATGAATGTATTGATTTTACCATGATGTGTGTTTTGTTTTTTTTTGTGTGTGTGTCATCACGTTTTGTGGCAGTAAAAATACTTCGATTTTTTACTTCAGTACCTCATTTGATCAGAAAGTGAATCTAGTTGGTACTTTGGGGGGTCAAAAGTAAAAAATTCTTAATACTTTTCTAAATAATCCAGAAAAACAAACTAAAAATTAAGGGAAAAATGGGAAATTTTACGCACACTTATTTTTCGAAAAAATCGATTTTGGTTTTTGATGTAACTTTAAAACAAATGACCATAGATAGATGACATTTTCACCAAATTTATATAAGTATTTTCTATCCACCATGCAATTTTAAAAAATTTTCGACTTAAATTGAACTATTCATACGTATTTGCAATTTTTGATCATTATTAGTTTTTTTTGAATTAATATCGATAAATTTTATTTGTTGGGTAGAAAAGCTTGATAATTTAATACAAGAATCTTAACATATTGTCACAATAGTAGTTGAAAGATAAAATAAATTCAATGTCACAACCTTTTACAACAAAATACGTAAAAATCACGAAAATTCGCAAATTATTTTAAGCTAGAAATTCATAAAAAATTTTCTTTTTAAATCTAATAGATTTTAAATTTTTAATAATCTATAATATATCCTAGACAGATAAATCGTCTCCGCTCAGAATCGTTTTTCGTATACAATAATATAATATCATTGGATTCAAATTTAATTCCATCCATTACAATAACCCACTTGTAACCTACTGTACAGCATACCGACATCCTCGACTTACCCGCCTTTTTTATTTTTTATTTGCTGCTTTTAAATGAGAATATTCTATTGTAATTTATAATTATTATAAAACAGTAAGTTGTGTACAATAGTATGCGCACTGCGCAATGTTAATTTAGAAGGTGGCACGCTAATGAAAAAATTAAATCAAATTGAGTTATGTTAAGACAACACAAGATCAATAACAGTTTACAAATCATACATTTAACTCAAGTTTAATGTAGATCTGAAAAAAAATAGCTAGGTATATAAAAAGTTAATTAATTTTCTTAAACTATTATGTGGATCACATAGAAAGAATGTCTGCGTTCTTTCTAGTTTCTTATAAATTATAACAAACAATTTTATTGGAACGTTATCGTATAGTGTACCTACCTATTTTGCTTTGCATAATTATTAAATATTAAAAATTCACTCATTTCAATTGATTATATAACAAATATAATTTTTTTAATATCAAAAAAGCAATTTAAGGTCACATAATATTATACCTATATCTAATCTAATAAAATATATCTATATCCAAAATTATTTTATTAATAAAAATAACAAAATTCTTTCTATTATTTTAGTATTAATTAATAATCTTTATATTAATGTCCATAAAAACCTTGAAAACGAAAAAATTTCAATAAAAATAAAATGTTTAATTTCACCAATTTTATTTTATTTTTTCACTAAATTGATTTAAAAAAATCAATTGCAGAGAAAATCTGAGTTATTTCAATTGTAAATTTTTAAGCTAGTTATGTTTATAAGTCTATTAGAAAATTAACTAACTAGTTAAATATAAATAAATATTTTACTAGTTAATTCTCACCTTTGGTTAATTTTAAGTTTCAAGAATTGGGTAAAATATATTTCCACGTAAATTCATAATTATTCAGATCTTACATAAACAAATTGTACACCTAACATTTATAATACCTATCAGAAAAACTTTTTATTAAACTATTTATTGTTTCAATCCAATATCATTTTTATTTTCATGCCAGAGTATTGATTACAGTTTGGTTATAATAAAATATGATTAATTTCAAGTTTATAATACGCCTTTTTATGTTTGTTCTTTTATATTGATAAATATTTGTTTTATTTATTGGGTAATATAAGGTGATAATGGGATATTAATTGGTTTCAAAGTGTTTTTATTCACTTTTTTCTTTTTCTTTTTATAATTTTGAAAAAATAATGGTTTTAAAAACAAAAATTATGTAACATCAAATGTTTGAAAAATAAATAAGTCATTTTCTTTTAAACATTTTAAATGACAGCTCATTTTTTCTGTTAATCTTATACAAAAGCATCCAATTTCCGAGGATAAATATAAGTAGTGGAATAGACCTAGAGAATAGTCTAGAATTATTTTAAGTCCAAACACTAATTTACCCCTTGCTTAATCAAATTAATATCATCCTTATCAATATATATATATATAGCTATGATATAAAATTATAAACAAAGATTTTACTAACTTATTCCAACCATGTTCGGTAACATCGAAAAATGGCTCAATTACTGCTACACCGGCGTTGTTGACTAAACCATGTACTGGACCAATGTCGTACATTTTTTTATAAGTGTCCTCCCAATTCGAAACATCGCAGAATATTTGTTTGGTATTTGGTAATGCTTTAGCAGCACCCTCTTCCTTCTCTACCACTGCGTAAACAAATGAACCCAAATCTATTAACCTCTCTGTAATTTTCTCACCCATACCTAAAAAAAAAAAAATGGATTATTAATTAAATAGTCAACAATGATAAATATTTAAATTTAAACAACAATTTATTCTATGTAGTCTTAAATATTTTAATTAGTTATAGGTACTTATATATTTATAGACAGAAATGTAATTAAGTTGTTATAATACTATAATGAATTATCACAATACTACAGGTATTATATATGATAAAAAGTTAAGCACAATACTTTAAACTTTGAAATAATTGACAAGCAAATATTTTATTAAATATTATCAATCATTTTTGTAATAAAATTTGGTGTATTGTAATTTATTTGATTAACACAAAATTCAATAAAACTTAAAATATGGTGAAGCTAGTCAAACAATTTGGGTTGTTTATAAAAGTAAACTATTCCTAATTTTTATGAATAAAAAAACATGATTGCATTAAGAATCACTAGGTATATTATATTAAATTTATAAATATTTAAAAAATTGTTCTTTAAACATGATTTAATAATCAATAATGGCCCATTCAATTTTAATCAATTATTAAACTAATATATGTTTTATGTAAAATGTGGTATTAGTGTATTCAAATTGTATAATATGCAGTACAAAAACAAATATATTTTCAGACAATTGAATTATTCTAGGTTATAATAATATTTTTATTTGAAGTTTTAATTATTTTCAATTTAATAGGTATGTATAGTATTATTTAAATCTAAAAAATATAACAGTAAAAAATAAAAATTAGAGATGGTATTGCTGCATTCAATGTAGGCAAGAACATTAATTGAAAATATAGGATTAAAAATATTAAATTTTGCTTCGATAAGCCATACTATTTTTTTGAGATAAATAATTTCAGAATGTCGAGGTTTTATTCCAGATAAAAAAACAGATTAATAACGTGAGTATAGAATTTGAACATACCTATTATTATGTTGTAATATCAAGAGCAATGAACTGTTCAATAATTAACGTGTTTCATCCTATCGAAATGTTCATGATATTTGAATTATAGAAATTGTATTAAAATTTTAAGCATTTATAATAATATATACAATTTACGATGTGGAAAATCAACGAAATTTTACTTTTGATTGTATTCTTATTTAATAATGGCCTAAATTAAAATGTTATCAGAAAACAGAACCTGAGTAGGTTCCTTATTATCTTTATGTCCTGATACACAAATCCACTAATTGAGTTTATTTTGAACTATTATTATACGCACATTTTTTAATGTATACTTCATATAAAAATAGTTGAGTGCCAGGGAATACTCTTCAGTACTCATTTTAACACATAATTATAAATTTTACTGATTACATAATATTCAAATTTATACGTTGTTAAAATGATAAGATAAATAGGTAGTTTTATAATATAGATTTACAAATATCGCGCTTGTTAAAAAAAAAATAATAATAAAAATTCCATAAACCATTGCGATAGTTGATACTGAAAGTTATAAAAACTTCAGTAAAATAATTCCTTCAGCGGTAAAAATATAACAATAAAAAAACACAGAAGTGAACTGAGAAAATAAGTTGTACGTTAGATATTTAAAATTTAAATTTAATAAAATATTAAATAATTATATTTTTGCATTTAAGATAGTTTTATTATTATCATTGAAATGTATACATTGGAAATAATAAAAGCTCATAACAATATTCGAGTTATTAAATTCATCAGATTATTTTTTATTTTTTTTATTACTTTTTTCATATTATTTAAACACACATCTGGGCATTGCTCTGGACAGGATTTCAACATTTCATTATTATGAATTAAACAGAGGCAAACTGACATGGGTGTTAGTAGAGGATGGTAAAGGTTATACATTTCTGCTTTAATTCAAAATTAAATTCTATATAAAAATAAAAATAAGTTATAACAATAAAAGAAAACACTTTTTGTATTATCTTAAATATTTAAAATTGCATTAACCAGTCCAATATAAGCCATGTTTAATTGTTTGCTACCAAGTTCAGTTGTATAGTTGCACTATTAATATAACAATAATAAGTTTGAAAAATCGACATTTGTCGGTTATAAACAGTTTTATATTGGTATTAATATGGATTTTAAATCAATTCTGAGTAAAAATAAAGTTTGAAAAACTACTCTGAGTGAATATAGTTTAAAAGTGTTTCAAAATAAACGGTTACGTAGCATTTTTTAAAAGGACGTATACTTTATTAGGTATATATCTCTTAACTGATTTGTCATTATACCATGTTATATGACATACTTATGTTTAATTCTAAACGGTATGTCATGTAATCAAAATGTAAATACTCCTTTATAAATCATTCTCAGCAGCCATGACTATGTCTAACTTTAAATAAATCATGAAAAACATTTCAGTACAATTATTAACCACACGTTAATAATTCGCTCATAAACTTGTGTCGATGTGATATTTTTTACTTAACATTAGTCAAACATTTTACTGTATATGGTATTTCCAATACTTACTCGTACACGTTTTTAGTGTGTTTGACGTGTGAATAAATGATATGGTGTTAACTGTTATTTAATAATAATATGACTCACCAGCACAAGATCCAGTGACAATAAACTTTTTTCCTTTGAAGTAATCTTCCATTTTTTGTGGTGCTTGACCAGCCATACTCCTGGATAGAATATCGACGGCCATTTTTCCAGCTAGTTTATGAGGTAGTTTGCAAATGGATCGTATCATTTTGAATGTTATTTAATTTTTTGATTGACTTCAAAAAATTAAGCCTCAGTCTTATCAACACTTATTCTGCAACGACATCAATTATTTTTAATAAAAGTTCTGGAATAGTAATAAATTATATAAAATTCAAGTTGTAATCTTGTTAATTTTAAAATTTGTTTTAATAACAACCATAACGTATTTCCTCTGAACGAAATTTAATGTTATTTATATATACATGATATCGAGTTGAATATATGTAATGAATAATAATCAACTATTTATAACTTAAAAATAATAATTATTTAATTAATGTATAAGTACATCATTGATGTACATGATGTATACATTTTTCAATATAATATATAATATATATTTTAATCATCAAATATATGTATGATATAATATATAATTATAAAACCAAACTATAATAATATTCAATATATTTTTATTGATATATAATAATAATAAATACCACCATAAATCGTATCTAAATGTTTCAAATGTTTCAAATCTTATCTGATTTTATTAATTAATTATTATTATTTGAATCACTGTAGAAATTAATAATAATTGCTTATTTCTAATTATGTTGAATAACGCATTGAAATAAAATGGTTTGTGCATACAAATTAATATTATTTACTTAATTGAAATATTGTATTCATTTACTGTTATCTATAATTAGATATGTTATATTACAATTATTACATTATATTATAATACATTTTAATATTTGTAATAAATTATAATGAAACGATAATTGTCCACAATATATTCTAGAATACTCTAGACAATTATTATAATGTAAGTAGAGTTAATTACAAAAGTTCTAGAATATTGATAAAATGCAAATATTACTTAATCATTCATAATCCATATCATTTAGATTACGCTAATTACTATCAATATTACAAACACTAGAGTATGAATATTTTAATGAGGCTTGCACAAAGGATTTGTGAAAACTCATAAAAAATAATTTAAATGAATAATAAGCAATAAAGTGTGAAGAAATGTATAACAGTACCTAATATTTAATTAAATATTTATTTTAATCGATAAGACTTAGCTAATGCCATAAGACAATTATGTTCGAGGTGGCTAAGACATTTTAAAGTTCAAAGTTCAACCTGTTTATTTAATTTAAATATATTTTAATTGACTTATATATTTAGATTTATCGTAACTCAATCATTAATATATTGTTTTAACGTATATATTATACCGTATATATATATTAGTTTAATTTAAAAAGTTGATTACCCACCTAAAAAAATTAAGGTTGGTAATGAATACAATTTGAGAATCTGTTAAATTTCTTTTTGAAATGGAACATATGAATGTATAAATTGCAAAAATTGCAAAAATTGCAAAAATTTACAAAAAAAGTAAGTTTGAACTTTCTTACTTAATTAAAATGTGTATTTTATTTAGACTCTGAGTGGAGATAAATATATTGATTTTACAATGATATATGTTTTTTGAAGTTTAAAAACAATTTTCATACTAGACAATATGCTTCAGGTCGGATCTGACCGTCTAATTATCTATCTAATTGTTACTTTAGGGGTTTAAAGGTGAAAAAATGTCTTGTATTTTTTAGGACAAGTGAAGACAAATAGTAATAAACATCAAGAATTTATACTCGAAACCAGTATTTTTAAACCAACCAGTTACGGTCATATTATGTCGGTGAAACTCATAACATATAGGCTTAAACAGTATTTGAAATATTCAACCAACTACATTCGTAAGGTTAACTCGACACCTACAACTCTACAACAGAGCGGTTACATACATTTCTCCCCTCCTTTCAAATAAGATTATGTATTTAATTTCTAGTCTCGATATTTTATTTTTTGGGAACAATTACAGCTATTTTTATAAGTCATTGAAAACATATGTTCTAACATTTACATCATACGCCTACGAAAATAATATTGAATTCAACTTATAATTTAATTTTAATTAATATTTAAATAAAATATAGGAAATTTTATTGTAAAAATATCAAAGTAGCTTGTATTACAATATCAAATAATATATATATTAGTATTTTAACAAAACAGGCTACACCTATTAAATATATAGGTAAATCAATAATATCAAAATTTTGTTATACTTATTTAATAAGTATATTATATTGTGACTTTATTTGATTAAAATATCTTGAAACAAAATCGAAAAACAGTAAAGAAATACACAAAGACTTACCGTCAACAACGCCGATTGAAAGCAATAAACTGCGTAACGCTGCTTGTGGCGTAGTGAAACTAACTAACGTATTGCAACGAACGCACGCGTGCTGATATAGTAAGCATTGTTTTTTTTTTTTTTTTTTTTTTTTTTTTTCCCGTAAGTTGTAGCGTAGCCAACCGCGTTATGACGTCATCGACATGTGGGGGGAAATTTATATGAGTTGGTAAAATGAAAAAGTAGTGTGCCTCAAAACG
The DNA here is from genome assembly GCF_037042655.1 of Diuraphis noxia. NCBI lineage: Eukaryota > Metazoa > Arthropoda > Insecta > Hemiptera > Aphididae > Diuraphis > Diuraphis noxia. Next base: position 67,797,899 of record NW_028301712.1, on the reverse strand, counting down.
TATACAATACAAATATTATAATATGTATTAAGGTGTTTTAAAAACTATTTAAGACAATTGTGTAAGACTTATAGTGAATGTTACACCCAATTTTGACAAACAACAATTCAACATTTATGTCATACATTTAGAAACTCATTGGATTCATTATTGGGATATTTGAAATTAATATTTTAAAACAAAATTATAAAATATTACAGAAATATAACATAATAAAAATTTCGCAATAAAATGTTTTACAAATATTGAATAAAATTTACTATAAATAGTTTATTATAATTAAATACCAATTTTTATATTTTGCTTTTGCAATAACTGAAGGTTTTATATATACTCTTTGAAAGAGATATTTGAATGGTTTCACTATTGGTCTAAATAATTGCTGTTTAATGAAATAAAAAATAGTGCTTCGTTAAAACATTTTTGATACTTAATTTTTTTTTTCAGACACGCAAAACAGAGTGACCTACATACATACATACATCACTTATGTTCGTACTGTACAATTTTAAATTATTACTGTTCGAATACAATTGATTCAATTAAGTTTGAAAAATGAAATGGAATCTGCTAGTTCAAGGTCAATTTTATGAATTTTTTTTGTGAAATTTTAAATTTTATTTAATAGAATAGTATTACGCGTAACGTACTACGTTATTATAAAAATTAAAATACTATTCTATAGATGACGTACACCACCTAACATAATCGTTTAGACCTGATTAGGACAAGATCAAGATTCTGGAACACCAATGTATATTTTACCGTCAATTATGTAAATTAGGTAACGACGTAAATGCCTAGCCCATATCATGGACTCATCTAACACTAGTAGAAAATATAGGAAATGTTGTGAAAATCAAATATTTTGCTAATACATTTACTACAATGGCTAGGACATTACCTTAATGTCTAATATTGATTGACAATGCTGATAATTTTGTTTATAGCAAAACATTAAAATTGGATCAGATATTTAATAATATAAGATAAATTATACATAATATTGCATAAATTAAATAAATTGAATCATTTATTATCATAATTTAATGTACTTTTCACTATTTGTGTACTTTTAAGGTAGGTGAGTACTATTGGTAAGATACTTGATACGAGTACATGTTATGCAATGTACTAACAGTTGTTCGAAAATACAAATTACAAATAACAAAATACAAATACAATTTGATTTCAGATGCTTATTAAAAATAAATGTTTTTTTTTGTACCTAAAATATTTTTCAACTGCTATAATAACGACTTATAAGATATAAGGTAATTTGTAATGCATTTTAAAAATTTTCATTGTACCAAAATTTATCATTCATGGAAAAAAAATTAAATAATACAATTTGAAATTGGTATAAACTATTAATAGTCCAAAACGAGTCAAAATATTTTGAAAGTTATATCATGTATATAAAATGATAAAATTGAAAAACAACAAAATAAGATAGTCGTTCTTAAATCAGTTAAATATTCATTTCCATAAAAACTAGAACTTCAAACACTCAAACAAAGACTGACTTTTAGGTAAACATATGTTTTCTATCAAAAGTAGAAAAATGTATGAGAAACTTAGTATCAAATTTTTACAAGTATTTTGATTGATTAATTAAAAAATCTAATTAAAATCCAAATTTTCATATTCAAATACATTTTTCAAAATAGTATGAAAATTTTATATCATGTATGGGAAATGCTAATATAAACATTTATTGAAAATATACGTATTACCTACAGTTATTTTTTTAAGAAATTACGGTTGGCAACGGAAACAGTTATAAACACAGTTTTAAAAATCTTGGTACCTACAACAAAAAAACAAAATTGATTTTTTTCGAAAACCGGTTTTGAGTAAAACTAAAATCTTCTTTTTTCATTATAATTTTTGTTTTTGTTGGTACTATGCTTTTTAAAACTAATGAGAACTGTTCTCGTTGCCAACCGTAATTTCAAGAAACATTATATCACCATAATGTATTTCATTGTAAGTGGTTTGCATATTATTTTATTGATGGAAGTTTTAGATTCGTTCGTCTTGTTTTATTATATAGTTAATAAGATGTACTGTGAAAACTCGGAATAACGTACACTTTAGGTTACCAAAATATCATCCGTTATTTGGAGGTATCTGCTATTTAGAAGGGATAAATCTTATAAATTTCATAAAAGGTTGGTAAAATGTAATTAATTATTCTAATAATAGGTACATTATATCAAAAATAATTTTTATGTAACTATTGAATTGTTTGATGATAAAATCATTTTAATTTTTTTAAAATATATTTAAAAAAAAAATACATAAATTACTATTAAAACATTTGAATGAACTCATCACGAAGAAAACCTTCACTAGGTAACTAAATAAATCAACTTGACATTGACTGTCAAATTTTCCATGAGGGATAAAATGTTGATACAGTGAAAAATTTTAAAATGCATTACAAATACCTCATAAGTCATTATCTATTATAGCAGTTGAAAAATATTTTAGGTACAAAAAAAAAACATTTATTTTTAATAAGCATCTGAGATCAAATTATGAAAAAATTCATCAAATATCAACAAAAGTATTTTGTAGTTAATCGTTTATAAAAGGTTCACCTTTTAATTTTTATACTTAAATTTTAAATTGTTAAAAACAAATTTATCATAAGCATTATGCGATAATCAAAACTATTAAAAATATAGATATTTTTACTATAGATATTTTAAGTTCAAAACTTGTATTAAAACGAAGAATAACGATTTTAGTTACTTTATTGTGATTTAAAAATATTATTTGTTGGTAGTTGTAGTTTATTGTATATAAGTAGTATGTTATTATTAAACGAGTAGGTATTGTATACAAAATGATAATTTCAATTTCAAATACAATTTTTTGGAAAAAAATTCATCTAAATTAAAATATAGGTTCGTAATATATAGGCTGAGGGAATTCATTTTCATATATTATCATTTTATGTAATTGAATTAAAATGTAACATATCCATTCCAGTGACTCCTTTAGACACCTCTATAATAACTCACTGTACAATGGAGCGGTGCCCACTTGTTGAACTTTTTTAAATTTTAATACGACAACATATGTTTAAATAAACTCTGATAATCCGAAACAACCTTTCAAATTATTCGAATTCATTTGAAAACTATTTTTATTTTTAAATTTAGCTAATTAATTTTAAAATACTCAATTTCAGGAAGCATATACATTAAATATAGCCATATAGGTACTTTCCTATTGAATGTTACTGCGATAATTCTTAAATTTTAAAAATCACAACGAATCACGTTATATAATCAACTATTGAGAGCTGACCTCTATGACATGTCTATAGTTACAACATTATATTAATATTTGATATTTTGTATTGTCTTCGTAAATTAAGTTCCACGTGTTTTTTACGGCTGTTCTTTGCATTGTGTTTTTATTGTATTACATTCCTGAGTTTCTATCATTAAAAAAACAAAAAACAAAAAAAAGCGGGTAAGTCGTGGATGTCACTCTGCTGTACAGTAGGTTACTGTAATGGATGGGATTAAATTTGAATGCAATGATAGGCAGGGCCGGCTCTAGTGATTGTTTATACGTAGGCAAAACTTAATTTTGCCGCCCCTGTATACTAATCGTGTTTCTTCATGTCAAAAAATGCCGCCTTTTAAAAAATAATGTTTTTAATGCCGCCGTAGGCTTGTGCCTACGTCGCCTACGCCTTAAGCCGCCCCTGATGATAGGTATCATTGTATACGAAAAACGATTCTGAACAGAGATGATTTGTCAGTCTAGGATATATTATATTTAAATATTGTCATATATTCTATTTTGAAACAAATATTTTATTTTTCAATTAAGACGCATTTTGCATAAGGCACGGTTAATCAATTAGTGTAGTTATCATATAGTTATCATAATTCATAATACCTTATATTATCATAGATATACGAATACCTACCTAGTTTGAGGATAAATCGTTATCATTACGCGATTTCATAAAAATTTAAAACTCAAACGCTCAAAACATTTTTCCTATAATGACACTTCAAATTTTCTCTATAGCTATTTGAAGCAAAACTTATGGAAAACTTGGTGTTAAATTGTATAACCTTAGATATAAATACAAACAATATTATAAATTTTGAACTACAAAATAATTTGCAAATATTCATGGTTTTGACGAATTTTTGCCAATATTTGAAATTCAAATGCTAATAAAAATTTAATTTGAATTTCCAGTGGAAATTTTTTTTGTGATAAAGATTGAAAAACTTGTAAGGAGCCTTGTATTAAATTTTTAAATCTTAGGTATAAAAGGAAAATAATTTACGAATTTTCGTGATTTTTACGTATGTTGTCAAAATTAAAATTTGAATGCATGTAAAAAAAAATGTAGCTATATATTTCTTTTATTTTTCAACTGCTATTGCAAAACTATATTATGAGCCTTGTATTAAATTCTCAAATCTTAGAATTAAAAAGAAAAACTTTTATGAATTTCGATCTAAGTTGATTTGAACATCGCCGTAATTTTTATGTATTTAGTCAAAATTTGAACTGTATACCTATGCTTATCAAAAAAATTTGTGACTATATATTTCTTTTATTTTTCAAATGCTATTGTAAAACTATTTTAGGAGCCTTGTATTAAATTTTCAAATCTTAGGTATAAAAGGAAAATGTTTTATGAATTTCTAGGATAAAATAATTTACAAATTTTTGTGATTTTTACGTATGTTGTCAAAATTAAAATTTGAATACATGTAAAAAAAAAATTGTGGCTATACATTTATTTTATTTTTCAACTGCTATTGTAAAAATATATTATGAGACTTGTATTAAATTCTCAAATCTTAGAATTAAAAAGAAAAACTTTTATGAATTTCGATCTAAGATAATTTGAAAATTGCCGTAATTTTTATGTATTAAGTCAATATTTGAACTTCAATTACTAATAAAAAAAAATTGTGCATATGTATTCTTATAATTTTTTAATCACTATAATAATAACTTATGAGGAAGTTTGTATTAAATTTTCAAGTATTTTGACGGGGCCAAAAAAATTTTATCGACACTTCAAAAGAAAATTTTCAGACAAATTGAAAATTTCAGTCGTCTATAAATATGTCAAAAAAAAGTCAAAATATTTTGAAAATTAAATCATGTAAAGAAAATGCCAATCCTAATAACTGGTAAAATTTTCAAGTATCTAGGACTTATACTTTTTGAATAATAACAAATATTTAAAATCGTTTCAGGATAAATCGTTATCGGTACGCTATTTCGTAAAAATTTAAAATTCAAACGCACTTAAAATTTTTCCTATAATGATGCTTCGAGTTTTCTCTATAGATACTTGAAGGAAAACTTATGGAAAACTTAGTGTTGTATTTTTAATCTTTAGTTATAAACACAAAAAATTTTATGATTTTTCAACTTCAAAATTACTTGCAAATTTTCGCGTTTTTGACAGATTTCGTAAAAATTTTAACTATAAACGCTTATAAAAAAAATTGTGACTTACGATTTTTAATTTTTTTTAGCTACAATAAGAACAACTCATAAGGAACCTTGTATTAAATTTCCAAGTTTTTTTGGTCGTCCAACATTTTTTTACCGACACTTCAAAAAAAAATTATCAAAAAAGTCGAAAATTTCAGTGGTCTATAAATAACTCAAAAAAAGTCAAAAATTTTGGAAAATTAAACTGTATATAGATAGCACTACCATAAACATTTGTTGAAAATTTCAAGTATTTACAGTGATTAGTTTTTGAATTACAACCATATAAAAAAATCAATTTGGTCGAAAACTGATTTTACGTAAAAATTCCCGTTTTTCTGTCATTTTTTTTTTTGTTTTTCTCGATTTTTTTGAAAAATGTTGGAAAATGTTCACTTTTGACCTCTATAATGCACCAAGGATCTTCACTTTTACATCGGAAACTACCCCCAAAGTTTGAAATCGAAGCATTATTTCGACTAGTTATGCTGTACACAGACACAAAAACAAAAAAAAAAAACACACATCATTGTAAAATCAATATATTCATCACTTCGTTCAGAATCTAAAACATTTTATTCATAAAAATAATTAAATTAAATTTTTCCTGCTCAAAGTTTTGTTTAAACAATATTCCTCCACAATAAATAAAGGTAGTTCATGAATAGTTTAAATACGTACAAAGTTCTGAAATCATAAAATAAAATATTATCTATGAAAATAATCAAAATACAAAGTATTTACCTACTTATATATGATGTAATAGGAAGACCTGAAAAATTCATTCATTGCTGTTCTAAGCAATAGTGATTCAAAGCTGAAAATTAAAAAAAAAATTAATTTTAATTTTAATGTTTTTAGAAAAATTTTGATTCTACACAAGAACATGTATCTAAGTCATGTTTTTTATTTTTGAACTTTTTTAAAACTTCATTTTGTTAAGTTATGTTGATCCAGTAATAAAATAAAAATTCTAAACAAAGGAGAAAAACAACAATGCACTTCTTGTGGAACTGTACTCTCAGTTAACCATGTAGATGTAATTACCGAATGCCTTCAATACGCAGATGAACAAAAAAATTTCGAAATACCCAACACACTAGTTGCAGCCCTCGGACCCAACGCAACTACCACCACACAAATCCTTAAATTCCTAAGCAAAACAAATCTTTATGATAAAATTTAAATCTAAAAAAAAAAAATGTATTTATAAATAACTATAACTAATGGTCGTCACCGATGTTTATAAGAACAATAAAAAAAAAAAAATTCTTATTCAAAAAGTATAATTTAATTAAAATATGTTTATATTTTTGAATAAGTATAATTGTTAAAACCTGAATATTTGTCAAAAAAATGTATTACTTTTCAAATTAATAAGTCTTGCATCATAAAAACAAAACATTTTAAAAAAATCATAAAAAAACAAATAAAATGATTTCAATAATTAATGTTTTTACAATCAAAATGTTTAAAAAAAAAAATAAAAATAATAGCCCCAAAGTTATATCATTTGTTGAGTACTCGTGTTACACCCTATAATATACGATGGCATAATAATTATTATAATTGATAATATTGTGTAGTAAAATGCCAAATATAAACCATCATGATAAAAGAGTTTAACATTGTTTAAGGCGATTTGATACCGACCTGTTTTAAGGAGTCAAGTATAGGCAATTTTTACATTACGCGCGTGCAAGGCATGGTTACATGTTGGTAGTAATTGATTACATATTAGTGTGAGTGACTCCTGCACCAACACTCACTTAAAATAAACACTCAAGCACGCCCATGCACAATGCCATGTCAACGTGTATAACGTAGTGCGCGCGAGCAAAATTAAACCGACTATTTTTTCGACTAAAACATCCAATCTTTTATCCATCAGTCCAATGGACCTGATAATGCGATAAGACATTTAAAAACTGATTTTGATTCGTTATTATGTCTTCTTGAAATCGGCCAAGTCGCTTTTTAAAATTTACAATTTTAACTCAGAGTTGTAACCAAAACTTACAATTTTTTTTAAATTTCGAAATTTTTCAATCCATATTTAAAATATTAGGAGCCAACATTTTAAAAAGTGGCGTGCCCGATGTCAAGAAGAAATAATAACGAATTCAAATCAGTTTTTAAATGTCTTATCATGTTATTACAGGTCCATCGGGCTGATAGACAAAAGATTGGTATGTTTTAGTTGAAAAAACGGTCGGTATCGAATCGCCTTTTAAGGGTAGACATTTATCGCGTTCCAGGAATGACGTATTTTAGCCTTTAGGTATACCTATCTAATATTGGCATTTGCAATATAAATCATAAATGTTTAGTAAAGAGTAAAGACCGTTTAATTTATGATATTGAGCTATATGCTATATAATAGGTACCTATTACACACAGACGTCTATTGTGTGTGCACAGTGCTGTCTGTATAATAACTAACAATTATAATTTATAAGCCTTATGATTTTCAATAAAGACATAAAATATATAATATATAATTCATTACGTTGTAGGTATAAAGTATTTAATATGAAATATAAAATTAAAAATGAATTTAAACACATTACATGATATAATATACGTTATGACGAGACTGCAATCCCAATATTTTTTCAAACCATCCTTAATAGTTCATAGAACACAAATATGAATAACTGTGAAAAGGTAATGAATGCAGAGGTGTCACGAGAAGGTTTATCACTATCTCTCATAGTGTACAATGTTAAAATGTGATGTTGCATCAACATTATAGTGGTTAGTGGTCAGTGCATGTGTGCCCGCTGGGTGTTGCCGGGGTATGGCCCCCGCTATTTTAATTATTATTATTAATCGTTTTATGAGCACTTGTAAAAAAAATTAAATCACAATATGTGCTGTGTTTTGAAAGATTTTTGCATGTACTCCCCTCTCTCTCCCCTGGTTTATGTGGACACCCTTGTCCGTTGAGATTCTTGTAAAGAGTTTGATATTTCGTAGTTATTTGCACTTAACATTTAGATTATAATTTTCAATTCAGAAGAAAATACGTTGACAGTCATGTGATTTTTACAATTATGTTACTGAAATTTTCTATGAATTTTTATTCAAAATCTCATATCAATATTATATTTTCAATGATAGCTCGTTCAAAGTGTCGATCACGGTGAAAAGAAGATATAAGGTATTAAGAGGACGCCACACCCGCATGTGTTGTCTCCGTCGTACAAGTACGTATAGCATAGCAAATGTTACGCTCAGCAGATCACGTTTATCTCCTTCAATTTAAAATTTAGAGTGAATTGACCTATTATAAAAATATAAGGCAAGATAATTACCGAGGGCATCTCATAGGCGTTTTATTATATTTTATTAATTTTAAAGCGAGTAATGAGTATTTTAAAATTGTAAATTATTTGTATATCTAAAAATACTCATAACTCGGTTTAAAATTAAAATAAAAATCCTATGAGATGCCCTCGGTAATAATCTCGCCTTTAATTTTTATAATAGGTCAATTCACTCTAAATTTTAAATTGAAGGAGATAAACGAGATTTGCTGAGCGTAAAATTTGCTATGCTACGCACTTGTACGAAGAAGACAACACGTCATGCGGGTGTGGCTTCCTCTTAATATGATGCCGCTCTCGTACTTACAATGATACGACATTGACGTAAAAATTCATGGCAGGTTAGGTTGTTTACCTTTTATCACTAGAGTGCGCCACCATTTATTTGCACGAATACCGATTTACCTAACCCACTGATTTAAACGACACACGTTTTAATGTCTATTTGCATTTAATTTTTATTCAAATTAATTAAATGTTGTGAAAATTACATTAATTTGTTATTCCATCACAATATTATATATTATGTTATATTATTGTATATAATATATTCTAAAAATAAACAAAAGTATTGGAATAAAGTGGGTACAGTGAAACCTGACTATAAAAGACATTCATGGGACCATCATTGTGCATTTATGCCTATGATACCAAGACCGTAAAAGGCACCCATAAGGCATAAAGTTTTTTAAAGTATGGCATCTAATTCAACTTATTCAGTAAATATTAGTAAATTTGTAAGCTACAGTAACTATCAGTAAATTAGGTACATTAAAAAGGAGATTTTGGTATTTTAATATAGGTATAAAGTATAAATATAATTAATATACTCTATATATTTTTGAATGCTGCACGGTAGATATTTGTTTTTGTACAAGCATAAATATTGTAGATTACCAATCATTAAAGGTATTCAAAATCTTAAAAATTGCAGTAGAAGCTCTTTTGTGTTCTACCTGAATATTCCATATTATGTAGTTCTAAAATATCAAAATTTACCAATTTATATACTCTACGTTACAATCAATGAGTGACGATAAAATTAAGTTTACATAATTGATGAAAAATTTTTAGATCTTAAGTCGTAAGAGTAATGCAAATTCGATAAAAAAACATTACTTTTGAGAAATATGGTCATACGTCGTGAAATAGTTAGTTTTTAAAAAAAATGTTTATGCATGAAGAAGATTATCCAATGCGAATTGGACTTAAATTAAAATCTATTTTTTTTTTTTAAGTTGTTATAAACATCTATACAAAAGGCAAATAAAAAAAAAAAATCTATGTCTGAAAGTTGTTTATAATTTTTTCTGTCGTTATTTTATATTAGTTTATTCAAAAATTTGAGTCTAATGCTACCTGAATGTCCTAAATAAAGTTTTCCTCTTTCAAATAAAAAAAAATATAAAAATTCAGCTATTCTACGAAGCCTGCCAGTTTATTCTGTAAAGTAGTCTTGATCTTTGAATAGTCTATTTTATTCGTCTGTGCGATCTATTGTACCTATGGACCAAACCATGGTTAGGTAAGTAACGTAAGTCATAATTATAAATTACATGCATTTTTGTCTTTTAATAAATAACCGAATCCAATACCATTTAATGTGCATCTAAATGTCCCTCATAAAACTGTAGCTCAGGCTAATGACCTCAGTTGTCGAAGTCTTAACCATAAAAAAAAAAAAAAAAAAAAACTGTAGTTGTAGGTATAATAGTTAATTTGTCAAATAATAATTTCGGTTGGTTAATTTAGAAACTTAAATTGTAGTAAACACAAAAACATAGTGGAATATATTATGCAGCTATTTAAACGGAGGTCGGATTAAGGTTTTAATTCACCAAGAATTATTGTATAGTTACGCCCATGAATTTTAAATAAAAACTTGACCATATTTGTTAACTTGCTATCGTTTATAGAACCATTTTATAATTCCTAAAAATACAATAATTTAATATTAATAGGTAAGTATATGTACTAATGTACTACACTACAGAACTAAATACACGCACAAAAAAATTCTTAAATAATAAACTAAGATTTCATTTTATTTTTTAAATTGAAAAAAAAATTGTGTAAACAGAAAATGCAATGTTAATAATTTTTTGAACAAATATTACAAAAAATAATCAATAACTCATGAAATTTAAATCTAAAATTAATTAAATTACGTTTTAAATCTTAATCGTTTTATAATTAAAATAATTCAATTTTTCTCTCGTGATAATATTCAGACCGTTCGTATTGTGGGTATGTGTTGTTTCTCAAGTAATCCATATTTAACTGGCCAAAAATCCACCGTCTACTGGAATTGAAACACCATTTACGTAAGTAGAATAGTCACTGAGCAAAAATAGAGTCACATTTGCGACGTCATCACATTCTGTAAATAAATATATAATAATTATAAAGTGGCAGCTAAAGCTATAACATAAAAACAATAACATATTGAGAATTTATAATAGTATTTTATTTAACTCTATGAATTCAATATAAGTTATACTTTTTAGACAATATAGTAAAGTCTGAAAGTCTGTTAGCAAGTATGTAGGTACATTTATAAGGTTATATACGTCCAGACATTAAGGATTAAGATTAAGTAAATATTTGCAAAATTAGAATAAAAATCATCCAAGTAAAATATTGAATATAAATAGTTTTACATTTTGTAATATACATGGAAGAATATGATATTAAGTTATTAGGGATTTTTTAACCCCTATAATAGGGTGGGTTGTGCATAAATTTAGTTTTGGCTCACTATAACCGAATATATTTTCGTTCATTTAAATTGATTTAAATGTCATTAATTAGAAATAATATAGCTCAAGTTAATCGTTATATTAATATAAATACTGTATGTTATAAAAATGTATAAAAATATATTTTATGCTTATTAACGAAATTAAAATGATTTCTTTTATGATATGGTTTTTTTTTTAAATTCTGTAAAGCTTTTGTGCTTGCATAAAAAATATGTTCAAAATTAATGAGTGTAAAACCCTTAAATTAATCATTAAATTTTTAATTTATATATGTTTTATTTTTAACTAGAGCGAAACGAAAACGGTAAAAATACAGTTTAATTTTAACCCTGAAGAATTCGGGTGATTAAGCGAGTTACATATAAAAAACTATTTATATAAACAAATTGCATCTAATCACTTCTCAGGAACGCATTTTAGATAGGTACTATTTAAAACATTTATTATTTATCGTTCCTTGCATTTTTTTTAAATCTAGAGGAAAATACATGATCCAATATCTTGCACAATAGCATTCAAGTTACTAATAAAATAATAATAAGCGTTTGTATATTATATTAAAATGCATTGGTATAATTAATTTGAAATTACCTAGTATGGTATTATGGTATCGAATTATGTGTTTTCTAAACTCTGTACTTATAAAAGGTCATATTTTATTTTATAACTGTAGGTTAGGTAAAGAAATAAGGTTAAAATAAATAAGAAATAGAATTACATGTAATACAGTTGAGTACTTAAAAATGAGTTATTCGCTGGAATTGAACAGTTTAATTTAGTCCATAATCTTTTAATTAAAATATGTATTACTATTAGGTTTATATATTAACAAAAAAAAAATTAAAGATTGCATAATTTATATAAGTGCCTAGTTCCTATATATATATTAGAATGATAATTATAATGCAAAATACAGTTGGAAAAATTGAGAAAGATCGTATGAATGGACCTTATACAACCTTATTTATGAAGAAGAAGCAGAATAAAAACAAGCAGAAAAAGAAGTAATTGCTGATTTAGTACAAACAACTACTAGGAATATAGTTGTAAATCAATGAAATATAATTCTATGTTATATTTATTACTTACCAGCAAATCGTCCAATTGGTATTCTACTTAAAATTGGATTGGATTTCTTTGGGTCGGACCATGCTTTAGCACCCATTTTTGTCATAACCACGGTTGGGTTGACGTTGTTAGTACGGATACCCAAAGGTCCCAGCTCGATACTCATAACTCTTGTCACTTGATTGACTGCACCTTTTGATGCACAATACGACGTGTGGTCTGGAATAGCTCTCTACAATGATAATGTAATAAAATTAATACATCATATAAAGAAATTCACCTATTATATTTTTAATCATGATGTTTAAAATAATTCACAAAGTCAATAAATCGTTTTAAGATTAAAACATTTTGTCTAAATTTAACTCAAACCTAATAAATTGTTCTAAATTTATTGTGTTTTTGTATGTGCACAATGCAGTTTATACATACAATGCAATAATTTTGATATAAAATCAAACTTCTTTTAGTAATTTTACTATTTTAGTAATGTTATAAGATTGTTGTTAATAAATTACTTCAGTGTATAATATTAGACACTCTTGGAAACATTTTGCTAATTTTATTTATTAATAAAAAGTAAACATTTTATAACAAATAAATAAAACCGATAGTTTTTTCACTTCTATTTATATCAAAATAAATACATCAGATATACATTATCATACGTATTTTATGATGAATTAACCATTAATATATTAATATATTATAAAAGCATGGAAATGACGAATTGTCGAGTTTCACGCACGAACATCATAAATTAAAAGTGTAATAACAATTATATTATATTATAATAACGAATACAAATAATTAATGTCAACTGTTGTAATTTCATAATACTAATGTTTTAGCATTATCTATTAAATTCACAGTTTAATTGTGGATCGACCACAATAAGTCAATAACCGTTAAGTTAATTATGGTTAATTTTAATTATCGATATCATATAATAATATGTTAAGCTATAAAATACTACGTTTTTTACGTATTCAGATAATAGCTTATTAATAGTAATAATTTAACGGGGTCAATATTAAACCATAGTAATAACAATACAATATGTAATTATTATTTCATGGGCTTAATGCTGCTCACGGTAAAAATTGATAGGCATACCTATATTACTAGCTGTTTTAAATCCATATGGATCACGGATTTTTATGCTCTAAAAATATCAAAAAACCGATCACATAATATGCAGGCGAATTCATAAAAAATATGCAAGATAAAGAACAGTGTAGCTAATATTATGGTAAAAGAGTGCACAATGTTAAATTGACAATTATTATTATCTCATAAATTGATGAAGTATTAAAACAAGTTAAAGGACTTATAATTAGAAATGTTATTAATTAACTCATATATTTTCCAATCACTATTTTGTGACTTGTAGTATATACGAAAAAATATATTTGCCATAAGTTTCAAATGAATATGATTCATAGAGATTACTGACGAAAATTCAAAAATTTTACTTCATCGATCAATGATTTTCAACTAATATATTATTATTATTCATTGGTTTAAACATACTTCTGAAATTGTTGAGGACACGTTCACGATGGACCCTTTAATTCCAGCGTCCTTCATGTTCTGTGCTACAGCCTGACTTATGCGAACAATTCCTCTTGCGTTGATGTTTAATGTTCTGAAAAATCAAACGTTAAAACAATATTATAATGTCGATGTGTATTGATTAATTATTCAAGCGAATTAATTTTAATAATTTCTACTATGTCTAATATTGGTAGAAATTCAGTTCATTCTGTAACTTATACATTATAAAACCAGAATCCAAAAAATGATTTTATATGTATTATAATATTGTTAATATAATATAAAGATATGTTAGAATTTATCTACATTTCGGATAATCACCTTTACCATAAAAAGTAAATGTATTCATAATAATATAGTGTATTTTCGATCTAATGTAGGTACGTTTATTGTAACATTCCACTTTTTAAAATGTCGAAAATCCACAAATTATTATCGAAATATTATCGTAATATCAATAAACATATTTAATTGTATTGATTCTCGAAATGTAAATAATTATGAGTGCGTGGCTTGGTGAGGCGCGGTCGTACGCTCAATCTGTGGAAACGCACTGAGCGTACGTACCGGCCGCAGTTGCTAGCTCCCGGATGGGTGACCACCCGGGATTTTTAGCAACATATCCTTGCCACACATATACAAACACGTGTTACAACCCTACCCACTTAAAAACCTACAAACAAATAAACAAAAATAACCCCTACCGTACCACCCCACACCCAATGGCCTATGTCGCAAAGGGTTCTCCTTACAAAAAAAAAAAAAAAAAAAAAAAAGTATGAGTGCTTTAATGAATCAGTTTTAATAAAAATATTGTCATTTCATGTTTTCATCTTCGACAAATGCTTTAAAGATTTGTAATGTTTTTTTGATTTATCGATTGGATAGGCTAGCTACTATTTTTTAATGTTAATAAATGTACATATAATATATATGTTACTTGATGATAGAATAATATAATATGTAAATATATAACGTAATGAGGCGTGGTTGAAGAACCAGATGTCCAGCTACTGATACCATTTTAGCTATTTAAGTACATTATATGTTATTACGTTATATTTTACTAATTATAAATTACATTACACTTTTTTTATATCTATATAAAGTTATACTTCGGTACATAATTGTGTACAATAATATAATATTATGATTAACAAATCGCATTGAGCCTGTAGATTCATTATTGCTATTATGGTTTATATATATATATATATATTATATATACGAAATAATAATAACCATGCAAATCAACTTTCAAAATGATAAGATCAAAAGTATTAACTATTATTTGTTATCTTTTTTTTCTAGTACTACGTATGTATTTAATAAGATTTATATATACATAAAAACTTAAATCGACTTCATTTTCAATATAGCAATCCAACAAATTATAGAAAATGTTTAATTATTATGTCTCATTAAAAACGTAATAATTGGGTTTAGATAAAAGCAATAATATAATTAGTGTTTGGAAAGAACGCTTTCGTCATAGGCGTCACTAAGGGGTATCGAGGGGTATTTTTGCTACCCCAGAATTTTGTTTGAGGTAGCAAGGGTATTCATTTCGCTACCCTCAAAAAAGTCTTAGATTATAAAAATACATTCGATGTTTGTTATTCAAATGTGTACGAAAATAGACTATTTATTATTTTAATTGTGATTTATGACCATAATAATTATATTTTGTGATAAGTTCAATACAGATGATTATACAGTATTACAGTGTATTCAGTGCATACACTATACGTCATGCGTCATACTCATACTCTGGATAATCAATGGTCATACCAAGATGACTGCAAGATATAATTCTATAAGAAGAAGAAGAAGAGGTTGACAGTAAACGTTTTCCGAACACGGGTAAACAAGGATCTAACTTCATGTTGGTTTCGAGTTTCTATTCTACAAGGTGATTCTTTTAAGTGGGTACACTAATTATCTCGAAAAGTATTTACTTTTTTCAAAATATTTTTCTACATGGTTTCAAGTTGTTAAAAACCAACGTTTTTATTAAAAAATTACATTTTTAAATATTTTTTATCCTTATCATTTTTTAAGTTTTTTACTTTTTTGAATGACAACATAGAGTTTTAATTTCATATTCTAAAGCAGAATATTTTTCTAAGTATTTTGGTTCATAAAAATCGAATTTAGGGCTAGTAGTTTTTGAGTTATAAGTATTTAAAGTTTAGATTGGCAGAGTGGAGTTACCCCGCAAAATGTTTGTCCACTACTCCGCTTGTCTAAACTTTAAATACATACAACTCATAAACTACTCGTCCTAAATTCGATTTTTATGAATCAAAATACTTGGAAAAATATTTTGCTTTGGAATATGAAATTAAAACTCTATGTTGTCATTCAAAAAAGTAAAACACTTAAAAAAGGTAAGGATAAAAAATATTTAAAAATATAATTTTTTAATAAAAATGTTGGTTTTTTAACAACTTGAAACCATGTAAAAAAATATTTTGAAAAAAAGTAGATACTTTTCGAGATAATTAGTGTACCCACTTAAAAGAACCACCCTGTATATTAGTCCGTGATCATAACTAATAACTGATAAATATTTTACACAAAGTTAAATAGGTAGGTAAATTAAAATGCAGTTTATATCGACGAATTTTGTGCTGAAAACAAACGCCGACTTAATTTAAAATAATAAATATTTTAGTACTCATAAATTTAATAATTTATATAGGTATCAATGTTTTCTTAATGTATATTTGTTCTTAATAAATACGAGTATATTGATAAGTTCAGTTAAAATTTTAACTATTCCTACATATTATGCATTTTCATTATACAAAATAATAATTAAACATATAAAAATATTTTTTTACTTTCTAAAAATAAACTTTACTACCCCAGAATTTAGACTCTAGTGATGCCCATGGCTTTTCGTGTTGAACAATCTTAAAGGTCCGAGCACGATGTTCACGTTGATATTTTGCGAACGACACGTGAAAACGTCACTAATTAATATAATTGAATAGAACGTGAAATAAATAAAAAATATAAAAATTCTTATTGCATTGTACAATGAATATGTAAAAATTCTTATTAACATACAACATAATGTTGTCAAAAGTTAGGATTTTTTTTAATGCATACCTATTATAAGGTATTATAACCATTCATACAATTTTAAAAATATGTGATACAAGCTAAGTGTTCAATGCGAACAACTAAATTTAGTATTTATTTTATGAGTCAAGACTTATGTCGTTTAATTAATTTTTATAATTATTTTAAATAACTAAAGTAATAACTACTGAAATAAGATAATGTCGACTTTTAAGAAAGTTTAGAATTTAAATTTAAAACATTCTTGCCTAATAGAAATATTTAAAAATATATTTCAGTATTTTACAATAATAAATTATTATAATTGTTAGTTTAATATCAAATACTTATACTAAGTAAAAATAATGAAAAAATCTTACTTATCCCATCCTTCTTGTGTCATGTCAAAGAAAGATTCGATGTACGCAACTCCAGCATTGTTCACCAAACCGTGGACGGGTCCCAATTTTTTAATTATATCATAGGAGTCCCATTCACCCACATCTGCACAAACTGGAGTTAAGTTAGGCCCAGCAGGAGGTAATTTCTTTGCGTCACGTCCAACAGCGAAAACGTGAGCACCCAATGCCACTAAGCGTTTAGTAATCGTCTCACCAATTCCTGTAATTGCAATTTAAAGATTAAAAAAACTAAATTAAAATATTGAATCATATTATTTTATAGTTAAATCATTTGGTTTTCAAAACGCTATAACACTACGATTTAGCGCGCGATTTAGGAAAATTAGTTTCGTAGAATTATATTGAAATAACGACAGGTTTGTAGAAAACTAGGTATAACTTTTGAGTGTACTAAAAGTGAGCAAAATAAGCTATAGGTACTCGTATATTCAGGGTGGTTCTTTAAAAAGTAAACATTCATTTACGCCAAAAAAAATGTTCGATATTCTAGAATTCGTAGAATTCACGTCTGTGAAGATACCTACTTTCGATTGTAAATAACCCATTATAATGTACCTACACATCCGATAAGTGATCGACATCATTATCAACGGTCGACGAATGACGACAAATTAGATTTTCTAGAGTTCAATTTATTGTTGCTCAACTAGAGAATACAAATGTTACTTTAAGAGATAGTTTATTGCTCATAGAAACTATTAAAATTAAATTCGAAGAAGGAGGGTCAGGGATAGATTTCGCTAGATCTAAACTTACAATTACTGTTTTGTCAAAAATTGAGAATACTCTACATTGAAAAAATCGTAAAAAATTGTATCTTGTGACGTAGAAAGAAGTTTTTCCAAATACAAAAGTATGTTTCAAGATAATCGTAGAAGGTTTTAATTCGAAAACTTAAAATCGGTTTTTATAACTTCATGCTGGTACCCGTCCGATAATAATAATATAATATAATTAGTATAAAATATAAAAAATGTTAATACAATTTAATTAAAATAATGTTATTTTGCATTTTTTACTTAATAAACATTTTTAAACAAAATATATATTTAGATTTTGTGTAATATTTTTACTCAAACCCATAGTTTGTTAATTTGTAAAAAATATTATTTAGCATATTTTTGGCACATTATTTATGATATAAATCTGAATATTATATAAATTTTTATTACATATAAATTTGAGCCCTAATTATAAACTACCAATCGCGTTTCCGTATTAATAAAAATAATAAATGTATAATTTTTTTTTGCGAACGATTCTTACCCGCGTTAGCGCCGGTGACGATGAACTTTTTTCCCTTAAAGAATTCTTCCATTTTAGCTAGTTTTGAAAGCTCGTGAATGTGAATGAATTAGTATAATAATAATATTATGGACCGTGGTAGGCTGCAGTCGTACGATTGCGCAGGTATACGGTACTGAAGGTATATGATCAAAGACGCTGGCCGATTGACCGTATTTATATTATTTTCCCAGCCGAACCTGACCGGTTATCTCTGGAGCATATTATATAAATATAATACAATATAATGTTATACATTTGCTATGATCGCTTGTTGTTTTTGTTGTTGTTACTTTATTCGATTTAATTACCAGCCGACGAAACCAATTTAATTACCCACGGTGAATATTATTATATCATAATATAACACTCTCGGGTCGAAGGGCACTAGGTATCAATTTGGTTCGAATGTTATATTATACAATTTTCGTGATGTTGTTCTACCATTGCCACAGGCGAAGGTTACACTGCGATATTTCGTTAAAATAACAAAGTCCATGCAATCAAGATATTATAAATTTTTTTCTTCTTTTTACTTTTCATTATTTCATTGGAACATTTCAATAATTATATGATAACTTATTTATTTATTGTGAAATACGTGGACTGAGTTTTAGATAACATAAGAGTGTGAATGTATTTTATAATGGATTTGATTTTTATAATACCAGACACACCAAACACCATCCATTCATACTAATGGTTAAAAAAAATTTTTCACATATTTTCTTGTTTTTCATCATAAGTATTTGCAACATATATTTTGAGATTCCCCGGTGCTTTATAATTTTTTGTAGATATAGTTTATAACAACGTTCAAAGAACCATGACAGCCAAAACAACAAAGTTACCTATAGAAGACTGAAAACAGTATATATGGATACATTGTCTTATTATCATAAAATATTAATTCTAATATTAATGTTTATTGTATATTATTAAAAGTAAAGTTTATGTTCAAAACATAAGATAAATATATATCAACTTCTTCTTGAAAACACAAAAAAAAACTTTGAAATAAATTATAAACTAGTCATTTATTGCCTGTGACTGTCTAAGCAGTTAAGTTATAATGATATAGTACTCGTATTATGTGATACACATCCAATTTGTCAATACTTTTATATGATAATACGTTAATATGTATGAAATAATTTCTGTTTAACTAAAAATATAATGTTTATATCACTAGAAGTTATTAATTCATATAACCTTTACATTTAGTTTGAAATTTATAAATGATGATATTTTAACATTTATGAATAATAAGTCTTACACATTTTACATGGACATAATGTAGTAAGTTTGATCAGTTGAAAAATATTACCATATTTATATACCCATTCAATTTTTATGATTTATTTTTATTTTGTTTTATTATTTATTTATCGTATGGCATATTTTGATACATAATATACATAAAAAGTTGTAACACGGAATAATAAAAAAAAAAAAAAAAACAAAAAAAAAATGAAATAAAAATTTTGTTGAGCCATTAAAAAGTTCTAGAGTACTATTACTATGATGCCTCGGTAACAATAATTTTGGAGCTATTCCATGTCAAAATGTACAACTGTACAATAATGACGTTACCTACTCTTTAATGTTGGCTTACATCCTAGCAGTTTCATTTATCTAATGCATGGTTAAAACTTAAAGCAACTGCTATTTCGTACCAACGTTTTATTTAAATTTTGTTTTTGTTCATATTGTATAGCCTTCGACAGCGTTTCCTAAACTTTGCATCACGATACACTAAACATACCTTAAGATTTTTTTCCTTTTTGCATTCATAAAAATATATAGCAAATATTTTAATATTTTTTATTTACTAGAATACTTTGAATATACAATAGATTCCATCGTATATTTGGACATTCGTCGTTAAATCGTATAGATAAATTCATAAACGTGATTTCCGACATCTCTAAAGACATATCGTTTATTAGTTTAAAATTAACAAATATGGGCTATATTCCTCTACAGATGGGGAGATTTTGTTAAAAAAATATGAATGGGTTCTAAATCCATTCTCATTTTGTGTGAAACCTTCAATCTGATTATTAAGTGATCTCGAGAGCTTAATCGATTTGAATTCTAACTTAACATTAAAATCTCTTTTCACAGCAATTCGTACACCAAATTTTGATTAAGTTTAACAAACAAAAGTCGTGAAGGTTTAAGTGAAAACATAAATTTTACGCTTTTCATCCACCTAATTATGAGTTATGTTATGTACGTCCGGATTTTCATAATACACAAGAAATAAAACAAAATACCACAACTATCTAGACGTAGAACCTAACTTCCGACTCCAATTGCCAAAAATAAAAACTGACATTGCTAAACTGTGCTAAAATAAGTAGCCACATACATCACGTTAATCAACAACAAATCATGAATTTTTTCATTCGTAATATTTTCATATTAATAACTATAATTATAAGAAAAATATTTAAACAATATTTTTTTTTTTTTTTACACTTAAAAATGCATGAACTATAATTATAAATTGGTTAGTATTATGTACTTAGCTTATATTGTATTAGGTTTAATCAAAATAAAAATAATCGTTATAAATGAGTATTTTTTTATCTTGTCTTTCGTGGTATTCGCAGCAGGGCACCACTGCTGAAATTGGCAAAAAAAAAAGGGTACCGAGGATAAAAGTTTGAGATCTACATCTCTACAATAAATGATAACCATTGTATATTTTAGCCACGAGTTGTTTTTAAGTATATAATTTGTGAAGACAACTTCATAAATAATAAGATACCACAGATATCACAAAAATGTTATGTCGAACATTCGAATATCAGTATTCGATGCTACAATACCTAATTTTTTTTATCCGTTTTTCCATGGCAAGCTTTTTATACTATTTATTATTAATAACTAATTCATATCTACACAACTAAAGATAATGTATGTCAATGATTAATCGACCTAAATACGAAAATAGTTCTTATCTTGCATGTACCTGTTCGTAGTTACCATTTATTTATTTATTATTTTTTTTTTTTGTAACTTATAAATTATTATTAATAATTTAATTATGATATTCCAGTATTTTGCACAATTTTTATTTTTGTATATTAATAAATTGCCCTGACGAATAGTAAATATCGCTTGCTTCGAATCCACTTCTAGCAGGACTTTATGCGCCATATAAGATTATTATTAAACGTTTTGTGTTGCACGAAAACTTAAACGAATAATTTTCGTTACGTATTGTATTGTAGCATCGAATACTGAAATTCAAATGTTTTAATATTCGAATTATTTACGATAGACCTATTAGAATTCGAATAATTCCCATCACTATAAAAAACGTCATTAGAAAATATTGTGGAACACAATACCTATAGTGTACAATTAAATTTAAAACATAAGTCATTAAACACTAATTGGACTAGTTAAAATAGATAACTTCATTCATATTTATCAAGAAGGTAGTTATATTTATTAATTTTAAATTAACCATAGTCCACACGAGTGTTGCATACTATTTTATTATCATCGATTATTGATTACAAATTTCTTGAACATTCTATAAAATTCGAAAACGTGGACGTGAATATTGATAAATAAATAAATTACGTTTAAAAATTGATTTTATTATCATATTTTTAACTAATGAGTTATATTATAGTATTGTATTTATCAGTTTAAAGGTGGTAGGTGATTATATAAGAAATATAAGAAAATATTTACAATAACACTTTCAATAGGTATTATTTATTCATAAATCAAAAATTAAGTGGTGTACTCTAAGTTTTATATATTTATAATTGATAAGAATGATTATCAAAGAAAAAAAAATGGATACTTCACCTAAAATATGATCAAAGAAGAAAAGACTTCTCTGAATTGTCTGAATATCCGGGATAGTATTTAGTTATTAATTAAAATGGAAATTAGTATAGTTAAATATTGTAAAACTGTCAAGAACTGAATTTTAAAAAGGCGGATATTACTCTGTTATAAAGCATGTATATAAAGTTACTCTAATGTAACGTAAAATTTAATTAAATTATATTATATATTTATGTCATAATTATAAAAACAATTTTGATTGAAGACAGTCCTTCATAAGATATTACTAAGTATATTTAATATTTTATGATATTATTGCTGTTGGCTTTTTAGAAATAAATTGCATTTGAAAATGATATTGTGTGTATACAATATAATAATTATATAGTTACAGAATTTCATGTTAATATTATATTTTTTTTATCACTGCAGTATTAAATACTTCAAAGAAATTTTGTTTTAAATGTTCAATACTTAAGCATAAAAATTTAACCTATCATAAAATATTTCAATAGATTTTGATGAGTTTTGTCAAAATTTGAACTTTAATAACTACATATATAAAAAAATTTAAAAATCTGTTTATGAATCTAAAGTATTTTTCAACTGCTATCACAAAAAATAATGAGGTAATTAATAATACATTTTTAAGTTTTCTGTAAAAACGAAAAATAAATAATAATAATTTTATTAACATTTATAGAAAAATAACTAAAATAAGTTGAACACTTAAAATATCTATAAAAAAAATCTTCTATCAATAAAATAATTTTCAACAATGTATAAAAAAAGACGCAATAAAAATTCTGTACAAATTTAAAATATCCACAGTCATCAATTTTTGATTACAATAAAATAAGAAATCACACAAAAAAAATATCTAGAGTATCAAATATAAAAATTTAAACTTCACAGAACCACAAAAAATTAATTTACTTTGATAAAACACTTTTTTTTTAAATTAACAAAACTTATGATAAAGTATGTATTATAATTCTTAGAAACTAAAAAAAACATTTTTATAAATTTTCTACTCAAATAATTTTCCTAATTACCTGATTTTGACGAATTTTATCAAAATTAATACTGTAGATGCTCATTTAAAATTATATTAAATTTTTGGATTTTTCTTTTTTCTTTAAATATACATTTCACCGAAAAAAAAGTATAATTTATGAAATGTCTTGAATTAAATTTTAAGTTTTTTAACGGAAAAAAAATATTTGTTGAAATTCACTCTAAAAATAATTATAAAATGCCTATAGAGTCAAAATATTTTGAGCATGTTATGGTGTAAAAAAAAATGTAATATCAATAATTGGATAAAATTGTATGTACCTATCTACGATTTTTGTTGTTTTTTTTTTTATAATACACCAAAAATTGAAATCAAATTTATCAACATGTTTTGCGTAAAATCTTACGTTTTCCATCCTTAATTTTTTTTTTTCCGTCGATTTTAAATACTACCGAGAATCGTTTACTTTTGATGATCTAAAATTACTTTTCTACCAGAAAAGATGCTGAGAAAGAACTTTGAAACATTTTTACTGCCCACAGTGGTGACTCCAGAGTCTTGGTTGGGAGGGGGCTAACTTAGAATTCAACAAAACTTAATAACAAAAAGGTTATTTAATAAATAATATTATAATTTATAACAATTCTTATCAAGATGATATTCTTAGTATTCCCGTACTTCGTACAGAAATGTGTGCTACGCAAGTCATCTTTTAAACATAATAAAATAATAATATCATAATTTAATCATATTACCATAATATATTAATATAGCTTATTTACAGCCTTATAGGTTCTTCATAATATAGATAGCAGGTACATCACATATACTTCTATGGCTCTATCTACATACTTGTGCGTGTCGTATAATAGTTGATAATAAAATATGCTTTTTATCCCCCTCTCTGACTGCCCTTTAAAGCTGATGACTCATCAACATACATAAAAAAAATGAATCTAAAAAAAAAAATTCATGTAAAATCTATAAATTCGTCACTCGGCTCAAAATCCAAAATAAAATTTATCTAATTTACCGAATTGAATAGTTATATAACATGTCAAAACTTTGAAAAATGCTAACTTGAACATGAATTTATTACACGAACTATAAAATGTACTACACATACACACACACACACACACACACACACACACACACACACACACACACACACACACACACACACACACACACACACACACACACACACACACACACACACACACAATATATAAAATATAATATACACACAAACGTTGCAGTTTATAGATTATGGGTGACGTTGCCTATTGATAATTTTTGCTGTTGGCCATAACATTTTATAAAATGCTTTAGAAAATAAAATATTTTATAATATACGTAAAATATTAAGTGGAAAAGTATTATAATATTATGCAGATGCCTACCAATATATTACATAATATTTACATAAAATGTATGCATGTCCATAAAATGATTAAAAAATAAACATTTAGATATTTAGTATATATTTTTAATTTAGAAATTTATTTATGTGTATATCCAATATCCATATATTATGTTACGGTTATGATAATGGAGCAGGTTTTTATCGCACTCGATATTTAAAATTTATTTTTTTAATATAACTACAAAATCTAATTTTTGTAGAAATTAACCAATATGTATTAAAATAATGACAAAACTACACTAGTTTAAGGTGTAATATGTTCGCAGAAAGTCTTTTGTAGAATAAAGTTTGATATGTTCAAATATAATAATTAAAGTAAAAATTAACCCATGTTAGTAGCTAGCACATAAATTATTACTTTAGAAATAATCAACGATTTGGAAGTTATATTATGGAGAATATAGTTATTATAATTTTTAAACCCATTAACAGCCAATTCACATCACTATCTAAAATAATAGGTTCATATGTTCACTTAATATTAATATATGTACCTATAGGTACATAGGTTTTATAAATTATTATTATAACTTTTATTTTATCATATTATCATTATTCTATATTATATGACCATTGTACAAAAATCCAATTAATATTGTAAATATTAATAAGCACCTTTTATCTACAAACATGATTATTCCAGTTATATTTAAATGTCTGTACAACATTAACAAGGATTGATAAATAGATGATAATATAAAAATGATAAATACAATATATTTTTATAGTAATATACAGCCATATATTCTAGTTCTAGAAACTCTCCTTATTGTACGAGGAAAACTACTTTCAACAATTTAAATAACGAAGTAAACAGTCTTATAAAAAGTTCATGTGGAAGTCAACCCAATAATACCAATAATATAATTAAATTAAATTAAATCGTAAAAAAATAAAATAAATTAGTGACATTGATGATAATGTGTGTATGAATAAAAAATTTAAAAGTTTAAAAGTCTATATTAAATCATATTTTTAATTGTATATAAGTTTTTCACTAAAATACGAATCGTAATATCGTTGAACTCTGTATCCCAGATACGAACTTATAGCTCAGTTAGTGTACGTATCAGCTATTACTGATGTATTTTATCATAATTATTTTGTTGAATAAATAAATAAAAATGAAAAATATATATATGATGGATAAAAGATAGTAACTGATGGATAAAATAGTCACAGACCATTGGATATATTGTAACGTTATATGTAACGTTATTTTAGGCTTGGCTATGGCTATAGGTATTATTATGGGTCATAATTACACTTATCAAAAAATAGCTACCTATTTTACCAAGTGCTTCATTCACTGATTACGTATGTTTATATTATTCGAAAAAATGTACACTAACTCATTTAAATAAATTGCAAAATTTTTTCAAAATTAAAATAATCGAACATTTTTCATGACTTAAGACCTAAATATTCACAATAATACCTCAGAATTCCATACCCTAGTGATTACATTCAATTACATTCATTACTTAAAGTTTCTTCAAGTCAATTCACAATTCAACAGGTTGAAGTAAATATTGTCTCAACATAAGTTAACCACATCAACGCTACTGAAGACGAGGACGTCCTCATGATGTTTTTCAATAACACCACAGATATAATAGTCTATAACTACTAATTACTTAAGTACTATTCACATCATCATAATGTAATATGTAATACTAACTATTCGTTTATTGCAATTACTAAGACAAAACATGTGCATAACCTTTTATCACCCTTATACATAATAGATAGTGCAAGCTAGGAATGACTATTATTGTACCAAATTAAAAAAATAACAGGTATAATTTATTGAAATTGAAAATTTAATTTAATTTTATATAGCTACATAATACGAATTATTTATAGTTTTTCTGTAAAACATTAATAGTGCCATAATTTACACGTTTACACTTATAAAATAAAATCACGAAAACAAATTTTGGATAACTCTTTTTATAATACAATATTATAACTATAATATAATATTATGATAGATTTTTATTACATTTTTGAACCTCGGGGTATTCAGATTTAAAATGACATACATTTTTAACTAAAAATATATTTACAGGGTGATTCTCCGAGCATGCTCATCCCCTTGTTTTATTTAATAATGCAATCATTTGAAATCCTATATTTACAATTTTGAAATACACTAAGAGACTAAATCTCATATTTTTTAATTCTTGAGATTTTTTTAGTACTTAAGAGGTACCCTATGCTGTGAAAAAACAAATTTCTGTTGAACCCGTAGGCCGTAATCCCTTTTTGGCTGTTAATTACTTAGTTCTAAAAATGTTGACATACTTAATTTAAAATTTAAACGAGTAGTTTTGAGTTATTTAACTTTGTGTACAATGAATAATAAAGTAAGGATAATGAATTTAGAAGATATTTTTTTATATAAATTACATAAAGTTGCAGTCAAACAAAGCGGGCTAGCGTCACGTTCTTCGATCTGATTGTAATATCTTACAATTACCGAAACCACATGGTCAGCCCGATTTTAATTTGAATATGTCATAAGTGATTAATATTAATTTATCAACATAATCATTTTATAAAAATGGTCTAAGTATAAAAATACTAGGTCCTATAGACTATAATACATAATATATTTTATATTTTTCTAAAAACATTAAAGCAGGTACTATTACTATTATTTATAGTATTAATATTTTAATAATTAACTATTCGTTCAAATTTTAAATTAAGTGCATTGCCATTTTTAAACAAAAATCTACTAAATAAACGAAAGTATAAAAGGTGATTATTGTTTTTAAAAGTGAAGTATCGCCACAATTCCTTAAGTAGTACAAAAAAAATTTATAATTTGATAACAGTGATTTGAATTCATTTAATAATTCTAAAAATCAAAACTTTTATAAATTCATTAATTATTTAAAAAATGAGTATTGTTGAATTTCCTTTTTATAGCTAATTGTTATTACATTTTCAAACCTATTGAGGTATTCAAACTTAAAATACTATTCATTTTAACTAGAAAACAATTAATACATTTTTTGTTAATTTTTGTTAAAATGTTAACTTCAATAATTGCACTTGAGCATAAATGGTCGGATATGAAAATAATAGTTTCACCATTCTACGCAGAAACTAGTACTACAATTTTCATAAATACTTAAACGATCTATATAAAATAAAATAAATCATAGGGCAAAGTATGGTGTATTTTATTTATTTTTTATAATATAACGCATCAAAGGTTATAAATTTCAAAATAAAATAAATATATACCAAAACGGAAAAATAGTATAATGTTCGTCAATATTTATTTTTTTTAATTAGACAAACATAAGAATCTAATCGATTATCTATGTTTGAAAACTACGAGCATAATTTTATAATTAATAGTATAGGTACCTATAATATAATACGACTTCACGTGAAACATCGGTGCGACGGTGTATAATATTATAATAATATGATATAATGTGCATACAGGAGTATACATTTACAACGGTATTATAGATAGGTTGATACAAATCTTTTAATGAGTAAAAATAATAATAAATTCACAGTTATGATCGAATATTATAAAATGTTATCGTACTGAACTTGATATTAATTAATACTATAATTAGTTAATCGATAGGAGTACGTACCTACCTATGAATATTTTAGAATCTAAAATTTAGATCAACGATGTTTTACAGTTTTCGATGGCCAACTGCGCGTCGTGTAACATGGGCAATGTCAAACATTACTAAAATTATATATTTTTTAAATTTAGAGTGTTAATATCAGTACCTATGCCATTAAAAATTATATATATATAGGTAACATTGAATGACTATTATGATACAGCAATGTAGGACACTCACGTCATAATATTATACTCATTGGATGTATTCACATGTTTCAACATATTAACTCTATACAAGTTTGTATTTTTCGCTATTAAAATAAATTGAACGTTAATTAATATTATTATAGTGATAATCTTTACCACCAACATGGATTTTGAGGAAATAAACAGAAAAGTGAAATGAAAACATTTTAGTTTAAGATTACAAAGCAAGGATTGAAAATTTGATATAAATTGTTAATATACTGCATACCATGAATATCTATACTTAACTAAATCAATGAGCATTATTATATAAAATTTATTTTAAAATATTAATATTAAATTTTTAGAAAATATAAAATATTTAATCCATATTATTATAATATACATTTTACTAAATCATAAAAATTCACACTATACGAGTATTACCATCAAAACTTAAATTAAAAATATGATTTTATACTTTCTGCCTTTAAGAAATATTATATTAGACAGCGTAATATTATAACGCATTATTAAATTGTTTCAAATGTCCAGACAGATATACTACTGTCTATTACATGCATTATTTACCGTTATTATATTACCACAGATTATATAAAATAATTATAATATTAAAATTATATATTTTATATAATATGTGGTTCTATTGTAAGATATCCATGGAAAATTAATTGCATTGATTATTATACGTTCGGGCATTTAAAAGAATTATCATAAACATTTTTGATTATCAAAAGGGTAAAGAAACGTAAAGAAATAACATAATGGTAATTATTATTTCAGTTTTTAATTAAGCACCTGAAGCTCAAGAACCTGATGTCCGAACTCCAAATCTTGAAATTTTGTTTATGAAATTTCTAATTATTTAAATCATTATAAATAATTATATTATAATATATAATATAACACTATTATCAATGTTAATACAAATTATCATTATTCGATAAGACCATAAGTTATATGTCTACTATAACAGTTAAAACTGTTTTGATCACCAAACACTCTATGATGCATTGATATCAATTTTATATAATAACAACAGGGATGGCCTACCTTATTTTGTTTAAATAATTTTTTTTTAATCGAATTATTTTAAAGAGAGAGAGAGAGTGAAAGAAGGGCTTGCATAGATATTTTAGATATTTACGAAAACCACTTCATCCAATTAAGTACTTTTACCTGACTATTAAAAATGGATTTAAATAACGAAAAAAAATTACATAGATAATATTCTGAATAAGTACAAATAAAAACTATATTTATGACAAGCATACTTAAAATGATGAACCTCGTAAAAAAAAATATATTACAAATACTAACAATTTCAAAATAACAATGCGTTTATAAACGAGTCATATGAGTAATATTTACTAACACATCACAATTTATAACAAACATATTTTTTTTATATTAAATTATAATTTATAATATACGTCATATAGAGGTATTTATAAAATCAAAAACACAATTTATGAATATTGTAAATAAAAATATTTAAATATTAAATATGAAACATATATTTATTCAGTAGCAAACATTTAAAATAAATAGTCTTAAAATTGACCAGAAAAATATAAGTCTATGCTTAGTTTATAACTCAAAAAAATTATCTGACTAGACAAAGTAAATTCACTTGGCAATATTTAGGATAAACATACAATATAGAAATTCGACATGATAAAATCAAAATAAAACACAAAATATAGTAAACATATCTTACAGCGATGTCTTGTGGACAATACTATTATAACATTTCGGCGATAAAATAAAATTATGTATAAAATAATCTATCAAAATATATAATCCGTATGTCTTGACGAGAAAAAATCCAAAAAATGTGAGATAGGTACTCAATATGAGCAATTGATTTTCAGTCAGAAATTGGTAATTCTCTAAAGCAAGCTAACGGATCGTCGATTACTGATTTGACAGAAATGATATAGGGCTGTGAGTATCATATTAAATTGTGTTTTTTCTTGTTAATTTTAAATTTGGTAAAATGTTTTTGAATTCAAAGGAATTATTATTAATATTTTAAATTGGAAATTTGAAGATCGTCGTTGATAATTTCCCAGTTCTACTATTAGTTCTATTATAATATATCACCCAATCGTGTTTTCTCTAGTTAACTATCATCGGATCAGTGTTATAATATTATAAGTTGTGAGAAAATATAATATTTCCAACCCTATCGCCGATTGCCAACGCTAAAAATGTCATTGACCACAAAATATTTTGCAATGGATGATTCAACATTAAAAATGTAATCACAAACTTATATTCAAAACGAAAAACTTGTTTTGTATAATAGTTTGAAATCACACACTTATGATAATACTGACATAAAAATATTAGCTTAATAGAACAAAATTGGACTAATAAAAAGTGTACATATTACTAATATTATTATTGAACTAATAATAACATAGGTATACATAATATAGGTAGATAGTAAGAATAACAGTTGAGAGATTTTTAGGACACAAAATTTCATAAAATTAAAAATGTTTAGAATAATTCCAAGTGACACGAAGTTGAGTATCAACGGTAACACTTGAAAAATATTCTCAGTTTTGTTGTTTACAGTAACAGTACTTGTTAAGTTGCGGTTGAGTTTTTGCGACACACCAACTTTGGTTACCGTATTCATTAATTCTGCTGATATGTTTTTCCTGAATCGTTAAAAAAAACATAAAGAAAAATATCTTAAAACATAAAAATACTCGTATATATTATATTTTTATCTAAACTTTATCCGCAGAATTAAATACGGAAAAATACTTATTTGCACAATATGTAACTTGATAAATTATATAGACATTAATTTGGGAAAATACTCACGTAAATCGTATACCGATTGGTGTTACTATTATACTGGCACGAAAATTCGAACACAGCGTTGGCAGGCTGTCGCGAGATCACTTTTATCTGCAGATATATGTCGGTTATTTTGGTGTTGGCTGACATGTCGGGCACGAATCCATCGGTGTCGGTAGCCTGATGGAATCTCAAAAGCCCTTCGTTGGGCTCCATTTTGTTGGCCCATTCAATCCGATCGATCTCCACCGGCGCACATAGATCAGAGTACTTAGCGTTAAACCTACGTGACAAGATAAAATAATGAGGTACAGCACGATTAAAGATATACAGGTTAGATAACGCCGTACTCAATTTTACGGCCGTCCGCGGTCCGAAAGTGTTACGTTTCATTAGTACATATTTTAATCACATCTATAAAGCGCTAGTAGTAGGTAGGGCTATTATTGTATTAATAATATTTAGATTTATATAAGCATCTATAATAGTAATATAATAGGTATAATAATTGATGTTCAATTTTTTATTTAATGCCTCGAAGTTCTGTACTGTAGCAAAAAAATGTGAAACTTGTTACAAAAATAAAATTGTGATTTAACCTGTTACATATTTATAGGTACATAACTTTTTTGTTTTAGGTTTGATGAAGTTTAATGTAATTGAAGAATCAATAAGTTAGTGTATATTGTACAAACGAGAAATCAAGGCTGGGCTAGTTATAACCAAAATTCGTATATCTAGTTTTATTTCTTATACTAAAATCATTAATTATAAATACTACCTAGTACCTACTCAATGGTAAAATGTTTATTAAAACTCGACATTGCTTCTATAGAAATATAAAGTATAAATTACATACATATACATTTTACAAAAAACTAATCAATCTAAATGTATAAGACAAATTACTTTTTCATTACAAAATATAATGTACATAGTACATACCTAATGTTTAAGAACTCATAAGTTGGTTCACTGTCCAGTTAATTTTGTATTTTGAAAAAAAGGTAAGGTTAGGTAATTATATACATCACTATAGAGATTAAAGTTGTAACTTATCAAGCCCAGCCATGCAAGAAAATATTATAGACTATACACACAAGTTGGTATAGGTACTATTACTACTATTAGTATATTTACATTTCAAATAATATTTAGAATATTTTAAGGTTCCTAAAAGACTACCCAAGACTGCAGCAGTAAAAGTCAATTTACCTTCTTATTAGAATTTGTAAAATATTAATTACTACCCATAAATTAATTATAATATTTTGTTAATATATTTGTACAGGTACACATAACACAAACACAAATACAATATATTATGATATTATAATTATTAAGAATAAAAAATAATAATCGCATATTGAAATTTATTATAAAGCACGTAGCTCTAATTATAATTGTTATTGATTATATTTTATTTGCATATTGCTATTTATCCGGCAAAACCATTGAACTATTATTATAATCATATAATATATATAGTTCAATGGGCAAAACAAAATAAAGCAACCCTACGTACTACTAGCGCCCTACGCTAGTGGTATAAATGTGTACCAGTCAACCGTAACACTTCCGGACCGCTTGGTTGTTGGGCGATAGCTAACCTGTATATTATCTTTAACCGTGGTGCACAGTGGGACTGAAACAGATTAACCACAAATGACATTTTCTTTTAATTGGATATAGAGTATCTATGTTATAATAAAATCAAATCAGGACAACACTCCAAAAAAAAATTGGGCAAGTTCACGTTTTTATGGTACTGAAATAAATTAATTTAATCTCTCAAAAGAAAAATAATATTCCCAAATAATTAGTGGTACATAAAATGTAACGAGTTGACCAAATCTTACAATTCAGAGTGATGTTGAACTCAAATCGAGCATTTCGTTCAACAGCAAACTGAACCCTGACACCAAGTATTTCGTTTAATACTGATCTGAATCTAAACCAAGTTATTAAATAGTAAGATCAAAAATTAAGCTTTTTAGTTTTATGTTAAAACGAAAATTTTGCTCATGACGTGTTTGATTTTTTTGGAAGTTCGATATGCTTTTCGTCCAAGTTCTGTTCAGTTATTTTAAAACTAATTCCGAATTTCAAATTCGGCAGACCAAATATCAAAGTTTGGTCCAATTATTTGAACTTCAAACAGTTTTATTCACCTCTACTTTATATACATGAAATAGTTTCTTAAAATGTTATTTATGGTATTCTACACACATCGACATAATACGCAAGCGTGAAAAAAATATTGTATGTACGTCAGATTTAATTTATCTAACATTTCCATTAACAAATCGACCCTAAAGAAGTTTTGCCCTAGGCCTATATTTTTATAAAACAGTGATAAGTATCAAGATGAATAACGTGGAGAGTAAACCATCGATTGTTTCATTATATTTATCATATTTTAGTAGGTATATTTTTTCACCTGTTGAGAAACTGAGCAAAGTTTGCAGCTGCATCAACGGCCAATGAACTATCGACGCTTATCGGCTGCCACTTCAGACAAGCACACCAATGAGGTTCGATATAGGCGTCTCTACATGTCCTCTCTAACGGTATCTGAAAATAATGATGGTCATTGATTTAGTGTGATTATTATCATGAAATTTCTGCAGCAGAATCTTCAATAATTTGCAACGATGACGGTCATTTCAAAATGACTACCTACACAATCAACAAACGTAGACGATTATCAAAAGTTAAAACCACTTAATTGTGACACTCATGTCCATGATAGTTAAAGCGATTGTTATTGTCGTTTTGCCAATAATTTTTATATGGTTTTCTCCAAAATTTAAACATAATATAAAATAATTAATTATTTAAACAGTTTACACTTTACATTAATACCTTATTGAACAGCGATATAGAGCGCTTGTTCACATCGTCAGGTTTAGGTTCTTCTCGATGCAGGACACTCATAAGTGTTGAATATATGTCGAACGGGGTCGTCAGACGGTTAGTGTTATTGTCCAGGTTGGACGCCATTGCCGGATACTTCCGGTCAAACCATTTGGGTAGCACGAACGAGAAAAATGGCATCCGCTCTTCGAGTTTTCCCTGTTGTGTGTCGCGCACGGAAGCGTACCTAAGAATAGACAATAATAATTAGCATCGAGAACATGTCACCAGGCAAAATCCTATAAATCCGGTAAGTTTTCTTATGATACCTCTGACCGTGATCACTCATAAACACCAGCATGGTGTTGTTCAGGTAACCAGACTTCTCAAACCATTCCAGCCACTCAACCAGATCATTTTCTGCTACTGAAACCTTGCTCGCGTAGTCATGGGACAACTCACCATGGAATGCAAACATGAACTTTGGCTTATCTTCATACACCCGAAACATGTCTTTGACGTAGTTGAGCATTATCTGTAAGTAAACTGATGTCGTTATTGAAAACTTAACAGGAGTTTACAAATTCCACTCAAGTTTTCTACCCTCATTAATCACTTAGGAATCAAGGCAATAATTATATTGAAAAAAAAGATTATGTTTCGTTAAAAAATACATAATTCTAGATAGGTAAAAGAATTATAATTAATTATATAATAAAAGAATATTAATTAATGAAGTTTTGAATATTTATAAGTAAAAAAAAAAAAAAAAAAACAAAACAATAAACACTGCATAATATTTTCATTGGTTTAATAAAGCCATTTATCATATTTTAATTTGGTCTTTTTAACGTGAATTATTGTAAATATCAATGATATACTATCTATCCCATAACTTTGAATTGCAAACAGTCTGTCAGTGCGTCAATGATTAGACTGATTATTAAAAAAAATACCGTATCGCTTTTATTTTTGTGATAAAATTAGTAATTTTAGCAACTTTTCCCTGATTACTTGTAATATAATAAGATTTATTTTATTCTTCGATGCCACTTTTCGTTAATTATACCATTAATAAAATTAAAAAGATGGTGGCTTGGTGGAGCTCGGTCGCTGCAATCATTCATCCAACGCGATTGAGTGTACACACCCCTCAATGCTATTTAGTTCTCGAATGAATGACACCCTCGGCTCTAAGTGGCAAATACCTTGACATACATACACTTGCCTAAACCAATCGTATACTCCCCCTCACAGTTAAAAAATCTACTAAAAATAACAACCCAATGACCTATCTTCCCACGGATTAATTAGTAAAAAAAATATTATTTATACATAATTGCAACATAATTACATGACACATTTATTGAGAACATAGAAATTATCATAGCTTTTGGGATTTGTTCGTTTTGTGAATTAAATAAATAAAATGATAACATAAAATGTTCAGTCAACTACCTTGTGTCTAGGAAGAGAACCATAACAAAAAGGCTTTTGATTTTGAAACATTGGCGATGCGTCTACGTAATATGATCGCATATAATGGTCAGTCGGCTGTTGGTCAAATCCTTTTAATCTGTATGTAAATATACCAACGTCCGGTACATCTTCAGCATAACCTATAAAACATAAAAAAAATAATTAATAAATCGATAGAAAATATCATATATCTATGTTAACTCGCTAAGTAGAGGTCGTTTAAATTTCTGAACAATAACTTTTTAGAATATTTATTTATCAGGATTCATAATATTTTATTTAGTATTTACCACAAAAAGTGAAAAAATAATTAAAATTCCGCTGGTTTAAATAAAACAAAAATTACTTTTTGGTCATCGCCACTAATCTACTATTACCAATGATTTTCGATAGTCACTATTCAACTACAACGTTTTCTTATAAAATATATACTGAGTGATTTATCAAATCTGTTTCTTCAATGAAGTTATTCAAAATTTCAAAATCTGATTTTTGAATTTTTAAATGTACTTAAAACAATATTTACAATTTTTTTAAGTTTTCCAAACTACTTAATAAGTGGTCTATTGAGATACAAACTTCTATTTTTTAATTAAAAGTCCCCCTTTCTACCATAAATTATTTAGTGGGTAATTAATTTTCTACAAATTTCGACGTAATAAAATCAAAATTCATACAAGTATTTTTTTGTGTTATTTATCTCTGAGTAGATTCCAAGGATAATAAACCAATAATTATTAGTATTTAAGGTATGGGGCTATGGTGACTTCGAAATTTGAGTAATTAATATTAACTATCAACAACTAATTTTAATAATTTGTGAAGAGACTGAAAGGTATAATAATAAATACTATATATAACATTACATTTTATTTTATATTTTAGTAAATGTATTGTTATCGACTGAGAAACTACTAGTAGAATTTTTTACTAGGAACATCAACATTTTCAAAAAAATTAAACATTAAATTATTTACGGTAAAAGGGTAGGGATCTCGTTTTATAAAACAAATGTCTATACAAGTACAGAACAGTTCTTAATTTTTAAGAAATAAGTACAAAAAAATTCAAGAATTTGAAAAAATGATAAGTACCGGAATGTATTTAAAAATTCCAAAAATTAGAATTTCAATAGGATTGAGTATGCTTGGTGAATCCCATATTTATGTTATACTCGTATACATAATATATTATGGATTAATCTAAGGTTTTTCCGTAGAAATTAAATGTAATATTCTCACATCTGATAATTTACTCCATTGTTAAATGTGCAAGTGTGTTCTAAATTGAATATAATATTATTTTACTCCAAGACGTTTTGTATTGAGTTGAATCATGACAAGTACCTATAATATCTCATTACGACTGCCAGCTTCAGGCTGGTCTTTAAGAAAAACTGTTTGCAATCGGAAACAAAAATGTTGTAGTTTTTATGAGTTCCTATTACTGCTATGTCACGCATTCGTCAATTATATGACTGCACACATCAACTGTAAGGCTTCGGTGCGAATATAACGAATCAAAATAAAAACGGCTGCTTCGTACCCGTAACTGTAGATCAAAGTATGGATTAATGTGAGACGCGACACTGTGTCGCAAAATGTTATTTATTTTATTAATCATTTTGTTCAAAAATTCGACTAAAAATAAATGCTCTTTTCGATAAATTGTTGGTTCTGATATTTGTCACCAAATATTACACATTATTATATTACAGTATCAAAGTAAAATACAGTTAATATAATATATTACAATGTGTCACTGTGACACTGTGTAAAATAGTACATTAGTACATTATATTGTACCTTAACGAGGCGCCTCGAAAATACCAACACGGAAAAAGTAGGTCATTTAAATCTGATATTATTTATGGACACCCAGTGGTTGAATTGGGAGAGGACGCAGGGGGACTGAGATACTCTTCATTTTTTTTCAAATTATAGCGTACCCTTTTATTATATTCATCAAAGAATAGGGTTACTATTAAATTAATTTGCTTAATTTATTATTCAACTTCATTTAGAGTCTACTTTTATTTTTTTTTCCAATTCAACCACTGTTAATGGCATTAAAAATTGAAATACATATAATGTTCTGATATTATTATGCTCATATATCATTTTCATGTAAATTCGTTACCTATGATAATATAGTTGTATTATAACAATACGGTAAGTTTGCAAACAATAATCAAAAAAAAATTTAAAAAAATTATTAATTTGCAAGATAGTCCTGCAGCCGAAAACGATCAATCGCTGTGTAAACCATAGGTCGTATATAGTTGTAAAATGAGGTAAATGCTATTGATCCCAAACCAATAATTATTAATATTTCATGTAAAATTATGAGGTTTTTTTTTTAACTTTTAACACGTTGTATAATCGCATAGTGCTCAAAATGTATTCTAATTAGAAATAATAATAATCCGATGAATAATATGCGAACTGTAGCACTGTAGCGTTGGTATTATATTTTGCCATGCCGTGCACACATGCGGAACCTTTTAACCGAAATGAAAACAAATAATAATAATAATTAATAATAATATAATATATTGTAAAGGACACTCCGTTGTTCGTCGTGTGTCGTACAAACACGCTTTGTAACAGGAGAGTGATACCATACGGTAAAACAATTATAATATACGATAAAACGAAAAAAAAATGTTAAAACGTGTGACGGAGACAGACAAACAAAATATGGTAGAAAACAAAGGTTGACATACGAGATGACAACAATGCCCCATTTTTAAGTGCACTTGTATAAACCAATGACTCTATGCTGCTCCCATCTGGGGTAACTGTGCCAAAACTCACATAAATAAAATTCAAGTCTTCCAGTCCAAGATTCTACGCATAATATCCAACGCGCCGTGGTTCGTCAGAAACGAAGCACTTCATTCAGACTTCAGACTCCCGATGGCTAAAATCCTACATACAGCATCTCTCAATAAATTTTTTTAGCCAACTAAACAACGCCAAAAGTGCAAAATATTTCAAACTCAGCGATAAGCCTACCCACCTGCGTCTCAAGCGCGGACGTCCTCATGATGCCCTTCTCAACACCAATAAGGTATACAAAAAAAAAAAAATACACTTAGATTAACTAATTATTATGATGTCATATTTTATTATTTATTTATTCATCTTTGTAATTTATTGTAATTTACTGTATATACTATATATTGTAATTAATTTACGCTTAACAACTTCATGATGTTAAAAATTTTTTATTATATCAATAAGTTCAACGACCTTGTATGTCAGAAACACTTAAAAATAAAAATAAAAATAAACCAATGGTGCCAGTACATGTATAAATCACCATCGGTGTATATAGATATATAGAAGCAACGCCATATCGCTGTATAATAGTGCGCCCATACTATAGGCAATAGTGCAATACGTTAATATTTTTTAACATAACCGAAAAATTCTCGAACCGTGGGAATAATGTAGCTACTACAATTTACTGGTTATCGTTTTTTTTTCCACCGATCTATGGAGAGACTCATCGTCTCTACCACACATTTTGTACCAAACACACACACATG
The DNA here is from genome assembly GCF_037042655.1 of Diuraphis noxia. Lineage (NCBI taxonomy): Eukaryota > Metazoa > Arthropoda > Insecta > Hemiptera > Aphididae > Diuraphis > Diuraphis noxia. The sequence continues at coordinate 67,758,127 of NW_028301712.1, read as the reverse complement.
ACACATACACACACTAGCGCGCGCGCATTTACGAAACGCATGCCAATTTCCATTATTTTATTCGAATATTCCGCGTTGTAAAAATACATATTTTAAATACCAACATGGCACCAAATTTAGTGTACCTACTCTCACATTTTATTTCTTCGAATTTAGCAAATATGGCGTCTATCGTCGTTGGACATTCCCGATCGGGAATAATGGCCTCATTTAGCCTTCTTGCGTCTAGGCATAACCTAACTTCACCTTTTTTTTTAAATACAGGTACAATTGGTAGTGAGTATGATGACCTTGATGCTTCTATTATGTCGAGATCAATCATCCTTTGTATTTCCTTCTTTACTGCTTCTTTTTTTGTTATTGGTATAGGGTATGGTCTTTGGTTAATTGGTCGATCGTCTTTCAGTCTTATTTTCGGGCATAATTTTTTTTTTTCATGACACTTCAATAAATACTTCAGGGAACTGGTTCAACAGGTGGTCTAATTTTTTCTGTAATTCGTTTGGTAACACTATATGTTTGTCTGTCATTGATGGTTCCATAATAACTTTGGTTGAGACTGTTCTTAAGTGTATCGGTTGCTCTCGAATTTTGTCTAGTCATTTTATTTTATTTTTTATGTTGTTGATGTTCAATGTCAAGTTTCTGTTGCCAAAGTCGATCGATAGTTCATAAATTTCCAAAAAATCGTTACCTATGATGCCTTTTTCGTTTAAGTTTTTTACAACTTTAAATGGTGTTAAAATTATATTTTTTTCTATTTCTATCGGTACGAGTATTTACTTATAGATACCTTTGTTGCTTTGTCTCCGATTGCATTATGAAAACATAATCCTGTCAGTGGTATCGTTGGTGTCTTTGGGTCATCTTTTATAATCTGTTCGAAGTATTCTTCCGATATGGCGCTTATTTCCGATCCAGAATCTATCAGAACTTCATATTTTTTTTTTACCGTTTATAATTATGTTTATATACGGACATCTTTCTTTTTGCATTTTCTTTTAATTTTATGCCATAATATTCATCTTGTAATAATTCCGAGGCTTTTAATATTAATATTTTGCTTGACTGTTGTTTTTCTACTGATTGTTTTGGATCTGGGTTTTTATGATTGCGATCGATCTCCCCTCGCAATCCCCTATTCACAGTTTTTTTGATTTTCACTTTCTTCCTCCTCTGTGTCCCCTTCATTTTCATGGTTTTCCTCTTCATCGTGTAATGATATTTGTTTTACCGCTTTTTTTCCGTATTGTTGTTGCATATTATTAACATTCTGTATCGGTTGCTGTGACGTTTGTCGTCCCATCGGCGAATTCAAAACTCGATTTGCTTGTTCATATCTACTCGTTGATGCTCTTGGTTGGTTGTTGTATTTTTGTATTTGTCCATGCTGATTAAAGTTGTTTTGTATTTGGTTGTTTGTGGTCGGTGTTTGATCATACCGTATGTTGTATCTTTGTGCATTTTGTTTGTCACTTTGTCAGTCGATGTGTTTTGTCCATCTTGACTTAATTTATTTTGTCCTGTTTCTAGTCCTCCTAATTTTTCCCAAATGTTTAAGAATTTCTTTTCTTGTATAGTTTGTATGTAAGCTTGAACTGCTATAGGGAAATGCTTTGTGATTAAATTGATTGCCTGTAATTCATCCATTTTTGGAGAATCCAAATATTTTAATTTGGCCATCCAAAAATGGAAATGTTCTTGAAAATTGCTTTTTATTGGTTTTTTTCCTACTTCCGTGCATTTAATAAAAATATCCCATTGTCTATCTTCAGAAAAAAAAAAAATGTTTTAAAAATAATGTTTTGAACATTTCTTCTGTTGGCAATGCATCCTTAATCATTGTGAACCACTTTGCCGCGGTTCCTTTCAAACAATTCTTAATCACGATTAATCTGTTGGTTTGCCTTATATTTTTGTGAGTTAAATATGAGTTTAAAATTTTTTCACTTGTCATTTTTTGGAGCAGTAAAAATACTTCGATTTTCTACTTCATCATCTTTTCCGGTAGGAAAGTGAATCTAGATGGTAATTTGAATAGTCATAAAAATAATTGACGTGCTCACATGTTAACCTTATATTATTATATTCAATTGGATAATTACCTAAGATATTTCATTAAAAAAAAAAGAAAAAGAATTTTTATGAAAACTTGTCAAAGAGCAATTTCACAGGTCAACATTTTTAACCAATCCGCAGCTGCTACAGGTACCTAATTATTGATATATTATGTGGTAAGTTTTGATGTGTCACCGACACACTATTTCGACAAAATATTTAACCAAACTGCATGTATCCAAACATTAAACTTACCTGTAACGTAACCGTGTTTCTTGAACTCGTTCCATATGAACGGGTAGACGTCCACGTAAGATGCTTTGTTCCCCATGCGTTTTCTAGTGTCCGGAAGCTCCAGTTCGGTGCGTCCTATAATGATAAGAACGCGGCGATGGTAAAAAATGTTATACATATAATATCATTGTATTATGCGTAATTCATTGGATCGTATTTTTATTTATTTAATTAAAATTCTAATTCTAATAATAAAGTCACACATATCGAATACATAATACAAATTATGACGATCATGATGATGATGATGATGATAATGATAAAAATGATATATTTGCCTGTCAAAATAGGTATCAACGCCTGCGGAGTCCCATCGCCGACAATGTTATAACCATTAAGCACTCGTCCTCCCATAGATTTGAGTTTGGAATACACCTTGGGTAGTACTCTCTGTACCATCATGTGTGACATGGAGTCCAATCCGATCATTAGAACGTTGAGACCCAATCCGTCTTTGGGCACTTGGTCCCATCCGGCTCTATTTATCACATCCTCGTCGAATCGTATACCAGCCATGCGGCTTTCCCAACTGAATTGAAATGAAAAACAAAAACAAATTGCAATTAGTTAATACTAGCTAGATGGTTCTTTTGTCATGAATACCACTCATTATTTCAAAAAGTATTATTAATGATGCCGAGGTAAAATGGTTAAAATGTCAACATGATTTCTTGGAAGTCAAAAAAACATATATATATGTATGTTTGTGTGTGTTTTATCTTTATCATGTTTTAAGTTTTTACTTTTTTGAAGCATAAAAATCAAATTTGTTAGTGATTAATTATTATGAGTTAATTGAGTATTTAACTCATAAACTGCTCCCCGTTAATTAGATTTTTAAGTATAAAAAAACATTTATACTGATAAAATATTCTTATTTCGAAAATTAAAAGAAAATTGTATGCTGTCATTAAAAATAGTATACAAGTTAAAAATGTATAAATTTTTAAAAACACGTTGTTTTGTGACACCTTCAAACCATTTTTAAAAAAAAGGAATATTTTTTTGAACCTATAATCTGAAGTAATCAAGTAAACAAAAACTATGAAAAAAACAAAGTATCATGCACATAATATAAAAAGAAACCCACAAAACAATGTCTAAATATTAATTTCAACGACTGTTTGACGAGATATAGATATTACATAAACAATAAATCTTTGTAATAATGTCTAACAAGTAACTAACAGATAAACTATGATTACGTATTGGCCTGAATAAAATATTATATTGGTTCTACTTCTATATGCTATGATTGTAAGTTGAATTTATTTTTTGGATAACGATCAACGAACGTGACGATTATAAAAACCTACTAATAACAAATACTTTTAGTTTGTATAATTTACGACTTATTATAGTACAGTATTATCGGAAAACGTTGTGTACCTAAATTGGCCGTTTTCCGATTCGCAGTAAACTCTGAAAAAATCCGACGTCTCCAAATTGTATTCCGTGTGAGTCGTTGTCACGACGCCAAGCGACGTAGAGAATTCGTTGGCCCTCAAAACGTCTGGAAAAAAGTACAAAATCGGGAATGAAATGAAAACTATAGAGTACGAGAAACCATCTCGTTATATTTATTTTACCCATAAATTTACACTGGATGTCACCATACTTTTTGAGCGCCTTGTCGGTAATACGCGCGATGTTCCCCTTGATAGTTACCCAATCTTCTTCCGGGTTGCAAGCCAAAGGGGGCTCTTTTTTCACAAATTCCATCATAATCGGATCGAACGGATCCAAAATAGGATGTGGACATGCTATATAGTTTTCGACTTTCAAACTTGAATAGAAAAAAACATCAAACATGTCATATCCATAAAATTTGTATATCATAACAAATCGCGATAATTATTACTCATGGTTATAATAATAGTTTGATAGATAGTTATGTTTATTAATCTTAAGACAGATACAAAGTGATTACCTTTAACGGGCATTATCTGGTAGATAGTACATATAGTTAGCCAGGTGTATAATCATTTTTATTTTGTTTATTTATTAAATAAATACATATTGCATTTTAGAAACATGTAATATTTTGAAGAAAAAAAGTATTTTTTAATTGCATTCCCTGTGTCATCGGTTAGGTCGACGAAAACAAGAGTTATAAAGTTTATAGCCACTAAACGACATTAAACCATTTAGTTTCAAAAATCCAAATTGATTGGCGTGGGCTATCACAGTAAGTATCTACGTTATGCAAAGTAGTACAATTTTTATCGGTCCAACTCTTAAAATTAATAGTCTGATCGCACGAACACGTTCTCCTCAAATGCCAATGTACCTATAAACTTATGCTTCTTAGTTATTACTTACTATGAAAAAGCAAGCAGTATGGTTAAGTATAATTATACTGACCCTACACACGCTACTTACGTTTTCGGTAAACACAATTTTACTATGACAGTACGTCAGTACTTTAATGGCTTACTATCCCCCGCCCACTCAGACACACAATGCATCAGTATGAATGATTATAGTTCACAATATTATCATATTAAGATACGGGTCCTTTATACATCCTTCAACTCTCAGATCTTGTTATGATACTAAAAAAACAGATTTTGAATAAGCACATAAATGTGATCTGTCCTCACAACAATGAATTAGTATTTAGTACACATTAGTACAAGAAGTGTTGTTGTATATACACATAATCTAAAATAAAAATACATATTATATTTTATAACATGCGTATCATAATGCAGAGTCAACAAAATTCCAATAGCTACATAAGGTGACAGCAACTAAGGGAGAGGGACGGTCGATATTTGGCAAGGTGTCGTGGTTAACGACCAGTATAATATTTTTAATCATTTGTTTTTTGGATCATCATTTTTTTTTATATATTTTGATTTTTTATTTTACTCCTGTACTCCTCACCGTGTTTCACACAAACGTTCCAAACTCCTTCCTTTTAAGTTGCCATACGATTAATATAGTCCAAATTGTTTGGAAAGAATAGAGACGCAGATGGCACATTTGACGCACTGCAATAATAACTAATAAGGATGGAAATATTACATAGAAATTATTATTTACTTTGTAATTTTATTGTACTACGTTTGAAAATTGCTGTACTGGAGCCCTCCTGTCATTTGGCAATACATAATAAAGGTAAATAAATAAATACACGAGTTTATTTTTTGACTACGGACCAAACAAAATTATTCAATTAGTAACACATTATATAAATATATATATATGTATGATAAATTATAACACTTTATCTATAACAGTGTTTTTAAAATATAAAATAATTTAATACTATTTTTTTTTATTATTATCAAATTATTATTTATCTAACTCATATGATGATTGAACTACTGATTAGTCAAGCTAAAAATCGAATTTCATTCATATATGGACATGTGGCTATATATAATACAATCAACTACACCCAATATTGTATAAAAAAAAATTAAAAATGATCTATCAGTGTATTCTTAGCTTCCCAACAATAAACAGCTCACAACGCATGATAACAAATAATCAGTGACGATTGATAGCAAAATCATTGGATTTGAAAAACTATTATTGATAGAACAAAGTTGCTCAAAATCTTTCAAAACTGTGTTAATAATGGGCGCTATCATTCATTCCTTAAAATTTTTTTTTTTTTTTGAGGGGAACCGCGGCAACATAGACCATTGGGTGTGGGGGTGGTACAGTAGGAGTTTTTTTTTTGTAGGTTTTTGAGTTGGTAGGGTTTTAACACGTGTTTGTGTATGTGTGGCAAGGATATGTTGCTAAAAATCCCGGGTGGTCACCCATCCGGGAGCTAGCAAATGCGGCCGGTACGTACGCTCAGTGTGTTTCCGCAGATTGAGCGTACGACCGCGCCTCACCAAGCCACAATTTGTTTTTTATAATGCACTCCATTATAAGTTTTCACTTACAATTGACAAGTTATACAGTTTTTATCCCACAAAATTCCACATCATTGTATGGTTCCTACGCTTCACCTAGAATCAATAACAATGTGTTAACTAATGCCTTAAATATATAAAACCTAAGAAATTCTTCAAAAACTGTTTAAATGAATCTATATTTATTATTTATGCAATATAATACTCGTGTAGTCATGTATACATAAAACGTAAATTATAAATAAAATATAACTTTGTCAAAAATAAACTCTGATAACATAATTTATTGGACGCAAATTTAATTTAAAATATATGTTATGTAGAATAATATTTCAAGGAAGAGTATTTCCACTCATTTTGAAAACACGTTGGTGTACAAAGCAGTCGGAATAATAATAACAATTATTTAACCAATAAAACTAATAAATTATAATACAAATAAATCTTGGTCAATACGAAACCATCAACGTGTTTCGTTACTACGAGAGTGCGGTCCCCCTACCCATATAAAAAAAAAACATTCTCATCACCAAATAATTATGTTATAACTATTCAATTCGTTAACTACTGAGATGAAAACTATGGCAGCTGAATCACCAGAATCAATCACCAGCAACAACCTACCTTGTGGCCTGTGGGACATCAAAATAAATATCTAATGGTGACGAAAAATCTATAAAATATCTTTAAAAGAAATCAAGCTAACCACTAACAAGTTAAATGTTTATAAACTAATAAGATATTATCTTACACAACAGGTAAGCTCCAAATACCACGATACATTAAACAATAATTTACATTTTGTTATCTGATAAAAACGACACGTCCAAAATACAAAATAATATAGATTGTAAAAATTCAATTTTTTTAAGCGCATAAACGCATACATACCTATATTTAAGTAACTTTTAAGTTCCAAGCACTAATAATTACTTGTTAATTCTTCATACATCGAAATTTAGGGTTTAATATTGGAAATTTAAAACTCAGTGATACATAATTTATCAACTGAATCCTATTCAGGTTTTAATATATTAGATTAAGTTGTGTTGAATCAAATTTAACAAGGTTTAACAAGATATGATTAAACATTTAAACTGTACAGCTTTAACAGAGGTCAAAGTCATGTAGGTAAAAAAAAAATAAATATTATACGACAGGTTATTTTCGAATGGTAAACAAATTATAAGCTAGTTTCTATTTTTTTTTCTTTATTAATATATGTATACACAATCGGCACAATAAGAGTATGAGCTAAGAGAAGGAAGAATGAAATTTTGAATGAAGAAGCCACCCGATGATGACACTTACGTATTTTTAATTATTTTGGTTTAACCTTTTAGGGATTTAGTAGGTCTCAGCACCATTTACACTTAAGACGAAGAGGAGGGTTACCAGGAGTATTTAATGAAGCTAGATTTTTTATAAGTTAGTTTGGATAAGAGTTAAGGCGTATGTGGAAACGTTTATAATAATTGTTTACCTCTTCCTGAATTGTTTTCATATGAAAGTCTTTATGCGGGGAGTGATTTGATACATATGGTGGAGAATTGGTAATTTTTCTTAGTATTTTAAAACCGTTGAATTTTATTTAGATTTGAAATTTTTGCATTTCCCAGTTTTTATTTAGATTTAAAATATATATATACAGGGACATGATTGGACATTATTAGTACAATTAAAATTTAACTCCCTTAAACAGTGATCACGTCATTATTACAGTGTATAATTTCATGAAATTATAAGAACAAAAAAATATATTTGGCAAATTACTACAATTAGATACTTTCCGGAACTATTTATTCAAAGTATAGTTTGAATGATATATTTAAGCAGCGATTCTCAATCAATGGTACTAGTGGTACACTGAAACCTCATAAGCGAAGAAAATTAGAATTATTATTGATACCTATTGAATATTATAATTTAAAATATATTTCGTGTTGTACGAGCAAATTTTTGACATTTTTCGATGATACTTATTATGATATAAAGAGGTTAAGAACTAAATTACTGGTTTAATGTACGCTATGAAAGTTTTAGATAGTATTATAGCATATAATTGTATGCCACACATTTTTATTACACATTAATAGTGTATGTTTATTTTACTCCAAAACTCTAAGTCCTAGATAAAATTAAATATAGGTAAGTTTAAAAATAGGGCCACCAACTAACATTGAAAGTAAAAATAATAAACATTTCATCATTATTACATAAGTTGTGGAAATTAAACGAAAAACATAAACAAAAATGATAGCTTCAACGAAATATTTTGTTATTTTATTTTTATATTTCATTAATAAATCTGTGATATTAAATAGAACTAACTTCTGATACTAACATAATATATATTAAAAATTAGCAAAAATACTCTAATATTTAGAAACACAAAACAACAATAATGTTTACCTATCTATTTTAATTTTGATTAAAATTCATATTTTAATAACCTGAATTTTCAATTAAAACTTTATACCTATCAAATTAATTATTACAATAAGTGAATGAAATGTATACCGGGTGATTCATTTAACGTATAACCCACATTTCTCAAAAAGTAATAATGTTTTAGAAAAAATTCTTTTTACATAACTATTAACTTAAACTCACTACAAAACAACGTTTTTAGTAAAAAATAAATTTTAAAATATTATTTTTTTAAGTTCTTTACTATTTTGAATGACTACTATACAGTTCAAATTTGATCTTGAAAAACAAAATATTTTTTCTGAGTATTTTGATAAATGAAAATTGAGTTTGAAAAGTAGTTTATGAGTTATAACTTGTAATTATTTAAAGTTTAGATTTTCAGAGTTGTGGCCTAACATTTTGTGGGGTGGCCACATACCACTCCACACCAACCGCTCATCAAAACTTTAAATAATTATAACTCATACACTACTCGCCTTAAGTTCGATTTTTATTCATCTAACTTCTCAGAAAAAATATTTTACATATCAAAATACTTAGAAAAATATTCTGCTTTGTAATATGAAACTATACCTGTATGGTTGTCATTCAAAAATGTAAGCAAATTAAAAATTATTATGGATAAAAAATATTTAAAAATATATACATCAAAAATGTTGTTATTTTAATGACTGAAAACCAAGTAAATTTGTTCTCTCAAACACATTCATACTTTTTGAAATAATGAGTGTTCAGTAATAAATAATCAACCAATTTATTTATCATTACATTCAGATAATTCGATAGCCCATTTTATTATTTTTATGGGCGTAGATAGGCAACTAAAAGTGCCGACGCCTTATGATAAATATTGTAGGCAATATAATGTGCACTACGACAACGACGACGCGACGTAGTAGACAGGAGATAGGTAACAAGGGAAAGAGGATGTGACAGTTTATTCATGAAGGGGGGTATCTGTGATCGAATCGATCTGGTGCAATGACCACAGAGCTTACATGACTAGGCAAAACCTTAAGAACTACTTAAAACTATGTAAAGTCTGGAGGTAGTTGGCTGAATTCGAGGAAGCTGATGATCTGGGTGACCTGGGCGGCCTCCCACACACCACGGCGAGTGCTGGCGGTCTTACGCGGATGTGAACAGCACGATGATCAGACGGAGGTGTCCTGCATGATATGGGCGACGACAACAGAACAAGCAACAAAAACTCACGTAATCGACGGAGATGCCTTATGTAGGTTTAACCTTCCGTGGTATAGTCGGCGTGGCGACCTTCGCACACGACAAGTCGGGTGATGAATAAATAGTAAAAAAAAAAACACCAATGATTTTACGCCTGAATGGCGATACAAGTATATTAAGGTTAGTGTCACATTGACAACGAATAAAAAATATGACATAATATAATAATACATTAAGTTATGCGGTGGTTGCGCTCAATGCGACTTACAATAAAAAAAGATCAACATAACACTTATAGAAAAACCAACCAGGGGCGTCATTTCAGGTTTTTTTTCGGGTGTGCGAAGTTTCAAGCAGGCCATTTTAAAATATCACCAGGCCATATTCAAATAGATATACATACGTATATGTATATTATCCTGCATTCAATTATTTCCATACATTATAGACCGGTTATTACTATTTGATTTTAATCATATAAATAATTGTGCATTCCTGGCTCGTGCATTATTTTAGGCTTCAGCAAGGCGCTGGCCAATTGTAACATTTTAAAAGTAAGGGGTGCAACCGCACACCCTGCCACCCCCCCCCCCCCATATGACGCCCCTGAAACCAACGCTAAAATAGCGGAAAAACAATAATTTTTACGACAACAACAATAATAATAATAATAATAATAAGGGCGTTGGCCGCAAAACAAAACAAAATAATAATACATAGGTAATAATGATAAATTGATAGCAAACATATGGTAAAAGATTAATCGTATGGCAAAAGCCGACTAATATTTTAAACAGAGAACATATAACAAAGAGAATAAATAAGAAAACAATTATAATAATTAAACACAAAGGACGGAGTGGTGAGCGGGAAAGACGGGAGAGAAGTGGACAGACCGATAAGATGTTTCTACGCCACTCGCCATGCCCATTACCATATCGCTATCATAATTTCAGCGTCAACAATATCTCCATTATTACTTCAGGAGATATCTCAATGGGTAATTCCTCGCGAGACACTGTATATTATATACATTGCAAAAAATATATAATTGTAACACCTAAAATCTGAATGAAATAATCTGGACTCATACCCCCGAACAAAAATAAATCTACGTATCTATATTATTCTAATTTAAAAATATCACATGAATACATGGTTATACGTTACTTTTTAACTGGAACTTCATTATTCGATGATTTGATAATATCAAGTTCAATTTGTTTTCTAAATTAGACAAAAAACCAAATCAAAATGGTTTGTTAATTATTATGATTAATAGAAATATTATATTTTTTAAAGGATGACAGTTAAACGAGATATTATTTTAAAACTGATTTTTACACAAGCTGAGGATCTACAGCATGTTAATGAATTGAAAAGTCGGTAGCTGTAAAAATAATACAACTTCTGAGTTCTGACTCTCCAATTATTCATTAATTTACATACTGTATTTTGTATCGCATACAAATATTATTTACAGCTTTTATTGTTTCAGATGATGTAGCGATACCAATGCTGTGATAGTAAAAAAAAAAATGGTGTTGCTAAAATAAAATTCACACGACGGAAGAGAATACCTACTTAAACGAATACTTAACTTTGATTGGAATTAAAATATTTTAAAGTATGACGTTTTACATGGTTTTTTAGGTCCCCTATCGTTTGAGAAGTATTCACTTAAAAATCTATGTCGTGTAGGACGGATGTCAAACTTACGAATGTACGATCAGTTGTCGTATACAAAAGAGTTGTATAACACCGAATTGACAATGCATACAACATTTGTATTCACTATGCTGAACAACATTTTTATAGATAAGAAAACAAAGTATCATAATATTATACGTTTAATGGTGTCATCGTACTTACATTAAATAACAATTTCGGACGTATACGAATACGATAATACATACTTATTATTTGTGTAGTACAAAAATATCTGTACTTATGGCCAAATATTCATAAGTACATCTGAGTTTCGTATGGCCTTAGATATATGGTATTAATATTATATTCATTGGTACTCCCTATATCACCTCCCGTAAACCCCACTTCAATACAAGGCCATACACCTGAGATATTTAGTGATGCCTTAAATCGTGATCACACCATCACACTATAATACTGTCTATACTATTTCTATTTCTATAACAATACGAGCATGTTATTTTTCAAAAAGCCATCAAGCGTTTACATTGAATGAAATAGAAATTGAATTAAATCAAAATTAATAAATACCGCGTACGGTCAATGTTTACTATATTCGTATGTCAATTATCAACATGCTGTACAATGTACAAAATAGAACTCCTGCAGGTACCAGACGGCTTGAGGATAAATTATAGTTTTAAATATTTCTTATTTTAAGGAGCTTTATTATACGTGACAATCCTGTTTCTAAGTAAAAAAATGTTATTAGACTTTTCTACGAATCGTAAAATTTTTTCCTGTTATGCGTATTTCAAGCAATAAATCACTGTGTTTTTATTTTTGTCAGTGGTCCCATTGACGTCATATGTTCGTCTGCAGCGCATGCGTAGATAGACCGGTATCCGTTTACAATCGCACTAACACTAATTATTATTTACAAATGGGCGACGACGCGACTTTGTCCCTTATTATTAAGGCTGGTATTTTAATGCCCTAAAAATCCCAAAACAAATGCCCTTAAAAAATTAACTAGAGTAATAAAATGGTGTTTACGACGACAAAACTCGTACTGGACGTCGAACGATATCATCGGACATCGATTTTACCGATTTAAGATTATTTATCAGGAAATGCGGGTAGTGGTTACTCAAATCTTGTCCGATAATATAATACGAATAGTGGGTACACTAATTATCTCGAAAAGTATCAACTTTTTTTATTTTTTAAACTTCTAGGTTTATGTTTTTCTAAAACCGTATGATATTTAAATTTTTTTTACCCTTATATTTATTGGTGAAATCACTATCAACTTTTGATTTTCAAATGATAACATATAATAAAAATATCATGAATTAATAAAACTATTTTTATTATAAATTTACGCGTTAACATTTTTATATTTCGTTGATTGGTTTGCGAGTTACAGCTCCTCAAAGTATTGGTGTTTGAAGGAGGACAGCTGGTGTTATAGTCGATAAAATATGCAGCATGTTTATTGTTTATACTGTTTCTTCATTTGTGAAGTCCAGGAGCTATAACTGATAAATTCGATACCGTACGAACTAATAGGTAACAATATCGATAACTGTTGTACTTTGTACCTGATTAGTTTAAATTAGTTTTAAAAAAAAAAATGTAAAAAAAGTTAATACTTTTCGAGATATTTAGTGTACCCAATTAAAAAAATCACCTGTATATGATTGGTTGATATGGTAAATAATTTTATTTGGTGGAAACCGATATTGGTGGAAAGGGGAAAGATACACTTTTGGTGGAAACGGGTATTGGTGGAAAAGGGAAAGGTACACTTTTGATGGAAACGGGCATCACCCCAATTACGAGTACCTAATCTATTATAAAATTTTTATAAAAACCATGTTGGTGTAAAAATCTTAAAATAAAATTTCAAATTCATATTTGGTTTCCAAAAACTCTAAAATGCCCTAAAAAAATAATAAAATGACCTAAAAACTAAAAAATCCCAAAAAATGCAAAATAAACTTTCTTATTCTCATTCATAAGTACACCTTGTGACCAGACGAGCATCGCACAGTAAGCTTTGGAAAACAATGCAAAGTATATCAAAATCCCAGTCCTACTTATTATTTAATAGACACGAGAATATGTACGGTAAAACCTCCCTATAACGGAGCAACCATAAAACGGAAATCTCCAAACTATGGAAAATAACTAGAGTCTAGAGTCCCGTATAACCTATACCTATAATAATTTATATCTAGTACATATTTAAGCCCCCCAATAACGAAAATGTCATCGTAAAAATCAGTTAATATCGAATGATTCCAATATAAAAACGTTTTAATATATTACAGACGTATCTGAATTTGGAACAAAAATCAATTTTAGTTTAACATACCGCATAATGTTTCGATCTGACATATCGTAATAGGAATTGCTGCGGGTCATCTGAAAAATTGTATAGCCCATTATTCCTAAGAAGATGAATACGCATATCCGCCGAACTAAAAATGACGGTGCGCGTACAGTGACCATCTTCACCGGAGACTGTGAACAAAAAACATTTAAACTCGATATAATCTACAATTTTCAATTATTTAAACATTTACATTTTAAATTCAATACAATAGATTGTAATAAATGAATAATACTTAAATCTGATTTTTGAAATTTTTAGATATTCTCTAAGTACCTACCATATATTCAAATCCATTATATTTTATATACTATAGGTACCTAAGTAATGTTCTGTAGAGATACAAACTTCTGTTGTTCAAATGACAATTCGCTTTTTACGCAATGAATAGTTTAGTGGATATTTTTTTTTAATATAAAGTTTGTATTTAATAAAAAGTAATTTTTCATAAATCTTTACTAATTACTATATTTATTTAGTATTATAGTTAAGTCGTAAAAATATCAAACTAAGACAAATAAAGTATTATAAAATAAAAATGAAGAAATAATATAAAGAATATCATAGTTTTGAAAATATAATGTGTTTTATTGATTATTTTCATGAATAAAAAAATTTTAAAAACTGTTTAAGACAGGAAACCTATATCTATACCTTTTTAATTTCTACCTTTATTTTAATCGACATTTACCTATATTATATGTCTTATTTGCTAACCTGTCTAATATTATATTCATGAATACTTATAATTTATGAGTCATAAGTATACAGTATACCTAAGTAGGTTACATAGTAAATTACCAACGGTATTAATGCATTGGGAATTTATTAAAATATAACGTGCCAGAAGTTATAATAGATTAATAAAATATTTGAAACAATGACACATCATAAAACAAAAAGTGAACTATATTGGTTACCTACAAACAAACTAATCGAAAAGTTATAAATTAATATTTGAATTATTTGTTACCAGTATCATACTCTGTTGGTGGTGGGTGAGAGGGGTGAATATAATCCTGCTTACCACCAATTGGAAGTTTCTCTATATATACTATACTGTTTGGGTAAAGCATAGGTATTTATGATATTCTTATCAAGCATGAACGGAATCATAAAAACAAATCGGCTAAGTGGGTAACGCTCTGTTGTGTCACTGTCTAGAATCATTGCAATGGACGTTTTAAATTTGAATTCAATAATATAAAATCAATACAATATACAATATACTAATAGCTGATGCGTTCATAACAGTATAATAAACACGATTCTGAGCGAAGACGGTTTTTCACCCTTTAATATGACTATTTAAGTATAGTTCATGATAATATTATACTTTATAGGGTACTCAAGTAGAGATCAAAAGTACCCAAGAATAATATTTTTAAATTTCTAAAATTAACTAAAATTTTAAAATTGTTATTCTTGATTTAAAATGTTTAAATATCTAGTTTCGTCCAAATTTGGACTTAATGACTATAAAAAATAACTATGATTTTATAAATTTTTTTGATTTCTCGGTTGTACTATGAACTGTTTATGAAAATCATTGTTTTAAATTGTCAATCCTTAGCTATAAAAGTTGAAAAGTTTATATACACTTTAAACTCTCAAGATATCGATCAATTTCAAATTTAAGTATCTTTTAAAAAAATAACATACCATTGGGTATTTAGTGTTTTTCAACTGACATCATAACTACTACTAATGAGGTATATTTAGCATTTAGACCGGACGAAAAAATTTTATGGACATTTAAAGAAAAATAAACTAAAAAATTGAAAATTTCTTATGCCTATATACATAAGTAACTCAAAAAAAGTCAAACTAGAAATAATTAGCTTATTTTAGAGGTTTTGATAGATTTTATCAATATTTTAACTCCAAATGACCATAAAAAATTACTGTGGACTTTCTCTTAACTTTTTTTTAATCTCCGCTACGAGTAACTTGTAAGGAACGTCTAAAATAAATACTATAGTTCCAATATTAAGTATATTTTATAATTTTGTAAAACTATTTATAAGAACTATTATGATGAAAATATAGCGAAACAACCTTTAATCACCCAAAATCAAAGAAAATTTATTTTTCCCTTCATTTCAGTTTAAAACAAATTGTAATTTTATTTATAATATCATACTATATGGCCATTATGACCTATTAGTTGGCATTATATTTTTCATATTACCTTCAATGTTGAAAAGTTATTAAACATTAAAGATAACAATATTAAATATTGTGAACTTTAAATGGTGACATATATTATTTGAATTATTAGTTAACTTTATAATCTAAAATTTGAATTAGATATCTTGACAACTATAATCACATTTTTTAATTTTAATCTAGTATTCAATTATATACAGTGAAACCTCTAAATACCAGACACTCTTGGTCGCCGTAATTTCGTCAGTTATTTAGAGGTGTCCGCTATTCAGAGTGGAGGGGTGGAGGGTAAATTTTGAAAATAACTCAGAAAAATTAATAATTTCATTTTATGTACAACATTTATTATTTATACAATATTAAAATTTATAATAATAATATTTTGTATTTTTGTATTATTAAAATTATGATATATAACTAGGATATTACGTATGTAAAAATTAGTAAAAATGTAAAAATAAAAATTTTAAAATAAAAATTAATATTTATTAAAAAAAATCAGTTACTTTAGATAACTTCACAGAACATAATCTAGAAAAATGTTTTCATCGACACGATAATGAACGGATAAGATAAACTATAATTGCATTTTTCGCGACACATCCACGGTATCTACATCATTAACGATGATAATCGGCGATCACCGGCCTATCTTACGTCCGGTGAGCTGCCCGCCGTGCTTTGAGGTGTGTTCAGCCTTCGAAATATTTATTTTTCAAACGATTTTTCTATATATTTACGATAATACTTGTCAAAATTAAAATTAAATTACCATAAAAGTATCCGTTATTTAGGGGTTCTCCTATATGAAAGTAGTGAAAATGTCCCCGTCCCCACAAAAACTTCCGCTATTTAGAGGTGTCCGTTAAGGGAGGTTTCACTGTATTACATAAATATTCTTATACTGATTATTTATTAAACACGCATTACACGTTATTCAAAATTGCCCCCAAAAATATAGCAAAAAGTATAATTTAGTGTAGTACCTATCTATTTGGTATAAATTCATTTTTAAGTTCCTATACAAATAAAATAAAATAATAAATTTTTAAAACTAGTAAAACAATAATATTATAATTTTTTCATCAAGTATCAGACTCTTTCTAGTATCATTATTTAATAATTTAGTCTCTGTTTTGAAGAGGGCTTCATGCTGCAGCACCTATACACGCGAAATATCACGACGACACGATGTCAAAAGTAATATTTACGCCATCTGAAGATGAAATATTGGTCCAATAAGTAAAAAAGAATCCTATATTAATATTATGTAATATAGAAGATTTGAATTATAGAAATATTATAATAAAATATGGGATATGGAAAGAAGTATCAATCAAAATTAATAAATATAGTAAATAAAAAAAATAATATAATATAATGAATAACTTTGACCATCCCAAAAAAATATGAAGATTCTGAAATTTATTTTAATTATTTTGTATTAGATGGTACTAAAATGCGATGGAAAAATATTAGAAATTCATATACCTACTCGAAATAAAAGAATTTTGAAAAATCGATTTTCTCAAAAATTTATTTCGCGTAAAAATTCCCGTTTTTCCTAATTTTTTTTGTTTTTCGTGGTGCTTTTGAAAACTACTGAGAATTTCAAAATTTTACCTCCCCCAATGCACCAACTAGATTCATTTTCCAACCAGAAAAATTACTGAAGTTGAAAATCGAAGCACTATTTCGACAAGTTATCGTGTACATAGACACACAAAAATAAAACTATATAAAAACACATATATCATGTAAAATCAATACATTCATCGCTATGCTCAGAATCTAAAATATGGACAAGTGGGAACCGATCTGTAATAGTGTTATTAATTTATTATGTTTTAAACATTGGTTTTGTTTTTTTCTAACGCTGATCTGCAATAAGAATATTTTAATCTTTTTATAATATTTGAATACAGACAATGCAGTATTATAATAAATTTATTAATGGTATGAATGCTAGGAACACTAGAAACTAATAATAATATGTTAATAACTTTTAATTAAATAACCTTAAACAATTTTAATTATATTTAAAAATTGAAATGAATAATTAAATACTTAATTTTTTAGCTTGACTTGTAACGTTACTATGGATCAAAATATAGACGTTCCTACTGATGAAGAAATAAGAGATAATAATGAAGCAGCAAATGACTTACCATCAGCTGAACTTTTGAGTGGAAAGCGTGGTTTCTCTAGATCAAGAAAGGTTGTCGATTTTTTAATGACTCAATCAGAAGAACGAAATACGCTTATCAAATACATTTTAGAGAAAAAAGAAGAGAGTTTCAATGAACTTGATTTTTTTTAAAAACCCTGGGTATAACAGCTAAGAAATTACCAACCAAAGTGTTAAGAGACTTGAACCTAAGATAAAAATATTTTCATTGATGTCCAAACTTGAGAAAAATACTTGTTAGACGAACAGCCGGAACAACCTATATATCCACATCAACCTATATATATATATATGATCATCAATCTATGTATCCACATACTGTTAGTCATATGTTAAATGTTCATACTCCACCTTCACATATTCCGTTACAATAAAACCGTTTTCAAACAGTATTTACTCAAGATCTTCAGGTTCACAGTTTTCTTTTTATAATTTTAATGAGCCATCTGCTTAATACTATTCTTCATATCTATTATATTTTGTTTACATTTTTATTCATTTCCATATTTAGTTGTTGGATATTTTGTAATTTTTTATCAAAAGGTTGATTTTATTATTTTATGGTAATATACATACATTTTATAAAATTATGAGTTTAATACAAAAGGTTTTTATTTAGTTATTACTTATTATTGTTTATTATTTTATAACTTCATTACTTCAAATGTGTTGTCTTAATATTACGCGTAGTATAACATTATAATAATATATTATAATAATTAATAAAGATGATTAACTTAAAATTAAGCATACAAAGTGAAACTAATAAATTTAATTAGAATTAAAGCAATTCGTGAATTTGTTTTTTAATACAATATAAATCATGAAAAGAGTTTGTTTGCCAAGAAACAGCCCTTCATTATTGAAAAATTCATTGAACAAATTGTTTACTTCAAACCCTTCAATATTTGAAAACTCTCTACGTCAGAAAATTGCATCATATTATCAGTTGGAAGTGATTGATCCGTATTATATTCGAAGAATGGTAGTTTATTTTTTTCCAAGTACCCCTCACGCAACATGTAGTTAAAAAGCAGGTTACCCATTATTAAATTGTCAATTGTGGTCGTTTCCAAGTTGGTTGGTTAATAAAAAATTATTCTGAAAACTTGGCTCAATAATCCAAAGGCATTTTATATGAGTCTTCGTGCACGACTTAGTCTATAATTTAACACAGCTTATGAAGGATTTTCTCTAGCGGATTTCCACGTGTATAGCTTTTCATAACGTGTTTATGTAAGCGAAAAGCATCATTGCCTACAATTATGTGGGGTGCAACCATGTCTGATCCAAGGAGTTGACATGGTTCTGGAAATCCAAATCTTCCGTTTAAAATTTAATGTCTCATATTTGACTTAAAAAAATTCCACTATCACTTTTTTCACCAAAAGAACCAATATCGAAAGCAACAAAGTTAATAATTCACATCCACCATTGCCAGAAGTACAATTGAAAAAAATCTTTATGATTATAAAATAATGACCCAGATTTATTTGAACTTCGGATGCGGACATGTTTTCCATCAATTTCTAAGATGCAATTAGGGAAATTACATTTGTACAGAAACTCTGCAGATTTTTATTTGTAATCAATATTTTTTGAATCGGGCAAAACAATCGGCACCAATTATATTTTCAATTCGGCTAGTGTAGTTTTTATAATTGTGCTTAAATAGTTGTGGCTGATACGAAAAATGAACGATAATGATCTTATTGATTCACCTGTGGCGAGATATCTGTTTTAAAAATAATTCATATTTACTAAATTTTAGGTACAAAATATTAATATTAATAAATTATTATAAATGTTGCACCGCGACAAAACTGACATATGATAAGCCGTGACTCAGCTGATAAATTTGTGCTAAAAAACCAAGAATTAATCGATTAATTAAAATACAATATGATGATAGAATATACCGCCAGTTGTTGATATTTCACAATAAAATATAAGTAATAATAATATTATAAAGAAGGTCGCCCCCGAATAATTAATAATACCTAATAGACAAAACATACTACAATTACAATACACAACAATACTAAACAAAAATAATGATAATAGTATGTTATAATACTTGTCTAATAAGACATAATGATAATACACTCATGTATAAATTACAATATATGATAATTTAAAAAAATCTGGTTCCGGTGGCACTTGTTGATATGTCAACTTCGTCCACAATAATCGGCGCTGGAACACCAAAGTGTAGTATCTCTGAACGATTGACAATATTGTTCGAACGCGGAACAGGTGCCGCCAAAAACAGAGATGTTCCAAGTTGCGTTCTGTGTCGAAGCTCCGAGCGACGTTTCCCCCCTCTGTGGTCCCGTACCGCCAACGCCGGCCGGCGTGTTGGCCCATCGGCCGTCGCGAACACTTTTTCGTAAAGCTGTCTTTTTCCAACGGCTGAACGTAACGCAACGTCCGCGTTACCGCTCTCCGTGTCGTGTGTGTGTCCCAAAAACCTCGTGTGTGCACGAGATGTGTGAATCGGTGCTGTGATCAGCGGCCACATTTACTATTTACAACAGCTTATATTTCGTTTTCTTTTATTCGTTGTCGATATACGCGCCCAGTACGTTGCGTTAAGTAAAAGGTCGCGCCGTGTAGACATGACTGTTTGTCCGTCGGTTCCGTCGTGATCGACGTCCAACGCCGAGCGATACATCGTGTTTCGCGCTCCTTTTTTTGTACACTCCGCGTGATCGCGAGTGGTTGCGCTTAGTACCGTGGCACTTAAATGCATTGGTGTTCGTGTTCGCCACACTTCGCGCCCGGGACCAAATCACGTGCTATTCGTGCCAGAATACGAACTACGCCGTGTCACCGTTGAGCGACGAGCCGAAAATTATTGTCCGCCGTCGCCGTTCCGGTGAAGGACCCCCATTGGTCATCTACCAGGAGCATCGCCGAGCCAACAGTCACCAAATCAGGTGTCAGGTCAATCCTTTACTTAGCCCCCCCCCCCACGTTGGCAGTGGGTTGTATAAATTAAAATATTGTTTCTCAGCTTATTAATATTTGTATTTATATTATACATATTATAGTTTTTAAGTTTATAACTTTGGGCGCCCGCTTTTATTATTATAGCTATCATATGGTTATTGCAAATATACGTGTTTCCGACCCTAAATTGTTATCTGTGAGTATATATTGAGTAGCCTGTCCCCGCTCCAGCCTTCAACACTTAACGCCAGTCGTTGCCGACAACCGCACAAATCGTAGTATCGGCATCGGCGTCAACAATATGGTTCATTTATTCGATCCCAGGAACTTTGTTACAGTCGCATCAGTCCTCGACTACATGATTCTGACGGTATGATAACAACAACAACAACCGTTACACTAAGACGATTGTGATTTAATATTATTATTCTGCTGCTGAAGTCCACCATCAAGTGAGCCCCAATACACCACAAGAACTACAACCACGAACGAGGCGAATACAAAGGTCAGCAGCGAAATGACTCAGACACGAACAGGTGGTTTTTAACGTGTACAAAAAATGCGTGGACCGGAAAATCACACAAAAGCTGAGCGTTGGACACGAAGACCACACACACAGACGCACACGACGCGTCGCGACGGGGCGATCGGCGAGTATATCGACGATGCCGGTGGGTGGGGATTGGGGAACACATTAATTAAGGCGGGCGTGGAGAAACGAAACTTGCTGTTCGGTTTGTCACCTGAACTGACGCGAACTTTGCCTCGTTGAAAGTGCGCCAAAGTTGTCGGTGTACGAACAATATTTACCTAAAAGTAACTGCTAATTTTTGGGTCAGTGTTATTGGCTTTTTAATTTGGTTGCTTGGTTGTACAGTTAATTTTTCTTCCACCAAAGTTAATAAAAAGTTGAATTGTTCGTAATTAATTCGGAAATATTTACGAAATTTATTGTGATTGTTTGCTAAATGTCGATTAATTAGTATTTCAAAAAATCCTTCACTTTTACAATTTTTAAAGATATCGTCTATTGGATTTTTTTCTTTGGCGTTAGATAATAAGAAAACAAACTTACGTCGTCCTCACCATCAACCATCAGTAGGATGGAGGGTTAAAATATTATTGTTATTAAAAATTAATTTATTCATGGTTCAATACTCATATACTGTTTGACTATACTGTCAGAAAATAATAAAAATAATTAAATCGTCGTGACATGTCACATCTTGCAAACTACACATGGTCGCGACGACTGGTCGTGGCGACATGTCGCGCCTTGCAGACCGTACCTTTCACGTTTGGTGACGCACACGGGACAATTGACATCGAAAGCTTGCAAAAATAGCATTTATACGATTTAACTTATCTTATCGAATTATTATATATATATATATATCAATAAAGGAGCTCATACTGCATTGGAAACCAGTTTCTTGCACATGTTGTAGCTTAAATTTATGTAGTTAAAGCAACCATAATTTAAGTCCGCCGTGTATTACAGTATAAAATCTAACAGTATAACATTTTTTTTTTTTAATTTAAAGTTTTTTTTCTGTAACTTGCCGATTATTTGATTATTGAATTCAATTTATCATGAGATCATTAGCAACATGTCAGTTACGTAACGTTTTATACACAAGTTTTTCTGAGTTATACATAACATATACATAAAGAATAATAAAAATATTATTTTTTTTTTAAATAACATGATACAAATTGTGCATATTCAAATTAGGTTTTCCCCTTTTTCATATTTCTTAATTTCATTAAGAATTACATTTATTGTGGAACTTAAGTTCTTTTTATTGTTTTTATTGTTCCTATACACTTCTAATATTAATATAAACTTCTGATTCAAGTTGCAATAAAACATTAAAAAAATTATGTATATTTGGATGCGATATATAGAAACGATTTTTGAAATGTAAATGAAAAATAATCTAAATTATTACTATAAAATTTAAAATTTAATAATAGCCCAATTTTCGAGTCTACCTATTATAAATGTAAAATTTAAAAGAAGGTAAACATGGCCCACTTTCCGGGCGCCCAATAAAAACAAACGTCATAATTAAGTAACTTAAAAATGTATGTGTATAGGAATGAATTCGAAAACAATGTTTTGATATCCAGACAAAAATTATATGATATAGGTAATGAAAAGTTCTAGATGTGAAACTATTGATGAAAAATTTAATTTGATAAAAAAAAGTGAAAAATGTGAGCAAAATAATTTTTAAAAATATGATCTTATTTCAATTCTGAGTATATAAAATCTTGTTGGGAAAAGACACATAGAAGTAGAAGAACGATTCATTATATAAAATAAAAACTGGTTAAATCCTTCTATTACATTTTTCTTATTTTATTAATAAATTAAATAGCTCATTCATTGAAAATGTTTTTAAATAAGTAAATACCTTATGTTAATATTATGTAGATTACTTTTTATATGTCTGATGGATAAAATTAAGAATAATATTAATCTTAGAAATATATTTGTTTGCTCTATGATGTAATGCGTACTTTTATAAAAACTTAGCCTATATGATATAATATATGTAGTCATTATTATCCTTAGTCCTTGGATATTTTTACAAATTACTTATATTGATGACTTAACAAAAATCACTAATATTTTCAAATCACCCAATCTACAATGTATACTTAACACATTATCATAGGCATATAATCTTTAGTTCAATCAGTTATATGTATAACTAAAAAATTACTCGCTTTAATTTTAATTTTTCTTGGTACAGAGGTATTGCACTATCCATTTCTCCTCTCCCTTGATTTGATAAATCTAAACTATCTCGCAAGAATATTTCCTCTTTCTCAAGCCTCCGCTTCGGATACACCTTACTACCTTCGCATTTAAGCTCGGCCTTAATGATCCCCCCTCCCTCTTCACCCGCCATTCCACCCCTACCACTTATAATATCACTCACATCCTTTTTAACTGCACATATATCTTCTCCCAACGCAAATGCTTTCTCTACTTAAGGGGGTCGCAGCAGACGAATTTTTCAAGCGTTTTAGACCAATAAGCGGTAGTAAATTACACATACTTTGGAATGTCCGATTTTAATTTTTTATACATGTATGAACTCTTTGACAAAATATCTAGGTTATTTAGGAAGTCGATTTTCAATTTTCAATTTTAAAAGACCTTAAAATAACGATTTTTTTTTCAAAAATTCCATGAAATAATTACGTTACATTTGTATTTATTTTTGGCACATCTAATTTTAAATCAAAAAAGTGATTCCTAAAGAGCATAGTCTAGAAGTTTATAAATTCAACCATTTTTTCAAAATTACAATCGGCCTTCAGGAAGTATGTTTAATTTACTGCCGCTTTTAGTAGTTTTTATAGCATTGCAAACATGAATATTATATTTCACTTTTCGTAAAGTATTGACATGTTCCTGCGCGTGCGAGAGTTTATTTCTGCGGCGGCTCGCGGCTGCCGACCGGCCGTCATAGATTCTCGGAAGTCGGAAACAATTAGCCGATAAAGATTATTGGATAGGTATAGAACATTACTAATGGGCGACAATAATAATTATATTTTTCCAAATTTAATACAACCCACATATATTTAAATTTCAAGGAAATACAAAGTATAATAACACTATCAATATTTTCGTTATGTAAATTACGATCTAGATTATGTTAGAAACCTTGTAATTTCAAATAATAATAAAGTTTTTAAAAAATATTTTATAAGAACATTTTTAAATAAGTGCATGTTAAATTTTATTAATTTTTTATTGTATTTATTTTAATAATTTGTGATGTATAAACTATAAATTATATTATAATTTACCTAACGAAAATATTTATATTTAAAAATTTTTTAAAAAATCAGCCTTTTGACTTAAATAAGTGTTTTAACCATATAAATTTTTCTGAAAATCAAATTTACATATTGGCTATATTGAATATTTCGAGAAAAAAAATGTATCAATTTTTAAGTTTTTTATTTTTTTTTATATGGTTTTAGAATTAATTGATTTAGTAAATGAACGTGAGTTTCCTTTTCCTATCGGGGATGGTTTTTAACACTACTTTTTTAAATAATTGTATTTGTATAAAAATGTTAAGCAATGTAATAGTTAATAACTATGAAATAACAAAGTGATTCTCTTGTGTAGTATAATGTAATTGTACATTTTTGCGAATTGCAGCGAAAGCCGAGTAGTTAGTAGGTAATAATATAATAGTAAAAGACACGGTTTAAGATATACTATATATATAATATATACTAATATATAATAATAATAATATAATACTAATATATATAATACTAATATATAATATATACGATATATCTTAAACCGTGGTAAAAGATAACGCGCGCAATTGAACATGATATATTGCCATTTTAATTAGGTATACGTAGTTCTGGGAATTCGTAATACTGTCGACGACCGAATGTCCGTGGCACGCGATAATGGATTACACACACTAATGTTCATTTACTACTCACACATAGACATAGCCCAAATGTTCATGTTATGTGAATTGCCTAAATATTACTCCTTAAAACATGATACGCTGGAGCCCCCTTAATTAATTCTCTAAATATTCCAGTCAATCCTCAATCAATCTTTCCCTGCAATTCTCAATCTGTTATTTTATCCACACTTAATTTCAACCAGACTGGTTTCATAATTTATATTTAAAAAAAAATTAATGTTTTTCTAATTTAGTAAATATTATATATTCATATGTTTATTGTAATTGTCGAAACTAATGGTTCTCACCAAGTTTGTTAAATAAAAAAAAATGTTCGTTCAATAATTATACATGAAAGGGGGAGGGGCTACGGTTTTAAAAAGGGATACTGAAGATCTTAAACCATTCTAAATGTGGAACAATAAATCTCGAAGAAAATAGTCTTCAAGTGTACTTAAAAATTATAAAAATCGGAATTGGAAAAATCGCACAGCGTATTATTATTGGTATACGTTAATGCTATCGATATTGACTCATGAATTCACGATTACCAGTCGAATATAACAATGATATATAGGACATTTCATCGTTAGAAACCATATAAGTAGGCATGTACGTGTACTTTTACTCATATTGTTAACCCCCGTAAAATTATCGTAGTATAATAGGTACCTACATCACCTACAGTATACTAACCGTCAGGAAACAACAAGAACAAAAAATTACCCCTCTTCGCTCGCGTTCTACCTATAATATAATATTATATATTATATAGAACAACTTGGCGGTGTAGCACGCATTGTATAGGCTTAAAGTGCGATATCAGCTACACATCCTAAAATATTCGATCGATATCCTAGTGCCCTGTGTAAGCAATACCCCTAGTCACCGAATGCCGATATAATACAGGCACAAACGCTATAGTACACCCCGTACGTCATCGATGTCGTAAATTTGTCGTCACTTAAATAAATCACTAACTATACGTTTTATGTTTTATTACAATCTACTGACTACGTAGATTACATTTGATAGTATTTAAATACGTAATGCGGTGTACTATACTATATTGTTACGGTAATCAATCTTTGAGCGTCGTCTTACGTTTGGCCGCCGTTGGCAGCACGGGACTTGCGGCTACAGCGCAGCTCCCGACGCGATCACACGGATGACGGTGGTTATAACACTCGTGCGCTCTTCACTCCCGCTCGTACTTGCTTCTGCGCCACCCTCGGCGAGGGTCTCTGCGTCCAACGATCGGGTGGTTGGCGGCGTGCGCGCGCACGTCCCCAGCAATGATAATATTATTATTATTATTATAACTGTACTTGTGTTGTATACTTATATATTACCTAAAGTAATTATGATACGAAACCAAACTAGGATATTGTGACCGGCAATGGGAGGAAAACGAGAAGAGTGAAAATATAGCATTTAAATACAGTATAGTATCCAGGACGACGATATTATGACCGAGTATCGACGGCGAGGCGGCGAACTGACGGACGACCGCGGACCGACTGCCGACGTGCGCGCGACGTCTTATCACTACATTCTGTACATGATACACACTACCACCGGGCGTGTCCAATGACAACACCATCGACGCCGCAGCCGCAACTCAGCTGAATCTGCTGCTGATAACGGCCACGACCCCGGAGCCGCCAACTACCAAGAGGGGTGTCAGATCGAACTAACTCCCCGCCGTATAGCTGGTACGAAATACTAGTTAGTAACTAAAACAAATAACCGTATAAATGAAATCGTCGTCGAATGTTTCGATTTGTACTTTTTATACAGCTTACAATTTTTTAAATATTTTGACTATTTTCGAGCTATTCGTAGCTAATTCTAATTTTACTACTTTTTTAAAAATTATAGGCGATAATAGAATTACACTTACTCGAAAAACTTTCAAATTTAATAGAAAATTCACATAGATTGTAGTTGGTGGAAATTTAAAAAAAAAAAGTGTTTAAGTATTAAATACTGTGTATTTATTTATTATTAGTTGCCATTGGTTATTTAGATTTAGTAGTTCATGCAGCTATAGCAGTTGCGGCGCCACCGAATAGATTAAGATAATAAAATAAAATATTAAAATAACGAATTTAACTCACAGTTTGAGACATATAAGACGTAGAATTTTTAACGGACTACGAATTGCTCAAGTTAAGCTAGTGTTATATAAAATAATTAGGACAAAAATAATTTTTAACTTAGTTATAAATTATAGTTTTCTAAACTTAAGTTTAGAAAACTTTATATCTTCACCATGACCGTTCGTTATAGTTGTTACTATAGTACCTATACAATATACATAGTTATAATGATTGTTTGAACTAAGATTTTACAACAGTTCTATACAACAAATTACATTTATATTAAATTGTTTCAAAAACAAGTAGGTATGCAATATTTTGTATGCAAATTAAACACGAAGCGCCCCATAATAGTCTTAACGCATTTAAAACAGATGCGAATCGTTACTATGCGTGGCCTAAGAGACTATTATATTAGGTACATGAAACAAAATTTTTGACGAAATCAATTTTATTTATTTTATTTAACACAAAAACGAAGACTCGTAAGTTCAGATCCATCAGACTAGCAAAAGAACAGCAAACCCCTTAAAAATTGAATGTTTTCAATTATCTTAATGTAATAGAATATATTGAAAAACTAAAAATGTGTTTGTGCCTTTCTGTTTTTATGTTTTTGGCAGGTACCTCCTATTGCACTGGAAATGTATTATTAAATGATATTTAAACTAATAAAAAATAAAAAACCTACGACTAATAAGTTGTACTGTCGTAGATTTTTATTAACTAATAAAACTTCACCCAATACAAAGAAAAAATGTTGAAAATGTTTCTCACTAGTCTGAACGGGGGGCTTAAATACAGTAAGACCGGTGACACACATGAGAAATTTGTTTCGTGAAACAAGAAATTTATTTCGTTACTTGAAAACGCGTGTATTTAAATAGAGCAACACGCACGACTGTTGTTTCTGAAACGTTATCGCAGAAATATTTTGTAAACAAGTTTCATGTGTAATTGTTTCGTCATTTCACTATATCAACTCCCGCGCAGTTAACGACGTAAATAGGTATGTACAAATATGATAATTTATAATAATTTATATTGTTATTGATTATGATTATATTATAGTATTAACTACCTTTTTAAACTATCTTCTATATTATAAAGGATCAGAAAAAGTACAAATATCAATAGGTAATAGTAAAAATGTAAAAAACAATAATGCAAAAGTTTGATACCTATTAGTTTCGACATCTTTAGACCAACTAAAATGAGCTGGGTGAACCAAATGGCGGGTAGGCGAAAAAATATTTATGAAATAAATTTGTTCTATGTGTATTGGCCATGAAATATGTTTCGTGTGATTCATTGTAAAAATAAATTTTGTGAAACAAATTTCTCATGTGTGTCACCGGCCTAAACGTGCTATAATCAGAGTTGGTATTAAGAACTTGATATTGAATGAACAAATAAAGTTTGTAATTTTTGTAGTTGTTTGTATAATTTATTAATTCTATTAGAACGTAAAAATATACGTAATCGATTTAGTCCAAAATATTAAATATTGCAAGTGCTAGTGAGCGACAGGTGACTTATAAGAAAATTCTTCTTGATCTTCCAGTCGCTTGTCGTACTGTCGTTCATCTTCAGACGAGCATTTTGTCAACGAGTTTCTTTTGTGGAAAGAATCCTTAGTCCCGGCAATATTCGTAGTAAATAAATAATACGAATTTATATGACATTTTTTTAACTATTTGCCTATTCTTTATTATTTTTAAAGTACCTAGCGATGGATGTTTCGACGGAATCACTTACATAGAAATTATGATATTCCGTATAATCCCGGGCAGCATAGATCACTCACATAAAGTATCTAACTTGATTTGAGAACATAGTCCCATAAAAATTCCTTGACCCTCCCCCCTTGTAAATATAATAAATTATGTTAATATGTGTTAATTGTTAATTGGTATTTTTAGCCTCAAATTTACTCATATTCTACTACCTAACCTAACGATACTAGAACCATGTTAGGTATTCGATGAACATTGTAATTAAATTCTAGACATACCAAAGACCAAATATAATATAATTAATTTAAAGTAAGTATCTACCTTTAAATTATTAGAATTTTCCATGTCCAGTTTTACATCAAATCAATTTGTGTAAATCGTCAATTTTTCAAAAACATTTAAAATAATATAAGCTCAACATTTGCAATTCTCGAACCTACCTACGTATAATATAACCATCAGCGTGATGAATATTTAAAACACTACAGCTTTGTCATCGAGAAAAAATAATAACAATTTATTCATACATTTACAATACACCATATTACATGTTAAGTATTACCTATATAATATTGATGTACAAAATGTGCCGGCATCGGTGCCAACCTGACGGCCATTTGACAGTGAAGTACAACATACTATAACAATGGACAGTGTTCAGATACACATACACGTTAGTTAATGATACTGTGATAACGACCGGAAATAAAATATGCATTATAAATGCTAAGGATTATTATCATACAGATTGCTAATATAGACAACCATATGATGTCCAAATACAAGAAACTATAGAAACTACTACAACTGTGATGTTCAACACTTTGAGGTGTGATAGAGACTTGCACTGACACGGCTGTTACTGTAGTTTCAATCCGCGGTACTGCTGTTGGACTAAACGTTCGATCCTCATTGACATTGATAATCACCTGTAAGATAAAACGACATCACGATACACGTGTTATAGTGTGGTTAAGCTGGGGGGGATAAACTGTGGAAATTGTTTTATTTTTATTTTTTAGGAATTATATTATGATTTATGACGTTCATTGCTCATAACATCAACATATTTCAGTGATCTGGGGACCGTACAAAGGTGCAAAAGTTACAACTTATAATAACATTACAGTAAGACATATAGATTAAACTTTAACAAAAAAATAATACCATAGAGGCATAGAATAGAGAAGATTCAAGACTGTGTTCATAGTATCATCATGTCATCGCTATCATAATAAAATCAAGTTGAGTTGAGTTCCTATATTATATCCGAAGCATAGGCGGTGTTATGAACGTCACCGTGGATACCTGTGATGTCCAGTTATATTTTATATTGTGTCTCTGGTTGTATCCAAAGACGACAATTTGTTGAAACCGTTCTCTGTGTAGCGGGTGATAATCAAATGTTGTTTAATAGTTTATTAATAAAAAGAATACACGTTTTAGACTTGAATGAGATTATTATACTTTATTACATTTAAAAATGTAATTTATACTACAAGCACACTACTCAACTCGAATGAGTCGGGTTCAAGACTAAATTGCCGAAAGGACTGATACTATAGTCTTGTCGTGCATAAGCAAAATATCTAAGATAAGACGCCTACATACAGGCGTTATTATATTCTGTATAACAAACGTCTCTATATAGTGGTGGGCATATAACACCCGGGGGGTTAGACGGAAGATCATTATCCTATTTTTAAACAATTATTTTGGGTAATGATTTTCCTTTTCTTATTTAAAGTTCTACTTGATTTTGTTCCGTCAAACTCGGTTGGTTTACATTAACATTTTTAATTTTCTTAAAATTAATAATTTTTCTTATTGTCATAGTTGACAGCATAATTATTAATAAACAACTAAACAACATAGTATTATTAAACCAATAAAATAATAATTTATATAAATTGAAGATTGCTTAAAATGTAAATTGTTAACTTAGTAAATCCCATAGTTTTAACTGTTCTATCATTTATCCCTTGTAACATGAATATTTTAGTGTCTGATACTTGAACATCATCTTGGAGAGCACCTAGCTTTATTAAATTAAGATCAGCTCCTGTGTCTAGAAGCTACAAGTAGCTTTACGATCTCATTTGTACATTGTGGAATTGTATATAAAGCATGGTTATCAATTAATTTGATTCTGAACGACAAGGTTCTTGAAGGTTTAAGGCTATCGTTTTTAATGTTTTGACCGATTGGTTGCCCGAGCCACTCGGTCTTGGCCCGTTTCCCGAAAACTGTCCATTGGATTTATTTGTTTTTTTCTTTTTGTAACATATATTTTCGGAGTGTCCCGGTTTATCACAATAAGTACATGTTATATTTTTCGCATCTTTATTATTTGGATTTTAATGTACTTTTGATTGAAAATTTTGCTGGCCAGTATCTTGACCGCGATTTCCATATCTACATTGATTTGTAAAATGGTTATTACGATTGCAAATTTCGCAATACTTTTGATTGTTATTTCTGCCTTGGTTTCCTCCTTTAAGTATTCGTTGAGTCTCTTTTGATGATTGATACATTTTCTGCTCTTCAAGATTTGCCTTCATTGCATCTTCCAGTGTTTCAAAGTTTCTTGATTTAATCACTGTTCTTAAATAAGGTAATAATCCTTCTACGTACGTCGTTAAAGTAATTTCTTTTATAGATGTACGTATTGCTGTGGCATCTGTGGTTGATTTTTCTTTTGTGCTCACATTACATAATTCATTGAGTAGATTTTCAACCTTCGTAGAGTAGTCATGAACTGACTCTCCTTGAGACTGTCTTGTTGATTAAGTTCAAGTTCTAAATACCCTGGAGTACGTTTAGCACAAAAATTTGATTCGAGTAAATGTTTAAGTCTTGCCCAATTTTCTACATTGTGATGTTGAGTTATCGCAAAAGCTTTCTTACTTAATTTTGTACGAATAGCTTGTAATAAAACTGGTTTTATGTTGTTATTGACATTAGACATTACGAAATCACATGCACTAAGATAAGGATAGATATCAGCTGAATCTTCACTATTGAAAAAAGAAACCAATTTAATGGCTGTTTCTAATGAAAGAACTGTATTATTCATTTTGGATATGGTACACGAATTATCCACCAACAATTTTAAACCGAGTAATTCGGTATTTTTATTTAATTGATTTGGTGTGTTTTCTTCACCTATTTGATTCGAAGGTACTAAAGTTGAAATATTTCCACTAGTATCAGAGAATAACGATTCTACACTTCTAGATTTCCTATGATATCTTTTATTTTGGTGTGCTCGTGACCTAGTATTTAGGCTAGTATATTTTAAATTATCGTCAAAGTTATTTGGTATAGGAGTATTATAATCTTTATTTACTGTAGATGTATCTGGGCTCTACTATTACCACTACTTGATTGAGTAGACATACATTAAAACTGTTAATTCGTTATTATAATGTGTAATGAGAACAAAACAAAATAACAATAATAATAAAAAAAATTACAATTATGTTACTATGTCAGTAAGTCAAGATAAAAAAAATAAAAAAATACAGTAATTTTATTCTATTATTCAAGTTAGTGATCATAATATTATTATTATATAAAAATATTTATGTTTTATTTTTTTTATTTTTTTTTTTACATACAGCATGACGGTCTTTGTTATTACTCCGAACTGCATAATAATTGATTTCTTTGACAGACTATCTGGATCCCTTGCAGGGGCGGGTTTAAGAGGGTGACTAAGAGGGCAGTAGCCCCCCCCCTTGGGAATAAGCTAATTATTTTACAAAGTCTTGTATTATGATAATATATTGATATATTAATAATTGTTTTTCGTTCGAAGACTGACGTCTGACATGACGTGTAAAATTATTATGAAAATATATCGACTATATAATATGCATATATAATAGAATGTATAGAATAGAATATATAAAATTTGTCACTATTGTGAAAAAAAAATGACTTACTCATGAGGGACTCAAAAACATAATCTGTAATTTTAAATTTTATATAAATTAATATAAACTAAATTCTTGAACCTCTATTAGCCCCCCCCCCTCCCTTGGTTAGTGATAAAACCCGCCCTGATCCCTGCTTTCAACTGCTATTGCAAAACTATATTATGAGCCTTGTATTAAATTCTCAAATCTTAGAATTAAAAAGAAAAACTTTTATGAATTTCGATCTAAGATAATTTGAAAATTGCCGTAATTTTTACGTATTAAGTCAATATTTGAAATTCAAATCCTAATAAAAAAAAATCGTGCCTATGTATTCCTTTTATTTTTCAATTGCTATTGTAAAAATATATTATGATCCTTGTATTAAATTTTCAAATCTTAGATATAAAAAGAAAATTTTTTATGAATTTCTAGCATATAATAATTTACGAATTTTCGTGATTTTTACATAATATGTTGTCAAAATTCAAACTTTGAATGCTTATAAAAAAAAATTGTGATTATGAATTTATTTTATTTTTCAACGGCAATTGTAAAAATATGTTAGGAGCCTTGTATTAAATTTTCAAATCTTAGATTTCAAAAGAAAACTTTTATGAATTTCGATCTAAGATAATTTGAAAATTGCCGTAATTTTTACGTATTAAGTCAATATTTGAAATTCAAATGCTAATATAAAAAAATCGTGCCTATGTATTTTTATAATTTTTTAATCACTATAAGAATAACTTATGAGGAACTTTGTATTAAATTTTCAAGTATTTTGATAGGGCCAAAAAATTTTTATCGACACTTCAAAAAACAATTTTCAGACAAATTGAAAATTTCAGTCGTCTATAAATATCTAAAAAAAAGTCAAAATATTTTGAAAATTAAATCATGTAAAGAAAATGCCAATCTAAATAACTGATAGAATTTTCAAATATCTGCGACTTATACTTTTTGAATAATAACAAATATTTAAATTCGTTTGAGGATAAATCGTTATCGTTATGCTATTTCGTAAAATTTAAAATTCAAACGCACTTAAAATTTTTCCTATAATGATGCTTCGAGTTTTCTCTATAGCTACTTGAAGGAAAACTTAGTGTTGTATTTTAATCCTTAGTTATAAACGCAAAAATTCTTATGATTTTTCAACTTCAAAATTACTTGCAAATTTTCGCGTTTTCGACAGATTTCGTAAAATTTTGAACTGTAAACGCTTATTAAAAAAAATTGTGACTTACGATTTTTATTTTTTTTTAGCTACAATAAGAACAACTCATAAGGAACATTGTATTAAATTTTAAAGTTATTTTGGTCGTCCAACATTTTTTTACCGACACTTCAAAAAAAAATTCTCAAAAAAATCGAAAATTTCAGTGGTCTATAAATAACTCAAAAAAAAATCGAAAATTTTTGAAAATTAAACTGTATATAGATATCACTAACATTAACATTTGGTGAAAATTTCAAGTATTTACAGTGATTAGTTTTTGAATAACAACCATATAAAAATATCGATTTGGTCAAAAACGGGTTTTGCGTAAAAATTCCCGTTTTTCTGTCATTTTTTTTTTTTGTTTTTCTCGATTTTTTTGAAAACTGTTGGAAAATGTTTACTTTTGACCTCTATAATGCACCAAGGATCTTCACTTTTACATCGGAAACCACCCCCAAAGTTTGAAATCGAAGCATTATTTCGACTAGTTATGCTGTACACAGACACAAAAACCAAAAAAAAAAAACACACATAGTAAAATCGATACATTCATCACTTCGTTCAGAATCTAAAACACGTATCCGAAAGCGCGTTTTTATAACACTATAACCAATGTTTATGTGATTAAGCTCTACCACTGATTAATTTAACCAGATGTGCAAAAAAATTAATAATATAACATACGATGCCATCAATATAATATCTAACCTTGTTGTCCACGACAAACTTTCGACGCTTGTTGCCGTTTTTGATATTATTTTGTCGGTTGCTGTTCGTGGTGTCATGGCGACTCTGGCCGTTTCGTTTCTCACCACGGTACTTTTTTGCCTGGTTTTTACTACGGAGTCTCTCGCACTGGTTCTTACCACAATGCTTTTGATGCTGATTCTTGTCACAGGACTTATTTTGCTGATTTTTACCACCAGATTGTTTCTTTTTTTGGTGATGATTATTACCACATCGCTTAGTCTCTTGATGGTTCTGGCCGAGACAAGCCTTTTCTTTTTGAATGTCGACATTTCGGTTCATATCGTAGTTCATGTCACGGCAAGAAAAATTACGACACGTACTATAAAGGTAAGAAGCCTCTGTCATCGTCTTCGCTGATCTACTATAGGTCAATGTGGTTATAGAGTTCCACCGTCGGGAAAGTTTCGATTGTGTCGTAAGTCGGACGCGATGAGCAGTGACTGGTGACAATGTTATGGGTACGACCATCGCCGACCATTCGTGTTCCCGATTGAACGGTGTAGCAACCACAGCTACGGATAGACTTAGCAGTATGGCCATCAATATTTTGGTAACCAGAATTATACCGCTAGCTGACGTGGTAAATGACATATTCTTAAATTTAGTTGACATGATTTCTGTATAGATTTATTTGAATACTGAACACGCTATTACAATGTACGACGAGGCGTATCATATGTATACACAAAATATTTTTACATGCTGTATTTTTGTAACTATGAAATGTGGTTTTGTATAGTCAAACGTATAATAATTGTTGTTACTATGTTATATTGCATCTAGGTTACGGTGAAAAATATATTACAACCATTTTTAAATAGAGTATACAACGTTATACGAACCGAAAGTTCAATGTTCAATAATTATTTAAAAAATTATCAATATTTTTAATTGGAAATGTTTAGTTATAATGTACTTGTAAAAGATGATTCAATTATATTCAACATTTAAATACAATTGGAAAAGTTTGTATAACCTTGACATCTCACAAACATATTTTTATTGGATTAAACCAATACAAAATTATTATTATCAAAATGCTCAATGCGCTTAATAATATGTTTAGATTTTGTGAGGTACCTACACCGTATTTTATACCAGATACATAAATTACCTGAAATTTTTTTTATAAATGTCGAACTTAACAATAGCTTACAAATGTTCGTGCTGATTTTGACAAATATTCAAATATTTTTAATCAAAATTCAAAATTTAGACTCTTATAAAAACTATTATGAACTATTACGCTCCGCTTTCTTTTTTAATTATATATACTAACAACAATTTATGATAAACTTTTTATTTCATTTTTAAGTTTTTTTTTTTCACTAGGTAAGACAAGTAGTATGTATTTGTATGTTCTGAGCACCTTTTTTACAGGGAGATTTCATTAGGTCAAGCGAACATTTCTACATACGTCTACCGTGTAACGAAAAAATCTCAATATTTTTTAGACAAAATTGTATGTTAACTCAGATTTTCCGTGTAACACAATACGGTGTTAACACATATATTGTTCACCTATGGTAACCCCTCACATTAAAGTATTTACTGTGTACAAACCAAATTTTTTTTTTTTACCAAAATTAATTGTAAACTGAAATAATTATTTCAAGTAAAGAATATAAATTATTTAATAAACTTTTTTTATTATTATAAATAAATAATATCTAACGAACGTTGAAGTATTTTTAAACTCTATTGCATATCCGTATGATAATTTAAATTTAGATTTTGAAAAATCTAAAAAAAATTTCTTTATTTTTGTGTAACAGACGATATAGGTACACAGTTTTATAATGTGTTATACTTGTTGAGATTTTGTGTTACACAGTGAACGTGTGTAGAAATCTCTTTGTAAAAAAGGTGCTCAGAACATACATTAGGGTTTTTGAGAATTTGTATTACACGGTGAAGCATGTAGAAATTCCCCCTTGAACTAATGAAATCTCCCTGTAAAAAAGGTGCTCAGAACATACAAATACATACTACTTGTCTTAGTGAAAATAAAAACTTAAAAATGAAATAAAAAGTTTATCATAAATTGTTGTTAGTATATATAATTAAAAAAGAAAGCTGAGCGTAATAGTTCATAATAGTTTTTATAAGAGTCTAAATTTTGAATTTTGATTAAAAATATTTGAATATTTGTCAAAATCAGCACGAACATTTGTAAGCTATTGTAAGTTCGACATTTATAAAAAAAATTTATATTAAATCAATTATAATATGTATTTAAGTATGTGGGGCCAGAGTGACAAGGTTGATTGTAACTCACAAAATCATCGGGGCAGAACAAAATTGCGTGGTTCTACACAATCACCAATTACCCGTGCTGACGTCCGATTCCATCATCCGGTTACGAAATAAGTCCATTAGAAGTGATGACACCGCACTTGTCTCCTCTTAGAGAAGGGGTAATAATATCATGTGTATAGTGATATATACATAGATAAATAGATCACATGATGATCGCCTTACTACCCACTTGTGATTTAAGTATTGAGAAAGATCTTGAGGTAGTTTCAGTGTACAAATAAAGATAAAAACAATGTAAGTATGTGCTTACTTATAAGTTAAGACCCAAATGTTGAATATGTCTAAGATCTAGGTTAAAAACCATATGACTACATTGTTTCATTACATTTCTGGACTTCTGGTATACCACTGAAAATGTTGCTTTGAGATGATATGACACGTAAGCGCAATACCGCAATATATAAGTTTTT